>NC_081408.1:619515079-621940382 GCF_030272615.1 Cryptomeria japonica | reverse complement strand
GGACATACTGCTAATGTGTGTAGGAGCAAAGCCTACAATAATTTTCCTTACTTTATAAACAATGTACCTAGATCCAATAAGTTCAATGGTAATTGTTATGCATGCAACAAGTTTGGGCATAGGGCATCTGAATGCAGGTCTGTTATGAACAACACTAGAAGATATCCTCAGAGGACTCAAGGAGTTGGTCCAGAACCTTTTGTGAACCGGAATCACAACCGGTTTAATACCTTTAATCATCGGTCAGGAAGCGGTGGCTATCAAGTTGCAACCGGATGGAGAGAAAACTGTTTGATATGTCATTGTCATGGTCACACTGCTGCAACATGCAGGAGGAAGAACGGTAACATGAATAATGGACCTTAGAGAGCACCTAGAATGGTCTGCTATCATTGCAACAAACCGGGTCACATTGCTAGATTCTGCAGAACAAGACAGAACATATCGGATGACATACTGGTAACTCCGGAAGGAAAGATTGATATTGAAACTATTTAAGCGGATATGAACAAAACCTGGAAAAACAAACCAATGGTGTTGCAAGAAGAACCGGTTTCTGTACCTAGTGTGGAAATAACGGAACCGACAAACTAAGCATCAGAAAATATTAGGGGGAGCAAACAGCAAAATACTTCGAACCCCCAGTTTACACCGGTAAAAGACCTTAACCAGTATGAGATACCTGTCAATTGGCAGAAGACCGAAAATGGTAAAAGGCAAATTAGGGTTTATGCCCTAATATTGGAGCATTTATTATGGTAGGTGGAGAACATGTTTAAAAGGAATTTGAAATCATTTCTCACTTATCATTTTTCGAGCGAAGAAGTTTTTCAAGAGCAGAGCGAAGGAAAGCGATTTACACTGCGAATCAAAGAATTTATAAAATTCCCGAAGAAGAATCTGAAGAAAACATCTATTGAAGGAGTATAGAATGCAAAGCGGTATCTCTGCAACCAAAGGAGTGTGAAGCGAAGTTCAAATTGCGAAGCCCTAAATTTCAATCTACGAAGGTATGTTTCATAATTCTTCATTTATCATGGCTTCCGCATCTCATGATAGCTCTAGTGCAACTGTTGATTCCATGGACTTCATTCAACAAAAGTCGAAATACAATGCCCTGTCTCAAGTACCTGTTGGTGTAATAGTAGAAGAAGGCATTTCCAACTACATACACTACAAAATTGAAGACCTAGGGTCTCTTGTGATCCATTCCCAGCTGAGCTTGTTCTATGGAAAGGATAAGAAAATTAAACCGGAATTCAGCATTTTGGAAAAGAAGAAACTTCAAAATGCAGTTTACTTTCTTGAAGAATTTTCGGATGATCACATTCGCATTATTCTAAGAAGGGTACACGGTGATAAGATGTACCTAGAGCGGATGCATGATATCACACCGGAAGCGATTCATGCCATCACTGGTTTCTGTAACACAGGGGAAGTGCCAGCCCTAAGGAAGGTCAGCAAGAATATAATGTCCAAGCTCACCAATTCAGTGAGCGACTCACGTGGTATGACCATCAACTCAATCAAGGACGATCTGGTCAAGTATGCCTGTATGGTAATAGGTTACTGGACGTTCTCTGCCAACAGAATTAATTATGTCTCTACTGCAGCGGTAAATGTCACTTACAGGATGATCAAGGAAGATGCATCGTTTGATCTGTGCACTTGTATGCAAAGACAACCTATGTTGAATCTTAAGTCGATCAAACAGGACAATGCACTGAGATTCAAGTTCGGACAACTACTGGTTGGGTTGTTCTTTTACTTCCAAGGCTACTTTCCAGGAGTAGGTGACATTCAGTGGTCTGCCGACCAACCGATGACAAAACAAATCAAGGAGAGCCTACAAGCGGTTGGAACCGGCTATCCAGAAACACTGAACAAATACTTTGATGAGTTCAGACACAAGATGAGCCAAAGGATAAGAATATCTGGTGATTTAGTCAAAAAGTATGAGGAAGACATCTGCTTCACCATCAAAGTGGATGAATGCATAATGGAGGCTGTTGAGCCTAGGCAAGAAGAAGTAGAGCCTATGGGCTATGAGGTAATGAATGATATGTTGGATGGGTATGCTTCTACCCTAATTGCCTCACCCCTTGATCCTAAGGCAAAGAGAACCGGCACCTATTTGGAAAGGGTTACATTGGTTGTAGAACCCTCAAAAAAGAAAGGAAAGGTAGTGCCCTCAGCATCGGCATTGGTTACTGTAGCCAGTCCCAAAGTGACCAAGCGGTCACCAGTTAAGAAGAAACTGGAAGCCGCACCTGCCAAAGTCTTTGAGAGGAAGCGGAAGACAAAAAGCAATACACCTAACTCAGAAGAAATGGTGTCAGAAGAACCGCCTAAGAAGATCAGGCAAACAAAGAAAAAGACAAAGAATGAACCGGCATTCTACATCGGTAAATATTGATATTTCTTCTTACAAACCTTTGACACATTGTCAAAGAACTATAAAGAATATTAGGAGAAAAGTGTTGAATGATTTAATTGATTGTTTTGATGACTTCAATGATGATGAAAAGGAAGAAGTTGAACAGGAAATCATTAAGTATTTGTGTGTTAATGACTGGTCGCCTTCAAAAATTAGATCTGAGACACCGGATTCTTTGTATAATTATTTAGACAATAAATGGTGCATTGCCATAGAAAAGGAACAGGAAATGAGGGAGGAAATATTTGCTGAACATTTTCCTGATGTATCAAATTCAGAACTTTTCAAAGTTATGAATAAATTCAAAGGCCTCTTCTTCATGAGACGAAGAAGACTCCTATTACTAGAAGGAAAGGTTCATGAAGTGATCAAAGTTACACATACTCATGCTCAAGAATCTCTTAAGATGCATCAAGTGGCTGAAGCCAATAGAAAAGCTAAGCGTGAACCGAAAACTGGCAAACCGGATGAGGTGTATAATAGTGAAGAAGAACCGGTCACAGAACAAATGGACCCCAGTGATGTTGACGCCTTAGATGGTGAAAATGTTACTCACGATACACCATCAGAAGGTACAGGACAGGAAAAGAAGCAACAGGAAGCTAAAAAGAAGAAATAGGCAGATGAAGAGGATAAGAGAAAAGAAGAGGAAAAGAGGAAAGAGAAAGCGGATAAGAGAAAAGAGGGGAAAAAGAAGAAAGAGGAAGAGGATAGGAGAAATGAGGAGAAAAAGAAGAAAGAGGAAGAGGATAAGAGAAAAGAGGAGAAAAAGAAGAAAGAGGAAGAGGATAAAAAAAAAGAAGAGGAGAAGAAGAGAAAAGAAGAGGAAAATAAGAAACAAGAGGAAGAGAGGAAGAAGAAGGAAGAAGAAAAGAAAGAAGAGGAGAAGTGGAAAGAGGAAGAGAAGAAACAAGAAGAGGAAAAGAGGAAGAAGGAAGAGGAGAAGAAGAATGATGAAGAAAAGAAGAAGCGAAAAGATGAAGAGAAGAGACAAGAAGAAGAGAAAAGAAAGAAAGAAGAATAGGAGCAGAGGAAGGCTCAAGAAGACTAGTAAAAAGCCAAGGACAAGGAAGCAGCGGAAAAGAGCACACAGGTGGAGACTTCAATGGAAACCGATAGTCAGGCTAAACCAGTTGGCATCACCAGTCCTATTGATCTCTAGTCTGCAAATGAATCAGAGTTGTTGCAGACCATTAAGCTTGCTCAAGAGCGATTGGATGCTCTAAGGAGGAAAAAGGAGGAAGATGTTATCCAAATTGCAGTGGAAACACTTACCAGTTTAATACCCGGTACAAACCTTCCCAGTATCGATTCCTCACTTGCACAATTGAAGCTCCTTTGCAAAGTTGTAGAAGACCAGGTACAAAGCCTGAAAGAGGTTGCAGAAGTCAATGCCAAGAAGGAACATCAAAAGGCTCTGGACACTGCCTTGGTGAGAAAGTTAACAGAGCTTCGGTCTGATCTCTAGAAGGCACAAAAAGACATTAGAGATGCAATGAATGAGGGAAATCTACTACTCTGCAAGATTTGCCAACCTCATTTATTCTTTGATGATGTGCTCACTCAGAAGGACAAACTGCAATCCGATATGCAGTCATTCATTAGCACCTTCAAGATGCCATATGATTGCTTTTCCACATATGGACAAACTGTTCACCAGCTTCAACTACAGTTTGCAAGAATAGAGGCTGAGATAAGCAACCGGACACAAAATTTGCAGGAACTTCAACTGGTCCTACTGCCAAGACTGCAAATTCTCCAGAAATGCTATCTAAATCTTGATGCCCTAATGGTCACTCAAGAGATGAGCACGATAGATGCCATGGAAGAACATGTCTTCCAGATGGAGACAGAGAAAGAGGTGGCTACATCGCTACTTGACTCATGGTCCTTATCCATGAGGCAATGTTTGTAGGACTTTAAATCAATTTTTGACAAGTTTTACTCTTTACTGTCATAAACACTTATTATTTTAATACTAATGAAACAGGGGTTAGTCTGCAATACTTTTGTCATTGTTGGCAAAGGGGGAGAAGTATAAATTTTGAATGTTTTGATGTATACTTTCATGTTATCTATGTTAAGGAGTAGTATACATTGTATTTTCTGCAAAAGGGATAGTGTATATGCTTAGGGGGAGTAATTTTGACTATGGCATATTTTTGTTGTAAAACATTTAGATGTCAAAATTTTCCTAAGTGTTGCCATCAATGCCAGAGGGGGAGATTGTTGGTATTTTTGATGATTGATGTTGTGATTGTCATTGATGGACACACACTTGATTTGAGATCACTTTTTGTATGTATGAGTTAAAGATCAACCGGTATTTGTTCAACCCGGTATGATGTATTATAGTCTTTAGACTATCGGTGTTTTGCAGAAAGTGTTTACCGATCTGAAGCGGTATGAAGACCCCAAGCGGTTCGAGGATCTCAAGAGGTACGAAGGAATGAAGCGGAATGAATCATATTTCCCACTTCATTTTGTCAAACCAGCAACCGGTATTTTGCTTAAATCGGTATCTTGTATGAACCGATAATACTTTGTGATGAGTTACCAACCAGCATTTTGTGATGAGTTACCATCCACTGATTGTTTGGTAGTGCCGACACTCTAGCGGTGCTTTTTGTGTCATGTTACCAAATATGTCTAGATGCATTGAACCTAGGAAATTGTATTGTAATCCTATTGGACCGACATGAAATCAGATTCCTTTATAAGGACATCATGTCTAGGGTTTTAGGTTGTTGCTAGGGTTTAAGGTGGTTGAAGAGTTTTTGTATGTAAGAGCATAGAAGAGAAGTTCAAGTCTATGAGAGAATGAAGAGTGTGAATGTGTTGAAGACTGAAGTAATGCTGGAATGCATTAGGAACGAGCTATCAAGGATCTAACCAAGCAATCTGTGCTATTTGCTAGATCACTCACTTGTTGATTACTCACATCTTCGACAAGTTTGAAGCCCTTAACCGGGTAGGCCCAAAAGCCTTGTGTAAATCCTCTAACAAGGTGGTTCACATCTGTGGATCTAAAATCCTCTAGCAAGGTAGTCTTTAACCGGACTTATCTCCTAACAGAGATTGAGATTCCTAACAGGATCTGTTTTGGTAAAGAACATTGTATGACCTTAACCAGTTTGGTTCCTATTCTGCAAATAGTTACTTGTGAGTTTCATTTCACCGTGGTTTTTCCCATTTGGGTTTCCATGTCAAAATCTCTTGTGTTATGGTGTTTGTGCTTCTGTGGGTGAATGCATTATTTTCTATTTTGTTTGCATGTGTGCTAATCGGTTTGTTTGCTAAATTGTTTTACCGGTTTACTGTAGTCTAGTAAAGTGTTTAAGTACAGAGATTTTTGGCATACTAATTCACCCCCCCCCCTCTTAGTATTCATCATGCACATACATGTGCATTTAATTTTTTACAAGATATCTATACATGTGTTGTAATGTACGATAAATCTATATATAGATCATTTAATAAATAATCTAGTTCTAGGTTAATTTGTATCATTTAAATTGATCCTGGACTAATCCATATCCATATGTGTGTGTGTGTGTGTGTGTGTGTGTGTGTGTGTGTGTGTGTGTGTGTGTGTGTGTGTGTGTGTGTGTGTGTATAACAGTTAGCTCATGTCACTCCTAGCTTGAGCTCTAAGCATGTGCGTAGGAGAGATTCTTTCGATGTTGTTTGTGGACAGGTTAGTTATGGTTTTTTGTATATATGTACATGTATGTATACACATGCGTTATAATTTATATTTTAATTTTAATTTAACTCTAGTCGGATTTGATGTACATGTGTCTAGAGAGATCTATATTTAATATTTAAATAAATTCTACTTTTGCAGGGGTCTATTGGACATCCAGACTCACCGAGACTCTCCCTCAGATGGTCGCTCTGTTCGTGGTCGTCATGATCCATGTTGATTTGCTAGACTTTATAGCTCATTTGTTTATCTTTTTATAGACTTTCATATTATATATATTCATGCATGTATGAAGTTTATACTAGATTATACTTTATGCCTAGTTTGTGTTTGATCAGATTATATATTTCATGCATGTATGAAGTTTAGACTAGATTATACTTTATACCTAGTTTGTGTTTGATCAAATTATATATTTCATGCATGTATGAAGTTTAGACTAGATTGTACTTTATACAATTTGTGTTTGATCAGATTATATATTTCATGCACATGTACATGTTAGATTATATGTACTTTATATAATTTATGTTCGATGGACTGGATTATATATATCATGTGCATGTATAGTTAGATTATACTTTACATATGCATGTATAGTTTGTGCATTTGATCCTGGATTAAATATATCACATCATTTGTATTCAGATAATTATATATATGATTGAATGCATGTGCATGTTAGATTACTTACACACTTAAAATATATATAATCAAGAATGCACATGTTCTCTAAAACTTTCAAATATATATATATATATATATATATATATATATATATATATATATATATATATATATATATATATATATATATATATATATATATATCTGTGACTGAATTTACATGTGTACATGTAGATAGATTAAAAAAGATTGATATGTTTATAATTTAAATTTTAAATTTTACTACATGTAACATGCATACAGTAGATATGCATTAATTTAAAAGAATATGTTCAAACAAAAGAGTATATCCACTCCACTATGCAAGCCATGAACAATATAAAAATCGCACTTGTTAATTAATATCAAATGAACAAACTAAACTTAATACCATGTACTAAATAGTTCACATGGTATGTACTTCTAGGCATGTATACAACTTAAATAGTTCACAACACATCAATTAGTGGTTCAGACCGCTCTTCAATTATTACACATGTATGTCCTAATTTAATATATCAATTTTACACATACATACATTCTAATTTAAATATGCATTTTCAATTAAATTTATGTGCATGTGCATCTTTAATTAAATAAATACACATGTCCTAAATTAGTTTACATGTACATGCTTTAAAATTATTTTAACAACTTACAAATTATATGCATTTAGAATTAGATATGTACTATATACATGCATTTAGAATTAGATATCTACTATATACATCCTAATCAACTGCATACATTGCCCGCCTTTTAACACATTTTCAACTCATCCACATGTCCCAATTTACTTTACATACGTGCACGTAAATATTATTTAACATACATACAAATTAACTTCATACATCCTAATTTGATATAATTGAAAATTTCATGTATTTAAACTTAAAAAAATATGGTCCACACAAGCCATATATATATATATATCCAAGTTTCAAAACAAGTTAAGTTCTAATTCAATTCATGGGTTGAACCACATGAACTTTGGATTATTAAATATATAGTTCATACCACATCAAGTGGTTCAGAATGCTCTTCAATATCACTTAATATTTTGTCATGATCTTCACTATCTGGTCTCCAGTTTTGAGACCGCCCACAACGTGGAACTGTTTGAAGAATTAGGCCAATAGCAATGACCAAGTGGCTATACCGATATACCTTGTTGTCAATTTGGTATTCAGTGAAATGAATCCCATGCTGAATAATTTTAACTTGTTTGAAATATGTCCTTTGCACTACAACTGAGCCTGCATGTACATGTATATAAGAAACATGAGAAATTAAAAATTTGTACGTAAGCGATCTGTACATACATATTCAAATCAGTTCAAACCTATGGGAAATGACATTCCATCGCTCATTTCATATTTTTTTAACTTCTTTCTCTCTTTTGTGCAACGCAATAAATAATAACTAACACCTTCTATATTTCCATCTTCTGCTATGACTGCAAAAATATCTCTTGCAATTTGAAACAAGTTAAATAAATTCTAAACATGTCATTTTTAAGGAAATATTTACATGTACGCAACATTTTTTAAGGAAATATATATATATATATATATATATATATATATATATATATATATATATTTGTGTGTGTTTGTACGTCATATGTACCTTTTTTAATCAATCGTGAAATATGATCATAATCACCAGGAATCAAAGGAATGTCTTCAAAGATTTCATCCTCATTTGAATCCTCGTATGTGTCAGAAACATCTAGTGGCACCAATTTCCATTCACTAACATATCCAAGCTCTTGGTTCTTACAATCAACATAGTTTTCCAAAATGCAATCAGAACAAAAACATGAATAATCCCTAGTGTATAATGTCCATAGGCGATTATCTGTACCCATGACACGATGCAAAGATCTTGTCCTCTCCACGCCCTTGCATCCATGCACTGATCTTCTATCCACATGTGTACACGAACATACATGTAGATCAAGTTGTTAAATTGAAACATTTGAACTAGGAACATTTTTTTAAAAAATTAAAAAAATTTAACTAAAAAACTAAAAGAGAACACGTACCGATTATCTCCCAAAACACTCTATATGGAATGGGTCTGTATGTTCTCGATGATGATTCACCAGGATAATTAGGTTTCTCAAAGTGTTTCTTACACCATTCAACAACATCATGTGCGTCATCTATACGATCTCCTGTGTAATTTATTTGATGCTTTCTTAGAGCACGTTTCATACAAGCTCCTGCACCATCATGTTCACCCTTTCCATGACCACTCTCAAAAAAACTCCAAACATGTGGTATTTTGTCATTTCAATGATATCTACATAGTGCATAAAATGGCCTCGAAGATTTGAATTGTGCCACACATCCATCAAACCAAATAAAATGTTTAACTATTGTTATGCCTCTCTCTTTCAAATATTCAAAAAACTTCTTAAAGCAATGTTGTACAAAAAGTGTGTCATGCTCCTTATCATCATTGATATAGAAATGGTACTCTTTCTTAATGACACCATTTTCAAATGTACTATCAACACCATCCCAATCCATTTGTGCATGTTGATAACACACATGCACCAAAATAGTGATTTGCTTTGAAAAGTAATACTCTGATTGAATCTCTTTTTGATGTGCAAAAGAGTAATTTGCTGCGAAGTCCACTACGGATAGAATAGTTCCAAGTGGCAAAGTGTTTCTTAATCTTTTAAATTGTTCTGCTTGCCACTGGGAAAAAAAACCATGGCATATGTATGGTTTTATCGACTTATGAAAAAATTTCATAAATGTTCCAATAGGTATTTCCTCTTCTACATAATCTAACCTTGTAGATTCATTTCCAAATTTTGTTTCAAATTTTTTGTACTTGTAACTCTTGCAATTTACCATCTTCTTCATGTCAGTATCTTCATCTCTCAGAGGCAATTTAGTCAAGTCCTCACATGTTCGACAAATTCTTTTTATGCAATTTATTTGACTGGTTGCATTATCATTTGATTTATCACATAAGATGGATGCTATGAATTGACTTGTTTGTTTAGGAGGAGCATTTTCATAACCATCACTATCTTCTCTAATATTTCAAAACACCTGATTGTACAGATCAATTTCAATGTGATAACGACAATAAGAAGTTTCAAAAACTTTATCTACCTTCACATAATATGGCCTTAACCGTTCAAACATGGTTTGTCTAATCTTTATATGAGGGTTTGTTTTTGTAAACAACACATACAATTCATGTTTTGTTGTGTCTATCCAATGTTTTACATGGAGATCATAACAATCAGGACCAATCCTTTGCTTGATAATATCTCTACTATTTGATGAAGGACGAGTATTATCATTCCAAAAACTTGTCACAAAGTTCCTAACAACATCTTCAATTCTATCAGAACGAGGAGCTCTACACATAATTGCCCAATTCCCTTCTAAGGTAGTATCATCTAAACTCTTTCTCCTTTTAACATATTTTGATATTGTCTTTCTACTAAAACCAAACTCAGATGACAGTGAAGAGATTTGTCTTTTTTGAGGCAATTTTTCATTTACTAAAGATGTCAACATCACTCTTCTTGAAATGGTCTTATCTACTATTTGATATTTTTTACCAATAATCACCAAACCTTTCTTAACATTATCAACAATAGATTTTTGTAACTGAGAAGTTTTCCTCTTTTGACTTGTTATATCTATACCCAACAATTTCAGTGGATCTATTAAGTCTTTACGAGTAAGTACAATTGATAACAATTGAGCTTTTTCTAGTGTAGTATCAAGATTGTTGAAATGAGACATTATTTCTTTTGCACTTTTATTCATTGACCTCCTTTTAGTATGTCTAGGTTCTTCACTGAGATGTTTGAAATCATCCACATCCATTTCAAGTAAATGATCTAAATTTTTATAAGAAATATTTCTCTTCACTTGTTTAGCTAGATCCACAATATGCTCATCCATACCAGTGGTAGGAGGTAAGGAGCCTGACCCCTCTCCTTCAACCTCCATTGGTTCAACTTGGACAAGCTCCTCCCTGTGTTCATCAACTATATTGTGTTCTTCAATAGGTTCGTTTGCCTCGACTCCCATTTCAGAACTCCCTTCTTCTCGAGCCTGTTCTACACATAATTTAAGATGACAGAGAATATTTTTAATGGAACAAAATTCCAAGTTTAATTTGAAACCAAATTTTCAAGACATTTAGTAAGACGTTTAAAAATTATGTCATAACAAGTGGACTATAATGTCATGTGTATTTAAGACCTATTATTGCATAATAGACCTCCTAATATCACATGTAATACATGTCTTAATATGATCTGCATAATATACCTGTCTTAAGGGGACTCTTGAGTATAATGTAAAATGTTTTTGCATATGTAAAGTCATATAAATAGAACCTATTATGTAATAGGTTCTAAATTTATGTCACATTTAAGACCTATAATCAATATAATAAGTCCTAATATCACATAATAGGCCTTATTATTAATTAATTAGACCACGTATGCAAAAAAAAAAACACATTAATATACTTGACTCCCCTTAAGATAGATATATTATGTGATATTAAAGGACCTATCACATGAAATTAAGTACATGTATTAAATATGATATACTTTAGAACCTAAATTATGACATAATAGGTCTTATTAATTTTATGACTTAATAGGTCTTATCTATTACAAATGGACTTAATTATATAGGAGCAAAAGTCAATTACACAACAAGCAAGTTAATGGAATTTGAAATTTGCAAATACACATGTTATTTCAAATTAATTATGCTTTCCAATCAAAACGAGATTATTTTTAATCCTACTATTTCCAATTAATTTAATAAAAATAACATCATTTAGAATTATTAAGATAGAATTATTATAAAAATTAAATTAATATAATTAATAATTTTTAAATTAATTTTCATTAAAAATATTAGATAAAAAATATTGAACTAATTAATACTAACAAATAAACACTATTTTCGGTACGTAATACATATAAAATTAAATAGAAATAAAAATAAAAATACATACTTGCATCACGATATCTTTGTCTTCTTTGTTCTCGATATCTTTGTTCCATTTCGGGAGAATAATTCCTTGAAGTCTTATTTTGCCTTCTCTTCTTGTTCCCCATGCTTTTAAAAAAACCTTCAAATATCTTCAAATTATTGCCCTCAAAATAATTTTCAAATGTCTTCTTTCATCCAAAAATGTGAATTGTTTTAATCATTTGTGTGTTAAAAAATGAAAAAAATTATGTATATTTATACGACTCTACTTAAATGTACAAAAAAAAAATTGAGTCAATCGGGGTTCGAACGAACGCTGACAATTAGAAAAGGTCGGGTTTGTTCGAACCTGGTCGTTATGAAAAAGTGTGTGTCATAATTTAGCATGTGGGTTCGAGCGAAGGGGGGTCCGCTTGAACCCCTTATGGTTCAAGCGGACCCCCCTTCGCACGAACCCATGTTCATTCGAACCCTCTTGTTAGAGGTTTCTCCCAAAAAAAATCAGAGTTCTAAAGAATTTTTGACTTCGGACCTCTGGTTCAAGGCACAAATGAAATAATCTTGATAACCCAAAAATATTATATGGTAGTACTTGGAGCAAGCTTTCCAACGAGTATAATTTTATTACATTGTGAATTTATTATGTTCTTGTTTTTTTAATTTTATGGAATATTGGTTTTTCACCGAACATGAACTTTTATGTTCAATGCATTGGAAAAAATAGGAAACTAATTCAAAAAAATTCTAAAAAATATCTATTCCCGAGGTATTGATGTCTTCTTTCTAACAAAAAATAAAATTGAATTTTGATATATATAGAACAAGTTATGTGTTCAAACTTAAACCTATGTCTGAATTATGACTAGTCGGACTTCAAAACTTAATAAAATGAATAATATTCAACATATCACTATCAAACCAACTGCAAGCCCTAGATATTGATTTTAAAAACTAAAATTTGAAAGAATTGAGTTTTTATCATTTATAGAAACAAAATTATGCATTTCGGGAGGCACATCACTCCTAAAAAACGTAGTTTGTTGTAAAAAACTACTTTTCGAGGGAGATGGAAAAAAAAAATTTAAAAACTTCAAAAAAAAAATTTTAAAATATATATAGAATCTTCAGACAAAATGCTACAAATCACTAATTTACATCATCATCAAATTTTTAATAGTTTAAAAGTTATAGTTCTCGGAAGTTGAAGATTATTTTAAAAATGTTCATCTCAGTGTCAAAAGTGACAAAAAAGTGGGAACCATTATTGTGAGTTCACCCAACTATAGTATTAAAAAAAAATAATTTACATAATAATACAACATATAAGATAATAATAATATAAATTATGTTAGTGGAAGGATACCAATAGCCATTATAGCTAGCTTCATGCACCTTAATCTCTTGAATGCTACATCTGATTTTGTTGATTTGTTATTATCTTCATTTGCAACTCGAGTTCTTATACCTAATGTTTTGGCTTTTGGGTGTTACAATGAATGCGGTGAGATTTGTTGTGTGTGCTATAGTCAAAAAGTGGTCATTTTTATTTGGCTTCTGATATATATTCTTTATTGACTCATTAACCATTTCCTTTAGCCACCACAAAATTTGCACAATTGACCCTACATGCATAAATGCCCCAATAACGGCATACTATTAGTACCAATATAGTTGCACAATCAATCTACTTACTAACTTTTTTTATATCTTTTGGGTATTACCAATAGGCGATTATTCACCCACTGGATGATTTTTAGCGGTCACTTAATTAGAAAAATACAACGAACAAATTATTGGGACATGGTTACCAAATTGACTTTATCTATATAAAATATTATTTGAGTTCATAGAAATATTAATAAAAACTTTCATTTATTTGGATCAATTAAAGAAAGTAAAACCAAATACGAACATGGAAACATATTCTACACATGTATTTTATAGAATGCAAATTCACTTTTAAATTAATGATGAGTGTATTTTATATATATTATATTATAATATATTTTAAATATTTTTAAAATAATATAATTATATTTTTTTTAATTGGTAAAAGGACGAAGCCAAGAATGTTTTATATTATATGATATAAGTTTTGAAAATAAACTTAACATTAGGAAACCAGTTCTGTCATTAATGACATATACTCAAAAAATCTTAGAGTCCCATTTTGTTTCATCCATAAACAAATTTGCCCAAATTCCATCCTTAGGAATTTGCCAAGAGTTTTACAGGAAATTAACTAAAAACCAAAATTGGAGGATCTTTTCCCAAAAGAGAACAAAGTATAACTTTAAAAAACTAAGTACTTTATCTAAAAACAAAAGAGTAAGCAGTATAATCTCAAACCTAAGCCCTGAAGAAGATGTGATTGTGCTTGATAGAGTCCCATGACAACCTGAGGGTGCTCTCCTCAACTGGCTGAAGGTTAGAAGAGGTTGGTCAAAAATGCATTCCTCTACATCAGTCAGTTATGGTCCTTGATCTTCCATGATCTCCCGAAGCTCGACTCCCCACCTATCATCCCTCTCATCTGCTACAAATGAAATTATACCATCGGCTTCCAAGTATTCTCTAGTCCAATTCTCTCCTTTGTTTTTCCTAAGTCAAAATAATTTCATTAGAAAATCTACATTTTGCCTTATGCCAAACTTACTTGCTTTGAAAGGCTTCATATATTCTATTGCCAAAATGGGAAACCGACGAGGAAGTTTGTCATTCTGAATACTAACCATGTAATCCTTTAGGAGAGGGATAGATAGGTCTGCATCTATGTTTCTCAAAACCCTTTCTAGGTCACCCAACAAACCATCCTTAAAGACCTTTCTACAGAGCTTTTCTGCTCTATTCTTTGCCATGCCAACATGAAGAAGAGTGGCTAAAAACACAACTGGGACTTTTGTGTTTACTCTATATTTGTGATCCATATAAATGAATTATCCCCCCAGGATCCTCTTAACCGCCCAAATAACCCAATAATGAGATCAGTTCAAGACTTCTAGCATTCTTTTCTCCTTAATCTCACCATTGAAGGCCATTTGCCTTTTAGAAGCCAACAAATGAACTAGGGATACCATTATCTCTTCAATTCTATTTACTCTTCCACAAGCCTACAATTCCTTCCTTGAGCTCGAGCCGAATACTTTTGAAGTTTCTAGGTATCTAAGCAAATTTAATTACAATCTTGGAAGGGAAGCCATAATAAATGAAGTAACTCCAAGTTGCATCTGTATTTATCACTCATGCCAGCTTTGTAGCCTAGGAGGTTCGACTAAAATCCACCTATTTGATAGATAAGGGAAAAGGCTACTATCTTTGGCCTCCGCTAACTTGAGTTAATTCCCTGGCTAAGAAATGAGATGCTAACCGTCACCTCCACCAAGATCACCTTGTGCGCGTCTTCCGAAGGAAATATGATGTGATCGGCTCATTTACTCGCATCACCACCTAACTTTAGATTTGCTAATGAGATATTGTTCTCCAAGGTTGATGATTATTGATATTCTAATCACCTAGGGACTCCTATTTTTCCAGCCATATTAATTAAAACATTTTTTGCAAGCAACCTTTTGCTGCCAACTTTTGCTAACCTCGTCTCTGCTCCAATTTTAAATATGAAGTGACCGCCCTTAGAAAATTTCTGACAAGTCCTATTGGCCTTTTCTATCCTGAGACGATTCAAGTAGAAAAAATTCAAAAAATCTTGCCATTTGGGAAGCCCCCAAGAATGTCCTTTACACCACCATTTTCCAAGGGCTACCTCCCTCTAGTCGTCCATTAATGTTAAGGATTTGATAGGGGTGAATTAGACATCGCTTTCAAGTGTCAATCAACCCATAATTTCAAACTGTCTTCCAAACTTTATTAAGCTTCCCTTGCCTCTTATTCAGAATAATTTAATAAAAGATACTTGAATTCCATATCCTGAAATCTACTAATAACTACAATACACTTTAAGAATAACTTGAGCCATCTAGACTATGACTATTAAATGACCTACTAATTTTTTTGTTGTATATTCCATGAACTCCCATGTTTTCCATTTGATCCGCTAGACTGTTAGCTTCTCTATAAATGTGATTGATTTTTGTCATATAAAAGAATTTTGAAAGATCTAAAGCCTTGCCTAGGAATGAGTTCAACCTCCGATTTGGGGTTGTTTTAGTTCTAAGAGCATTTATAATTATTTTTGAGTCTCCTTCAATTTCCACCTTCTTGATTCCTAGTTATTTGCAAATTAACAGGTCTTTTATCACTGCTTTGATTTCTGCTATATTGTTTGTATCCATTTCTAAAGTTTTAGATTTCTTAGAAACTAAAATTCCCTCCCATGAATGAACTACGCAACCAACTCTTGAAGCTCCTGGGTTGCCTCTAGAGGCTCCATCAAAATTTATCTTATACCATCTTACTTTAGGGATAGGCTATACACATTGACTTCTATCTTTCTTAGAAGCCTCTCCCCCTTTACCAACATAGGGTGGAATCTTCAACCTAAACCATCTACCCCTCATCTTGTCATCCCAACTAGAAAAGTGAGTCTCTTTTGGAACATATGTTCATATTCTACTATTATCCACTTCCACTATGGTTGCTTCCATATTGTTCTAATTAATTAGAAAAAGAGGTTTTAAGGACCCGAAACCTTTTACATAAAGATCAAAAGAAAGATCATCAAAGATCAACTAGACCAGCATAAAGACAACATACAAAAGATTGACAAGAAAGCCAACAACCCGAACAGACAACAAAAAACTAGGAACAACAAAGCAGAAAAAACTGGAAAGAAAGACCTAGACAGCTAGCAACACCTACAGAGACTTAAGAGGTTCAGCAGCGTTGATGACCAATAGGTCATAATTCGCCAAAGCAACTTTGAGCTCTTCGATTTCCTTGTTTGGCTTTTTCTCCCTCTTCTTGCCTCTGGTCCTCGTGCTTGGTCTTTGCACACCTTCCACGCCCTCCATGTCAGGTTCCTGCTCCAGGGATCCCTTCTCATTCTCCAGCTTACTAATCGGAATTTTGATGTTGTCAGCCGAGGCCTTCAAAATGTTATAATTGTGTTCAGCAATGCTTCTGAGACAGGTATCGATTTTGTTGAGTCTGTTTTCAGCATCCACCATTCTATGGTCCCTAACAGTGTCATTTTTTTTAATTTCCTCTAGGGCCTTTTCCACTTGCTCAAACCTTGGATTGAAGGCGTCCCTAATCTCTTCTGCTTTGGCAATAGTCTTTCCTAAATCATCAACATGCTCAGCCATGGATTTACCTTTATCGATGCTAATAGTCTCCAGAATTTGAATCCTATGACTCAGGTTCTTGTTTTCCTCCACAGCTTTTTTGTGACTGTTTATGAGCCAGTCGAGGGTGTCCACAAACCCCTTCAAACCCTCAACAGAAGGGTTAGAACGGGGGGCTTTTTCACCAACCTTGGCCAATCAATTTTGGGGTCTTCACCACCAGTATTTTGTTCGGCATCACCACCAACACTCTAGTTGAAACCATCCCCCGTAATCTCCTCCTCAACGTTTTGATCCACATTTGAATCCTTGCTCTTCTCTTTGTCCTCCGTCTCCAGCTCAGAATTGCCCTTCCTTTTCTGCTTTTTCCTTTTCTAAGAAGAAGATTTAGGTTTCTTCTTCCGAGGGGATGGAGAGTCATCCTTTTTAAAGTCCTCAGAGACCTCCAAGGAGGAGGAAGAGTGAATCTGGAAGACCTTCTCTTCTCGTTTTTTCTTGCTCTTCGAAGAGGACAACTTACTACTCTCATGTTTTCTTTTCTTACCCAATTGTTGGATAGGGTCTCCCAAGACATTTTTTAATCTTAAAAAATCCTACGGTTTCTTTCCTTAAACAATTCTCATATTACTATTGAAGGAGAAGTGATCCACATTATTCCATATAGACTTGATTATAATAATTTACGTCAACCTTGAAACATGCTCATGATGTCATTGGGAAGAGCAGTATTCCAGCCCAATTTTACACATAAAAATTGCCAACTTCTAAAAGTAAAGGAACATATAAGAAAGATATGGCCAATTCTCTCTACCCTACTTATAGAGGAAACAAATAGAATGTCCAACAAATCCTAGCCTCCTAAACCAATCTGCAGTTAAAACCCTTCCTTGAAGGGTTAACCCAGTGAAGATACCAGCCTTTGGCAAACACATTTTATCCAACACGACTAAGTCAAAATATTAGTCTTTTGAAAATCAGAATATTTGATCCATTTCGTACTAAGATTGATCTATTTTTAAAAATCTCCTTAAGTTAAAAAATATCTTCTCTCCTGACAGGGAGACTCTCAAGCTTCCTCCATCTCCATCCCAATGAGGGATCACTATGAAGAAATCCAATGTAATCTCTAACATGAATTCCCCAATTTCTTTAACACACTTCCCTAATGTTATTGGCTTCCATAATTTTGTCTATAGCTACATATCCTCCCCAAGAGTCTAACTAGAAAAGTGCCCTTCTTCCATCTACCACATCCCAAAATAACTATTATGTGATCAGTTATCTTCATTTTCTTATAAAGTTTTGAATCCTTGATCCATTTGGTGGGTTTTGAATCCTGAAGAAACTTTCAAACTCATATATTCTAAGTATTTACTCTTTAAGAATCTAGTCCATTTTAAATGAGAATCGTTATAGAATTTCCAAACTATCTTGGCTCCCAAAAATTTATGCCACACCCGATTTCTCAAACCTACTCCTAATTCTATTGGTCTACAAATCTTGTCCTATGCCATTAACACTATTTTTTTCATCCTCTCCTTGTAAGTAAAAGGATCACATCTTCTTCACTATATTTGCATTTTCTCCTATTGAAAGAGACAAACAAGACATCAAATAAATTGGAAGAGCTAAGAGAACAACCTTCAACATGGTGATCCTCCCTACCTAAGAAAGCCACTTGGTCTTCTAGGATTCCATTTTCATGTCCATCTTTTCCCCTAATGGGTCCCAAACTTTGGTAGTCCTCAAAATTTCGTCTAAGGGCAATCCTAGACAAGAACAAGGGAGTTTTTTGTTGGTATTATGGATGACTTTGTCATGTGTTGCATTGGTTTTGTCATTGATGTCAACACTTGTTTTCATGGAGGTTTACATTATGTTCACCGGTATATGGTTAGTGACTTATGCACAATCACCGGTATGTGTTCACTAGCAGGTTATATTGTTCACTGACAGCGATGATGACTTGTAATCATCTGGAGATCATGTGGTTATGTTGAAGACATGGATTGGAAGTTTGGTTTTGGTGTTTTTCTTATTGGTCTAATCGGGTTGACAGATTTGCCTTTACTAGCAAATAAGTCTAGGTTATGCACCGGTACTCCAGATCAGCACGACACGTCATGGAGATTGTTTTATTGATTGGTTATTGTGGTAAATGTATTGAGTCGACATGTTGTATCACATCAAGACTTATTTGTAATTGATTTAATTGTAATATCTTTAGTAAGCCGACCTATTCATTTGGTCATAGGTTTTGTATAAATGATTCTAAGATCTTATTGAAGATAATAATGATGAGTGTGTTCGAATATTGAAGAGCGAAAATAAGCAGATCCTTGTGCGAATCACGAAGACATTATATTCGGAGGTTGAGGGAAGGTTATGAAGGTATTTTGACACTCATGTTCAGAGCTTAACCAGTACTGAATCCAACATTGAAGATGTTATTTTGAGCAGTGCATTATCATTGGATTTAACCATCCAATTGTGTAGTCAGTGTGACTCCTAATTTGTGATTGAGCAGTGAGCTCTAGGTAGTTGGCCTTTCTGCATGTGCAGACCCCATTTTGTATACACATACTATCTGCAGTAGTATCATCTAATTGTGGGTATGGTTTCTCACTGTGGTTTTTCCCTTACTGGGTTTCCACGTCAAAATCTTTGTGTTATGTGTTGTGAATGTTTATGTATCATGCATTAAGTTACACCGGTACTACTATATCTGTTAATCTATTTTACCGACACTTAAGTTTGGTTTACCGACATTAAGGTTAATTTGGAATAGCTTGCATTTGGATTACAATTTATTTAAAAATGGTTCACAACTGATCCACCCCCCCCCCCCCCTCTAAGTTGTCTTTCACGGGACCTAACAATTGGTATCAGAGCTAAGTCCTCTTTTTGCAGAAGCCTAACAGCTTGAGGAGATCCTATGGCAACAAATATTTTCAGGAAGCACAGTCTGAAGCTTGATGGAACTAACTATGCCATATGGAAAATCAAAATGGAAACACATCTGAATTGCATTGGAAGAGATATATGGGATGTTACAAAGAATGGCTATGTTTCTCCTATTCCGAATCAACCTCATTTACCAACATTGGCTAAGGACGTGGACAATGATTGCAAAGCAAGAGAAGCACTTTTGAATGCATTATCAGATCAGCAAATCACGGGATTATCAGACCGATCTAAGGCTAAAACTATTTGGGATAAACTAGAGACATTGAATGATGGAGATACCACTGTCAAAATTGCAAAACTGGAATGTTACCGGGGTAGGTATGAAAACTTAAAAAATGGAAGAAGATGAAAGAATTTCTGCATTTATGGAAAGAGTTAATGAAATTGTTTTAGGAATACAATGTTGTGGAGGATCCTTAAGTGAAGATCAAATTGTGTCTAAATTTTTAAGAGCTTTGCCACCGGCTTACAAAATGAAAGTAACTACATTTAATGAAATGAGAACAATGCCTAATACTTCAGTTTCTAGAGATACTTTGGTTGGAAAACTTTTTGCATTTGAGCTTGAAGAGTTTGGTCATGTTGCTACTGTGAAGACTGATTTAGCTTTCAAAGCATCATCATCATCACCATCATCTAAAAAAACTAATTGGAAAGCACTTTATGCAAAATAACTTGAAGATATGAGGAGAGAAAATGAAGAAATTGAAGAACTTGAAGCACTATTTGCAAGGAAGATGCCTAAAGGTCCAACAGGGAGTAAGTATGAAGGTAAAGCATCTTTCAAATGTTTTAACTGCAATAAAGTTGGTCATTTAGCATCTAGATGTCCTGATAGACATGCAAAACTAAGGGAGGAAGCAAAAAGATCATATAAGCCTAACCCTGAATATTAGAGATATAGATTCAAGAAAAACAAAAATAAGTGTTGTCACTATGCAAATGAAGGTGTTACAGATGATTCAGATGAAGATCCAACAGATAGTGGATAGGCTTTTGTTGCAATAAAGGAAGATCAATCAATCAACACCTATTGTCAAACCGGTAAAGCAGGCTCTGGTAGCAAAAATTGAAGAAAATGATGAATGGATTATAGATTTTGGATGCTCACATCATATGACTGGTGATAAAAGCAAATTCTTATCATTTCAAGAAATTCATGGAGGTCTAGTAAGGTTTGGCGATAATAAAGCTTGTTTAATCAAAGGAAAAGGCAATATATCTTTGGATGGTAAGCACAATACTGACAATGTTTATTATGTAGAAGGTTTAAAGAATAATATTTTGGGCATTGGTCAGCTAGTTGAGAAAGGATTTCAGTTACAGTTCAAGAATGGTAAATGCAAAATCATAAACAAAATTGGTCTGGAGATTGCAACCGATAATCAGACTAAAGGTAATATCCTTCACTTGAATCTAGAAGCCATCTCCCTGAATCGTCACTTGTAGTAGCACAAAGAGTTTGTCCCTTTCCTTTATCTATCCCAAAAGATTGATCCTTTCCTTTATCTTTATCCTTGGAAGAATTCAATGTAAGCATTCTAGAAGGTAGGTTGATTTTGTTCTTCTCAAGAAGATTCTTCAACTCATCAATACCCTTCTTATAACAATGATGTTCATCATGTCCTTACTTCTTACAATATCCAAAAAAAAGATCGTCCTTATATGATTTCCTCTTAGGTGAGAATGGTGAATCACCTTGTTGTGGAGAGGAAGATTGTGCTCCATCTTGTTGTGGTTTTGACTTAGATTGCTTTTGATTTTTGCCTTTTCCTTGATTGCTTTGATTCCCTTTATTAGCCACCAAAGCTTGTGACTATGAAGATTTGAGAATCCCCATCGTGGTCAACTTAGATTGCTCAAGTATCAACATCTCCGTGAATGAATCAAATGAGGGAGAAGTGTATGAGGAACCTTGAGCTAACCTATGGGTGTGAAAGCTAGATACAAAGGCTACATACTCTGATGGAAGCTTGTCCAACAAGTTGTAAACCAATTGAGCATCCTTTTTGTCAATTCCACAATCCTTTAGCTTTGCTCTTAGCTCATTTGCTTTTGTGACATAATCTTGGATTGTATCAAAATCCTTGGGATCCAAAGTTGTGAGTTCACTATCAAGCTTGTAGCCCTTAATCTCATCAGCTTGACTATACAATTTATGAAAAATATCCCAAGTCTCTTTAATTGTAATACACTTATCAATGTGAAAAATAAGGTCATCTGATACATACTTTCTAAGAGTTCCAAGTGTCATAGCATTCTTAGTAAGTCATTCAATTTGAGCATTAGGATCAGCCTTAGGATCAAGTGATGGTGTAATAGTTTCATTTACATAATAAATGAGTCATTTTTCCATTAGTTTACTCCATGCCTTAATCTTCCATGATGCATAATTATGAGGAGTTAAAAGTGGAAATTTAAGAGAACCCATAGCACCAAAATGAAAGTACACAAGATAGAGAGAGGCACAATCACATAAGACACCCCCCCAAAATACTCAATCAAGAAACCCCCCGCTCCCCCCCCCAAATAGTGATTTGGCACTTTATACTTAGTGCGTATACAATGGGCCACTTGCAAAACAAGGCAAAGTGGACTTCTGATTTCAATTTACAACTTCTCAAAATGATATATAAGAGACTTCAACAAATACTGCTAGTGATCTAAACTGAGATCCAAGCAAAATGCAAGTACCAAATAGATCAAAAATGACCAAATACTGAAAGTACAATTTCTACTCAAAATCACTGCAAACAAATGGCAGATTATGAAAGTAGACAAAAAATTATGCACTTTCAAAAAAAACGACACCTGAAAAGGAGGTCGTAGACCCCAAACGAAGCCTATGAAGTTGCAAAATCGGGGATTAGACAGGTACGGTCATGAAGATCTGCAATTTCTAAAAAACTTGTCGATCAAAATCAAAAAATTCTTCCACCACTACGAAGAGCATGGAATTCTAGCTCATTTCAAAAAAAATAACACAAAAAAAGGAGCAAAAATGAGCAAGCTATGGCATTCCAAAGTTGAACTGCAAAACTGAACAACTCAATGAGGGGGTTAAAAAAATTTCAAAATACTACTGACATCATCAAATGACGAACCTAAAATTGATGCCTGTTTGGCCATCACCAGACTGTCGTTCCCCCTGCCTGTTGTACGGATGATGATGTCATCTGCTGACGTGGCAGTGTTGATTGAGCAGGGGATGTGGCGGTACGGTAGGTAGAGGTGTCTGATGACGTGGCGAAGGCTGCAGACTAGGCAAAGTCCGCGTGGATTGCCACGTGGCTAGAGGGTTGGCAGTTCTTGGATACCGGTCGACGGCAAGGTCTGCGACAACAGCTGCCGGGGGGCCGGGAGTCCAGCGGTGGAAAGGTTGTCAACGGGGAGGCGGGGACCACACGGAGCAGATGGTCGACGGGAGTCGTCAGTTACGGATGGCGGTCGGGGGTGCCGACAGAGACTGCGGTGTCGGTGCCAGGAGCGGGAGGATCCGCGAGGGCTGACTGGAAGGAGTACGGGCGTCGATAGAGATGCCCGAGGATTTGCCGGAAAGAACACGCAGTACAATGCCCGAAACAGGAGGTACAACGTGCAGACCGGAATAGTGACAACGGCAACACAGACGACAATGGCAGTGGCAGCACGGATGGCGAGAGCCCAAAGCAGCAGAAAATCATGTGGTACGAAGATCACGGGAGGTCTGCGGATCCCCCAAAATATTTTTTTTTCAATTTTTTTTTTTTTTACTATCGCTTTTTTTTCAAATATTTTTTTCAGAAATTTTTTTTTTTTTTTAATTTTGAAATCTGTATGACAATAGCCAAAATAGGCAAAAAAAAATTTCTCGCCAAATATAGTCGACTTTATAATCAAAATTCATGGAAACGGCCTCCCGGATTCAACTACGATATCCAAATCGTTGTACAACACCCCCAAAAAATGAAGATCCCCAAATCCGAAAATTGAAGCCTCCAAAATGTCTCCAAAATACTAATCAATGAAGCCCTCTAAGCTCTGATACCATGTGAGATTTTGCCAAGATCTAGGGCTCAATGAAAAATACAATAAAGAGACAAAATATTGATAGGAATAAACTGTATTCTATCAAGAGAAAATACTAATCAACTGGATCATCAAAAGTTACATACAATGAATATGAGTCTACTTATATAGTCATGGCTATAATGATATGTGAGCACACAAACATGACATGTGGCTCAATAAGAAACAAGGGTAGGTAGGAAATAGGTGTGGGAAGGTAGGAGAAACAATATAATATTCCACATGAGGTGGATCCCCACCGAATGTGGAACGTAACAACAAGATAAGTCCACAAAAGGTGGAAATTCTCCTACACACGCTATCCCAATGTGGCACAAACACCCAAGTGTCTCATACCCAAACTACTATAAAATGCATTTCCTAAGTAAACTTAAGTAAGGTGTAATAACATCCAAGATGAATAATTATTTACACCAACAATAATCTCAAAAAATTAGAATCGTGTTCAACAATAATCTCTCCATGGGTTGTCGTACTTCGCATATTGCTTGAAGTTACAAACTCTTCCTTCACATCTTCCACCATGAATGATGGGACAATGTTGTTACCAACCCAAGAGGCACCAATTGGATCTATACCTTCATCGATCAAGATCTCTATTTCACCCACCAAAATGCTCTTGCGCTCCTTTCCACTAGGGTGAAGAGATAGTGAAGTAATACTATGCTCAAGTAATGGATCGTTACAAGAATTCATACCTTCATGTGGTTGATTACCAAGAAGCAATTCTTCATTTAACCCTTGGACATCGTCAACATGGTTTCCTTCAAGAGCGGTTCTAGAACTTTCTTCTCCTATAGAATCCACTTGTGAGACTTCTTGCAAAGATGGGGACGCCTCATGTGAGTCGCTCCCCAATGTTATCCTTTCGTCTTCATAACCTGAATTTGCTTCTTTATCAAATTCTTCATATAAATTTTTGCGAACCTTACATGTAGCCTTCATATCTTCTACTCTCCCAATGTTTTCCTTGCTATCTTCTAATTTTTCTTTCAATTGATATGAACTTGTAGATACCAAATCATCATCCTCCCCTAGTATACCCATAAATTGTGTGAAGGAAAGGGGGTCACGTATCTCCTTAGGAAGAGTCCAATACTTATGGTGGTTGCTCATAATTGCATCATTGAATGCCTTCGCATGAGGCCTCTTAATTGTAATTGTTGATGGAGATAAAACCTTACAATACCCAATTTTCTTTGAATGTGCAATATCTAAACGTTGCAATTCTCGATTGTTCTGAGGTTGAGTTTCTCTTTACTTGATTTAACCCAACAGGTTGGCAAAATCCAAGCTATGATACCACTGAAAGATCCCTAGCAATATCTGGTCCAATTTTTTCAGATTTTGGTAATTCGGATTTTTGTTTCCAAATTCTCTTTGACTAATGAATGAAGGAAATTGAATTTGTTTGTTTTTGTGTTTTCCGATTTTTAATATGTTTTGTTTGATTTTCAATGCTTGATGAATTAAATGCAAACAAACATATGATTGGAAATAACTGAAAATAATAATTAAGAACCAACATCTGAAGCTTATATATTTTATTTATGATCAAGGGTTGGTAACACATCCTTTTATCAACATACAACATAATTTTGAAGTTTGATCTGGAAATCTTAGACTATAAATAGTCTGATCTACACCTCCAATGGCCCCAAAACCCTAACACTAAGAAGAGAGTGACTACTATGAGCTCGAAGGTGGTACAACAAGGGTATAGGTAGGAGAATGTGATAAAAAAAAGTTCACAACCCCCGATCTACAATTTGATTATACAAATCTGCTCCAAGAAGATTTGTCCCAAGAAACCCTACCCAACAATCGATGCAAACTAAGATTTCTAGCTGATCTATGATTCAACATGCCACCAAGAGAGATGGAATAAGGCTGGAAATGTGTCAAATAGTGCCTCAATCTGTTATCCACTTCCAAACATAACTGAACCATTGCTAATCTTTGATAATATGCCTCCCAACGACCTAAATTCAACTTTCCCTCCATTCTATGATAAGAAAATGGTGTAGAAAGATTGAAGTTTCATCAAATCTCCAATTTCCAAGGAAGTTTCCATTCCCAAGGCTTGATCTTTGCTGCAATTTGTGCTGCAAAGCTCTAATTTGCAATTTGTTGTTGAAAGAAATGAATCATGAATGAGCAAATGGCTGCCCCCCATGTTACTTTATTCTCTCAAACCCTAATTTTATTTTAAGGTTGCCTTTCCATTATTATCATTCTTTAATAAAGTATTTATTTGATTTTTTCTTTCCTCCTCTAGGCTGACTATACATTTTCCCCTAGGCTTCATTTAATTATTTTAAGTTGTTCAAAAACAACATGTCATGTCCCCTAGCCATCAGGGCCCAAGGTGGTCCCCTTTATTATAATATTAAGATACTTTATTAAATCATTATAAAGTGATATTATAATCAATTAGCTTTATTTCTTTTATTAAATATTAAAGTTAAACTACAATATTTAATCTATTTAAATTCAATCACCTAGTCTCCCCTTATCTCAAAACTGATGATGCACGTGGCATCCTGGTGATGCCCAAATATAGTAGGTGAACTGGCAGTGGCATCCTAAGAAAAAGGGATACTCTTAAAAGTTAGGAGATTGTCCCTAATCAACTGAAAATGCACGTAAGGGCTCCTACTCCTCTCCTCAATCCTCTGGGTGGTTAACCAATCAACTGGCAGTCCCCCCTAAAAAATAAGAGATGGTCTCAAATCATCTGGAATGGTCCATAGACACCCCGAAACCAACTCTCAATCATTCCCTAAAAAATAAGGATCCCTTCAAAAAAAATAGGAACTACCTCTAATCATCCAAAATGGCTTATAAAGCCCTTGCGCAACTCAAGCCTTAGAATGGGTTCTCTCTTCACTCCAGTGGCCTATGAATACCTGATGATAGGACAATCCCTACTCAACTGCTTGCCACCTAGAAAGGGGGCATTACATTGTTCCCAATAGATACTAAAATCTCAACATCCATGTATTCAAGCGAGAGATTGTGCAACTAGATCCATATAAGGATACACTTAATGATGGTTGAGACAAGATCAAAATTCAGATGACAGGCTTGCATATGTAAACCTGAGTTATTATAAAACCAATGTTTGATTTGAAAAACATAATCTCTCCGCTTTCGATTCAAATAAAGCAACAAAAAATATTTTTCCTTTATCAATGAGGAAAGCATGAGCTACTCCAAACTAATGGTCTACAAATTTAAATAATTTTTTTTTATCAAATCACATGTTATCACTCTTTTCCAAAGACCTCGACTATTTGAAGATAAGGCTTCTTTTGAAAAGGTTATTTTTAATTCCTTGGTGTTGTAGGGAGCCCCTACCAATTTTTCCACTAACAAGTCCTCTACCGAAGGAGGACACTAAGCTTCATCTTTTGAGTTATTTTCCTCCTTTCTTCTTTCCAAGGATGAAACATTCGTTAGCTGAAAGTTTTGAGCTTGAAGAACTTCCTCTGTTCTGAGGCTTTGACCCTTTGAAACCCACAACTTTCTTGGTGAAAGGCTGATTTCTTCTTCAGAATCTCATATTGGAACTACTTCCTAAGTGTCTTACCATTTCTACTAAGCCTTCCAAAGAATTTTCCCAAGCTTTATGGGACATTGGGATAATATTTGGGAAAAAAATCAAGAAGTTTTTCTTGCTTCGACCCCTACGCTTAAATGACTTTGGACAAGGATACTAGAATGATTTATACTTGTTATCTTTGTTCGAATCTCGAGTCATGGACTTCAAAACTTTGTTTCTTTAGAAATTTCCCAATACTCTTGTTGTCATGCCTTCTTTGGCAAAGGAGGATTCACTGGAATCTCAAAAGGCCAAAGTGGGAAAATTGGGATGTTACTAGGAAAGGTCATAGGACTCCTGCCAAGAACTACAATCTTGACTTCTTCTGGAGCCCCTTTGTTTCTCAACTAGCTTGGTTTGCCACAAAGAGCCCCTTCGTTGTCCTTCTAGTAGGAAATGACCATGTGTTCTATACCTTACTTGTGTGGAATCCTCCTTGAAGGCATGGCTTAACCTTGAGTATCTCCCCATCTGCTTTGCTAGGCCTTTATTTTTTCCCCATGCAATATATTATTACTTTAAACTTAATCTTAATATAATTATATTTAATATTATTAATATATATTTTAAAAAATTATAATATATACCTAATTATTTATTAAATAATCTTATTTATATATAAAAACATATATTTAATATTATTAAGTTTACATATGTCTATAATTAACAAAGAAAGAAAATTATGGGCTCCTTGAGGTGTACGTAAGGGATAACAATGGAGGTAATCAAATATATGCCCTCTTTGCAACATCTCTTTCAATAGGAACTTTTCCATTGGAAGCATTGACAATCATCCAACAAATAAGTTATTTAAAGAAGGTTGATGACATGGATAACCAATGTTGGCCTAAAATGGTGGAGGAGATGCTTGACCATAGAAATAAAATGTGAATGAAGCAAAACATTAATTGGATGAACAAGTGGTGTACTGATTTGCATGAATATCTTAATACCAATCAAATTGGACGAAAAAAAGCATATTACATCAAAGCGTTTAACCCTAGCAAAGGACCATGGTGAAAAATCATATTTGGTGGCAACTATCAAAGGAAAAGCGAGGTTGTTGGTTGCACAACTGAAGATGGGGTCACATCATCCTAGATGTGAGACCAGTAGGTGGAAAATACCCATGGAAACTTGGGAAGAAGAGTTTAGAAATGGAAAGGCACTTCATAATGTAATGCTCTACCCATTAGGATATTCATACTGAGTACGAAAATAGCTTAAACGCTGACAACATGCACCAGCTATTTGAAGAAGATAAGATTAACTAGACAACCAACCTTCTCATGGACGTCAATAAAATCTTTCATTCATTCATTTCACTAGTCTATAGTACGATTCAAACACATCAACTATTGATGCAAATTCTTAATTTATTTATTTATATCAAATTCTATTTATGAATAATAATTAATATAATTATTTCAAAAAACCATTATATCTATTAAAAAATTAAATTATTTACCTATGTATATATTTTAAAAAGTCAAATAATAATATTATTAGTATTTTCATAGAATATATATCTTAAAATTGAATAAATAAGAATAAAATTTTGAAAACCCTTCAAACATATAATTTATTATATAAAAAACTAAATAAATAAGTAATAATATATTGATTTCAGCCACGATTTTGTGTTGCCAACATTTGGAATCAAACTCTAATCCATCTTCGAAGCATAAAGCAAGACGAGAAACGAATGGATGTTGGCAGACTAAGTAGAGTAAAAAGAAAGAGGGAAAGAGAGCCAAGATCATTGGCACAAGAACCTAAAAGCTAGTAGTTGGAAGTGTAGGGAAGCTTAGGATGAAAAGATAAAAGGTGGAGGGAAAAGAGGGATAGAGAAGGTGAAAAAAAGAAAGAGAATAGGAGGATAAAGGTCCCAAAGTGTTCAAATAAGTGCATTGCAACTAGAATTGACAATCGAAAAATGCTTCTTTATTCGTAGTATTACATATAATAGATACTCTACCAACTAAATTCACTAGTGGAACCTCCCCAGCAGCAACACAACCTAAATATTAATGCTGAAGAAGCTGAGCCCATGGTTGATCAGGATGTTGACACCACCTGCAAAAATGTTTTTCTGCGAAAGCTTGGCTATTAGACTCTGAAAGTCTAAGACCAAGATCACCATTTTGTATAGGATTTAGGATTGAATTAGGAACAAACAAAAGGTTCATGATTGCTGTTTCACAGGTTTTGAGTGCCTCCTAAGTTTCGCAAAAGCTCTTCCATGGTGGCACTCTATTGCATCTTTGTCAATGACTACCCCACTCAATTGGGTCCTCCACTCTCATCTATTTCAATCAGACCACCATCTCCAATGACCTTTGGATTTTCCAGCACCATTTTGATTTCACAGAAATTTCGATTTCACAGCAGTTTCACTTTGGGTGTGAACTGTGTGCCGCAGATTCACAAAGACTTTTCCACAGTGGCAATCTACTGTTTCATCCTTAGCGCCTGACCCTCAACTTGTTCCTCCACTCATAAATTTCAATTATGGTAACATCTGCTGCACACTTCAGACTCTGCAGATATTTTGATATGGAAGGGGGTTCACTCCTTAGTTCGATGGAGTTTCCTCACCGGGGGATGGGGGACAGGTTTCGAGGACCAGAGGACCAAGGGCCTAAATTTGGGGATGGTGAGGGGATGGTGGCAAAGTGGTGGTGGGGGGCAGTACTGATATAAAAATAGAGTTGAATTGAAATCTTCAAGGCAAAATCTGCAATATAACATCTCTGTGAGTGCCTCATGAAAGGCCAACTAGTTTTCACAAAGTTAAAGGTTGCTATCAGTATGTAATGGCATGTGCCATATAGCAAGTGACCCAACAGTGTCCCAGGCAGAGATGGCAGAAGTGGTGGTGCTGTGGGGAGGACATTTACAAGGGACGCGGGTTTGTTTTGTAGAGGGGCGCATCCCCGTGGAATGCTAAACTTCACTCTGGGTGTGAACTTTGGGCCCTGGATTTGCCATGGGCACCCGTGGCCCAAAATCTGCACAATGTCTCCACCCACGACAGACTGGACTTCAAACAGAGACCAGGAATAGTAGAACCCCAATATGGAAATTGTTTAGACTGATTCTGTATTAAAAATGATGATTCTCTAAAATAACTTTCAAATTTATGAAGAGAATACTTGAATACAACCTATGTTCCCAATACGATGACCTGGTTCAACTCTGAAATTTTTTTGCTAAATTATAAATCACTGCTTATCTTTGACAAATAATAGTAAAATAAAGGTCCTAGAAATTAGTAAATATTAGAACCTTACAACAAATAAAAAATGACTAATCAAAGAAAAATTGAAGACTACTATAGAGGCCAAAACTGGCTATCACACAGTAAATATTGATAGCTAAGTTCTCTCTTGTACGCAAGCTAAAATGTCCTCAATGATATACACCTCAAAATGTTGTGTAAAATCTATGATACAGCAGAATGAATATGCGGAAGTCCACAAATGGAATACCAGTACATATTTATTAGAAAAAATAAAAAATACAGCTTTTACAGAGACAAAAGGCCAACTACTCTAATGTATTTGGCTTGTTTCCTGCAAGAATGAGGGAGATCTCAAGGCCACGACTAAAAGCTTGATTGAATAGAAGTCGTGTCTGGAATGTCGATATGAAAGGAAACCATGATAGAAATGCAATGGGAATGAACAAAAGCATGCCCATGCCTGCATCATACAATCGAGCTATGGCAGAAACTGACTTCCACAAGCCAAGCTGTTTCACAATGGGTTTCCACGCTATTGCAAGCTGCATCAAGTCAAAACATGTTTAATGAGATCAGGCAATTCTCAATGAACTTTGGCAACTACTTGTAATCTTCATCAAAATAGACAATCTGAATAACTTACAGATAGAATGGCCCAACCAGTTGGAAGAAATGCCAAAACACTAGCAAAAAGGTCTGTCACTGACAATGATGTGAGAGCAACTACAACAGCAAGACCTGCTACAACTGCAATGAATGTAGCACCCTGAATAAACCGCAACATTAGCTGAAAATTCACTGAAACTCTTTTGCTGAATGTGAACACCTGCACATCTCAAAGCATGTAGAAAATTACTTAGATTCCCTTACATTAAGATAAAAAAGCATTTTATAAGACAGAAAAATTTAATCTGAAAACATATAATGGTCTCGTGATTAATTCCATAAGTTGACTTCTACAAAACTAAATTACACAGTGTAGCAGGTACAAGCATTAGCCGTTTCAAACTAGTCATTTATGGAAATAATCTGCATAAAGTAAATTATGATGCAAACCTTGAATATCAGAATGAATCCAACCAGTATAATCCAAGATAGGCCATAGATCTACAGCCACATATAAGATCATTAATACCTCATAGAATAAAGAATAAGTCACCAAGTAGCGAAAATAAATCATAAAACAAGACCCAACCCTTCATCTATCTGCAAAAATAATTGAACTTCAAAAACGGTGCACTTCCATCAAGGCAAAGTACTAGGCTTCATAGCAAGTCCCTGACAGCAATCATATTCGTAGTAGCATGCAATACTATCCACAAGGACAATCCAATTAACAGTAGCACCATTAATCAAACAAGCAAAGATTAGCATCCAGTTCTTACCCTCATTAGAAAGGCTCATAAACAATGGTGGAATGGTCTTGAGAGTGCAAGGGTAAAAAGAGTAAGTACTTCAGAACCTCAAATGTGGGCATGCTAAGTAAGGCTATGTCTGTGTTATATGAGAAACATATGAAAATTATTATGTGTTTGTCTGTTAATTGTCTGTCGTACTACATGGTCTCCAGCTAAATTGCCAAAACCAACCAATGGGAGAGTAGGATAAAAATAACGTCATTGTAACAAATGGTGTCAGGGGGTTATACGCAAGTGGAGTGCATACTTGTCCCTGTACCCACAGTTTCTGAGACTACCTTCATATATAATAGCGCAGTCTCCTTAATCATTTACTTGTGTAATCTAGTTTTATTAGCAACCCCATCCTTGTATCAGTACCACTACCACTGCATCTCTTGATAACAATGGGTTAGACCAATAATAATACATATTAGAGCTACCTACATAGCCAGTTTGCTCCCTGCAGAACCTGGATCTGAGCCCAGTTCAAACTCAGTTCAGATTCTGAGACAATTTGGCTGGCAAGTTGGCTAAGGTGCACTTTTTGGTCTGTTGGTTCACCATGGAAGAACTCGAGCAAATCAAGACTAAATTTAAAGTTGTTCTCACAGAACCCAAAACAAACCCAAGACTAAATTTAAAGTTGTTCTCGCAGAACCCAAAACAAACCCAAGCATTTTGATGACTTATTAAATTTATTTTGCCACTTGAATCTACAAGACATTGATTGGGGCCATATTTCTCTTCATTGGAGGAAGAGGGACAACCCCAGGTCTACTTGGTAGGACAGGGCCTCTCATGTATGGAAGGTTTCTGTATTTCCCCATCCTCATATGTGGCATGTCTTTATAACAAACATTCCTCACATCCATATTCCTCTTGCTGCCTACGGTTGGTGGGGTGTGGCTCTGTTCATGATAGAAAGAAAGGCACATAAATGACGTGTTGTTATAGTTTGTTTCTAACAAGGTCCATCCAATACTGTAGCATGCCGCTTATCAGCCACATCAGGATACTCTTCATGGGTGAAAATCCTGCAGTAATTTCAATATTTTCTTTTTAAATTTTCTATGGTTATCTTACCTGAAGTAATTCTGACTTGTCAAAATAGCCTAAGTCATTATTACAACTGTTAAACAATGAATATCTTACCTAAATGAGAACGCAAGAAGGCTGCGAATATTATTTTATTGATATTTGTAAAATTTGAATGTCATGATAGATATCCATTGTTTAATAAAAAAAATTATAAATTAGACCCTCATTTGAGTTTGACAAACTGATAATGAAGTATATTTCAAATATTTATGGTGGGATTTTTAATTGTATGCATGCTATATGGTATTCAAAATCAATTCCTATTTTAGACAGAAAATATGTATTTATTTATGAATTTTATATCCTTTTTGCACAGACAAACCTAACCCTAAAATATTTTGGCAACCCCATGAACAGGCTAATTAGTATTCGAGATTCACAAGTCTTTCATAGATTCATGACTGAATGCTACACATGCGACATAATTTTTGTTCCTATCACAATTGACAATTTACTTGCACAAACGACTCGGGTATTGTATCTACCAAATATTGAATTTTGTGAAGAACTGATAAAAGTATTGTAGAAACAGAACAGAAAGCAGCTATTTGCTTGCCAACCAACCATCACAAGCAAATGCATGTAAGAGAAGAAATATTGAGACCACGGGCGTTGATTGTATAGTTGCAATCTGTTCTTGCAAGATATCTCATAAGTAAACCGAAGGAGTATGGACACGTCCATAATGAGTGCTACTGGAATATGATGGACGATATTTGGTAATCCAAGCTTTGGGAAGAATATATATGTAGTATCAAATATGTACCTTGAGTTTTGACCTTGTGATAAAGCGGGGAAGTAACAATGCCTTGTCAAACTGCTTAACCCTTGAAAATAAACAAGGATTATTTTTCTTTGAAATTAGTTATTATAAATTCATTATTATTTTGTACTACAGCACCATGCACACATATGCTTCTAGTAAGCAAATCTACCTTCATATTTCAAAGCAAATGAGGAAAATAATCTGAAAGCATTCCAGGACACATTACCACAATAGAAGTATCTTTTCCAGTGACATGCAACTTGTATACAATGCCATATTGAAAGAGGAAAAATCGTAAACTTAGAATTGTCTCCAAAATTCTTCCCCTCAATGTTCGTATGTGTACCTGCAATGTTAAAATTTTCAGATTGACCATGTTAGCCAAAATCATAACTTAAGAAACCTACTCAATGGAATGCTAGTAACCACAGTACTAAACTGCATCTAACTAATTAATAGGCAAGTGCACATTTTATAGTGTTTAGTAATCCAAAACTGCAGGAATTAATAATCATACAAACAGAAGATCATTCAAGAGAATGATATCACATTAACAATCATAATGGCATGCAAATTGAGGAGGAAATATGTCTCCAAAAAGGTGTGCAAATTCTTCAGAAAAAAAGCAAAGCTTTTTGATTAATTCCATCTCATGATAATCTGAACCCTTTTGAGACAACATTGTCTCATTTCTATTTCGTTCAATTCACCATATGCAGAATCGGCTTTATTCTAAGCACAGGAACAATGAACTTGCCACAAGTCCTTCCATTTGCAGAGACAACTTTTCACTTGACTAGCTAGGCTCTATCTCACAGAAAAGTAAAACAACAAAAAGCCTTCGGGTCATGACCACAAACAGAAACATTAAAAGTAAACTAATTCAATATCATGCTACTAGCCTTATTATAAGGTAGCTACCAAGATAGGTGGAAGACTTGAGGTCTTCTAGCTACTCTAAACCTAGCCATCTTGACAGGACATGCAAAAGTTTTAAAATTATAAATTTATTTAAACTTAATAAAAATAAAAAATGTAGGGAATAAATGAAATGTTTGTAGATGCCAAATTTGACTAAAATCCTAACGAACCCCACAACAATATTTGGCAATTAAACATTAAATTACTTAACATTTCATAAAAAAAATGTAGAACACAAATAAAGTAACAAAGCAATGAAAAGACGAACATATTCATCATCTTATATATTAGTGAAAACAGCTGATTCCCTTATCCTCACTACAAACCATAGTTACCAAGAGACCCATCTCCTACCCATGGAGACCCGTACTGGTACCGGAGACATACCGGAGACGCGTCTCCAATACCGGATACTTCTCTGAAAACTTCTTGACGCATAAGGTGCTTTTGACTGCTGTGTCCGTAGTCTCCTGACTAAAAATTGACATCTCCTCCTAGAAAACTTAGGGCAAAATGCAGTAAAAAGGCAAAAAAAATAAAGCAAACAAATAAGATAAGCTTGCAACAAAGAAAAGTCGTAGGGAAATGACTACTAAGGAAACTGTTTCACAGCAAGACAAAAATCCATGCAAAGTTATAGTGATCGGATCTATGACAATGTAGACTTTTTGAGAGGACTGATTTCTTATCATTGTAATACTCTAAAGAGAAATTGCCTTTACTATTTAGCTGACAATATTGAGTATGCTCAACATTTATATTACCTTACTTTTTCACTAAACAATTTAGACTGGCTATGATATCAGCAATATAAGCAATTTTAATTTCAATTTTTGTTCAATTTTAAAGTTCATGTTAAACTTTGCCACTGTTCTTGTTCTCAAAGTTCTCTCATTATATGTTTTGGAAATTATTAAATATTATTTATTAAAAAATTGGTGTCTCCAAGTACCCCCGTCTCCTAGTAACCTTGCTACAAACTCATTTAGAAGAAGAGATATAAAGAAAATAATGAAATTTGCAACTTTACAGTTCACAATTTAAAGATAGGATTCTCATATTCTAAGTAGCAATTGTGCAACTACCGCATTTGCAAGGAGATTGGTATGGGAGATAGGTACTAGTACCAATAGGACATTAAATACACACACACACACACACACACACACATATATATATATAAACTTTGAATGTGCATAACATATGACAAGAGGAGAACTTAAAAGATTAATGATTTGCTATTTTAATTTCGCTGACAATCTAAGTTGTCGGTTTTGGTACATGGTCAGGTACAGATAAAAGTTCAGTAAGCCAGTACAGAATTACTTTTTCTTGGTATGGTACAACTAGGCATGACAATATTTTGTGTGTGCACTGTGCGTGTGCATGCCTGTGCAAAACTTTAAAAATATGAAGAATTATAAATGCATTTGATACAAATGTATTAAATAATATTATATTGTAAATCTTTGATAGTATGATACTTCATCATTAATCAATGATCGTGATAAAGATAAATGTCAAATAATAGTTCAAAATTTCAGTATTATGTCATATATCACATATCTCCAAAGACTATTCAAATCAAAATCATTACAATTGCAAAATTTGAGAATAATACAATAAAAAATAAAGTTATGTTTCTCAAACAACAAACATAAGGAGAGCATTTTAAGTTTTAGGTACCTATTAGGGTTTCATTAATACTTTGATGTTTTTAAAAAATAAAATAAAATTCATTTCCTAGTGTTTTAAATTTTTTCCTTGTCCACTCCATTGCCACTCCAGCAAGCATCCCACTTGAGTAGAAGAATGAGACACTTAAGGGGGTAACCCGAAAACTTAAATGATAATCAATAAGTCGTGACATTTAATTGTCAAGTTTAAACACAGAAAGATTAAAATAATAAATTAAATATAGTGTCAACAATAAAGAGTCCTGACTTAGCTTGCACGGGTAGGTGAGTTGGCTTGGGCAGTGGGTTTGCTCCCCATTAGTCTCGGGTTCAACTCCACTCCTGAGTTTAAGAGGGGGGACTGCTTGCGGGCTGCAGATTCACCCCCTAGGGACTAGTCTTGCCTCCAGGCTAGCCCTTAAGTGGAAACGCTGGGCCGGGGCCGTGGGGATTGGAGACACCTTGGGTACCAAAAGTAAAAAAAAGATTCCCAACTCAAAACCACATACAACATATCAAAACGTTGAACCACAACAAAAAAGAAAACACACAAATCTAATTTATCAAATTATGTCATTCAATGGATGAAGGCCAACTCCTGCATCAACTATGTTGTCATTTTCCAAGCCCTTGAGTATGATGCTCTCCAAATATTCATCACTCTCAAGATCAAGTTCCTCTAAAGGCAATAAATTTGAGGGTAAATCATTGAGGCCATTTGGAGCAACCACTTCATCCTCCAAGGCTCTATCTGTTTTGTCAAATGGAACTTGGTCCCATGGCTGAAGGACCCTCCTTGTACCCGAGGTGTACAGGAGAGAGAAAGCAAAATGACTATGAATGTAGACTAGCTTCTTTGTTTTCTTCAACACTAATTGGTTCCTCTTCAGTGATGAATGAAACCATACATACTCCAATTCCATATCCCTTTCTTGAGATAATCCTAATTTTAGGCCTGCAAAACAATATTATTCACTAAAAATTGATATTAATAATATCAAGTAACAATAAATTATGATAATATTTAAATCCATACATAAAAAAATCATAATATTTAAATCAATAAATCATAGCATCACTAATATTCGAATCAATACATCATAGCATATTCCCCATAGTATGTCACATCATGAATTTCTTGGAAATGCTTGCAAACCGACAATTCCAAAGGCTGGCCGTTCTTGACTTGCCAAGACATGGAAGGTTAGTCACCCTTCCATCCCTAAATTCACATTGGAGGCTGGCCATCCTCCTTGATCAAGTCCAAGAGCATGGTAGCCTGTCCATCCTTCCAAATCCTGTTTCAAAAGCATGAGAAGCTGGCCACCCATCCCACCTTTTGTCCAGCCTAATATGAGCATGAAGGTGGATCATACTTTCATCCCTCATGAACTCGAAGGGAAATACCTCTTGATGAATTAATAGATCAATCCTCAAATGACTGCAATAACTTAGTTTCTGAAATATATATGTGTTGCTGCTCTCAAGTTATATTCCAAAATTATTCTTCAGCAAATTTCTGAATTCTTTCAATTGTTTATACCTGCTACAAATGAAAAGTCACCCTTTTTATATCTTTGATTGTGGGGGAAAGTCACATCATTTCAATAACATCATCTCATTTGCAAGTGATACATATCCTCATAACCAAGCACTGCCTTGTTTTATGCTAATCACTTGCAAGTAACATCCTTGTTTAGTTTTTAAGTGCATCTCTTGAGGAATAGCTGGCCAATAATCTTTAGTTAATATTAATGAAACATATAAATTAAAAGCTGCCCTTTTATTTCCTTTGCCCAAGTTTAAAGATAGTGATTTGGAGATTTATAATGCTGCGATTTCCAATTCTGTTAAGTGCTGCGAATTCAAGTGTTGTTAGTAGCATTTTACCATCCACTCACATCATCCCAAGACTAGAGATTTGGTCACATAACATTCAGTGAAATGTTTTATTGTTAACTTAGCAAGAAGTCCATCAACTTCGTACAGAACTTACCAAAGAATCATTTACTAGCAAAGCTTACATGCTATATTAATATAAACTTTTTATCAACTGTCACTAAACTCAGCAGTCACCCAAGGAATTAGAGGTGCTGAATGAGACAAACCACACCAGCACTAAAAGACAAAAAGATACCAAATAAAAGGAATCGTGGAATGTAAAAAGGCCATCCTTAGATAAATCGATTAAACTATAATTAATATTTATTTTTCAGGGGACATTTAAAAAGTGGTGACTCTTGGATAAATATTCTATTTAAGGGAGTCCAAATAAAGGAAAGAAGGCATCAATTGTGACAAAATATTATGGCATATTCCAAGCAAATCATACAGCCAAAGAGGACAAACCCCTGCAAGCTTCATGGAGAAATTTTAAGGATGAAAACACTGAACTTCTCCTATCAAGCTCGTGGACCAAAAATTAGAGAAATTCATACAAACGAATTAGAGGTGCTGAATGAGACAAACCACGCTAGCACTAAAAGACAAGAAGATACCAATTAAAAAGAATCGCTGAAGCTAAAAAGACAGCGCTTGGATAAATTGATTAAACTATAATTAAAATTTATATTTCAAGGCACATTCAAAAAGTGGGGACTCCAGGATAAATATTCTATTTAGGGGAGCCAGAATAATGGGAAGAAGGCATCAATTGTGAAAAAATATTATGACCCAGTCCAAGTGAATCATATAACCAAAGAGGACAACCCCCTCCAAGGTTCATGGAGAAATTATAAGGACGAAAATACAACTTCTATCAAGCTAGTGGACTGAAAATTAGAGACATTCATGCAAAGGAAATTGCTGCAAATTGAAGGAACCATCACAGCAGAAAACAATGATAAGTTACATGTTTAGAAATATTTCATAAGATTTAATTTAAATATTATGATACAAACAAAAATTTTAGATAAATTATAAATTTATATTTATAAACATAATGCAACTATCATTTTGAGTTAAATTATTGTTTTAAGGCAAAAATAAGATATGTTCTAGATCGGGACATCACAGAATTTCACATTGAGTCCCAATCAGCTACTGCTGAAACAGATGAAATGTTTAGGCTTGGTTTTCGTTTGTTCATAACTTTGAGAGGCTGTGAGTAGATCTTATAATGTATGTAATATTTCTGTAGGCATGATGTTTTTTATGATTATTTTGTGTATCTGTATGCCCCCCAAGAAGATTGGCAGATATATATGGGGAATCTATTAGACATACTCTAAGCTATATATTCTTCCTTCATTGTATCTACAGTCTCCACAATGTATATTGAGGACTATGAGTTGCATGATGCAAGGCAGACAAAACCATGAAAATTGAAACCAAGAAAATTATGTCTGAAATAGTCTACTAAACAACCAAAAATACACAGAACTCTAGCTTCATTGAATGATCTAAGTCTTAGTCTGACGATTAAAGCAAATAATCTTAAAAGCAGGGATTATGCTTGCTGCAAATTTTCTACCCATCTGGTAAACACAGTTTTGAGCCTTATCTGAACCATTTCTCTGAATCCAATCACTTAAAAGAACGAATCTAAATTTATGTACAGCAATAGTATTCCACCTTAACTACAACCATTTCTAAAATCAGGATAGTCTCTTCACATAATAACCAATGGCCCAAAACTCCTATAACTATGTTCTTTTTTCCTACATTACCCTGAGTTTCTGGGGCAGGGATGGGGGGGGGTGCATTTCCAGGAAAGGGGTTTTTTTGTCAATTGTGGGGAAGGCTAGGGGATGGCTATATAAAATATAGGGAAAACTTCTAGAACCTTATATACAACATTTGTGTTCATAATTCATTGTCAATTGACAATACTCAACATGCATTCATAATTAGAATTCATTGTCAACAACGATGAAAAAATCGCCAACAAATCGTACGAATCACGATTTATCGAGAATAAAAACCCTAAACGATTTAATCTTTGAAAAAATTGGCAATGATTTTTAGCTAAAAATTGCAAGTTTTTCAAAGAAAAAATCGCGAGGAAATCACGAGCAAATGCCAGAAAATCGTGTTTAAAAGAGTCATTTCGTTTTGTTTATAAAAACCCTAAAATGGTCACGCAAAGTTTTACTTTGTTTTGACCCCGAAAGAAGGACAAATTAGGTGCGCGGGAGAAAATGGGCATCAAAATACGTTTAGGATTAGTCATAGCATTCACTGAATCTCAAGGAAGAAATCCGAAATCCGCCTAACTTCATAAAAATCTGAAAAATTTGTCCACTAAAAACCGCCCACTGAATAAAACCTTCATTTTTTTATGTTTTTGTCTTCTCTATTAAACTAAGTTATGTTTGAGGTTCTTTTCTTTATAAAACTAAGCGATGTCCTCCAAGCTTTGAAATTAAATAATGTGAGTGCAACTTTTAATTAACAGAATAGGGGCCCCCATTTTCCATTTTTTATAAAATTTCATATATTAAAATGTATCAATATTGGCTTATTTTGTTTTTGGCTTTTTTAATATATTATAACATAATACATTAAAAATTAATATTTTAAAATATATTTTTTAGAATTTTAATTATTAATAATGTGTGTATATGTGTGTTTTTTAAGAATATTTTAAGAAATTATATATTTTCAAATGTTCAGCAAATTTGCCGATTTATTGCCGATTTTTTCCTGATTTTTTTTAAAAATCGGCCAAAAGATTTATTGCCAATTAAGAGTTTTTCATCTTTGATTGTCAATATGCATGTGATATTCAATAAAGGGAACCTCCCCTCATAATAGAGGAGAAAATTTGTCCCATACACTGCTGTAAATCTATTTTGACTTGAGCAAAAATAATTCTCCAACAGTAAGTTTTTTAAAGAAAATATTGTTAGAGTTTTAGGTCACTCAACTGTTGATCCTGAATGCAGAAAATTAGCAGAAACATCCTAAATTTAAGATACTATGGTTACCTTTCCTAAATTTAGGTGCCAAGTTTACGGTTAATATATAAACTTCCATAATAGTAAAAATTGCAACTTCAGAATTCTGGTTTCAGTTTTATTGTCTTTTTTTTTGTACTTTCAAAAGTCTATGCATGCAAATTAGAGCACTCAGATTTGCAAGTCTCGGAATTGCAGATTTGATCAAAGGTTGAGTTAGTCAAATTGTTTCAAACCCTAATAAGAACAATCTACAGATCATGTGCTGAATTTTAGAATGGTATCAAAGCACTGGAACTAAGATCTTCCAAGTTCATGAATGGAATTTCCTGCTATCTGTGATAGGAGAATTCAGTGCTTTACTTCATCAATTGAAGTATATCAGACCTGTGAAAGGTTATATGCTAAGATACCGGCTCTTGGCATTTTAGGCTGGGTCCAAGTCCTGCTTCTTGCCACAAAGAACCCATCCACCTGGGCAGGACCTGGATGGAACCCAAGCGGACCCAAGAGAACCCAGGCCCGTGAGTTCCCAAAAACGGGGCCCACAGGTCATAAAAACACAAAAACCAATTAAAAAACACTTTTTTAAAGAATTTTTTAACATGTAAACCCATGTCTCTCTAATCTTTTTCAATATGCTTCACCGGTCTTCTCTGAATTCTGTTCTTATCCTCTACATAAGGCTGCTCATATATTATCTTGTTCTCTCACACCAAGCTGTTCTAGACTACTGCAGATCTGCTTTTATTTATGTCCTTATTCTATTCATCCTTCTGTCCTAATTCTATTCTTATTCATCTTTGTCGTGCTCTACCTTAGGATCCTTTTTTCGTGGTTGAATGATGTATTATATTATTCTCTGTAATATCTGAAATGTTTATAACTGCTGTAATATATCATTGCATATATTATATAATCAATAATGGTATTGATCTAAGTTACCGGTTCGGGTTCGGATTCGGGTACGGATTCGCAGACTCGGCCAAAAAAAAAAAAAAATACACATATATATATATATATTTTTTAATTATATATATATATAAATACACATATATTATATATATATGTTCAATATATACAATCCATACAAAAATTAAATATACAATGTAACTTTCCATACATAAATGATACATCATAAATCCATAATTGCCAATGCCAATAAATATTCATATATCACAAATGTAATCAGTAAACTAATAACTAAAGTCTAATATCATATTCATAATTTGCAAAAAAGATAATATTCAAGTTTCAAGTCTTTTTTAAAAAGTCATAAAGGGGCGAATTAGAGTTTTATTATAAAAAAACTATTTTAAAAAGTCTTTTTTAATTGTTTTTTATTGTTTTTTTGACCCGTGGGCCCCGTTTTTGGGAACCCACGGGCTTGGGTTCATGCGGGTCCTCTTGGGTCCACCCGGGTCCTCTTGGGTTCTCCCTGGGTTCCTCCAGGGTCCTTCCCAGGTGGCCGGGTTCCCTGTGGGTCCGCGCGGGTCGTCTTGGGTCCACCCAGGTCCTCTTGGGTTCTCCCTGGGTTCCTCCAAGGTCCTTCCCAGGTGGCCGAGTTCCCTGTGGGTCCGACCCACAGGGAACCCGGCCACCTGGGAAGGACCCTGGAGGAACCCAGGGAGAACCAGGACCGGGCAAGAACCAAGACCCGGACCCAAGCCAAAAGGGGAAGAACCGGTAACTTAGGTATTGATAGTTGAACATATATATATATATATATATATACGGATGAACCTATACCCGTACCCAAGAAAGAAAAAAAATTTTGCCAAATTGGCAAATCTGAACCCAAACCGGTAACTTACGTTATATGGGGTGATGCCCTAGTTGCTCTAGTAACCGAATTGTTGATGTACACTTGTGATAGATTGTTGATCTGCTTTAATTTTAACTAGTTTGTTCAATTTTGGCATGTTCCAGCTGTTGCAAGTCTTGGCAGTGAGTTTTTAAGTTGAGTTTGTTTTTTTAAATGCCTTGACGTTGGGGACATCTGGCCATCCTAGTACGTCCCTTGCCATCCCCGGACCAGCCAGATGTCCTGGCATCAAGGGATGCCATCCCCGAAATTTGGAGACATTTCCTTTTTGTTTTTGCAAAAAAGGGGACTTCGCAGGGACGTCCCCTAACCGTCCCTGGGTAACGTAACTTTTTTCCTTTTGGTGATGTTCAATGCTAATGCTACTTAGTAAGCAGTGAAATATTTACTGAATAATGGCACCATTAGCATTGGAAGATGGTGTCAACTAACATAAATATTTATCAGTGAGGTCTTTAACCAATACCTTATTTCATTTAACAGCAACTTACATTTCAACAGTGGGTCATATTTAAGCCATTTTTTTTAAGAACTTATCAAATAAAAGTGCTAGTAAATAAGATAAATTAATTTATCAAAACCTTCTTTTTATTTCTACAATTGTAATTAGAAAATCATTCTTCTCTAGTATGATAGGTGATAAGCAAGTGCTGAATTTGAGGCAATGTAATAAAAGATAAAAGCAACGAGGAGGCAACTTACTTGCTCCTCATCCCACCATGCTTCCCAGCTCTCTTCTGCTTTCACTCCAACCCCACCTTTGTATAGAAGCCAGCTGGTCCAATCATCAAAGTCCTGCACAGTTCTGTAAAAGATGTATGTTAAGAGGCAATTGGCTAATGTAAACTTTCAGTGTTTCATATTTGCAGTTACATACTTTTAGATCATTAACAAAAGAGATTCTCACAAGAGTTTGATACTATCATAAAAGAAGAGATTCTCACAGAGAGCTAAAATTTTGTTACTTACTTCTGCCACTCAAAGCCAGCTGGATTAAAGATATATGGGGCAAACAGCCATGAAATAGCAAGAAACCAACTACTCATAGTGAGGAGAACATAGGACACTGCACCACCTTTGGCATAACCGTATCCCACATAAACTATAAGAAGCAACACCACTTCCAATCTGCATATTCATAGGTAGCAAAATTACTGGGTGGGAAGCATGTGACTTGTCGCAAGGAAAAGTAACATCATATAAAACTCATCTCACCCTTTTACAAAATGGCTGCGAGAGTAAAGCCTGTAATTCTCTGCAAATTTGATATGACGAACAACAAATCCTCTTCCGGTTGCTCTGTACTGCAATTCAATAGTTATAAAAAACACAAATCAGCTCATGAAATAATCATAGATAGAATTTAATGCAATTCCCAGAAAATACTATGAATCTTACCTTGGCGCCCCCATGCAGAAGAGTGCGACCAAAATAATGGGTTCTTGTTCCAAGGGAAAATGTAAAGAATACAGAACATAATTGAAGTTGCATAGTTACAAAACTCACAATAGCCTGCAAAATATTAGATGTTAAATGAGATACTATGCTAGAACAGAGCACTAAATCCTAAATTCAAGCAAATCTTTTATAAAGAGAAACACATCATACAACAGGAAAAGGATGAAAATTTGTATTTTGCTTACAAAGGGGAAATTTTATAGACATCAAATCATGTTATATAACAAGTTTAATTTTTGTTTGCAACCAGAAGCTTGCTAACTTGCTACTATAAACAGCAAATTATATTCAACCAACAAGGAAAGAAAGCGAAAATTCAAGCACAAAATCATGTTGTATTCCATGTTCTATATACTTTTGCTTGCTTATCTTTAACAACAAACTGCATTCCACTAGGAAGAAAGAAAGACAAAGAAATCATTTCATGTCTATGAATCAATGGGATTTGAAAGAACAGTCTTGCAATTGCAAGAGGGGATTAAAAATGAGTTCCAGCATTTAAAAGAATGACAACACACAAAAAGCTAAAAGCATAAGAACATCGGAAGCAAAGCTAAATATAAAAAAGACATCATGCAACAAAAGATATTATAAAGACTCTAGCCAAAACAAATTGCTCGAACAACTTAGCAAGCATTTAAGACACAGACCGAGCTCGTGTGGGTCCTAGTTCGCATTGGGTTCGTGGCTGGTTCGGACAGTCCGGACCTGGGCGAAGCCAAGCGTGAACCCAATTTGATGAACATTGAAGATAGAAGACAATTATTATTTTTTATTTTCAATTTTGTACTTGTAATGATTTTCATTTAAAATGTGAACCTGGACATATATGAATCTATGATACATTGATATAAATTATATGGCATATGAGTATAGGACATAATATGATATTATTAAAATTTTGAACTATCAATTGCCATTTGGCATTGATCAATGATGAAGTAGCATACTATTAAATGTATTTAGATTTGTAATTTTGAATATTTCTTTAAATTTTTGCATATATATACTGTTAGATTTGTGTGAATGTTGTCATTGATGTCAAAACCAATGATCCGACTAGGACCGGATGTAAAATGTTGAGCAGCAGTGGAAGATAGGTATGCATGTGATGTTAAGCAAATAGGTATGTATGTGATGTTGAGCGGTAAGGTATGTAAGGTTCACAAGAGTATTTTACGAAAGACGCTTTCTTCCGTAATCTAGTGTTTTTGTTAGTCATGGTTTGTATCAAGTGTTGGTATTAGTTGTGACAGTTGAATTGCTATGCGGACTTTGTTATTGCAATATGTTCTACGAATCTTATGCTCCGAAATCTGTGGCATTTGTATATGGAAGGTAGAAGTCGTTGTGCTTCGAATTTGTGCCTATGGGTTCATGTCTATGGGCCCGGCAAACCCTTATTGTGTTCCGGTAATTGAAGCACGTATTCTGATAATTAAGAAGCGCGTAGAGGATCAGTGAAGGCCGACTTGGTTACCGTGTTTTGATCAAAGCATATTTGTGTAGCATGTTGATCCGAGCAATGCATTATTGTATAAACCTTTTGTGCTTGGTTGACATATTATCTTGGTGTATGTGCTTATCGATATATATATATATATATATATGTGTGTGTGTGTCGAGATATACATGAAGTGAGTGAGCGACAAAATAGCGGTATGTGTGGTGTGCAAGTAAAGTGAGAAGGATAGAGAAGCAAGTGTATGTGAGTAGTGGAGTGTGATGTGTGTAAGAGCGAAGGTGTGTGTAAGTGTGGAAAGTGCGAGTACAGAGTTGCAATAATCCCTTACCGGATCTGCTAAAAGCAATTGAATTGGCAAGTTCTGGACAGAGTTGCAGTAATCCCTTACCGGATTTGCTACAGGCAGTTGTGGACAGGTTAGAGAGATCCTTTACCAGGTCTATTGTAAGTTGTTGTTTTGATATCTGAGCTTATCTTGGAACTGACCCCATGCATTTGGAGATGCAATTTTCTTCAATTCACTTAAATCTATTGCAATGAGAATACCGACAGTGAGCCTTATTGTATTCTGACAGTGAGCCACGGTTTTTGTAAACACCATATAACTAGTCATATTATCTTGAGAGTTAACACTCTCTGTGGTTTTTCCCATTTGTGTTTCCACGTATAAAAATTTTGGTGTCTATCTTGTGATTATGTTTTCCATTCATTTTGCATTTGTTGTTTCATGTTGATGAGATTAATTGTTAAGGTTAAATCGGTGGAAAGTTTTTTATTGCTCTAGGAATATTAATTCAACTCCCCTCTCAATATTCTGGACCATTCAACCATCCAACACGTACACCTATGGACGAACACAACCCACAAACCCAAAAGGCAAAAAAATATTTGCTCGAACTGAGGAACTAGGTTAGTGTCCTCAAACCCAAGTCGATAACTTAGATTTAGAACCATTTTTATGAATGTTACTCCTTGTACAATCTAAATATCAATTCTGCTGGAAATATCTCCTAATATTTTTGTTAAGAACATTATAATTTCTTAACTAGATAGCTTGATTTAAACAAGAATTTTCTTTTATTACATATGCCATAATATCTTTTGAGATTAACTACGAAGTGTTTCCTCTTTGCTATATTTTGTGTTAACATTTATATTGGTAAGCAACTCCTTTGGTTGGTCACTCCCTCTTCTAAGCTTGGAGATTAGATTTCGCAAATTGATTACGAGGGGTCCCTTGTGATGTGTTGCAAGTCTTACAAGGTGGGACATAACATTATTGTATGTGTCTTTTCCACTGGTGAACACCATCATCCTAAAGTCCAGCAAGTTCCTTCTACCCCCTCATTGGGGTTGGGCGATGTGGGTTGTCGCATTGTGTCTTCTCTTCTTTGTATGAGAACTGTAATGATTTGCTTCACTAAATGATTTGGGTTCCTCATTTTGGTCCCTTGTCCCCTTTCAAGGAAAATGGTTTATCCTCCTCTTTGAGTTTGGGGGACAGAAGCACTACAATGCTACTTCTCCAAAGCATTTTGGATTTAAACCACTGAAGTTGGTGACCAAGCTCCTTAAAAGCCTCCTTTCCTTTGCTTTGTCATCCCCTTGCATGAGGCTTTGTGGCTTGTTCTTGTGTCTTTTCTTGTTTTTGAGGCTTTGTTTGCTAGTCCCTGCTGGCTCTATTTTTTTGTTGTTTTTTGTCTCACTTCCTTTGAGACTCTTTTTATTTGCCTTCTTGACTGCTTTGTAATGGATTTGAGCCCTTCTTGAGCTTTTACCTTAATCCAAACTCTTACAAAAAAATAGCAATAATTGCCATGATGATACACAAATATTTAAATCTATGATATGTTCTAACTTTCCACTGATATTATTCTTATTGCTAATGGCTTGAATTTATTGTGTTTTTTAGTATTGTAGTGTCGTATATTGTACCATCTACAATTTCACAATCACTTTGGGCTCACTTTGGTGGTTTTCCCTCATGCCCCTGATTCATGACTAATTTTGCTCATTCCATGGCCAAATCTGGAAGCCCAACACAATCTTGAGCTCACTGAACAAGATTTTGGCTCAAAAACCAAGGATTATGGCACCTAGTGCCCTAGTCCTCTAGCTCTATGGCACCTAGTGCCATGGTCCGGTCAAATGGGCCCAAATTTGAATCCTTAATGATCAAGAAACTGAAGAGCAAGAAAGTGCTCCCCATTATTGGCCTTCTTTGAAATTTTGACATGAAACGTGTAAGTTGTGTATAAATACAACTCCCAACCCATTCATTTGAACATCTCTCTACAAGCATTCAATTCCTACCACTACAATTGAGCAAAGCAATCAAGCATCTTCAAGGCATTAAAGGAGAGATTTGAAGTCAAGCATTCAAGTTAGCAATCGTAATAAAGTTTATGTGTACCTCCATAAATGAAGGCATGGATTAAGTCATATAAAGCAACATCAACCCTTCATGAGGCTTCAAAGCAAGAAGATTCATAGAAAATGTATCATTTGTCAATTCAGCATTTTCTAAAAGGTCAGTCTCTGCCTTACCAAGGGTAAGCTCTCTCCCATCATATCAGAGTTGTAGTGGAAGTTAACTCCTACCTAGGGTTTGACTAATGCAAGCCCCATATACAACACAACACTTTTTCCCTCTTTTTTTGTGTGCAAGTTATGAATAAATCTCCTTAAAATCTGCCTTGAATCTGCTACAAAGTCACCATAAAAGGTCTGCAATAATTCTCCTCTTAAATCTGCTCTAATTCCTTCACAAAATCTGCCTTGATAATCTTCTATATTTCCTCCTCACACATATCTGCTTGTGAATATATGATATATCTAAATCTTTACCATCCACTCTCCTTTACAATTCTGCTCATACATACATTCTCCTTCACAAGTTTGCTCACATGTACATTCTCCTTCTCAATTCTGTGTATACACTCCTTTTCAAATCTTCTTATACATATTTATATCTCTGTTGTTATACTCAGAAACCTGCTTTTGAAATGGGCTGATTCATCATATTTTTTTCTTGCATTCAAACTCTCATCTTATATTCCTGTTATATCATGCCATTCCTCTCCAAGGGGGGCAAGTATTAAAAAAAAAGTATTCCTTCCAGGGGATGCAACTCTTCAAAAGGGCTGGCGTCCTATTAATAATAGATTTGATTTAATTTGATTTCCCTAGAAGGGGCAAACACTTCAAAGGGCTTGGCCTCTTGTTGTGGGTACTAACACGAGGTCAGCTTTTATCAAAACATTATAATTATTTATTTTAACAGCAATTTGTCAATGAGGTTGGCTAGCATGCATTCCTATTGAAATATAATAAATATTCTTCATGAAAACCTCATAGTCAGCCACCATTTGCAAAGGTAAATATTAATTCCCTAAGTTAGCAATTCAGGTACACGTACAGATATGGAATTGGGTATGGATTCGAGGATATGGCAAAAAGAAAATTCTTGGGTGCGGGTACATCTGTGTGTGTGTATATATATATATATATACTATGTCTATATTCGTATGGATAAAGCACCAATTTTTTTATTTGAATACATTTTCAGAAAAACATTTTCATAGGGTTTTCTTTACATGTCTTTTAAGCGAAGGCACACATTTATTTTGTCGTTGACTCATAGCTTCTCCAATCGCCTACTAGTGGCTAGGGCATTTCATTTGTGGCGTGTGATGGGAGTTAAGCGATAAGCCACACATTTCAGCTGACGGAAGTTGCAGTCACAATCCGTAAATTTCTTCAACAAAATTTCTTCAACCATGGGATCAATTCTTTAGTGCAGATTTCTTGTGTAGGCCTTTTGGGTAGGTGGTATACGCCTTTTGAAAGGTTCACTATTTTTTATTTATTGTAAGTTTTTCTTTAGCTCTTCCTATGCTTTATAACATTTTAAATATGTATATTTGTCTTTATAAAATATTAAATATTATTTTTATTATTATTAAAAAATAACATTTAATAGATTTCAATTTAGTGTTATTTAATTTTTACTTTTTAAATTATTATTCAGTAGATATAAATTTTATATTATTTTAGTTATTTATTAATATGAATTAATAATCTAAATTTAATTTTAATATATTATTATTTTTTAATTAAATTTATAAGGTGAATTTAATGTCGAATTTTTTATCCTTGTCGAACTTCATCCGAATTTTGTTGCCAAACTCAAACTCGATTTCGAACCTTGTGACTCTGTGTGTGTGTGTCTATATATATACTTTATCAATGTATAGCTATAAGAAGAGTGATACTCGTGAATCCATAATTGCCAATAAATATCGATAAATATCAAAAAATAGAATACTTTGATACCTCTTTCATAATTTTCAAAAATTAAAATACTCCAATCTCAAGATGACATTACACAATGAAAATTCAAATTATAATCGATTTTAATATTCATGTTTTTCTTCATCAGAAGCATCAAGGTGAATATCAACATTTGGTTCGATTTCATTTGAACCACTATCAATTGGATTGCCACTACCACTAGCTATGTCAAATGCAGGACCTGGTTCAATTTCATTTTTCAAACATTTGACAAAATGCCAAAGCACTAACAATACAAGGAAAGTGATTTCACAAAACATAAGCAAACAGCTGCTACATATGCATAATGTAAATTAACTGAAATCAATCTCATTAATGCTCATTTACTAACCCTGTGTGCATAGGTATAGCTCACAAATGTAGCTAAAATGGTAATTTAATTGCTTGCTTGTTGGCATATTCTAATAAAAATTGCTGCCACAAAGTTACGAGAGTGAAACTGAGGTTTTAATTTATGAAACTATCTTTGGGTATGGCCCTTGGTGCTTCTTGACTGCTTGGGTTCTCTGTGGATCCTTCACAAAAGAACCCCACAGAGAACCCAAGCACCCAGGAAGAACCCAAATTGTACATGTACCAAGTGCCAAGCTAAAACAAAAGAACCCGGTAACTTAGTTAATTCACCAAGACATTTTCAACAACAAGAATAGCACAAAATAGGGGAGAATTTGAGAACTAGATACAAAGGCATATCATCCATCCTCAAGTGTAGATCAACAGTGTGTCCATTTTTGTTTTTGTAATAGATTAGGCATTTTCCTTAGCAAGGCTATAAGGCTATCAAAGAAAATTTAAATTAATTTAATAAACATAACTCTGTTTTGGCTTTTGCATGATGTGTGTTTTGTTGGTATGAGTTGCTGCTAGGTTAGATAGTTATTCAATTGACTGCCTTACTATACTAAGTCATCTAGTATTGGAGTTGGCTTTCTTTCTAGGCGAAGTCTTTGGGGTGAGAGGTAACCACCAAAATCGTATTCAATAAGATTTAGTTTGTTGGGGAAATTTGCTATTCAAAGTCTCATGACAGAAATTCCAAAATAGGGTTTTGAGTTATGTGTATTTTGTTTGTGGTAATAAGCCTTGGAGGAGAGTTATTGCAATAAATAGTGGAAAAGGATTTTGAGCAACAATGAAATCAGATAGTTGTTGTGGGGTTTAACTGCAAAAGAATTCCTGAAAAACGATGAATCCTAAATCATAAATATGTTAGTATCTTAAGCTTAGTTACCAAGTTCACCTATTTGAGGCTTGTTGTTGTTTTTACTTTTTTATGCACATGCGAACACAGAATAAAATACCAAGGTATCTTATCCTCTCTTGAACAAAGTCTCTCATATGCTATGCTTCGCGATCAAATGAGACAACTCCAAGGTTACGAAATGTCAGGTCTTGACTTGTGGATAAGTTCAGTGGTTTGATGTGATCATGTTAGAATCACAAGGGGACTTACGTTGTACATGAATGCTCAATCTAATCATGCATTAGGATAGGTATGTCGATGACTTAGGATTTTGCATTGAAGTTCTTGATTCTAATCTTACAAAGATTTCTAAAGAAAGGACAAAAGGGAAAAGGATTTAGGAATTCTATTTTAAAGCCTAGAATGCAAGAAGTGAAGAACAAATTCAGTGGAATCAAACTAGGCAAGGTCTCACCATCAAGTCGAACAGATTTTGACACAAGCTTAGTGCAATCATCTAAGGTGTATTTCATAGATTTTCAAATTACTACCATCAAACATTGATACCATCCAAGTTGATGCATAACAATGGACATATAATAATTGAGGTTAAGCTTGCATAAACTTCCAATTGACCACACAAGGCACACTTACAATCAGCAAGAGGCTAGTCGTATGGATAAATGGATTCCATACAAAGACATTCAACAAATTCTTTCACTCAATCTAACAAACTTGAAAACAAATTGTAATCTAACTTGGAGGAATTGAGAACCTTGAATGCAAGACAACACTTAAACAAAAATCACCATCAAGTCGAACAATGATTTATATTCAAATTTGCAGCATCCACCAACAATTCTAATAAAACTCTCGCTTACAAGTGAGAGGCAATGGGTTTTATATTGAACCTCAAAAGAAATGAATGGCTCAGATTGATTCAAGATCAATGCGCAAGATTACAAGATAAAACCCTAATTAGGGTTTGTTACAACCACCATTACATTGGCCAATGAGAAACGAAGGTAAGTAAGATAAATAATATTTCATGTAGTGCCATGTGTCACTTATTCCCTCCTTGAATGAGCATTGACTTGGAACCCTTTGATTGAACGAATGGTGACTAGGATGCCACCTCAACCTGCCTTGTACGCTTAATCAATTTGCCTTGAACATTCTTCTTCTTCATAATGTTTGGAATTCCTCTACTTGGCATTTCATCCTAATGTTAAGGAATTCCATAAACTATTCCCTCCTTATGTTTGGAAAATTTTCCCAATCTTGGAATCTTCAAATATTTCCTTCCTTGGCACTCTTTGATATTATAATTCCTTAAGTAGTTCCGGATTTCATAATGTGGAATCGTTTGTGTTCATTTCTTGAACTTGCTTTCCTTCATTTGTTCATCATCAAGGTGAAGTCCTCTTCATGATTGATCTAGTGCACATCTTTCCCTTTGGAAATCCTTGTCCTAAAATCCTCTTCCAATCCTTGAAGTATTGATCTTCCTTATCCGCATTTGTGATGTTGTCTTGGCAATATGCATCCTCCTTCAAGCCTTGATCATCATGCTTCCCTTCCTCGTAACAGTCCTGCAAAACAAACAAGTATCGAACCAAAAACCTATGGGATAAACTTGATTTTAACCTTAGTGGGAAATTCATCCACATATGGACGGATCAGTTCTCAAAACATCCACATTATCCCTATTCATTCTTTCACTTGGTGGAAATTTGATGCCTATCTGGACAACTTTGTTATTGATTTTCATTTGAATTGATTTGTACCTTCCTTTGTAATTCCACCCTCAAGTGGAAATCTGACTCCCATCCAAACTCATTGTCCTTGAAAACTTTGTGTTGATTGGATCATCATTCGATGGAGTGGACATCTGGACACCATCAAGACTTTGTTCCTAACATTTGTCCCAACATGTGATAGGTAATCTTAGAAAATTGTAACACCAATTCTAGAAAATATGAAGGTCCGGATTGAAATCTAGAAGATTCTCCTCAAGAAAACCTGATTTTCATACTTAATTCAAGTCTGATCACAACAAATAAGTCTGAAGGAACCCTTGTAAACTTAGAAAATGTATGATTTGGTGCCTGAAAATGAATGTCCAGGTCTGAAAATATCACTTGGAGGTCTGAAAACACTCAAAAAGTGACTGATTTTTTATATCAAAGTTGTAGCAAAAGTTTGGTTATCTGAGGACTAAGTCTGAATACGCCCCCTAATGTCTGAAAATACTTAGAAAATGGTGTATCCAAGTCTGATTTTCTGATTCTTAACTCTGAATACACCCTCTGAAAGTCTGAAAATCGCTTCAAAAGTCTGAAGACACACTGAAAATGATGAAAATCTGGTGCAGGAGCACCTTGGACTTAGGCAATTTAGTTTTCACAATTTTGGCTTGTAGTGACCCTAGCCAAGTTAGTGATGAATAAGGACTCCAACAGGGTCCAAGAGTTAGCATTTTGTGTCAATGTAGGCCTAGGTTGTGTTCATACTACTTAGGTTTACATTTTTGTGTAAATAGTGAGTTTGAGTAGCCAATTGACCTTTTTAATGGTCAAAAGTGTCAAAACTTGGCACGAGCATTAGGTAGGGTTAAATAGATCTTGGACATGTTTGAAAAGTCATTTATGATGATTTGGAATAGGTCTTATAGTTTGAAAAGGCCAAAAGTGCAAAAGTTGTAAAGTTGCAAAAACTTGTCATGACAACTTTTGTTCTAAATTGGATAGCGATGAAGTTAGGGATTATCCAATGCCCTAGGAGGGCTCCACATGTGGGAAACCTATATATGCCCTCTCTTGCACGTTTACCAAGGTTGGTGAAGTGTGTAATGTAAGTTCAACAACTGAAACTACTCATTTTCAGTCTTGTTCGCAGCATTTTGGCTTGGTTTTTACTCATTTTGCAATTGAATATGGATTGAATCCATTGATACAGCAATGGATTGAGTTACTCCTGTGTGTTATTGAGTTGTTGGTTCAAGTTAGAGTCTTCTAAATACTATTCATTGGTGTTTTCTTGTTCAAGTTTGCAAACAGCCAATTTTGGCTTGTAAATAGCAATTTTCTTGTAAATATGGTTGCCCCATGAGTTCCACACGTGCTGCCATCACAGCTTGTTGGGACATGATGGGCAACCCTCTGTATAGTGTACATATGCAGGTTCAAGTGCTGGAGAAGAGCTTTGTTATGACTGTCACCTTATTCTAGGCGAGTCCAGGAGCAACCCGGGTAGAGGAAATAAGGTGAAAATGGAGTGTTAAGTGCAAGGGTGTGTGCCAAATCACCATTTCAAAGTTTGGAGGGGTTCATGGAGTTGGGGTAGAGTTCCCTGAGCAAGGAGAAGCTTTGACAAAGCCTCTTGATATCAAAACCCCAATTTGTTCATTCACTGCCAGTTTAAGGCCTAGTAAACCCTTCAAAACCCTCATTTTGGGGTTCATACATTGTATGGTGAAACCAAGGGCCAAAACCACAAAAATCCTTTAGGGATAGGTGTATCTTTGAAGAAAATCCAAACATATTTGGGGGTCATTTGAATCGTTTTCCCTCAAGCCCTAGAAAACCGGTTTTGGAGGCCTAATTAGGGCTAATTCCTTGTAGCCCTTTTCTAGGCAAGATTTTGAGATCGGTAAGAAAACTAATGATTGCAAGCCACTAAAGGACCCCAAATGCATACAAAACATGTTAGAAGACATCTCCACACCTCTGCATCATCTCACAATGGTAGGAGGTCAATTTGACACTTTGAAGCTAAGAAGCCACAATTGAGCATATGGGAAGCACTGTTAATTGGTAGCGTTCCTAATCAAAACACCTGAAGCATACACCTTAGAAAGGTGAAGAATCAAGCCCTGGAAGAGATTGAGAAGGACTTGGAGGTCTAGAGTGCAACTAGGCCTGGTGAGTTGGTGGAATTGAGCAACACCAGCTAGGTGAAGCATTGAGCGAGCTAGGTAAACCCTATCAAAATCAATGGCTAGAAGTCGTCACAGCCATGTCACATGCTTGCATTTGAATTATTTTGACCCTCAAAACTCAGAAATGGTCACATTTGGGCATAACTATGTGGCTGGAAATGAAGTTTCAATCTGAAGAGAGAATGTCAAAATTGGTGCCCAGAAGTATACCACAATGCTTGGAAAAAGGGTGTGGAAAAGTCTGATTTTTAGTTCTTAAAGTCTGAAGACACCCTTCTAAGGTCCAACAATGGCTACGCAATGTCTAAAAACAACCTGCAACTTCAATAAATCATTCATTTAAACATGTTGCAATCATAGGAAACACCTGTATTTGATGGATTTCACCTTCCCAAAGTGAAATTTGTCAAATATGGGCACAAACAAAGGGCTAGTAAAAAATATCTAAGTCTGAAGACAAATCTGAAAGTGAAGTTTCAGACTTAGATCAGCAATAGAAGCTCCAACAAATGCCCAAAAAACTCATACGGATGATGCACAATTGAAATTTCCCAAGTGTAGAGGTGGCTGGAAATGAAGAATAAGTCTAAAGACAACCTGAGAATGGAGTTTCAGACTTCACACCAGCAATGGTGTACTCAGAAAATGCCTCCAAACCACTCTAAAATGACTTCCAAACAATATCGCCCAACTGTGAAGAAAGTTGGGAGTGAAAAGTTAAATCTGGAAATAAGTTCCCAGCCAATAATGGAGGTCAAGTAGGGCCCAGTAATGGTGAAATTATGCAGATCCAGTCACCTCCCTATCACAAGTACTTAACTCCAAATAAGTGGAAAAAATCTCCACTTTAGCCAAAATCGCCCAATCCCAATAGTGGCCCCAAACTTAGAAAGCTCCAAATCGCCAACAATGGTGGGCTGACCAGCCACTTAAATCGTTGTAGTTCCTCCTCTAAATGGGGCGCCAAGGCTGAACTAGACAAATCTGCAACTTCAACACTTCAAATGGTGTCCAATGGACACTTAGATAAAAATCGCCCAGCTGGAATCAATAAATTACCTTCAATCTGCCACTTAGAAATCACCATCAGCAAATATATTATTATTTTGAATGCTGGCTGAGCATACTTATACAAGTTTTTGCCTTGAAACTTCACCACACAAGCAATGTGGGATAAAATTTTGCCTTTATAACAGCTTGGTGGAAAATCGCCCCATGTCTAGATAAAACTCCTCATTAAAAATTATCATAAATCATTTCAACAGCCACCTGAGGAAAATCGACCCCCATCTAGATAAAAATCCATTAAACTTGTTCACAAACTGTCTTGGGGAAAATCAATCTTCATCAGGAAAAGAAATTTCATCCGGATCAAAGATATCTACACTCCAGGGGAAAATCGAGGGTCATCAAGAGGATTTCCCATACTTAGTCAAAATTTTACCTCACTAGTGGAAAATTGCCCCATGTCTCGATAATGAGCGGGGGAAAAATTAGATCAATCAGGAATCCAGTGGAAATTCACCTCCCATCAGGATTTTGAGTGAGGGAAAATCATGGGTCATCGGAAATGTGGGGGGAAAAGCTCCTCCCATCAGGATTTTGACATTTTGACCCTTAGAACATGGATTTTCGGGAATTCAACAGTTTAACCACTAAAAATCATTTGGACACTTAGAATTTTCAATAAAACGCATCGGGACTTGGGCAAATTTATCAAAATTTGAGCGAAACAAAAGGAAACCTATCAAGATAAAGTGCAAATTTGACTTGAATAGATTCCTAGGAGCGAGAAAATAACCCTTAAAGGACCTCTTGATGCTTAGGCACAAAACTATCACCGACTTACCACACTAAGATGCATTTACGCTCAAATGTCAAGGCAAAATTAAAACTCAACACTTAGCATGAATAAATCAAAACCCCAAGGCAACCCCTAGAATTAGGCAAAACTCAGGATCACTCTTAACATTTTGACATTTTAAAAACATGATCCTAATCAAAATTCAAAAACCCTCTCATAAGCAAAGGCAAACACTAGGAAATCAGGCAAAACTTGTACTCTAAAAGCGAAAAGTGGGGTCCCCATTTACAATGGGGCGATGTGTGAAGACGTCACAACAATACCCCTAACACAAATCGGGTTCGCGTGGGTCTTGGTTCATGTTGGGTTAATGCTGGATTCATCCCAGGAGCATTGGGTTCTCTGTGGGTTTGTGATCACGAACCCATAGGGAACCTAGGGCACCTAGGGTGAACCCTAGCTGAACATACACGAACTCAGGTGGACCCAGGTGATCAGCTAGGTTAAGTCACATCAAAGTGACTTTTAAACATTAAAAATTTAAAATTTTTTTGCCTTTTTAGATATTTCTTTAATTTTTTGCAAGTTCAGTTCAGGTAGGGTATGCACTCTCTACTCTCTAGTAAGTCCCTTGTTCAATAGGGATGGCGAAGCCAATCCGGAGGATACATGTGTGTGTGTGTGTGTGTGTGCGGACGAACCCAACCCAACCCAAAAACCCTAAAGGCAAAAAAAAATTGGCCCAAACCCACAAACCGGGTTCGCGTCCTTGAACCCACCCCCGAACCCGAAGCAGTAACTTAGATCTTAAGCTATAAATATTTAATGAACATAACTGCATAACATACATTTAATGAATAAAACAAACATAATTTTTTTATAAATTCATATGCAGTTAATATAAAAGCTTCATCCGTGCAGGACTCCACAAAGAGCATAAAATTGAAAATAAAACCAAAATAAAGAATTCATGGTTGTTAATGACATGAAGCCAGTAGTTATTTGTGCATAAAATAATTGCAGCAGGTTATACTCAAAAAAACCTCCCTAAAGCAGCTCAGATAACTGGTGCATGAATTTATAACAACTATGGTAATCGATGATACCACTTCCAAAACTCCGTCATTTTCACATTTACTCATCAGTCATCAATGGACAGAGAAGTAGAAGTAGAAGCTTCAGGGAATAATGGCAACCAGTAGACAGGAGTCCCCACACCCACCCACTTCACATATCAGCCCTCCTTAAGATATGTCTTTTAACCCATTGTGAGGAATAGGAAAACAGGGGCCCAACCTCTTCCTTCTACCCTACCCTTTGCTCCTATTTTCACTTTGCACAGATATCCTTTCTCGCTTTCGTTTTTTAGAAGCTATATCTGTGAGTCCCCTGCTTTTCTTAATATAGAAACAGCGACATATGGAAGGGTAAATCTAAAAACAATAACAAAAAAATAAAATTAGAAATTAAAAAGGAGACATTTTCTGGGTCGATTCTGGCAGATTCAGCATGGCTTTGTATGGGATGAACCCAGAATCCCCAGCCTACTGGACTTAGATATAGACTGGATATGAACCGGACCCAGATTTAGGCATGTCCCCTGAAAAAATGGCTACTTAAGATTAAACGTATTAACTGCAAAGAAGACTGAAGAAACTAGGGAATCTAAGGGCTGTACTCTTTACATGTTTCAATGAAAATCTAATAACGTAGAGCTCCCCTATGTATCCTTAGATGTGATGGCCAGGCATTATGCTTCATAGATTTGTGCTGCAAGACCCTCCACTATGTCCCACAAATCATTGTCCAACTGCCTGTGCAATATTTCTTCTCTTCTAAATCATGATATACATGCATATATACATCTATCAGTGCAGATGGTCATGCAAATTAAGGGTATGCCATTTATCAATTCTCTTTTTTAAGTATGACACATTCAGTATGCATTGCTTAGTTCTACAGTTCTACTATCTTCCATAGAAATTAACTCTTTTCTATGAGAGTCATCATCACCAAATACTAGCTATTTAAATAATAAGGAAAATATATTAGAAAGAATCACTAACCTTTAAGAGTCCCTGCTCCAAGATGAATCCCATTATCATTGGCACTGCAGTAAATACACCTATTTGGAACAAGAATTGAGCATTTAGAGCTGCCTCTAGTGCTGTGTCATCTAGTTCTCCAGCTTTTTTTGCAATAGCCTTATCCAAGCCAGAAAGAGCCTGCCAGAAAATTCAATTACATTCATACAGATCACAATTCGAATTTTATAGCAAACAGACCAATGTGCTATAAATTTTTCTATTAATTGGATTCACAAAACATTATAAAAGGATGTACTAATGTTTAATCTAAAAAATGAACCCATTTCAGGCTTCCCTACAATTAGACTTGGTGATTAGTATCTTATATTTGCTTCCATGGAAAATTGATAGGTTTCAGCATAGCAAACCAATTGAAACTGTCATTAGAACTGACAACTCTATAGTTTTAACAGTGACAAATATCAAGGATTTCATCACTCATCACCAAAAGATACCCACCAGGTATGCTTTGCCATAAAGAAAAATGTAAACGGTTAGGACTGTCATCTGCATCAAAAACCAATGGTGTAAAGTTCAGAAGTTCCTCTTCACAAATCTTCAAAAAATTGGAACCTTGAAAACCAACATGCCATTATGAAGTCCAACAAAGAAAATAAAACTCAGTGGTGATACAATGATACTAACCATTGTGCAAACATAAAAGCCAACAGTAGTAAAGTAGAATGACAACATCCTGAAGAAGTCAAAAAGCTGCCCAAGCCTATATACGTCTCTGCTCAAGACCTGCTCACCATTGCCACCAGCAACTTTACCCTCAAATAATGCAATCTGATTAAGTCCAACATCTCGTCCCTTTCCAACCTGTTACAAATGTTCCATTTGGATGTTCATATCTAACAAAATAACGAGTCATCTATTAGAAAGAGCGGATAACATTTACAGAAAAAAAAAACTACCTGGATGTATTCATGATGGGTGATATTTCCCTGTCGTAATGTAGAATTGAACCCTGCATAAATACATATTTAGCCACCATCTCTTTCATATATTCTTTTTTACAATTAACACATTCAGAAGATTTATTTAAGATTAAAAAAAGATGTAAGAATCTAGCACACTACTACTACTCCACCAGTCAAAGTGCAATCGGTTTTGCAAAGAGCCCTATTTAGATGCACGACCCCTATGCAAAGTATTCAACAAGAGGGAGATTTCTTGTGTTTATATGTATGGCAACCTATGCAAAGCATTATAGCATAAATCATGAAAAAATTGCAACTTCTAGGGACTCGGGCAACTTAAGAACTTTTCAAATGAAAATTTCTCAATTTTGTAGTAAGTTTGGCACAAATGATTTAATTGTAATTCAAATCGATCAAACTGCCATTTTTTTGCAATGTTCCACAGAGTTTCTTGATGCGGAAATGGGGGTACAGTGGTAATTGGGGTCTAAGTTTGGGAGAGGGGGGAGGGCAAGAGTTGTAATGTCCCCACTTTAGCAGTTGACCAAGTGTGTGTGTGTTAGCCTTGTTCTACATGGTCCTGAGGGCTAACGAAGGGTTTAAGGGGATCCTGGAGTGTTTTGGCTTAGTTATTTCCAGTTTGGGCCAAAACGAAGTTGATTTACTCAGTTTCAGGCATACTTACTATTTTTAGTAAGTCAGCAAGACATAGTGGAGGCCAGTTTTGGTGTTTGGATTTGATACTCCTCGGTGAGAGCTTTCCGACGAGCTATCACTCGCATTATTCGGAGTCCGATTGCTAATACATTTTAATGCCTGAAGTTTTATTAAAGTAACATTTAATTTAATTGTAAAATATTAAAGTGTTACTCTAATATTTATTTTATGAGGATTTGTACCCAAGGGAGACATAAGTGAATATTTTAATATATGTTTTATATTCCTCATCTTTTATCCCACATTGCCCAAGAGAGTTGAGTCGACCCTTGGAAAAAGAATAAAAGAAAATGTTTCTGGCTTCATTAGATATGTTGAATATGAGAAGAATTGGTATGTGTGAGTTGCAGAACCGTTCTTGGCATTAGAGGACGTCTATCCTCTCTTGTGACATTCTAGACATCATTCCCCTGGGGTTTGGCCTTTGGAATCCATTGCTATCAGCTTCATTATCAAGCAGATTGGGTGCATTTCCAGCTACAGGCAGATTTAATGTTTGTTCATATCTTCTTCCCTACTTGTCCGCTGCTTATGCCATTTTGAAGAGATGATTTTATGAAGATATTGGACCTATTGAAGACAAATTAATATTGCTGCAACACTATTCACGTGGGTACTATTCACGCGGTTACTATTCACGCGGGTACTATTCACGTCACTGTAGCAGCAAGATTGAAAATGATTGCTGGAGTATTATGTCAATAATGCTGGAATAATTAGTGAGTTGATAATCTGCCATGTATTTGATTTTATTAAAATCTGAAAATAACATCTTATCAGCAGTAGTTCAATTTTCAATTTGCATATTATTGTTGTTTCATTCTTGTCCATATTCTGTGATTTCAATTCCATGTAAAACAAACCAACATTTCATTTCCGGAGCCATAAGGGAATTTAAAACATTAAACGGAGAAATAAGGAGTTGGATGCAAACTGTTGGATAAAATTCCTAGCAGCAATTGGTATGGTTTTTGGGCATTCCAGGGTGTCCATTACAGTGGTATCAGAGCTATAAGTCCTGCCATCCTGTGGAGGTCTTACAGAGACTTTGGAACAGTCGGATAGAGGGAAAAGTGTTTGACGAAATATCAAAACACTAAAATCAGAAATTAATGAATTAAAAAACATGCTAAGCATGTATGTTTAAGCATGCAACAGGGGCCTTATAACTTCTGTCATACCAAAGCAAGACAAAACAGAAATTTGAACTCACAGAGCGAGCAGTCTAGTTCATCCGTGTAGGTGGACATAGAATCCAGTCATACAGACATAGAGGAGATATTCTTTGATCAAGACAGCAGTATGGGTGACCGAGATGATAGGAATACCGGTCCAGATCAGGGGGAGGTAATGTTCAAACAGTTACTGGGTATGTTAGAGCAAGGGCAGCGTATGCAGCAGGAGCAGAATAGGCAAATGGACATGATGTTGCAGCTTATGGCTAGACAGATGGACATCAATATTAATCCAAGTGATGCCAACAATGGAAACAATAACAATGGGGGAAACAATAACAATAGGGGCAATGATAATAATGGAGGCCAAGGCAACAACAATGGCCTTGAGAATAACATTAATGGTAATAATGGACATGGCAACAATGGGAATGAGGCGGATAACTTTAGACACGTTGCACGCCCAGCTCGAACAACGAGCTCGAGACCTCTTCTACCCACCTTCCCACCTAGGGATCCAGTTCAACCAGTGAACGAACCGCAGATTACTGAGTTACAGGGTCAGTTCAGGAGGGACAGGGAGGCCAGTGGACCCGAGTTTCAGGCAGATATTTCCCTCAGAGATTATATGGACTTGAGGATGAGACATATGCCTAGAGCAGGAGGGAGGAATCAGAATTTTGAGCTGAGAAAGAAAGTTGGAAAACTTTCCTTGCCTTATTATGATGCTTCAGGGAAGATGACTGCACGAGCTTGGGTGCAGAAGGTAGATACATACTTCCAGCTAAATCCTATGCCTGAGGAGGAGGCTATCAAGTATGCGGCTATGCATTTGGACGGCATTGCGCATGAATGGTGGCATCATGGCATGGTGACTCTGGGGCATTCTATGAGGAATTCACAGAAAGATTGATTGAGAGATTTGACACTAGGGATCCCGAGTTACATTTCAAGGAGCTAGCACAGTTAAAACAGTCAGGTTCTGTGGATGCTTACATCGCCAAGTTTCAGCGTTTGTCTGTACTTGTTACTGATATCTCTCCTAGGAGATTGGTGGTGTTATTTTGTGATGGGCTTGCTGATCCATTACGTGGTTGGGTGAAGGGACATGATCCACTCACCTTAGCAAAAGCAACTCAAAAGGCACGAGATTTAGCCCCTTCAGTATACAAAGGAAAATACCATTCAACAGATTCTTCCTACCACAAGAACAAAGACAAAAAACCATTTCAGAAAGAGTATAACAAAACCAAAGAAGGATCAAAAGGATTAGACAGTGAAACCTTGAATGAACTTCGAAAGAAGAAACTGTGCTTCCAGTGTAGAGAGCCTTGGGACTTATCTCATAAATGCCCTCTCAAGGCTAAGGCAAATCAAATGGAGTATTTTTCAGCAGAGGAGTCAGAGTCAGAGGGGGAGGATCAGCACTCCGATTCAGATGAGGGTAACACGATAGAGGAGAGCAGCATTCCTAAGGATGATAGATCGTTGGCACGCTTGATAGGGGGCCCAAAAGGCAATCACATTTAAGGTTAGGGGTACTATCCAGAGGCAGAAAGTGATATCTCTCATTGACACTGGGGCTACACATAACTTTATAGATACACGGTAGCCAGGAGAGGCTTGCAGACAGAGGAGCATGATGGTTTTAGAGTCATGGTGGCTAATGGCCAAAAGCTATTATGTACTCAGAAGGTTTCAAATCTTCACATTAGATTTGGAGATGGCTATGAGTTGGAGGATGATTTCTATGTTGTGGACATGGGAGATTACGACGTCATCCTCGGTATGACATGGATGGCATCGCTGGTTGAGTTAACTTTCAACCTAGCGAAGTTGGAAATGAGGTTTCAGCATGAGGGTAGGACTGTTGTTCTCAGAGGACTTTCAGATGGGAGTTGCAGGGTAGTCTCTTTGAGGAGAATGGAGAGACTTTTTCGGCATAACGACATAGAGTGGGCAACAAAGTGCTTAGTTATGCCATCTTCACCGGAGCCTCGGGTGAAGAGTCATCCACCAGATATACAGGAGATTCTTGACAGACATGCCAAGGTATTCAGTGATATTCCTCACGAGGTTCCTCCTGACAGGAGTGCAGAGCATGTTATTGAGCTCGAGGAGGGAGCCAAACCAATGATGATCACTCCCTATCGTCATCCTAAGAAACATAAAGATGAGATAGAGAAGGCAATTAACGAGTTGTTGGAAATGGGGCACATCAGGCCTAGCAAAAGCCCCTTTGCTTCAGCTGTAGTTCTGGTAAAGAAGAAGGATGGGGCAATGCGCATGTGCATCGATTATAGGGCATTGAATAAGAAAACAATAAAAAACAGATATCCCATTCCTCGGATTGATGAGTTGATTGATGAATTGCATGGAGCATGCTTTTTCACCAAAATAGACTTACGGTCTGGATACCATCAGATCAGGATGAGGGCAGAGGACATTGAAAAAACTGCCTTCCAATGTCACTATGGCCACTTTGAGTTTATGGTTATGCCATTTGGACTAACCAATGCACCCGCTACATTTCAAAGTTGTATGAACCAGGTATTCAGGGAGCAGTTGAGGAGATTTGTCTTGATCTTCTTTGATGACATCTTGGTCTTCAGTAAGACCTGGGAGGAACATTCACAGCATTTGGAGGAGGTATTATCTATCCTAGAGAGAGAGTCTTTGTATGCCAAGGAGTCTGAGTGTGAGTTTGGTATGACAGAATTACTATACCTTGGGCATATTATTAGTGCAGATGGAGTTCGAGTAGACCCTGAAAAGATTAGAGCTATAGTTGATTGGCCTACTCCTACGAACCTCACACAGCTTAAAGGATTCTTTGGTCTTTGCGGATTTTACAGAAGGTTTGTTAAGGGTTTTTCACAAACGGCAACACCTTTGACAGATCTCACCAAGAAGGGGGCCTTCATGTGGACAAGGGCAGCACAGAGGTGCTTTGAGCATTTCAAGCAGGTAATGTCTTCATGTCCAGTTCTAGCTCTACTAGATTTCACGAAGCCTTTTGAGCTTCATTGTGATGCATCGGGTGATGGGATTGGAGCAGTATTGATGCAGGAGAAGCATCCCATTGCATTCGAGAGTAGGAAGCTCCAGGGAGTTGAGAGGAGTTATTATGTCTATGACCGGGAGATGTTGGCCATAATGCATGCATTGGCCAAATTCCGATCATATTTGGTAGGGGGGCGTTTTGTGATCAAAACTGATCACAACAGTATTAAATACTTCATGAACCAGCGTGATCTTAATGACCGGCAATAGAAATGGGTTACTAAATTGCAGGCTTATGACTTTGACATAGAGTTTGTCAAAGGTAAGAAAAACGTGGTGGCTGATGCCTTATCTCGAAGACCTCACTTATGTGCTCTGGCAAAGATTTCAGGAGATTGGAGAGATCGGATTATAGCAGAGTATGTCGGAGATGCTTGGGCTTCTGGACTGATTTCAGGTACTATACAGGATGATCGCTATGAGGTGATCGATGGATTGATCAGAGTTCAGGACAGGGTTTATTTGATTCCGTCATCACATGTGAGAGAAGTGATACTGAAGGCATTTCATGATGCACCCACAGTTGGGCATCTGGGGATCTTCAAGACCTACAGGCAGATCCGAGAGCGGTTCTCATGGAGAGGGCTCAAGGATGATGTTCAGAGGTATGTTAGGGAGTGTGCGGTTTGTCAACAGAATAAGCGAGAGCACACATTTCCTGCAGGTTTATTACAGCCCTTGCCCATTCCTGATAGGAAATGGGAAAGTATTTCGATGGACTTCATCACTGGTTTACCACAAGTGCAGGGAAGGGATTGCATCTATGTGGTGGTGGACCGCTTGACGAAGTTCGCTCACTTCTTTGCTATTCCGTCCATTTACACAGCAGCACAGGTGGCAGATCTTTTCTTTAGAGAGAAATTCAGGTTACATGGGTTGCCCAGATTCATTGTTAGTGATCGGGATAGTAAGTTTATGAGTGTTTTTTGGCAGGAGTTGTTTAGGTTGTGTGGTTCAGATCTTACACCTAGCACTAGTTATCATCCGTAGACAGATGGGCAAACAGAGATTGTGAATAAATGGGTGGAGGGATATTTGAGGAACTATGTAACTGCACAACAAAAGGCTTGGGTCAGATGGTTGCATATGGGAGAGTATTGTTATAACACCACTTATCATATGTCCATCCGGATGACTCCTTTCATGGCACTCTATGGTTATGACGCACCTAGCTTCATGGATTTAGTTTTGGGGGACAGCAGAGTGCCCAAAGCCAAAAACTTATTGCAGGATAGTCAGGACATCCTGAAAGTGCTCAAGGAGAATATACAATAGGCCCAGAATCAACAGAAATTGTACGTTAATCAGCACCGAATAGAGCACAGTTTCGAGGTAGGGGATATGGTTTACTTGAAGCTACAACCATATAGACAGTCATCGCTCAAGAAGAGCGGAGCTGAAAAGTTGAAGCCTAGATTTTATGGTCCCTAAAGGGTGATTCGCAGAGTGGGCGAAGTCGCCTATGAGCTTGAGCTTCCAAAGGGCAGTCGAGTGCACAATGTGTTTCATGTGTCTAGGCTTAAGAAAGCCATTGGTCAGAGTGTAGTGCCTTCTGCAGATTTACCCCCTTTGGATGAGGAGGGGAAGCTTGTGTTAGTACTCGAGGCTATTCTGGACACCGGAGAGAGGAAGCTTAGAAACAGGATAGTGAAGGAGTATTTGGTCAGATGGAGAGACCTGCCGGAGGAGGATTCTACATGGGAGAGTGAGCAGGTTATTCAGTAGGCTGGACTGAGATTGCTTGAGGACAAGCAATTTCAAGGGGGGAGGACTGTAATGTCCCCACTTTAGCAGTTGACCAAGTGTGTGTGCGTTAGCCTTGTTCTACATGGTCCTGAGGGCTAACGAAGGGTTTAAGGGGATCCTGGAGTGTTTTGGCCTAGTCATTTCCAGTTTGGGCCAAAACGAAATTGATTTACTCAGTTTCAAGCATACTTACTATTTTTAGTAAGTCAGCAGGACATAGTGGAGGCCAGTTTTGGTGTTTGGATTTGATACTCCTCGGTGAGAGATTTCCGACGAGCTATCACTCGCATTATTCGGAGTCCGATTGCTAATACATTTTAATGCCTGAAGTTTTATTAAAGTAACATTTAATTTAATTGTAAAATATTAAAGTGTTACTCTAATATTTATTTTATGAGGATCTGTACCCAAGGGAGACATAAGTGAATATTTTAATATATGTTTTATATTCCTCATCTTTTATCCCACATTGCCCAGGAGAGTTGAGTCGACCCTTGGAAAAAGAATAAAAGAAAGTGTTTCTGGCTTCATTAGATATGTTGAATATGAGAAGAATTGGTATGTGTGAGTTGCAGATCCGTTCTTGGCATTAAAGGACGTCTATCCTCTCTTGTGACATTCTAGACATCATTCCCCTGGGGTTTGGCCTTTGGAATCCATTGCTATCAGCTTCATTATCAGGCAAATTGGGTGCATTTCCAGCTACAGGCAGATTTAATGTTTGTTCATATCTTCTTCCCTACTTGTCCGATGCTTATGCCATTTTGAAGAGATGATTTTATGAAGATATTGGACCTGTTGAAGACAAATTAATATTGCTGCAACACTATTCACGTGGGTACTATTCACGCAGTTACTATTCACGTGGGTACTATTCACGTCACTGTAGCAGCAAGATTGAAAATGATTGTTGGAGTATTATGTCAATAATGCTGGAATAATTAGTGAGTTGATAATCTGCCATGTATTTGATTTTATTAAAATCTGAAAATAACATCTTATCAGCAGTAGTTCAATTTTCAGTTTGCATATTATTGTTGTTTCATTCTTGTCCATATTCTGTGATTTCAATTCCATGTAAAACAAACCAACATTTCATTTCCAGAGCCATAAGGGAATTTAAAACATTAAACGGAGAATTAAGGAGTTGGATGCAAACTGTTGGATAAAATTCCTAGCAGCAATTGGTATGGTTTTTGGGCATTCCGGGGTGTCCATTACAAGAGTGCTGAAATACATACAATACTTGAAAAATTAGTTATAAAAAGATGTATGACTGTATAAGCCTAAGGAATACCTAAAGTTTAAAGTTTAAACACATTGCAATGATTGCATTGAACTAATAGTAGTTTTTAGATTCTATTACTGATTGCAATGAGAATTTTCAAAATTTCATAACCATGATTCATAATTACAATCAACAATGTTCTAAGTCAAAACTTCATAAACAAAATAGTAAAATACTAGATTTATACAGTCATTAACTCATGAGTAAAATACCAAATAGTAATAGTAATGACTTATGAGTCCATGATTGTATAACTGTATAAGCCTAAGGAATAAGTAAAGTTTAAAGTTTAAACTCGTTGCGATGATTGCATTGAACTAATAGTAGTTTTTAAATTTTATTTGTGAAAATGCAAATAATAAAATGGACATTGAAATGGTTTTCAAAATTTCATAACCATGATTCATAATTACAATCAACAATGTTCAAAGTCAAAGCTTCAAAAACAATATAGTAAAATACTAGATAGTAATACTAATGACTCATGACTCATGACTCATGAGTCAATGACTCATGACTCAATGACTCAATGGGTAATGGCCTGATGCCTCTAGAGTCTAATCATCCCCAAGCTCCTTACCAATCTCCTCATCATTTGAACTACTAGACCCCACATGCTCAAGCTCATCTATACCAATACTAACCAGCTCTATTTGTGTGTCATCATCATGAATTTGTAATGGCTCTTTTCGCTCTACAACCCATCTAGTTGCTAGACTCACCTTGTGTTGTTGTGTAGCTAAGTAGGATCCCTTCTAGGGCCGACCTAGTGCACAAAATGCCAAGTGGCATGTCGGCCTTGGCATTTGGATATCTCAGTTGTATGAGTCTAATTTGGGGCAGGCCCTATTTGGGCGAACCACTTGAGTAACTTGTAATTAAGTTAAATGTAACTTGCAACTAAAGGAGACTCATATGTAACTTGTAATATATAGGTCTAACCCTATCCTTGGCGCCAAAAGTATATGGCTAACTTGAGGTCCATTAGGAGGTATTGATCCATATATATGCAAGGTCATGAATTGAATAACATGAAGGAAATGTAGTGTGCTCGAGGGTGACGATAAGAGTTTATCGTCTATGGTTGGGAAGGCAACAGATATGATGTTTGTCTGCGGTTAACGAGCACTGCCATAAAATCAACATGGTATCAGAGCGGGTTCCTTCTATAGAGCCTAACCGCTTGAAGGTAGATCTTGTGCCTTTGAGGGAGCTTGTCGCTTCAGCTTTAGAGGAAGCCTAACATTTCACCTTCACAGGGAGCTTGAGGAAGCCTAACATTTCAGCTTCAGAGGGAGCTTGACATTTCATCTTTCAGAGAGAGCCTGACATTTCAGCTTCAGAGGGAGCCACGTCATCTTGAAAATTTTGTTAATGAGCTCTTCTCTGTGAGGGAGAAGTTCGAGGTGCAATCCCTTGTTAATGAGTTCTTCTCTAAGAGGGAGAAGGTCGAGCTGCAATCCCTTGTTAATGAGTTCTTCTCTGTGAGGGAGAAGTTCGAGGTGCAATCCCTTGTTAATGCATTCTTCTCTGCGAGAGAAGTTTGAGGTGAAATCCCTCGTTCCACCCTCTGCGAGTAGGTTTAGCGGATCCACCCTCTACGAGTAGCCATGGTGGAGATGCATTCTTCTTTGGGAGAAGTCTGAGGTTAGAGCCCTTATTCCACCCTCATCGAGTAGGTGTGGTGGATCCACCCTCTGCGAGTAGGCATGGTGGTAATGCACCCTTCTCTGAGAAGATTGAGGTGAAAGACCTCTTCCACCCTCTGCGAGTAGGCATGGTGAGCCCACCCTCTGCGAGTAGGCATGGTGGGTATCATGGAAGAAATTCCATGATGTGCTTGTTCATCCACTGGGAGTAGCTATGGTGAACGTATTATTCATGGGAGTAGCCATGGTGGTACTCACTATGTGACTTGGTTATTCAAAAGGAATCCTCCCTAGCTAAGAGGGAGTGTTGTTGTGTAGCTAGGTAGGATCCCTTCTAGGGCCGACCTAGTGCACAAAATGCCAAGTGGCCTGTCGGCCTTGGCATTTCGACATCTCAATTGTATGAGTCTAATTTGGGGCAAGCCCTATTTGGGTGAACCACTTGTATAACTTGCGATTAAGTTAAATGTAACTTGCAACTAAGGGAGACTCATATGTAACTTGTAATATATAGGTCTAACCCTATCCTTGGCACTAAAAGTATATGGCCGACTTGAGGTCCATTAGGAGGTATCGATTCATATATATGCAAGGTCATGAATTGAATAACATGAAGGACATGTAGTGTGCTCGGGGGTGACGATAAGAGCTTATCGTCTATGGTTGGGAAGCCAACAAATCTGATGCTTGCATGTGGTTAATGAGCACTGCCATAAAATCAACACCTTGTACATAATTGTGTTGTGATCAATGAGACACAAAGCTTCTCTACCCTCCTCTTAACGGAGTGAATGTAGCTATAAGTAGACTAGTTCCTCTTAGCAACAAAAGAACTAGAACCCAAGTACACCAAAAGAATGGCTAGAGTAGCTGTCAACGATTTAGGCCAATGCATAGTTCACCACAACTTGGGATCCTCCTGTGACATAATCTCTAGATCTATCTTGGCTGCCTCTGAATATCCCAAAGAGTGGCAAATTTTGTCCACTCAATACAAATCTGGTCGGCCTCTATAAGATCATACGTTTTCTCAATTGCCTTCATGAATCCATCCTTCACCGCAGTGTCCTCTATAGGTGTATTTTGTCGAGCCTTTGCACGTACCACTTTAGTTATAATGCATAAACAGCCATGTGTAAGCGACTGTTGAGCTTCTCCAATTAACGCTAAATGATCAGCTGAATATGCTCGGTGTAGAATTGCAATGGGGGGTCCTCTCGCACATCCTTAATTTGACCAAGCATAGAATAAAAGCACTCATACACCTCTCCAATAATGGAAAAAATATATTTGGCATCAGCCCAAAAGAGATCATTCTTCACCACCTCCTTCACCCTCAACCCCTATTATGTCTTCAACTCAAGCTATTGGTTCCATTCTACTATAATAACCATTACTTGCAATGCCTCTTGCAACTCGAGCATCCTCTCCAAGAGTGTATTGATTCCAATTTTTAAGGTGACAATTTTTTTTAAAAAATTATTAAGTTGTTCAAAAATAAATAAAATATTCAAACAATGACTTAATCTTAATTAATTTAATTATATAACAATAAAATAATAAATATTAAAATATTATTATAAAGCCACTTTTTTAAATAAAGTTCTCCTATCAACCTAATCTTCTAGAAGTTTCCTAGAGGGTTTTATAAGGAGGTACTGGAGTTGTAGCAAAGCCATGCTTGGGATTTCATAAATGACTTGTCATTTCAAGAGACGGGAACCTTCAAGAGTTGAGAGAAGAGTTGGACGAAAACCTAATTCTTTCTAAAGGGGTCGATACGTGACGGAGTCTACATCTATGCCGAATTTGTGAAGTTGAATATTGAGGTTCAATATTAGTGAATTTGCAGCCATAAAGAAATTGCATATATTGAGGTTCAATATTATCTTAAGATTTAATTTCCTCTATATTATCAAAGGGATTTTTGTATGATTGGCAAGGTGCTCGATTGTTTGCTTAGTTGAACTATAAACCCGATATTTGACTGTCTAATGGTTCATTAATCTTTTTTGTTTATTTTATTGTATGGGGTTTGCATATAAATCAAAGAGATTATGGCAATGACAATTGCAAATTAACTAGAGTTCACTTACAGCACTTTGCTATTATTAGGTTAGGTGGGAGAGTAGAGTATCTTCTCATTGTTAGGTGGGCTCCACTTCAGATAGTGGGCTCATTTTGTAACACTAGCCTTCGGAGTAGTGCTGACTATGTTGAACAAGGGATGATTATTTGAGATAGCATTAATATCTAGTCATGGGGGATTTTGTGTTTTTTACCCTACCATGGATTTTATTGTTTCGGCTTTGGGAAAGCATTTATGGTTTTTTCCATTATACGGATACGGATACGGAATTTGGTATGGATTCGTGGACTCGGCAAAAATAAATTTCCTTGGGTAAGGGTATGTTCAAACATCAAGATTATAAAAGATAATTATATAATCTATAAACTATCACTGCCATTATTGATTATTACAATGATACAATCCATACAAATATGAAATATACAATGTGACTTTCCTTACATAAATGATAAATGATAAATCCATAAGTGCCAATGCCAATAAATATTCATATATCGTAAATGTAATTACTAATATCATATTCATAATTTGCAAAAGAGATAATATTCAAGTTTCAACTGATTCAAGTTTCAAAATGTGAAAATGTCCACCCCATTTTTGGGAACCCACGGGCCTTGGTCCGCCCAGGTCTGCCTGGGTTCCTCGTGGATTCCTCCCGGATCCTTCCCGGGTGGCTAGGTCCTCTGTGGTTCCTCCATGGTAGGACCCACAGAGGACGCAGCCAGCAGGGAAGGACCCGAGAGGAATCCACTTGGAATCAGGCTCGGACCAGGACCGGGGAAAGAATCAAAATCTGGACCCAGCGTTTTCAGAGAAGAATCGGTAACTTAGTAAAAAATAGATGCCTTGAATAGTTGTTTTATAATCTTTTGAAAGTGAAGCACTAATATGATGCCGGAACGCTATTTCATAGAAGTGAGATAGTTGATGTATTGTTATAACACTCTTACTAGATAAATACAAAGTTTTCCAGGTCTCCTCCGTTTGATGGAATTTTTATCAAGGGTCTCTCCTCATGTATCTAGATGTCTTAATTTTGCTCTCATTTGTTTGCCGATTCAAACTCACATATCTAATTTATCGTAATCAAATGATTCTATAATCAATAATTTCAGATTTGCATGCTAAGTTTTTATTGTAGTAAGTTTACCCCATTCATCAACACCAGTAGCTATGAATTTACAAACAAACAAGACTGGAACATCTACAAATTGAGATGGTCATAATATATGAGAGCCTGCAACATATCAGAGATTACTGATCAATTAAGCCAAGTTTTCCAACCTAATGCCTTGAAATATGTTGAAAGTTTATTGCAGAGAAAAGAGACTTGCAAGAAAGAAGGAAATATAGATAATATTGCTGATCAAGTACGCCCAGTTATCACCTATTAATTTGATGTTTGCCAACCTAATGCCTTGAAATACATTAAAGATTCATTGCAGAGAAAGGGGACTTGCATGAAAGCAGGAAATATAGATAGCATTAGCAATCAGTTATGCCCAATTATGAGGTATCAATTTGAGATTTGCCAGCCTAATACCTTAAAATATACTAAGGATTACTAAAGGACGACAAAGACTTGCAATTTGAAGATAGTGGAAAGAATATTTGCAGTGTGAAAGAATACAAGCAACACTTTCAAAAGAAATTTATTTTAGAGAAAATAACATTACCAGCATAGATATCCTCACTGATATTAATTACACGAGATGCCTTGCTTATGCCCCCCCTTGAGATATGAAAAATCCTATCAAAAACATCTGGATGGCCATAATGCATACGAACTCTGAAACATAACAATAGTTGTGTGAAATTTTCCATCTTATAGACACAAACAGACAAGAAAAAAAAATGTAATCATCATTAACGGAAAAAATTACCATTATGCCATATTGACTTACTTCAAAGGATTTGACAAGACGCGTTGACCCATAGTCACAAAACTTGTTTCTTGGTTAGACATGAACCAAGCTAAAGATGATACACTGCATAAATGTTTATTCGATGTCAATTGATGACCATACATCAGCCAATCTATATTCAATCCAGAAAACAATATAGAAAGGCTTTCACAGAAAAGTTTGATCATATTTAAGGCATTCATTCCAAGGTATACCTTCCAGTGAAGACATGCTCACGAACACCAAGAATTGTTGGGAATCGGAGTCCATGATCACGGCTGTGAAACTCCTCAAGCAGATTCCGCATTTTGAGAGCCTCCTCAAAGTAGTTGTCCTGATAAACAGACAAATATTACCAGGCATGCTCTGGAGAATAATCACCTAAAATTAAATCTGTTCATAAATCCAGTTTCTGAGCCCAATATCTATAATGATAAATGATACCAAAAAAGAAAACTAGGTTCCTTAGACTTTATTGGAATGAACTTCCAGAGAAATAACAGATCATTAAGAACTTCTTCTGAAACAGACTCCAGCCAGGCACTTTTTCTAAAAATCAAACCACACGTTCAACATCCCTATTTAACATTTCCAGCTTTAATATTGCTTACTATTAGTCTATTACAACAGAGACAATACAAATTTCAAAGTTTTCAATGCTATTACCAAGCACTTAATTTGCAGTGATCATTTTCAAGCAATTCCTCATCATATGAAGATACACACACTTCACTTGAGACATCTTGGGACTCTAACATACTGCTTTCTTGAGGTACGGCATTCTTCCCCAGTTCTATAGTCTCAACTGATTCTTTGTACTTAACACCAATTGGCTGTAACAAGTTATTTTCTTTATTAATCCCACATATGTGGTTAGGTGTTCAAGCCTCTTGACATGTGAAGCAAAGCTGATCCCTTCTCATTTTGTTCTTGCTCTTTTTAGGAGATCTTGTCAGTTGTAATATTCAATCCCAATGAAATTAATTCCTCTTCAGTCAACTGTTTCTTGAACTTCTCAATTTTCTGCGCAACCAAACTTTCTGAGAACTCATGCACAATAGGTGAGACATCCCACTCCTTCCTCCAAATGGCTAACAGGTCTTGCAACTGCTTATAGATAATGTAACTTTTGTTGCATACTCCAAACCCTCAAAAGGTGATTGGTCCAATTTTGATACATGCATTCCCATTTCTTCCAGCTTGCTTAGAAGAACATTCTTTGATGGGCAACAATCCATAAGTTGTTTACCCAAACCATAGAGCATACAACTCACCTTAAGAACTTTCATTGAAGGCTCAGATTTAATTTTTCTGAACTAGTCTGTTCTGGGACTCTTTTCCCTATTAGCTATGTCCAATCACCAAGTCACACACATAGGCTGGCAGATTCACAAGCTCTGACACCACTGTACGATGCTACCCTGTTAGCATCAAATTTTTTTCACCTTATTGCCACTGACAATTCACCCAACAGATAGCAAAGAAAGTCTTCTGTTAACTTTCAATGTCTCTTTCCTAAGTTTTGTGGATATCAATGATTGTTTATTGATTCTACTATAATGGCATTTTGTCAAACAGTTTGCTTTCCTCACCATGGACATATTGATGAACAGATGGAATTAGTTTTATATGCGAAGGTATTGTTTGCAGAGTTGTATATTTTCTTGTAGAGGTTTCAGATTTCATGGAGATTGCATATTGCATTGAAGACAAGCATGAAGTGCTGACAAGAATGTATATTGCAAATGGAATACATTTCTTTAAGTACATTGTAAGCATATTCACCATGAAACTACAGATAATAAAGTAAATATAATCAGAAGCTCCTACATCCCTCTTCTTGCTGAAAAACCTTAAAAATGGAAACAATACAAAGAATGCATACTCTTCCTTGCCTAAACATACAAGAAGAGCCACACTTCTGATAATAGAAGAGATGCTAATGTCAGTATTTCCAAGGGCGCCCAGCAACTCAGAAAAACCACATCCCCATAAATAAGATACTCTTATAAATATGAACCCTTCCAATGGTTAAACTCCAGCCACATCACATTTTTAGCTCACACATAGCTAATGAAACTCTTCCATGCACAGGGACACTTCCTTTGTGTTCTCTGTACCTTCTGTCATGTCCATCAAAATTCCACGCACTCCCCCTTGGCCTGGTGACTATCAACAAAGTGATCCTAATTTTTTAATATTTCCAAATACTCTTCACTCTAACAATCATGTTCCTCAAATGCATTGGATATTAGTGGCCAGAAATTAGATTCAACTGCCTCTCCTTCACTCCAAATAGATAAATGGTAAACAAACCCAAGATGATATTCAAGGAAAACCAATGTGACCTCTTTTCGTTGGTATTAGATTCGATTCAAAAGATAAACAATATAATATTGCTCCAGTAGAAACCACACCTCCCAAACTATTAGCCAATAGACCAAGTTAATAAAATATCATACACCACAAAGACAAAATAAAATTGTTGCCTAGGTAATTATCCAATTGCCACAAAGACAAAAGATATGTTGGCTTCGTGAACAGACTTTTGGTCTCTTTTCTAATTTATCTTTTTTGTTATCAGATTCAAATAAGAATCAACATCACACTCTTCTGAAATATCATTTTTCTTTAGCCAGCAAAGCCTTTTAAAAAACTCCCACAATTTAATAATTTTATCTTCTTGCCAGCTGCTCACTCAATCAATTTTTCTGCCCTGAATATGTCTACAATCAACCCTTCTTGTTATAGCAATGATCAATAGAATATATCCATCACCTATCAGAGTACATTTATTTTTCCTTGGCATCCCAAATAACTCATTATCAACAAATAGGTAAATCTTCAGGCACTGCAAATTTGTCTTTATAAAAAGACTTCACAAATCCAAACTTAAATCTTTAAATCCATAGCAAACCTAGAAATCTCTAACAACAACAAACAAGGATTTCGTCCCCGTTCCAATAATCGGCTCCCTGTTGATCCATTTGTGGAACCACTCCAGAGAAACACGAGTGTTTCCATCCTCAGCTTTAAAACCTTTAGGGTTTTCATCCCGCTGGCTAAAGTTTGGCACTCAGGCAGAAATGTGTGAAATCTCTGCAAAGAAAACAACAAGCTTCTGAATCTTTTGTCTCTTCAAATGAGACCCCCATATCTCATTTATAACGTTTCCAAGAAACTTCCAAAAATAAAGACCTAAATTCACCTTTTAATTTAATTAATCCTTATTCCTCCACAAAGTGACTTATTTATACATTAAATATTTTAGCACTTAGTCACTTTATTAAAAACAAATTAAAGTTGTCTTTTAATGTACTTTTTTGGACAGCTTAAAATTAATTATTTAATTAATTACTTATTTTCATGGGTCCACTTGGAACCTGAAAATGGGGACGTTAAACTATCATGTCCCCTTTTCGAAGCTAAAGAGTTAATAATATTAGTTTAAGCTGGGCCCAACAATTTCATATTCAAGGAGTAACTTATTTTTAAACACTATTAAAAAGTACCTTAAATAACTTTGAAGGAAAATTTTAATCCAAGGGCCCATTTTGGAAAGGTTTATAATAGTGTTCCACAAGGACACATGCCCCCCAAAAAACCTTGCGTCCCCTATATGGGGATGTTTTTGAGACTCCGGGACTTGGGGGAGATGTCCCCCAAAAAACCACCACTCTTGCCACCTCCGCCAATGTAATCTGCCCACTTCGAAATAGAATTTAATAATAAATAATAATTAAAATACAAAAGAATAAAAAAAAAATTAAAATACCAAAGAATAAAAATAAAATTAAAATATAAAAGAATATAATTAAATAAATTTTAAATTTAATTAAGTTAATGAATGGTCAAAAGACATAGAATGAAAACTTGTGACTCCCTCAAACATGAGATACAAAAGGTAGAAGAGAATCTCATTTGAGAGGGGGGCCATGGAGAAAGGAAGAATGAAGGGAGCATGTAAATCAAGCAAAGATTAGTAGAAGAGGAAAAGGAATGGGAAGAAAATAAGGAAGTGGCACTTTCAAATGGCAGAAATTATGAAGGATTGAACTCTTTCAAAAGGGTGCTAATTGTGAAAGGTTGTGTCTCTTGCCAAAGAGCATAAATGATGATGAGGTGTGACCTCTCCCTCAGATTACGAGATATAAAGGGAAGAAGGTTCATATGAGGAAAGGATCCAAGGGAGATCGGTTTGGAGAATAATAAATTATTCTCAAAGACAGCTATGAGAGGTGGTGACTCAATTCTTTTGAAAGGTGGTGACTCTTTCAATAATAAAGTATAAAGGAGAGATCATTCCAAGCATGCCTCACTCAATCATCACTCATCTCCCGTGAATCCACAAAAGCAATCATCAATTATCAAATCAAGTGAACAATAAATCAGAAAATCCTATCAAATCAGCATTCATTCAATCACCAATATATGAAACCAGCATTCGTTACATCCTCCCTCTTCAATAACCTAATCAACCATCACTTAATCATCACTCACCAATACTTTAAGTCATACAATCAAAGGAAAGTATTCAATCAATCAATCTTTCATACAAGTATCAATCAATCATTCATATAAGTGTTATCATTCAAAAAACAATACATCAATCACCATCAACGAAGAACTAATCACAGCAATCAGCAAACGAGGAACAAATAATCAGAATCAGAAATGTATAAACAGCAGATTCAGGATCAGACTATAAGTAAGCTGATTCAGACCTGTTATAATCAGCATCTAATAATCTGAATAATAGCTCTTGTGCTATATATTTAGTTTATGCATTAATTGTCAATATTTTATATACATATATGTATGATTGGATATAAACTGCATATGTCTGATCAATAAATCTGTTTGTAAACCCCCATCATGTATAGAAGGAAGGAGGTGTATTAAAGAGGGGAATTATGGGGATGGCCATCTAGGTAGGCCAGCCTGAGTGGATGACCATGTTGCCTGCAACCAGAGCCAAGAGGGCCAAAGTTCCACTCTTGGGTTTAGAAAGGACAATCAAGAAATCCCCATTACAATCTCCTCTCCAATTCTACAATGATGGCTATTGACCTTAGGAGATGAGGCATGGATAGAGAAAGCGGGTACAAGCACCCTACTAGGTAGGCACCCCGAGTGGATGTCCATGTTAACTGCCACCGGGGCCAAGAGGGCCAAAGTTTCACTCTTGGTCTTAGTGTGGGATGCCTTCAGCCAGACCTATCATGCGTCTTCCACCATACCCTAATGTGTTTGAATAGTAAGAAGTAATACAGATATTGTATGTATTGATTTAAAGATTATTATATGTTATTATCTAATCCTAATAATGGGAGATATATGTATGTATGTGAATCCTTGGTCATAGTTGCAGGATCTAAATCCAAGCCCTTATTGCTTAAAGAAGATATTTTACTTGAATCTTGGTAAAGAAGCTAACCCTAACCCTAACTTCTTGCAATGGTGATTCTAGGGCACAATCTAAGGTAAATCAGAAAGGGGTCATTACAGCCAAGGAAGCCACTAGGTTGCTTGCAATATGGCACATGCCATTCATATTGATTGCAACCTTTAACTTTGTGAAAACTAATTTTCCTTTCATGGGGCATTCACAAAGATGTTATATTGCAGATTTTGGCTTGAAGATTTCAATTCAGCTCAATTTGTATATCAGCACTACCACTCCACCAATTTGTTATATTGCAGATTTTGCCCTTGATACCCCCGTCCCCCGGTCAAGAAACTCCATACAACTATGGTTTAAAACGGTGGTGTTTCACTTCATTTGGCGTCTTGATTTCATTTGCTATTTTTCATCTCCATGCATTATATTCAAATTCACAACTAAGAACGAACATCCTTGGCTGTTTTGGAGGTTGTGCAGGACACCCTCATTTTGATCTAGGGCATCCTCATATAGGGGTTGCATTGGAACTGATTTTAGGAGAGTTCATGTCAAGTTTCCAGGTTGGCAAATTGATTTGCAAGCAAATTTGTTGTTTATCATTTGGAAGGCTTTAACCTCTGGTTTTCCAAAGCTCGCAGACACGATCCACCAATCAATTTTATGAGAATTTCTCCATTCCGCATTCAGGGAGGCCATACCAATATGTGGAGGTAACAATATGTTGATTATTTATGGCAAACCTGCATTTTCCACACATCTTTGAGTACGTCTGCTTTAGGGAAACAGATCTCACATCAATTGCTGCTACTACATCATAATTTCCAGCCCTTGATGCTGATTGATGAACTCATCATGGAACTTAAGAAACTATTTGCAGGTCGTTACTGTTATTCGCTGAGGCTGATATTCATTGTGTGAATCATAACAGTCAAGTGCCCAATTGTAACCTTGTAATCAGCCATACACCATTGAGGAGTAATTGAGGATTGCAGCTGTTAAAGGATGGTTTGATCACTGTAAATTGCTGTTTGAAATTATTTTCCTGCTGCCTCATTGCTGTCCATGCAGCCACCACCTACCAGTCCATACAGTTTTGGGTTGATTACATTTCCAGATATGACAGTAGGGTTTTGCACAATCAGGAATTTCATAAATATTTGAGGCTGATTGCAGATGTGTCAGCACCGTAAATTGAAGTTCAACATACATACTAAGGAGCCACATCCTGACTACAGCTGGATCTGATCACTACCATCAGCCACTCATCATTTCAGGGGGGTCCATCCAACCATCACAGCAACTCTGAACAAGTGGTCAACATATACATCAGATCTGCAGTATAATATTCAGTGAGTTTGATATTGGTCATATGCAATTCTGAGATTTGTACGTTTCAGCATCTAGGGTTTGTAAATCAACCCTTGTTTTGAAGTTATGCCATCCAGATACAATCAAGGATGGTTGTTGAGAAGTTGTTGGGGATTTTGCAGTACTTGTCTCCATTTTTGAGTTTGCTTTTCTCTTTATTTTGTTCCAAAATACTCAAAAATACAAAAAATCATATATTTCCAGAGATTCTAGCTCGGGACATTACACATTCCTTATAAGTTTCACCAAAAAACGAGTGCGTGTGGTAGATATTAAAATTCCTTTTATGCATGAATTGAAACTATTTTATGCCTTCTTTCAAAGCTTCACCACCTTCCTGTGCTAGAGAGGAAACTAACTAAAAGCTATCAATCAAACTTCTAATGATTGTAGAATTGAACTATTAAACAAGCTTACATCCTCAAACGGAATTGTTTGTATTGAAACCCGGAGAAAACAATCTACTCCAAAACATACAAGTAATTTCATATTTTCCTACTAGTACTTTTAACAGAAGAAATGAACATTAACATACTACATCAATATTATTTACATTGCAAGTGCAAATAAAAACTTACTTGATTCATGTCAATAGTTTGAATGGCATCTCCACGAGTGAAAATCACAGCATGATTTTGATTTTCAGGCTTCCCCTCTCCAAGCTTGGGATCTCCAGGCAACTTGATTGAATAAATTTCCTGTGCATAGCAGTGTTGATGAAGTAATTAAAAAAATGATAAGCACTGTACCATATCTATCATAAATTATTTTAATTACCAAATCATGCATGCATGATTTAAATCAACTAAACTTATCAACCACAATTGTGTAAATTAAGACTACCAAACATCAAGAGCAGAAAGTTAACCAATCATGGACTGGTCATTATGAAATAACCCTCAATTTTATGTAATTATGACCTCCGATTGACACTTTTCGCCATTCAATAAAGATATCAGTAATTATAAACTTCAATCTCATTTATTGCAAATTCAGACAATGTTACTTTCTGCAGTATAGCATGCCCATTACTCAAGTAGATATTTGTGAAATTTACCATATCTATTAAGTTGCCAAATAGGAATCATCAACAGTTATGACTATAGCAATGCAAATGTTATTGCGCTCGGTAAAGATAGGTTTGGAGTGTGATATTGTATTTGGGATCTCTTGGAAATATAAAACGGACTGGGTTATTCCATAAGGAGTATTGTATAAAGTAGGCTGGCTTCTTCCATAAGGAGTATCGTACAATGCTACCATACCTCAAGGGTTTAATCTATTTCTCCATGTAGTGAATATTGGGGTATCTTTGCCCCCGAACATTTATTGCATTGTGTGACATCTATATTTTTCATTATATCATTTCTACTATCATATGTGTGGATTTTATCAAGTGGAAATGCATTAGAATGGTGGTAAAAATGTGGGCATCACACCCGTATTTTAGGGACTGCCTACGAGAGAGGTGGGACATCCGCCTACGTACATTAAACATGTTCAAGTTATATCAAAAGCCATTTAACACGAAAACCAATGTCAAAATCTAGACCATAACTTCCTTTGTTCATATCTTTATGTAGAATGCGGATATCTTCAAAAGATTACTTGCGCAAAACAATTTGGCTACGAGGCTAACTGATGAAAACATTTGTTCTCAAGAGAGGGCTCTTTGTGAGGATTGGCATAAGATTTAAAAAGGGAAGATATCTTGTAGAAACAAAAATCCAACGTGTAGTAGCCTAGTAAAGGCGAAAGAAATACAAGACTTTTCAATCAATCTATTCAAATGATGGGATGGAAACTTCATTGGAAAAAGAGATTAGAATTATTGGAGAGAGCTTTTTCCAAAACCTTCCACAAAACTCCCCTCCTCTAAAGGCTAATTCTGAGGATATGATTAAGGCTATCCCCATAGTGCTCATCACGATAGATATTAAAGACACATCACACAATTAAGCAAAGAAGTCATTTTCTCTTTTTACACAAAAAAATTTCACCTTTTTCATTTGCTGTCCATGGTAGAAATTATTTCAATCGAATCATTAAATGTTGGCAAAATAAGCTAACTATAACTCTGTAGAGCATAATTTTCCTATTGAAAGGGAGGTTGGGGGGTGGCGGGTGGATCAGTTGTAGAAAAAATTTCAGATCCTTAATCAATTAAAGCATTCTTGATAGACTGATAGACATAAAATCAGAACTGAAAAAAATGCAACCACACGTAGAAGCCAATACACAAGAAATACATGGAAAACCCGGAATGGGTAAAACCATGGTGAGAAGAGCTGCTAGGATCTACTGTCCTAATCCAGACTCACAAAGCAGTAACATGTACAGAATTTAAGGGCACCAACCCACACTAAACTCCTTACTTGAGAACACCAACTCTTATAATCACAAATTTGTCAACCTGAGCACCAATCCAGCATCCTTGAGGCACCAACCATAAGGATGTTACAAATAAATGAATCACTGACTTCAAATCTGAAACATTATAATATCGGAAGCACACAATCAAATTGTTAAACTGAATACTATAAACATACAGATATTTAAATCAGCTTTATATTCCACAAGGTTATCAATCTGCAAACAAACTGTTGCCAACTGTATACTGTCTGCAATCTTCTGAGAAGCCCTCAATCTCTCATTAAGATTTTTATACTCTCAGCATCTTGCAATGATCAGGTTCTATTCATCAGTTCATTGGCATACTCATACACTCAACACTCAGAACTTTATTACAGATTCTTGTTCATAAGTTTTTGCATTCTGAGCAATACACACCTCTCAATTTCATCACAGGTTTCTCTTCATAATTCTCTTAGCATTATTTGCAACAACACACTATCTAATACCACAAACTTGTATGCATATAAATAGACATCATGAACTGTCATTAATCAGGTGTAAACAGTTGTATTAAATTGATCATAACCGATCAGTATAGTTGGACAGTTTATAGTTAGTCGCAACCGGTTCCAACCATTCTGGAGGATAACCTTCAACATCAATAATATTAAAAAGTGTTTTGAACACAAACTATATTACAAATTTCAGTAATATAACTGCTCTCAAATGCTCACAACAGATCAAAACAGGTGTAACTGTTCCCCGGGTATAACTGATCCATAGAGAGGCAGTTGTCAAAGTAAACAATTTGTATTCAGAACTTTGTTGTTGCTTAATACATCGGGTGATGAGGCAGTTATAAATAGAGCAACTACTCTTAACAGCTTTAAAACCAATCATCAACAAAACTTAAACATATTTTGCAACAAGATTCATTTCTGAACTTAACAACTTTGACATTCATTATTAGCCCATGAGCTTCATGGAGATACAGTTCTGCCTTTTCAACAAAATTCATTTCTGAACATTTCAAGAGTGCAGAAATTATAACAGTAAGATCTGATTAGTTTAACAATTTGAAACAAAGTTTGATACATATTGATCTTCTGTCCTTGCATCACAATAATGTGCTGTTGTTATTTTTTATTCTAACAGATCCAATGAAGAGAAAATTCAAAGAAGACACGATGACCATACAATGACATACTGTTACAGATTGTGATGTTTCAAGCTAAGTCACAGAGTTCGCCGAATTTCAACCATGAAGTTCAAAATTTGGCGAACTTCAAAACATGACTTAAAATTCATTAAAATCCGTCTCATATTTGAACAGGTATAGGGCATAATTTTTTTTTCAATAAACTGTATTCAAAAAACATATTTTTACTGCTTCTATTCAGTCTTTTCCCCGTTTGGGCAGTTCCAGGCACGAACATAGAAATCCCTCTGGCGGGGATTTGGGGGAGGTTAAGATTAACAAATTATTGCCAAACCTGCGCATAGGTGGAGCCGCGGAACATAAGCGAATGAAAGTTTTGTGCGTTGAAGTGATTCGGCATTTTTAATATTTCTTAAATGTCTGATTTAAATTAAAATCGTATTAGAGTTTTCCTATGTTAAGAAAGTCATATGTAGATTAATATCCATGTTAAAATATGTAAAGATATGTCTACCTACTACGCACATCTAATATAGTTATTCAAATATATATATTAAAGTTGTATATTTGATATAATTATGATTTATATAGTAATAATATTTAAATTAAAATTTTAAACTTATTTATATTATAATATTTTAAAATTTATTATAATATATAATATATTAAAATCTAATATAATATTATTTTATTTTTTAAATTATTATTTAAATATTTATTATTTATATTTAAAAAATTAAATTTATATAAGACAAATTTAATCTGAATTTTTTTTTGAATTTTTTTCCTCGTCGAATTTCATTCGAATTTTATTGTTGCCGAATTCGAATTCAAACTCGAACCTTGTGACTTAGGTTTCAAGTATATGCATCTGGTAAAATTTCATTCTAGATTTTCAGAATTGATTCAATCTTCATCATCACCAAACTAGGGTTTTGAAAGTTATGCAAATTTGATCAACATGAATGCATCTAAGTACTTGACATCAATGACAAATGCAAATGCTGCTAACAACCTCTACTCTCAAATAAGACAAGGTAACTTGAAATACTTTGGAAAACTATTTCTGCCAAGAACAACTGTTCAGGGGCTTTGAACAGAAGCAAAATTAAAAACCAGAACAAATCCAAGGTGCATTTTTTTTGCCTATATAGATCCCTCTTGGGAGTTTGCACTTTCTAAAATAATGGCTACTGATTTCAAATCTGTACACAAAAAATTATGGCCTCGAGCAAGTTAAGGAAATTTTTGTACAGTTACATGTGTCACTGGAAGTGATCTACTCACCAGTTCCCTAAATGGCATTTGTGTAATTTATTTACAATATACTTAACAGAAGAACTCATATTTTAAATAATGGCATATTCTAGTTATGTCTGAAAGCCCATCAGTAATTGCTTCTTTAGGGGACAACAGTAGACTCATGACCATCATATACTGGATTATATAACCAAATGAATTTGCAACTTTTTAAAAAAATGTTAACAGCATATAGATGCATTCACAAACCCTGACATTGACTGACAATGTTAACATCAAACCTGTTTTCTCTGTAAATTGCCTATCCATTTGACCTTTTTAAAATGAAACTACAAAATTTCAATTCAATCTTATCAATCAGTATTTATCATATTACATTATTCCAACGCATTCCTACATTATTATGTCAAAGACAGTTATTAACAGAACTAACAACTACATAGATGATTTCCTCCCTTTATGAACACAGTGTTCATTATTTTGTTGGTACATGACAACTGCATAGTTATCTGATTGCTTCAATATATAAAAGAATTTTTTGTCTGACATCAAAATGCTAACTAGTAATCAAATATACCTGCTCTTTTCCATCAGCATCAGCTTTGACAAGTTTTGAAAAGAACTCCTTGTGTGCCTTCTCATCTTTAAGAGTCTCAACAATATCAATATAAGCTACTCTAAGGGCCTCATTTCTGATGGACAGCAAAAGGTATTTTGGGCTTAATATATTTTAAATAAAGGTACTTATCATAAGAACAAAAGCTAAAACATACTTCAAAAACATGATTCCAGACTACGTAAAAGTAAAAGCTAAAAGCTTATATCAATTGAGATTCTACCTTTGCATTAATAAAGCAATATCAGCAGCTTCTGACGCATGCTTTTGTTTCTGTTGTCCATAAATTTGACAAGTTACAACGTATGTAAATTTTATATCTGCTTGAGCCCGTGACTTACGAGATAGCTCATATCCTTGTGCATTTGTCATGTCAGCTCCAGCAAGTCCATCCTCAATGTCTGAAAATTTAAATGTTGAGAAAGACATTCATGGCAAACCAAATAATAAATCTTAGAAAAAATACAATATAGTTGTAAAGAAAAATATCACCATGTACTGGATTTTCTGTGTAACTCTGTAGCATAAGAGCCTTTCTGTAGTACATCATTCCTCTAACTGCATATTGATTAGTTCCATTAGAAAAGCCACACAAAATAAGCTAGCTTCTCAAATGAAAAGTATTTGATATTCTGCTTAGAATTAGATGTATTGATTGTCCAATCAAGATAGTAATATACCAGTTCTTGCTAAAGTCTGTCCTCGGTAAGATGCCCATAAACGCAATTCCAAAAGATCATTCGGATTCTCCTTAAGTTCAAAATCAAGTGTGTTTTCATCTCGACCAATGCGCTCCAGAAAATTTCTCCATTCATCTAGCGAATTTTCCAACTTAAAATGTTAAAAATTTGATATTTCTGTGTGCAGCTTGTTATAAAATTCAAGCCCAAGAAAATATTAAACCACCCTAATAACAGATAATAGATAGCTTTTATTTTAATTCCGAAAACAATAAATTCAATTTAGTACAAACAAAATATTTTTACAAGTTATTAGTGTTAGAAGTACGGTTGTCATTGCACCAAAAGATCAACTTGTTAATGCTTGATACAACCACTAGACTTAGAATCCACAGGAGGTGGTTAAGCCATGTCAAAAACCTGAGCACTACACAGCACAGCACAAAGAATCCAAGGGCGCACACCTTGCAACAATCCCCGCCAGTGCAAGCGAAGGGGTTTGAACCTATGACCCAAGCTCTGATACCACTTGTTAGAAGTACAGTTGCCGTTGCACCAAAAGATTGACCTGTTAATGCCCGATACAACCACTAGACTTAAAGAATCCACAAGAGGCTGTTAAGCCATGTCACAAACCCAAGCACTACACTACACAACACAAGGAGACCAAGGGTACACACCTTGCAACAATTACTTATTAGCCTTAATTCAACAATCATTTTACTCTCACCTCTATGTTGCTAGCTAGTGAAGGCTGCTCTTGATCCAAGTAGGGTTCGTGTTACGAAAGGTGTCGTAATCAATATCATAGAACAAGAGGTATGGACTTAAGAAATTGGGCTAAGAAAGTTGTAATAAATCGCACTTGTTGAACAACTTATGACAAATGGTATGAGTTATGACAAGTCATAAAACATTGCTAAACGAGACAAAATGGAACACCCAAGTTGGTGAGTGGATTATGACGAGCTTATAGCAGATGGATGGAATATGCTATTTTTAGCCTATGCACCCATCTTGGGATTTGATGTCGTGCCCACGATCATGTCATAATAAATGTAATAATAGTATTACTATTCACTATGATATCGGAAATAATCTTATCTATAATAGTCTATAATACATGATATAAACAAATATTGTCGGGCATTCAATTGAATTGCATATCAAAAGGGCTTGCAAGGGTCATTTGCCATGCACCCGATCATGTCATAATAAATGTAATCAGAAATAATAAAATAAATAGATGATTTCTGAAAATTGTCTTAATTAATAAGACTTCACAAGTTTCTAAAAACTGAACCGACAGCCCATAAGGTATTCATTCCCTTGTTTTGCAACCTGAAGTATTAGCAAATCTTTAAACAAGACATCCCCGAAGGGGTGCGATGGCTGAGAGTTCCCAAAGGATGTGATACATAAAAAGGCATGAGTTTAGTTTAGAAATGACAGCAATTTACTAAGTTAAAAAGCAACTGTTAGATTACAAGGAGATGCCACCCTTGGAAGGGACGTAGCAATGGAAAGACATGATCTTCCAAGGCCGGTTGACGAGTATAAAATGCATATCAATACTACAAGGAGAGGAGGAAAAGAATCAAAGAAGACAAATCAGATTTGAATTATATACAGCAAACGAAAGCAGAAATTTAGATTAAGGCTGGTGTGCATGAATATGGATATGTTTGAAGTGTATGCTTAGTTGTCTGTAATATGATTAGTCATCCGTATTCTTTAATATATATTATGTATGATATTAATAAACATTCTTAATCTATATATTCATTAAAATCTACCTATTCTTATTCCCCAATCAGTCATATGTAGAATGGAAGGAAATAAGTTAGGGAGAGGCAGTAGGACAGTTCCCTTGAACTAAGTAGACCGCCCCAAGTGATGAAATTGTCATAGTAGAATAAATCTAGCCTAGATACTTCCGAGTTCCAACAAAATATCACAGCCTGTTCATCATTCAAGTAATGTTAGGTTAGTGAACATTACTACTGAAGTATGATTTTCTCCTAGTGTTTCACCAAAATCATCTAACGAGTACGTTGATACTCATTTAAAGAGCAGCTTCATTTGATGTTCTCTTGGAATTAAAGCTTAAACATATCATATACATAAAGCCACAAGTATTGACAGTAACCCTACTTTTTTCTGAGCATTTCAGTTATTGTGAATTTAAATCTGGATAAAACTAGAAACCTATGTTATATGAATTTACAGACTGAAAAGGCCCAACAGCAGCAGATTCTGGTTCGGACAATATAAAATCTACAACCAATCAAATCAAATGCCTTTCAGTACCCTCAAGCCCTTGCAGCATAGAAACTTACAAACAACAGAGTTCTAATTACTGTCCAATTCTTATGTTAGTTAAAGTGCAATGGTAAAAGCTTCAGACCAACAGAGTACACGTATTCCCAGTAGAGACCAAGGAGCACTTCATTTTCATGTATTTTCTGGTATCCAGTGTACTTGGAATTTATCCATTTGTTTCCACTACTCTGATCAAAGGTGCTTTGCCCATTTTGTTAGGGAGGTTATCCTCAACCAGACCTTTATCCTGAAAAAGAAGCCCAAAGGTTGTCAGCATTTTTACTTCCTTTTTGAACAAACTGCAGACATTACAACGGATAAGCACAACTCATATGCAATAAATTCACACAGTGAGGGAGAATCAATGAGACAGAATTCCTCTCTGCACAAAACTACCAGAACATCCCAAACCTATCAGTCTGAATCAAGGGCCATCGATTGTGATAACCAGAGTGAAATGGAACTCCCTACATGTGGACACAGTTTGCAAAAATCTGCCAGACACAGTAGTGTGTATGTAAATGAGAAGACGGAGAAACTTTACCTCGTTGCAGGACTGGACCCCTTACCAGATGCTGCTCTGTTTCATCTGCCTCCCCTCTATCTTGATACAGCTTCTAAGCTCCTCTGGGCTATTGTAACTCCACAACCCCTTGACTAAGACTTTTCATTATATGAATGCACCATTGATGAATTTTTGTTCTCTCTTCTTTGATAGACTTTCAATGGTTAATTGCATCTGCAATTTCAAAATGGGGGATTAATTATGGCAAGCTCTTTAAGGTAAAAACTTCTGTGAGGAGCCATGCAAGAGTGGCAAGGCATGGATTTCTTCCATAAAATTCTTTGCAGGTATTAGGATATCTTGGCATGGCCACAAAATCTACATGGTTGTGAGTGGTGGATAGAGGGCGATTTGCAGTCCTCAAATTTGCTTCTTTAAACCATATTCTTTTGATTTCTCCGGCAGGTTGGTGATCAATGGGGATTTCTGAAGTGAAAATGTGCATGAAGAAGTATTTGTGGGTTAATTGGTTTCAATTTTTCCTACTATCTAATGCAAAATTAAAAAAAATCTGTTTATTATATCCTTCCCTTTCCCCTGCCTAGCTGGCAAGTAGCACTGAACTATTACGAAAAGTAATGACAAAGAAAGATATCCCGTATTCAATATTTGATATTTGAAATTTCATATAAACAAAGGAGCGAAAGTCTACTGAAATAAGAGTTACAAACGATCTATCCAATAAGGATAAGGTCAACAACTAAGAAAAGAAAAAGACAACTAAGAGAATAAAGAATGGTCTTAAAGTCTATCCTGACAACTTAATTCACCATTATAACTAAATCTTACAATATTATTTTAATATCCCCCCTTAATGTTCAATCTATCAACTACACAAAGCCAAACCCAAAAACTTGAAATGATTTGCTGGTCAAAAAGCATACAAGGCTGACTCCTTTTGCTCAGAATGTTATATGACATGAGCCTCCACTGGAGACCCTCCCTATTTGGATTGTTGATCATCCAACCGTTTTTTGCAAAACTTCATGTGACCAAGCTTACCATGCGATAGCTTTCAGATAAGCCATCCCTCACGGATAACTAGAAACCCACTGTTAAGAAAAAAAAAACTGAATTTTTTGCAAATCCTGAACAGCAAACAAATTCCTTTTTCTCATAATATTGACCAAAGAGAAAAGTGGTTTATGGATTGTCTTCTACTGCACAAATTCCTTTGTGTGGAGATCATTTCCATTTACACTTTTTCTGGAAAGTGATAGGATGGTTAATAATATATATCAAGATTGTTTGCAGGACTCATTCTAGCAGTTGCATCCTCTCTGCAAAGTTGAGCCACTTGTTGGTCCACTGGGATAATTTGGCCTTTGTTTTGCTTAATCTGTCATCGCAAAGTGAAAAGGTGTCTGGCATTGAAGAAAATCCACATTGGTTGTCTAGAGTTCACCTTTACTGAGCCAAGTATTACAAGAATCTTCCACATCTTTTTTCCTGTAAGGTTTGCAAAAAATGTGGAGCGATGTATTGGAAAGCAGTTCATTATAATGAGAATGTATAGCATCATACCTCTATGTAATTAGTGGTGGAAAGATATTTTAAATTATCTCAACATAATGTGTATTTGGGGTGTGGGTTGGACAAGAGTTGATACATATAGCCTCTGAATGTGTCCTACCTCAATCTTCCTTTGTACTAGTGTTTGTTAATCATCATTTTATAAAGGGGCAAGTACAGTAATAAATTGTAGGATAATTACAAAGAAAAACAATCTTCTCATCTTAGGTGTCTAATATGTTTCTGTACACATGAAGCTTCTAATATTTTTTAAAATAAAGAGAATAAGTTGAATGTACAAATAGATGCGTTCACGTATAGATCAAGCATTTTTTGCAATTTGGGTGCCTAAAAAATTTCAATATCATTTCTGAAAGTAAATTTTGATTTATAAGGATGAGATACACTAACATAAAATTTGAATCCAAAATTGTTGGCACTAATGAATAAGCGTATAAGATTTCTTGTGAAAATAGCAATTCATCCTTGTAGATCAAAATGTTTCTAACTAATATTTTACCTTACATTTTTTAAATAATTGCATCTTAAGAGCGTTGGTAATGAAATATACGTAGGAGGATTAGATAAGAAAGGAATATAACTACAATATCTGGTCAAAATAAAGATACATTTTTATTGAAAATTTTTATTAGGAGAAGGTTATTAAATAGGCCATTCAGAGGTAAAACACAAATTAGGGGTGGTATTTAGTACCCTATGATTGAACATGCTAAATCATAATTTTACCTGGTGGATCACCTGTATAAAGTTACTATAAACACATGACTTCCTTGGTATCCTACCATTGTCTCTAGAATTCATCATAGTTTAAAAAATTGGCAAGTACTTGTCAAAAATTCTCACTGGCGAGTGATCACAAGAAAATCCAGCCAACGAGTTTTAAGTAAAATTTTGGCACTTATTTGTCAAAAAATCAGTAAAAATCGGGAAAAATATCTCAACTCACATATAAAAGGAGGCAAATATTTTCCCACTTTCTGTGAATGGATTTAAGGCATAACTTGAAAATTCTCAGTTTCTACAAATAGATTTAAGACACAACTTGAAGATTTTTTCAGTTTTGCAAACAGCTTAGATATTATTCCTTTATTTATTTTCCAACTGCATATACTTCCCCTTCCACTTCAACCTTCCAAGTTCCCACTTTCACCTTCACTCATAAGTTATTGATAGGCATATATGCATTATTCTAAGGAACTTAGTGTTGCTGAAGGCCTTAATTTGCACTTGGTGGCAAAGGATCTACCCCCAAACCTCCACCTGCCACCACTCATCCACTATAAATTTCATTTATACATGAAGGAAATCAATAATGTGGTTTCTTTTTTGAGAATATTTATTTTCAATTCTGTATTTTTTAATGTTCAATTAATTTTCAAAATCAATGTTCATAATCTCTATGTTCAGTTAAGAGCCTTTTCCCCCATATTGGCAGTCAATGTGTATCCTATGTTGAACAAATTCAACACCACCATGCAAATGCCTACTAAGCATGACCTTGTATGTGAATCTCTATGCCCCAACATCTCAAAAATTCAAGAAAAATTTGGGGTATCATGTTGCGTAGTGAATACAATATAACCATGACTATAAAAACCATTAAGGTATAGAGTCATATAGGTCATACTATGATTCCATAGCATGGGCACAAATTTGTATACCCAACAAAACACGTTTCAAGAATGTGTATAATATGATGACCATCTGGCTGTCATGTCCCTGCTCCCAAATTAAAAGTATTAAAATAAAATAAAAAGTGTTCTTAAACACCAGCAAGTAATAATAGATTAATAACTAAGTAATAATTAAATAAAGAAAAATACATAAATAAAATTCAAATAAGTGTGTTTGGCAGTAAACTGGGACACAAGGACCCAAATCAAATCAAGCAAGGGGTAACTATAAGATCAAGCATTCATTTTTGGCAACATCGAATTTCCAGTTTGCATTGTCACTTGAGCTCAAATCCGAGTGTGCATTCAGAAACAAAAACACCTTGACTGCAGTGTCTGAGGTTAGGACAAAACCCCTCACCTCATACTTGGGAATTCCATATCAAGGGTTGCACAGTGAGCTAAAACAGGTAAGTTTGTCATTTCCAAGTTTCCAGCAGTCAGAATTGCATGTAATTCTGCTCAAACACCAAACACCAATTCAGAGCCTATCATTCACCAAAGAGAGCTGTACCAGTTCAAGGAGACATCCACAACACCTGACAGTCAAAGCATAGCTGACAAGAGTGTGAAATTGGCTTTCTGTTGGTAGATACTCCATGGTTCTGACCTGTGCCAACATTGACAGCCCGCTGTAATCACCAATTACCATTCGTGAAGCAAATCTAATTGGAATCATATTTTAGGCCTAGAATCAGAGCGGAGGGCATATGAACTGCAAATCATTGCTGGACTGAACCAGGTGCATCATAGCTCTTGTAACCTGATTTTCAACTTGGACAGCCAGCATCAAATACAACCATCTGGGCAGTGCTTGGGGCTGACAGTACCATAAATAGGTTCCATCAGTCACATGTGAAATGATATTTCGATATTGTAATTAATTAAGGAGAGGAATACTCCTTATATGAAAAATTACAAGACAATCTTTCCATAACGGAAGGGATCAAGAATTGAAACATGAAAGACAGAAAAGAAAATACCTAAAACTAACTAAAGACGAAAGACATAAACGGAAGTTTCTAAATACTAACTAAACGACTAAGATAGCCATTATATCAATATTACAATATTTTTGTAATACCCTCCCTTAATGGCCATTCTACTAACTACCCTACAGAAGATGTGACATAATTTGCGGGTCATTTGGCCACGATTGCATAGAACACTCACTCCTCGTCAAACGCTCTGCAACATAAGCCTGTTGAGACCCTCCCTGGTTCTACAGAACTTTTGGATATGACCAAGTTTACCACAATTTGTCGACCACAATCCTTCCAATCTGATGTTGGGTAACAAAGCTATCCCTCCATTTATCTAGAGACACCGAGTTTAGCTTCTCAAAACCAGCGATTTTTGTATGAAAAAATAGTGCAAAAAAACCATCATAATTTTATTTTTTTGAAAAAAAATCAGAAAACAACGCCCTTCATGATTTTTTGTGTAAAAAATCAGAAAACCCAAAAAATGGCAATACCGTGATTTTTTGTGGAAAAAATTAGAAAACTCTCCAACAAATAAAGAACCCGTGTTTTTTGTGTGAAAAAATCGTGCAAAAAACAAATAAAGAAACCATGATTTTTGAAACGAAAATCATGCAAAACCCTCCATGATTTTTTGTGGAGAAAAATCACAAAACCCATCCACAATTTTTGAGGAGAAAATAGTACAAAACACCCCCGTCTATTAAAAAACTTTACTTGCGGCGATCACGAGTAGTAAATAGAAATAAAACACCGACTTTTGTGGAAAAAATCAAGCAAAGCCCTTCCATGATTTTTTGTGAAAAAAATCAGAAAACCCACAAATTTTTTTACTAAAAAAATTCGCCAAAAAAGAACCTAAGCTCTAATACCATGAAATGATATTTCGATATTGAAATGATAACCTACCATCACTTATGCAAACCAAACTCATAAACAAAGTTTCAGCTCTGCTCTGTGGATGTTCGTTCCAAAATGTTGACATTCTATACATACATACATGTATGTGCAGTAAACAAAGATGGTCATACACAAAAGTGAGGCATTACAAAATCAAGCCTTGAAACTAAAACTGCCTGCTATTCAAAAACAAAAAATATCGTACCTGGGTAAATCTTTTGAAGATAAAAGAGAATAGTAATTCCATCTTCATTCTCCTTCTCTAATTCAGACATGTTGTAGAGCACAGTCTCGCTGTAGTATGGAGTAAAGACACTGCATTGCAAAGAATGGATTAAATAATGTTATTGCAGAGGCACACAAATACTGGATTTAATCATTGCCACTAAAGAACTAAGTACAGTTTTATTCACCTAAAAGATAAAATCTCTTGCACAGGTTTTGCAGGTGCCATGTCCATGAATAATGAGTTTGTAAAAAATTCTAGCCGACGTCTTGCCTCTAGATTTTTTGGAATGTTGACAGCATAGTCCTTGATTGTTAATAGCAAGTGCAACCTCTTGATCTGCTCTTTCTGCATTTAACACTCAAAACAAAAAATTCAAATCATTGGGCTAATGCAATTCCAAAATATGAATCCAACAAAAAATTAAAGCAAAGGAGACAAATTCATGCACATCCAGTAATCCTATATGTTTCATACTGTCAACTAACCAGGAGATTCTCTCCAGAAAAAGTGGAAAACAAAAATGACCACAGGAAGATAAAATTATTTATTTAAATAAGTCTGTGTCTGTTAACTTTTCCAACAAAACACTAAAGATTATTAAATGACTGACTCCTTGTTGTAAATGATGTTCAATTTACAATTCAATATGCAAGATGTATTCTTAATTGTATTCTCTATATCTATGTAATTTTCTATCTTTATTATAAATCTGACTTTCTTCTTTGTTTGACAGGTGAAAGGAGTATTTTTCGATTTCAATATCCTCTTCACAACTACCAAATGATACATATATACAAGAGGTGAGAATCAAGCAGTGCCTTGACCTGTCATGTCTTATGGACATGACCGATCAAGACACTACTTGATCACACCCTTTGGTATATGTTATCAACCGGTGTTTAATTTATTGCCAGCCCGATACTAATCGGGGTTCACGTAACATGGTGTATATGTTAATCGGTATTCACAATGGGGTTGGCATGATATAATAACCGATGGGAATCAGTGTCTATATTAGTTGACACCGATCACTAACTAAATGTTATCTATCCCAAGCGATGCATACTTTGCCACCCGAAAGCACTTGATAATTATTTATTATTTTCTGGGAACACATCCGATGTGAATCGGAATACATAGTTAACCCGAAAGTGATCACCGATATACCATGTTGTTGATATTGATTGACTAAGTAAATTCAATATACAAAGAGGAATGATTATCAGATGAAAATAACTTGAAGTTGATAGTTTATCGATAGGATAAATGATTGAATGAGAGACTTCATTTATCTCTCATTCAATCATTTATCTTACCAAAGCTATCTTGCATTAACACTCCTCCTTAGCTAGGTAAGATAAATGAGAGCAGTATATCAAGCATCACAATTCAAATGATAGTTAGCATTCTTTACACAATCTAACCTTCTAGGAAATCATGTCACCTAATCACATGATATGAAGTATCACCTAAACACGTGATACAAAGTGTCAATCACATCAATTTTGTGATGACAGGATATCACCTTAACACGTGATATCAGTATTGCCTAAGCACGCAATACTTAAGGATAATCATATGAGAAAATATTCAATTCTCATCTTTATCCAAGTTGTGGTAGGTGCACTAACATTTCATATAAATGTTTTACCACAACACAATCATGGCTCATCCATGATACACCAGAGATCCAACATGATAACTGGTTTGGACATTATAAGATCGTCACCTTATAATATCTCCATACAAGTGTTCATTATCTTGAGAGATCGTCACCTCTAAGATATGAACCCAGGGGATAAAATCCAAAAATGTCCTATCATGACAAAGAAGTTTACACATTAAACATCTTATAGATATGCAAATACAGATTACAAAGCAAATTACTTTTCTATCATACCTAAACTTTTTCTCAAGTGATCAACCTTCACTCTGAAAGAGGTTTGGTCAGAATATCTGCAGTTTGATCTCCTGTACGAACATATTCTAATTGTATCGCATTCCTGTCTACCATATCTCGCACATAGTGGTATGGAATCTCAATATGCTTGGATCTGTCATGAAACACTGGATTTACTGAAAGTTTTATGCAGCTCTGGTTGTCACAGTGTATAATAGTGGGTTTCATAGGTTCTCCAAACAACCCCACAAGCAACTTCCGAAGCCATACGGCCTCTCGGGCAGCCATAGAAGCTGCAATGTATTCTGCCTCGGTGGAGCTTTGAGCTACAAAATATTGCTTCCTGCTAATCCAAGATATCATAGTTGAACCTAGACTGAAGCAACACCCTGAAGTGCTTTTTTTGTCAGTCACACTTCCAACCCAATCTGAATCTGTAAATCCATGTAGGTCTATATCAACTTTCTCATATTTGAGACCAAGGTTTAGGGTACCTTGTAGGTATCTCATAATGTGTTTTACTACAACCAGGTGTATCTCCTTCGGTTCACACATAAACTGACTTAGAGCATTAACTGCATAACAGATATCTGGTCTTGTATTTACCAAGTACATCAGGGACCCAATCATCTGTCTGTATTGAGTAGGATCAGTGGGTTGTGACTCTGCTACTGCTTCTTTAAGTTTATGTAAATTGGTTTCCATAGGAGAGGTCATGGGTCTACAGTTTAGCATTCTAAATCTCTTCAAAATATCCGAGGTACACTTTCCTTGGTTTAGTATAATGTTGTCAGAATTCTGCCATACTTCCAATCGTAGGAAGTAATGAAGGAGTCCCAAGTCCTTCATATCGAATTCTTTGGATAGATCTTTCTTGCATTGAGCTATAAGGTGATCATTTCCTGTGATTAATAAGTCATCAATATTAGCATATCACCTTTATTTATTTTGTAGTACAGATTAGGATTTGCATCATTTTGGAAAAGCCTAGTCCTGAGAGATAGGTGTCAATTCTTTCATCCCAGGCCCTGGGAGCCTGTTTAAGCCCATAGAGAGCTTTCTAGAGTCTACACACATGAGACTCTGTATCATGAATCTCAAACCCTTCAAGTTGCTCTAGGTATACTTATTCTGAAGGTTCCTGAAGGAGCAGCATACTTTGAGCTTCTTCTATAGTTTTGGTGGCCCATAATGGTCTTTTCTTGAGGTTCTCTCTAGGTGGGTTTTGAGTTTCACCTACATTTTCCTCAAGACTCTCCCTCTGATGCTCAAGAGCAGAGTCTTCCTCTATTCTAGGGGTGGGGATATAGACTTCAGGTTCTATTGAGCTTTGGGCTCTTTTGAAGGCTAAGTCTTCTTCAAAGATTACATCCCTACTCAGTTCAATATTCCTCTGACCAGGTATATAGATTATGTAGGCCTTGGAGGTTTCACTATATCCTATAAGTATTCCCCTTTTTCCAGAAGGCTCTAATTTTAATCTCTTCTCCTTAGGTACATGAATATAGATAGGGCATCCAAATATCCTAAGGTGGCTAATGTCAAGTTTTTATTTAGTAAATACTTCCTCAGCGGTCTTATCTTCAAGATGAGAGTGAGGACATCTGTTTTGAATATATACAGCAGTGCTAGTTGCTTCTGCCCAAAGATTGACATTTAGATTCTGATCAAGAATCATAGCTTGGTAGCTTCAACGATTGTCTTATTTTTCCTTTCAGCTATCCCATTTTGTTGAGGGTTATAAGGTATTGTTAACTCCCTCTTAATCCCTGAATTTTTACAAAACTCTTTAAATAATTCTGATGTGTATCCCCCCCCATTATCAGTTCTTACAGTTTTAATTTTATTTCCTGTGTAGTTCTGTGTTAGTGATTTGAATTCTTTAAACCTATTAAGGATCTCTTCTGATTCTTTACATTTCAGAAAGTAGATCCAAGTTTTCCTAGAGTAGTCGTTAACAAATATTACATAATACAAACATCCCCCTAAAGAAGGTACAGACATAGGTCTAGATTTATTAGAATGAACTAACTCTAGAACTTCGCTTGTTTTCCTAGTACTATTTTGAAAAACACCTTTAGCATTTTTTTTTTTACCTAGTGCACATCCCTTGCATGCCCCTGAATGATATTGCTTTAACTTAGGTAGGCCTATGACAAGGTTTCACATTGATGATAAAACTCTAAAAATTCAGGTGACACAGTCTTCTATGCCAAACTTCATTAGCATCTGTAGTTTCATGGATTAGGGCTAGGTTGAGCTCTATGCACAGCTCTTACAAGTAGCCTTGTCTTTGACCAATGGTTTTAGCTTTCTTGATAGATGAATTCTTTGACCAAGCCAACACCTTGTTGTCCATGAAGGTCACTCTGTACCCATTATCCTCTAGTGCTGATAAGGAGACTAGGTTTCTCTTGATGTCTGGGACATATAGTACTCCTTTAAGTTGTAATGATATGTCTGACTTTAGTTTGATGGTGCAGGTTCCAACTCCTCTGACTGGATGTGTGGAATCATCTCCGATAGTCACTTCCTCATCATTCTCCTCTATCATGGAGTCTAGCACTTCTCTAAACCCTGTAATGTGTCTGGATGAGCCACTGTCGATCACCCAGGAGTTAACCTTGTTTGATACTTGGTTTGTAAGTGTTGAGTAGAGTACATACTTCTCGAAATCATCTTCCCTTTTAGATTTTCCTGTTTTGGCAAATGTGGCTTGCTTAGCTCTTTCTGGACATTTGGCAACATAGTGCCCAAATTTGTCGCATCTATAGCACTGAATCTGAGAAAGGTCCTTCTTGAAAGAGTTCTTGCCGTGACGACCTTTTCTCTTCCTGAATTGCGTCTACTTGCCTTTCTTGTTTGAGGTTGTATTTAGAACTTGAAGATCTTCATCTATATTCTTTTGTTTGATCCCTTTCTTATTTTGCCTTGATTCCTCTTGGAGATAGTCAGCCTTTAGCCTATCAAATTTTGGGAATTCATCCCTTGCACTGATGCCTTGGACGAATGTTTCCCATATGCTAGGCAACCCATCTAGAGCAATGAGGGTTAATTCTTTGCTTTGGATCTCATATCAAAGGGTTGCTAGTTCATCCCTTAGGGCAGATATTCGAATGAAGTAGGCATTAACTGATTCTCCTTTTATCATGGCTATGTGATTTATTTCTCTTTTTAGAGCCGAGATTCTACTAGCGTTAGATATCTCAAAAGCATCTTCAAGTGCTTTGAACATGTTGAAGGTTGTTTCATGTTTCCTTATAATGGGCATAATGTTGTTCCTTACCCCATCAACTATGATTTTGATAGCCTTATCATTTCCTTCTCTCCAAATTGCTTTGTCAGGTTCAGTCTCAGGTTCTTCAGTTTCAGTCTTTACAAATGATTCAACTTTATTTTCTTTTAGAATCATTTGAATTATGAATTTCCATGCGGAGAAGTCATCACCTCCTCCGAGTCTGTCTTCAAATCTGATAGCGCTAGCCATTGAGAGAAATGTGATGTTGAATATATGCTTGATTTGAATTTTACGTAAAATTGAACAGCCTCAAGTTCGATTTAACTTGGCTCCGATACCATGTAAATGATGTTCAATTTACAATTCAATATGCAAGATGTATTCTTAATTGTATTATCTATATCTATGTAATTTTCTATCTTTATTATAAATCTAACTATCTTCTTTGTTTGACAGGTGAGAGGAGTATTTTTCGATTTCAATATCCTCTTCACAACTATCAAATGATACATATATACAAGAGGTGAGAATCAAGCAGAGCCTTGACCGGTCATGTCTTACTACTTGATCACACCCTTTGGTATATGTTATCAACCAGTGTTTAATTTATTGCCAGCCCAATACTAATCAGGGTTCACGTAACATGTTGTATATGTTAATCGGTATTCACGATGGGGTTGGTGTGATATAATAACCGATGGGAATCGGTGTCTATGTTAGTTGACACTGATCACTAACTAAATGTTATCTATCCCAAGCGGTGCATACTTTGCCACCTGAAAGCACTTGATAATTATTTTCTGGGAACACATCCGATGTGAATCGGAATACATAGTTAACCCGAAAGTGATCACCGATATACCATGCTGTTGATATTGATTGACTAAGTAAATTCAATATACTAAGAGGAATGATTATCAGATGAAAATAACTTCAAGTTGATAGTTTATCAATAGGATAAATGATTGAATGAGAGACTTCATTTATCTCTCATTCAGCCATTTATCTTACCGAAGCTATCTTGCATTAACACTTGTGAACAGAAAATTGACATTTCTATAGCCCAACTCTTGGAGATCAAATAGATGAACAGAAATAAATAAATAAAAGTGGTGCTATATTTGTAATGCTTACTTTCATAAATATCATCATTGTTTGCCAGCAACACAATGGATTAATAGAAAATTACAATGCATAAATTCAGTTGTAGAAACTACAAATGCATTATTGTTGATGCATTGCCATTTTCTTTCTTCATCACTATTGTTTAATAGAAATGATATCAATCGGTTATATGTGTAACTCGCAGATCCATAAGGATATATAACACAATTGAGAAAGACCAAAATAAATATGTAGGGGATGTCACAAATAATAGACCACCGGGACTTAATGTACATAGTCATGTTATTGAGTAAACTTTGTACAAAAGCTGCTTCTAAACCTAATAAAACAAAAGGCAAAGCTCAGTGAAAATAATCTAAATAAGGCCAAAAAAATATAATTGAAAAGAAAACTGAACAACAAAATTCTTGCTATAACATGTGCATCAAATCACCCTCATCCTTATTCAAGTTTGCTAGATCACATACAATTTCCATATCTTTAGGCCACTCCATCCTTGAGAAGAGACGCCCTTCGTTCCTTGCTTTTGTGACAATGCCCCAGGTATCATAATAATCTCTAACAATGAAAAAGAAAAATCATTATACGAATAATACAAAATACATTAAATATTAATGTAAAATTCATATACAGATACCTTGACCTTGGGAGTAAAGAAAAATGCTCAAATGTAACCATAAATTTCTAATAATACCTTGAACTGTTTGACAGCAAATCATGGATGACTACATCATAAAGATCTTGCATGGCTGTCACAGCCCCCTTTGCTAGAGCAGGTGTTTCATCATGCATCTGCTTAAACAGAAATAATATGTCATCACTGGAAGTCAAAATATTTTTTGAATTTAAAGAGCATAGAGATAGTAAGGTTAAGTTGTTAACCCCTTCTTTCGTAAGGTAAAGCCCAAAAAACACACCTTAGTTCAAATATTTGCATGCCTAAAGTATTGGAATTTAATTATTTTTCAGATAATTGACATAATAGAGAAAATTAATTTCAAAGTAATTGACAGTCAAATAATGTACAGAGATTAAGCAAACTAGGAAAAACACTATCATTGCTTCATGCACACTAACCTGGCATGTTTACATTAAGCGCATTAGATATTTGGCAAATAAATAAATTATTCATGCAATGGACCAATAGTAAAATGTCAGATGTCTTATTTTTATGAAATTTTCTTTGCTAGCAGTAATTGACACAGAATATTCCTTTTTTAAAAGGACCTGTTATTAACCTAAGTTACATGTCTCCAAAGGTTGAGATTCATCCACTTATATAATGTGTTTTTCAAATTGTTTGATACACCTCACATAATTACTACGTTAACCCAAGTTTCCGGGATGGAGGGACGGGGGGACGAGTTTCCGGGACGGCAAATTTTTTTGCCAAATTTGGGGACGGGGGGGGACGGCAAAGGGGACAGCTGTATAAAATATAGGGAAAATTTAAAATATATAGGAAAATTCTAAATGTTCATATGAAAACATGGATAAAGCATGCATCTATACATTATATTCATATGAAAACATGGATATAGCATGTGTATGATACTATGAAAACATTTTAGAATGCAAACATCGAACATACAACATTATCAATAGACTCAATACTCAATATGCACTCATAATTCAGAATTTCAATTCATTCACATTGTCAATATGCATATCATAATAGATATTAAAGAAATAAAATACATAATGGAGCCTAATCAGACTCAGAGGTTAAATTTTCACTACTTCCATCAGCGCAATTCCCCCCTTATATTTTTCGACGGGGGTTTGGGGGCAGCGCCCCCAACTTGGGGTCAAGGGGCATCTCCCCTTGCGGGGTCAAGGGGCAGCCTCAATTACGCAAAAAACATCATTAAAAAAAATTGAAAATACGACTTTTTTTATTTTAATATTTTTCCCTAGCCCTAGATGTGGGGGACGTCTGGCCGTCCCCGGGACGGCTGGGACATCCCCAATCCGTCCCCAGCCGTCCCCAGGACGTACGGACATCCCCCACAGCTAGGGAAGCCGTCCCCCCGTTTCGGGGACGTCCCCTCAAAATTTTGACAATTTGGGGACGGGGGGGGACGTCCCCTGGCCGTCCCCAAGTCCCCGAAACGTCCCCAGGACTGGGATGGGGGTTTTCAGGTAGGGGACGCGTCCCCGGGTTTCGTAGCATAATTATGAACGTGTTTGAAATTTCTATATGATTGTTACTTCTAGATGTAAGTAATGTCCCCCTCCAAATTATGTCCCATGAATAAGAAAATTATACAGTTATTGTTAGAGATTATACCTTATTATCTTAGAAACATAAGATTAAATATAGATTCCTGCACATAATAATAAACCTAGATACAAATAGATACATCCCTTTGACAAATAACCATTCAAGTTTTACATTATGATATGAATTCCAATTTATGTAAACATGAAGTGGGGAAGGAGGATGCTATGAGGACTGCCGTACAGTCTCTCTACCCAAGCCCAAGGCAGGTTGTTTTCTTCAACCTTCTTGCTTTACTTGGTGACTCTACCATTCTCCTCATATATCAAACTTCTTCATGGCTTACTTACCTTGTGGATTAGGGATCAGGCTGTAACCAGATTGCTAGACTCCTCAAGGTCCAAGAGGTCACTAGGGTCGTTCTAGGACAGCCAACTTACAAGTCTCTCCTAAGCTCTCCATTACACCTTCATCCCCTCCTCACAAGTAAGCATTGAAATTCTGATTTAAATACTTTATATTTTTATCAATATGTTCTTAGTGATTTGAGAATCCATGATTCATTGCATAGCCTCTCATATTACTGTACTCAGCTTGTATTCATTGTGTCAAATTACAATTAATTGCTGAGATAGTATTAATTTGATTGTCTAAGTTATCATTACCCTGCTTATGTTATTTGTGCCAATTGTCTTATGATTGAAGAAGTTATTTAATATTGTTCCTTCATGACTCTATTTCTTTGACGGTGGACCATAACAGCATACAGATAAGATTCTAGTAAGCAAACAGAATGATGTTACTGTGACAGAGCCACTGCAGTATTGCTTTGACTAAAACCCGAACTTGCTGGCCTGTGCGATTTATTTCCTCCTATCTCTCTCCTTCCTTGGCACCCAATGGCCCCTCTTTAAACTCCTCATTCAGTGTGACTCTTTGTTGGAAGGAGACGTATTTATAAAGAGAGACGTCTCTCTCTTATCCACACTTCCCAAAAGGATTATTACCATTTGATCTATATAACCATTAGTTACTTTGTTAAGTCATCCGCTAAAGAGATTAAAATTAAACATTCCACCAGCCAACATGTATAATTAAATATTATTTTTATTCATTGCATAAAAGAATAAGTGACGATTATGGCCATTATACATAGCTGATTTGAATACAAAGAAAGACATATTAGGGTCGGAACATGAGAATGTATCATGTAACACAGTACCATTATACTAAAAAAACCTGTTATTGATCACAAGTAATCACATATGAAGTAGGAATATAAATGTTTATAGCATTGAAGATCACCTCAAAGGTTGATAACATTACAGATCTTCAAATCATAGATGTTCGATTGCTATTTGGGCAAGTAATAATCAAAGAAGCCCGTGGATATGAAACAATTTAAACTGGCATGGAACAGCATCAGAGCTAAGGACTAATGCACAAAAATCAAAGATTTTCTTTGCTAACAAAATTCAAGAGTTCTTGAGAATTTTCAAATTTGTAATTGCAATCCTGCTTAGCTGCTACCTTGGCCACCATTATTAACTAAGAAAGCATCTCAGAAGAATCAGAAAGCTACTGGATAGGATTCAAAGTAAACTACCAACATGGAAAGGTAACTCATTGTCTATAGTAAACCGTATCAAAGAATTATCAAATCATCCTGATGCAGGAGCATCCTCGGGATCTCCACAATCTCGCATCACCCAAAAATATTTGTATTTTTCTTTGGTAGTCTGTGTGCACAAGCCTAACTTGTGCGTGTGTGTTTGTTTTGTGGTGTAGTTTGTTAAGTGCAAGCTTATCTTGAATGCATGTGTGTTGTCTTTGCTGCATGCTGAGCTTCTTAAACACACAACCTCCTATCACTCATCCGTACACAAGCCTAACTTGTGTGTTTGTTTCGTGGTGCAGTTTATTATATGCAATCTTATCTTGCATGCACGTGTGTTGTCTTTGCTGCAAGCTGAACTTCATAAACACACAACCTCCTATCACTCTTCCTGGTTTCTCTTTAGCAGCCAAATCAAGATTCGATTTAATGACTTCTTGATATAGAAACTTCAACTTATTATCAAACCATCTTTAAGTCAACTCATCAACTAAGTTGCCACCTGTTGTGACCTTTCCACACATCGCCCCATTGCTAACGGGGACCCCCTCTTTTCCAGCTTCCTATGTTGTTAGGTTAAGGTTTTGGTTGCTTAGTGGGCAAATTTGTGTTTCCCGTGCCCGAGTCTCGGAGTTTTGATCATGCCTAGTGCCATCTAGGGTTTTTGAAGTGTTAGGATCAAGTTGCAAAAGATGATATTTTTAATGATCCTAAGTTTTGCTAACTGTTAGACCTATTGAACGTTAACGTGTTTTTAAACACACGCATCAAGTGATTCTAAACTGCCAAGATATTCACAAAACTTTTGGAGTTGCTTTCTCGCTCCTAAGCTATTATTTAAGTTGGTTTCGCACTTTATTCCAATATTTTCCTAACGTTTCGCTCATATTTTTGGAAAATTAGTATAAGTCCAGTCAAATTTAAAGTCGCTGAGTGATTTTGAGTGGTTAAAATGATAAAATCCTAAGGGAAATCCTTATTCCAAGGGTTAAACGGTCAAATTCCATGCTAGAGGTGCTTTTCCCCTCACATTCCAGACTACCCAACCCATTCCCCCACTCGAAATCCATAATACATATGGGTTTCCCCTGGAATCCATACTGGCTACTAATTTCCCCCACTGTTTATCCACACCTAGAGCGATTTTCCCCTAGAGATGCTGAAATTTGGCTAAGTGTCAGGATTTATCCAGACCGCCATCAAATTTCCCCTGAGAGTGCGAACTGGAGTGCGGACAGGAATGCAAGGATAATTCCATGCCTGGGTCGATTTTCCACCAGGATTTTTATGACAACTAAATAAGGATTTTTGTCCGGATTTTTATCCAGACTGAGGTTGTTTTTCCCCTGAGCATTTTTGTAAGGATTTTTGTCCGGATTTTTATCCGGGCAAGGATCGATTTTCCACTAGAAACATTATGAAGAGTTTTGAGTCCGGATTTTCATCCAGACTAAGGTAGAATTTCCACTAGGGAGGTATTTTTTCCAAGTTAAGTGAGTTTTGAGTGTGGATTTTTGTCCAGACACACATCGAATTTCCCCTGGGGGGTGATTTTTGCAAAATGAGTGCATTTTTGTCTGGATTTTTGTCCAAACTCGCATCGAATTTCCCCTGGGAGGGTTTTTATGTGCATTTTGATGAAATTGAGCATGGATTTTTATCCAAGCATGGGTCGAATTTCCCTTATGGGGCAAATTTTGACACTTAAGTGATTTTTAAAGGGATTTTTCAATCCCAACCTATAGCGATTTTCCCCTAGAGGCTTTATTTTGAATTTAAATCAAAATATTTTAATAAATAAGCCCCATTCTGATTGCTTTTAAATAATTATTAAATGATTATTTAAATTTAAAAGCAAATTTAATAACTTGCAATAATTATTAAATGTTTCAACCTTCTAGAAGCAAGTTAGGGTTTCAGCAAGCAAGTATTTATACAAGTGTTTTTAATCCCACATTGCTTGTGTGGTGAAAGTTGGAGGTGAAAGCAAGTATATGAGAGGAACTTCAGCATTATTTTATTATTATTTCTGCCAGGTGTCTCCATGAAAGCAATTTTTCTCCAAGTTAGGCAAATTTTTTAGCAAGGCGTTTTTGTGAAGTGTGGGATTGAGGATTTATTTTCCTCCATTTTTTCCAGCTTGCTGATCTATCCTCCTTGGCTGCAATTAAAGACCAGTTTCAGATTTTCGATTTTGCTATGTTTGGTGATTTTTTCCAAATTTAGCAATTTTTTGTAAAAGTTGGCAAAATTCATAATTGAAAACTTGGGCAATTTTTCCTCCACCATTTTCGCTGCTGTTCAGACCTTCATTGTTGCAGATTGCTGCCATTGACATCAATTTTCAGAATTCCATTTTGGCGCTAGACTAAGGAAAAATTCGAATTTGCTTGGAAGGTGTTTGGTGCCATGTTTTGATGATTTTCATACATGTTTGGTGGCTGCCATCACTTCCAGCCTACTGATTCGCTTCAGATCTGAGGTTTGCTTCAGATTTCGACCTCCATTAATGGCTGCCATTAATTTTCAGACTTAAGTTTTTATCGCCCAGCCAATCCCAACTTAAACATTTAGCATTTGGAAGTGTTTTATGGAGTTTTCTATGCATTTTTTAAACCATTTTATCGCTGTTGCAGGTCTGAAACTCCATTGTTAGGCGGTTGTCCTCAGAAATTTTCATTTCCAGCCACCTAACCAATTTTGGCGAATTTGTTTGGGGCTGTTTCCTTGGCAATTTTTCACCATTTTCAGGGATTTAAACCACTTTGCAAAGTGCTGGTAAGTCTGAAGTATCCGATTTTCAGACTTGTCCTCAAAAAACTAAATTTTACCAGACATACTTACATTCCAAAAAATGATTGTTTTCAGCAATAAAACTGATTTTTATTGATTTCATGCACATTTTGAAGATTACAACATGTTTTGAAAGTCTGATTTTCAGGTTGTCTTCAGAACTTTTGACCTCCATTGTTGACTGCGGAAGGTGTCTTCAGACATTCATTGTGTGAAAACACAACCTTTCACACCTTTCCTAAGTCATCATCAATCCCGTATACTCCTTTGCATTTTTTGCTTGCATATTTTCTAAGCGTAAGGAGGTATAAGTGAATTTTTATGGAAGGCTTCCATGCCTTAGTGTTGTCACACATTGAACGTAATTGCTAAAATTAACCAAGTGTATGGATGATTTTCCTGACTCCATGCTCTAATTAGCTAAATCTTTAGAAAGTCGAGAATTTTATTACGAACATTTTCCTAAGTCTAACTTCGAGCTTCGTACAGGTGCGATGTCAAAGTCAGGATACAAGGAAAGAAAAGAACTGTTGAAGACGCTGGAGACTGGATTTTATCCAGAGTTTAAGATTTCATCCAAATGGAAGGAGATTGTTGATACAAACATGCATTTCTTGGACTTCAATGAGATTGAGCGTCGGATGTTCGGAGTCAGAGATCAGGTTCCTCCCCCAGCATATGCGAATATTATGAAGATTGGCATTTTCCATGCCGTTAGATTTCCACAATCCATACAGTGCATTGAGTTGATCCTGGAATGTGCACGATGTTACAATCCACTCACAAGAATGATCAAGAGTCCTAAGGGCGTTGTCATCACCTACCTTGTTGAGGATGCCATTGCAGAGGTGTTCGGAATTCCACGCGGAACAGACATGAAGGATGTGACCAAGGAAGATTATGCAGACAAATACACGAAGAAGATGAGTGTATGCAAGAGTTTAATTAATAAAGAGTGGATGATTGAACCTAGGAATCATCATTCCAAAGCTCCCAAAACACTTACGTGCGTAGATTTTAAGGAGGAATATACTAATTTGATATTCCTACTCAATAGAGTAATGGGGATGCCACAGGGAGCAATATTTCATGGATGGATGTTCTCCTTCATCCAAGATTGTCTTAGAGGAACACTAGTGAATTGGTCCAAGATCATAAGTGACAATCTGGATTTCCAGCTGAGAAATGTAGAGCGATCCAAGTCCTTCGCCATGACTTCCCACCTGGTGTACCTACTTGCACGATTTGTTTCATACAGAGGATTAATATGCAAAGGTGAAGTCGGGAATGGGCAAGGACGATTTAAGAGTTATGAATACTACCCCCAGCTGACTATGCACAGAATTGAAGACTATAAGAGAGTGAATGATGCATTCACTATGTACATCACACGGATGCTACAGGGCGGAATCCACAGAAGATTGTCCAAGGACGTAATAGAATTAATAGAAAAATATGGATTGTGGTATATACAGCTCCCCACTTTCACATACCTTAGCATTCAAGGGTTTCAATCCGAACCCTACAGACTTCCTAGGTATCCAACCGACAGAATGATATTGTTGGAAGTGGTGAGATAGCTTCTAGAGTTCGATGTTATCCAGAGAGAGAAGCACAGGACAGGAATGACATTCCCTATTTCAGTTGGGAAGATGTCAGAGGTTTGCCAATCCGCCATAGCTGCTAGCATTGCAGGTGAGGAGCTTGCATTCTACAGATTTGGTACCTACAAAAAGAGAGAAAGATTTGATCAAGACAAGAAGGTCGGAAGGATCAGAGGAGAGAAGTTCACTCATAAGGTTGACAGAGGATTATTGGGCTAACTTAATGGATGAACAAGCAATGAAGAGAAGAATGTGGTCCAGAATGTTAGTAGATTTCATGAGGAAGTGTGGACTTTTCCTCATTCCTGATCAGGTATTAGATGATAGAGATCATACACACCCACATTATGAGAATGAAATGAAGAAGGCAATCCTATTGCCAAATTGGTCAGAGTCAAAAGAGATTGACCTGAATGTTTTGATGAGAGAGGTCTTGAATTTCTCCCGCACATGGGTAGATATGCAGATGAATAAATTAGTTGACATGAGTGTTCCCTTCACTTATGAAAGGATGAAGCCGAAAGAGTCTACTTCTGAAGATGATCAGAGGACTGTCAGTGATGTCAGGATTCATGCAGACGAAGACAGTCAAGTTCCGAAGAGAAGGAAGAATATGCCTAGAGAAGTCAAGGCCAGAGGGAAGAAGATTGAGGAGGTGAAGAAGAAACAGAAGATTATCACTCCACTCATCATGCCTTCACCCCCTCCCAGTGTCTCATCAATCAAAGTGATTGAAGTAACAGAACAAAATAAGGAGACTCAGCAGTGTTCCAACATAGTGATACTACCAGGGAATATTCAGGAGTTCCATGCCACAACGACATCTGCACCTCCTGATGAGAATAATGATCAGCCGGAATCCCCTACTGTCCTTTTGCAAGTTAGCTTGGGAAATGAAGTATATGATTGGACTAAGGATAATCTTGATGATAATGAGGATGTTATCTCGGCATCCTAATCATTGTTCAATTGTTGGTGATTTTGCTCTTCAAGTGTTGTATTTGCATTCATGGTTCTCAATTCCTCCAAGTTAGATTAGAATTTAGATTAGAATTTATTTTCATGTATGTTAGATTGAGTGGAAGATTTGTTGAATTTATTTGTGTGGAATCCTTAATCCATATCACTAGCCTCTTGCCGCTAGTAAGTGCGCCTTGTGTGGTCAACTGGAGTTTGAGTAAGCATAACTTCAACTATTATGCGTCTGTTGACAAGCATCAACTTGGATGGTGTCTACGTTTGATGGTAATAGTCTGAAAATCATTAAGTATACCTTAGATGATTGCTCTAAGCTTGTGTCAATACCTGATTGTGAGACCTTGCCTTGTTTGATTCCACTAGATCCATTCATCATTTCCTACATTCCTAGTTTTAGAATAGATTTCCTGAACCCTATTCTTTTTCCCCCTTTTTTAGTAAGAAGTAAATCCAGAGCCTTATTGATAAATCTTAAGTTGTCAGCACACCTATTCCGCATCATTCATGATAATCCAAACATTTGCGTAAGTCCCCAAGTGAAACACAACAATTCACATCAACCACTGAACTTACCCACTCGTCAAGACCTAACATGTAGAAACCTTGGAATCATTTTAGTTGATCTCATTCTTAGCATCTGAGGTGATTTTGTTCAAGAGAGGGTAAATTACTTTGGTAATTTATTCTGTATTGTTATGTGCATAAAAAACACATCAACACCATCCTAATAGAAAAAAACCTCATAATTTTCAAAAGTTAAAATGCTCACATTTGCACAAATCAAGAACTAGATGCAATCGATAAGGTGGAATAATAAATTGAAATTCACCTTATAATATATAAGGAAAAGATTATTTTATTAAAAACCTTTTTATTTCCAGCTATGTTAATGGCATCTACAGGAACACTAATTGACCTCAAATTGATTGACACGATACTTTGATATTGGTCCTAGTCCAGCCTAGGTTTGCCAAGGTCCTACCCCAAGCCTTTAGATTTGGCTGGAGTATCCCAGAAATAATTATTTTTAACTAATAGGAGTGAAAAAAAAAAAAAAAAATTAGGAAACTTCCAAAACAATTAACCATAACTAGCAGCTTTCCTTAGCCTTGATCAAGGATAAGGGCAATGAAGCTGCTACAAAGTGTCATTTGCATAGTGCAGCTACCACAAGCACTGCTTGTCATTCCAGCCTATATTATCAATCGACATGCATATGCAATCGGTGCCTAGGCTGGTTCGAACCCAGTTTGCACTCCAAATCTAATCCACTGTGGGTTCGGACAAGGATTTGACTACAGTTTGTGGATCTGGCCTAAACGGAGCCAAGAGAACTTTGGGCATATTTGGTCCCATGAATATCTAGCTTCTCAAAATCAAAACTTTTTTAATTTTAATTGACTTTTCTTCACTTGTTTTTTATTCCAAAAAGGTCTATTCATCCCCAGCCCTAATTTATGACATACAAAACATATGAAAGGCAATTCTATGGGCGATTCTAGAATTTTAGCATTTCTTCACAACATTTTTTGTCAAGCCACTCAGGAAGTGAGCTCTCAAAATGTTGTGCAAGTTATAACAAACAATGCCAAAAATTGTAGGGTTGTTGGGTTATTAGTTGAGGAACGTTATTCACACATGTTTTGGACACCTTGTGCTATCCACTCGCCTCAAAAAACAGGTACCACAATTGATTTCATCAAACAAGTGTATGTTTAGGCTGAAGAGATCCAAATGATCATCACCAAGCACCATATATCACATGGCATATTAAATTTTACTTTTTGTAAATTTAATTTTTTTAATTTTGATTTACGAACAAGTTGTTGAGACCCGTTTTGCATCCAACACAATTGTATTGAGACGACTTGTTAAGGTTTGTAAGGCACTTTCTAACATGGTGATCAGCCCACACTAGTCCATATGGAGGCAATCCAGTAGTACAACACCAATAAAACTTAAGCAAAGGATCCTAGATGACATTTCACGAGATTATGATGAGTATATTGTTTGTTTCATTGAGCCCATAGTGAGCATGATCCATTATAACAATATGAATATGCCTTGTTTAAGTGAGGTATATGATGGCATCAACTCAAAGATCGAGAAGATGAAATTTGTCAAAAATGCAAAAGAGTGAGATCCTTAAAAAAAAAATTCTTAAAAGAACTACACCAAATCATTGTAAACAAATAAAACAAAATGACCAATTCATTGCATCTTCTTGCCTTTGCACTAAGTCACAAATGTTATAGTTCTCAACTCCTTTGTATTGCCACAAGAATTGCCCCATATACAGATCTTTAAGTTGCTCAAGGGTACAAGGCAACACTTTGCATACCCTTTTTTGATTGTGGCATGTAGGTTGCAATGAGGGTTGAGTTTATGGGTTTTGCATGCTCTACTGGTTGTTGTCTTGATACTCTTTGGGACAAGTATATGGTCGGCGCCCATAGTTGGTGGAACTTCCATCACGAAATATACACATACCTACTATTAGAGATTATCATTGAAAGATAATATTTTCCAAATCACATGCCAATCCGAGTTACAAATATATGGGCCAAATAATGGTAACCATGTTCTTTAAAATAGCACTCACGAGTTTAACCAAATGACAAATAGTAACCTGAATAGATTAACAAACTATAACAAAACAAACAAATAAACAATAACAACAAATCATACGGGTAGAGTGATGGAATATCCATCATTCCCCCCATATTACATCATTGTTTTAAAGTACAAATGAGAGAATCCTGATCCTAGGAAAAAACAAATCTAGAGGTGGATTTCCTATCATCAACAAAACCTGCATAATCTGCATCTATGTATCCTATCAAGAAGAATTGATCATTATTTTTATATTCCAAACCATGATTCATTGTACCTTGGATACACCTTAGTACTCGTTTTGCTGCTTTCCAATGACACATTTTTGGTTCTTGCATGAATCTTGATAAATACTTAATAGCAAAACTAATATTTGGTCTAGTTTAAGTCAAGTAAATCAAACCTCCAATCATTTGTCCATAGAGAGTTACATTCACCTAGGGAGATGTATCAGATGTAGATAACTGCAATCCTAATTCCATAGGTGTAGACATGGATTTGGAATCCATCATTCTGAATATCTCAAGCAGTGTCTTGGCATATTCCTTTGAGATACAAAAATATAGTGATTAGTTTGTCATACCTCTAAGGTGAGACAATAGTGCAGTAGCCCAAGATTTGTCATATCAAAAGCCTTCTTAAGATCATTCTTGGTTGTCTTAAACATTGTTTATGAGTTGCCTATGATAACTAAGTCATCAACATAAACATTAATAAGCACAATCAATGTGTAATGGTGAATGTTATGACAAGAGAGATCAATAGTCCGCCTTGGTATGTGGTGCTTGATATGGAAAATGTTTGCCCAAGTTGTGAATTCTCCAAACTCCGTCTTGTGGAGAGGGATGAAAACTCCGCCCAAGTTGTGAACTCTGCAAACTCTGCCCTGTGGAGAGGGATGAAAACTCCGCCCTATGGAGAGATGAAAAGTCCGCCCAAGTTGCGAACTCTCCAAACTCTGCCCTGTGGAGAGGGATGAAAACTCCACCCTATGGAGAGGGATGAAAACTCCACCCAAGTTGTGAACTCTCCAAACTCCGCCCTATGGAGAGGGATGAAAACTCCGCCCTATGGAGAGGGCTGAATAGTCTGCCCTCTGGAGAGAGATGAAAAGTCCACCCTGTGGAGAGGGATGAAAAGTCTGCCCTATGGAGATGCCTAAAAACTCCGCCCAAGGATATGGTGAATGGCAAGTGGAAGTTGAAAAGTCCGCCTTCTTGAACACTCTAAACTCTGCCCCTTCAAATGAACCCCAAAGTCCGCCTTGAAGCATAACCTAAAAAGTCCACCGAAGGTAAGTAGTGTTGTGAGCTACCAAAAGTCTGCCCTCCAAGCAAGGTGAGTGGTGCCTAAGACTCACAAAGTCCGCCTTCATGTGCCAAAGGTATCAAGTTGAACAAAGTCCTCCCTTGGAAGTATGAATATTGGAAATGGACTCCAAAAAGGTTCGCCATGATAAGTGTACCCCTCAAACTCCGCCCTCTTCGTGGTTGAGTTCCAAGTCTTCATGAAAGTCCACCCAAGCATTATGATGGAGCAGCCAAGAGTGATGACAGGAGGTATAGAAAGTCCGCCTTGGGTGATGAAGGAGTTTCAAAGGTATCATCAAAATCCGCCCTGTGAAGTGAAGAAAAATTTCTAAGTATAGGCCATGGTGCAAGGAAGTCTCACCAACTCCACCCAAGTAAGGCACTTAGCTGTTCAAAGTCCGCCCTATGGTGTTAAGGATTATTCCAAGTGTTTGAAGAGGTCATGGTGCAAGGAGGTATTCAAAATCTACCCTATGCTGATCAAGATGTTATCCTTTCAAAGTCCGGCTTAAGGTAGCAAGCACAATTGTTCTCAAGTGCTGCAAAGTCCGCTTAACAACATAGCAATGGATAAGGAAAGTTTCCAAGTGTTTAACCATGATGTCATGAAAGAACCAAAGTCCGCCCTATGCTAGAGCCACTTACCTATTAAAGGAAGCCTTGCTGCAGGTTGAAGTGCCTAACTCTTCTTCAAAGTCCGCCTTCTTGATGCCTTGGTGCCATGTGTTTCTCAAACTCCGCCATCCATGAGCTATAAAGTCCGCACTACACTTGGAGGTCAAGCAAAGTCAACAGCAAGTTCGAAAATAAGTCATTGCTAACTGATTTAGAAAGTTTTGGAAGAAGATAAAGTGCAGATTGAGAAAGAATTCGAACTGTGGATGTAATTAGAAAGTTATGAAAGAAGATATCTCAAGATCAAGTTTGAATTTATGGACTAAAAATCAATTTAGAAACATGCACTTTGTGAACCAAGAAGAAGATTTTCGAACTTGAAGAGATGACAAGCCAACTAAAGACTAAAATAGAACCTTTCTCCATGAATATTCAGGACTGAAGCTAATTTAGAAACATGAATTAGAAGGATATATGCGTGTTTCTAATTGTGAAAACCAACTCTAATACAAGTAAGACATTTCTCCTTTCATTATCACACAACAAAAGTTCAAACTTTCTGAGCAAGTTAAGAGCAAATTTCAGAGTTATCTTGCAGGTTGAAGGGGGTTCAAAGAAGGTTGTCAAAGGTTGAGCGTATTTTTTGAGGCATTAATCATCATTTCCAGCTTTGTCCTTGATAGACTCTGACAGAATTTGGAGTATAACCAGCTAATAGGAGGCAGATCATTCGAATTTTCTGAGTTTTTCTAAAGATCTTTCTGTCTTCTTGTCTTTTTCTTCTCTCCCCATCGAAGGTGAAGTTGGTTTTGAATGCAGATTTACTACATTTTCTGAGTTTTCCAAGTTCATTGGAGGTGATTTTCAGTAAGAAAGATCATGTTGGACTGAATGGGATGAGGGTTTTCAAGATTATAAGACCTAGTTTTTGGATTGAAATTGTAAATATACCTAGAGTGTGGAGTTTACATGTGAAAATTCCATCTTTTTGTGACTAAGTGTCAAGAATAGAGTGAGGATACCAACCACTTAGTCATCAAGATCCTATATATTTAATCTAGTTCTAATTTCTAACTTATTTTCCTTTGGTTTTACAGGTCTCAGATAGAAATAGAAGCGAGATCATCATAGAGATCGCAGCTGGAGTTTCAAGCCAAACGGAAGATTGAGGACAAGTTCACAGGCAAGGTTCATCCGAGCGTGAAGATAGCTAAAATTGGGCGCTATATGGGAAATGTTCCACAAAGAAAATTCCAATTTCCTCAATTATGATGAAGGCATGGAGAAATTCTTCTCCAAATTTTAGGGTATCAAGAAGGAAGGCATGATCGCAGCGAATATCTGAACAGCTTGATCCTATCATTTCATATTTGCAAGGGGTTATCTAGAGCTTTCAACCTCCTCTCGTGCAACATAAATTGGGGCCACGAAGAAGCAAGCATAGAGTCGTCAACAAGAAATTATTCTAAGAAATTCAACAATTTTCCTTCCGAGCTTCATGCGCCTACCAATCATTCCTCTTGAACCAGGGAGAGAACCTTGTCCAGTACTTCAGCCAGACTTGGATTTCAGCGACAAGAACACGTTATCACAGAATTGTACAGCTTGGCGTGGGAAGTGAAAAGAAACACTCCTGATTGGCATCACATGTGTTTTATCATTGACGAGGAACTAGAAATTGTCGCACGTATCAACGCTAAGATAAGAAGAGAGCAAGAGCCATCTCCCATACCTGCTCTTGCACCGCCTCAGCAAGATTAGGAGTGACTCACGCTGCGGTGGCGCCTTGTCATCTTCCGACCAATCAAATTGCTCCAAGTCAACATGCCCAGATTCAATGAACTTGACTTATCCGAAAAGGAAACTAGACGCATAGTTTAGTGAGAATGGCAACTATGCCACTTGTCATGTTCTCATTCATTCAAACTGATAGAGTTTTGGGAAACCCTAATTAGGGTTTATAACTTTCAATCTAGGCCCTTGATCACTATTTGATCTCGATCGTTCATTATTTTCAGAAAACTATATAAGGCTACCTCCTCTCATTTGGAGAGTGTGAGGTTTTTGATATATTGTTGCGTGAAGGTCATTTTTTCAAATAATATATTGCATGTGTGCTTTCTCTTAAGGCTTTGTAATCTCTGTTATTTGAGTGATTAGCATGGTTTCAATTTCCTCAACACATTAGTTAGAAGTTAATTTAGATTTGCTTTCATGTTGTTAGAATTGAATGAAGGATTTGATAAGTATTAATTAACGGTGTATCTCTGCTCATACTTTTGGTGAATGGATGATTTCCATTTCACTGTCCAAAGTTAGTCTGAGCCTATCCCCTGTGTATGCCAACATTTCAATCACAAGTACAACTCATTGAAGATTGCATCGGCTTTGTGCAGTTGTCCTCAATGTGGCGAAGCAAAGTGCGGTTTCCAGAGAACACCCAGTTAATACCGTCTCCAGAATTCGTAGGTTTAGATCAGCTTTCTTAAACCCTATCCCTCTTTCCCTTTTTGAAAGTCTAAATCTCGAAAATCCAAAAAAATGAAAGAGCCTAAAATTGATAAATCTATCCAAGTCCAGAAGCTTGAAAGGCACTTGTAAACGTGAGTCCCCCTTTGAGATTTTCAGCATACACTACCCAAGTAGCTATCCCACTAAAGTCGCTTGTTCGCACATATAGACCTTGGAATCACCAGTGATTTTTCAGGAGAGGATAGAACACCTTTGGGTATCTTATTCTAATGTTTGGTAGACGATAAAACAAACACCAACAGGATGCCCTCAACTCAGCAATCCTTTTAAGAAAGGATTCCAATTGTTCGCCATTCTTCATCTTCAGGCTATGTAGCTGATTCTGCAAATTCAAGATCTGATTCTAATTCCTTGACACATACAAAGAAGATCATAGCAAATAACAACAGAAAAAAGCTCATGCACTGCAGGCCTTAATATGAAGCCAACATAGTATTACTGCACCCGATCCAATGAATCATGGAACATACCAATGAGAAGAGGCCTACCAGTGAGATAAATGACCTACGAGTGCAAACAAAGTACACCAAATGATGTGAATTGCCTGTCCTGACAAAGAATGTATGAAAACCCAAGTGTGAGGTCATTACGCACCCTTACCAACAAGCTTCGACACTACTGTTACAAGACTCCAAACTCAAGCCGCCTTCTACTAAGCCGACTTCTAACCTGCTCTGATACCATATAAAAGATTATCATTGAAACATAATATTTTTCATATCATATGCCAATCTCCCATACAAATGTATTGTAACCATGTCCTTTAAAATAGCAGTCACGAGTTTATCCAAATAACAAATAATAGCCTGAATAGATTAACAAGCTATAACAAAACAAACAAATAAACAATAACAACAAATCATAAGGGTTGAGTGACGGAATATCCAACACCTACAACCTCTTGCGATCAAAATTATATCACAAGTAAATTTTATAATTCAATTTTTTAATTCTGGAACTCTTAACTCTCTAATTTTGTCTTAATAGGTTGCTAGTCATATCTGCATCTAAGAAGAATTCAAGCACATCCACTCAATAAAGCGCAATAGACTAAAGTCGGAAAAGGAAGAGGAATTGATCTATGTGCATTCAAACTTGGGGATCCTTACACACAAAGAAAGTGGCTTCAAGCTAGAGAGTACACACCTGGATGCTTTCACTGCCCATTTTGCTGCACTTGATATTAAAGATGACTATGACCCACCTAGTGACCATGAGAGTGCCAGTGCGAGCAGCACTATTTGTGAGTCTTCTAATTTACCACAACATTGATCATCTAATATGAATGATGATGATGATATTTTTTATGGTACATATGATATTTGATCAATGATGGCTCATTGTTGCCACTTGACATTATTATTTTTTAACTTTAAAGTTTAATATATATCATGAAATTCGTGTTTTTGACTAATATTTGACTATTAATATGGTGGTGTATTTTGAGCTCAATTACATCTGCAAATATGTACATATTTCTGATTTTTATATGTTTTAGTATGGACAAACCCAACTAGAACCCAACCCAAAAAAAAATTTCGACCAAACCCACAAACGGAACCTTTGAACCAAAATCCAAACCAGAAACTTAGCTTCCAACAAACATACTTATGACATTAGTGTTCTTGATAAAGAGCAACATGATAATTTTTATTCATTACATGTGTGACTCTTCCTAAAGTCCATAAATTTCCCAGTTTGAAAGAGAACCATTCTATATGTTTGTCTGTAATTATGTTCATGGATAGTAGTAATACATACATTGCTCCTTGAGCTATGACACATCAAACAAAATAAGACCCATAATAGGCCAGCAGAAAAATAATATTAACTTACAAGGAGTCCAGTCAGTGCAGTAATTCTGGACAACAGAAGAGGCAGCTTGTTCAGTTGAAAATTGGATACTAAAGATTCATCTTGTATACTCTCCTTTGCATCACGAAATAACCTATCAACCCTGTAATGCAGAGTTGTAAAAAGATTTAGTTTTGCTAATTCAGAAAATCTAAATCCACAAAAGCATCAATAAAACAACGTTATCAGCATGTCCTCTTCCCTAGTCATTGCATGCTAAATATCCTGAAATGTTTTGCAATCCATTGATATAAAAACAAGCCACAACATACCACAATCTTCCCTCATCATTTAACAATGATTTCAGTATTTTCTCCACATTATAATAACATTCAACAACTGCATAGCCCATATATTCGTCTCTTTTGATTTTTGCCCACAATTCCATCTGTGTGTCCTTCAACTCCACACACTCCACAGCTAGATCAATAGCCATAAAAATCTGTCACAGTAAACAAGAAAATGCATAAGTACTCAACTCTATAATAATAAAATCCTATCCCTAGAAATGAACTCTTAACTTGATGAGTAATGCCTGCATCATGAAATTTACCTTGCTGGATAGAAGGAATAATGGCCACTGTACTAGATTTAAGCTCCCAGTATTACTTGGTATGAGAAGCAACTCCATCTCACTGAAACAATGTGGGTAGATATAAATTGATAATTATTTACAACTTGATTTTAAATAACATGAACATGCTTTAATAAAATTAAATTGGAATATATTAACAATTTACCGATTGGTGATATAATCTTCTTCACGGAGGCTTTTAACAATTTCATTCCAGATAGGAGAAAACTTAGAAGCATAGCTCTTATTCAACCCTGGCGATGGCTGAACCAAAAAAGAGTGCCCAGAAGACAAAAAAAAATTAAGTTAAGTTACCTAAATCAAGAATTCATATAAAACTGCACAAAGATTCATGCCACTAAATAACATGTGAAGAACAAATGTGTCTTGATCTCTAACAAAATTAAATTGAAGAAATGATAATGTTCATATAAATAAAGTGACAAGAATTATTTGTCGAAGTAAACCCTGCAAAAAGAATGTAAGTTTTTCTACTATTTTCATTATTGATTCTCATGAAGTACATGCAGCACAAGTTTCTTGATTTAAGAATTATTTCAAACCAGTCATCCATACACAATGTTACCTGAATAGCCTACAAAGCTATTTAAATCATATGATATAAAAAAGGGCAGCTTAAGGTGCAACGTCTCATTCTGAAAAATATTGAGACATTCCTGAGTTACTTTTTTATTTATAATCTGCATCAGTTAATGGCATCCTCCCAGAACAATAATAAGTACTCTTCCTACCATACTATTATCTTCCTTCTTGCTGTACTTTATTCAAGTTAATAATAAGAAGATTCCCACAAAGATTACTTCATATTATGGATATCAAAATAAATGAATTTTTCTTTCCAAATAAAAAACATACTACTACTTGAAACAAAAACATGTCTTATAATTGTTTGAAATTTCAATCCAAGTATAAATGCTTCACCTGTGGAGCAGCTATATCGCCTTCCAGCCTGCAATAGCAATACTCCTATAAGACATAAAGGAACTATAAAAACAGAAATTTGCTCATTTAAAACAGAATGACATATGAGTCATGAATTTTGGTTTTCTTCAAATCAATTTCATAATTTGCACCAGATTGGCACCTTGCAATTGAAGTTAAAAATAAAAGAGTTCAAAAACGAACCTATTGAATTTTGATGGGAAAAGGTTTTTAACAAATGCTTCAGGAAAACTCTCAAATCGCTTGTGAACCATCTCAATTGATCGTATCTGTGAAAGGGAAAACACAATATAAGATATCATAGATATTTCACATATGACTGAATGACAACCACTAAAAAATCAGAAAAACAACTGAAATGTTTATGCACCTCTCCCAGTCGAGCCCGTGCTCCAATAAGACCCCCAACAATAGCAGATAAGATAGTGTAGAAAATGTAAAGGTCCAGCACATAAATCTACAGAACATCAAAAATAAACCTGTTTTCCTCAACCAATAAATGATAAAACTAGTGCATCAAGAAAATAGTAACACTAAATCTACACATTAAAAAAACTCATCCTAACAATTATTATTCTAACTAGACATGTAAACTAAATTCACAATTATCTACAGCATGATAAATCATACATCCAATAATCTCTATTCACAAAGAAGCTGGTTAGATAAAATACTCACAGCAAGGACAGGGGCCCACAGGCTGGCAATAGTCAAGGAATTGTGATTGTCTGCAAATTAATGAATTAGTTAATACATCAGTATACTAATTTCAATACCAACCAATACATCTAGTTCATCAGCAGTGGCATATACAAAAATCAAATAAAAAATATCTGTCATAAAATTAAGGCAGAATGGAAAGTCCATAAACATTGGGCAATTTGTAACTACAAAACATAGGGAATCTTTCTGGACATTGCTGACATTACACAATGACAGAAATCTATCCCATTCAAAAGAATCTGTCCCTAAAACACGTCCCCCTGTCCTAAAAACTTGGCGGAACATTGATTTACTTTCATTATTCTTATTGCTTTTGGGACTCGCCAGATTTCTTTTGGGCATGGACATCCTTCACATTAATGTTTATGGTTAATAGTTTCTAATCGAAGGAATTTGAGGTGTGGGCATGTCATTTGACTTGCTCCATTAACTCTTAGTTGAAAACTTTGAGATACATTGAAGTTTCCTTTTATTGTTGTTGGACATGGATGTTAGAACATCTGCATTTGTCCTTTAACAAATACCAATCTATTATGCCTACCACAACTATGAATGCCTAAAGATGTGGAAAACCTCACACAGACTAGTGTTTAAGATAGCAATGTCAGTTACATTATTTTTCGCACTTCAAATATTAGTTAGCAATAGTTACAAATTCTCCTCATCCAAAAAGGGTCATGGGTTCTACCTTTGTGGCTAATGACAACCAGTTATTACTCCTTCATGAAGAGCGTAGAAACTTTTAAAATAAATAAAAACTAAAAAAAAGATGTATGCTAAGATGTCATGCCCCTAATCCGATGTATGATAAACAGAAAACCAGTTGTTGCAATTGTCTTACATTATGTAAGACTTCACAATTTCAATAATCGTAATAGTCTGCATCATTGCAACAGGTATGGAAAATATCATATGCAATAATGGTTCATTCATCCTAATAACAGCGATCTCCCACAATTGGTAATAAACTATTGGTTAAGTGAATGCTATTAAGAAGCGTAGAATTACTGGTAGCGATTTTATTATAGTCAGCAAATGATGCGGTTTTAGTGTGATTATAAATAGCCACGATTTAATTATAATTAGTACCGCTTCTTTATAAGGTGCGAATTGCTCCAGGCATAATAGGATTATTTAATAAGGAGCAGCAATAGAGATTTAGTAGCATGAGGCAGCAATCCAACTGCAAACAGCAGGATAACGAATGGAATAAGGAGGATAGAAACTATATTCACAATAACAAGTATTACTAAGAGGTGATCACAAACAATTGTTTATTAGCGGCAAAGGTCATGAAATAAGTCACCACTCTTACAAGGAAGGTGGCCCGTGGAAGAGACATACCCTTCCAACCGATTAAGGGGACATATAAGCAACATGACTGACTATTCAAGGGGGCATGGGAGACATCCATCACAACAGATAAGTTTAAAACTACAGAAGACAAATATATATTATCACCATCGATTAGATCAGATCAGAACTGTTATTAAGTTAAAGGCAGTAGCATCCTTGTTCTTGGTGATATGCATGGGAATGTGCTTAATATATGAAGCCTGATAATGTTCTGATGCAGAATTTAATAGTAATATTAATATGGACTGCAATATGTATGACAGCCATACTTAATTTCATATATATTCATAATACATAAGAAGTTAGTATACTTATAGTCTAATTCTTGTTATTTCTGTCAGTACCTAAGAATAAGGGACTGAATTATTTCAAAAGAGGGACAGTCCAAATCCATTCAATAAGATGATTCCCAAGATAAGGGTAAGGATCAGCATCCTGTAAACTTTGAGGGCATGGTCCCAAGATAGGGTAAGGGCTTGGATCCCTAAACTTTGAGGGAGCCTATTGTATTTTGGTCTCTAAGCGCTTTGGTAACATAGACATCCTCTCCTTCCTTGGAACTGAAATAGTAACAAAGGTTGACACTTGCATTAAGAATTATGGATGATAAAATTAATTATCTAGTATTATTGAATTAATCATCTAGTAGGGTAAATAAAATAATTTACTTATTAATAATTGATAAATTAATTGAACTATTGAGTATCACAGATTTGATTCATGTTAAGATAGATTTGTCTCCTAATCATTTTAGTTTAAGTCATAACTAAATTGAAATAGATTAGTTATGGTTAAAACAGGCCTAAACCTAGTAGGCGACATTACATAAGAACTATGACAAATAGAGCGAGAAACAAATGAGTGTAGTGGAGCAATATTTATAATTCCTTCCTCCTTAGTTGAGGATAGATATATATATAAGGAGTATGATAGTATAAATTATGTTCTTACTCCAAGCTGTTTGTAAGAAAAGTAGAAAGCAGTGAGAGGCTATCAGTATGAGATGATTAGTCCCTATAGGGCCACTTGGTTTTAATCTCCAATTTTGAAATAACGATCATGTTATGAGTTGTGAGCACTCTCATAATGCATTGTGTGTTATGTGTGCGACTACAAGGAGCAGGCTACCATTTATTTTGCTCCCTCTCCCTGATTTGCATCATTAGCCAAGCAACTCAAAGTACACCAAACCAAATCAAAGACAATCAAAAGAAAGTAAGGATATTCAATTTTTTTATTTTTGAAGGCTTGATGCTCTCTATGAATAGTGTTTTATGTTTTGCTTTCAATTTTTTATGGTTGGATAATATCCTCGGTTATCCATGGTTAAAATCTATGGGAAAAAATAAACACTAATGTGCAAAAGAAAATAATGAAGCTTTGGTATAGACAGAAAAACGTTAAAAAGCAATTAAAGAACAATCGGAGTGAGATACAAAAAAATGGCCACAATATATAAGCATCCACATCATTGTGAAAGGCAAGAATCATGGAGGCACAATAATTAATTAAGCCAATCACTATGGATCTACATAGAATCAACAAAACAATTACAAAACTAAAGAATTCTTTCTGCAATAGTTTAGGAGCAAGCTGATGGTTTATATGCACCTCATTATTTAGCGACTCATCAACAAGAGCGTCAATAGTGAGCCATAGTAGTTATTGTAATATACCTTATATTATCTCCATTTATATATTTTAGATATACATATATTTGTTCATTTTATGGAATAGTTTAATCATTTCAGTACATTATTATTATTAAAAAAATTATTATTATTATTATTATTCCCAAATTAATATTAAAAGAGTTATCCACAATTTGCAATTATTATTGACAAAGTTATCCACAATTAATATTAAAAGAGTTGTCCACAATTTCAATTAACCTAAGTATTGTATTATTTGCAATTAATATAAATTTATTACTAGGTGCATTACATATTATCATTAATAGAATTATTCACAAATTACTATTACATTTATCAAATTTATTTGTTATTAATGCACCGGTCTGTATTTAAGAATAATATGTTGCATTGAAAGACATGATCCAAGGGACAGCTGTCCAAGGAATCATATCCTTTTAGAAGAGTCAGCAAATCGGGGGTTTAAAATACGATTGACCCCTCTCCCTCCTGCATACACGGGAAAGTAAGACAAGGAGAATACAGACGGAAAGGTACGGAGGAAATAAGGTAAGACGAAAATAGATATGTCAGCAGTCACAAGCAAAACCATTACGGGTATGGATAAAAGGATATAGGACTGCTAACATTGTATAATGCTGCTAGTAAAATTTACTATCATTAATAGTATTTAATATTGTTAATATAATTTAATATGGTTAATACAATTCAGTACTGTTAATACAAATTAATACTACCAATACAACTTAATATTGTTAATACAATTAATATTAATACAATTTAATATTATTGAAACACAACTCAATTCTACTAAGAGCATAATAATACTAATAATATAGTATAACATAAGGAGAAATTAACATAATAAGGTTAGTGTAATCTGAAGCTAATGTTGTTAATATAATCTGGTATAATGCTGCCAATGTAGTATGACACTTTCAATGTAATACTATACTTGTAAATGTAAGTAACATAAATATTTATACATCTCTAAACATGGTGAAGGGGAGTTAAGGAGTATTGTGAGAGGGGTACAGTGTATGTACACTCTTCTAGATATGCCACCTCAAAGTGGCACAAGATGAGCCCATAGAGGCCAAAGGAGTACAAAGGGTGCGGTCTTTGGGTCTAGGAAGAGATGGTTCAGGGGCACACTCCGCAATCTTTCCCCTCTTCTCCACCATGGCTCACAGATATAAGTAAAGTTGTTAAGGTATTAGGATGATAAATAGATGAGGGTCAAAGGCAAATTATTGTTGAAGTGAATCAATCATTAGAGGTGAGAGATTGATGTGATGGAGGGAAACGGTGAATAGCCCTCACTAGGTATGCCACCTCATGATGATGGTTAAGGACCACATGAGGTCACAGAGGATAAGGTCTTGCTGTTGGATCTAGGGTATAGGATACTTGGGGCACCTAATCATGTCTTCCAACTCAACCCTTGTTATGGTTGAGTTTCCATATAAATGTCGTTATTTGTTGTGTAGATCAATATATACACATCGTAACCCTAGAATTGGATGTCTTTCATTAGTTATATCTACATTGTTGTCTAACCTCATTGCAGGTTTCGGGAAATAGGTTTATCTGATCTTATTCTTAAATGAAGATTATATCCCTAACCATGTTTGCCCTTGTTTCATTCTAGATTTTTGAATTTAGGGCAAAGTAGAAGGTGATCCCAAAAAGGGGACATTAAACTTATCCTATGGAATTACCGTTTGCATACCCGCATCTTGCAATCGTACAATGATGTTCTTTTCAAATTAAAATAAGCCTTATATGTACTAGGTTAGCCATTTGTTTATTGAAAACCTTTCAGGCCAAGCAAACCTTGGATACTACAACATTTTCAATTTCTCTATAATTAGTGGTAATTAACACCATCCTAGTTCTAGTTGAACCCAAAATGAAGAAGCGATTATCCAATCTCAACAACTGACATGTTATCCCTCACCTATTGTTGATGACTCGTTCTACTTCAGGAATAACATTTACCTAGCCTTGCAGTGAATTGATTCCTCTAGTGGCGTAATTAATGATTTCGAGACCCAGCAAGCATCACTTATGTGCCATTATGAAAGAGATCACTACAAATAGTTGGGTTCAAAGCAACATCCAAACAAGTGCTCCTCAAAATTAAACATAGTCAGATTCAATATATCAATCATTCACCCTACTGTACCATAGCATGTGCACAAACTATGAGAATTACCACCAAAAAGCATTTGAGAAGTTTGCAAAACTGGTTCTGCCAATACCAATTTTTTGCAAGAACCAACCCAAGCCTAATTGTTGGTATGTTATCAAGTTCAAGACGTCTTTTCAGATAGGAACATGTCTAGATTTTGCATGGACAATGTAGCTTCTTTGGTCTAGAATAATATTTGTGTCACTAATGTTTCAAATTCAGATTTAATTCTGCCTGTCCATGCTTATTACAAAGTCAATGATACTAGTAGGGAACCCATACAAGTTTACTTCATTTCATTAAAGGTGTATCTTTACATTACCACCATCCCAAAATGAAAATCAGGATGTAAATGACACATAGTACATCCTATGCTCCAAAAAATCATTAAAAGTATGTCCAAAGACCCTAATACATCAATATAAATATTTTTCTCATAAGTCAAATACACCCAAACCATTGAAATTTCACAGCAGTATAAATTTCTATTTAAATTATTGATCCTTTTTTTAATTAAAAGGGAAGATCCCTGTAATATATTTAATATAACAGGGAAATTTCTAAGTAATCACTACATTACACTACAGAAATTAAATTTACATTCCAATTTAACTATGCAAATTACGAGCAGTAGATGATATTCTAGAATCAATGATAGTGAAAATTATAAGCGAAGAGCAGTCGTACTTTTTGATACGAAATCATGCCATGAATAAGGCAAATCCTGGAGACGAATAATTGTCCTCGTTGGCTTTACCAATGGTTTTATCTGTCAACATGTTTTTATGGTAGATAGTTCAGTTACTGGAAGCAATATGCATAGAAAAATTCAGATATGCTCAGAATTACAACTATAAACATGATTTCCCAAATCTATGAGTAAATAAGACCTGAATTATAAAATGTTTCATTTTCTTTTTTTACAATGTACCTGAAGAAAATATGCAAAAGAAAACTTGCATCCAAAAATCACCAACCAGAAGAACACGTATCTGCAATCCAAACAATAAATGGAAATGATACGTCAGTTAAAAGTCTACTGCATAAATCGTATTGCATTAAATCAAAAATTGATAAAACTTTATTGATTTGTTGGGTAAGCTTGAAAATGTGACGTGACATCTTTGCTTGCAAGGAATCATTTCTACAAGAAGAGCAGATACATTTAGTCTGCAAAAAGTAATAATAAACAACATAGAGTTGAATATCAGAGATGCTTTAAGCTTAGCTGATGTTTTTAGTAGTTATTGAAACACTTAAACTTCGTATTTCTTCTAGGAGTAAGGTATTAAACTCAACAGTAGAGTATGCTAAAGTTTCTGCATGTACAAAGCTATTTCAATAACTGATGCAGTCTTTTATTTCAACAGGCTTAAATAAAAAAATAAAATAGATTAATGTTAAAATTCAACAGGTAAGCTGACAATAACAATACCTTAACATCAATTACCCTGATAACAATAGAACATGAGTAACCAGTTCAGGTTCAGATTTAAGTTCAGTTCATGTATTCAGCCAAAAGAAAAAATAGGGGTTGTGTTCCTTTCCAGTTTGTCCATACAAAAACATATACAGATCATAAATATATTCATATTTGCAGTCGTCTAAAAACAAGAAATTAATTTTCAATACAACATCGCATGCATATAACAAAAAAAAATTCCAAAACAAAAATATTACTTCAATATCAATTTGTAAGTCAGAAATGCTAATAAGATCATAAAGATAATTAAAGAAATCCCCGCAGGGCTGTCCTACAATGAAGAGTACCCCAACATGGCAGATGACCATACCACAACATCGAATAAACACATTAGCAACAAAGTTGAAATAGTCTGATCATTTACAATAGAACCCTATGCCACTACCTGTAAGAGTGGCACAATTCACTCAAGCAAACAAGATCACCTGCAAAACCGAAAAGCAATCTTCCACAACAGAGAAACAAAAAATAAATGTTAGATTATACAGTGAATACAAGATGCAAATTATTATAAAACAACCTCTACATAATGTACAACATGAACCTTGCTTATATAGGCAAGGCAAAAGATAAGGCCATAGTTCGCCAATTCAGGGAGTTGCTGACTACTTGCAAGCTTTTTTTGCCCACAACTTCTTGCTACACCGATGACTTGACTTGCTACACCACCAACATGAAAAAAACATGGATTAAACAATCCAAAAAGTTTATTTTTTGGCTCAATAAGCATTGTTTTTCTCCCTTCAAAAATTTATGAGAATGGTGTGCTACTGTAATGTCCCCTTCTTAACCAGCATCAGTCAATCAAAGTTTGTCTATCACCAGGGCCTTGTAAACTAACAGGATGGTCAGAGGACCCATGTCAAGTTGATTTTCTCTTGGTTCAAATGGATTGCTCAAGTGGATTGGACGGTATCAGTTATTAATTATGATGTCCAAATGTTACCAAGTTAAAATTATATAAAAACCCAAGTTATACTTCTCCAAAGTTCACTTAAGTCTAGAGAGAGAGTATGGACACCTTAGGAGAGAGAGTGGATTTCACTACATGTTGGGGTTATTGGTAATATTGCAAATGATATTAAAAGGCGACTTTAAAAAGCTCGAATTATTAAGTAATGAAAATGACTTTATAATAAAGTCACTTTCCTTGGACGCCACCCCAAGTGGAGCTAGAAATGATAAAAAGGTGTTAGTGTGACATTAAAATTAACTGAACTCAAATTAAAATCATAAAGAGAGCTTGAGAAATAAACCCTAATTAGGACATATGGTTTTGCAGTTTTATAAAAAGGCACTTGGAAAACATTTTGGGGTATGTTATGTTATGATGGTTATTTTTCACAATGGCCTCCTGAGAGGAGCTTAGCTCAACCTGAGGGTTTGGAGCAGCTTGTGGAGACGAAAACCTTCACAGGTCATCACACCTGCAATTGTGAAAGATCTTCCAAGGGTGTGTAAGGAAATCCTACTTCAAGGGATTGATTTGGGCAACAAATAAACTAGTTTTTGAATCTTCATTGCTAATTTTTCTAAGTAAGCAGCTTGCCTGCCTAACCGCACCCTTTTCCTGACAATTTTGGAGTTCAAATCAGCTATCTTACTGCTGTTTGGTGTTGGGCTGCATCAGTTACTTCTTGCACCACAGTTTGGAGCAAGTTTACTACAACTTTCAAAGGTTCAAGGGGTTATTACAATAAAAAATCAGACTCAGCCAGGCTGTACCATCTCCATAGAATCGTGGTGATTTCCAGGTCTAGGTTTTGACAGCTCTTGCACTTCTTGAGCGCCAAGATCAAACAACCCTGTTAAGAGGTTTTCAGAGTTGAAAAGGGCAGTTTTGAAAGAGCTGCAAGTAATTTTCTGAGTGACCTAAGTGGTTGCCAACTTGGTGTTTTCTGAGTATCCTATGTGGTTGTTAGCTTGGTGAATCAGACCTACAAGACAGCTGTTTGGAGTTTTCCTTCATCAAGTTTCAAAGGACTTTATCTAGGTATGCTTTCATGAACTGAGTTGCTCTTAGAATTAACAAATCTTGTCATTTCAGACCTACAACTAAATCTGGAAACTATTGTTAAACAAGATATTGTGTTGTCGCGTCCATTTCTCATATCAGACAATCAGTCCCAGGGAAGCAGCCATTAAAGTCATTGTAACAGCTCCTATATGTTATTTTGTGATTATAATTCATAAAAAAACCAAGGAGCTATTGAACTGATATGTCTTTTATACATTGTATGTTGAAATCATTAAGTTGATAAGGTTTACCATTCCCTATTACAGTCTGATTTTCTTATCAGATTCATATCAGTAGTAAATAAAGTTCATTTGAAGTTGGGTTATCATTATTATTTTTGGCAAAGAACTGGTATATGTATATTTAATGATGGTTTATACATTTGCATTGAAAAACTCTCAAAATACATCCTACAATCACACAAACATCAGTACATCAGTCACAATTCAGAATACAGAGAGTTTATGTGTTATATGTTTGACAAAATTACAAGAGAACAATTCTGAGATTTTAGGACAAAACTGGACTGGGACACTACAGCTACCGCTCCACCCCGTTGGGGGTGTTGCCCCTTAGATCCACACATAACTCATTTGATACATTTCGCAGTTGTATTTTGCACCAAAAAAATGTTTGTTTTTTCCAAATATTTTAAGTGTTTTTGTAGTTGTGGTGTTTCACTAAGTTAAAATTTAAACATTTTTTAAGTGGTCAAGTACTTTATGAGCGAAGCCTACAAACTTCTACCCCTGGGGAGAATGGAAGCACAAACTCATATTCTTGCACGAATAGCTTCTCTTCCTGTAACATACACTAAAGAGCTCCAAAGATTTCCTGGTCTGGTTAATTATATTGCAGGGTTCTACCATAATATTGCACAGGACAGAGCTCTACTCAACAAACTCCTAAGGAAGAATCCTCCAGCATGGTAAAAGATTTATGATGAAGCAATTCAATGAATCAAACAAAAATATGCTTCATTCCCACCACTTCGACTCCCATGAAGTGGTCAGAACATTGTTGAAACTGATGTCAGTGAACACAATTGGGGAGAAATTCTAAAAGAAAAGCTCCCAAATGGACATGAAGAAATTGTCAAATATGTCTCTGGAAGTTTTAAGGGAAGTGAACTAAATATCAAAGTACCCACAAGGAAATTCTTGCTGTCATTAATTCCTTCAAGACTTTTAATTTATTCATTGCTACTCAATCTTTCCTCCTTAGATCCGATTTACAGAATCTCCGAGAATTTTTTATATAGGAATCTAAGGATAAAGTAAAGAGAGGACAACTGTTGAGATGGGCACAATTTTTGGATACTTTTGAATTCCCAATAGAACACTCACCAAGACAGAAGAACATTTTTGCCGATTTCCTCAGCAAAGGAGCAGTAGAACAAGTAACGGTCAGAGTTATTAAGGAAATAAATCATTAAGGACATCTCCTAAGTTTCAATACTATTTTTACTGATTTAAGGACTCAGCTGGTAGAGAACTATGAAGCCCAAAGACTTAAATACTTTGATGCTTCCAGAACTTTGAGTCATGAGGGTATTTTAAGAAGTTGTGTCCCAGGAAACAGACTCAGAAATTAAAAAAATTCTAAAAGGGCGATTTGGGATCCGTCAGGATGAGAACTACGAAGCTTTTGATACCGAATGGCCAATTTCAATCGCTAATGCCACAACCATCAGACAGCCAGAAACTTGGTTAAGAAACCACATGCGAGAAATCAATTACTTCTTCAGAGATTCTTATCCTCGTGAGGATTTCCAATTCCCTAGCAGCCATAGTTATGATTCCAAATTATTTACTGTAACTTTTCATTCTACAAGAACTAACGCAATCAATACACGGTTTCTTCAGAACTTTAGGCCTCAACAATGGGAATGCTCTACCGAGTTAACAACTTCACAATGGCTTTGGCAAGTATGGCACAATCGGATTCCTACATGGGAATACACTCGACAATATCTTGAACCATTCGGTCGATTACACCCATTAAAAAGCGACATCCCTTGCATCAGATACTATCAACAGATCATGTGGAAAGAACCACATCTAGCTACTCCACCTCACCAGATAGATCCTGAGGGATATGATTTTGAGGCAAAAGATGACTAGGGTTAGGTCTGTTCACCTCACAGGTAACTCAAGTCCGGTAAAGACAACTGACGATGGATCACACCCTCATGAAAGGGGTAAGTTCACCACCAAAAAGTGAACACAAGTTAAATCTCTCGTAATCAAAAGATTCTCTTCCGTATTCGCTTTCGTCTGTAAAGTGATCGCACTTCGCCTTGTGGGTCCTCATGGTGATTCTCCTTATTTCTTGCTCGCAAACTATTGGGGTCCACGTCATTGGATAGTCACTAAGAATAAGAATCTCTTCAATAAAGTAAAATTGGTTTGTAGATCTCCTCCACGTGTAGGGTTGATCTTCTCAAAACTCAACCACGTTGTTCTCCCATTTATTTGAAAAAGCAGTTGATTGCTTCTATAACAGGAAGCCACTCGCTCATAAATGCCAACGATGTGTGAAAGGAGGAGTGGGGAAGTAGAGTCATAGGAGCTTAGAGATCTAGAACATCTATAGTATGTCCTAGAAAATCTGTATTCTGCCATAGAGAGTATGATCTATCTCTTTTGAGATATCAAAAATCAGACTAGCAAATACTCCTAGTAGATAGCGCGTGATGTAAGTGATGATCAAATTATCCTGTAATACTTATGTTTAATCAGTATGTATCCTCTTCAAAGCTATAAATAAAAATTTGGTATCAGAGAAAGGTTATTCTGTTAATCATGTTCCTTCTTGTCAATATCTCTTTTCTATTCTCAATCAAATCCAATCATATTCCTTCACATTTGAGTAGCGTAGTCTCGCCAGTAAGACCCTGTGATGCTAATGTAAGGTGATTGGCAGTAAGACCGTTGGTCATCATGAAGAAGCTTGAAGGATACTATGGATTGATTCACAGACAAAGAATCAATATTACTTGATGAACAGGATTATAATTTGCAGCGCAATAAACAAGTATTTTTTACTAAATATATTACCCAAACTGATTACTTTTGCACATAACGAGCAAAATAGCGAGGAAAAAGAAGCTAGAGATTTAGATAGATTTTCTTCAAATAGATTTAAAGTACCCTTTAAGAGACCAGAAGAAATCTATCCTGATGTTAGAGGAAGGAAAGGCATATTTAAATATAGATCAAAGCTTCTTTGTAAAGTATGTGAAATTCAACATAGAGTTAAGAATGAGTGAAGGTCAAATTAAGTTGTTTTCTTATTAAGAAATTCAACAATATAGAAGGATGTTCCAATCTAGTCCTAAAGCCTACCAGTATATGCATCTTCCCTTTGTGAAAATAGGAATAAAACGTCATTATAGGAGAGGATTACCAATCATCATCCTAATGATGTGTTATCCCCAATTTGGACTTCGGTAAAATTTGGGGTAACCCTACAAATTTTTGGAACATTTGTAGTTTAAATGCTCTATGCACGCTTTTCAAGATGATTTTGTAACCTAGCACACGTGATTGTTGTTTTGGAATCATTTTGATTTCCTTACCTTTTAGTTTTAGCTGTATTTCAGGTTCATAGACCCAATTTACACCAATTTGCTCTTCAGGTGCAGTTCAGGTTCATAGTCCTGATTTACACTTTCCCTTTTTCTCTTCACTTGGCACATTTAGGTGCAAATCAGGTTCATAAACCTGAAATGCACCTTGGCTTGCTATTTCAAGTGCAAATCGGGTTTATGGATCTGATTTGCACCTGTTTATTGCACTGCTTGTTTGAAGTAAATGTCTCCATCAATTTGATTTAGGAGTCTTTTAATTCATTTTTATTTCTTTTATTCTGCATTTTCTCTTGTTGGTTTTTCAATCTGCTTGGAGGCGACTTCGTTTGGGCTCTCTTTTCTTCCGAAATCGCAGTGATTCCAAGTGTTTTTTGGGTGATTTTTGCTTTATGGCTTTCTTTTTCGATCCATGCTTATTTTGTTTTTGTGCCCTAGCTGGGAAATCTTACCCTTGTTTTGAGTCTCTCTTTTTAATAGTGTGATTTGGGGTTTGTAAACGCCGAACACACCAATCTCTCTTGCTTGTTTTATCGATGTTAACCATGGTGTGTTCGGGTTGATGAACCTGAATCACACCAATGTTTGAATGTTATGTGGTGTGATTCAAGACCATCAACCCGAACACCACATTTGTTTTAATCATTATCGTTGCTCTACCCTATTCGGTGTTGTTCGGGTTTAACGACCCGAACAACACCATTCACGTGGTGGTGTTCAGGCCTATAAACCGAAACAGCACCATGTTTCAATCCACATCTTTCATATGGCGGTGTTCGGGTTTGTAAACTCGAACCGCACTATATCGAAAGTGTTGTTTGCGTTTATAAACCCGAACACAACAATGTTGCACTACCAATGTTTCATTTGGTGTTGGTCAGGTTTTTACACCACGATCTCATTTTTTGTGTAGTTCGGACTTACATACCTGACCTATACTTATCCTCCGTTTGCACATGTTTTCGGTGTAGTTTGGGTCTACATACCCGACCTACACTGCCACTTCGTTTTGCCCAAGTGTATTTCGGGTCTGTAGGTCCAAACTACATCTAGTTTGTCGTCCCCTTTTTCAGTGTGCAGTTCGGACTTACAGACCCGAACTACACATATGAACTACACTCAGCCTTTAATGTAAATCAGGTCTACGAACCCGAATTACACCAAATGTACACACATGTAAATAGGGTTTGTCGACCCGATTTACATTTATTCTACTATGATACAATGAGGATTTTGGAAACCCTAATAGCACCAAATTCAGTGCATACATGATACTGTTCAATTCAAATGATCAAGATGGTTGGTGATTGTTCTTCACAAGTATTAATGTTTTCTCTATGCTACAATGTTATTCTTGTACAGATGACGAAACCATCTCCAAGAAAGAAGGCAATGAACTTCAGAAAACAAGATCCGCACCTAGTCTTCCCGCCTTCATCAATATTGAAACATAAGGGGATATTGAAATAAGTCATGTGGGCCTAGCATAATTTCTCAAAAGGATCAAGCAGCCACCCTCATACTATAAAATGGAGCCTATTATTAACAATAGTATTCATCTGGTCTCAACATTTCCAATGTCAGCTCAGGACCTTGAATTCGTGAAAGATATTAGTGGCAAAAAGCTTATCAGGCTTGATGAGGACTTTTTCAACACTATCTTCAAGTGTCCAAACATTGAGAAGTATGTTGATATCGCCATGCAATCAGCGCAAAGTTACTATGACAAGAATTTTGATAAGTGCAAAAGAAACATGAACGATAATTGGTTGAAAACTTCAAGACCTACAATTGCCAAGTGGCCAAAAACCTTTCACAGGAGTAATCTTATTCAAGAAGTCAATGACTTGGTTACTCTTCTAAGCAAGATTACGAGACTTCATGCTTCAGATACCTATTATGGAAGGATGTATTAGTACATCCATATCATTAAGCAAAACAAGGAGAAAATATATTGGGGTAAGCAAATAAATGATGCTTTGTGTCAGCAACTCACTAAGGTACCAACTACCCTCAAGTTTTATATGAAATCCTATCTAGAATATGCAGCAGCTTATATGAGACATTTCCCAGGTTTGTCTATATCAAGAGACAAAAGGCAAGTTGTTGTGTATGAATACTATTCCCAATTGGTATTGAAGAATTGTTTCCATCATTTTCGAAGGGTGAATGATGCATTCTTTGGATACTATATGTGCATGCGAAATAAAGATTTATGCAACAAAAGAGTGTCTAATGACGCATGGGATGTGGTGAACCAATATGGATCTATGTTCCTACAATTTCTTACCTTCACCTACCTTAGGGTGGGATGTTTTAATAGTGAACCTTTCATGCTCCCAAGGTATCCATCGGATAAAATTGCCTTCATGGAATTGGCTCGTCAAATGGTGGCAATCCATAAAGCACGGTCTGGTTCGCATAAGGCAAGTTTCAAGTTTGCATTAACTATTGGCATATACTCCATCAATTCAATTTTCAAAGCAAGGGCAAAGGAGGAAGAAATTAGAAGAGTGACCATGAGATTCTTCAAGTCAAGGACCGACTTTGATTATAGAGGAATGAGGATTAAATTGAAGAAACCATATGTTCATGTGCATCGCATTGAAGACATCTGGATTGATTGTAGGAGAGAGCATGATATCAAGAAACTAGATTATTGTCGACTCACAATGGAGCAAATTCAAGAGCTTGATTTTGAAGATTTCAACTCAGATGTTATTGTAGGTAATGGAGTTATTCCTTCTCAAATATGTATGTTGAGCAGCAAGAAGCATTAGAGCATCAAATGAATACCTTGGAGCAGCTTATCAAGGACATGATAAAGGCTCAAAAGGAATGTATAAATAAGAGGAAAGAAATTGTGGATAAAGTATCAAAAATTCCCTACACTTTCTTAGATGAAAATCAGAAAGCTCTTGATGAGGATGTGATCATCAAAAAATTTAATTTGTTGAAACCGCTGAAATTGAGAAAGAGGATTTCTCTTTGTCCTCTATTGACAAATTGGTAGTTCTTCACTTCATTCTGGATTTTTTGGATTCTCTCTTAAAGAAACATAAGAAATGTTGCATTGATTTGGTAGATTCCATTACACAGGTCAAGATCATCACCAATCATACTCAAGGACGGGATGAAACCCAAAAGAAAATTGCTATACAAAAGTTTGAAGAATTCCACAAAACAAGACCAATGTGAAGATGTGCATACATAGATTATTTTATGTTTTCTTAGTGTCATTTTGTAATAAGCTATTGACACCTCATGTGTCATTCCATATATGCACTTGTACACATATACGACTGCACGTGTCCTAAGTCAAATTGGCTCCTACTTTTCACTTAGTCACAATTAGTTGTAACTTCTCCCTATTTTTGTGCATTATCCCTCTTCTATATATATGAGAGATCTTTTTGTAATATTTATCTTTTGGCTAATACTTGGAAACTCTGCAAAATTGAAAAGCTATCTAAGACTTTGAGCTTGTAGTGTATTCAAGAAATATAATTAAAGAAAAGAAATTGCATCCAATCTTTGTCTTGGGAGTGCTTTAATGTGTGAGGGAATGTTCTTATGGCATTCTTTTCTACTTTCTTTGAGATTAAATCTTGCTTTGTGAAAAGTATTTGAGTTGAAAGAGATAAAGTAAAAATATTGTAGACTTTGTGTTATGATATCTTACTGAAAATTTTGTATAAAGTGAATAGTAAGGCAAAGACTTTGTGCTTTGTTGAGTTATCTCGTTAAGGTAGAAAGTTTTGTGATATATTTGGAAGACTTTGTGCTTACAATTTATTGCGAATCTTATTTCAGTGTCAGTAATAATCACTATTTGGGTTACAGTGGTTGATAGGATTTGAGTATTTGAAGGAGACTTTGAGTTCCTTATATACAAAAAACCCATCCCTCAAGTCATTTTCAGAAAAGGAAGCAACGAAAGGCTTTGTACTTTCACGGACTCTTTGCTTCCAATTAGACTAAGTTCTTAAGTTACAACAAGGTAGAATTACTTTGTTGAGAAAAGAGAAAATCCATTCTAGATAGGGAATTGGATAAATGCTTGTTCTGAAAAAACAGAACTAAGTTATTATAGCAAGTACATTAAGAGTGGATATAGAATGCAGAAAAGACGGAGCCTTCCCTTATAAAGAGGAAAGACCATATCTTGCCTTCTGAGAGATATTGTCTGAAACATTGTGGTGAAAATCCACATTTTGTATGCTTCCCTAAGTTTACAAAAATTTTAACCCAACTGTTTTTGGCGACTCTACTGGGGATACGAGCACCTAAACAGTTTCTACTCTGGCAAGTCAAAGTTACACGCTGTTGTTGATCCCATTTTTGAGCTTCTTCAAAAACATCATTTTGATTATTTGCTTGTGCATGCCAGTTCTTATCTTCAAAGGACAAGGACTTTCCCACCTACCAGTCAAAGATCTCCTATTCCAAGTAAGGCTTCAAGTGCACCAAGGTCTTTGATTTAACCACAAGTGCAACGATTTGTAATTCCTCCATATCAACCTATACAGCCAGTAGCAATGGTTGCACAAGGACCATGGGGGCAGAATTATGGTCCCCTTAATTTGACTCCACCTCTTCATCCTCTTCCACAAGGTTCATGGAAGAATATTCCCAAGTTCTCTAAGCCATCAAATGGTAAAAGAAGTAACTCAAACACAGCAAACAATCATCAATGAAGCTGTTGGAATAAAAAGCCATATGACAGATTCATATGCCAAACCAATCTCAGCACAAAAGGTCTTATCTTTCCCTGAAAGCGCAACAAGTTTTCAAAACATTCAGGCAAAACATAAAGGTATACTGAATCCCTCATTACCTGAGCCTGAACCCAAAAAGGAATGGAATCCTACCACCGGACAATACAAGATCAATAAAATCAAACAACAATTTAATTTTTCTAAGATCAATTTGGCAAATGGCACCAGTTGGAATCAATTCCATCAAGGAATGGGAACTTTTCCACATCTGCAGAATTTCAAAGCAGAGACTCTACCATGGTCAAATTTTGATTATTTTGATCCCATAGAAAACCAAAAAAGTGTAGAAGCCCTTAGAGCATGAGTGCAAAACTACATTTCAACCAACACAGGAATACGGCCTCAAGACATCATTCTACAAGCCCTCAATGGGATGACAGTCATAGCCAGAAGAGCATAGGATCGTCTAGATTCTACGTATAGAATAGACCTGATTAATGCTGGATTAGATGCAGTCTGCAATCAGCTAACTCTCATGTTTGTTGGGCATACAGACGCCATTGAGAGAATGGCATATAATAGGTTTTGTGAATCCCAGTGGTGTGATCTAAGTCAAATAGATCAATATTTTCAAGATCAGTATTTCAATTTTTATTACAGTAGATGTTAACAGGATTGTGAAGCAATGTATTACAAATTTTTGAAGAGCTTTCCAACTGTAGGAGATTTCTACCTAAAAAGAGTCCTCGATGACCTAGTCAGGACTGGAACAGAAATAACTTTCCCACAACTCTGTAATTTTATTACAGAAATCAATAAGGAAATTTGGCAAGGACACAAAGAAAGAAGGTGGGTTAAGAAGATCAAGCCCCAATTATCACCATCACTCTGTAAAAAGATTACACCTGGTTATGGCTGCAATGACTTCTATACTAAAAGGAAATCTGATTCATATTCAAAGAAAAGAAAAGGAAAAAAACATGTATTTTGAATGTAATTTCCAAACACCCAAAAAACATTTTTTCAATGGCAAGACTTGAAGGAAGTATGGCAAAGGATTTTTTAGGAATAAGGGTCAGCATCGTAGATCTAGCAGATGGAAACCCACTTGTTTCATTTGCAAAGGCGAGCACTTTGCAAATAAACATCCTGATAGACAAAAAGAGAAGGGTAAGGCCAAAGTCGGAGCAGTCAAGGATCTAGGGATAGAAAATAAGGATGAATATGACTTCATTAATGACTATCCCAGTCATAACAATGATATTCCCTCGTCAGAAGTAGAAGAGTTTGAGGATGCTAAAATGGAAATATCAGAAGAAATTTCAGAGATCAGCTCTGATAGTTCTGATTATTCAGGCTCTGAAGTATCATACATTTGTCGTATGATCAGAAGTAATACGACCTATTACAAGGACACCTCGGAACTACTCAATGAGGTCCTCCAACAAATCAGAAAGCTAGAACAAGCAAATCAACAGATGTTGGGAACTGAAGGAACCTGGCAAAAACAAAAGCAACAACTCAATGCATTGTATGCATTAAAACAACAGATAAGAGGAACCATCGGAAGTAACACCTGTTATTCCAATAGCCCAAACACCCCTGACTAAACCACTAAAAGCCTTAAGAGGAAAGAAAGAAGGAGGAAGCACCTCCATAGGATCTTCAGCCTGACACACATGGCGACATCATCGCCTAGACTTCTTGGATAAAGTCATTGGACAAGCAAGAACAGAATTAGAAGAATTGCAGGAAGAAGAAATGCATGACCAAATGCATAAGGAGAAAAGTAGACAAAAGAATTAGAAATGTTTGTAGGATCTGAACGAAGAACTTGATGGACCCGAATCATCCAAAGGAATTCAATTCACCAGTGCTGCAACTGATCAAGAAGGGGATCTCTTCTGTCAAGAAAAGCCATATTCTCCAATCATGCAAACCATGATAGCAATAGAGGAAGCTGAAAAAGAAGGCGGCAAATGCAAAATGGTTAGGAAAACCAGCTGCCCAGGAATAACTCTGGACATTCACTTTGAGAAAATAAAAAAGTATTCTCTGAACTTTCTCTCTGACACTGGATCTGATATAAACATTGCTAGATATAATTGTTTTCCAAGGGATCAATGGACAGAAGGTGACACCAAAATTTCTTTTGGTAAAGGAGACCATACATCTCACTTGGTCTGCTTCACACCAATTGAATTTCCAGATGGATACAAACAAACTATAAAGTTTGTTCAGTTTGAAATTGATGACTATGACGGTATCATTGGAAGGCAGACAATGCAAAGTTGGGAACCTATTACAATGACTTCCAATTATCCATCATAAGAGGAATTCATTTCCCACGACTTCAAAAGGAGCAAGCATTCACAACGAAAACACTCTTACCATCTTCAAAAAATTCATTCAACAAAAATTGGCAGACAAAACAAGTAGACTCACTACGAGAAAACTTCAATCATCTACAAAAGCAATTCAAGCAGAATCTAATGACAAAGGATCTGACAAAAGCTCTGTCAAAGTCTTCAGTGTCGGCTTCCCCTTAAAAAAGATTCAAATGGAAAAGACATTGTACCAAAGGGGCATGCCAACTACTTCTTGTTAAGCAAAGCAGAAACTGAGCTCTGTAAAAATGGGATTACAGATCTCCTACAAAAAGGTATAATTTCTGAATCATCAACAACTTTTTGTTGTCATGCAATGTATATTCAAAAAAGGATAAAAATGGTAATGAATTACCAGAAAAAAAATTCGTTGTGAATTATAAGCCCCTTAACGTTTGCTTGTTAGATAATCAACATCCCTTGCATTCCAAAGACCATATTTGGCAAACCATTCAAAGATCCAACATATATTCTAAATTTGATCTAACCAAGGGGTTTTGGCAAATCTCATAAAATTTTATTTTGTGTTGCATAGTGCATAAAAACACCATCAACAACTACCACACCCCTTTACACCAATGCTAAACCTATAAAAGGCACACTAACAACTAAAAACAAAAAACAAACTCCTTGCCATTTTCTATATTTTGAAGAATATGGCAAAGAAGGAGAACAATTGTAGGCATTGAAAATAAGGAAAACAAATGCCAAAGCTACATCACTAATTTCAAAGTGAAAAAATTATTTGGAATGCCATACACCTGTAGGATTGTGTGATCTCAAAGGCACTAACTTTGAGTCGTTACGCAGGGCACTACCCCTCAACCCCACTTGCAACTTCATATAGGCAATCAAGAGGAATAGGATTATCTCTCGATGAATGGAGAAATCGGTGGTTGCACATAGTTCCTTGAGACACCAAGATTGACAAAGTCTTGACTGTTGTCAAATTCAAACTGCACAATGGGATGTTGGTCTCAAAGATACCACACAACTTCATGAGGACACTAAAAAGTGACTGTTTGAGATTACATTATGAAGCAATCCCTCATAGTTGCAATGAATTGGACTCATCTTTGATTTTCATGCAAATTTAGCTGATGCTAATTAGGAGTAGAAGCATATTTTCCAATTTTTTGTCATTTTGAAGTTGAAAGGTGGAATCTTTTGGCTTTTGTCATAATTTATTGCAATCTATATGCAAATCAACAATGAAAGCAATTGGCTTTCAAGGTCCATCCAAGTGTGTTCTTTGCAAAGCTCAAGAAGAATATGTGGATCATGTGCATTTGAGGTGTCCTTTCTCCTAGGAATGTTGGCGTTGGCTCTATGTTGTGTTTGGATCAAAGAAACGGGACTCGGACTCGGCTCGGACTCGGCAAGGCCAACCCGGACTCTGACTCGGGACTCGGAGTCAGACTCGGCTTCAGACTCAGCTGGACTCGAGAAAGTGAAAAACTCAAGAAATTTAGAGATTTTTAGAGATTTAAAACTTGTTTCATGCACCCTTTATTGAATACACCTTAAAGACACAATAACATCATCAAACTCATCTTATTTGATTGCATGCATAAGTATACATCAATCACATAAGCATTAACGCAAATTGTCGCTGAAGGAAATAACAAACATAGATATATAAATATTGTCAAATGTATACAATATTACAAAACTCATGGAATAAAAAATCCATATCATATGATCATCATCAAATGTTCCATACAAATACCAAAGGTAAATACAACTACAAGCCTATGGCTCAGAGCACCTTGCACCCTCCGGCTCCTCCACTGCCATGGCTACAGTCTCAGCCTCTATATCTACCTGGTCGATCCAATCAATGTCAAACTCTGAGGTTAAATTTTCCCTACTTCTATCGACTCAATTTCCCCCATATTTTTTGACAGGGGTTTGGGGGCAGCGCCCCCAAGTTGGGGTCAAGGGGCATCGCCCCGCGAGGCCAAAAAGACTATTATTATTTAATAAAGGCATCGCATGTTATTTTTCTATTGGCTGACATGTTGTAACCCTATTTTTTCTAATTCTCAAGCGGAGGTTATAGTGAACAAAGACAAGATCATTCATTTCAAAAAAACTTTTTAAAAAAAAGAAATTGTCATTTTATTTAACCCAACTGAAGGCCGAGTTTCAAGCACTGGACTCGCCGAGTTTGGCGATTCTAGGCCAAACTTGCCAACTCGGCAAGTCTGGTGATTTTGCCTCTCCTGGACTCGGCTGAGTATGAGTCCAAGTCTGAGCTCTGCAAACTCGGGAGGCATGACTCTGACCCGGACTCGTCGAGTTTGGGCGAGTCCGAGCGATTCTCGTTTCTCTTTGGATTATCTAGCGCCCTCCTAGGTGACATCCTATGTTTGTTTCAATTGTGGCCAATCATCAAAAGGTCTGTCTCCTTTGCAAGTCTTTGGATTACTAGCTCTTTCATTCTTTTATGGGAATTGTGGAAGGACAAAATAAAAAGATATTCCAAGAAAAGGAAAACGGCCTTCCATCTTTGCAGAATAAAATAAATGCAGTAATTATGGAAGTTTTGAACAACAGAATTTCTCAACTTACTACAAAGAATACTTCATTCATGGATTGGGATTCTAAAATGAGGTTCAATTGGCAGGGGTTCAGGATCCCTTTGTGGATTGGGGTTGGGGGTCCAACTTCCCATTTAGTTGGGGTTGGGGATCAAGTTGTGCGGTCTCCTCAACATGGTTGGCTCAAGTTGAATTTTGATAGAGTCTTGAGATGCAACCCAAGCACCTCTGGTACATGTATCATCAGAGATTGGAATGGATTGATCATTTGTAGCTCTTCAAAACTGCGCCATAGAGGAACAAACAATGAGGCCGAATTTTTGGTAGTTATACATGGTCTCATCATTTGCAAAGATTTGGCAGCCAAGAAGGTTGCAATTGAAAGTGACATCTTTAGATATTAATGCAACGCCCCCTCTGAAGGACCAAGGCAAAACTTGACCAAATAACGGTTTTTTGAAACACCAAAGACACCACATAACATGTCACACTTGCACGACAAGGATCACAAAAGTGTCATGTGGAACATGTTAATGTGTGTTTTATGCACATAACATTACAAAATAAAATACCAAGGTAATTTACCCTCTCTTGAACAAAATCACCTCAGATGCTAAGGATAAGATCAACTAAAATGATTCCAAGAATGCTACATGTCAGGTCTTGACGAGTGGGTAACTCACTGGTCGATGTGAATTGTTGTGTTCACTTGGGGACTTACGCAAATGTTTGGATTATCTTCTTCGATCATGAAGATGCGGAATAGGTGTACTGACAACTTAGGATTTATCAATGAAGCTCCAGACTTAATTCTTACTAAAAAATGGGCAAAAGGAATAGGGTTCAGGAAATCTATTCTAGGCCTAGGAATGTAGGAAATGATGAACGGATCTAGTGGAATCAAACTAGGCAAGCTCTCACAAACAAGTATTGACACAAGCTTAGTGCAATCGTCTAAGGTATACTTATGGATTTTCAGACTATTACCATCAAACGTTGACACCATCCAAGATGATGATTGTCAAGGGACGCATAATAGTTGAAGTTAAGCTTACTCAAATTTTCAGTTGACCACACAAGGCGCACTTACCAGCGGTAAGAGGCTAGTGGTATGGATTAAGGATTCCACACAAATATATTCAACAAATCTTTCACTCAATCTAACATACATGAAAATAAATTCTAATCTAACTTGGAGGAATTGAGAACCATGAATGCAAAGGCAACACTTGAAGAGCAAAATCACCAACAATTGAACAATGATTATGATTCAAATAGCTGCAGCATATACCAACAATGCTACAAAAACACTCTTACAAATGAGAGACAAGGAGGTATATATAGAGTCTCTTACAAAATGGATGGCCAAGATTGATACAAGATCAACGACCAAGATCATGCCAATAAAACCCTAGAATTGCCCTAATTAGGGTTTACATCAAAAATGGAGCCACCAACATATGGTCCAATAAAAAGATACCTAGTCATCAAATAGAGAATCTTCTAGAAGATTCCTCCCTGCATCTCTCTCTCTCTCTCCTAGCATACTTCAAGAGTCTAGCCAATACTGAATCTAACTCCTCCATGGAAATGCTAGGCAAGGTATCCTGTTGAAAATCAATCACGTCCAGTGAATCCGAGCAAGCGTCCAAAGTGTTCTCCCAATCTGGCATGAGCTTCTGCGAACTATGAACATGAATCAACAAAGGGACCAAGTCGTCTACCTGACTCTTCTTCAAACAGTCTAACTAGCAAAAATACATAAATTTCATCTTGCCTCTTAATTCGGCCAAGTGTAAACCACTAGCATCACTAACATCAACACCCAATAACTCCTCAACTAAGGCAAGGATCTTCATCTGAATGTCTTGAATCAATCCCTCCATCTCCATACAACTCGACTGGGCGTTCTCATAAATTGATCTCTTCGCAGCCAATGAACAATACCAGCCATGGAAAATGTATCTGTCTCCACTGTGCACAATGTTCTCGCTGACCACGATGGAATTAGGAATCTTCTTCAAAGTCTGGAGGCGTGGAATAGTCTTCTCCTGAATAGGTCGGAATTCTTCCCAAACTCCCTCCAAATACTGGATTCTAAATACAAGCCCTGTCATCCCATCATATGCCTAGAGAAACTAAGTAAGGAAATCATCTGCCTACTTTCTTCCACTCTCAATCCACTTTTCCACCTCCGAGAGTGTATCTCTCGCTACCTTGAATGGTCAACTGCAATAGGGGAAATAAGGGTGAGATTCTCACGCCTTATTCCTGCAATATACTCTCTAAGTCTGATATTCTCTTCTTTGTACCTTTCCTTCTCTGCAATTTCTTTGTCTAACCTTGCGTCGATCGCCTTGAGGTTATCACCACCCTCCTGAAACTCTTGCTCTCTTGATGTACGACCAAGGGCAACTGAAGTAATCTGTAAATCAATAGGAGTAGCAATGTTTGTTGTCACGCCTGCAATCGGAACAGCAACCTGCGCAATCCACATTCCTGTCTCATCTTTAGCTATGTGCAACAAAATCTCTGCTCTCTTGGGTTCCTTCTCGTTAGCACTCGTAGCTAGGTGGTCATCAATGTTATCAATAGGTTGTACCTCTATCATTTTCTTACTTTTCTCCATAATTCTCATCAACCAATCAGGAATAGCGGTCACCTCCATACCATCATCGAGACACATTTCTCGATCAAGTCCTCTCAATGCAGAGATAACATCATCATCATCAAGATTATTCCTGGTCAAATCGTATATCTCATTTCCCAAACTAACTTCCAAAAGGACAGTAGGGGATCCCGGCTGATCATCATTCTCATTTGGAGGTGTAGATGTCGCTTTGGCATGTAACTCCTGAATATTCTCTGGTAGGATCAGGTGTTGGAACATTGATGGGTTTCCTTATTCTGCTTTGTTATTTCAATCACCTTAATTGATGAGACACTGAGAGGTGGTGAAGGAATGATAGGTGGAGGATTGATAGTCTTTTGTTTCTTCTTCTTCACCTCCTCAATCTTCTTTCCTCTAGCCTTGACTCCTTTTGGTGTGTTTTTCCTTCTCTTTGGAGCTTGACTCTATTCATCTGCATGAATCCTGACATCACTAATAGTCCTTTGATCATCTTCGGAAGTAGACTCTTTCGGCTTCATCTTTTCATAAGTGAAGGGAACACCCATATCAACTAACTTATTCATCTGTATATCTACCCATGCACGGGAGAAACTCAAGACCTCTCTCATCAATACATTTAAATCAATCTCTTCTGACTCTGACCAATTTGGCAATCAAATTGCCTTCTTCATTTCATTCTCATACTGTGGGTGCGTATGATCCCTGTCATCTAACACCTGATCAGGAATGAGGAAAAGTCCACACTTCCTCATGAAATCCACTGACATTCTGGACCACATTTGTCTCTTCATTGTCTGTTCGTCCATCAGGTTGGCCCAATAATCTTCTATGTCTACTTTGTGGATGAACTTCTCTCCCCTGATCCTTCCAACTTTCTTATCGAGATCAAATCTCTCTTTTCTTGAAGGTTCCAAATCGATAGAATGCAAGCTCCTCACTTGCAATGCTGGCAGCTAAGGCAGACTGGCAAACCTCTTATGTCTTCCCAACTGAAATAGGGAATATCATGCCTGTCCTATCATTCTCTCTTTGGATGGCATCAAACTTTAGAAGTTGTCTCACCACTTCCAACAAGATCATTATGTCAGACGGATACTTAGGAAGCCTATAGGGTTCGGATTGAAACCCATGAATCCTAAGGTACGTGAAAGTGGAAAACTGAATATACCACAATCCATATTTCTCTATTAGCTCTGTTCCCTCCTTGGACAATCTGCTGTGGATTCCACCTTGCAGCATCCACGTGATGTACATTGTGAATACGTCATTTACTCTCTTATAGTCTTCCATTCTATACATGTTTAGCTGGGGGTAGAATTCATGACTCCTGAATTGTCCTTGCCCATTCCCGACTTCACCTTTGCATATCAATCCTCTGTATGAAACGAATCGTGCAAGCAAGTATACTCGGTAGGAAGTCATGGCAAATGACTTGGACCGCTCTACATTCCTTCGTTGAAAGTCCAGATTGTCACTTATAATCTTAGACCAATTTACCAATGGCCCTCTAAGACAATCCTGGATGAAATAGAACATCCATCCATCGAATATTGCACCTTGCGGCATCCCCATCACTCTGTTGAGTAGGAATACTAAGCCACTATGCTCCTCTTTGAAGTCTATGCACATGAGTGTCTTGGGAGCCTTGGAATGATGAAGCCTAGGCTCAATCATCCACTCTTTGTTTATTATATTCTTACATGCATCCATCTTCTTTGTGTATCGCTCTTTATATTTATCCTTGGTTACATCCTTCATATTTGTTCCGCGTGGAATCCCGAACACCTCAACAATAGCATCCTCAGCAAGGTAGGCAATAACAACGCCCTTAGGAGTTTTGATCATTCGCGTGAGAGGATCATAACACCACACACACTCCAGGATAAGCTCATTGCACTGTATGGACTGTGGAAATCCAGCAGCATGAAAAATACCACTCTTCATAATGTTCACATATGTTGGGGAAGGAATCTGATTTCCAACTTTGAACATCCACTATCGCATTTGGTTCAGGTCTAGGAAATGCATGTTTGTATCTGTGATCTCGTTCCATCTGGATGAAATCTTGGCCTTTCGATAAAATCCAGTCTCCAATATATTATGTAGTTCTTTCCTTTCCTTAAATCCGGACTTTGACATCGCACTTGTACGAAGCTTGAAGTTAGAACTTAGAAAAATAAAATAAAATTCCTGACTTTCTAAAAATTTTAAGCCAATTAGAGCATAAAGTGAGGAAAATAGTCTACACTCTTGGTAGATCTTGACAATTAAATTCAAAATGTGACAACATTAGGGCATGGAAACCCTCTATAAAATTTATTAATACCTCCTTATACTTAGAAACTATGCAAACTAAAGTGCAAAGGAGTATATCGGATCAACGATGACTAAGGAAAGGTGTGAAAGGTTGTGTTTTCACATAAAGTCTGTCTGAGGACACCTTCCGCAATCAACAATGGAAGTGAACAAAATCTGAAGACAACCTGAAAATTAGACTTTTAAAACGTGTTGTAATCACCTAGATTATGCATAAATTGATGAGAATCAACCTTCCATAGCAAACATAAGAAAATCTGAGCATGTATGTAGGGCTGGAAATGAAAACTTAGTCTGAAGACAAATCTGGAAATGAAGTTTTCAGACTTACCAACACCCTTAGGAATGATAAAATGCTCAGAAATAAACTCCGGAATGAAAGCAAAAATGCTTCCCCAGTGAAATCACAGGGTAGGTGGCTGGAAAAAAAAAATTCTGAGGACAGCACCCCTACAATGGAGTTTCAAGTCTGCAACAACAGAAGATAACTCTGAAAATTGATTGAAAATGTCTCCAATCAGCTCATTGGATAAAATCGCTTAAGGCACAAAATAGCTGGGAACAAGATATAAGTCTGAAAATTGATTTTCCAGCCAGCTACAAAGGTCAAACAAGCTGCAACAATGGAGGACAAGCTCAGATCTGCAACATATCAGCAAGCTAGGAATGATGGCAGCCACCAAGTGTGAAGGGAATTCACCAAAACAATGGCACAAAACACTTGCCAAATCAAAGTCGTCATTTCCAGCTATGTCGCCGTCCTTGAAAATTCTGAAAAATGTCTTCAATGCACCTCCAATCTGCCAACAATCTGCAACTCAAATCTGGAAAAAGAAGCAATAACGGTGGAAAAATCGCCAAAGCTCATGAAACACCAAAAATTGCCACCTTACAACAAAATCGTGATTTTCACCTAAAATGGCTAACTTCACTAAAAATCGAAAATCTGGAAATAATGGAGGCAATAAACCTCAATGGCAGCAATGGAGAGGATCGCCAAGCTGGAAAAAATGGAGGCCTTCAATCAAACACTTCACTTCAAAAATTCACCAATACGAGAGAAAAATCGCCAAACATGGAGACACCTGGCAAACTTAATAATAAAATATTGCTGGAGACTCCTCTCTTATACTTCTTTTTGCCTTTCACTTTCACCACACAAACAATGTGGGATAAAACACTTGCTTATATACTTGTTTGGTAAAACTAACTTGCTTCTAGAAGGGTAAAAACATTAAATGCTCATTGCAAGTTATTTAATTTTGTTTTTTAAATTTTAAAGAATCGCCAATCATCATTTTAAAAAAATTAAAATGGGGCTCATTAATTAAATTTTTCAATTTAAGTCAAAATTGAGCCTCTGGGTGAAAATCGATATAGGTAAGGATTAAAAAATCCCATTAAAAATCATTTAAAACACCAAAATATTCCCCACAAGGGAAAATCAATATCAGTATGGATAAAAATCCATGCTAAAATTCATCAAAATGCACATAAAATAGGCCAAGGGAAAATCGATATGGGCATGGATAAAGAATCCATACAAAAATTCACTTCATTTGCAAAAAACACTCCCTGGTGGAATTTCGACCTCAGTCTAGATGAAAATCCGGACTCAAAACTCATCATATTGCTCTTAGTGGAAAATCGACTTGGGTATGGATTGAGAGTCTGCACAAAAATCCGCATTAACTTGTCACAAATACTTGGTGGAAAATCAATCCAGGCATCAAATCCTCCTCAACTTCATCTGCACTCTTGTCTACACTCCCAGTGGAAAAAGGAAGGCAATCAAGACAAAATCCTGACACTTAGTCAAATTTGATGCTTCCAAGGGAAGAACGACCCAGGCATGGATAAATAGTGGTGGAAAATCATAGCCAGTATGGATTTCAAGGGAAACCCATGGGTAGTCCAGATTTTGAGTGGGGAAAACCATGGGTAGTCAGGAATATGAGGGGAAAAGCACCTCTAGCATGGAATTTTGACCATTTAACCATTAGAATATGGATTTCCCTTAGGAATTTGACATTTTAACCACTCAAAATTGCTAGAAAACTTTAAAACTTGATAAAACTCAACTGGACTTAGGCAAATTTTCAAAAGAAAAATGAGCGAAACACAAGGAAATTTGTCGGGATAAAGTGTGAAATCAACTTGAATAATTCACTAGGAGCGAGAAAACAACTCCAAAAGATCTGAAAATACCTTGGCACTTTAAAATCACCAATGTGCATGTTTAAAACACATTAACGCTCAAGAAGGTCATCACTTTGACCAAAATTAGGATCATTAAAATTCCATCGTTTGTAACTTGATCTTATAACCTCAAAACCCTAAACGGCACTAGGCATGATCAAAACTCCGAGACTCGAGCAAGCGAAACACAAAATTGCCCACTAAGTAGCCAAACCCCTAACCTAACAATGCAGCAAGCCGGAAAAGAGGGGGTCCCCGTTAGCAATGGGGCGATGTGTGAAAAGGTCACAACAGAACACAATGCCACGAATGAAATGACAACAAGAATGACCTCACAATTACACAAGCAAGGAGGTACCGACAAAAGACTAAACAGTCAAAGAACAAATCCACCATGACAAACCTACAAGAGAGAAATAACACCATCAAACGGATGGTTAGGTGCAACTCACAATCATGCATTGTGTATTCCATATCAATACTTAGAAACACTAATGACATAGTTCCACCAGGCACCAACAATGGTTAACTAGGAGCCAACAAATGTCAATTCAAAGAAGACATTAACAACCTTGAGACAAGGATAGGATGAGGGAGTCCTCAATCTCCAATCCATACCAAGAAATACTTAAAAACACTAATGACATAGTTACACCAACAATAATTAACTAGGAGCCAACACAACTCAACTCAAAGAAGACACTAACATTCTTGAGACAAGGAGTAGGATAAGTACGCTAGCACCTCCAATCCACTCAACAATACCCAAGGGCAATCCTTTAAGTCAAGGAAAACTTACCCCTGAAGTATAGGGGCAATGATCAACTTTAACTCTTACCCACTATAATACTGATGCAGGCAAAACGGTGAAGGTCTCAAATCTAAAGACCAATGATTAGATCGTGGTTTGGGGTTCAAGGGTTCAACATACCTAGCACCGAACAAGGAGCTACAAAGGCCCGATGTCTGATGCCCAATAGACACTCATTAGGGATCAGGGATCAAGGCTCCGACCTTCCAAGTTCAAAATGAACATTAGAATGCTTGATGCCCGATGGCCAAAATTTGTCAAGGCTGCAAGCCCAAAAACTAGCTTTCACAGATCAGGGATCGAGGGTGGGTCCCACTTTTCAAATATGATACTCAAACCTTTGATGCCCAATACACTAAGCGAACTTGGCAATGGAGAAAATAGTTTTGTGGGTCTAGGGTCGAGAATATGATACATTTTTCACAATGTGGGAACTTTGGAGAGCAAAGGCTCAATCCACAAAGCCTAAAACACTAAGAAGGTATTAATGATGACGACGAGGCTTTCCAAGTTCAAGGGTCAGGGCTGCACTATACCTTGTCCACATATTTAACAAACTTTACAAGGGATATTCCCAATCCTCAAAGCCCAAAACACTAAGAGAAAAAAGACAAGGCTAAGAGGCCTTCGGTGATCGGGGTGCGAGGTTAAGGCTTACACTTGCCATAGGTTCAACAAAAACGAAAGTGCACAAGCCCAATCATCAAAGTCTGAAACACTAGGGAAAAGGACAAGTCGTTATCTTTGTTGAAGATATTTGGCTGATCTTGATCATCACATTTTTCAAGAAGGCTAGATAACTTGCTGCTTTCTGAGTATTACAAGCAAAGCCGTATGGCTCTGCTTCTCTAGGAAGTTGTAAACATTTAGGTGCTCCTCAACGAGGAATTCACAAGTCTGTACCAAGCATAATAAGCCATTTTCACAATTGTCCTACCCAATCTTAAAAAATGGCACAAAACACTTCCCAAATTTTGCAGCCCCAAATGACATCAACAGAGACCAAACATCATCAACGAGCAAATAAACTTCCCACCTTTACAAATAACATGAAATACAATTGAAACCCTTCCCACTTGTTACACACTTCATAATTCAGCACATATCACCATTTTTTATGTTATTTTCTAGCACACATCACCAGCTTAAGTGTTAGACCAATGCAAAACACTCTCTTATCTCCAAGAATACTCTACCAGATCCTACCCACAAAGGCCACTGTGCTGGGAATTATTATCACACTCTAAACTGGAAACCGTACAGTGGTCGACGATTCTATTTAATCACCCTAGACTGTTGCCCATTCTTTCATTTTGACTTTAACTCTCAATGCTTTGGATCCTTGAGGTTTGTTCCACCATACCCATAGCTAATGTTGAGCGCTCATATAGCTTTTTAGGTAGCAATCATCTTAGTTTCAGTCCTATTAAACCATTCTGACCATACATGAACTTTAATATAATTTCATTTCAATTCTCTTGCTCTCTTCCTCTCTCTCACAGACAAATTCTGTCTCCAAAGTTACAAACATATTTGCTACGGCAAAGGTTCTATGTTAATGATTTGCAAACAAATTTCTCACAGATATCTAGAACAAGTGTACACCCATTTAAAAAAATCGAGTGATCATATCTGATGTCACCCAAAACGACATAGATAAGTAAGGAATTATGTATATGACCTAAACTATTTCTTAATGAACAGAACATGAATGAACATAATTTTCTACAAAGGATACTACAGGTTACATCAGCACTATTTAAATAACAAGAAGACAGTCTTCCCCTAAGCATGTTTTTATTACAAGCATTAAAACCACTTCTACATTAATTACAAGCATCTAACACTATCATCCACAACTGCACTGGAGCAAATTCTATTATCAAAACTTGATTTACATTCAGCAATCATCATCAGCCACTGTCCCTTACTTTAATTTGAGTACCACTAGCCCAATTTGATTTTATGTTAAAATTGATTAAATTTTCTTATTTAACATCAAACTTGGGTAATCTTTTATAAATGCTTTTTGCAAATTCTAATATTTTAGTTAATGGGAAATAAAGTACCAGGCTACTTCAGGTCACTAAACACATGAAATGTTGCTTAAAAATAGGAGAACAATTAGGGCGTATTGATGGTTTATGGTCCTAAGTCTCAGTCGCACTATTCATAACTGCATTTGAATTCCATTTTCTTTCTAAATAAACAGCGTGTATCATGAAGTGTATAGATTTTGTTACTTCTCCACCTCGAATTTACAAGGTTCCTAATTCAGGCAACCTTGATTCAAAAATACAGTTTCTAACAAACTAAATCTATAAACATAGGTAGAATATCCAATGCTGTATTATATTAAGTAGAAATAGAAATATGCAAATAATCTGCACCCATCATGGTATATTGAATTCTATAAAACATTATCGATAAAATCAGCATGACTCTCAAACACACAAAATCTTGGCTTAATAGAAAATCAACTATCATAAAAACAAAACCGAAACAAGATGTCATTTGATATGAGATTCCAAAAAAAAATTAACCAGAACTATTTAAACTTTGAAATTGATTCATTTCTTACCTATAGTAGTCAGTGGTCCTTTCATATAGGCCACGTCCAACATAATATCGTTCCTAGAAACAAGAAAACCAAAAGTTATACAAGACTAACTGTAGGTTTTTACTTCAGCATAGTGCTAATATTTTATTTACATATGTGCTTCTCTAAGAAAAGTTTCTCAAAGCAGATTTCAAACCAACAATAAATGAATAAAATATTTTGAAATTGTTTTCACATGATACCAATCCTAGAGCAAGAAAACCATTATTTGCACATGAAATGACTATGTTTTGACTTTAGTTCAATACTATTGAATTATTTACATAGGTGCTATATGAGATAGTAGCTCTCAAAACAGTTATCAGATGAAAAGAAACTAATACAATGTTCTGGCGTCATGTTCACAAACAAACCTGATACATCCACTTAAAAAATCGAATAAGAGACCACTGATCGACTTTATTGCTTAGCCTTCGCCATGAAGGTATCCGAAGAAGAATGCCAAAGAAAACTTGAACGGCAAAATATACACCCAAAACCAAGGCATAGATCCTAAAATAGAATGAGTCTGAATTTCGTTTGTTACGCTCGTCAAGCATCTTTCTGCCATTTCAAATGATCAGACAAGATATCACCTCCAAAGAAACTCCAGCATATAGTAATTAAGCCATTTCAATATATTTCAAATTATCAGACAATATTTCATGTCCAAAGAAACCCCAGCATCTATTCAAGCAATAAAAAGATTGCAATCAATTATAGATTCCAATACCTAGATAATTAAAGAACAAACACTCACATGTAGAGATAGCTAATCAATACAGATGATCCTCCAAACAAGACAAAACGTATTATTATCCGTGTAATAGCAAATCCTTGAGCCATTGAATAAGCTCCATACATCATCATAATATCAAGTATACCTGTTTCAACAATCTGTCATTTGCACTAATTCGGGAAAAAAAAATCAATACAAAAATCGTAAGCACCAACCAGCTATCCAACCATCTACATTAATTTACACAAAGTCAAGCTTAAAACTTGATTGAAGGATCATAGATTACGCTTACTTTCTATAAACTTCATGATAAAATATGTGGGACCAACACTAAGAACTTCCTTGATGGTATTCACATTAATCTTGCCATCATTGAATGCAATGAGCGTCAAACCCTGAAATTTCAATAGGAGAACTTCATTACAATAAAGTTCCTAGGAAACAACTCAGGACAAAACCACAATTAAAAGAATCAAAAATGTCTCCAAAATATGCAAGTGTTAATGTCAAAAGCAGTTGTGAAAAATGTACTTCAGAAAAAATTAAAATTGCAAACCTGAAACATCATTAGCAAGAAAATCCATAAACGGTGAAAGCTATGATAAAGATGAAGAAATGTTCTATGCTCGACAAAGCTGCTTTTTCCTGTCCGTCGCCGTAAAGCACGCATGCCCTATGCAGAGATTCACCAGAAAATACTCATATATATAACATGCGATAGAAATATATTAAGAACACGGATCCTGCATACATGTTTAAAATATCTACAATTGTATAGCCAATTCAAACTTTATTCACATAGTATGTCTATCTACAGGCAAAACCATTCATAATCAATATAGATGATGCTCACAGACGGATATAAATACACATCTAATTAACAAAACATGCCTCCATGGAAGCTATACAACAATCTATCTTTTTACTATAAGACAACAATCACAAGGAAGTTGAATCAACCATAATAAACTTAAAAAGTGCATCCAAACAGTTTGGATTTAGTTAAAACCATAAAAACAGATCACTACAGATCCTCGTCTCTAAGGCAACCATGCCTCCATGGATTTAGTTAAAACCATAAAAACAGATCCTCGTCTCTAAGGCAACCATTCTTCAACTATTATCTTATGCAATCTTTAACTGTTTCTGATCCATGAACAAGGATGGCAACAAGAATATATGGTTCTCAGGTTTGGGGACCTAACTTCAGATATTGTGACTACCATTAGGTTTAGAGGATTCAAATGATTATGCTTCAGCATGTGATTGTGCATATCGGGGGGTTTGTTGATGTGGGTTTTGTGACACCTTACAACACAATAAAATACTGAGCATCTTATCCTCAATTGAACAAAATCTCCTCAAATGCTAAACTTAATGATCAAACGAGGTGACTCCAAGGTTCCTATAGTCAGGTCTTGACTATATATGTCGATAGACTCAATGTATAGATGTGATTGCTGATAATCCAAGGGGACTTACATTTATGAACTACAACTGGAACATGAACATCAGATGTATCAATCATGTGATGCTTCTTCTCCTAAACTAATTCAAACCCAAATGGAAAAAAGGACAAAAGGGGAAAAGGTTTAGAGAATCTATGCTAACTCCTAATTCCTAAGGGCAATGGCGATAATGAATGATGCTTTCATAGACAAATCCTTCATGAAACTACTTTCTACTTAACCAAAGATAGCTCACAACACCATAGAAAGAGTGTGATCTCCTAAGGTAGTGAGAGATCTTCATATTGTAACCAATCCATTCAAATACCCAATACTGGAGCAATCCAAATGAAGTATTCAAAATCGAACTTAGCCACAATAATAATTAGGTTCAAACTAACCATGCAAAACAACATGCAATCAACAAGATGTAAATGGTATGAACCGAAGGATTCATCAAATATCATCAAACTTCACCAGCATAATCAATGAACTTTATAAAATTTGAGGATATAACAAGAAACCATGCAATATGTAGAAAAAACACCACTATCCGCCATAAATTCAATGAAAAGTAAGTTTATTTACATGCCTTGGCAACAATTTCTGCATTCTCCTCCCACTCTACTCTGCTTGCTATCTTACTGCTATTAACTTATGTTGCTAACTATTAACCTTTACAAATGAGAGCAAGCATTTTATAGATTTCTCTTTACAATTCAACGGCTCAGATTGATTCCCAAATCAACTGCCAAGATCTAACAATAAAACCCTAATGAAAGTTTGTTGCAACAAACTCCTTCTTGGCCAATGAGAAAATTACAATATTTAAGACATATGTCCTTTGAATGTGCACCAATGAGTGATGAGGTTCGGTGCATTGAAATTTGTGCCTTCGCCTATGGTAGTTATCCTACTCATCAGATGAGTCAACTACATTAAATATGGACGCTTTGACTTGAAATGATGTGATTAGGTTGATGATGACTAGGCTCCACCTCAGCTATTTCATCTTGTAGATCATCACAAAGTGTATGTGTTTGAGTAATATCTCTTGATACTCAACATTTCCAATTGCTTCATGACGGATGTAATGATGGTGGGAGCTATTCTGGAATTGCATCATCTTATCTAATTTGATCAGTTTAACCTATCCTTCTTCATACTCTGGAATTCACCTTATGATGTGTCTCATGTTTCAACCTTGGAATCCCTTACCTTGACTATTGTTGACCTTGATCCTTGTATTGATGTAGGGATATCTCCATGGTGTACTAGCCTTGAATCTTGGATTTCCGGAGCAAATTCAAGAAAATTACGAAATTTTCTCCTCTTCGTTGCTTTATCTTCATGTTGTGAGTCCTCCATTGCATCATTGTGAAGTCCTCTCCATGCTATCCTCGAGGGTTGATTTCCTTGACATGATGCTGTCCTCTCATTTGTTTCTTGTGAAGCCCTATGTTTTAGTTGCATCTCTTGAGGTTGTGATGTTTCTGATTCTTGATCTTATCATTGACATAGATGTGTTGTGCACGGCTTGGAATGGAATCCTTGTTGAATACTCGATCCTTTTGTTACTTAGAATGTTCATCCTTTCTAGCATGACTTGAACCTTGACCTTGCTTCGTTGGGTTTGATGTCCTTCATCTTTGACTCGCTTCCTCAATCTGATTAGGGGTTCTTTCATGTTGTAATGTCTTCTCTCCATCATTCCTCGCACTCACTCCCTGCATTAGACCTGAAAAAAGAACATAATTTTAATCAAAACACCAGAAATGAAAACAATATTACACAACTTACGCTTCCTAAAATCTTTTCAAATCTGGTCATTAATCCCAAAAGCTAGAACTGATGTTGCTTGACTTGTAATCTGATCAAATTATTCTGAAATCAAAATTGCCCCAATTGGAGAAATTTGCCCAAAATCAGGGCTGATTGCTAATTTTCCCTGATTCTTGATGTTAAATTCGCTGTCTAGTGTTTCAGTGGTGATGCTCAGATCTGTAAGTCGAATTTCAACTCAGCAAACGATGTTCCAAGCCCTGAGATTGCTCAGAAATTCGCTTTCAGAGGTTGTTAATTTTGCCTTGGTGTGATGGAATTCGCTTTCAAACAGATGGAATGCTGAAATAACTTGCTCCAGGTTTGCTTAGAATTAAATTTGCTCTGAAATGATGTTAAAATGAATTGCTTTCACCTTATATAAGAGCTTTTGGGTCATGACTTTTGGCTTTTACACTTCCCTAAGAGGCAGACCTCTCATATTACCCTTTTGAAACATTTCATTTTGCACGGAATGCCAGCCTTGTTCATTTCATTTCTTGTTTTGAAAGTGGCAACTTTTCTTATGAATAGGGCCAACCTTGTTTGAAATTTGATCCAACACAACCTTTCCCTCTGTAGCACACGCCTCAAGCCATGGAATCCTTGAAGTAATGGATTTTGAGCACTCGTGGACAAATCATTCTCTACCTCATGATCACTTCCTGTCCAACTCATTGATTTCGCTAAGTGAAAGATGAACTTGTTACAAGGCTGACTTAATATTTACTCTCCTTGCCATAGCTATTCTAAGCATTTAGTCACCAAAATTGGGTGTTTTCCCTAACCCTTGAAAGATTGATCATCTCGCCAATTCCCTAAAGTCTTGAATTCGGGCAACTCATTGACAAATTTATCACTTCACCTTTCAAGTTGTGGATTTGAGTAGGTTGTGGACAGATTTCTTCACCTAACCTCAAAATCGTGGATTTCATGAGGTTGTGGATTTTAGCAAGTCCTAGATTTCTCCACCTAATGGAATTTTAAGTTTCATCCACACTTATCTATTTCTTGAAATCCACCTTTAGAAATAATTCACATTCCTTGATTGATTGCTCCACTTAAGCTCTTTTCACTATCTGAACTCTAAAACTTATTCTTGTCACTGCACCATGGACTCCACACATGAAACATGACTCCCTGACTTGACCACCGTTTTACAATCAAGGCACTGCACCTTCTCACAAGCAAAAGTTTAAAGACACCGAAATTATTGCCAAACATCACTATTTGTTTATTATTTTATTTATTTATTTATCCATATATTTATTGTTGAGTTATTTATTACTTATTTAATTATTTATTTATTTATTTGCTTTATTGTTTATTACCTATCTATTTATTTGTTATTATTTCTTTACTTACCCCTTGTTATGATTGGCCCTCTTGGGAGTTGTGGTTGTGAAGATATTATTATTTAATTGCTTGTTTATTTATTTATTTATATTATTTTGTGGTTTAACATTTATTGGGCATTTGATTTATTTATTTTATATTAGCCCTTTCTATTTTATTTATTGGTTAATGGGATAATAGGTTCCTTCGTAAATTATTCAAACCAAATTTAACACCCAACCCCTTCATCTTGAGAGTATCTTTTGGTTCATTTTGTTTATACTTAGGCTTACATCTATTGGAGGTTTTGCTTTATCTTGTAGGAGATATGCATTTTCGGCCCTTTGTTTCTTAAAGGAGATTGCCTCTCTAAGTCCAATCATGCATGAGCATTGTTGGTTCTCCAATGTTTCAATGCTATTCCAATCTATCAGCATTTCTTTGAACAAGCTTTTCACTCTTAAGTACCCTTTATCTACTCCTTATAACCTTGTCGGAACAAAAGAAATGCTCAACTAATTCATCACAAAACATTTACGACCATTACATCTAGGTTACTTGGGCCTCCCCTTTAAACTCTTTAAATCCCAAATGCCTTTCTATGATAAGTACTTGTTCACCAATGATGGGACCATTCTTTGACCTAACTATCTTCAATATCATAAGTCTCATGGTTTGAGGATTCCCCTAGACCAGAAAATATTGGATATAGTGGCTCTATGTAACACCTTAGCCAAGGAGCTTCTTGCATCTCTTGTAATTCTGAAGTATGAAGTGAAACTTGAAACCTAAATAGGCAAATTCTATGCTTTAAAACTTGGTGTCCAGTTTGTCTTCATTTAATCTTTTTTTCAAACATTATATTTTAATCCATAATGGAACTTTTCAACCATAAGCAACAAGTAGAGGAGATTGTCAAAGTTTGTGGCAAGTGTAAGTTTATCCACTTACACTTATTAAATGCATAGCCAAATATTTAATTGGCACAAAAGTCGAGGAAACATAACCAATGATAATTAAGATGCCACATCATTCTATAACAACCTTTCTTCTAGAATCTTATTCCCTTTCCAATGTTCTTTCTTAGCATATGCAACAAATCTGGACACAATTCCTTCAATCTCAGCAATAGGAATCTCGGGGATATTCTTCATGCGCTCCTCAAAGTAGATAACCTGATCAAAGGCAGTGAGAAGGGCAGCTTCCCATCCAAGTTCGAGTTCTTTGATCTTTTCAATCAGGAGCATAGTAGTGAACATTAGATCCCGTTGCTCATCTGTGATGACATTCTCATTTTTGCAAAAGATGAGTTTGACTCTCTCTTCCAACTCTTGGAGGTCCACATCCGTCTCAACTTCGATCCTCCTGCCAAGAATGGTACATAACACTTCAAACACCTTATACTGAATTGGATGGATGATGCCCTCAACTTGATTGCATTTGGTGCTGATGTCCTCAAAAAGAACCTCCTTCATCTGAAGTAGAGTTGACCACTGAAGTAGGTTATGAGCTCCTCCATCCATTATCTTTTCTTGTGTTAGGATTTTCCTTGGTGTTTGCCTGATTACTTGCAGAACAGGAATGATAACATCTCTAGTGTGAGCGAAAGCGGCTACAGTTATCATTAGATTGTGGACGATCTCAAGGACCTGGATAGCTCGATGGATTGTTTTCATCATTCTTGTTGTAAATTCAACAGCTACAGTGTGGAATTTGTCAATCCAAGAGCTCATAAGCTGAACCAAGCTCTTGACTCTTTCTGCCTCGCCAATTGATTCGAGGGGAAGTGCCTGCACAGGAGATACTGCCGGATCCTGACGTCCCAAGGGCTGATTGAGATGGGTAAAGTAGCCTCTCCAAGCACCGACTTCTCTCTCAAGCTTTCCATTCTTTTCCATTTCTTCTCTAAGCTTGTCCTTAAGTGCTTCAAATGAATCGGTTGCCTCATCCAGTGCCTGTTCAGTAGTGAGGGGACCAAGCTCAAATGTTTCTACATCATACTCATCTGCAAGGATTTCACCTTCACATTTGTCCACTACTGGCGTAGCTATCTGCAATTTCCTGGATCCTGTCTCATCTCTGATCACCTTGGACATCTTGGTGGCCTTCTTCCTCTCCGTTACTTCTTGAGAATTTCCTATAAGGCTCTCTAAGTCAATTACATCATCTTCATCCTCAATCACAATCACCCTCGTCAGTCTCTCCTTCAACCAATCCAGAATGGCAGATCTCGTCTCTCTTACTTGTATTTCTTTAGGCAATGGTTCGTCTTCTCGGAGAGGAGATGTCGCTTCATCATCATTCTTCTCCTCATGTAGCTCATCAACTTGGGGAGATTGACTTGATGAATGCTGAGGTGTCTGCCTTTCCAGGTTTATCATTCTGTACCATGGACTCCATAGATTCATCAACCTCAGGCACTGTCTTCTCTTGTCCTTCAGCTTGAATTGCCTTCTTTCCATGTCGAGAAGATGTGCCTGATGAGCGATCTCGATTGGCCTCTTGCTTCTTCTTGGAAGGTTCTCTTTTCTCAGGTCTTTCTTTCCTCTTTGCGCCTCTAGGATGAGAATTGTCTTCACTTACGCTCGCTCCTCCTTCTTCTGGTCTTTCCTCCAAAGTAAAAGTCATTGGTATGTTCTAGAAGATGGAGAGCCTCACTTATAGCCTCTTCTAACAGGTAAGCCAAAGTGTTTCCTTCCTTGGATACGATCGATCTTGATTGTGAGTCATAATGGCGGGCACACTCGATCATCAGCTCATGACACTGGACTGCTGGAGGGAAATCGGCCGCCTTGATGATGCCACTTTCAATTATCTTCTTTGCAACAGGCAATGGCTTGCCAATGTAAGGGACCTCTTGAAACTTCTTCACACTGAAGTTTCCCAAGTTGGTATCTCCGATATTGATCCACTTGGACATGATCCTGGTCTCCAATTCTTCGTTCTTCTGATCTTCCTTCATGAGAGCTGGACGACTAGTAGATGCTCCTGCCTTTGGAGTCGCCATCTTGACACCTACACAACATTTCATAATTAGTAATATATCTTGAAGCGTAGAAATATAGAGTAGAAAAGAAGATTTAGGATTTTAATTAGGAAACTTCATGATAAATCTTGAGTTATCATTTCCTAATTAACTACGTCAAACTTAGAATTTTCAAAACAAAGCTCAAAATTCAAATCTTCAACAATGGTGTTAAGGTGATTACGCCATACCTCCACTTGAGTACTAATTCTAAGAAATGATGCAAAAATAGGTGAATTTTGCTAGGCAAAATGTAGATCAAAGCTCTCCCTTGAATAGAATGCGCCTCCTTTAGTCTTCAAAAGAATCAACTCCACCTCCTTCTAGTCTCCAACACTTGAGATAAATTCGCTCCAAATAGACCAGATTTCACACCTCCTTCTTGCTCTCCAAATTCGCACTTGAAGCAATGAGTGAATGATTTGAATGATGAAAAAACACCTCCAATATATAGAGCGCTTACCACCTTGCTCCCCCTAGGCCGACTTGACAAAATACGCTTAAAAAAATAAATAAATTTGCAAAAAGGAGGGGCCGACCTGATAAAATAAATAAAAATAAGACCTTAGGCGCTCCATATTTAATTTTAATTTGATAAAAATTAATTTAAAATGCCTTTACAATAAAAATTCGATTTTTTTTTTGAGGCTCAAAATTAATTTATTAAATGCCAATATGTCTTTTATTAAATGCCAATTTAATTTAATTTTTCAAATGCTTCGAAGTTAGCAATTTTGGCATTTAATACAATTTGGAGGATATTAATGCTCAAATATGGTAAAAATAAAGAATGCTACTAACTTCGCCCTGGACCCTTGGCAAGGGTCAGGGGCAAACTTTCAATTTAGGCCTTGCATTCCTCATTTTTCTTGTCCAAGACTTCATTTAGGCATTTAAATGGCATTTCTTATTGGAGTTTTGAATTTAATTTCACTTGATCTCTAGGAGGAAAGTGCTATTAGGATTTTTTCGCCCTGGACCCTTAGAGAGGGTCAGGAGCGATTTTTCACTTTTGCTCTCAATCCTTCATCCTTTTATTTGCCAATTCTCCTTGTGGGATAAGCGATGATCTCCTTCACTCGTTCCATGCATGCTTAATTTTCTTTTGCAAGGCAAAATAGGTGCTCCAAAGATTTTCGCTCTGGGCCTCCAGTGAGGGACAGGGGCGACTTTTGTATTTTAGCCTAGGATTATCAAGTTTTGAAGTCAAATCTTTGTTCACCACGCTTTAGAAGACCTTTTCCACCTTTGCACAACCTTGCCTTAGCGTAATCTTGGAGGGAAGTTGTTGGTTTTGTAAAAATCGCCCTGGACCTTCAGTGAGGGTCAGGAGCGAATTTGAGTCTTTTGCACAAATTCTTGATCATTCCAACTTCAAATTACTCTTAAGGCGTAGAACATCATTCTCCACTCCCTTTTGAGTCTTGGAAACAAAAATATCATCTCGAAATGCAAGGAAAGTGAGCATACTTGGAAATTTCGCCCTGGACCCTTGGAGAGGGTCAGGAGCGATTTTCCCCATTGTCATGAAAATTTGTAATCTTAGCATCTCAATTCCACCTCAAGGCATTTCAAACATCGTTTCAAACTTGTGTGAAGGCTTAGCTTCATTTAATTTTGGAGGATAACGTTGGATATTAGGTTTTTCACCCTGGGCCTTCAGTGAAGGTTAGGAGCGATTTTGCAAATTCAAGTTTATCCATCTTTTGTTAGCCCTCCAAATTATCTTCAACGGTCAAAACACACCCTTCCTCACTCATTCAAGCAAGATTTTGTCTTAATTCTTCAAAGAAAGGACAGAAACTTAGAAATTCGCCCTGGACCTTCAGAGAGGGTCAGGAGCGACTTTGCAAACTTGGCTTGATTGCCTCCTTGTTGATCGTCCAAATTATATTCAATGGGTAAAACGCACTTGCCTTTATCTATTCCAATTGTAAAAATCACTTTGACTTTGCAAAAAATTGTGCCATTTGAAAATTTCGCTCTGGACCTTCAGAGAGGGTCAAGAGCGAAATTTGCCTTCTAGACCAAAATGCCTCACCTTTCATCATGAAATGTCTTTGCTAGGGAAGATTTCATCTTGTTTCACGCTATGAATAAAAGTTCATGTCCAAGAAAGGTCTAAAAATGTGCATATAAAGAATTTCGCTCTGGACCTTCAGAGAGGGTCAGGAGCGAACTTACCCTTCTTGGGCAAAACTCCATCATTTCATTATCTTCAATCAAGTCTGGATGCTTCATCATGCTCATTTTGTCTTCCACCATGCCTTTGATATCTCAATTTGACCAAACAAGGTCAAGAATGACTCTAATAAGTTTTTTCGCCCTGGACCTCAGCAAGGGACAGGAGCGAATTTGATGATTCCAATAAGATCCTTCATCATCTCAAGTTAAAACTCCTTCAGGCGGGTGGAGAAAGTCATTTGTTTTCCATTCATGTTCAACACTTTGTCCTCTTTCACTGTCAGATGAGGGAAATCAAAATTTCGCCCCGAGCCCTCAGAAAGGGACAGGAGCGATTTTTCCCTTAGCCTTCAAAATTCACCGTTTTTCATGCCTTCAAATCTTCAGAAGCATCAAACCATGTCCAATCATCCCTCCTGGAGACCCTGCACAAACAATTTAGAAAAGTCAGTGACAAATATGCCTTAGATAACATTTTCGCCCTGGACCCTGAGAGAGGGTCAGGAGCGATTTCACCCTTTCTGGCTAAATTATTCAAAATTTAAGTCTCCAATCACTTCACAAGGCAGAGTTACGTCATTCTCAAGGCCAGGAACCAGTTAGCAAGCCTTCTCAAAACAAGAATTTGCACTTAGGATGAATTTCACCCTGGACCCTTAGCAAGGGTCAGGAGCGATTTTTGTGTTTCAGGCATCATCTTACTTCAAAAAATTGATCAAAACTCACCTATGCAAAAACACACAATTTCACCTTCAAAATGCTAACACTTAGTCAAAATTGGATTTTACCCTGAAAACCCTCAATCTAGACTTAGCCTAAGACCTATCTGACTCTCCTGACAGGCTTACCTCATTTCAACAATCTCAATCCTCGGGAGGACGCTTAACAACTTTCAAAATTTGACTGGACTCAACTTGAATAACATCTAAAAGAAACCCCTAAGGTTTAGCCCTAGCCCAGACAGACAACTCACTCACCCAAAACCCTAAAAGCAGAGAGAAGAACAGGCAAAACAGAAGCGAAAAAGAGGGGGTCCCCTTTCTAATGGGGCGATGTGTGAAATGGTCACAACAATGTGCTACTTCATTGAGCAAATACTAATTGGAGTGAAAATGATTAACTAAGCTAAAAAAATCTGTGAAAATCTTGGTGAACAGTTCAGGAGCTTGGAGCATTCACGAACATTCTACATGAGCTCATACATGGTTTACATGTTGGCAAGAACTTATGGATATAGAGGATTGACATGCAGAGGACCTATGGTGAATAGAGACAATTCAAGTTGTACAAATGCTATCCTCAATTGCACCCTCACAATGCCGCTCATTTCAAAAGAGTGAATGATACCTTCTCCATGTATATTGTTTGAACTTTACAAGGAGGCACTCATAAAAGGTTATCATAAAAAGCTAAGGAGTTGTTGAAGAGGTATGGTGCGTGGTTTATTCAGTTTCCAAGTTTACATACATTATAATGCAAGGATTTTCATCTTCTCCTTACTGGCTTCCGAGATATCCCACCGACAAGATGATATTGCTAAAAGTAACAAGGCAATTATCAAGTAGCTAAGGCATCCAAGGAGGAATTACAATTTTATTCTCTTATGACATGAGTCAAGGATGAGTTTTGATCCTTACCACAAGATCAAGAAAGATTATGTACGGAGATATAGACACAAGGAACACCTTGAGGATTATTGGGTTAAGGCTATAGATGATTTTGGGATAAGGAAGAGAATGTGTTCTAGACTATCTATGCACATGGTTGGAGTGTGTCACTTGTTTCCTGTTCCGAATCAAGTTGATGATGCTCGGAATTACATTCAAAGTCATTCTAAAGAAGAAAAGGATAAACCTCTTCCTTTCCCTAACTAGTACACAAAGATGGGTGCATCATCAAGTTAACCACGTTGAAAGAAAGAAACATCCCTCTAACCTATAACTTGATGGGAGACTCGGAATTGCAATCCTCAGAAGATGAATTGCAGTCCTCCAAAGATGAAATGGATGAGGATCAACATTAAATTAGTAACGAGGAGAGAAATAGACAAGAAAAGGAAAGGCATAAGAAAAAGAGAGACATAACTGAAACTTCACATATTAAGAAGACAAAGAACCACCACAAAGGAAGCAAAAATCCAAAATGAATCGCTCATTGGCTAGCATTCTTCCATGCACCAAGTTGCTTCTTCTGAGGATAAAAATGTATCGTCAGTTGCAAAAAAATGAGTCACAAATCGAAGTTATATTCATCCAAGTGTTACAGGAGGTCAAACTGTGAATGAATCCATGGAGTCTACTCAACAACAAAATCAGCAGAGAGATCCTCCTCATGTGGAAATTCTTCTTGATCCTCCCTTAATAGAGCAACCAACAATTCTAATTGAAGAAATCCCGAAGGATGCGGACATGGATTTTCTTGAGGAAGATGTCAATGAAGGAATAATATCAGCACTACAAGGATTTCACAAGAATTAAGATGTGAATGATGAAGTAAGCGAGAATGCTGAACAGTGTACAGTTCCTTAATGGTTAAGAAACAGAATGAAGAAGAAAGTTGTAGCAGAGAGCAATCCAAACAATGACATGGTGGAGTTTCCAAATAGAATTCGGCAATAGAGAAGAAGCCAGCAAAAAGATACTCCAAGATCACAAAGGATAGTTCAGGATCCTGCACAGTGCAACTTGCAATCCCGAAGGTTGATAAGACAAAAGATGATATCACTTGAGAAGAGTATGAGATTACAACTCTTGATTTGGGACAAGCAACATTGGAGCAAGTGATTGAGGAGTTTGGTGATTCCTAGAATTTGATTAAGGAAAGATTCAGGAAAGCGGAAGAAAAGAAGAACTAGCTTAGAACAGAGAACCAGCGATTGAAGGAGTATATAAACACTTGATAATTCTAATTCAGCAAGACAAAGGAAGGGATGAAACAAAACTTTCAAGAGAATTAATTGATGACTTGGAAGGGATGAAAGCTACAGCACAAGCTAGTTTGGGGTTTTAATGAGAAATTTCAATCACAAAGGGTATAGACATAAATATGCTACAACTCACACCATGAGCATCAACTCAATACAAATACTACACCCTTAATGGGCACCAACCCAACTTCACAAAGTACTAGTTCAGAAAGTTGAATGCACATGCAAACTCACTGTTTTACTCTGAAATGAGTAAAACCCTTAAAATCGAAATAATTTCACACTGACTGATATTATGATTCAGGACATTACAGTCTGAAAAAGTTCTCTGTGTACATTGATTGAAAACTACAAGTAATCAGACTTTCATCTCGATCTCCAAATATTTTCTTCCACTGCTAATACAAAAGGCTCTGCACTTTTATACTGAAACATCATATGTGTATATATACAGTCTGAAGCAATTGTAAAAGACTACTACTCCATCAATACACAACCTAGTATCACAAATACAATGAAACTCTACAGCGTAAAAAAAACTTCAGCACAGAAAGCATCATCATGGACTTCATTGATTTTTAATCTTTCACAACGTAGAAGCTTTTCAATTCAAAATCGATTCTCTTCACCCATGATATATTCAATGCTGAAAAAACTGACTGCATAAAGCCGACATAACGTTCCAAGACCTCAAAAATACGTTTTGAGTTTTTCTCTGCAACTAACTTTATTCAGAGCCAAAATAATTATTTCGTTGTTTGTTCTTCTACACTCTGAATAAAGACGTCACTCCATACTCAAAGGAAACGCCAATCAGCATTCTTTTTTTTTAAAACACCCCACACAGCTAAAAAACCGCTACACATACTCAGCTCTGAATTAAAAAAACTTTCCAAAAAAACTTGATTCCCTTGTCACACTATTCAATTTTTGAAACGCCCAGCACTCAACTTCAACACCAAAACTCAGAAAATAACAACCAAAAACAGAATCGTTTCAAAGTATATTTGAATCTCACCAAACCATTGTCTTTTTCTTCACACCAAGAAATCGGGCAGCTAGCAAAAATACACAGCTTCAAAAATATTCAATACACTTAGAAAAGTCAACCCGATACACAAAATAGAAGACCCAATAGTCAAAAAAAACTTCAAAGGAAATGCCACATATCTTAGCAACACGTTTTATCTGAAGATTTCAAACATTAATGTCGCACTATTCATTTCCAGCAAAAGCGACTCCAAGAAAACGGTTTGTTTAAAAAATTCTCTGCAAGAATTTCTGCCATCACAGAGATACCCTCTGCACATAACATAGCTGCCCAGACTGAAAGGAAACAAAAGCTATCAGAAAGAAAGTTTCACAAATAAAACGTCTCCTGTACGAAATGAATAAGATTCTTCTGACAGAGGAAATGAGAGGAATACATTCACTTGTAACCGCTGCCAAAGCTGATATAACAGTCTGGACAGCCAGAACAAAAACCTTAAAAGACAACCCGCCACACACACGGCAAATTCTAAACTGAAATTCGAATTTGCCCAAATACACAAAATAGAAGAACCAATAGTCAAAAAAAACTTCAAAGGAAATGCCACGTATCTTAGCATTTAGCAACCCGTTTTACCTGAAGATTTCAAACATTAATGTCACACTATTCATTTCCAGCGAAAGCGACTCCAAGAAAACGGTTTGTTTAAAAACTTCTCTGCAAGAATTTCTGCCATCACAGAGATACCCTCTGCACATAACATCACTGCCCAGACTGAAAGGAAACAAAAGCTATCAGAAAGAGAGTTTCACAAATAAAATGTCCCCTGTACGAAATGAATAAGATTCTTCTGACAGAGGAAATGAGAGGAATACATTCACTTGTAACCACTGCCAAAGCTGATAGAACAGTCTGGACAGCCAGAACAAAAACCTTAAAAGACAAACTGCCACACACATGGCAAATTCTAAACTGAAATTCGAATTTGCATACTACTGCACACATGGCGAAAGCTAAACTGAATCGACATACCTCTTCTTGACATCAATGACAAAACAAATTCAACAGACCTTTCATACTCCAATTTGTCAAATTCTAATTCGAAAGCTATGTTGCTGAATCGTGGGATTTTCCAGGCAATTCCAGGTACGAAATGTATCAGAATCCGATTCTGAAATGAATCTCCTGTGGGTACATCCAGGGTTCGCGTTTTTAGATGCCGAAATGCTTTTGAAATATTTAGTGATTCTTGTTTGATCTTTATGATATTCTTAAGACCTACAGTGCTGATTAGTGAACTCAGAATTTGTTGCTGAATTGTGGGGTTTTCCAGGCAATTCCAGGTACGAAATGTAACAAAATCAGATTCTCAAACGAATCTCCTGTGGGTACATCCAGGGTTCATGTTTTTAGTGTTGAGTTTAGGATCAGAAGTGAAATAGGCATAAGTACAGAAATAATAAACACTTGAACACAGCAAGTACCCTGGGAAAACCCTCCTTCTTGAGGGGGAAAAACCCAGCTAATAGTATCTCTTATATTATTGAATAATACAGAAAATTTGCCTCTACAACTTGGCCAATCTCAAGGCCAATAGTAAATACAATACGAAAGTGAAGGCACCTCACTAGGCGTGAATTTACAACAGAAATAACATCTCCTTAATAGGTATTGATCGGAAGCAATATGCCAATATGCTGAAGATATCGAACTCCTTCCTCAAGCACTAATTTGTCTACAATGTGTTAGATCCTCAAATGAATGAAGATCGAATGAGTATATATATGCAAATCGGGGTGGCTTTTCAAGAATAGTCGACCCCAAGAGAGACGTCTTTACAAAACATGAAATAGGACGACTTCTCATCAAGTCGGCTATAATTTAAATCGAGGCATCTCACACTTGAGTCGACCTCATACACAAATCATTTAATTATTTGAATTTGATAGGAGAAAGAATCGCCTGCTGCTATAATAACATCACACTCCCTCTTAGCTAGGGAGATATCTTTCCCGATATCCATGTCATGGACTCTCTCAAAATGACACTCACAATGGCTACACCCATTTGAGGAAGAAAGTTCATCATGAAGTCAGTCAACGTGATATCGTCATGGAGTCACTTAACATGACTTCCACCATGGCTACTCCCGTGTGTGGAAAGGAATATGTGCACAAGTGCCCATCAGGAAGTCACTCAACGTGATGTCATCATGGACTCACTCAACATGACTTCCACCATGGCTACACCGATGTGTGGAAAGGAATATGTGCACAGGTGCGCATCACGGACTCACTAAACGTGATGTCATCATGGAGTCACTCAACATGACGTCCACCATGGCTACTCCCAGAGGGTGGATAGAACTACATCTCCGTCTTAGAGATGGACAAGGGCTTTCACCTCAAATTTCTCCGTTTCATAGAAAAATACAATATATCAGATAACACAAATTACTGATGTTGAGCCTCCCTCACAGCAAGGGCTTCATTCTCCACAACTCGAAGCTTGTCTCAAAAAAGCACAAACTTCACTCTGGAGAGAGGCTTCGTGAGAATATCAGTCGTCTGATCATCAGTGCAAATATACTTTAGTTGAATAGCTTTCCTAAATACCATATCTCCGATGTAATGGTATTTGATTTCCACATGTTTTGTTCTATCATGGAACACTGCATTGACAGATAGCTTCACACAGCTTTGATTGTCAAAATGAATAACAATCAGCTCCAATGATTGTCCAAACAATCCTGCAAGGAGCTTCCAAAGCCACATTGCTTCTCGAGCTGCTACACATGTTGCAATATATTCAGCCTCTGCAGTGCTTAGTGCCACTGAAGACTGCTTCCTCCAACACCAAGAAATCATCGCAGGCCCCAAACTAAAGCAACATCCATAGGTGCTCTTCCTGTCAGCCACACTCCCAACCCAATCAGAGTCAGAATAGGCTTGTAACTTTAGATCTACACTGGAAGTATATCTAAAGCCATATCCAATTGTCCCATGCAAGTATCTCAAGATATGCTTTGCTGCAACTAGATGAATTTGTCGTGTTCACACATGAACTGACTGAGGGCACTCACTACATAGCAAATGTTTGGTCTAGTATCAACTAGATACATCAACGATCCAATCAACTGCCTGTACATGGTGGGATCTACCAAATCTGAACTAGTTGCAGACTCACTCAATTTCTTCAAATTTGTTTCCATCAGTGTAGACATAGATTTGCAATACATCATCCCAAATCGCTTCAAGATATCTATGGTGTATTTCCGTTGACTTAGAATAATCTCATTGGGTCTCTGCCATACCTCCAATCCTAGAAAGTAATGCAAAAGACCTAAATCCTTCATCTCAAACTCAGAAGCTAACTCCTTGCATTTGGCAACAAGATGTTCTTCTCCACTAAGGAATCAGTCATCAACAAAAAGAACCAATATTAAAGCCTCACCATCAATTACCTTGAAGTAGAGATTTGAATCTACATCATTCTTGGAGAATCCCAAGCTCATCAAGTATCGATCAATCCTCTCGTACCAAGCACAGGGTGCCTGTTTAAGGCCGTACAATGCCTTCAACTTGCACACATGAGATTCCTTTCCATGAATCACAAACCCATCTGGTTGCTCAATGTACACTTCTTCTTCTTCAATCACACCATTAAGAAATGTTGTCTTTACGTCCATTTGGTGTAGCTTCCATCCTTTAGCTAAAGCAATAACAATAATAGTTTTGATGGACGTATATCGAGCAATAGGAGCAAATGTCTCCTCACAATCTATTCCCTCCTTTTGAGAGAATCCTCTAGCCACAAATCTTGCTTTGTATTTTTCAATGCTTCCATCAGATGCATGCTTGATCTTGAAAAGCCACTTAGAAGATACAACTGATTTTCCTTCAGGTCTTGGTACAATGTCCCAAACATCATTCCTGATAATAGATTGATATTCATCAGCCATAGCATCTCTCCATACTTGCTAACTTGATGCTTCCTCAACACTGGAAGGCTCGGACTCGATGATGTGACTCATCAATGTTACATAGCCAAGAAACTTTTGAGGTCTTTTGCTTTCTTTGAATGTGCCTCTAGGGGTTGCATACTTCTCTGGATCTTGCATAGTCTGTCTAGCCCATAGAGGTCTCTTTTGACATATAGCAATATCTCTCGAACCATCGGTAGGTTCCAAAGGCTCGACTGGATCAATAGCCTCTTCAGGTTTAGTAGACTCCCTCTGAATCTCAGGAGTATGATCAATGTCCACGTCCTGACGAGTCTCTTGGTCTTCATTATCTATCTCCATGTATGAGCCTTTAGATCTTTTGAATGCAACATCTTCAAAAAAGACATCCCTGCTGATCTCTATCTGTTTTAGTCATGGAATGTAAATCATGTAGGCTTTTGAAGACTCACTGTAACCCACAAATATTCCTTTCTTGCCAAATGGTTCTAACTTAGATCTCTTATCTTTAGGCACGTGAATACAAATTGGACAACCTAAGATTCTCAAATGACTAACCTCAGGTTTCACACCTGCAAATGCTTCTTCAAGAGTCATATTTTCCAATATTCGATGAGGGCTCCAATTCTGAACATATACTGCAGTTCTGGATGCTTCTACCCAAAGGAAGGTTTGTAAGTCTTGATCATGGATCATAGCTTTGGCTGCTTCAACTATGGATCTATCCTTCCTTTCTGCAACTCTGTCTTGTTGGGGATTGTAAGGAACACAAAACTCCCTTTTAATCCCTACCTGAATACAGAAGTTATGGAAGCCTCCAGAGGTGTATTCTCCTCTGTTATCAGATCTCAGAACCTTGATCCTTTTCCCAGACAAATTTTCTACCTGAGACTTAAATCCTTTGAATTTCTCAAGCACTTTTTCAGATTCCTTAGACTTCAAAAAATAAACCCAAGTCTTTCTAGTGTAGTCATCAATGAAAATTACATGATACCAAAAACCACTCAAGGATGCCACAGACATTGGACCACACAAATCAGAATGAACAAGATCTGGAATACATTTTGATCTACTTTCACTACTATGAAAAGGACCCTTAGAATTCTTACCCATTGCACATCCTCTACAAGTACCAAAGGAGAAAGAATCTCCCGCTGCTACAATAACATCAACATTTAGATGCCGAAATGATTTTGAAATGTTTAGTGATTCTAGTTTGATCTTTTTGATATCCTTAAGACCTACAGTGCTGATTAGTGAACTCACAATTTATGTATCATGAGATTCTAGTTTGATCTTTTTGATAGTGAAAACTGAGTTTAAATTAGTTTGTTATGTTTCAAATTTGGAAATTTGTAATGGTTTTGTTTAGCATATGTATTGGTATATGATATTCTAAACTTAATTCTATTTTTTAGCTACATATATATACATACATACAATTAACGTACCGAAAACATACCAACCCCCAAAACAATTTCTGTCATACCGGTGTTTCATACCCACATACCCATTCCAATCCCCGTACCCGATTCAGATACTTAGTTTGAAAGATACATCATTTGTATTAAATGTAAATTTGATGTTGGTGGATTTCGAACAATATAAATTGAATACCATTAACATATTTATAAGTGAAATAGAAGGGTTGTGTCATTAATTTTGGGTTAATTTCATTAAGTGATCCTCCTTTCCACAAGCAATACATTAATATTCATTTTAGCCCCTTGAATGCACCAACCAAAGTGTTCTCCAACTAAGATATTTTGATAAACCTCATAAGCAATTCATGTAGACTCTTAGGGCTAGTTCCTTTCCAAGCTAGCGAACCTTTTCCATTCCACACAGCAGTGATTCACAGTTCACAAGTGTGTCAAATGCCACATCAACATGTCCCACATATTATCATGTCTCCTTTTGGTTGGGTAAAACCTCTTCGTGTTGGCTGTTTATCATTAGGCTGCTACTGTGGCCTACATAACTTGATTGCAACATAAGTATGTATCATGGGATTTAGTTTTAAAACTTCTTTTGATGGTCCCAGGAGTCCATTCTTCCTTGTTGGCCAACCTTAATGAAGCCATGGGAATCATTGACCGACGCCTTTCCTTAGGCAAAATGGTTGTTACCTACATTTCTTCACCGGTGGCTCTAACTGATATTCCTATTTGCCGTAAATCGCAATTCTTGCTTGATGTTTTTGTGACTGGCAGCCTCTTTACTGAGGGCATCCCCTTGAACCTAATATCTATATTTATCCGCAAATTGCAAAAAAATGGTGAGAAGACAAGGGTCAGCCACTGATAAGTCAGCCACTGATAAAAATCAGTCAGAATTCAGGAAAACACAGGCAGTAACACTAGTCTTCATGAAATTATGGTTTTCTGTAAGGCTTGTACCTTGTTCTGAGTGACTGCAAGTGAAGTTGAAGTTTGAAATTCTTAGATTTAATTTGTTGAGCTTTTGCAACACTTCTTAGACTGAGCACCTATACCATGACTAGTGATATTTTCATAATGTAATGAACTATTACTCTACTACATTGAAAATTTCTCAATTTACTGTTCTGTTTTCCTCCCATTGTTGTGAATTAATTTGTGTGAAGACTGAAGAACCTCTTGGATTGGTTGCCCTTCACTGGGTACCTGCTCTCCGACTGCTTCACAAAGCAAAGATATTGATCACTTAGCACCAATTTGAATAAATTTTCGAACAAATAACTCAAAACTTTGAATTTCTCTAAAATTTCTTTCATTTTTCATTTGTGAACCTTGAACTTAATAACAATTTCCATTTTTAATTGTCTTCCACCTTTCTTAAAAAGATCATGTTTCCCTACTCAATTTGAGACAGATGGAAAAATGAAAAAGAAAAAACTAGGTTTTATTAAAAATAGAAAATTTGATCTCTGGTAAGCACTGAAATTGCTCGTCTTGAATTTTGAATTTCCCACAATGGCAATTGCATACTTGAATGATGATCCCCACATATGATTCTGGCTAAATTAGCCAAAAGCAATTTGCCTCAACCTCAATCATTCCTGTCTCTGCCAGGCATCTGCTACCATAGTCTTCATGACGAACAACAGACATACATCGTCGGTGGACCAAGGCAGACCAACACTTATGGAGTTTGCTAGTTTGGCTGTAAAGATAACATAATTGGCATTGATAAGACAAACGCAACCTAGCATTTGGTTACAAAAATGACTGATCTGAATTTTATGAAGGGTGGCACTTTTGGGTACCAATACCTGCAACTGATGGGGGAATAACCAGTAAGTTTGGTAAATATGTCAGGAACTTAACCTTGCAGCAGATAATTTTAACCATGTTACGCTAAGAACTTAATTCAGACAATGGCATGAAAATCTTTGGTCCAGATCCAACTTAAAAGAAGTATTCGTAAAAGAAAAATCCATATAAAAAGTAATAGAATTCTACGTCAACCAAACCGTAACTAACCTTTGTTGATTCCTTTGGTTTCCTGAAAAATTTATGGCTTCTTTTCCAAGGCCAGTCAAGTTCAAAACAATTTGATGACCTGTAAATGCACATAAAATTACCAAAACATACCTATGCAGTGAGAAATACAGCAAAAAAGGAAGGAAAATCTTTTATAGATAACACCAGAAAGAAGTGCTACCAAAAGAACTCGTTGAAATCATCATAGTTTCGCCATGCTGAATGTGACGCTTTCCCATTATCGTTACTTCGAGCCTCCTGTGTAAAAGAAACAATAAATAGTCGATAACATTCATTCACAATGATTCATTGATCTGTTTATGATTCCATTCTTGCTTTAGGTTATTAGCACATTAGAATTTCAATTTACACAAATAGTTATGTCTTGCTTGAATATTTGCACATTAATTAATCAATTAAAATAAATAACTGCATTCTCCAGGAGCACAGATAGATTAACATACAAATTACAATGTAAATTTAATAAATAACAAGATCTAAATATTTTCTTCAAATGAACTCAGGGATATCATTCAACAAAAGAATACATCAAGTTTGTAACAGTCACCATGGGCATTGGAAATGCTATTGGCTGAAAAAGCCTTGGATGACAACCACAATTGATGAAGGCATGTGCCATGAAATGTAACTTATGAGATGGAAAGAAAAATTAGTCATATATTGGAGGAAGAAAGGAAATAGAAGCTAAAAACTACAGACTTAAAGACTCCATAGACAATGTCTAGAAGCTATTAATGATTGTTCATCAACTGGAATTCTACACATTCAGAGAAGAAAAATAAATAAGTTCTTAATTGTGTTCATATAAGCAAATTAATTGAATGGAATGTAACATTACAAATTGGTGCTCAACGAGGATTGGTGCATCTAAACTGCCAAACATGTAAAATACAGTTATAACTGAGGTACTAATGACTACAGCTGTTCCATGCTGGCCTAATGCAACACAAGTAGCAGATAATTTCATGTACCCCAATCCTTATCAATGGGTATGGTAATCCACAATGCCTGCCCTCTATAGTTACCAGTGACAGAATCATCTGCTGCAAATGTTATAGACATCTTGATGTTGTCTCCATTAGATCTGCCCAGTGAACACTCAAATAAGCCTAGATAATCAAATAAATTTAATCATGGCCAGCACAATACCTTATCATTCAGGAAATGTAAAAATTTGCCTCAATTCCTTTACAATAAACTATAAAGTTATCAAAAATTGCACCTACCTTCTAATGGAGAGTACATTTTTTTGAAATGCAGTCTTAAAGCAGGACAATCCAGATAGCATTAGCAGATCACATTGATTACATAATCCCAAAATCACCGTGAGTATCAAATAAATTGTTTCATGACAATACAAACATTGATAGTTATACTGCTTATTACTTAGGCAGTGTATTAAGAATTTGAAAAAGTACAATAGTTGTTCATCTACCCTTTAAAATTATATATTCTTTGTTAACATGGAAATATGGGCATCATGAAATCCTGTGGTGACAAAGGTAGGCTGTGGGCATTGAAGAAAGGGCATGCACGAATTTCCAACCAAGGATATAGGGCTTACCTTGGATGTTGTCAGCCAAGGGAAAGTGCATTTATATGATTTTGTTTTATTCATTGTACCCATTAGCTTAAGGACGTCTGCATCTGATCACCAAGTGAGAGAATAGCCAAAAGTCCAAGAAAAATCAGATATGTATAAAATGTTATGGGATAATTTCAATGCATTTTTATTAATATTTCAATTACTTCAGTGTCATTCTCAATTGTGTTTTCCATCGAATCATCATTTTCTGTAAAAAACTTCACTAAGGGTAATAATTACACTAACAATCAATATCATCTTCGCAGTGGTTTTTTAATGCAAGCAAAAACAATGGATGTGGAAAATAATTTTCCCGGATTAGTTATGCTAGAGGAGGTCATGCCCAATTACTCTGCTTTTGTTATCCCATTTAATAAAACAGTCTCACATGGTCAAAAATCTCCTAATACACCATGAGCTATTTCATTGTTAATAAACAGTAGTTGTTAACATTGTATTCCAACTAATCTACAATTCATAAGTTATTCATCAAGAAAAAACTATTAAGGGATGATGTCACAAAGAATCATTACACAGCAATATTCTTGGTATTCTTTCATTTACTATTCATATGTCATAGATAAATCCATGCATAAATCATACTCAACAAACCACAAAATTCAGTATGACCAACTCATGACAATGCTCAGTAAACATTTCGAGTTTAATTCACTCAGCAAAAATATAATATCAAAAATTAATTAAAGAAAATAATTACCGCTGCTACAATCTCATATACAGGCAAGATGATTTCCTGAAGGAACGATACAACATTCTCCCCAGTGCAAGATTGAGCTGGCTGGGCAAATTGCTGTTGCAGTATTTCATCCAACTCTCTTGCCATCTGCACCAATAACAATTTTTAAAGTTGAATTAGAACTAGGAGGTAAGAATTGCTTCCATGACAGAAATGAAATTTAATGAATGTATTTTTATGTCCATGTATGACCAAAATAGACAAAGGACTAAAAGTATAGCCAGAGAAAATAGCAGATATTGTCAAAACAAAATTCACAACTGAAAGGAAGAAATTTAGAAATCAGTAAAATCCATTTCGACAAAAAATATAAATCCACAACCCTAAGAAATAACAAAAATACATATCAATAACAAGAATATAACAACGAACAAGATCTATCATCAAAACCAGAAGCTGAAAGGAGACCTTCAATCAAAGGATTCGATAGTCCAATTCAAAATTAATATACCTAAAATTAATCTTAATGATCCACATGTACAAATCAATTGAACATATTAACCGAATGCCAAAATTAGAAAGAGATCAGGCAATGAAGAGACTATCAGCTAAAAAGACACCATTTTAGGACAAAACATAAGAGACTAAACCAAAAAGGCATCTAACTTGGATTACATTAGCCTTTTTCAAGTAACTTCCAAAATGAACTTCAATGTTGCTTTGATATAGAATGCATGGCAAGCTTCAAAAGGATGCATTATCTGAACCTGGTCATTACTCAATGGATTGGAATAAAACCATGTTACCGAGTTCTCCTGTTGGAGGCCCCATGCCCGCTTTAAAACGGCTTGGGAGAGGAAGCAAGAGTGAGAGTTGAAGCAGCTTGGGAGTGGCTTGGGAGCATCCCAACCACCCTAGATTCTTTGTATGGTTGAAACTTGAGATGCTCCCAAGCGTTCCCAAAAGATCCCACATGCTCCAACAAGCGAGCAAAGACAACAAATACCTGCAAACACTTTAAATGGTGATTTTTGAAACTCTAAAACCTTAAAGTTGAGGACTGGCTTCTGTGAAAAATTTTATGCTATTGTGATTGTGATAACCTGGGCTTCTATTATAAAGTTAATGAGATAGCACAAAGGTAAAAAGAATGTCAAAAGTATCTTGTCGACATTGAATTTAGCATTTGTGGTATTAACGATGCTTTACTCTTTCTGCCAGAAAAAGCCTATACAATCCACTCTCTTCTTCTGTAACAGTTTTTGTCATCTTAGTGTTGGAACCATGGGTTGTAAAGATAATTTGAGAGGTCAATCCAGTTGATACTATGTACCAGTGATTCGTCTGTTTTAATTGAAAATGAAAACTCAGTGAAGTGGTTTGTTGAAAATTAATCTTGTGATTGTATTTGGCTTGGCAGTTGTTAGAAAAGGTTTGTTGAAAGTTTCCTTCAAAGTTAAACATTTCTCTCTGGCTATGGTTTGTTTGATCAAAACCTTTTAACCTTACCTTAGATTTACACAAAGAATTTGATCACAAACTAGATTCGAATAACCTTTTCCCTATCAATGAGTCATTGGCCATGCCCTAATTGATAAAGAAACAGTGAAACCCTATAAATTACTATTACCACCTTGACTTCCATCCGCACTTACAATAATAACTAGCTATTACAGTTAACAAGTGCATCAAATCCTTCACTAAGGACCAAGGTCTTTGACACAAACAGATAGGCTCATAACTTTCTCAAATTCAAACACGAAAGAGTCCAAAACATCACCAACATTCCAACAGGATCAACTTCTTCGAGATGTACTAGACCTCAAGCTCTTCAACTTTTCAAAAGTGGAGGTGCAATATGGGCCCAGTCATAGGACCACCATTGTTCAAGTACACAGTCACAACAAAGCTCTAATGATCACAAAACAATATATATAGTATATTATAATAACATAAAAATATGCTCTATTAATATATATTTTTAATTATCAAGACTAAATATATGAAGTTCAAGATCTCAGATCATAGCTACCAAGAGACCTGTCTCCTACCCCTGGAGACATGTCTCGGAGAAGTAGATGGAGAGGCATCTCCAAAAACTTCTTGACGCATAGGGTGCTTTTGGCTACTGTCTCCTGCCATCATTGAAGTCTCATGACCAGAATTTGATGCCTTTTGCCAAAAAAACTTATGGCAAAATGCAGTAAAAGGAAAAGCCATAGGGAAATATGTAATAACTAATAGGGAAACTGTGTCGCATGAAGAAAAATATCCATGCAAAGTTATAGTGATTAGATCTATTGACAGTGTAAACTTTTTGAGGGGGACATAAACAGTTGTATGACCGATTTCTTGTCATCGTAATGGTCTAAAGAGAAATTGCCATTACTATTTAGTCGACAATATTGAGTGTGCTCAACACCTATATTAGCTTACTTTCACTAAACCATTTAGACTAGCTATGGTACCAGCAGTGTAAGCAATTTTAATTTCAATTTTTGTTCAATTTTAAAGTTAATGTTAAACTTTACCACTGTTCTTTTTTTGAAAGTTTTCTATGAAAATTATTAAATTATATTAAAAAAAGTTGGCATCTCCAGGTACCCCTGTCTCCTATTTTTGATAATTAGCCGTGTCAGTATCGGTACCAATCTCCAGAGTCTCCAACTACCCCCATTTCTTGGTAACATTGTCTTAGATGTTATGTACATCGTTTAAGTTCAATTTATTCATTTGTTTTTCAAACTTCTCTTTACAAATTGTAGGCTTGTTGCAAATAGAGAAAATATTTCCTTTTTAACATGGCATCTAGTTTTAATTATCTCGGCAAACCATAATTCAGAATGGACTCAGGTTCACCGCTATGGAGGCATGTAGAAATGGTACACTAAGTTCCAAGTGGGGGGACATGTGTTTGGATATGTCCAAGATGTGATAAGCAGTATATTAGTTCCTACATTCGAATAAAAGGCCATTTGTTTGCAACTCTTGGATTGGAAAAAGTGGTGTACATACCACCTAAAATAAAAAGATTTTATTATGGAGCAAGAGGAAGCAAATGCAAAGATTGGAAATAGAATGGGGCATCCATCAAGTAGAAGAAGGGGCTCATGGAGGCCACATGCTTCTCCATCTCTTACACAATGTCATCCTTGATAGTGTAGTAGAAAGGCATCCATTTTTTAGTAGGAAAGAGGATGAGGCTAGTATCATGACGAGACCAAAGGGACCATTGGAGGGCATTTAATAATGATGCCATCGATATGCTGACCAAACCATTCCAAGATGTCTCTATGCAAATTAATTTGATTGCAGTGTGATCTAAACGAACAATGTTTCTAAAAGTTGTAAATTGTGAGGGTAGGTGAGGCATGCACAATTTATTGTTGACATCCTTATATAGTGTATTAATGAAATGGGTCCTCAAAATGTTCTACAAATTATAACATAAAATGCAAAGAATTGCGAAGTGGTCGGTATGTTATTTGAGACACAATTATCACATATATTTTGGTCACCTTGTTGTGTGCATTCACTCAACCATATGCTATACAAGTTGGGTGGAAAAATAGATCCAAATGTTCATAACATACCACCACATGTTGTAAGATATTTTTTACCATTCTCGCGATTAGAGCTATTGCGAATAATTAAAATTTCAAACAATGCAAATTTCTGGTTTTATGTTTTACTTTAGTAATTTATTTAATAGTTATTGAGGCTAGATTTGTATCCAACACAATTGACTTGAGACATCTTGTGAAGGTACAAAAGGCACTTTCTTTTTATGGTCATTAGCCAATCATAGTCCATAAGGAGGCAATCCAACACTGAGAGGGCAGCAAGTGTAAAGCAAATTATTCTAGATGACACTTGGTGGGATCATGTGGACTATAGACTAAGTTGCATTGAGTCCATCATGAATATGATATTATGATCCGCTTTACTTCCATGGATAAGCCATGCTTGGGGGAGCTTTATGACAGCATCAACTCAATGACTAAGAAGATGAAATCCATCATAAATCAAAAGAGCAAGATCCTAATGAAAACTTCCTCAAAGAGCTACAATCAATTTGTCTTGAGCGATAGAAGAAAATGAGCACCCCACTCGATCTTCTTGCCTTTGCATTGGCTCCCAAATATTACATGCAAGAGATTCTTGCCATGCCAACAAGGATGCCACCATACTGAATATACTGAAGATGAAATTACAAATCAACTTGCTCATTTTGTAGCCTCCTATGGTTAAGTGCTTCTGCTTTTCATGACAAGTATAGGAAGCATACACACTCTTGATGGTACCTCAATGGCCACAAACTGTCACACCTCAGAGTTCCAAATTTTATTACAAGTTTATGAAATTTTACCCACTCTATCTTTGGTTTAAACATTTGAAATTTACTGTTTTAAAATTTGAAGTTTGATTTACAAAATTGTTTATTTAACAAATCTAATGAGAGCTCCCTTTGCTTCAATAGGTTGCTAGTTTTTCAGCTTAACAAATTTGTAGATACTCCATCCACTTAGTGAAGCACAAACAATTGGCATAAAGTAAAGTGAAGGAGCTAGTTAACATGCATTCCTACTTTTGCCTTCTTACTTAAAAAGATGATAAGTACATGAAAGGGGCAACGAAGTTCTGGGATTTAGAACTGGAGCAAACTGACTTGGAGCTTTCTTTTGTTGCATAATCTTCAATGTTTGAGGAGTTGACTGGCAGGCATACTTTTACTGCAAGTATGTGTGTGTGTCTGTGTGTGTATGACTAGAACACATTATATCAAATTTCCAATGAAATATGAAGAAAGCTATCCACATACATCACTTTGCATAGTGGTAAGAATCTACTTACATTATGAAAAATATAACAAATGCATTCAGGCAAAAAGCGAATATTAGCAGCTTCACCCCAAATCAAAAAGTATAAAGCAACTAGCAGCAGCTTCTTTTCTCTGTTTACTGCTTCCACACTGCAAAATCAATATAGGATACTTTGCAATCAATCATAATGGAAAACAAATTTATGCTATAACATATTTGAAAAGTTCAGAGAATTCACAACAGATTAGGAAAATACCTATGCCAATAAGGACGCTTGCGCAGATATTTACACCACTTCAGATAGTTATCTAAAGACTTTATGAAGACATTGTGAATGGATCCTTCATCTATTCTCTGGAGCCAGGAAAACAAATGGCACAGAAATGCTCTAAGATGAGACAAGATCAACAAAAGAAGAAAAAGCAATTTACAACCTTCACTAGTGAACTATAATGAAATATGGATTGCAATTAAAATTATGAAAAGGGTGACAGTTCAAAATGTTATTTGTCTACAATTTCTATTTTTCAATATTTTTTTCTTTGATGTATATACCATGTATTTTTAGTTCTTTATTAACTTGAGAAATTATTCATGAAATGTAATTTGCGATCCATTGACTCAATTAAATGAACATATGTTGATAGTAAACATAATCAGCAAATCAGACAGATACTAATGTTAGGGCATTTAAAAATGGCAAGGAATTAACTTATTCTCCTGCCACAATCAAAAACAACACAAATTTGCATATCAAACAAATCATCAAAACGACAATTGACTATTATGTGCAAGAAATGTATGCCAAATACATATATTTCAGTGTCAGAACTGAAGTGAACAAGCCAGTACCATTTGCTTTAACAACTGCAATGCCATTTCATATCATTTCATAATCCTACTCCAAGATTAACAATAAGGCAACATTATATACATGTGATCAGTGATTTACCGGATCAACACCTTCGGGTATACCAAAACACGTCTGTGCATTTGTAACCAAGAGAACTACATGTTCACGCTGGTTACTAATGTTGTCTTTCTGCATTTTCAATAAGATTTCAACTCATAAGCTATCAGACTACAAAAAAATAGATATGCTTTCAGATTGCAAAGAAAATGTTCTAAACTTCAAAAAAAAAATTCAAATAGCACTCCCATGGAGTAACTATTAGATTCAAAAGGCTACAGAAAGATCTCAAAGAATATTTCTTTATCCAATTCATATTTAATAGACAATGTGTTCTACTAGGAGAGGCAGTCCACAATAAGATATACATTCTGAAAAAGAGCTGAACTCCCATTTTAACAAACCACATAGTAGCATAATAGAAAAAAAGGAAAACACAAAAGAAAAGCATAGACCTCTAAAACACATGCCTATCCCTTTTTTCTGTGGGATATGGACCTAAGATCCATATGCCCCATCAACTGTTTCTTGGGGGTAGCTTTTTTATTGTGCACTTCCATTCATCCTGTTGTAACATTCCCATCTTCATGAGAAAAGAGCAGAATCAGGAAGCAATTGATGAATTTCATCCAGGATAAAGTCTGGAAAGTTATCATCTATTGCCCAGTTCTCCGCCTGACACAAACCCAAATTCCAAGACATTTTTGCCTTCATTAAAAGGGAAAGGAATGGGGAACGAAGTAAAAGAACAAGCAGATCCACCCACTAGAGAGTTAGAAGAAGACATTTAACCAAAGATTTTTACAAATGACCGGATCCTTAGACATAGGGACCCCAGCTACAGATTACCTTGTTGTTCTTCATGATTTACATCACCATAGACAATTGTGTTATCCCTCTGCTCCTGCACCACAGCCTGCATAACATCCTCCATAGCCAAAGACACTTGACAATAAGATGAGATAGAAAAGCACCTTGCCATCAAGTTGATTTTATGGAAGACAAGGGTTTCCTAGCTTTGCAATTTGCAGCAACATGGTCTACTTGGAAACACTTGCAACAATGAAAGGAACATTTTCATTTTCCAAAACTTGTTTCCACAGACAATCTTCTATCTTAAACAAACTTCATCCAGAAGACCTTTTGAAATATCTATCTCAACTCGAATATGTGTAGATGTAAAAAGGATCAACTCATCAGAATAAGATCCAAAAAAATATCCCAAAGCACCACCTATCCCATTAAAACAAGGATCAACCCAGGACTGAAGAGGAAGATAGGACAGACATACCCATATTAGCATGACTGAAAATGTTACTATCATTCGGTAAAAAGCCAGGAACAAAGGCTTTCCTAGCAGAACATGGTTATCGCAGACCCAAGGCCTCTTACCTTAAATGAAAGCTCAATCTTCCACAGTTTTACATAACGAAACAGAAAATCCTTGGGCACTAGGGTAGATTACAACTCAATCTCTTGATGAAAGAATACCATTTTTAGTGATTCAGCCATATGTAGATCAATTGAATCTCTTAATGAAAGAATACCATTTTTAAGTGATTCAGAACTGTAGAATCACTAAACTGGGCCAGAAAAAATCAAACTTACAAATCAAGCCCAACTTGGAGTATTTCTCCTTTTTAAAATAGCACTTGATTATCATGGAGTGTTAAATGCTTGTCCCAGTTCACACTCCTGATGTACCTTGACTATATGTTCCAATATTTCTTGATCCAATTGTACTATCCCTCAATATATTATTTGAATTTCTTCATCCATAATGATAATTCTAACACAATATCCTTTGCCAACAATGTAATATAGAAATCTATAAAGAGATCACATTAAGGAAACTTTTCAACATTAAAACAATTTATCAAAGAAGCATTGTGTACTAAAATGTATAATCAAGAAGCTAGACATTTGTTATTTTATCAGATATCCTCTAAATTGTTTATCCAGACATGGTACATACGTATTCTCGAGTTATAAAATTGTTTCAAAAAAATAAAAAATGGACGATACACCTACTTTAAATCTTCTTTAAATTATAATGCAAAAAGCAACAATTAAAAAATCTATATCAATATTGACAATAACAGGCTGTTAAATGTTTTCATTTTCAAACTCTACAAGTATAAATTTAACTAAAATTTGGTAAACACTTACCCAAATGATGGAAAGAGAATTTTTCTAAAATAACTCTTCACCAAAACTCTTGTGGGTTACTTTTGCAAAATAAGTTATTCAATATGGCCAAAAGTGGATATGAAATATCACTCTGCAGAGTCTTTCATATGAAAGAGCTCAGACGATTCTTAGACTGTCTCTTCACAAACGCTACATTAAAACAGATTTATGAAAAAGCAGCTCATTTTGCACAGATTTATGCTATAATATTGTATTTGGGTAAACTTGTTAGAGTTCCCTTGCTTTCTTCACAGTATACTATAAACCATGAATTTAAATTTGCAGTTAGCGACACAAAATATTTACCATGAATTCAGACCTGTTCAGCTAATAGCAATCATTAAGACATAATCACAATAAGTTTTACCCAAAACAATTGTTTTACAGAAATTTGCAAAGAGAACCTCTCAAGTATTCCAGATGCTTTTCTCTTTGCATAATGGAGAGCTTAATGGATATAATTTCATGGAAAATTAGGAAAATACATTGATTTAAAAACAGAAATTCATCATCAAAGCCCACCAGAAAACTAGAACAAGAAATGGCGTCAATTATCCAAGGTAAGAGTTTATTGTTAGTACAAACCTGAAAGCCAAATGTATACTGTAGAAGATCAAAAATATCCAGGCTTCTGTGCTTAGGTATTGGAAAATCATTAGGTAACTGAGGCAAATCCCTTGAGTACCTCAATGCTGCAATTGCAGCCTTCACCTGTGGTTAAACATTGTAAAGTAATGAACACAATATACCAAAAGTCTGTTTTTTCTAGCCTCTTCACATAGGTAATAGTAACGCTAGACCCACATTCAATTAAAATTTTTCTAAGAAACCATGAATCAAAACAAAAACAAAAATACCAAAAACAGCAGGTGATATATTCAATCCAGAGAAACAGAGGCAAATAAACGATGCAGTTGGCTATTCCAAATGAATGATGCTTCACATGCATAATAAGGTTGAAAAAATAATGTTGGCTCATCAAAGGAAAGATTTATATAGCAGATACTTAATCATAAAAATATTCTTACCTCAGGAAACAAACCAATAGCATTTGTCATTGCAGGTGCATCCAAAGGTACAATATTATATGCAGTCATTTCATCGGTCATTGCTGCATCTGACTGCATAACTTTTTTTAACTGATACAACAGAAAATACCATCATGTTAGCCTTTCTAAGTCTTTCAAATTGTAAATATTCCATATAAATAACAAACCACTTTTTCCTATAAATATTTCAGGCTATGATGTTTGCTCAGGATTCAAGTGCATTTCTCCCTGAAAAATTAAAACCAACACTCTTGATGTTGTAACTTCCATTAAAGATCTTATATCCCAAGACAAGACATATAGACCCTGAAATTTGAATTGTAATGATAAATAAAGAAATGAGCCAACAATTAACAAGTATGAACAGCACCATGTTCAAACAATAGCAAGCAGGGTCAAAGAACCGGATCATCTTCCAAAGTGTAGCCTTTAACAGACATTGCAAGAATGAAGAAGTTGCATTACAAAAATTAGTTGGTGCACATCATATGTGTTCCCTTACATAGAAGAAATTTACATCTTATACCTCTTCTGGTATAAGCTTGTCAGCTTCCTCAGGACCTGCATCCCTGGTGAGGGCTTCCACAACCTCACCTAGAACCTTTAATGTTGCATAAACTCTCTTCATTTTTACAGTTCTACGCTCCAACCTGAGAAAAATCCAATATTTACAGTCCCCTTCATTAATGGATATAAGTGAAATACAATTCAAACCAAAAACACAAAACATATTGGAAATAAACTTCAGTAGGGACACCTAGAGCAGGCCTATTTGCTATACATTATTCCAAAATGCATGTGTTTTGGAAGGATGTTAACATTATTTAACATTCTTTATCTGATGCTGTGGTTGAAATCTCAGCCCTTAGCTGTATTCACAAAATATCCAATATAATCATTGCCTTGAAGATTGATTCAAAATATGGCATCTAAGATTCCAATCAAATTGTGGTATGAGGTAAAATAAGAAGCAGATGATTGGCACGTGTTTTAAAAGAATATTTAATAACAAGAGTGGTTAAGAATTAACAGAAGAGAAGATAATGCATTCAAAATTATAGTGCCATAACTAGCACCTTGTGAAACAAGGATTGTAAGATGCATAGTAAAAATAAAAACATTATAATAGCTTCTCATTTCATTACTGCAACCACTTGGTATCAATCCACACCAGATAGCCTGACAAGATACATATTCATTTTGTGAGTATCTACAATAGCCTAAATGTACCCACGTGTCCATAAATAATAGCAAAGTAATACCAGCACAAGATTTCATCCACCCATCATGAAGAATCAACAAGTATTCACGACCAAAGTCCAAAAAATGGAATAAACAAGTATGATTTCACAAAACCATGTAATGTTGCATTTATTGAATTTGTGAAGGGTATGAAAGCTCCTTTGTTGTATAGCGTTAAATTATTATGTGTAAAAACACATGCTCTGTACCTAAAATAAAAGCACAATATATAAACATTAAGCCAAAGGTTGTTTGGGAAGTGATAATCCAACTAGTGATATTTCAAGAAAGGAGCAAATGGTAAAGCAAAACAAAAGAAAAGTGCCCACTTCTACTCCAATGTCTAAGATGGACTCTAGTAGAATTGGGCCTAGAGTTCATAATTTGAGGAGTTGATTTATCCAACACAATGCTCCTGGTTTACAACATTTAATAAAAACTTAAAAGTATAGGTCGGAGCAAAGACAAGCACAAAGCAGCAAGTAGTCCTGTGATAAATTCTAGTACCTCTGCAAAATTACATCAAGACAACAAGGTAATATTTTGCTTTTTTAATTACTTCTGATTCTAAATTCTAATTTGTTTACTCACAAAACTTTGTTTATATATTAAAATTGTAAACTATGTTTTCTTTCCCAATTCTAAACTTTTGTGTTTTACAATCCTTTACTGGCAAGCATTTAAAGATGCGATTGTAATGGCCTATTAAGAATTTTAAAACCCTTATTTTAATGAGCTATAGGAACCAATTATGATAAAGAAGATAACTCACATGCAGTCAATGATTGATGAGCACTATCATGCTTAATGAATGGACTAATAGAAAAAGTAACCGGTTACTGAATTTTCTGGTTTCTTCTTCAGGTGGTATAATTTTCTGTAAGTTAATAGAAATGTCCTAGAAGATTAAAAGAAACAGCTATTTGTATGCCACCTAGCAACCCAAGATGAATCATCACTAATCAATGAGTTATTCTGCAAATAATTGGTACGTTGTTTATATACCTTACGTCCACAAACATCCAAAAGATTGGTGGGCAATTTCATATCTCTTAAACTAGGGCACACTTATGAGGAGCATTTGCCCCACTTATCATGATTTGGGAGGAAGTTTCTTATGGCTAAACCAGCATAAGGGCACATTTGGAGGGTGTTTGCCATTGCAACAACAAACATAGTGCACACTTTCTAACTTATTGCCACCTAGCAATCCAAGATGAATCAGCATTAGTCAATGGTATTCTACAAATAATAGGTAGGTAGTTTAATATATCTTACATCTATAAACATCCACAAGATTGGGGAGCAATTTGAATTATCTTACATCCACAAAATTGGTGAGCAATTCAATCCATCTTACATTCACAAGATCGAGTCTTTGTTTATTGTTATCAATTTCTAGCCCAAACAAAGCCTACTCATCAGCACACAACAAAAAGCTTGCTACTCATCTTAGGCATTCTCTATGAAAAAAAAAAATGATTTCCAATTAGCCCAAACGAAGCTCACTCATTGCCACACAATAAAACACATGCTAATCATCTTATGCATTCTCTATCACAAGACAAAAATTTCACATTGACAAGATAAACAGACTATGATTAGCTTACTCCGATTGATACTCAAATATGAACAACTAGATATTTTTCTCTTTGGTTTTAGAAAATGTTTCACAAAAGAGCAAACTTCAGCATGCCATAGCTTTATCCTCCACTAGAGTACGTGTGATCTCCCCAATCAGGGGCTCTTGCATTTTCTGATGTTTGTTTTAATATTTAATAAAGCATTTAATAAATAAATAAAATTATTAATAAGTATAATTATGGCCGGCTCTGTTTATAGTTTCAGGGCAAAAAATTATTAAATTTTAATAGATATAATTATTTAATAATTTTCTTGGCCGACCTCCTTCGTTTCTTCTCAAGCCGACCTTGTGGTGGTTAGAAGGAATTAGTAGATATACATATGCTGGCTGGAGGATTGGATCAAGCAGATTTATGTTGTCATTTGCATAAAACGTATGCACCTAATACTCAGGAGCCAATCTGAGTATTGCAAACTAGCAGGACGTAGCCCTTACCAAATTTCCTATTAAGCCTCCAATATATTGTTCACTTTTCTATTATTTCATCAATCGAATTGGACTGGTCTGAGTCGTATTACCTTCAGGAGCCATCTAAGGGAATCAAGAGTTCAGACGTGGATCCAAGGGGCAGGTCATAGTTGAGGTAGAAGGTGATTCTCTTTGCCATTGTCCTTGACAGGGCAAAGCTCAGCTGCAGTGCTATTATTCAGAATTGAGCATTCATATCCATTTGGACAAAGATCTGAAGCAGCTCAGGTGTAGGCAAGATCCAAGAATGCACGTAAGTACTAAAGGAGGCAGTCAGTTCATTGCTCAGCCAAGCTTGCATCGATATCATTACTTGTGCAACTAGATCAGAACTCATAAAGGTAGGGATTTCTGCTAACCTGCAGATATCTTGAGCAAATAGTCTGTTTTTTATTTCTGTTCCTTTGATCTAATCTTGGCAATGATATATTATTATATTTGTGAATGTGATTAATAAGATTGTATTAAACTGAATATTATCTGAAGATGGTGCTATGAATCAGATTATTATTTCTAAGTCGACCTGAGCCATTTAATTTGAGTTTACATTTTTCCTTCAATCTGAAAATTTTATTATTTCATAACCTGGTATATTTCAGCAAAAAGGTGTCAATGTCAATTGTGAAGCAATACGGTATGCCATGTTACAAGTGCTCTTTTTGTCACATGACATGGACTAAACTATTTTGTGACAATCAAAAAATATTGAAGTTAATGAAGCAACCAATTTATATTGCTCACACCAAGCACACTAGAGTTGATTACCACCATATTTGACAATTGGTTGGCACTGATGATATCTCTCCACTATTGCACATCTCAAGTACAATCTATTAATCTAGTGCATAGACCTCTCGGTGCCATTATTTTGTCAAATTTCAATAAGATCTTGGAGTTGTCTTCAGTTTAGTAGGTATTAGATATAATACAGTGGTAGATTTCATTGTATAAACCAGCGAAGCATTAATCGTTTGGGGAATTAATCAGCAAACCAAAAGTATAAGATTTTGAAAAAATCGGGAAAAAGTCAGGAAAAAATCGGATTTACAAAAAACATTAAAAATTGAAAAAAAAAAAAAAAACAATAAAAGCTACTTTTTTAATATTTAAGGACATTTCCATTGCATAGAGATATTGTAAACAAACAAAAATAGACTTCAACACATGAATTGCAAAGTTGGATGGACATGGATACAGGTACATCAGTATCCAATACTGATATGACTATTTTTTAAGACTCTTATATATATATATACACACACACACTAGCAATGATTAATACTTTAAGAGTTATATTTTTATGTATATGTATATTTTTCAATTATATTTAATACATTATATTTTAATTTTATATTCAGATTTAAATAGTGAAATATTTAACTATTATTATTGTTATTTTTTAATTATATTTAATATATAAACTCTTAGAAGCAAAAAAGATTTGGGGAAAAAATTGGCAAATCAATAAATTATAATAAATTTTAAATCTTACTAAGTTTAAAATTTCATTTAAATAATATATAAAAAAAATTAATTTTAATTTTAATATTTGAATTTGTTAAATTATTAATTTTATATTTAATAAATTTAACATATTAATAAGTTTAAATTATAAATTAAATGATTAAATTTGTGAATATTTAAATAAATGAATGTTATATATATTACATTTTAATTTAAATATTTTGAATTTGTTAAATTTAAATATTAATAATTTAAAATTTTAATTAAATATTTTAAAATACTAAATTTAAAATTATTAAATATTTATAAATAAAATAATATCAAATTGAATTATTGTAAATGTTAAATTTTTAATATAAATGAAATCATATCTATAAACTATATAAACTATATTATTAAAAATTTAAAACCACCTGCAACTGGACTAACCAATGCGGATTTATATGGCGCTCGACTACATCTTACGGATATATGGATTTCGACTACAAATTTTCTCCTCCTGTCATGCCTTTTGCATCTATATGGCGATTTCAAGGGCTTTTTTAGGGTTTCATGGGTTTTTCTCTGCAGGATTTTTACAGCAACTTTTTTCACATTTTTCCTGATTTTTTGGCGATTTCAACACAATTTTCAAGTGATTTTAAAGAGAAAAATCGTTGACAATTTGGTCAATGATTTTTCCACGAATCGCGATTAAGTCAGGGAAAAAATCGTCCACCTTCCCAATCCGTGATTAATCGGGTATAATCGCGATTTTTTAAAGATTATTGCTTCTTTGGTATAAACATAGGCATTCACCACTTATATTCATAATGAAATAACACCACATTATTTATGACTCGAAAATAACTTAATGCAAGTTATAATCACCAATGCAACTTCCCAATCCAATAATGTAGCCAACCTGCAAATGAAGTAATGTAACCGTAAATTAAAAGAGCATAAGACATGTAAATTATTGAGATATGTGCCGACCTATCTAGAAAAGGAGTAACCAAAAATGGAGAGGCATAAGAAAGGGTTTTAAAAATTCAAAACCCAAGTTCAATGAGAGATAAAAAAACAAAAAAATATAATAAACAAATTCTTGCTAGCTGATCTATTGAAGAGGCATAACTCTTGGCTTGAAAGAGCACAATGGAGGGTATAAATAAAGATTGTTTTGAGATCATTAAGGTATCCATTTCAATTGCATATCTCTTCCATTTAGAGCATACTAAAAGCAGAAAAAGGAGCAGATAAAGAAGCAGATTTATGGAGAAATGTCAGACTTTTTAAGAGAAGAATATGAGAGCAAATAATCAGACATAAAGAAGAGGTTTGGAGCAGAAATAAAAAGCAGCTTTTGGAGCAGACATAAAAAGAAGAAAAGGGCTGATGTATGAAGGAAAATCAGACCTGCATACTAGGAGATCTATCATATAAATTCAACCTCATCTGAAGGGCAAATTGATGCAAGTGGTGTGAAAATATTTGGTGACGATTATTGCAGACATAGTGCAGATTTATGAGCATATTTTGAATATCATATTTCAGACCTGAAAGGAGTTTTGAGAGCAGAAATTCAAGGCAAATTTGTGTGAAGGAGTGGGCAGATTGTTGAAGCTCTTCAAAGGATCTAGGACAGATCCATCAACATCATTATCATCCTACATCAGGAAGGTTGGAGCCTTCTACTTGGCGATATCAGAGGTTGGAGCCTCTTATTCAAGAGATTGGAGTCTCTTGCTGAGTTGGAACTCAGTGAAGGAGATTGGCGTCTCCTGTGGTTTGGTGGCTACGAAGTTGTAAGAGGTTATTGTTATCACAAAAGCTCGCACCCTTGCTGAGCTATCAACTCAGCAACCTTGTGAAACATGGAAACAACCCTGAAGTGTGGGACCTTGCGCAAGGGGGTTGAATCTCCGGAGAAGGCCGGCTTCCTTCTCAATCTAAGTGTAGGTATTGAACCAACTGAACACCTCAAATTTTACTTCTAAACTACCCTAACAGCTTACAAAGGAAAAGGGAAGAGAGAAATGCTTAAAAGGAAAGGAGGTGATGCACTAAGATAAGAGATTGTTCCTCTCCCCACCCGAAATGGCACAAGGAATCAACTGAAATACCCAAGAGATGCACAAACTTCAGTTGCATGAGTGACCCAAACGCATGTATGGAGGTTAGAATTTACTAAGTGTCAAGAGGGGAGAAGGATTCCCACAAGTCACACTCAGAAAATAAGTTAACATAGCATAGATGGAGAGAAAAAGCCACAAGACATACACCTATAATGAAGGTAAGAAAGCATACACAGCATATATAGGTTAGAAGGAGGCAAGAATGGAGATTTTCAATTAATCATAAGGCCAAAGGCCAATCTTACAGTTGCAGAAATGCAAAAGATTCCAAGTCTTTAAGAGAAGAGAAGAGCATAAGAAAGCTCAAGGCAAGAGCGAGAGAACAAAAAATGTTGTCATTTTATGACACCCTTGGTCTATCAGTAAGAACCGATCAGAGATATCTTCCATGGACCAGCGCTGCCCCAGCTGATCAAGGAGAGAAGAATCATGAAGTGTGAAGTGTTGCCTTGTCCGGAGGAAGTTCCTTCCTTGGCCTTTTCTTTTTCCCCAAAACCTCGGAAGCCCCAGGTTCTGAGGTTCTTTTCTCTTTGCCCTTGTCTCTTTCGTTCTTCCTTTTCTGGAACCCCGAGGTTCCGAAGTTCTTTGCCTTAGCCGCATTCTTTCCTTCTCCGTAACTCCGAAACCCCGAGGTTCCGAAGTTCCCTTCCTTCCCTTAGCTTTTCTCTAGTTCTCCGGAACCCCAAGGTTCCGAAGTTCTTTCCCTAGCTTAGTCCCTCCTCTCCTTAGCCTCTCTCTCTTTTTCCCCGAAACTCCGGAATCCCGAGGTTCGAAGTTCCTTGTCCCTTTTCTCCTTCCCTCTCCGAAACTCCGGAACCCCGAGGTTCTAAAGTTCCCTTCCTCTCCATAGCCTTTCTTCTATCCTTGCCCGGAACGCCAAGGTTCCGAAGTTCCCCTCCTCTTTAGCCTTTCCCTTTCTTCTTCGGAACTCTAGAACCCCAAGGTTCCGAAGTTCCTTTCTCAGGTTCCCTCCTCCCCCTTCTTCCTTATTCTCCCCGGAACTCCGAAACCCCGAGGTTCCGAAGTTCTTCCCTTGTCTTCCTCACTTCGGGAATCCAAACTTCCGAAGTCTCTGGATTTCCTTCCAACTGGCAACACTTCCGAATGGCGTGATCAACACTCAAGGCTTTTAATGCTCCGACAGCTTGGTGACTTGTACACTTTCTTTTGTGGAGCCACAAGGGTGCATTAAATGTTTTGGCAGGGTTTCCATCAGGAAGGTACGGGGCCATGTTGGGTGACTTATGTCATGTCTGACTTTGGAAGGTTAATCAATCTATCCTTCTCAGGATTGCCTTTGGTGGTATGGCTAGGTTGCTTGCATGTACAGGCCAAGTGCATGCACTTCCCTGCACTTCCAGACTAACATGCAGGGGTCACGATCACCATTGTAACCCATCTTTTCTATATAAGGTTGTTAAGCCTCATTGTAAAGGAGATTCAACCCCCTTGCGCAAGGTCCCACACTTCGGGGTTGTTTATATATATATATATATATATAATTTTATATATATTTGGTTATATATATGGATATGCATATCTATATATATATATATATATGCAAACTTTTAGAGAGTTAAATGCTTATAGACATTTATAATGTCATTGACTTGTCAGCATATTTTCTTGAGTATAGCCTTTCTTACTCAAATTAAATCCTCTTTTTTTGGCGGCATACTCAGAGTCGATGATGTGACCTTCCTTACCGCATGCACCAGCAATAACTAAGTAGCTCGCTCAACTAACAACGGCGGTATTAATAACCTTGATCTTGGAGATCGTCTATCTCTACTTCCCCTGCATCGTGACCCTTCATTCTTGCTCCTCTGACACTCTTAAGTGATCAAATCGGTCCTTTTCCGAGATAGCTGAGTTGTATCTTATGGCGCCTTTCAAAACATAATTAGTATAAGTAATGGCTCTGTTTGTAAAGCAGAAGGTTATCTGAGAAAGTTAAGCTTATTATGGATACTCCGCTAAGGCTTGTAGGGCTTAAGCGTCAAATGGCTTTTACAGGGGACATCAAAGAAGACAGATTGAAAGGCATTCTAGTCTTCCCAAATGTCCTGGTTATTCAAGCGGTCAAGAAAATTCTTGGGGAAGATTATATTAAGAATGAGGACCGCACTAGGGCCAATTCAGATATAGTGGCAATGTTCTTAGCGGTGGCCTTGCACTGTGAGAAGCATAAGGAGGTGGTGATGAAATTATGTAGAAGCGTCTTTAAGAAGGAACTGTTGGGTGAACTGGAGAGGGTGGTCTTCAACGTGGACGAGGAGTTAACTGTTCCTAAGCCCCACAACTATGTCAGACTCAAATGGAAAAACTGATGAATACTAAGAGGGGGGGTGAATTAGTATACCAAAAAATACTACCCTCAAACTCTTAAACAGTTTAGCAGATAACCAGTGCAACAAATTCACTAATAAACCAGTTAAGATAAATGTAAACCAAATAGCAAATAAAGCATTCACCCACAAAAGCACAATCACCATAACACAAGATATTTGACGTGGAAACCCAAATGGGAAAAACCACGGTGAGCAGAAACTCACAAGTAACTATCTGCAAAATAGAAACCAGACCGGTTAAGGTCAAACCAGTTAAGGTCATACAATGTTGATTACCAGAACAGATCCTGTTAGGAATCTAGATCTTTGTTAGGAGATAAGTCCTGTTAAAGACTACCCTATTAGAGAATTTCAAATCCACAGTTGTGAACCACCTTGTTAGAGGATTTACAAAAGCTTTTGTCGAAGATATGAGTAATCAACAAGTGAGTGATCTAGCTAATAGCACAGTCTGCTTAATTAGATCCTTGATAGCTCATTGTTAATGCATTTCAGCATTACTTCAGTCTTCAATATCTCCACACACTGTTTCTTCACACATACCTAATCTTCTCTTCAATGATCGCACATAACCTTGTCTATCTCACATACACATATATCTCTCATACATCATACATGCAAACCCTAGACATGATGTCCTTATAAAGGAAACTGGTTTCATGTCGGTCCAATAGGATTAGACTACAAGTTCCTAGGTTCAATGCATCTGGATGCATTTGGTAACACGGCACAAAATCACCGCCAAAGTGTCGGTGGATGATAACTCATCACATATTACAGAAATACCGGTTGGTAACTGATCACAGAGTAATACCGGTTAATACAATATACCGATTACCGGTTTACAAAAATGAAGACTGGAAAATGTTAACTACCGCTTGGGTCCTTCGTATCGCTTGTGATCTTCAAACCGCTTGAGATCTCCATACCGCTTGAGGTCTTCATACCGCTTGAGGTCTTCAGTCTGTCTGTGACCGGTAAACATCTTCTGCAAAATACCGATAGTCTAAAGACTATACATACACAATAGTACACAATACCGGTTGGAGCAAATATCGATTGAGCATAACTCATACATAAAGAAAGTGTGTGTCCATCATCAAGAAAGTGTGTGTCCATCAATGACAATCACAGCATCATCATAATGCCAACAAAAACAACCTGATGCCTAGATTTCCAATCTTAGAAATTGACGATAAGGCTGCCTTTGCAGCCTACAATCTGGTAAGGCAGAGGAATTTTTCCTTTCTTATGTGGCTTTTGCATGTCAGATAATTGTCATGTAATAGGTGGCTGGCCAACTATCTCGAGGCAGAAAACACTGAAGTTGTTCCTGATGATATGGAGATCCCTTTCGACCTTGCCTCTAGCCCAGATGATCTCCCTGCTAGCTCAGGGATGGCGGAAAGTAAGGCGCGGTCAAGAAGGTGTCGAGCCTCTCCCAAATCTTAAGAAGTGATCCCTAAATGGCAGGATAGTTGTATTTCTTTTTGAATGGTTTACCGTGATACTTAAAACTGTTTAAACTTTTATTTCAAACATAAGTTACATAGACAGTTGGGTGATTAGGTTGATATTTTATCTAGCTTAGATATGCTATTTCTGTTTCTAGCTCGGTGATTTTCTTTATTTATCTGTCTACTCTGAATTGATTGCATCTTCAGAAATTTTGCATGATTTAATAAGTCTCGTTTGTGGGTAAACCAGATAATTTTGTGAAAACAAAGCTCCCTACAGTAACTTTCAAATTTTGGCTTTTTGTGGTGAGCCATAGCTCCTTATATATATATATATATAGGCATAGATGATTTAAACAAATGTATCTAAAGGTATAGGCAGAGGTAGGCGCGGCTGGCTGCTTCTATTATTAATTCTCTGAGATTGGTTTGAATAGCCTGGGACTGAGACTCATTTTTTTTTAAATAGCAGACATATCTCACGATCAATGTCTGGCTAATTTTGAATATCAATTCATATAATTATCTTTCCTGCTTTCGGTTATGCTTGGTTCCGATATAAGGGTAAATAGTTGTTTTAAAATCTTTCCTGATGACTCAAATAGGCTAGTGGGAAGAAAATGGAATATGTTTATGAAAATAAAATAGGATTGAACTTTGTTGTGGGGAGTGATATGAATTTAAGCTCTTTTAGGAGGATAGATTTTCCTCTCAGATCCATGCTTTGTTATTTCTTTGTTTGACTTAATCATATTAAAGATGATAGCCTGGAGATAATAGGTTGTGTTATTGATCTGGGTAGGGTAACTTCCCACAATGCTATTGTAACCTAGGTAATCTTTTATCTTGTAGTCAACATCAAAAGGACTTTTGTGTTGTCTCAATATAAAAGATATCGTGGTTGTAGTAGCAGTTGTGGAAAATGTTAGGCAATCCATGTTATCTGAAAGTTGAATGTTTATTGGCTAACAATTCATAAAGTGGTTTGTTGTAGGGCAGTTTGAGAATTTCTTGCAGGTATCAGAGATAGCAGAAAGTCTGGGTGTCCAGATAATTGCGGAAAAGCATCAACGAAAGCGATGGTAGAGTGTAGATAGAAGCAGTCCCTCGAGGGAGGGTCATCGCTACAAAATGTGTTAAGCATTTGGGCCTGCAGATGTATGCTTAGTTCAGGAAGATAGATTCAAATGGTCACGATGTAATCATAAATGCTAAGTTGTCATGATGTAATCATAAACGGTCATTATCTAACTGGACTTAATGTCCCGAGCAAGGCCGGAGTTTTTCTCCTCTCCGCTCTTTCCTACCGGCGCCCGCATTGAGCGGAGAATGTAATGTAATGTAATTTTGTTTATAATCTAATAAAATATTCTGACTTCAGCCTTTTACCGATAAAAAAATATATATATTTAGTTTTATTTTAATTTTATTTTAATTTCTATTCTTTTGTATTTTATTTTTATTATTATTATTTATTATTAAATTATATTTCAAAGTGGGGACATTACAATCAATTATGTTGATGATAAAATTATATGAGGCAAGAACTAAAGGAAACTAACCAGACTATTGTAAAGTCAACATGCTTTGTAATGTCAAAAAATACGAAAAAATATTGATTTCAGCAGCTTAACTAATACCACAAATAGACATCTACAATCTGTGGTCCTACTAAAGGGCTACTAAAGGGCTTTTCATACATTTGTCAAGCAAGCAAATCAATAAAAACAAAGCACTTTGTTAACCTTTTTATACCATCATGAAATATCACCAAACAAAAAAATGTGTTTTCTACAAAATTGCCTCTGGAATCCACTTGCACATGATGTTCACAGATGGTCAGCAAAGATGTCTTCTACAGCAAAGGGAACTCATCCAAAATCATATTCCAAGTAATCTCTAATGGCACGGAAATCCTTTATAACCTTCTCCAGCAGCAGCATCAACTTCACTCCATTGGGGTTCCAGTGATCTCCAATAGTGCTCAAAAACAGATGTAAAACAGTATATCAAATGCCGATTGCATTCATTGACCAATTTGGAGAATTTTGGATACCGTTCGCTGAAGATTCCAATTCTCACCTCATCATACACAGATCTCACATCATTCAAATTTTTACACTCCCTTTTGAAACATATAAGCTTATTATTTTACCAGCTTCACACAAGAAAGGTTACAAAACAGAGCTCAGATATCATATTGAAATTGATAGAGCGAAAACATAGAATTAAAATCAAGCCATAATGCAAAAGAATGATACGAAAAAATATGATACTATATTCTAATTCATTGAGATTGGATATTACATTGTTTCCATTGGCTTTTTGCAAGTCTCTGCCCATCAACTACTCGAACTACCTCACAGGAAAATATTCCCATCCAACTATCACACCTGACAATATAAAACTAACAACATTATTTATTTCCTATACTAACTTTATTTACTAGCCTACATACTAACATGTGTTTTGTTTATTTATTTATTACCAACCTAAACAATAGATGTAATATAACAATCCCAACAGATTTTGGACTATTTCGGCTCTCTTTCTAGCCACAGCTATGCATCTCTTCTGGCTGCTGCTCATGCTGAATGATCAGCATTACCAAAAGATGGAAACAAGAGTTTGTGGATAAAGCCACTCACATAATATTGTGACCATCAAGTATCTTCTTTGAGTTAGGAGGAGACAAAACAGATGTAGCAATTCACTTCAGTTTTGTTTCTACGATGTGTCTTGTCCCACATCACAGCCTTTTTATTCAGTTATTGTTTGGATCAAGTCTTGTATTTTATGTATGATGAGCTCATAATCTCTACAGTGTATAGCTTTCATCAAGATGATTTTTATGACATTTATTTTCCCAAAGCAGATGTTCTCCAGCTGGGATACCATCAGCATTCTCAGGTCTAGGGTCCCTTAATCCTGGCTACATTTATCACATAAAATTATAACCAAACTGCTCCTCCTTGACCCAATCCCATCCACTCTTGTCCAGCCTTGTGTATTATCCTAGAATGTTGTATTTAGACACTTTACCATCTTACCAATGTAAGGCTTTCACTAAGAGCTATCTGCTACTTGACATCAAAATGATTTGAAAAGAATTAGACTCATTTGTAATTCACAATAGGCAAAAGCTCTAATAAAAACTGCAACATATATCCTTGAAATTTCACTGTTATTTGGATTTCCACTCTATACTTTCTAGATTAAAAGTTTTTGAGTTTGAAGCACATACTCTCCCAGGTCACCACTAATAGAACCAGACTCCCTCCACTTCTGCTCTTCCTCTTGAAGTTCGTCCACTCTATGACGCTCTCTATACGCCTTATAGAACTCCCTTAATCGAGCGATATCTTGGCTGCGATCAAACTTGGCTCCATCCTTCTTTGCAAGCTTTTGCTGCATTGCACTCAAAGTAAACATTTGTAAGAGATCAGAAACCAAGAGTAAACAAGAACACATAGCTATCATGGTTAAATAAATTTACAAGATGTCTGCTCTTCACATTCCATTTATCTATGATATCTATATCCTCACTAGAGACAGATGGAAAATGATATTATCAAGTATTATGGTTGAATGACAATACCTTAATTACAGACATCAACCCTGTTTTAAACTGCAGTACACCTCTTCCTTCACTAGTAGGATCCAAGTTTTGTGCCAATGAATAAGCATGTTCGCACACTGCAGGTAATAAATAGAGTCTCGTTTTAGTTTGCATGAAAAAGGAAGGCTGCTTCTTCGAAAACCCAAACATAATATAATGCACCCTTCAAAACCCATGCTTGCTATCGCAACTAATTAGATGTACTGAATCAATAACAAGCCAGCCAACCAAGCCAACAACCATCTAATATTTTAGTATTTTTAATGCAGAAACCTAAGTGAACATTTTCCAGCAAATAGTATTTAGTGATTCAACAATTTCAATGTAACATTCTATACCTTTTGACATTTCCCCCTTTTGTTGTGGTGGTATCTCAAATTTTCAACAGATGTAATTGAGAATTACATATTGATGACTAAAAGAAATTAAAATTCAAAAATAAATGGAGATATACAGTACAGCAATAACAAAATTCTTTAATTTTACAGAAAAGAACATTCACTTTCAAAGAAATATCTTAAAAAGAGGATTCTCAGCAGTCTTATTAAGTTGTGCATACCTTCCCTCCAAAGGACAAACAAAAAACAAAAAGACCTAACATTGACAAGGTTCATAGCTCCCTAATCAAACATAATAATAATAATAATTCAAAGATATGTAATGGGGATGGGGCCCCCTACTGTGTCCCCACTGGTTCATAGCTCCAGTCAAAAGCTATTCAGGCTTCGGCCAATTAAAAAAAATATGAAAATTTTATTTAATAATGCAAGTTGTCATCTACTTTTTGGAATAAATCATTTATTTCAAAAATGAAATCCAAAAATACCTCCCACCTGCATTCTCCTAACAAATCCACTTGCATGATTAATCCTCTTCTAGATTCTTCTAGATTCTTCTAAACCACTCTAATTAACCTAAACCATTCTCTTAAACATTTGCACATTCCTTAAGAGAAGTCACTTCTCAAATTTCCCTCAAAGTCTTTGAAATGCATTAAAGGTTTTATGTCCTCAACAAGTTAACCTATGGTTAGAGACTTTCTCTCTAACTTAACCCTCATTTAACCCAGGGAACTCATTGAGCACTCATTGTTTTGACCCTTGTTATCTTATTAACCCTCGCACAAGAGTTTACCCTTTGGGTAAAGCTTTATCCACTGGTTAACCCTAACCACATCCTCTAAGGATGACCCTCATATCTTCTCAGGCATTTAATGCCTCTTACATCTCCTCCCAAGCCACCTCTTGTTGACAATTGTCACTATTTCATTGGTGAAAATTGTAAACATGGATTGAGTAACTTTCAATCCTAGCCCTTGTTAAGATTATTGAATTTTAACAAAGTTACCCCGAGCTTCTAGGACGAGGACAGCAGGGGACGGCGAGACGTGTTTCTGGGATGGCAAATTTTTTTGCCAAATTTGGGGACGGCAGGGGACGGCTATATAAAATATAGGAAAAATTTAAAATATATAGGAAAATTTCAAAATTCTAAATGTTCATATGAAAACATGGATAAAGCATGCATACATACATTATATTCATATGAAAACAATAAAACATGGATATAGCATGTGTATGATACTATGAAAAGTTGAAAAGTAATTCTGAACATACAACATTGTTAATACTCAATAGACAATATGCAATTATGCATTCATAAATCAGAATTTCAATTCATTCACATTGTCAACATGCATATCAATAGACTCGGAGGTTAAATTTTCCCTACTTCTATCGACGCAGTTTCCCCCCATATTTTTCAACGAGGGTTTGGGGGCAGCGCCCCCAAGGTGGGGTCAAGGGGCTCGCGATACAGGGAGAGGTCGAGGGGCAACGCCCCGCGAGGCCAAAAAAACTTATTCTTTAATAAAGGCGTTGGGTATTATTTTTCTATTGACTCGCCGAGTTTGGCGATTTTCTAATCTCTGTGTCAAAATTCCCAAAGGCTACACTGTTGCCATATAGTTTCATTGTCAAAATTATGAATTAAATTAATAAATTTAAAATTTAATTAATGTTATCTTTTAATGTTTTTTATTTTTAATAACAATTTGAATTAATAAGGGACCTATATTAGAAAATTTAAATAAAAAATTGAAAATACAAGTTTTTTAATTTTTTTAATAATTTTTAAGGGCCTTATATATGGGGGACGACTGGCTGTCCCCGGGATGGATTGGGGACGTCCCAGTCGTCCCCAGCCGTCCCCAGGATGTACGAACATCCCCCAGAGCTAGGGCAGGCGTCCCCCCGTTTCGAGGACGTCCCCTCAAAATACAGGGCAATTTGGGGATGAGGGGAAACGTCCCCTGGCCATCCCCAAGTCCCCGAAACGTCCCTGGGACGGGGACGGGGGTTTTCAGGTCAGGGACGCATCCCCGAGTAACTCTGAATTTTTACCATCTATTTCCCTATTTCTTCTATAAATAGGACTCACTTTCTTCGTTATCCATATCCAAGTCTTTATACATCTACACTATAGTCTAATTTCATCAAAGCATCTTGCCTCTCTTTGTTAGAATAGCATTTTAAACATTTAGAAGCATTTCATCTCATTCATATAGCATATCCATGTTAGTATATCATGTTAGCATAAGTTTGTTAATGTTCTTACCATAGCTTCATCTTCATCATATCTTAATCATCATCAACATATCATATAGATCTTAGATGCATTCTTGCATATAGATCATTTTATCACTCGTTCTTGGAGTTGTCATTCCTAAGTCATTTGCTCATTGACTTGAGGGATCCTTTGAGATAGAGAACAATGAGATACATTACAAAACATTAGCTAGTTTAGTCTATTTTAGTCTTTTATCTAGAAATCTCATTGGTATGTTAGCTTTTGATCTTAATTTTCATACTTTGATTACACTAAATCTTGCATACAAAGCCCATTCCTAATTGTTACATAAACAGGGACATGTACAAACAGTAGATCCGGGCATTGTTATTTCACTTTCAGACATTGTAAGTGCTGGAAGAAGATTGGACCGCAGCAATTAATTAAATTGCAAGAGGACTAGTGCCTGTACCCCTTTTGATATTTACTGGTCTAATATGCGAGCACTCTAGGTGCATTGTTGAATTATATTGTTCTAAATTCAATCTCTTAGATCTGTAGACTTTCTATTGTCAAATCCTAAGGGCCTTACCAATAAAATTATTGTTGTCACTTGATTGAAACCTTAAGCATAAACCCTAGGAATACCACATCAGCATATGTATTGTCCACCCTTGGTTAATGAAACTTTGAACCAACAAAAAGTTGGGAGTCTCGTCTACTTGACCATTATGACACCCAATATTTGATATTTAATATGTTGTGGGCATCATAGTTGGCAAACTCGCAGAGTACTCAACAAGTTTTGAAAACTCGTCGAGTTTTCCTGCTTTGCAAGTTTTTCTGACCTTTACTCGCCAAAAAACTCGCCCGAGTTTTTGCAAAAAAACTCAACGAGTTTCTATAAAAAAACTCAAGTACACTAAAAAACGAGGCCCAAACATCAAAACATTATCTTATTTTTGTTTTTTCAGGTTAGTTTCATTCTCTTCATCAAAATATATACATGAAATATAACATTTAAGTGGCATTTCAATATGTCTTTTTTCTTTCTTATACTTTAAGTTATATTTCATGTATATATTGGCAGGATGTTTGAGAGTGGTTACAGATCTCTAGGGGTTATAATGCAAATTCTAGGTTTTAAAAGATCTTTTAATTTTTCAGATAGTCAAATTTCAATAACTAGTATGCTCCTATCAACATTCTCTCGCTCTCTCTATCTCACTCACTTTATCTGCCCTGAATTTTAGACCTATGTATCTCCCTATCACTCTTCCTCTATCCCCTTCTCTACCACACTCTATCTCACTCTCTCCTCTCTCGACCTATCTCTCTACCCCTCTCTTACTCACCCTCAAACCCCGACGAGGGGTGATACTCTCAACCTAATTTTAATTTGCAGATGCTTGGTGCAAAGTTGGGGTGGAAATACCCCACATCTCAAAAAATTTGCCCTCAAAATCTTATGTCAGCCTTGTAGTTCATCTAATTGTGAGCGGAATTGGAGCTTGTTTGAAGCAATCCACACAAAGAAGAGGAGCAAGTTAGCGCAAAAACGCCTCAATGACCTTGTCTTCGTGCAATATAATATTCGATTGGGCATAAGGAAAGTAGAGGAAGTAGAAGGTGGTCAAATTGACTTTAATGATATAGATCCTTACAGTGATTGGACATCATAGGAGCAGCTTCCATTGTTTTCAAAGGATGACATCACTGATTTGGAGAGGCAGGCTATGGAGGAGGAGGGGGGTGGATTTGGTTTCACGCTGGATGACAATGAGGAGGAAGAGGATGAGGATGAGGAGTCATTGTCAGTGCCAGAAGCAGGTGGAGACATAGCTTCATCCAGGATGGAGGACGAGCCATCCATGCCGAGCGAAGAGGCAGAGTCACACCCATTGCAGACTTCTAGGACTAGACCCTCTAGTTCTACCTCTCTCCAAGTTTTTGCTAGAGCTGGGAAGAGGAAGTTGTAATTGTAATGATGTATTTACTTTTGGTTTTACAAAAACTATTTATCGTTTTGCTTCCAGCCATCAGTATTCCTCATGAGGATACGATTTTGTAGATACTTTGCATTTAAATATATCTAGAACCAGCTTGTTTCTTTTGTGTTCTCATTTATTGACTCATTGGATGCATCTTCTCATTAAATTTTGCAAAAAAGCAATTTTTATTAATTTAAGCGTGTTTTTAAGTAGCCGAGTTTTTTTTTCAGGCCTTGGCGGGTTTTGCCAAGCGGCGAGTAGTTCATCTATGGTGGGCATGATCTCTCAATTCATGCAAGAACCTCATGAGCTACATTTGAAAGTATTAGAGTAATATTGTTATATTTAATGGTCATTTAAGTCTTTTTAATAAATTAGTTAGTAAGTTAGTAACTTCTACTTTTGTCTTTCATGTTTCTATTCTTGATCGTTTCCCACATGGAAAGATCGTCTTGTAACTCTTTATTAGGAGCCTTTCATCTCCTTTTGTAATAAATTAACTTAATCAATTGTATTTACATGGTATCAAAGCTTAGGCCATTTTTGGCAAAAAATTTGTAGTAAAAATTTGCTGCTCAATTTCTTTAGATCAATTTTATTATGAATAAAATCGTGTTTGGTTCTAAAAATTTGATGGTTCTTGTATTCAAGAGTTTTTGGACAATCGTGTTGAACTTCAAAGCGAGATCATGGGCCTGTGAGTGAAAGTCAGTCAAGGGTTTTTCAAAATCACATGATCATGGTTTTGTTTCTGAAATTTTCGTAGACTTTCAAAGTAATTTCGAAGGGTTTTTCGTGGGCGCCTATTTTCCGCATAAATTGCAGGCTTTTATTGAAAGTTCACATCTGAAGAATCGTGTCTTGTGAAGTTCAAAGGGTTTCTAGAAATCACCCAATTTTCTCTAGATCGCAGATGTGCGCCTACAAGTTTTCTTTTTTTGTTGCAAAGGTTTTTAGTGCGACCATTCTATTCAAATAATTCATGTATTAAACAAAGGAGACAAATGCTCCTTAAATAGAGATTAGATGACAATGTTTCTAAAAAGAAACAATCGGTTATTTGAAGCTAAAAATAGCAACAAGCTTTTCTAACTCTAAGACTCTAAAAATAACTTAAGATGACAACTAAGATGACCATTATAGAAATAACATAACATTATATTAAAACCCTCCCTTAATGGTCATCGTAGTCACTACCCTACAGAAGACACTGCAGGTCACTTCATCACAAACGCAAAGAAGGCTACCCTTCTCTTCAAAACACTTTGTTGCTGCTGAAACCCTACCTAGATTTGCAGAATGTTGATGACCAATAGAAACAGAATCCATCCACTTTGATGTAACCCTCACACGTGAATTACAAAACCGTCACACACAAATTATTCAGCCAAAAGAAAAAAAACTAAAACCACAATTTTGTGGAAAAATTGGCAAACCCTCCAAAGAGCAATAGACACGATTTTAGCAAAACACCACAAAAACTTTCGCAAATGAGCACTGAGGACTGTTCGCCCTGGCAACTCCAAAACAGACTACAAGAAACCTTTGTTGCAGATGTTCACCCCAACAACTTCAGGTGGGACCCAAAACAAACTGCAACAAACCACGATTTTTGTGGACAAAATTGTCAAACACTGAAAACTACATTTTACAAATCATCATTTTTTCGGTGAAAACAATAAAAACCCTAAAACAAGAACACCCATCATAGTTTTTGTGGAAAAAATTATTAAACATTGCGTGTTACAAATACAATGGTAAAAAAGTTAACAAATAAGTTGTTGGCTTTGAAAAAGCAGGGATCTCAAGCTACTTTTCCTGCAACATATAAGGACATTCCACACAGGACTTACCCAAATAATGCTAACAACTATGTGGCCAAAAATCAGGCCAAGCTACCACCTCCTCCTGAGAGGCTTGCTCTTGAAGCTCCACATCCTAATTCAATTGTGGGGTACTTGGAGACACAACAAGATGATCTTCTACCTATTGAAGAAGACGTTGTGACTCTTTTCCAATACCTTGGAGAAGAAGAAAGACAATCCTCAATTGGCGATGACTATTGCGAAAAGAGGAACTCCTCTCCCAGTACTTCCAAAGAAAGCAATGAGTGAAAATCAAGTGCATTTGCTCAACCTCTTCTTTGTTCAAATATAGCAAAGCCCAGTGTCTCAAATCCTTAATCTCATGCTGAAATTCCTTCGTCTTCTTTGTATAGCTCATACCAAGCTTTTGATATAATAGATCATGCCAAAAAGACTAACATTCAAATGTCTGAGGTAGAATATTTGCAGGCCAACCCTGATCAGTTTGATCGGTTGGTTAAGTTTGTAAAAGACAAGGATACTCGTCCTATCTCAAGTTCTTCCCAGAGTGTCCCTGTTTTACCTAAGCCTAAGAATTTACCAAATAACCTTGTTACTATACCTTCATCCATTCCAGGGAAAGTAGAGAATTTTTATATTTCCTTGTTAGTTGACGATTTCAAGTTAAGTAACTATGTTATTGATTCTAGAGCTTCAGATAATGTCATGCCTCTTAAGGTAGCTAATGCCCTTGGTTTATCTATGACCAAAACTTTTGGTAATTGAAAATAGACAAGTGCCTCTTGTAGGGCAAATTAAGCATGCATAGTTTGCATTCATATTCTTCCCAGAGAAAAAGATTTAGATGATAGTTTTGGTCACTAATGTTCCCCCATCTTATTGAATGTTGCTTGGACATAATTTTTGTAAAGATGTAGGAGGGGAACTTAACATGGATATGTCACAAGCAAAAATTCCTGTGAAAGGGGTGATTCAGAAACTCCTCGAAAGAGAGACCAACTTCACCATTATAAAGTCAGATGACCCTCACGCTCAGAATCTATTTGAATCTTCTGGTATAGGTAACTATTATCTACATGTTGATGAAATTTCTGAATTTGCTGAAGATTAGTTAAAGATTTCTAGGTCTAAGGTATCTAAATCTTCTAATATTACTGACAATAAAGAGCCTAGTCCACCATGGAAAATACTTATCTCTTTATAGGTTGGTCCACCAACGTTCTTCCTACTCTCACTCAGTATTGGAATTTCCAACCATACTGAAGCATCTAGTGATGATGGCTGCGTGGCCTTCGGCCCTTGCCATCACACATCGCCTATCTTCAGCGACAATCATATTTACACTCAGGGATCACTGAGAAGCTTTCCAGAGATCCTAGAGTTCAGTTCCACGAATCACTAAAGAAGGGTAAACCTTAAGGCCATCAGCCCTAGAGGAAGGACTCTCAAGGAACTCTGTGAGGCTCGTCATATTTCGCTCCATATCAACTTTTGGCAAGTCGGGCATATGTGCAACCACCTTGAAGCCAGCATCTTTAGCCAAGCAAAAGACAATCAGTTATTGCAGCTACAATGTGACCTCTGAAGGTGTCATGAGCAACATCCTCATAAGTGCTCTAAGACGGACTCTCCTTTCGCCATCTTGATGTGAAGTTGCATGCTCCATCCAACCTATCTTCAACCTTGAGACTATGCATCATCTTGAAGAAGTGATAAGAGCAGAAAGAAAATAAATAATTACAATCAATCTAATTACACCTAATTCAAACGAAGCTCTGATACCATGTTGATTTTAAGTAATCAGATTAAACAATATAGAATGAAAATCAGAATGCAAAGTAAATCATACACATAACACACATGTACCCTGGGAAAACCTCCCTCTTGGAGGAAAAACCCAACAACCAAAGATCTAGATTAGGCAATAACCAATTGAGTTTACAATGAGCTTCAACACATGAAGTTGTCAGCAAATATGCACAGAACCCTAGGGCAGATAGCAATCATAAACTTATCTGCAATACAACTGTTGTTGTGGCAAGGAGGATGGCAGATTGAGGTTGTTGTCTACAAGATTGATCTGCTGTCACAAGGATGATGTTTCGCTGACCCTCAGATGATGTTCGCTGCCCCCTTTAGACCAGTTCGCAGTCCTTCAAGGGAGTTCATTGTGCCTTGATAAGGTTCGCTGTCCTGTAAATGTAATTCGCTAACCTCTAAGTATAATTCATTGATCATAGAGAAGATAGGGATTGTATTTCCTGAAATGTGTGTATGAATAATGATTGATGCCTTGTATATATAGGCGACTTAGCCCTTTAACTTTCCCAAGTCGGCTTGCAAGAATATTATGCCAAGAGTTTTACACGTTACAATTATATAGGTCAAGGTCTAATTACAAGCTACATATTTGATAGGTCTTGACCCATAACAATTACATGATACATTAGTTGAATGCCCAAATAGGGCCTGCCCTATTATTAAAAGTTACAATGGGGCCCAACCCAATTACATGAATAACTTAAACTAGAATCCGATCTTAGCTACATATTTCAACAACTCCAAAGGCATGGTTTCAAAAATTGGACACATACCTTTCACTCAGTTCTATGTCACAAGAGAAAGCCGTCAAGCTTTCTATCCTTCATTTGGATAGTATGGCACATGAGTGGTGGCATCATGGAATAATCACACAAGGGTAACACAATATGGTGACATATGCTGGACTCACACAAAGGTTCGTAGAAAGGTTTAATAGAAAGGATCTTGAAACACATTTCAAGAAGTTGGCATGCTTGAGACAGCCTGGTTTAGTGAAGGACTATATAGCAGAATTCTGGCGAGTTTCAATCATGGTGCCAGACACTATGGAGAGGAGGCATATGTTCCTATTCATTGATAGACTCTCAGAGTCACTTTGAGGTTTGGTTAGGACCTTGGAGCCTACTTCTATGAAAGATGCTATTTGGAGGGCCTTGAATTTGTTAGATACTACAACCAAGAGCAAGCCTTGCCCTAAGAGTGCACTACCTCCTAAGCCCGTGTTCAAGGGCGGAAGGGTCTTTTAAGCAATCATTCCTATTAAATATTTCACCAACAAAAGGAAGATTCTTGTCTTTACCACTGCTTCTGGATTCAATCCCCCTTAATGCTTGAAAAGGAAGAGGTTGTACCATGTCAGATATAACATGTAAATGGTTAGTCCTCTCGTTTGATCACATAGTTTAACATATGAAAGGTCTTTGTTCAAGAGAGGATAAGATACTTGGTATTTTATTTTGTGTTTGAGGTGCATAAAAAATACATCCTATGGGTTATGAAATCCAGGCAAAGAGCACTTTGTTTATAAGTTGGAAGCTCTTTATGGGTTGAAGCAAGCTCCTCACAGCTGGTATGCTAGGATTGGCAGTTATTTCATGAAGAAGCCACTCAAAAACAACCTTGTATGTCCAACATATTGGTAATGATATTCTCATAATTTGCCTTTACGTAGATGATCTTATTTATACAACTAATAGCCACACTCTGGTGGAGAAATTTCAAACAAAAGCAAAATAGAAATTTGAAATGTCAAATATAGTAAGAAATTAACCAAGGTAGATGTAAGTTCTAAAGTTGATGCTACTTTATACCAAAATTTTATTGGGAGCCTCATGTACCTCACAACAATTAGACCTGATATTATGTATGTTGTAAGACACATTTCTCAATTCATGCAAGATCCACAATGTTGAGACATGGTCCAGCTAGTACTCGAACCTAGGACCTTCCATACGCTACTGGAGTGCTCTACCACTGAGCTATTGGCCCCTCTTGGATCAATCCATCGTCGGTCCGAGTGTGGCTTATTTCCAACACCAACACCCCCCCTTAAGCCACACCTCTCATGTGCTTGGGGCTCCTAGCCTGGACCGGCTAGGAATCGAACCTAGGACCTTCCATACGCTGTTGGAGTGCTCTACCACTGAGCTACTGGTCCCTCTTGGACCAGTCCATCGTCGGTCCGGGTGTGGCTTATTTCCAACACCAACACACATGAGTCCTGTTGGCATATTGCAAAAAGAATTTTAAGGTATATGAATGGTACACAAAAGTTTGACATTCATTATTCTCCCACTGAAAAGTTTGAGCTAGTTGATTACACAAATTTTGATTGATCTAGTTTAGTGGATGATAAAAATCTACATTTGTTTATGTTTTCGCACTTAGTCCTAAAGTTGTATCATGGAGTAATAAAAAACAGGCAACTGTGGCTCTCTCTTCCACAGAAGCAGAATATATTGAAGCAATAGAAACAAGTTATCAAGCAATACATATTAAACAGATATTGGAAGATCTACATTTAGTTCAAGAACATCCAAAAACTATTTATTGCAATAACAATAGCACTACTACCATGACAAATAATTATATGTTTCGTGCCAAAACCAAACACATAGAGATCCAACATCATTACATTTGTAATTTGATTAAAAATGGGCAAGTGGTATTACAATTTTTCCTTCATCTGAACAAGTTGCTGATATCTTCACCAAAGCTCTTCCTAAAAATAGTTTGATCACCTTCAGACATCAGTTGGGCCTCACCCCCATAGATCATTCACAAGACGATTGAAGATATGCATGATCAATGCATGCACTAGAGATTAATGACCAGTTTTCTGCTTTAATTTTTATTTGCATAATAAACTGCATGTCTACATAGTAAAAAATTATTTTTGTCTTTAGTTTTTTGTTTTAATTCTTATCCTTTACTGATCACTGTTGCAGACCACAAGTCTAGAAAATAGTTCGCTATTACTGATCACTGTCTTGCTTTTTGTTGTCCTCGGTATCATTTAGATCAGCCAGACAAAAATCATCTAAGCATCTGAACTCAAATATCAGCATCAGCCATATATATGACATTAATATATGCACATACATAATATGCATATGCCATATATCAAAATCTCTCATGATGGGAAAAATAAGCAAACTTCCATACACTAAGTTCTTTACTCAAATATAAATTTGATACGAAAATTAAACTCAAATAATTAAAGACTACACAAAATCTGTAGAACGTTTGATTATAATTTGATCGGATGCAGTTCAGAAGGTATAGCCATGAGACGTGATTATTTTTTTCATTTTCTGTGTTTAGATTCAATGCAAACACCATCACAAACTTCTTCTCAACCTTGAATTTGAAGAAAGTGGTTCCATATCTTATAGTTGGACTGTCAAACATTGGATTTCGCTTCATTACAGTTTTGATTGCTTTAAATTCTTGTTTATTTGAGTTCTGAAACAGTTTAGTATTGTTTTAATGGATATGAACCCTCATTTTATTGGAGATGCACTCTCATCATGTTTTTTTTCTAATTGTCTACTTTAATCAGTCCTCAGTATTGAACACTACTGCAAATCAATGTCTAAACTAAATTAGTGGTTCCACAACACAGATGCTTAATCTAGCATTGATAACGAATGCCTGTCATGATAATTAGGTCCTATTCAACAATCTCAAAAACTGCAAATAATCTAATAACTATTCTATGAACCAAGGAAAGCCTAAGAGGAGGAACGGTTCTAATAGGGGAAAAAACACTATTCATTACATAAGGATAACAGAATAAATTGGCTACAATTTGCGAAGATAGTAGATTTCAGTAGTTACAGTAGTATATATTTGCATACTTTAACGGTTATGTACATTTAATGTGAAAATTTTGACTACTTGAATGTGGTTGCCCTTTAGTTCCAAATTAGCATGTTTTGGAAAACAGTTTTTATGAATGTCGAGATGAAAAACAAGTTCTCCAAGCTTTATTCCATTGTCTTGGTTTATAAATTTATGTACCAGCTTGTGACTACAAATATCATTATGATTGAGCTTCTTATAATTAACTCAGGGACAATTTAGATTAAATAAATTGTTTTCATCCTCAGCTCTATTTAAGCTACATAGTATACCACAAAATATTATTTTACTGCTAAATGGAAAGAAATGCACTCACATATACGAGCAACATTTGGATCCTCATCCTGAATTTGATCTGCAGCATGTAGAATAGCATCAATATTACTGCCTCTCCCTAGAGATGATGGAACACTGCCAAAAAGTCCTGCTGATACCCTGCCACCTGCCCGCCCTCCACTGCGAAGCTGTTCTCGCTGCAAAGTGGCTCGAACCAGGCGCTCCCAGTTCCTCTCAACCCTTCCCATATCTCTAGCCCCAGCTTAACTTAGGGCATGGCAATTGTCCTGTATTCAAAGCACATTTTACACTTCCAAGTATCAGAAAATACTGAACTCGATCTGCTGAGCTTGCTATGTTTTGAAAATAATTAAAGCTCCATGCCACGCAATTCAGAGGTAAAGGATTGTTATAAATTACAACAACGCGTAACAGGATCCAGCGAGGGCGTTATGTTTTGCACTAGGGTTTCACAAATTTATCAGATTACAGCATAACAATCATCAAAAAACAAATCATTGATGGCAAGTGAGGTAGGGTTGGGCAAAAACTTGAACACCGGTTATCCAACAGAGCTTTGGCAAATATCTTCTTACGAAAACCTTAAAGCTCAACTCAGATTCCAATTTTAGTACTCGCATTAATTTAGTAAGCCTGCTACAGTTTGAAGAATCAAACATTTAGGGATTTCACTAGGATTTCAAAACTCGATCGGGAGAGGGTTTGTACAAGTTCAATCAAAACAACCGTCTGCTTATATTTTTTTGTTTAAAATCCCAAACACAAACCACAGAAAAGTGAAAACAAAAGAAAAAGAAACAACTTAAGATTACTGAAGATTCCAAAGCGTAGGAGATCGTCACTGACCAGTTCCAATTCAGCCAAAAACAGCAAAAGGCTCGAATGTATTAACTATCGTGAACTTCTCTAAATATACCTTAGCTCAAGTCTGAAACAGTGAGCGATGTAAGAAACAATTTCGACAGATTCAGGAAAAGAAAGCAGAATATTTACGGCATATTATCTGAACAGGAAAAATAAAAAGGGTTAGCCCTGTTGTAATTTTTCAAAATGCCGACTGAAAAGGTTAAAGTTTACATATCATACGCGGGACTGACGCGACCTTCCAGTTTTAGATTTAAAAAACAAAGAAAAGTAAAGAAAAGTAGTTAGGGAACTACCAGATGTATATTTTCCGTGAAATTTAGCAGGGTGGTACTTGTTTGGAGATATAAATTTTGTAAAATTTAGAGGAAATTTAGAGGGGTGCAAGTGCTTAGAAATTGAAGTAGATTGCGAAATAAGCAAACCCAAACGCGCTTAGAAGATTGACTTAATACAGTAATAAGTTTTAGTCTAAGCTCCGATAATTTTAATAATGAAGAGCGGTTTGATTTTTAAAACGGTAATTATAAATATATTAATAATAATAATAATTCCTCCGTGCCCTTAAAATGGTTTTGGATTAGGCATATTTTTGAAAATAGATCGGTGGGTCCCACTGGTGCACAGGGCCATGTGAGGCGCGGGAGTTGGAACCGGCGTCAGATTGTACTGGAATTCTGGAATCGTTTATCTTTAATATATTTATATTGTAAACGCTGCGGTTATACTTTTTTAAAGCTACGCACTTGCGTGCTGTATATTTATTTAAACAACAGAAAACCGAGTCGGTTTACGCTCTAAAGTTTGACGGTTTACCTGAAATCAAATTTTTTGTATTGTTATTTATTTAAAGTTGATAAAATATATTTAAAATATATATATAATTTTTTAGTTGTCTAAAATATCTTCCTTCCTACTATAAAATATTCATTATATTTAAATTCTTCCCTTCTCGGCCACAATGTTCCAAGAGAAGACATTTTTGGTGGATGATTTTCCTTTTGAGAGTTGGAGGGGTATTATTTTTGTTTATGAATTATTAGTATGATGAAAGACTTCAAGATATATCAAATTTAAAAAATCTTACGTTTAGTATAGATTAATTTATTTCATATGGTTAATATTTTTTAGAATTGAGTGTTATTTTAGAAAATGAAATGATTAAACATAATTAATCTTTTTTGGCATCGACATCTCCTACCCAAAGAAGGTTCATTTGTATGGTTGGCTTGTCAAAGAAAGATTATAACTAAAGAAAGACTCCATTCAATGGGCATCAATGGACCCAGTAGATACATTTATGTCAAGTGCAAGAAGAGACTGCTTATCATCTACTTCTCCACTGCAAGTTCTCTAGTCACTGTTGGTGGCATTTCAAGGGAAAATTGAGAATCTTTGGCCCCTTTCCATCAGGGTTGGATGAGTGGTTTCTGCAATGGCCTAAACCAGAAGGAAAGGCTATATTTGTTGATTTACTTTATATTTTACCATCTCTTTTGATTTGGGAAATTTGGAAAGAAAGGAATCGTAGAATTTTCCAGGGTAAAGAGATGAGCTTAACGACTCTATGTGGGAAAATTGAGAACCATCTGACTGAGCTCCTGAATGAGGTTGCTTAATCCAAATCATTAAAGAAAAAAAATATATACGGACTGGGATTGGAAGATTAAGCTGGCACTTCCAAATCTGCTCATTCCACCACTTTTTGGCAAGGGATCCTCGGTGGATCAGGTCAATCCAAGATTGGGTGTTAAATGGGAAGCGCCAAAGCCTGGGTGGTTTAAGGTAAACTTTGATGGTGTTTCTGCTGGAAACCTGGGTCAAAGTGGTATTGGGTGTATATTGAGGAACTCTGATGGTATTTGTATAAAAGAAATCTCTAAAAAGATTGGAGTTGCCACTAACAAGGAAGCTAAATTCAGAGCGGCTTTAAGAGGACTACAGCTAGGGATGGAGCTTGGGGTGCAAAGAATTCATCTGGAGGGAGACTCACTAAATGTGGTTAATGCGGTCCGCTGTAACAACACCCTTAGTTGGTGCCTTAACCAGTGGCTTCAACCCATTCTGGTGTTGCTAGCCACCTTTGATGAATTTCGGATTAGCCACATCTATAGGGAAGGCAATGGAGAGGCTGACAGACTCTCTAAAATGGCGATTGTCGATGGTGACCCCCCCTTGGCACTCTGATTGGGTCTTTTTGACTGGTTTGTTATCCCACGTGAGCTTCCATCAGTTGATATGGTCTGATTATCTTGCCAGTAATAGTGCTTTTCAGTTGAGTTTGTCGGTTGTGGTCTCAACTGATTGTCTTCTCCTTCCGGCTGATTTGTTTCTCCGATTAACCTACCGGTGATGGTGCTAACTAGTAGTATTGTCTCCACCGGTTGATATAGACTCCCGACTATCTCACTGGTGGTGGTGCTCACCGGTTGAGTTACTTGCCAGTTGTGTTCTCCATTTCTCCTTCCAGTTGAGATGTTTCTCCAATTGAAATACCAGTTGTAGTGCAAACTGGTTGTATTGCCTCCCTGGTTGCCTCTATATTTTTTACTTAACCTAATGGTTGTGGCTCCCGGTTGATTGATCGACCGATTGGTTTGTTCACCAGTTAAGGTTTCTTCTTGCCACCGAGGTGTTGCTCTCTGTCATCATTATTGGTCTGTGTCGGTGTGCGCCTCTGGCAATTGGACATGTGTGAACTTTTAATTGATATCTAGTTACGACTAGATCCTATCAAGATATGCATATAATTACTTGATGGATAAAGACGGTCGACATTAAGTTGACGAACTTTGGCACAGAAGTTGATTGGACACTATCACTTCACGTGTGTGTATATTCAATAGGCATGAACTACTTGTCTGGGGCCTGTATCCCTTGGTTTGATGTCTTGCTACTTAACAAAGGAATGCCCTTATTTTCCCATCAAACATTTGCATTCTTCACTCGGTGACTTGCTATGGAATCCCCAATTCTCCTTGAAGCTACTTGTTGACAGATGGCCTTCCTGGGCGAAATCACTGACAAACGTTTGCAGGAGGTCATCTACTCTCGACACCCTCTTATTCTTCACAGCCTTAAAATGATACCGGGGAAGGAATTCTGTATGGCTTATCATAGGTACAAAGCCAATGTCGATATCCCAGCCCTTTTCCTTGCAATGGTGATATACATGGGGACTAGCAAGCAGAGAGCGAAGCTTTTAACTCAAATGGTGTTTAAACACCGCCTGCTGGGGGAAATTGATGTCGCGTTAGACAATATTGATGGCAACATGAGAATACCGCTTCCCCAAACTTACTATATGTCCTTGGGCAACGGGGCGGAGGTGAGAAAGTTTGTGATTGTGAACTCTCTGGACTTTGATGCTCTTCAAGAAACCTAGCCTGCCATTACCTGGAATATTGAATTTCTGCTTAAGACGGCAGGCATTCAAAATGGCTTCACGTCAGAATGGAGGGAAAATATCTTCGAGATGAAGGGTTAGCGGGTACAGAAGGATTTGGTATTCTGGAGAATGGAGATTTGGTTGATGGTAATGATTGGGGGTTTGGGCTTGGCGAGGAGTGGTTCCCAAATGACTACCCTTTCCCTAGGGAGAAGGCTGAATCGGTGGCTCACTAGACCTGTGGCACTGAATGCCCAATAATCCCGGATGTGGCTCATGCTTCTATGGACGATGACTCTGAAGACTCCCATTGATTCCGGTTGTGTCACCTTTCTCAAGTTTATGTTTATTGTTTTTTGTTTGAAGGCCTCTGGCCGGTTCTGTTTCTTCTTCCAGCGGTTGTCGACTGGTGTTTCGTACTTGTCCAGCCTCCATTGTTGGTTTCTTTTTGTATAAGGAATAGAGCTAGGATAAGGGGTTTTCTTCCTAGTTCTTTCCCCCTACCACTCTCACTGAACCAGGCCTTGTATTCTCCTATTTTGATTAATACAAGGGTGTTGCCCCTCTGCAGCTATTTACTTATTAAAAATAAATAAAAAATAGAAGTTTCTTTAAAATCTAGATTTAAAAACATAATCTTTTAAATTAGAAGTTTCTTTTAAATTTAGATTTAAAAATATAATTTTTTTATGTATTTAATAAATAGTAATAAAAAGTTGTTTTTAATCTAGATTCGTTGCTTTTAAATCTAGATTTAAATTTATTTATTTTTTGCATTTAATAAATAATATATAATATAAAGTTGCTTTTTAATTTAGATTTTAGTCTTTAACTTATTTTTAAATTATTTGTTGCCTAGTCATTAAAATGACACGGATAAGAAAGTTGGGTGGGTGTCATTGTAGTGTTACGCCTCTGGACGTAACAAAGAATTATGTGTAAGTTAACATGTTATGGAAGTTTATTATTTATTATTCATATATTTTATAATACAATCTTGAAATACGTGTAATCTTGTTCCATGACTCCTTGTGCTTGTAAAAAATAAGCTTGGAAAAAGTTTTTGGGTTATTCGTTTATTTTTTCCTACACATTGAAATAAGAAGTTAGTGGACTTATATCATAAATGCATGGTTGGTCTTATGTATAAGGTACACATTATAGAAAACTAGAAGTTTGTGTTAAGCAAATGAATTATATGCGAGACAATATAATATTGTTGGTAACATAGGAAAATCACTCAATGCAATAATTTATTCATATTAAGCATGCACCTATACACCATGAACTAGTGAAAATATTAGGTTTGAATTTCTTTATTAGAGCATATACTATGAAGATGGTAACAAAAAGAACAAGTGTCACATAGTGGCGAGTACTTGCCATCATAGTATTGTAATAAAAATATTTGCTCTAATATCTAATTATTGTATTTTTGAATCATTGTTATTATAAAATTATATTAGAATAATAATATTTATGTAATATTAACTACAACTCTTATTTCAATTAATTAATATAAACTAGCAACTGCACTTTGGTGTGCAATGGGTATGCCAAAGAGGTGTGGAAGGTCAATTGGGAAAATTTTGGTCTATTTTTTGGATAAATTTGTGTAGTGCATGAGGTCAATTTGTGGCCATGATGTTGTTTGTACAACAAAGGACTTAATTGAGAGGTGATAGCTTAAAATCAACTACGCATCCACTTGCAAGGATTCAATCATAACTAAAATGAAACATTTGAATTGAGAAGATAATCAAGCTTTATTAACAATAGACTCATATTATATTTGCAATAGGGTGAGTGCAAGAGCGAGGTTGAGATAGGGCTACAAAGAGGGATATATAGTGTTGGCATTCTGGTGCATTTTATATGACCGGTGAATGATATGGTTGTCATTGTTGGCAACATCATCTTTCAATTCTTCATAGACTATCAGTAGTAAGTAGACCGGTATACAAAGGTTAATGGGTTAAGCAATGTGTAGATAAGGCAAGCAGTGAGTAGACTGGCACGCAGGAGGTCAATCGGCAAGCAGTGAGTAGACCAGCACACAGAAGGTCAATCGACAAGCAATGAGTAGACCGGCACATAGGAGGTCAACCAACTAAGCAGTGAACAAATCGGTATATAGGAGGTGATTGGCTAAGTAGATTTTGATCGTTACACCGGTAGAGTCTGTAACCGACAGACTTGGTAACGTTCAGTTAACATCCAGTTAAACCGGCAGTCTTCTCCAGTCAATCGGCGAACTTGTCGGCATGAACAACTGTCTTAACAGAGATTCTTGGAACGATTTTTGGAGAGTGATTTATGGCACGGTAATTTTTGGAGGGAAAATTGGCGACAGATCCAAAGGGTAATAAATTCACAATTCATTTTGTTGAGGTTGTTGTTCATATAAAAAGAGATATGGAAAAGTGAACGCAGGGGGAGTAGAACAGAGTGCAGAGTCGAGGGATAGAGGACCGATAGAGTGAAGAGTCGAGGATCAGTAAATCGGCAAAGTGTAGAGCCAAAGGTATATTCAGAAAACTGGTATTGGGCAAAGCAGACACAACCAGTGTAGATAGAGTATAGTTTTCAATGTGATCTGATCAAGCTATCAGCAACCACTCCAGCAGATCATCTTTTTGTTGCTTTCTAACCATTGCAACTAAAATCCCTTAATAGGGTGGACTTTAACAGGTCCCATTGTAAAATTCCCTTAACCGGGTGTCATCTTAATTGATGATTTTAAGACATTTAACAAGGCTAACTTTAACAGGGTAAAGGCATTGACAGGCCTTAATCAAAATCCCTTAACCGGGTGGCACCTAATAGTGTCTTTGTAATCTCCTAACAAGGATGGCTCTTCATTGGGCATACTTCAAAAGAGTACAAATTTTGTGAGTTCCTACTCACATCGTGTTTTTCTCCCATTTGGATTTCCACGAGATAAATCTTGTTGTCACTATGTATCTTTTCATGCATGCATATTCTTCTACAATAATTACTTATATTGATGAATGTTAGGTTAGTGTAAACTTGAGTTAAAAGTTTTAATTGAGTAAAATCGGTGAAGTGTTGATTCACCCCTCCCCTCTCAGCACCAGTTGGGACTAACAATTGGTATTAGAGCTCTAGTCCGCTGAAGTGAAGTTTGATAGCTTGAGGATAAAGATCATGGAAGAATATCGGTATCAAAAACAGATTGATGAAGAAAATGAAATTATTGCTCAGCTGAAAGAGAGAGTGAGAAAATCTCTTGCAAAAAGAAAGGAACTAGCTCAACAGCTAAATGAGAGTCAGGACATCATAGATCAACTCTCTAAACAAAGTGGATCTGAGGAAGCTGAAGAAGCGGTCTCAGAACTCATGGAAAAGAATAAGATGTTGACTGAAGAAATCACACATCTCAAAAGAGAGCATGAAAGTCGGCAAGCCCTGAGCATGACTGAGATACTGGAAGCCAGCAGAAGTGTTGATGAAAGAAAAAGAGAGGCAAAAGAAGTTTTGTCAAAAGCTAAAAGAGCCAAAAGGCTTGTTGAAGATGCCCTGAGAGAAAATGATGCAATCATGATTGAAAGAGATGAAGAAATCCAAATTCTCACTCATGAGAATGAATACATACATAAGCATCTGCATGACAACACATAAGAAAAGGATAATATGATGAAAGAGATTGAACAACTCAAAAGTGAGGTGAAATTTGAAAATGAGAGAAATGAGAAGCTGAGGAAATTCAATGAAAGCTCTGAGAAGATAGATAAACAGTTGAAGGCTCAGAGAAGAACAAAGGAAACAACCGGTCTTAGTTACTCCGGTACAGTTCCTATGGAAACTAAAGAATCATCTAAATCCAAAAAGATAAAAGATGATAGAAGAAATCATTCAGAAGTGAAAGGCATGAAGTTTCCCAAATCTTCTTGTAATCATTGTGGTAAACCGGATCATAAGTCTAATGTCTGCAGAAATAAACCGATTAGTCAAAAGAAGATTTTCACCTTTGATAGTTACTGCCATAATTGTCATAAGTATGGCCACACTGCTTATGAGTGTAGATCTCAATCTAGCAGTATGTCAAATAGAAGAAGATTTAATGGACATTTCTTTACATGCAATAAGTTTGGACACAAATCTGAAGAATGTAGGTTCAAGTCAAATGTATCAAGATTACCATTCAAACCGGTTAGTCCTAATAAAATGAGTAATCAATTCAATGCCACATGTTCCACATGTGGTAATTTTGGTCATGTTGCAGCAAATTGCAGAGTGAGATTGGGGCAGAGGAATAATTTAGGACCATGGAGGACAACTAGTATGGCATGCTTCAATTGCCATAAGATGGGTCACTTAGCCAGAGAGTGCAGGAACCGATCCTATAACCGGTCTGAAGACAAGAACCAGTTTAACAAGAAGAAATAGCAAAATAACCTAAAAGGAAAGAAGACAATTGAAGAAGTGAGAAATGAAATGAAAAGAACATGGATCAAGAAGGAAGAAAGAAAAGAAGGAGAAGGTCATTCTGAAACCAAGTCATCATCCATCGGTGATGCCAGTTTCTTTTCTAACTAGGCATACCGATGCTCAGGGGGAGAACATATGGTAAGATTACTTTTGAATCCCCTTAACAAATATAAGGTTATGTTTATCTGCATAGTTGAGATGCATAAAATATAGTCTAAAAGTTCTCGTTTGAGAAATGCCTTGTGAGTTAATTGTTTGTGTATCGATATCAATAACAAACAACCAGTAAAAGGCAAATGGGTGCACTTTAAGTTGTAAGTTTCAAAACTAACTGTTGTATCATAACGCTGATAAATCTCAACGGATAAATAAGGAAATGTCATCACATTCGATTCACCCTGATTTCTTGTGAACTTTCTCGAGCTCTTGTGCGATCAAAGGCGATTGAAATCGTGCTAGTAATATTTGTGCAAAAAGTTCAAGCATAGTGATAGTGGTGTTTGATATTTCTGACGAGAATGTTTTCAAACCCCGTTTGAGAAAAGCTTGTTTGAAGGTCATCATGGCAGCGCCTATATCAACTCCTATGTTGGTTGAAGCTATCAAAGAACCCCAACTCAAATTCAAGCTGCATCTATTGAAAGCCGGTGAGATCGACATGGCTGGTGCCTTATCATCTGTGGCCTTTGATGTATTATTGATTGAAGACATTTGCTCCCACATTCACTGCAAGCTTGAAGAACTTGGAGACAAATTCATTCGGAATAAATTTAAAGGGTTATGTGTTAATGATCAGTTGAAGGCAGAATATCTACCTCTGAAGACCAAGGGTTTGTCTAATGTTGTCGATTTTCCCGGTCAGTTTCATGTCGACTGGGTTAGGTCTGTACTAAGCAGAGTTCATGATCAATTTTTGTGGCTGGAAACTCAAGCACCGATCAAGATCACAAAGGATGTGATTTGAAGAGTTACAGGGTTTAGTGCAACCGGTGAAGCATTAACCCTAAGAACAATTTCATCAACTAAAGTCACCCGGTTAATCAAATCTCGATGTGATAGTAGAGCAATGACAATTACTCATATTGAGGATGTTGAAGTAAAATTTGCCTCTATCGTGCTGGGTTATAGGGTATATCATTCAAGTCGAATGAATAGTGTACCGAGCAGTGCCATACATGTTGCCTATCGAATTATCAAGGAGGATGCAACCTATGATATTTGTGAGATGATCAAAAGCCAATTTATGGTGAACATGGAAAGAATTAAGAAGGAAAAGAAGCAATCCTTCGAATATGGCTCACTACTGGTATGTATATTTTTCTATGTGCAAAACTTTTTCCCTGATAAGGGTAATGTAGTATGGTCTGAAGAAAAACCTATCATGGTTCAGATAGGTGAAATGATTAGAGATCTAGGAGATAGGTTTGGTGAAACAATGTGAGGATACTTCAAGGAATTTAAAATTGGGATGCACAAAAGGGAAAGAATTCCAACCGGTATAGTGCAGAAATACAAAGACAACATTTGCTTTCTTGTAGACACAGATTGTTGTATCATTCAAGCGGTTCAACCCATAACCTTTTGGGTTCTACCTATGGGTTATGAGGTTGCAGCAAACATTGTTGAAATACATGTCAATATGCTACTGTCCAAACCGGTAGACTTGAAGGCAAAGAGATTTGGAACCTGTGAGGAGGCAAGCTCCAAAATAAAATAGGAACTTCAGGTGCCAATCATAAAAAGAAAAGGAAGAAGAATGATTGATACTCTTGACAAGAAATATGGAGGTGAAGCATCTGGTGCCACTACCTCCACTAGTGCTAGTGTACAATCAGGGATCAACCCCAATAAAGATGAAGAATTAATAGGTGAAAAGAAGAAAGTGTCAAAGACAAAACCCAAGGGGACTCCAGCAACCAAGCCTACAACATATACAAAAGAAAAGGATTTAGGTAAGTTCCAGTATCTTCTCCAAGTAAAGATAGACCAGTATGAGTGACTTATACCAGAAAGAAGAAGAGTGAAGGAAAAGTTGATACAAAGCTCGAAAAGGATGAGAAAGAGGGTGATATCACTAACACCCAATCAGATGTGGAAATTAAAGAGGTTAGAAGAAGTGGAAGAAACAAAGCTCCAACAGTTGATGAATTGGTCCATGGGATCAAAGAATTTGGAGGTTTGTCTGGTGTTGGGAAAACATATTCCCTCAATAATGAAGAAGACAAAAGCAAAATTGAAGAAACCCTGATCTAGAACTTGCACAAGTTTTGTAGGACTCCCAGCAAATTATATGGATTAATCCCATCAGATTTGCAAGATCAAATTGAAGGGATGTGGAAAACAGCTCTGGTTGTTGAGAAAGAACACAAAATAAAACCACTCATGGAAGTGCAACATGATTTAGATCTTGATCAAGCTTCACTAGTGGATGAAGCATGCATTCAACATTTCAAGATAAGAAATAGAACTGGGAGAGTGGCAATAGGTGAAGTTGAAGCAGTGCACGAAGAAGGTGTTGCCTTTTGGAAGAAAATCATGAATCAATGAAAGGAAGCTGAAGAAGAAATAGCTAAGGAAACAAAACAGGACCAAGGTGCAGCTGCCCTTGACAAAGAAAATGGTAAGGAAAAAGACTCTACTAAAGGTTTTGATGTCTTCTCAATTAATGAGATCGTAGGAAATGTTGTGTCAAACATTCCCAATTTGACAAAAGATGTCGAGCAACTGGTGAAGGAAACTGATCAAACTAAGCTTCCCGATCAAGATGAAGTAACAGTTGAAGACATTCCCTATGAGGATACACCTCATAGAACTTCATTGACACCAAATCCTATTCTATCAGAAGAAGGCAAAGAGGAAGAGAAGAAAGTAGAGGATAAGAAAGCAATGATGGATACTCCTTCGACAAAGAGGAAGTTAGACTTAGAAAATGAAAGTGAAAAGAAAAAGGTAAAAATCATCACCAAAGCTAGTTTAGAGGTTGAGACTGCAGAAAAGGAAGATGAAATAGAGGAGGAAGAAGAGGGAGAATCCTCTTTGAAAGTAGCTCAAGAAAATTTCAAGGACCTTTTTGCTTTACTTTGACAAATTATTTTGTATAGTCTTTTCCGTTGATGCAAAAGGGGGAGTTTTGGAGACTTGTACATTGTGAGTTACAGGGGTCATAAACAGGGGCCAGAACCGACAGATTTTTTATAGTATTTGCCACCAATGCCAAAGGGGGAGTTTGTTGGCATTGTGGTGCATTTTGTATTACAGGTGAATGATATGGTTGTCATTGTTGGCAACATCATCTTCCAAGTCTTCCAAGTCTTCCAAGTCTATTGGCAGTAAGTAGACCGATATATAGAGGTTAACTGGTTAAGCATTGTGTAGACATGGCAAGTAGTGAGTAGACCAGCATGCAAGAGGTCAATCAGCAAGCAGTGAGTAGACTAGGACGTAGGAGGTCAATCGGCAAGCAGTGAGTAGACCGGCACATAGGAGGTCAACCAGCTAAGCAATGAACAAATCGGTATACGGGAGGTGATTGGCTAAGTAGATTTTGATCGGTACACCGATAAAATCTGTAACTGATAGACTTGGTAACATTCAGTAAACATCTAGTTAAACTGTTAGTCTTCTCCAATCAACCCACAGACTTATTGACATGAACGACTATCTTGACAAAGATTCCTGGAACGATTTATGGCACGATAATAGAATTTTGAATAGAATGTTTTTGGAGGGAAAATTGGCGATAGATCCAAAGGGTAATAAATTCACATAATTCATTTTGTTGGGGTTGTTGTTCATGTAAAAAGAGATATGGAAAAGTGAACACAGAGGGAGTAGAACAGAGTGCAGAGCCGAGGGACAGAGGACCGGTAGAGTGAAGAGTCGAGGATCAGTAAATCGGCAAAGTGCAAAACTAAAGGTATATTCAGAAAACTGGTGTTGTGCAGAGCAGACACAACCGATGCAAATAGAGTATGATTTTTAGTGTGATCTGATCAAGCTATCAATAGCCACTCCAGCATATCATATTTCTATTTATCTCTAACCATTGCAACTAAAATCCCTTAATAGGGTGGACTTTAACAAGTCCCATTGTAAAAATCCCTTAACCGGGTGTCATCTTAATTGATGATTCTAAGACCTTTAACAAGGCTACCTTTAACAGGTTAAAGTCACTAATAGGCCTTAATCAAAATCCCTTAATCGAGTGGCACCTAATAGTGTCTTTGTAATGTCCTAACAGGGATGGCTCTTCATCGGGCGTACTTCAGAAGAGTACAAATTTTGTGAGTTCCTACTCACACTGTGGTTTTCTCCCATTTGGGTTTCCATGAGATAAATATCATTGTCACTATGTATCTTTTCATGCATGCATATTCTTCTGCAGTAATTACTTGTATTGATGAATATTAAGTTAGTGTAAACTTGAGTTGAAAGTTTTAATTGAGTAAAACTGGTAAAGTGTTGATTCACCCCTCCCCTCTTAGCACTAGTTGAGACTAACATATAGAGGGATAAGAGTGAGAGAGAGATCGGTAAAGAGATAGATATAGAGATAGAGAAGAAGATGAAGATATAGATGGAGTCGAAGATAGAGATGGAGAATGGGGAGAGGAAGATGGAGAGAAGGAGAGAGATGTGAGAGAGACAAAGAGAGAGGGGAGAGGAATATATAGATATGGAAGAGAAAAATAAATAGTTGGAGAGAGATGAAGATAGAGAAAGATAAAGATAGAGAAAGGAAGTGATATATAGAGAGAGGGAGAGATATAGTGGTAGAGAGAGATAGAGATAAAGGGATAGATGAAAGAAGCAATAGGGAGAGATAGATATAGAGAGGAAAAGAGATATGGATATAGATGTTGAAAAAGAGAAAGAATGAGAGAGATTGATGGATGGAAGGAGGCATGTCTAGAGATTAGGGGGAGAGATTAAGATAGACATAGAGATGAAGATAGAGAAAAAGAGGAGGGAAAAAAAAGATAGAGCGAGGGAGAGGGGGAGATAAAAAGAGGAGAGACGGGGAGACAAAAAGGAAGAGATAGAGAGAGATATAAAGGAAGAGGGAGAGACGATGACGATGATGTGTGTGTGTGTGTGTGTGTGTGTGTGTGTGTATGTGTGTTTATATATATGTGGTGAGATAGAACTAGAGAGTTAGAGATATATAGTGGGGAAGAGGGAGAGAGATAAATAAATGGACAAATAGAAATGGAGAGAGGGTGAGAGAAATATAGGACAGATATATATTGGAAGAGAAAGAGAGAGATATAGAGATATACAAGAAGAAAAATGGAGAGAGTGGTGCAGTCATCGATTGGGAGGGACCTCAAAGAGATCAATCTGGACTGGGCAACATGAGTAAACACAACAGAAACCAGAGGATATGATGGAGACAATGCAGAACAGAATGTATTAGATCATGAAAATTGTTTACAAGCAATCGGTAACATCTGGGTTACAAGATTCGACTCACTAGCCTGCCACATACATGGTCAATTACAGAACAGGTCAACTTTGGACCTCTAAATTTAAGATCTATCCTCTATGTTCTATCTTATTTCTCTGGAATAAATTCTAAAGCTCAATTACAATGATTTATATGATCCAAGGGGATCTGATCGGCCCAAAAGGGAACAAATGTTGAAGAACAAGATCAAACGTGTAAAACCAACAGGTCGACCTTCGCCAAAGAGATTCCTTCAAAAAATCCACAGGATGACGTGAGGATCAAAGGGAAGGTTGGCCACATGCCAAGGAACATTGAAATCAATGAACTAGGCTATGTAAGCTACGGACAGGATCCAGTAGATTCATCGATGCAAATAGGTTTGAATGGTTCTAGTGCCAGAAAACTGTCTCGGAATCTAGAATCGATAACTTGCCGAAAAATTATCCAAACACTCTGCGGTCAGGAATAAGGAAGATGATCATGTCCTCAAGCAAAATCCAACTCCACAAGATCTGGTGAGTCAATGCAAGAAAATACACAAAGGAATGTTGAAACTGCAAAATAAAAGACAAACTGAAAGGAAATGTTTTTGGTTGATGCAAGATTGCCAAGAACCGGGGATGCTCCTGCATCAGAGAGGTAGAGTTCTAAAGAGATGAATAGGGGGATAAGGAGGGAATGAGGGAGGGAGAGATGGGGAGAAATAGAGAAGAAGGTGAGGTAAAGAGAGGGATGGCACAGAGAGAGAGAGTGTGTGGGGAAAATTGATATAGATAAAGGAAAATATAGATAGATAGAGAGGGATAGAGAGAGAGAGATGGAGATATATGTATAGAAAGAGATAGATAGACGAGTCGAAAAGATATGGAGATAAATATAGAAAAAGATATATTTGTGCCAAAGATATGGAGAAAATGAGAGGGGGGGGGGCAAGAATGAGAGAAAGGAGTTGACAAAGACAAGTAATAAAGAGAGAAATGTTCAGACTTTAGAGAGAGGGAGAGAGATAAAGTGATGCAGGAGCATTCCCGATTTTGCAGTTTGAACATTTCTTTCTGCATTTTCTCACCGGATCTTGTAGATTTGGATTTTTCTTGTGGACATGATCATCTTCCTTTTCCCAAAACCACGAGACATTTGGATCATTTTTCGACAAGTTATCGCTTCCGGATTTTGAGATTGTTTTCTAGCTTAGAACCCCGGAACCATTCGCTATTGGTGAATCTTGTGGATCCTTTCCGTAGCTTGCAAAGCTTTAGTTCGTCGATTCCAATATTCCTTGGCATGTGGCCAACCTTCCCTCGGATCCACACTTCATCCTTTGTATTTTTTGGAGGATTCTCTTAGGTAGAGGTCGACTTGGTGGTCCTTCATGTTTCATCATGATCATCGTTGTTTGATCCCTCTTGGGCCGACCGAATCTCCCTGAATCGTATAAATCACTGTAATTAAGCATTATAAATCATTCCAGGAAATATAGAAGATATATCTTAGGATTTAGAAGTCCGAAGTTGACCAATTATGTAATTGAGCATGTATGTAGCAGGCCAGTGAGTGGAATCTTGTAGCCTGGATGTTACCGGTCATTTGTAATTAATTTTCATGATCTAATTCATTCAGTTTTGCATTGCCTCCATCATCTTGTCTTGCTTTTGTTGTGTTTACTCTTGTTGCACTGTCCAGATAGATATCATTGAGGTCCCTACTAACCATGACTGCACCAAGTGGTATTAGAGTGAGATTTTGTTCTAGAGATTGCGTTGGCTTGGAGATCTTCTTGTGGGGTGGCAGATTGTGGATCCAACCTGCAACTACAGAAGATTGGCGTGAAGATGGCATGAAGAGGAAATAGGAATGATGGAGCGTGTGGGAATGCATACCCTATTGTGATGTAAATGTTGAGAGGAATTGCAGCCCGATTATAGGTTGTTGAAACAACCCAAAGAAGAGGTCGACATATTGAAGATGTGAGTGAATATGAAGAAGAAGAAGCACTGGGAAAACAAGTACCAAGTCCACCGGTGATCGATCTGGAAGAAGAGAGGTTCTTGAGGGTTTTGAGTAGGGCGAACACTAAACCACATTTTACCCCAATGGAGTATGATGGAAAGTTGGATTCGAATGAATTAATGGATTGGATCTCATAGATGGATAAGTATTTTGATTTTGAGAACACCATAGAAGAAAGAAAGGTTGTACCCGGTTGAAAGGTTATGCATCTCTTTTGTGGGAACATTTGCAGGTTGACAGAAAGAGAAGAGCTAAAGAGAAAATCAAATCATGGGAGTGGATGGTTGCCAAGTTAAAATTGAAGTTTATGCTAGCTGATTACCAAGTAAATGTGTTTCAGAAGTTGTTGATCTTGAAGCAGAAAGAATCAAGTGTGAAGGAGTATACTGAAGCATTCTACAAGTTGAATATTAGATCCAGACATGTCGATGATGAGGTTGAACAAGTTGCAATATATTTGACTGGGTTGCGGATGTCTATGCAAGATGAACTCGGTTTGATCAAGTTACAGAGTGTTGAAGAAGCTTACCAATATGCCCCGAAAGCATAAGAAAAATTGAACAAAAGACATGAGCAGAGACAAAAAGGAAGAGGTTGAAGGTTTTCCGGAGGGAGATTTCAAGGAGGAAGAGGAAGAGGAACCTGTACAGATCACAACAAGGACAAGGAAGTAAGCAAAGATGGTATTTGATACAGGAAGGATGATAGAAATTTCTACCAGAGAAGAGAATCTGATGGTTACTAGAATAAAAGTTTTGGGAAAGATTATAGAAGACAAGATAAGAGAGTGTTTCGAGGGACTTGGTTTAAGTGTGGAGGAGAAGGACATTGTTCTTTCGAATGTAAGAAAATAAAGAACACTGGGACAACAACATTGGTAAAAGAAAGCTCCATCGAATCAGCTAACAAATCGGGAGATGGAGAATTGTTGATGATGAGGAGGGATTTGTGTCATACCGAAGAAGATGAAGAGCCCTTACAAAGGATAAATTTGTTCAAGAACAGATGTAAGGTATCTGGTAAGTGTTGTAAAGTAGTCATTGATAGTGGTTGTTCGGATAATCTTGTTTCATAAGAAATGGTGAATAAATTGAAGTTGGAAAGATTGAAACACCCTAAGCCTTACCAAATAGCTTGGATTTAGGATGATCATAAGCTATTAGTGAGTGAGTAATACTTGGTGAAATTGAAAATTGGAAATTATCATGATGAAGTTTTGTGTGATATTACACCTATGGATATTTGTCACCTTTTGTTGGGAAGACCTTGGCAGTTTGATAGACATTCAATACATGATGGAAGGAAGAACATATACACTATTGTGGAAAATGGGATGAAACAAACCTTGTTACCCTTGGAGGAGCCCTTAAAGAGTTAAGTTTGTATGAAATCTAGAATATGTTTGGTGGATGGAATGAGACATGAGAATGTGTGTTTTGCCTTAGTTCCTAAGAAGACTGAGAACCCAGAGCATGAAGAACAACTGGAGGAGATAAAGGAGTTGCTGACAGAATGCAGAGACATCATTTTAGACAAGTTTCTGGATGGATTACCACTTGCAAGGAGTATTAGTCATTGCATGGACCTAATTTCCAGAGCTAGTTTGCCTAACAAAGCTGCACACCAGTTGACATTGGCAGAGAATGAAGAGTTGAATAGACAAGTGCAGGAATTGTTGAAGAAATGTTTGATCAGAGAAAGTCTGAGTCCTTGTGCAGTAGAAACAATATTAGCACCTAAGAAGAATGGAGAATGGAGGATGTGTACTAATTCCAGAGCAATAAACAAGATCATAGTGAAGTGCTGGATTCCTTTAGCTAGGATGTATGACACAATGGATTGCTTGAGAGGAACCAAATATTACACAAAGATAGACTTGAAGAGTGGATATCATCAGATTAGAATCAAAGAAGGAGATGAGTGGAAGACAACATTCAAGATAAATGAAGGATTGTATGAATGGTTGGTGATGCCTTTTGGGTTGACTAATGCACCAAGTACTTTCATGAGGTTGATGAATGAGGTATTGAAGAAATTCTTGGGTAAGTTTGTTATTGTATATTTAGATGACATTTTGATTTTTAGTAAGACAAAAGAGGAGCATCTGTTTCCTTTAAGACAAGTTTTGCAGAGGTTGAGAGAGGAGAAGTTGTTGATAAATCTTAAGAAGTGTAATTTCATGAAGGAAGAGTTGGTCCATTTGGGATTTGTAATATCTGCGGATGGATTGAAGATGGACCCTAAGAAGGTAAGAGCAATTGTTGAATGGCCTACAACGGAAATAATTAGAGAGGTAAGATCATTTCATGGATTAGCTAGTTTCTACCAGAAGTTTATCAAAAATTTCAGTTCAGTTTGTAGTCTTATGATTGGGACAATGAGAGGAGATAGGAAAGAATTCAAGTGGACAACCGGAGAAAATAAGAGTTTTGAATTGCTGAAGTAGAAAGTGATTGAGCATCATGTGTTAGCTTTACCAGATTCAACAAAGTATTTCAAGTGGACTGTGATGCAAGTGGAAATGCAATTGGAGTCATGTTAAGTCAAGAAGGGAGAGCAGTAAGTTATTTCAATGAAAAGTTGAATGATTCAAGAAAGCGATATTCAGTGTATGATTAGGAATTTTATGCCATAGTTCAAGCCTTGAAGAAGTGGAGACATTACCTATTGCCTAAGGAATTTGTGTTGTATATTGATCATCAAGCCTTGTAGTATTTGAACAATCAAAGTAAGTTGAATTAGAGACATATGAGATGGGTATAATTTTTGAAGAGTTGCACCTTTATGTTGAAGCATATGAGTGGAAAGTCAAACAAAATTATTGATGCGTTGAGTAGAAGAATAAATTTGCTGACAAAGATGAGAGTGACAGTATTAGGCTTTGAAGAGTTGAAGACCTTGTATGATGATGACGTAGATTTTGCAGAGCCTTGGAAAGCATGTAGAGCATTGGTTATGGTAGATAGAAGTCAATGGCTAGATTATTTCATTAAAGATGGCATGTTATTCAGAGGAGTTTAGTTGTGAATACCTAAGAGTTCTATGAGGGGCAAGCTGATAAAGGAGAAGCATAGTGGAGGATTAGTCGAACACTTTAGTATTGACAAAACAATGGCGTTGGTGGGTGAACATTACTTTTGGCCTCAGATTCATAAGGATGTTAGAAAATTTGTGCAGAGTTGTAGAGTTTATCAAGTTGCAAAAGGTAATAGTCAGAATGTGGGATTTTATACACCTTTGACAGTACCAAAGAGACCTTGGGAGGATATAAGCATGGATTTCATACTTGGATTGCCTAAGACACAAAGAGGAAATGATTATATATTTGTGGTGGTGGATAGATTCTTGAAGATGTCTCATTTCATAAATTGTAAGAAGACATTAGATGCAGTGCATGTAGCTGACTTATTTTTCAAGGAAGTGGTGAGATTACATGAATTAAGTAAGAGCATAGTTTCAGATAGAGACACTAAATTTGCTGGTTATTTTTGGAGGAAACTTTGGAAGAAGATGAAGACAAATTTGAAATTCAGTTCTACTTTTCACCCATAGACTAATGGACAAATAAAGGTAGTAAACAAGAGCTTAGGAAATTTGTTGAGATGCTTAGTTGCAGAGAAGACCAGAAGTTGGGATTTGATTCTTGCACAAGCAGAGTTTGCCTACAATAATTTAGTAAATAGGAGTACCGAAAGAACACCTTTTGAGATTGTTACTGGAGCACACCCTAGAGGTATATCAAAATTGAGAGATATAAGTACTAAAGACAAGCAGAGTGTAGAAGCAGAAGAATTTGTAGATCATATGAAGGCCTTACATATTTAGGTTAAGATGCATTTGGAGGATATGAACAACAAATACAAGGAGACATCAGATGAGAAGAGAAGACATAAAGAATTTGAAGTTGGTGATGAAGTGATGGTATATCTAAGAAAATAAAGATTTCCAGTTGGAACCTATAACAAGTTGCCGATGAGGAAGTTTGGACCTTGTAAGATCTTGAGGAAGTTCAGTTCTAGAAATGCATATGAAGTGGAGCTACCGGAGAGTTTGAGTATTTCACCTATATTCAACATTGCAGATCTACATCAGTATCATGAGCCAACATTCAGTGAAGATAATATTGCAGACTTGGAGAAATAGTTGCCCCAGAAGGAACCACATTAGATTGAAGACATTTTGGATAGTAGGATTGGGCATAGTACCCTGAGCAGTCAGTACAAGGAGTATCTTGTGAAATGGAAGGACAAACCAGTTGAAGATTCATCTTGGATTTCTCAGGCAGAGGTGGACCGCCTTGGTTTTCCTCTGACCCTAGCAAAGTGGGGGACTCATTTTTTTTCAACAACCCCCGATGTCTGATGCAGGAGCATCCCCAGTTCTTGGCAATCTTGCATCGACCAAAAACATTTATTTTTCAGTTTGTTCCTATTTTACAGTTTCAACATTTCTTTTTGCATTTTCTTGCATTTTCTCACTGGATCTTGCAGAGCTGGATTTTGCTTGTGGACATGATCATCTTCCTTTTCCCAAAACCATAGGTTGTTTGGATCATTTTTCAACAAGTTATCGCTTTCGGATTCTGTGACATTTTTGTAGCTTAGAACCCCATAACCATTCGCTATTGGTGAATCTTGTGGATCCTTTCCATAGCTTGTGAAGCTTTAGTTTTTTATTCCAATTTTCCTTAGTGTGTGATCGACCTTCCCTCTGATCCACACTTCATCCTTTGGATTTTTCAGAGGATTCTCTTTCGCAGAGACCGACCTGGTGATCTTTCACATCTCATCATGATCATCGTTGTTTGATCCCTGTTGGGCCGACCAGATCTCCCTGAATCATATAAATCATTATAATTGAGCATCAGAAATCATTCCAGAAAATATAGAAGATATATCTTAGGATTTAGAAGTCTGAAGTTGATCGATTCTTTAATTGAGCATGTATGTAGCGGGTCAGTGAGCCGAATCTTGTAGCCCGGATGTTACTGGTCATTTGTAATTAGTTTTCATGATCTAATTCATTTAGTTCTGCATTGTCTCCATCATCTTGTCTTTCTTTCATTGTGTTTACTCTCGTTGCACGGTCCAGATAGGTCTCATTGAGGTCCCTCCTAACCGTGACTACACCATAAAGAAGGGAGAGCTAGAGATATAGAGATAGAGAAAGAGAGAGGGGGAAACATGGAGTGTGTGTATATACATTAGAGAGGAGCAGAAGAGAAATATAAAAAGAGGGAGTGATGGGGAGATAGGGAGAGATAATATAGAAAGAGGGAGAGAAGCGATATATAAGGATATAAAGAGATAAATACAGGGATAGAAAGGATCTAGAGAGAAATTATAACTTGTTAAATATAGAGGGGATGAACAAGAGGGAGAGATGGAAGGAGAGAAAAAAGGGGAGAGGAAGAAATAGAGATAGAAAGATGGTGAGAATTAGAGAGTGGGAGATAGAGAGATAGAAAGATAAAGATATAGAAAGTGATATATGGAGAGGCAGAGAGGGATATGGAGAGAGTAAGAGAGATGAAGAAAGGGGAGTGTACAATATCTAGAGATAGTGAGATAGAATAGAGATAGGGAGAGAGAAATAGGTTGGAGTGTGTTTTTGTGTGAATGATACATTGATGGTATGTGGAAGGCACCACTTGCATTTCATGGATCCATGGACGACCCAATAGTATATTGTATGTCAAGTCTATGTCCAAGACTTGGCACATGGTGTCTCTTTGTACATGACCTACCTGAATGGGTAGTATTACAGTTCCTTTGGATGACCTCTCTTCATCATCATAGGCTTTGATAGTGATTTTCTTTTTGGGATCAATAGACTTCTCAGAGAAGCCTAATGCATGGATAAGATTTAGAGTACATATATTGATCCCATCTCCTCCATCTATTAATACTCTTTTTACCCAATGTTTATAGACTAAGACCTCGTTATGTAGTGGGGTATTGTGTGGACGATTCAAAGGGACATCATCATGTTCATAAAAAGATATGTTGTGTGGCATCGTCATATGGGCTACCATGGCTTGGAATCGATCAATATCTAGGTCATTTGGAATGGTTGCTTCGATAAGAGCTTGCTCCAAGATATCCTTGTGTTTTGGTGAAAGTTTGAGCAACTCAAGTATAGATATATGAGCAGGTGTTCTTCGTAGTTGGTCAACCAAGTTATATTGGGTCTTGGGAAGAGTTGTCGATGTTGATGTGTTCCCCTTCAAGACATATTTCTACACTCATGTTGTCACATTTATCAACGCATGCTCTTGTTTGTCTTTGATTTTTATGACATTCACTTGATTGTCATTAGTCGATATGTGATTGATGGTGTTTTCGTATCTGTGATTAATACGAGCTCCTTTAGTGTTGTTTTATGTTGACGCTCCTCCCTTGTTGTAATTGGGAAGAGGATTTTTGAAAGCTTCATGGTCACCATTGGTTTTATGACCATCAACGGTTAATTCACCCTTGTCTATCATGTCTTGAACTATGTTCTTCAGCCTCATGCAATTATTTGTGTTATGCCCCTTGTTTCAATTATAATCACAATAATGTGAGTCATTCCACAATGGTGGTTTGACTTGGGGTTCAAAGTTTCTTATGGTCGGAAATGTGATGATCTTATTTTCCAATAGCTTATCAAAATGTTGATTCTGAGGTTTGTGCTAATGGTGTGTATATTCATCGATACTAGAAAGTATTAGTGTTGCTTCTTTGGTTTGTATGGTTCCCTTAGTTGTTGTTGTTGTTGCCTTGGTGATTATTGTTGTTGTTTGACGTTGAAGCTCCTTGGTTGGTATTTCGTTGATAATTGTTAGTGCCTTGATCAACACTTTTTTTTATCATTATTGGATGGTGGGTTGCCAGATAAACTCAACACTGGTTGTTTAGACTTTACATTGTTGGCATCGATTACCCCATCATTAACAATGTTTTTGTTCCTTGTCCAAAATTTGGACTTGTCTGAATTGTTGTTATTGTTTTGATTATTAAAGATGTTATTGTTTGACGAATTAACACCTTCTTTAAATAACTTTAAGGTTCCTTTCTTGATGGAATCTTTCTCTACTTGGATACCATTTTCTATTAATTATGCACAAGATGGTATACATTGTAGTTTGAGATGATAACTCATTTCACTATTCAGATTGTCTATGAAGATTTTCATCTTTTCCTTTCCAGGCACATATCATGGATACCTTGCGACCATGCGTCTCCATCATTTTAGAAACACCATGAATGTTTCATTGTTCTTTTGTTTGGTATTGCCTATGTCAAGCATGGTGATTGCGTGTTTGATGTTATAGGAGTATTGTGTTATGAATTTATTTAGCAACTCATCAAATGATCTGATGGGAGGTGTGAGTTTTGACAACCACTCCATTGTTTTCCCTCCCAAACTTCTTGGGAATAACCTCATTAAGTATGTGTCATTATGAGAAAACTCCAAGCTCATATTACAAAATTCTCGAACGTGATCACGGGGATCACTCTTACCATCGTATTTGTCATACTTTAGTATATCTAAATTTGGGGGGAAAGGTACCATGTTCAATCTTGTATCAAAAGAATAAGGGCAAATTTCATCTAATGAGTATCGTACCGTTGTCCCTTGTTGCATGTCCTGCATTTGTCTTTGAAGTGTTTGGAGTTGTTGTGTAAGAGAAACTATGGGTGCATTTGTACTTCAATGGGGAGCTTCCCCTCATTCATTAAGATTATCCCAATTGCAGGTATTGTCTTGTTCATGAGCATTATCTTGTTCATGGGTGTGATCTCAGTTGTGTATGTTTCCTTGATCATGTATTTCTTCTTCTCTTAGTTGTTCTTGATAAGCATAGTTTTTCGCCCTTGTTCTTGAAATTCTCTCATTTGTATTCCTCAAGTTTTCCATGTCAAAATCCTCAGGAATATTGACTCCTTTACTAGTTAGCATGAGTAGATATTTTTGCTTATCCATTTCTATGTCTTTCTACGATTTTTTGGAAAGTTGCATTTTATTGACATTCTTGGAGAAGTTCGTTGGTGATCTCTGTTTCTCCCATATTTGCATATTCATAAAAAGTATTGGATAGTCTACAACTCATACTTAATTCTGGTTGTGATTCCTTCTTCTTGTTTCTTTGAGATTGAGTGACAGGGAGCATTGATATATCTCTATTGTAGTGAATTCTTCTTCTTCTATTGGGGTTCTTGGTGGAGTTGGTGGCTCAAGTCGAGCTTCATTGTAAGTGATAAGAAATTTTGGAAACAAAGCGGGGTTAATCCTTCCTCCACTATTAAGGCATTGATTGAATGTTGCTTTCTGAATGTAAGCCCTACTTCTCAAAGGTTCTTTGTCAAATTCATTGGGTTTTCCTTAGATATACAACCACATATGACTCAAGAATGCTCGATGTGATGTAAAGAGTTGACAGTTGATATAGAGAAATTTATTCCTTTTGACAAGTGACTTAGAACTAGGTTGTCTCGTCTTCAAATTAGTCTTTTGGTGAAGACTTCTTCTCAAAATACGGGGAGTGGTAATACACAAATGATCAATGTTGATGTTTGATGTTGGATATGGATACTTTGTTTTGGAAACTCAATTTTACTTGTCAAGTAGAAGTTTAGTTTGATTCGCTTCTACGACAAAGTGTGTCAAATGATATGAGTCAAGTTTCACGATCTAGAAACTTAATTTGACAACTTGAGGACCTAACTAGGTATTGGTTTGATAGGATTCGTTGGATGGTGAAACCTTTGATCATTGTTTTGATACTCCTCAATTTTGTTGGATGAAATATGATATCAAGATAACTGAAGATTAGAAATCTCTTTCTAAGGGTGCTTAGTTAGATTTGGAAATTTCTCACATATGATCCTTGTTTGAAATTTCGTTGTTGGATTTCTCAGAGGACCTAAAAGGGTATTTGAAACTTTTGATGAAAATTTTACAAGGTGATTGGTTTGCTCTCTATTTTTTGCTAATTTTGACCATGCGCTAGAATAGAGCCGTGATGTGCGAAAGAATGCTCTCAAAGAACTACAGAATAGTCTAGATGTGCTATGCTACCTCTCAAATATGCTATCTTATATTATTTGATAACATAATTGTTGAATTGGTTATACGCTAATATGTCCCTTTGAGGCGATGATGTTTGGTATAAATGCACTTTGATATGCTTCGGATGTGCTGGGTTGATGCTCCTATGTGCTACGACGATGTTGATGTGTAGGAGAAAAAGTGACACTAAGCAAACATGCCCTAATCTCACTTTCAACCACACACTTGTGGAATACGAAAGAGCCTAGAGGTATCACATGATTGGCTACTTCTTCTTGTGAAAGAGAGAGCCACGGGTTGCCTATTAGGATTTCTATTCCTTTGTTGCAATTGAAAGATGAAATGATGCAAGTTCAATCCCTAACCCCAAAGTGCAAGTATGAACTAATAACAAGATTGTAGAATTGAACTTAAACAATGGAAAGCTATAAACACAAGGACAAGACAAGAATGCAAATGCGTACTCGGAGTTAAAATCTGACTGAAAATGTTCGGGACGGGGGCACGGGCGCCACTGTCCTGATCCTGCCCCTGAAACTGCTCCGGAAACTGTTGTTTTGCAAAGTTGTTAAAAATGCGGAAAACTGCTGTCAGAAGGACCAGGGCGCCCAGCGCCCCTGTCCCAGGGACCAGGGCGCCCAGCACCCCTGTCCTGGCAGGACCAGGGCGCCCCACGCCCCTATCCTGGTCTTTTGCTCTGAGATTTGGTGTGAAGTTCGGTCTCCGTCTGCTTCTTCCGGATTTGTAACTTGCGACGTCGTCCGAATTCCGAAACCTGCACTTATATCTGAAAAGGTGTGGTGGGCGGCTATATAGGGTTTTGCCTTAGTCAAACCCCCGCTTCGGTGATTTCCACCTCCACGAATAGCCAAGTTGTATTGTAAAATGTATTGTGTGTGCAGACCTAGTGTGTGTGCAAGGTCCTTAAGTGCAAGAAAGCAAACTAGAGCAACCTAGAAAGTAAACCCTAATTGCTTGTAAATGATAATGTAAATGCTCTAAATCAAGATGCAAAGTGATCTAAAGCATGAATAAAGGATATATTGAAGCTTATGCAAAGACATGAAAACAACATGAAATCATACCCAACCCCCAAGGGAGGAGTACAAGCCAATCTTCAGTCGGTAATCTCCTATTGTTCTTCAATGTCTTCCAAGCCCTAAATGGATGAATGAAATTGATAAATGCTTGATAGAAGGATGTTGAATGTTGTTGAAGTCTTCAAAGATCTGCTCTTTCGCTGCATATGAGGTTCCTGAAAACAAAAATCCGGATCCTTTCAAATGAAGAAAGAGAGCTCTTATATATGAAACCCTAGGTCTTAATTTCGACTTTTGGCCGACCTAGAGATTGAATATCCCGCCAATTTCTTGGGGTTAAGCTTTATTTTATGATTGGATCGCGCTCCTAAAATTTTGGGAAAAATGTTCGGGACCATGTGCACTCCGGGCGCGATGGTCCTCTCCGAGCGCCATGGTCCCGACAACTTTTCACCAAATTTTCAGGGCCGTTGGATATGATTATTTTAGAGAGAATCCCGAAGTTACAGGTGATTTCGAGATGTTTTGACCCCCAAAACCAAGCCCCTAAGTTCAAAATAGGACCTAATTAGGGTTTTTGATTAAATGATGTATAGGAGGAATAAAATGAAAAGGGCACACTTTAATGAAAGGGCCCAACTTTATGATGTGGGAGATGATAAAATAGAACCTTAGACCTAATTAATTTGATTAATTAAGTGCTAAAGGGGAAACGCAATGCAAAATGCAAAATGCGCCAAGGTGGGTGCTAAACTAAGTGTGAAATTGTACCACCCTAGCAAGTGCGTACAATTTACGACGCTACATTTAGCCCCCACTTTAGCGGTCATATGAACACTACGTGCATATGCAAGCTAAAGTATAGAAAAGTAAACATTATTTGAAAAAGGATATATCCATAAGTCTGTCGAACGAAGCCCCCAGCGGTATCTGCAGTACACAGTTAGGAACCACAACCTACAAAACACGCGTTAGATCACAAAATCACCTAATGCTTACTAAGGAAGGTGATGAAAATTCGAGGGTAGCTATATGCCCCCCCCTGTTTCGGCTTGCTAATTTTAGTGAGTTGAAACAGGGTATCATGTTTACCACTTCGAATTGTTAAAGAAAATTGATGACAAATGCTCACAAGAAGATTTGATATGAGATCAAAACTAATGGAGAATCATTTGGTAAGAACGAGGACTAAATCTCAATTCCAACACAACAAAGAGTGTGAGGATTTGAGAGTTCTCTAACACAAGATGAAGGATGTAAATGGAAACAAAATGCAAAGAGAAGAAAAGAAAGGAAACAAGCATGAATACACACATTGGTGATCCATGAGAAGAATAGTGAGAGAGAAAACATGGACTTCTCGCCCCTAGATCTTGTCTAGGTGATCCATGGGAAAAGGACATGGAAAACTAGCCCTTAGAGTCTGTCTAGGTGATCCATGTAAGGGAGGAGAGTGAGAAAGTCTAGCCTTATGTCGCTAGTTCCACTCATCCTTGTGCATGTGTGTGTAAGGGAGGTTAGAAGCACCTCATAGGAGTCTATGCCTGAGTATGCTACAACCTGTATATGTATAGTACAAAAGCATGACATCTCGCTCTAAGAGTCTGTGCTTTGGTTCCGAGAATGACCCATTGCTCGAAAAGTGTAATGTTTATGTCATAAGCAAAGTAGAACAAGGATACCTACCTTCATCACAAAAGAAGATACCCAAAAAATGCAACAATGTCATAGATCCGAGCAAGAGAGTTTTGCACTCTTTAAGCAAGGATAAGATAGTTGGAAAGGGATATCTTGTAGTATGTGTAAAGGAGATCCTTAGAGGAGAAGAAATCTTTGTACAAAAGACACCTATCCCTGAGAGGAATTGTCTTAGACAAATATAACATCTTCTAGAATAAGACAAAGAAGAGAATAAGAATGCAATACTTCCTTCTTTTGCGAGGTGAAAGTGATTCTTAATGAAGGATGACGCTCTTTTTAACCCAATTGGGAGAGTGAATTCATTATGGATGTATTTTACCAAGTGCAAAAGAGGTTGTAGTCAAGGACTTATACCTCTTGTAAGAGAGAATCCTTGAACAAACAACAACAAATGTGTACAAGGCATAACATCAAGTAATAAAGTCCACACCATCCACAAAATAGGAAAAAGTGAATCCTTAGATAAAAATAAGGAAAGATCATTGCCCCCCAAGGATAAGGACAATGAGAAGGACTTACACAATCTTCTAGGGAGAGATTTGGACATAAGCAAAAGAAGAGATGTATGAAATCACTCTTGTCCCCATAGGAACAAGAAAATTAGGCTATTATGTTGCTTCAAAAAATATGATTGCACTTGAAATTGTACCATCATGAATGACAATGAGCCCCCAGTAAATGAGCTACCAATGTCACATAATGATGAGCAACATAATAGCCATTAATGTTATTTAAAGACATGATAGACTAAATGAGGTATTTGAATATGACATGTTAAATGCTCAACTATGAGTGAGATCAAAAACATGTATAAAATGATAAAAATTGAAGAAGAAAAGTCACGAGAAATCTTAAAAGAGGGATGAGTGTAATTTATTAGAGCCTTATCCCTAGAGGAAAGGACTTTATGATGAATAGGAGATAAAGATTCATAAGTGGATTTAGAAATTTGAGGGGATTCATAAAGAGATTTGTTCATCGCCAAGATTTCCTTATGAGGGGAATGAGAGTTGATAGAAGTAGAAGATGATTTAGTTGAAGTGAGATCATCATCACTACTAAATATAGCATTCACATTGAGAGATGGTCTTTTAGATGCTTTAGTGCGTTTGCATGGATTATAGCCAAGTCCAAAGGCATAATTGTGAAAATTAGTTTCTAGAGGAACCTTCATCCCTTGTTCATGAGCGCCACAACCATTTCCATGATACCCATGCTTAGCAAAAATGCGAAAACCACGACCATAACGATCAGCCATTTCAGAAAGAGAAGGTGATTTTTCATAAGACAAAGAATCAAACTCTTCATAATTAGAGGTGTGAGGAGAAGAAGTTTGAGAAGCGGCCACAAAATTATTACTCATAGGTTCAAGTAAGATTGAGTGATTTTTAGCTTCTTCCTTCTCTTTAACTTTAAGCGCTCTAGGAGGAACCCTATACTCACCTACAAAGGTGGGATTAAAGTCAAGAGATCCCCAATCGTCTTCTGCGAGAACCTTCTCAGGATCAAAAGCCTTTTTATGCATATATTCAAGTCGAGAAGGATCTTCTTCAGGAGCTTTAGACTCATCCAAAGAATTTTGATTATCAGAGGGTGAGGATTTGTCCATAGGTATCTTGTTTAAAGAGTCATCATTAGAAGAGGAAGATTTAGAAGAACTCCCTTTGGAAGTAGATGTTTGCAAACAAGCCTGAAGATTAGTATCACCTATCAAGGTATATGTCTTATTGTTATAAATAAATTTAACTTGTCTATGCAGTGTAGAGGGGACAGCTTGCATACTGTGAATCCAAGGTCTCCCTAATAACAAGTTGTATGTTAGATTTCCCGACATAACATGGATAGGAGTAGGCAAAGTAACAGGTCCCACTGTGACGGGTAAGGTGATAATACCTGATGAAGACTTAGCCACATTATCAAAGCCTCGAATGGGACGAGAAGCAGGCTCAATGAGAGATGTATCCACATTCATTTTATGCAATAGATTAATGCTACACACATTAAGGCCAGAGCCATTATCTACCAGTGTTCGTCTTATAGCAGTGTCATTTATGATAACCACAATCATCAAGGGATCATATTGTTGTTGAATTTCACTAGTAGGCAACTCATCTTGGGTAAACACAATTTGAGCTTTAGGATTCATCACAGAGTTAACCAAAGACACTATATTACTAGATGTATTAGGTGGAGGAACATTCAAGTCTTTCAAGGCATCTTGTAACATTCCATGATGAGCAGAAGAAGTTTGGATCAAATCCCAAAGGGATATCTTAGCAGGGGTAGCTTTAAGTTGTTCTATGAGATCATATTCCTTACCAAGAACTTGTGAAATACGTGGAGCTTGAGGAAGAATAGGTTGGGAAGGAGGAAGCGAAGTGGGGATAACTGGAGGAGGATTAGGTTGCATATTGTTTCTTGTGTTATAGGTATGGGCAACCGCATGATAACTCTCTCTAGTCAGTTTCTTAGCATACTCATAAGGACTCTTAGAAGAATAACCTCCTTGCACAGTAATAATAGGTTTCTTAGGAGTGCAAAAAGAATCATTAGCATAACCACCTTGAACCACTAAGATAGGCTTATTTAAAGGTTGAGAATTTTTAGAAGGACAAGCACCTTGGACAGTGAAGAGAGGTTTGTTAGGTGTCTCATTCACATGTATCAAATTGATTGAGGATGGTTTAGAGGAATGAACAAAAGTGTTGGAAGAATTATCGATAGTCTTTTCTTGCACTAAAATCTTATCACGGATCAAATCAATTTTAGGAGAGAGACAAGGGATAGGCATTGATGTTCTAGTAGGAAGAGTAATACTAGGAAAGGTCATATCATCCTTTATCATCACAAGATCTACATGGGGAATAAACTCTCTAGGAGAAGGATCAACATTACTCTCTAAAGTCTCACTTTTGAGAGGGAGATCTTTGAAAGAGATGTTAACCATCTTGCTTTGAACTAGAGTTTTCTTATGAGTAGAACCAAGTTGAGGAGAAGGAGAATAATTGAGATTCAAGGAGGGTGAGAAACTATTAAGGGAGTTTTCAATCTTGATTTCATCCCCTTTGGCTAGGGGTAGAGAATAATCTATACCTTCTTCTAATGGTTCATCCCAATAGTGAGGTTGTTGAAAGGAATGTTTGAAGTATTGTCAATTTCGGGAGAGGAGATAACATTGTTTATTAATTCCTCATCCTTAGAAGAGAGAGCATCAATAGATGTGTTAAACTCATCCTCTTTCCTCAAAATATGTTCAATATGATCTTTAGGGGAGAGAGAATTAAGGAAATTGCTTATTATTTCATCTTCTTTCTCTAAGGGATGCTTATGGGTAAGACCAAATTTAGGAGAAGGGTAAGCATTTATCATTAATTCGTCATCTCTAGTGGGAATTTTGTTGGAAAAGGAAAGGCCATCACTAGGAAATGTAGGGATAATGTCATCTTCTTGCACAAAAGGATCCTCATGAAGGGAGTGTTTTTTAGGAGACACAAAGGCATCAAGGGCATCATTCAACAAAGCATGATCATATCTATTAAAAGGTTTATCTTTTGATTCAAAAGGAGATATCTCTTCATAGAGGGGATCATTGAAAACAACCATGTTACTAGATTTAGTGGAAGAGCTGATAGGAATGTACCCTTGAGAGGAATCATTCGACTTATCTTTCTCATCACAATGAAATGGCATAGTAACAATGTTTATGAGTTTTTGGTAAAATGAAGGTTTGGTATATTTAGGTTTCAAAAATTCATCTAAAGCTTCATCTAACTCATAATCATCACAAATATGAACATCTTGCAAATAAAAATCTGACATTTTGAAATTGCATAAAATTTAAACACACAATGTAAAGAAACACACTTTTTTTTTTCTTTTTTTCTTTTTAATGAAAATGAAATGAAAACACACTAAATCTAGATCTAGATCTAACAAATGCAATGCAAGAGGAAGCAATGATAGATTCACGTCGGGTTCACCAAAAATGTGTAGGAGAAAAAGTGACACTAAGCAAACATGCCCTAATCTCACTTTCAACCACACACTTGTGGAATACGAAAGAGCCTAGAGGTATCACACGATTGGCTACTTCTTCTTGTGAAAGAGAGAGCCATGGGCTACCTATTAGGATTTCTATTCCTTTGTTGCAATTGAAAGATGAAATGATGCAAGTTCAATCCCTAACCCCAAAGTGCAAGTATGAACTAATAACAAGATTGCAGAATTGAACTTAAACAATGGAAAGCTGTAAACACAAGGACAAGACAAGAATGCAAATGCGTACCCGGAGTTAAAATCTGACTGAAAATGTTCGGGACGGGGGCGCGGGCGCGGGTGCCACTGTCCTGATTCTGCCCCTGAAACTGCTCCGGAAACTGCTGTTTTGCAAAGTTGTCAAAAATGTTGAAAACTGCTGTCAGAAGGACCAGGGCGCCCAGCGCCCCTGTCCCAGGGACCAGGGTGCCCAGCGCCCCTGTCCTGGCAGGACTAGGGTGCCCCACACCCCTGTCCTGGTCTTTTGCTCTGAGATTTGGTGTGAAGTTCGGTCTCCGTCTGCTTCTTCCGGATTTGTAACTTGCGGCGTCGTCCGAATTCTGAAACCTGCACTTATATCTGAAAAGGTGTGGTGGGCGGCTATATAGGGTTTTGCCTTAGTCAAACCCCCACTTCGGTGATTTCCACCTCCACGAATAGCCAAGTTGTATTGTAAAATGTATTGTGTGTGCAGACCTAGTGTGTGTGCAAGGTCCTTAAGTGCAAGAAAGCAAACTAGAGCAACCTAGAAAGTAAACCCTAATTGCTTGTAAATGATAATGTAAATGCTCTAAATCAAGATGCAAAGTGATCTAAAGCATGAATAAAGGATATATTGAAGCTTATGCAAAGACATGAAAACAACATGAAATCATACCCAACCCCCAAGGGAGGAGTACAAGCCAATCTTCAGTCGGTAATCTCCTATTGTTCTTCAATGTCTTCCAAGCCCTAAATGGATGAATGAAATTGATAAATTCTTGATAGAAGGATTTTGAATGTTGTTGAAGTCTTCAAAGATCTGCTCTTTCGCTGCATATGAGGTTCCTGAAAACAAAAATCCGGATCCTTTCAAATGAAGAAAGAGAGCTCTTATATATGAAACCCTAGGTCTTAATTTCAACTTTTGGCCGATCTAGAGATTGAATATCCCGCCAATTTCTTGGGGTTAAGCTTTATTTTATGATTGGATCGCGCTCCTAAAATTTTGGGAAAAATGTTCGAGACCATGTGCACTCCGGGCGCCATGGTCCTCTCCGGGCGCCATGGTCCCGACAACTTTTCACCAAATTTTCAGGGCCGTCAGATATGATGATTTTAGAGAGAATCCCGAAGTTACAGGTGATTTCGAGATGTTTTGACCCCCAAAACCAAGCCCCCAAGTTCAAAATAGGACCTAATTAGGGTTTTTGATTAAATGATGTATAGGAGGAATAAAATGAAAAGGGCACACTTTAATGAAAGGGCCCAACTTTATGATGTGGGAGATGATAAAATAGAACCTTAGACCTAATTAATTTGATTAATTAAGTGCTAAAGGGGAAACACAATGCAAAATGCAAAATGTGCCAAGGCGGGTGCTAAACTAAGTGTGAAATTGTACCACCCTAGCAAGTGCGTACAATTTACGACGCTACAGTTGACAAGCACTATTTGAGTTTTTACCAGTATGATACTGATCATGCACCAATGTGAATAATGAAAGCACTAACTTTTTGTTGAAATGCACTATCCAATGGTTGAGATGCGCTAGGATGTTGCTCCAACGCGCTAACTGTCTTGATAACTTTGTTTTGATGTTTTCGTTGTGATGTTGAGAAATGAATTTTGTGACTTGATGGATGATTTTCTGAAAAAATGACTTGAAAACACAACAGATAGAAGTGATAACAGCTTGTCTATGTTAAACAAATAGTGTATGTTCTTTTGAGGATGTTTTCAAATCCCTGATGTTTTCACTGGTTTGGATTACAAAAAGATAGATCAAGCGGACTCTTTATTCAAGGGTCATTGACAATATCATAGCCCACTAGTCTCGATACTCCGTCAACTCAAACAACTTGGTCACCCCCTAGGGGGCACCCGTTTTTTTGCCTTTTGCCAAAAATAAACTCATAGTGAATTGCTTCACAATTGGGTAGTTATCTTGGGAGATATATGGTGAGTGATCTTGGGGGCGGATTGTTCCCCACCCTTGCACTATGATATTGCCAATGTTTGGTAATTGACTCGATTCAAAGTATATACTTCTATGGTTTTTAATCAAGCTTATGTTTGGTCTTCAGTGATAAACTCCCTCGGGAGGCTTCCCAACCTTTAGAACAAAAGTTTTACGTATCTTAAACATATTGGGGGAAGACTAATCACTGAGCAAAACCGTTGGAGGGGATTGTCATCAGCCTCCACATTTGATTATAGTGGATTAGAACACTTGGTGATAAAGTCGTTTCCCACTTAGGTCATTCCCCTCTCACCGACCTTAATGGTGTCCTAAGGGCAACTTGGGAGGGAAGGCCTTCTAAAGGTGTTAATGCATGAAACTGAAAGAAAGCATGAAAGAGATGGTTTTGGCTTTTTTATCACCTATTGAAGGTGAGAGCATATACATATCACCTCACAAACACAAAATACAAGGATTCTTCTTAAACCTTCATTGCAAAATTATCTAAGATAGATGGAGATGTTGCTCCAGGAAGACATGGTGTTCTTTTTATCCTAATAAAGCGATGTGTGAAGATAGCAAAATTTTGAACTTTTGAAAGTAAACCCGTGTCAACAAAATGAATCGCCAATGTAAACAACAACGATCTTAATTTTGAAATCTTTTGAAATGGAAATGTGAAGGTTCTTTTTAACCTTCCAAAACAGAGGTGAAGTTTGTTTTAATAAGCACCAAAGGAATGTGATGTTCAATTTTAACTTTGTGCAAAAATTGGAAATCTTGTTTTGTTCCTTTTAAAACCCCCCAAAAAAGATGATCCTATCTTGCATAAAAGGAAAGATTTGAATTTGTTGTTCTTTTTATCCATGCAAGAAAGAAAGATGAGTTTTATTTTAGGCATCAAAAGGAAATATGAATTTTATTTTAGGCATCCAAAAGAGAAAGTGAGATTCATTTTAGACTTTTTGCAATAAAGGAAAAGATGAGTTCTTTTTGCTAACTTTAAAAGAAAGTAAAGAAAAACTAAACTAACTTCCTCCTATTCCTACACTGAGAATATTAGAACCTGCACTCATTCAATCAAAAATTAGATCCTAATGGTGGGATTCAAAAGCCTAAATTTCTGAGTCGGTTACATTTTTTATTTTTTTTGCCTCTGTTAGTGCTATGCGCTAACATGTAGACTAGATGCGCAAAAGCACTAAAAGATAGAGCCTATGCACTACTCTGATGCTTGAATGCGCTATACTGATACTCATATGCGCGGAAAAAGCAGAGAAGAACACGCGCCAGAAAGAAAGTTAAATGCGCTAAGGAATGGTTTCTATGCACTAAACAATGCGATGAATGTGCTAAATTTTACCACAGATGCGCTACAGAAAGTTCCAGATGCGCTAAAAGAGTGTTATAGCGTGCTTGCAATCTTTAACCTACACAAAAAATGATGTTATTTTTTGGGACGGGCCCCACAGTGGGTTCCATAAATGTACGCGGGAAAATGCGGCGATCAAAATGAATAAATCAAGATAAAAAGACTTACATACCAATGAGACTCTTGGTGCAATTATATAAACTAATTGAACTAGTTTAACTTCCCAAGGGGTGTCCCCTTGTTCTCTATCTCACATGATCCCTAAAGCCAATGTTTTTCTCTTAAATCATTGAGCAAGTGACTTAGGAATGACAACTCCAAGAACAAGTGATATTTGATCTACATGCATGAATGCATTCTAAAATCTATATGATGTGTTAAAACTATGATGATTAAGTTAAGATGAAGATAATTATATGATGAAGATATTGCTAAATTAGCCTAATCATGATATACTAGTATGGATATATTATTGATATGAAATGAAATGCTTCTAAATGTTTATGATGATATTTTAACAAAGAGAGGCTAAAATGCTTAGTAAATTAGGCTATAATGTAGATGCAAGAAACTTGGATCTTTGGATAATGAAGAATGAGAGCTCTATTTATAGGTAAAATAGGGCAATGGATGGTTAAGATTGAATAATCTTAACAAGGGCTAGGATTGAAAGTTAATCAATCCATGTTTACAATTTTCACCAATGAAATGGTGACAATTGTCAACAAGAGGTTGCTTGAGAGGAGATGCAAGAAGCATTAAATGTCTGAGAAGACATGAAGGTTACCTTAGGAGGTAAGGGTTAAGGTTGGGTTAGGGTTATCCAATGGATAAAGCTTTTACCCAAGGGGTAAACTCTTGTGCAAGGGTTAAATGGATAACTATGGTCAAAGCCATAAGTGTTTGATGAGACCCTTGAGTCAAAAGGATGGTTAAGTTAGAGGAAAGTCTCTAACCAAATGTCAAAGGTGATTTAACCATAAATGGTTATGTAAGAGCCTTTAGTGGTTTGGAAGACTTTAGAGGTTAACCATTTGAAGACACGAAGTCTTTAATGGTTATTGAAGACTTTGGAGTCTTTGAGAAGTGACTTCCTTTTACTTAGGAATGTGACAATAATTAGGAAATGAAATAAGCTAAATTGGAAGTGATTAGAAGAATCTAGAAGGGGTTTAGGAGGAAAGTGGGAGATGTAGGAAAGTGCAAGTGGATGAGGGAAAAGGATTTTAATTAAAAAAAAATTACTTTATTTCAACCAAAAATAGATGCAACTTGCATAAATACAAGTGGGGGGATTTTATAAATAAATTAGATTTGTTTATTTGCAAGGATCAATTTAATTAAATGTAAATTTAATTAGAAAGGGAGAAAGGGGAATTAATTAAATAAAGTTATTTATTTAATTAAAGGCTAGAAAAGGTTTAGGTGAATTTAATTAAATAAATTGAGTAATTCATTTAATCAAATAGATGAAAATGAATAAATTAATTAAATAGGATTTAATTAATAGGGGGATATGGTTAAAATAAATATTAAATATTTATTTAGGAAGGTGGTTAGATTTATACGTCTACAGTTCCAACTTGCTCCCCCTCTTTTCTCCATCGGGTACAAAATTGCATTAAAATCTCCACCTAACAGAGCTAATCGATCACCATTCTAAGATAGAACTCCCGAGATTTCCTCCCACACCCTTTTAAGATCCACAATCTTGTTGGGTCCATATACATTAATGATGTAAAAATGTGCATGAAGTTGTTTGGACCTAACTCCCACCCATAGCAATGATCTCTCAACTTGAAGAACAGTGACCTCCGCAACCTCCTCTTGCCAGAGGATGCCCAAACCACTTGAAGCTCCCATTGATTCAACAATACACCTTTGCCATTTGTTAAAGGACCCGCCAAAGCTCTCCACCTCCCCCCCACTAAGTTTCATCTCTTGTAAAAGAACCATATTTGTTCTCGCTTGATCAAAATATCGCTTGATCAAATGAATCTTATCAGAGGCATTGCAACCTCTGACATTCCATGATGGGACCCTCATGGCTCTTGGGAAAAGGCATAGACTTTTCTTGATCTCAATTTTTTCTGGCCAGCGGCACTAACCGCCATTTCAAGCTTTACTTGCACTGATTTTCAGCCTCTTTTCTTTTTCTCTCCTACTGAAGCCACAATCTTTTTTGAAGAGGTTTGGTCTAGTGAATGTTTCTCCAGAATCCCAACTTCAGCTTTAAAGCCTAGCTTGTCCTCATCTTCAAAGTCCCCATCTGAGTTTCCTTCTGATTCCAAATCCTCAGAAGAGTTTTCATTATCCTTTTAATTTTCAAATGAACTCTCCAGGTTTCTTATTGGGGATATTGGAATATCCTTGAAACCGACCTCAAAATATTCCTTACCTTCATCTAAATAACTTTTTGGTTCTAAACTTGCTTGGTGCCCTATCCACTGATGTCATGAAAAATCCTGCCCTGGCTTCTCACCCCTGCAATCCATACTTTATGATTTAAACTTTGCTAGGGAATTGAGGACTCCCACTTCCTTTGCCTTTCATCCTTCCGAATGAGGACAAGTGTTATTATTAGAAGAAGAAGGATTGTCATCAATGATTTTAACTTTACCACTATCAATAAGTTCTTTCATTGAATTTTGAAAATCAAGACAATTATTAGCATGATGATCGTGTGTTTGATGAAAGGCAAAAAGGAGGTTTTGAAGAAGAAACACTTTTATAGGAACATATGGCTTGTTGTCTTGCAAGATTATCTTTAAAGTATTTAATCCTAAGGAGGTCATCCATATGATATTTATTATTGTGTCCTAGTCCTTCTGTTGTAATATGTGTAGGAGGGCTTATAGGGACTTGAATTCTTTGTTCAATGTTTCCAAATCCTTGTCCTCTAAAACCTTGTTTTGATATTATTTTAAAGCCACTCCTATAAGTATCCTTTAATTGAGAAGGCAGGGGAACATTATAATAAATTTCTTTTAAGTTTGTAGTGTAAGGATGTTTAGAAGGAATGAAATTTAGGTAATTCGCATTTGATTAGTAGTTAATTTGCAATTGCAAGTTGAAATTTTCTTCACTCTGTCTTTGATGTTTGCTGATTTTTGTCAGAATTACTCTCTGATTGTAAAAAGACAGAGCTTTGCAACTGAGGGAAAGATAGGCTGGATAGCCCACCATGTGTCCACTAACGTCATTTTCATCTTCAGGGTTAGAGTAAAAAACTTTATTTTGGTGCTTTTAAAAAGAACAAAACAAAAATCTTTTCTTTACTTCACAAATTGCTATGAGGATTAAAAATGAATACCATGTCTATGTGGAGCAACATCTCTACTTAGAGTAGAGAATCATTGCAATGAGGGGATAAAAGGAATTATGTTTCACATGTATTTGAAGTGATAGGTATTATGCTCTCCCCTTCAATGGGTGATCAAAAAACCAGACTCTCTTCTTTTATGCTTTCATTTAATTTGTGTACTTACATCCTTTAGAGGGCCTGCCTTCCCGATTTGCCTTGAGGGGGTCGGTGTGAAGGGAACGACCCAAGTGAGTACAGCTAAAGCCAAGTATTCTAACTCACTATAATCATATCACCTTTTGAGATGAAAATCTCAGGGGATGGAGCATATTTGATTTTATCTCATATCGAGCACTTTGTAGGGCCTTGAGGTCTCAATCAGGCTTGTGTGACTACATCTTGCTTGGTACTTTTTTGGGCTACAGGCCTCAATCGCGCTTGTGCGAATTCAAAGGGTATCTTTGTACAAAAGCCTTTACTAATAACCATAGCAATAGAGGCCAAACTGAGTCAGTAACCAGACACTTGGGTTATCACAGTGCAAGGGTGGGGAAGAATCCGCCCCCAAAACACTCACCATATATCTCCCAAGATAACGAGCCAATTGAGGAGCGATCTTCTTTCGTCTAATTTTGAGAAAAAGACAAAAAAATGGGTGCACCCTAGGGTGTGATAGGGTTGTTTGAGCTAATAGAGTATCAAGATGTGGGTTGTGGTAATACTTGTGACCTTTTGACCTTAGGAGAGTCTACTTGATGTGATATCGAATTGCCAAAAATACTATCGAAAACAAAATGGGGTCTTGAAAAAGATCTAATTCATAGGGATTTGAAAAAGTCCTTCAAATAAGTGCTTTGTTTGTTCAACAAAATGGGGTCTTGAAAAATATCTCATTCATAAGGATTTTAAAAATTCCTTCAAACAAGTGCTCTTTTTGTCTAAGATTGTTTTCTTTGCTTGCTACTATGTCTTTGCAATACCAAAGCTCAACAAGATCAACACCTCAACAAAGTCATGTTTCAACATCAACAAGATCAAACCCCTCAACAAGTCAAGTTTAAATATCTACAAGATCAAACCCCTCAACAAGGTCAAGTTTCAACATCAACATCAAACATCAAATCAAAAAATCAAACTTTTGCAACAATTGTAGAAATGGATAAAACATCTTAGATGTTGTGATCTTAGGTCCAAACCAATCAAGCGAACATCATGGTTTGTCGTTATGCATTTCATAGGCAAGGCGAAGAATTCATCCCTTCCATTCCTATTCCATCACCATCCATAGAGATCTTAGCTCAACAAATCAATACTTTGCAACAACAAATGAGAAACATGACTAGTCCTAACAACCAGAGGGACTAGTCAGAAAAAATTATGAGAGAAGTGATAACCATGAGGGAATCATTATCAGGCCAACCTTCTTTTTCTTGTGAGATCATTCAAACATGCCAACCTTCATTCTTCAACAAAATCATTCCTACCCCAATTCAACCAACATTAGAGTCATGTCAACCTTCTTTCAACCCAACATATCAAACATACCAATCACATTGTATACACCTAAAAGTGGTCTGAAGATAATTAATTAAATAAGCAATTATTTAATTAAATCCTCTTCCCACTTTAATTGAATTCACTAAGCAATTTGATTAAATTCCCCCTTTCACCTACTTATTAATAAATCTAAGGATTTATTTAATAAGATCATTTTCATAATCCCCTTTAATTAATTAATTCCCCTCATCAAATTCATCATCAAATTCACTTTCATAATCCCTAATTAATTAAAACAAATCAATAATGAGTTGTTGAGATTAATTAGCCTTTTCCTATTATCTGAATTTTTAAATTCATATTCTCCTAACTTCTAACCACCTAACCTAACCCCTTCTAAACCTAACTCATTCCATCTAACCTTAGGTTTAATTAAATCCATCCTAGCTTGCACATCCTAACCACCATGTCCCCTTTCCTTGAACACTTTTCCCTCTCATGAGCAAAGCTTTGTGACACTTGTCACTAAGTGTTCCCTTTCATCCAACCTCTTCTAGAAGCCTCTTGACACTTGTCACCATAGAGATGACAATGTTCCCTTTCATCCAACCTCTTCTAGAAGCCTCTTTACACTTGTCACCATGGAGACGAAAATGTTTCCTTTCATCCAACCCCTACTCCTACCAACCTCCAAATGTTCCCTTTAATCCAACCTCTTTGCCAACCTCCTCCAATTTAACCATTGATATCTTCAGACTTAATCTTGATCGTTGATTCCTGCCACCTCACCCCTGGCCTTGGAAATCCTATAAATAGACCCCATTTTGGAGTTCAAAGGACCCCGAATCCATCTCATTTTCATTCAAGCATTGTTAATATAGGCATATAGCATTTTAGCATTGTTATCATGATCAATTTTAGCCTAAATCTAGCTTATTTCTAGCTCAAATTTCTTATCATCTAGCTTAATCTCATCATTTCTAGTTTAAATGCATCATCATTATCATTTAAATCCTCCATCTAGATGTAGTCAAGTCACTAGAATTTTCCTAATCATGGGATGAATCAAGGAATGGATATCCAGTTCTCAGGGATATCCATTTATGTGATTCACTTATTGGTTGCTTTACTTCTTTCAATTTTGTATGTACTGGTATACCAGTTGGTGTATGCATGTTTTAATAAGGCTAAAATTAATTATTCTGGTATAATACTGATTCACCCCCCCACTCAGTGTTTTTGGATTCCAACATGTGGTTCTCATTCTCTTGGAAAGTCTAAAGCATTTAAGGAATTTGTTCAAGAACAATACGATCGTGCTTGTATATGTCTTTCAACAGATCTTTCTCTCTTTCTAGGTGAAAAGGTAGTGCCTTAGCACTCCTTTCCCCCTCATGTTTCTCCTCACCCTATGACACAAGTAGTTAACTTAATTGGGGGCTCTTTGTCATTGGGGGTGCTACTTTTTAAATTTCAAGTATCTTGGGGTAGCAACATGATTCTCTTTTATTTCCATCTTATCTCTTAAAGTTTCGTCATTTCCTTTATGGATTGCATTGTTTCATAACTTGATGTCCTTTCTTGCATAGAATTATCCTTCGTGCGAGTAAATATGTGTCCCTTGTTAGGACCTATTCTTTGCTTGAAATGAAACACCTATTATGAATAATCTCTCCTAAGGAAATGTGTGATTCTTCCCCCTTATCTATCCTTGTCTTCTTGCTTGGGGGGGCAAGGGTGGCTTCTTCCCCATCTCTCTTTCTAGCTAAAATATTACTATTCCCTTTAGGGATTGTATTTTTCATGTTTTTATATCCTTTCTTGTAATGGTGTGTCTCTAATGATTAATCCCTTCTTAGGAGTATTTGTGATCTTCCTTCCTTCCTTTCTCTCTCTCTTTGAAAATGACCACTTCTTTAGAGTTGCATTTTACATATATTAATGTCTTTTCTTGCATTGGATATTGATTCATGTGAGTATATTGTGCATTTGCTTATGTTGAATATCCCTTTGGAAGTAGTGTAATTTTTCTCATTCTCCTTACACTTGGGGGGGCAATGATTTATTTCTATCTCCTTCTCTAAGGATCCACTTTTCCTTTGTTGAGTTGTGTTTGCTTAAGATTTGATGTCATTCCTTGTGTGAAGTTGTTGTTTTCCCACATAATCTCTTATACAAGAGGTGTAAGTCCTTGGCTACAACCTCTTCTTCACTTGGTGATGTACACCTATCCTAAACTTACCTCCTCACATTGGTTCAAAAGTGTGTAATCCTTCGTCAATAACCTCTTTCACCTAGCAATAGGGGGAAGGTATGAATTCTTGTTCCACTTCCTTTTTTTCAGTAGAAGATGTTATATTTGTTCAAGAAAAATCCTCTTGGAGGTAGACGTCTTTTAAGAAAATATCTCTTCTCCTCCAAGGATCTCCTTTACAATTGTTGCAAGATATATCTTTTTCAACTATCCTATCCTTGCTTGAAGAGTATCTCCTCTCTAGCTTTGATTTATGACATTGTTTCCTAAAGGATATCTTCTTGGTGTTGAAGGTAAGGTATCCTTATCTCTAAGATTCCTTAAGATATCAACATAGAGCTATGTTGACATCTTAAGGGGGGAGGGCATATCTCTCTCTTTGTACCATATTGTACTATATTTTTGCATATCACTCTTGCATGTCTTAAATGAGGCATCCATTCTCAAAACTAGAGCAAAGCTCCCACACGAGATGCTTCACATCCAAAACTAGACGCAACATTTGATATATGTCTTATATGGGGTTACACATCATCAAAATTAGATCAAAACTCTTACACGATATGTCCTCAAAACCAAGGATGTATCCATTTCAATCAGGGTTACACATTTTCAAAACCAGAGCAAAACTCTAAAACGAGATGTTCTTTAATATGCATACACATTCGTCCCTTGGAATTTGCATTTACATTACATGTCTTAAAAAAGTTGAAGAAGACTCAAAACCAGAGGAAAAAAACTCTTATACGGGGTGCTATACACTTGAAACCAGACATCGCTTGTACACACGCACGAGGATGAGTGGAACTAGCAGAACAGGGCTAGACTATTCCTACTATCCTCCCTAACGTAGATCACCTAGATGTAAACATCTAGGGGCGAGGCATCTATGTTCTCTTTTTCATCATTCTTCTCATGGATCACCTGGATAAACACATCTAGTGTGTATTCATGATCTCTCTTCTTCCTCTCATGAACTCATAACTTTGTTATTGATAGGTCATGGATGATGCTTGCTTTTCTCTTTTATGTGATCACTTATGTTCATGAGATGACATATTTCAAGAATTATATTAGTTGAGACATTTTGATATCAAGGTCTCTTCAGCTAGTTGACTTGAGGTCTTATTTTTGGTCCTTAGCTTTTGATGTGTGTCTTTTTATGTCTTTTGAATTTGTTTGACTTTTTGTCTTTGTTTGTCTTTTTGTTTTTAAACTATTTTTGTGTTCCCTTGCATACGTTTGAGTGAGTTAAGATCCTAATATTGGGGCTTGGTTCAATCGAAATTAGCGATATCTTATACTCCTTGTGATCTTGCTCCGCATTCCTCAATTCTTCATCTCTCTTTTATCTACTTTACCGCGAGTATGTGCATAAAATCATACTCTTGCTAAAGTGAGGGCTAAACGTAGTGTCCTTAAATTGCACCCCTTTGTAATTTTGACTGCATTTGGGGCCCTCACCTTAGTGTTCTCATCCTCATGCTTTATTTTACCCATTTATGCCTCTACCATGCAACAATGTTCATATTATACCATTTCACCTTGCATAGCACCTTAACCCTGGCCCAAATATGGGGTAGGACCAGGGCATGGTGCCTTGGTCTTCACTGGGACCATGACGCCACGCCATGGTCCTCCTTAGGTGGGCCCTAATTTGAACCCCTTGGCCCATCTCAAATTTGAGCGGGAAACCTTGCTCCATGTTGGCTTATGTCAGAAAATTAATATGTTTGACGACAAACAAGTATATAAGGAGGTCTTCCCCTCTCATTTGGGCATAAGGTGAACATAAGCTGGATAGAAGAGATAAGTGGAAGAACTACATTCAAGCAATCAAGTATTCAAACATTGAAGCATTTCTAAAGGTCTTTAAGGCTGCACATTCTTCATCTTTCAATTGTGGAGCAACATTACATCATTCATTTGCAAGCATGTGTGTGTGATTAGGGTTTTGTCATGTTCATGCCATTTTCATACAATGTATGTGACTACATTCAAGAAGCAAAGCATAATCATCATTTATTTCATATTTGAGGTATATCTTTCCATCAATTATTTCAAGTATTTGCAATATTTTATTCAAGATTGATTCCAGACCGGGTTTGACTTAGGCAAACCCCTATTCCCAACCTTTTTTCCCCTTCTTTCTATGTGCAGGAAACATATACAAAGTTTTACTCTTTAGAATAAGCTTCATTCACAGAGACGAATCAACCCTTTTCGACACATATAAATTTTGGAGGACCGTGGTGCCGCGTCCTGGTCCCAACTTTTTAGGATCTTTTTTGAGGGTCAGATCCAACTCAGCTTATACTACTCAATTCTAGGTGGCCAGCTCGATCTCGCATTTATAGATCACTGTTTTCTTAGTTTTATCTTTATTTTTTAGCACTTTATCCTATTTCAACATTTCAACCTACAAAAGAGAGGAAAACCCACAAAAATCAATCCAATCCATTCAATATTTAGTCCTTATTTCAGTTGTTATTGAATCTAGTGGATTCCTTTCCCTCTTTTGAATGTAAAGGTTTCCCAAGTGAAAATTGATTTGGTGATTTCCCTCTCTTATGTTGCAAATTGCCAAATCAAATTTCCCCCTTTATAGGAGGTATAACCCACCCACACACCGTGCAATATTATTTCATGAAATAATGAGAGCAGCCAAAAAGTCCTTTCTAACATAGACAATCATTAAATTTTAAGTTTTTTACACGTAGAGGGATTGAATGAAAATCCTCCCACCAAATTAACATGTCACTTGCTATGCCAACATTAGTGAACACATTAGTAGTCATGTTTCCTTTCTTGAGCATGTTAGAGATTTCAACATGTTCAAAGTGATTAAATAGATGAATAGCATCCATCACAAGGTCATCAATTGTTATACTAGGTTTTTATAAGCCTTTCAAGTAATTTATAATTTTAAGAGCATCCCCCTTAATCTATATTTTTTAAACCCCTTTTCAAAGGCCATTTTGATACTAAAAAAGGCAATAGTAATTGCTTTTATGCCCCAGGGAAATATACATGGCTCTAAGGAACCTTCCTTTTGAATATTTCAAAACTCCTTTACCTCTTGCAAACCCAAGGTTACCTATGTTTTCCCCATAAAAATTAATCTTAAACCAACCCTTAGGTGGAGGCCTCCAACCAATCTCATCTCTATAAGATTTCCCCTTCCCAAACGAGATAGAAATGTCCACTTGGAGTTTCAGTCTTGAAGCTAATTATGCATCATGAGGATGGATAATAAGTTTATATCCTTTGAATATTTTTCAAAGAAAGAAGCCTAGAAGTTTTCAATTGTAATGATAATAATCCTATGGAGAACTCAATCAATATTACCATGAAGGTATATAAATATGTGTTTATTGCTTTCCTTCCAAAGGGCCCAAATAGGATGAGGAAACATGAGAAACCAAAAAGAGGTGTTTGTGGAGGGTAAAATCCATTGGGAGATAAGCTCTTCAAGTGAGGATGGGAATACCCAACACAAGTTCTTGCAACTAAACAAGACAAACCAAATATCCTTGGAAAATGCGTAGTCAAGAAACGAGTGAAAGGAGTCTTTGGAGGCCATAAAGAAAAGAGAATACCTAGTAGGAAAGATGAAACCATGCTTAAAAATATTGTCATGAGTAAGAACCTTGTTTTGGATTACGATCCAAAAGAAAATGTTAAGTTTGGGGGTGAGGTCTAGCCACTAAAAAGAGGCCCAAAAATGGGGTCTCAAAGGAGGGGAAATCAAAAGAGAGTACCCTGAGGCCAAAAATTACCTACCGAGGGGATTGGAAGCCCAAACCAAGGTGTCTCTCAGAGTGTAAAGATGAATATGAACATTAGACAACAAAGGATAGATTCTAGCAAGCCTAATTTGTAGAGGATCCAGTTCGCTTTTATTTATCCAAGCCCCATTCTCCATATAATATGAAACCCTTTCACCAAAATGGTTAGTACATGAATTCTACAAAGGACTCGTCCAATCCATCTTGGAAATGGGGGAGTCCAAAATCCAACAATCCTTCTAAAAACTAAGAGACTAGCTAACCCCTACTTTCTATTTGATTATTTTTTGAATGAAAGATCTATAATCCAAGATATTTTTCCAAATTATTGAGCCCAAAGGGATATTAGGATCAGAAAGGAAGTCTTCCCCTATGGATATATATTTTATTCTAAAGATTTGATTGCATTCATTGTGTTCTTCCATACACCTCCAATATAACTTAGAAAGAATTGCTAGGTTGAAATTCTTAAATTCTTATACCCATTCCACCCACATTTCTAGGTAAATAAACTTTGTCCTAGGCAAGAAGGGGAATCCTATTTCTTTCCTTCGAGTTTGACCACATAAATAATTTTTTGAATCCAATCAATTTTCTTTTCTAATCTATTAGGAATTTTGAAAAGACACACAATAAATAAGGGAAGATTTTGCAGGGTTGGCTTGGGAATTTGAACTTTACCAATTTGATTGAGTAGAACCCCTTTTTAAGTAGCTAATTCAATAAATATTTTCACCACAAGTTCTAGCCAAAAAGAGTTCAATTTTTTCTTAAAGAAAAGTGGGAGACTAAGATATTTACTAGTAAGGGAACCAATTAGGCTTTGAAGAATATTGTCAATTCTTTCTTGATGAGCATTTGAAGTATTCAAGAAGATCATAGATATTTTAGAAAATATTATCTTTTGTCTAGATGCTCCCTTATAACTTCTTAGGATGAATTTGAGATTCTTAGATTCATAAAAAGAAGATTACCCAAAAATGAACATATTATCAACAAATTGGTAATGGGAATAAGGTGGGCTCGAAAAGGAAGGGGAAATACCCCTTTGAATACCCGAGTAGACAACTCTATTAAAGAACTAGCCAAAAAAAAATTCAATAAAGATGAACAAGCAAGGGAAGGTATGGTCCCCTTAATAGAGACTTGTAGAGCTCTTAAAAAAGCCAAAGGAGAGCCATTGATAAGCACCAAGAAGACACAAGTAACCATTTGAAGAACGAGGCCAACAACTCTTTTAAAAAACCTTCTTTTCTAAAATTTTTCAAGGAAGACCCAACCAACCCTATCATAGACTTTCATGAGATCTAGCTTGAGGAGAAACCCCACCTTTTTGTTAACACAGAGAGAGTGCAAAACTTTGTGAATGGAGATAACCAAATGTTCTATTTTCCTCTCAAAGACAAAACCACTTTGTTGAGGGGCAATCAAGCAAGGGAAAAGGACCTTCATGCAAATCTACTCCTTTAACCAATCTTGGATTCCACAAGATTGTGACCTCACTTGAAGCCCCATGAGCTCTAAAGCCATGAAATGCATGACCTTTAAAGAATTTATTCTTCAACAAGCTTAATTTCTCAATCAAAAACTTTGTTTCTTGGAGAATAATAATATCCAATTAATGATTTTAGATAAAATTGGATATGAGGTCATGCTTGTGAGTATTTTCAAGTTTAAAATCATTATGGAAATTAAGCTAACTAGGGTATAAGGAAATCATGAATCCTTAACTAATAAAGCAATCCTAAACATAAATCTATGAAAGTATTAGCCTAATAAGATATTTTAATCAAATAGATCTAATTAAAACTCCCTATTATCCATGATGCTTCCATTGTTCTTCTCTTCCTTGAGTTATGCTAACTCTCAGATATCGCGCTAGTAACTTGCATATGGCACAAATATTCAAAGTTCGCGATTGTTGAAAAATGGAGAATTGATGTTGAATTTATAGATTTTTGGGGAAGATTGGGTGAGAAATGGAACTCAAGCGAATTCATTTGTTAATTGATCAGTTAAACTGATTTGATTGATCAATTAACTTCTTTGATTGATCTGTTATGTGGATAGATTGAATAGTTGACTAGATAGATCAGCTAGTTAATTGAGTTAACTAGGGAGATGACTGAATTGATTGGTTTGTTAGAAAAAGGTGATTGGGAATTAAAAATAGAGATTGAAGAGTTAATTGATTTGACTGACCAGTCTTGATTTTCAACATGTGTTGTAGGACTTTTAAATGGAAATTCATTTTCATTTTTCTTTGAATTTAAATTTTGATTTTCGAATGACGAAATTGAAATGCACATTTACTTGAAATTTGATGAAATTGGAATCTGGAGATTTGAAATTAGATGAAATTAGTTGAAATCAAAATTTGGGGATTTGGAGAATGAATGAATTAAAGAAATAATTTAAATAAATTTATTCAATCATTATAAATGGAATTAATTAAATAATAAAGATTATTTAATTAAAGAATTAAATCAAAATTAATTAAATAATTAATATTTAATTAATTTTTGAGAAAGGGTTAAATGATTAATTGATAAAGAGTTGGAAATTGAATAATTAGTAATGTGAAGGATGATAATTAAATTAATTCAAAAGAATAAGATTAGTTTGATTAATTAAATAATTATTTTACTAATAAAGACGATTAATTAGTGTACAAGTGATAAAACATTTTTAGGTGTCTACAGTGAGCATTGTTGAGTCCCTTGACATTGTAGGAATTCATGTAGGGTGGGAGATGTACTCTTAGAGCACATATCCATGTTGCTCTTCTAGATCCCATCCACTAATCCATTTTGTTATTTGTTTCTCTTGAGGCCTTTGTTGAATATCTTCCTTGAAGTTTTGGCTATGTTCCATAATCAACATTATTCTTACATTGAGCAGGGGTTGGTTGTCTACTCATCTTATCAGTTTTGTACCTAAGGGAGATTGTAAGAGGAATATCAAGGGGAGCCTCATCCAAATCAAAGGGGATTGACATGGGTCCCAAAATGAATAAGCAACAAATAGATATTGTTTATTTCCTAGAGATCATCCTTATAGCAAGAGGAGACAAGTTATTTTTGAATGAGGGGTGACATCCTCCCTCTAAAATATTAAGTCCCTTACCCATCCTAAATCTTTAGGATTCTTATGGTTGGTAGCCATTGAATCCACCCACCCTTTCTCACAAGGTCTTCCTTAAAAGAACTTAAAGACTTAGTACACTTCAGCGAGGGGCACTCATCAACAATAGGAGGCTCATGGTCATTTTTGTCTTTTGCCATTGCTAACACATCAAAGAGTGAGGTCTTGCCAAAACTAGGGAAGAGACCTTACCCAACTTTTCAAAGGAAACCCCACATTTCAGTGGGGTTGAAAAGGAGTAATCCCAAGACTTATTTGGAGACCAAGGAACTTGTTTCTCAACTTGCTTCTCCATCTTAGCTTCTTCTTTTAAACTCTTTGTAGGGTTTTCATGGAGAGGGAGGGGCATTGTTTGGCCGAATGCCTTGCTTTTCTACATTTGAAGCATGCAAAGGGAATATATTCATATTCCACCACCTTATTCTAGATTCCCAACTTGGAAAGGATGATGATAGAGGAAGGGAGGTTATCCTTCCATTCCATATAAACATAGATTCAAATATAAACCAAGTACTTCCTCAAAATAATCATGGAATTTTTGTAGACCAGCTAGCCAAAGGCATTAGCTATCCCTTTAAAAACTTTCATGCCAAATAATTAGGTGTAAACCATGCAAACAAATCCACAAAGGGGCATGTAAAAGGAGTTTTTTGTGGCTTCAAATCTAGGAGACCATTTTTTGAGGGCGAGGGTCAATTTCTCATTGGTCCACTACCCACCAAATATATTAAAAAGGTACTCATCACAAGTGAAGGGAAGCAAAAAATAGCTTTTGTCAAAGAAGCTCTCTTAAGGTGACCTTTGATATGCAAATTTTTGTCGCCCAAGCTCTCACGGACTCAATGTTGGGTTTGATCCCCAAGAAGTTTCCCACTGGATTCATCTCTATTTTGATCAAGCTTTTTTCAACTATGTCATTTGGGATGGATAGAACATACAATCGACCTAGGGTCAGGAGAAATCTTAGTTGTGGAATGGGAAATTTTACCTTTAGGTTTGGGCCCTAATAAAGAATCCCACCTCTTGGATTTTGACTTGGGATTCAAAAGGCTAGACAAAGACCTAGAGATTCCTCAAAGCCCATCAGATGGGAACTTCTGAATTGGGGAGCCACAAAACTAGGAATAAGGTTTCGGGGAGCTCATCACAAGGTTAGTTACCACTGACACCAATAAATAGAGAGTTAGCCAAGTCAAGAGGCTTGATGTAAGAACCATCAAAATTTATATATGTCCTACTAGGAGACTAATTGACCTTAATAGAATGCATAGATTGCATACTGCTATACCCACCACCTTTCTTGGAGGTAGAAAACACCTATCCACCAACAACACCCCATCCACCTATAACATTGCTAGAAGAGCCACTTGAACCACCTGAACCACTAAAAGAATTATTAGAAGCACTAGTCATAAACATCATGAACAAATGATAGATGTAGAGTCACACAATCACAACTACCTTCATTGTTTTGTTTTCCCTTGTAAACAATATTTATTTTTGTTTAAAAATAATAATAATTAAATAATATAATTAATTTAGAGATAAAATATTTAAAATATTAAATATTAAATTAAATGTGAGAATTAAATAATTTTAAATGTAATATTTAGTTAGATTCTAGAAATAAAAATAATAATATTAGAAATGCAAGAATTAATATGCTTCTAGGATTTAATTTGGTAAAAGTTCTAAATTTTATAAATATGTTTCACCTTGGTTTAGATCTTTATTTAAAAAATGATCTAGTGTATGGACCTAAACTTGTACCCATATAAATGAACTAGTTGAATTTGGTTGATTGAAATATACTTGCCTCAATCTTCTTATATATAAAATTCAAGGATTGGTGATGTCTATAATATATTTGATGATTTGTTAAATCCTTGGGATGACTAATTTAATGATCCATGTAATGATTAAATACATCAAGAAAGAGTGTAATATAACTAGGATGATGCATGTTGTTGTAATACTTTGACATTATATGATAATTCTCTTTATAACCATAATATTTCTTGATAACTCTTGCATGATTTTCAAAAATATTGAATGAACGTATTTGAATACAAAAACATAGTACACAAATCAACACAAACATGTGCTAGATTAGGTATGAATATATAGTTGGAGGGAGTTGATGGGATTTGTTTTGAGTTTTAATTTTATTAGTTCATGGTTTAAATTTGTGCTTATGAAAAAATGAACTTGGTCAAGTCCACACTAATAGATTTATTCTATGGTGATGCTTGGGGATCTAGGCGTTAAGGCCGAAACTCTAGAGATGAGAAATAATGAGAATAACTTGTCACAAGCCAAATACATGTAAAAATATGCCACTTAGAGACTAATCATTGCATCAAAGGCACTGCAATACAATTTGACACAAAACTTAAGAGAAAAAGGAATGGGTATGTAATTTTTACCATTATAGTGCCATAGATTCAATCCATGGTGATGCTTGGGGATCTAGGCATTAAGGCCAAAAATTTAGAAATGAGAAATAATGGGGAGAACATATTACATTGTCATGAGTCAAATGCATGCAAGAATATGCCTCTTGGAGACTAATCATTGCATCAAGGGCACTATAGTCAAAGTTGGCACAAAACTTAAGAGAAAAGGGAATGGGTATGTAATTTTCACCATTACATTTTACCCACACTTTGATGTGTGATTACTAGATGGATGAAGGTCAAAGTAAAAGAAACAATCAACAAGGAAATGACATATTTTTTAAATACTCAAAATATATATAAATTATTCTTGCATGCTTATTACAATGAGAATTCAATAAAAAACTTATAGAATAAAAAAATGATGCAATTTTTAGGAAACATATTATTAGTTTGAATTTTGTTATAATGGTTACAATTTATTTTAAACAAATAGTTAATTCTAGAGTTAAAGAGAATTGTTTGGAGAAATTTGAGGAAGACACCTTCCTGTATAAACAATTTGTATTGAGTGCTTTGTATGATGAATGTAGCAAGTAATACCATCTTTGTGTGAAGCTCTAAAAATTAATATGGTATTAGAGTAGGTTAATTTGAGGGAGGCGTGATATTTTATTAGACTAGAGAAGAGCTAAGCATTACCTCTTCCCCTATTGCACCTCTTTTGTTTGCTCTACTTGGTTGAAAGTTGAAATCACTACACTTTTAGATGGCAAGAAATCTATAAAAGTAGTAGCAAGACCGCTTTTAGATGTTGTCATTAAGTTGGAGAAAAATATTAATCCTTTACCTATCTTTGACTTAATATCGTGCCACTATGATTGATTTGTGTTAGAGTAGCACGTGAAGGTCATGTTCTACATATGTGATGTCTAATGGCTTGTAGTGTGTAGAAGAACAAATGATTCTCATGTCTCTTTTTCCCTGTATGTTGTGCCTACAATAAAGGAATTACAAAAGAGTGTATCCTATCTTGTTTTGAAGATGACATGTGCAACATTTGAACACAAATAAGATTTGTTTTTAAAAATTTATGAAGGGTTTAACGACAACAATATGCAAATAAATATAAAATAAAAATGTTCACAACTATGTGTAGACGTATAAATCTGACCACTTTCCTAAGCGAATATTTAATATTTATTTTAACCCCATTCCCCTTATTAATTAAATTCTATTTAATTAATTTCTTCATATTCATCTATTTGATTAAATAAATTACTCAATTTATTTAATTAAGTTCACCTAAACCCTTTCTAGCCTTTATTAAAATAAATCACTTTATTTAATTAATTCTCCTTTCTCCCCTTTTAATTAAATTTACATTTAATTAAATTGATCCTTGCAAATAAATAAATCTAATTTATTTATTTAAAACCCCCCACTTGTATTTATGCAAGTTGCATCTATTTGATTGAAATAAAGTAATTTTATTTTAATTAAAATACTTTTCCCTCCACTTGCATTTTCCTACATCTCCCACTTGCCTCCTAAACCCCTTCTAGATTCTTCTAATCACTTCCAATTTAGCCTAATGCATCTCTTAAATATTGTCACAATCCTAAGCAAAGAAAAGACACTTCTCAAAGCCTCCAAAGTCTTCAATAACCATTAAAGGCTTTATGTCCTCAACAAGTTAACCCTCAAAGTCTTCCAAACCATTTAAGGCTCTTACATAGCCATTAATGGTTAACTCAACCTTCTTGCATGATTAGAGACTTTCTCTCTAACTCAACCCTCATCTAACCCAAGGGTCTCATCAAGCATTCATGACTTTAACCTTGGTTATTTCTTTAACCCTTGCACAATAGTTTACCACTTGGGTAAAAGCTTTATCCATTGGATAACCCTAGTCTAACCTTAACCCTTACCTCCTAGGGTAACCTTCATGTCTTCTCAATCATTTAATGCTTCTTTCATCTCCTCTCAAGCAACCCGTTGTTGAGAATTGTCACCATTTCATTGGTGAGAATTGTGAACATGGATTGATTAACTTTCAATCCTAGCCTTTGTTAAGATTATCCAATCTTGACCATCCATTGCCCTATTTTCCCTATAAATAGAGCTCTCATTCTCTCATTTTCATATAGAAGTTTTCATGCATCAAACTTATAGTCATTTTACTAAGCATTTTAGCCTCTCTTTGTTAAATCATCATAATAGCATTTAGAAGCATTCTAATATCAAAAGAATATCCATGTTAGACTAGTATATCATTGCTAGGATAATTAGCTAATCTTATCATCATCTTTATGCTAGCTTAATCATCATAGTTTCAATATAGTACATATCCTAGGAATGCATTCATACATAATAATCAAACATCACTCGCTCTTGGAGTTGTCATTCCTAAGTCACTTTTCTCAATGATTTGAGAGCAAAGATGTTGACTTTAGGGATCCTGTGAGATAGAGAACAATGGGACACCCCTTGGGAATTTGAGGTATTTTAGTATAGTTCCTACAACTTGCACCAAGAGTCTCATAGGTGTGTGGGCCTTTTGAATCAAACTTTTACGTTTCTGTCGCCCTCATTCTCCACACACACCATGTAATCAATTTTTTTAATTAACTATAGAAGATATTTACGTGTCATACATTTTTTAACCTTATAAAACTTGATTATCCAGGTCTTGGGGGCATTGGTTAGTGAGAAGATACTTGGAAGTCATGAAGGATATTGGTGAGACCTATTGAACACATCTTTTTTCCCAATCCAAAAGGCAACAATTCATAACCTTTGTCTGTGGCATCCAAGGTATTGCCATAACAAATCTCTTTTGCCTAAATTCCTTAGGCTTTTCCAATATTGTTTCATCTTGGTAAATTATCCACATATTCATGAATGCTTTGGTGTGGTATATAGTTTTCAAACTTTGCTATTATTTGTTAAAAAAATAAATAATTATAGAGGTTGTTTTTTACTACTATGCAAGCATAATATTGTGATCGAATTTAGTAAGTGCTCAATGGTTTGGCTTCTTTGAGAGACACCCTTAGAATATTTATTTCTTGGAGTTTTCTATCATGGATAAATTCAATTTTATCAATAAATTTTAAGGTTGATAATTTAATACATATAAAATATATACATGGTTGCATTTGATAGAAAAAGAAATTTGGGAAATGGTCAAACCTAATTCAATATCTCCAACCGATGCAAATGAACTTGCGAAGTGGAATATAAAAAATTAAAAAGCATTGGGTGTTGGAAGTATGCATTACTGCGGTTGTCATTGATGTCGAACTTGTTGTTCTGTATAGTTGTTGGTTCATAAAGTCTAAGGTGCAAAGATATCTTGTTGTGTTGATATTGCAGTTGTTCTATCGATTGTTTCAGAAGTGTTCGAGTCCGAAAAGTGTTGCTGATGTTATTTGTTATTGTTATCTTTGATGAGCTGAAATAATAGCTCTTTTACTCCTATAACTGATAATTTTTGCTATGATTTAAGTTGCATATTGGGATAGTTTTTGAGTCATGTGATGTATTAAAGTTTGACTATGTGCATTCTAGATGATAACTAAACCCATTAAACCCTGTAGTATTTTGACCTATTATTCCTATTGCCATGCAGATTATTATAGGTAATATCATTTGTGGATGTATAAGTGTTATGATTAATGAAAATGGAGATATATGTACACTTGTATGTTCTAACTTTTAAATGCAGGAATAAATAAGTTGCTGCAAAAGCGGTTATTTCAAGCCAGATGGAGAATCATGCCATGAAAGCAGTTGGAGACATTCAAGGGTGGTTAAACATTCAAAACAAGAGAGTAGATGGTGTGCATAAGAATCAGTAAAGGAATAGCGAGGTGATACCATATTCATTTATGTTTGTCTTCAACAAACATCAATCTAGTAACATCGCCATGCTATATTCTTGGCCACGATTCAGCTGAGTTCCACGTTTTCTGTGGATTAACTTCTTTTCTTAGCAGTCATAAATGTTTTCTGCATTATTTCATGGGCATGATCTAGACAGTAGGAAGTTTTTTATAGTTTTCTTATAAATAAAGGCATGCACCTCTTCTCACAGGTTAGACATGTTTGGTGTGGAGCCTTATTAGTCTCCAAGTGGGAGAGTGTTGATATGTGGTGATTGATCAGCAAAGTACTATACACTTAGCACATATTCTAAAGGTTTTTTGTTGATGAAAACCGACATTGTAATAAAACCCTAAAAAGGCCGACTTTGTCTGTTGCCCTAAAAACGCATGTTATAAGCGGCTGGGATGCTTAAGGCATAGAGAGGTTTATGTACTATAGGCTTGGGCACATGAGTGAGAAAGAGATGAAAATGTGGCACCATAGGCTTGGGCACATGAGTGAGAAAGAGATGAAAATCCTTCACTCCAAAAATCTACTGCCATGACTAAAGAAGATTGATTTAGAGTTCTATGAAAACTGTGTTTATGGTAAACAGAAAAAAGTCAGATTTATCAAGGTTAGGAAAGAGAAGAAGAGTGAGAAGTTAGAGCTTGTGCATTCAGATGTATGAGGACTGGCTCAGGTATCATCTCTTGGTGGATCTTGTTATTATGTTATTTTTATTGATGACTCAACCAGAAAAACATGGGTATATTTCCTAAAACAAAAATCAGATGTTTTTGAAACTTTTAAGAAATGGAAAGCTTTGGTTGAGAATGAGACAGGAAAACAGTTGAAGTATCTCAGATCGGATAATGGAGGTGAGTATTGCAGCAAAGCATTTAAAGATTAGTGCTCTTTAAATGGGATTCGAAAGCAGAAGACAGTTCTAGGAACTCCACAGGAAAATGGTGTGTCAGAGAGAATGAATAGGACTATAATGGAACGCGTGAGGAGCATGAGATTGCATGCTGGATTGCCCTTACATTTTTGGGTAGATGCTCTACATACTGCTATCTATTTGATAAATAAAGGACCTTCAATCCCTTTGGATGGTGGTATTCTAGAGGAGCCATGGATTGGTAAAAAGGTAAATTATTCTTTTCTGAAAACCTTTGGTTGTGAAGCTTGTTAGGGTTTCAAGCAGATCCGAAGCAAATATGAACTAACAATTATATGCAGATTTAAATACAAAAAATAAAGAAATAAAACAAGACACAAATAACACAGAGATTTAACGTGGTTCACCTAGAATGGGTTACGTCCACCATACACAACTGTCCAATCTTTCTTATTATCCAGCAAAAATAGTACATCAACCTTCCAATGCCTTAAGCATCCCAGTCGCTTATAACATGCGTTTTTAGGGAAACAAACAAAGTCAGCCTTTTTAGGGTTTGATTACAATGTCGGGTTTGATTACAATGAAAAACGGGCTGTGTATAGTACTTTGCTAATCAGTCGCCACATTTCAACAATCTCCCACTTGGAGACTGATCAGGCTCCACACCAAACAATCTCCCACTTGGAGACTGATTAGGCTCCACACCAAACAATCTCCCACTTGGAGACTGATACTACATGACACCACTGTACATGCAACATTCACTGGATAAAACACTAGGACTGGTATAAATTTCACAATTATCAATCAAGAAGACCAACAAAAACTGATGAAGAAATCAACTTCTCCTGTGGAACTACCTTTGTGAACATATCGACAGGATTCTCACTTGTGTGAATCTTCTCAAGCCGTAACTGACCCTCCTCTAAAATAGTCCGGATGAAGTGGTACCTGAGCTGAATGTGCTTTGTCCTTGAATGAAAAGCAGAGTTCTTTGCAAGATGAATGGCACTCTGGCTATCAGTATACAATGGGCTATCCTCTTGTGTTTGACCCAATTCCTTCAAAAAACATTGCAACCAAATCATCTCCTTGCTGGCTTCTGTAGCAGCAACATACTCAGCTTCAGTGGTTGAAATCCAACTGACTGCAGTTCCCCCTATAGTAAAAACATACCTCGTAGTACTCCTCCGTGAATCAATATCACCCGCCAGATCAGAGTCAACAAATCCACTCAGAGCAGCATTAGATCCTTTGAAACATAATGCCTTCGTAGTAGTTCCTTTCAAATACCGAAGAATCCATTTCACAACATTCCAATGTTCCATACCTAGATTACTCATAAACCTGCTCACAACTCCCATTGCATGTGCAATATCTGGCCTTGTGCATACCATTGCATACATCAGACTGCCAACAGCTGATGAATACGGGATGTTGGACATTTTATTAACCTCTTCCTGTGCCTTTGGGCACATCTCCTTAGTCAATTTGAAATGACTAGCCAAAGGTGTACTAACTGCTTTTGCATCTTGCATGTTAAATCTTTTCAACACCTTCTTTATATACTCACTTTGGGACAAATTCAAGGTTCTATTTTTCCTGTCCTGTGTAATCCTCATACCAAGAATTTGCTTAGCTGCACCCAAATCCTTCATAGCAAATGACTTGACTAATTTCTATTTAAGATCATTTATATGTTGCATCTTAGACCCAGCAACAAGCATGTCATCAACATAAAGCAACAGGATAATATAACTATCATTATCAAATCTCTTAAAATATACACAATGATCAGAATGACATCTATGATAACCGTGTTCAGCCATGAAACTATCAAATTTTAAATACCATTGTCAGGGTGCTTGCTTTAGGCCATACAGACTTTTCTTCAACCTGCACACCAAGTTCTCCTTACCTTTGACCTCATATCCCTGTGGTTGCAACATGTAAATTTCCTCCTCCAAATCTCCATGGAGAAAAGCTGTTTTGACATCTAATTGTTCAAGATGTAAATCATCTGCAGCCACAAGACTATGTACAGTTCTAATTGAAGTCATTTTTACAACTAGAGAAAATATTTCATCATAATCTATACCCTTTTTCTGTGCAAAACCTTTTACCACAAGTCTGGCCTTATATCTTTTCTGACCTCCTTCCTCCTCCTTCAGCCGATAAACCCATTTGTTAGGCAAGGCTCTTTTTTCTGTAGGTAAAGGGACTAAGTCCCAAGTCTTATTTTTCATCAAGGAGTCCATCTCCTCTTTCATGCCTAGTTCCCACTGTTGTTTGGCATCGACCTGCATTGCTTCTTCATATTCTTCTGGTTCACCAGAATCCGTTAATAAAATAAAATACAAAGAAGGAGAAAATCTGTCAGGGGGTCTACTTGTCCTTGTAGAACATCTAACACTTGTAGGAGTTTGTGGGACAATCTGTTGTTGTTGAGCATCAGGTACCTGTGGCATTTCATTTTCAGGAATCTCATCCAACACTACATATTCTTGTTTGTCCTGTTCATGCTTCTTTTCCTGCATTTGTTCTTTATACATAACCTTTTCATTGAATATAACATCTCTACTTCTAATTATTTTCTTATTTTCAAAATCCCATAACCGATAGCCATATCCATCTATCCCATATCCAATGAAGGTACATTTCTGAGATTTAGCATCAAGCCTGGTTCTGTTTTCTTTATCAACATTGACAAAAGCTTCACAACCAAAAGTTTTTAGAAAAGAATAATTTACCTTTTTACCAGTCCATGCCTCCTCTAGAATACCACCATCCAAAGGGGTTGAAGGTCCTCTATTTATCAAATAGACAGCAGTATGTACAACATCTGCCCAAAAATGTAAGGGCAATCCAGCATGCAATCTCATGCTCCTCACACGTTCCATGATGGTCCTATTCATTCTCTCTGACACACCATTTTCCTGTGGAGTTCCTAGAACTGTCTTCTTCTTTCAAATCCCATTTAAGGAACAATAATCTTCAAATGCTTTGCTGCAATACTTACCTCCATTATCCGATCTGAGACACTTCAACTTTTTTCCCGTCTCATTCTCAACCAAAGCTTTCCATTTCTTAAAAGTTTCAAAAACATCCGATTTTTTTTTTAGGAAATATACCCATGTTCTTCTGGTTAAGTCATCAATAAAAATAACATAATAACAAGAGCCACCAAGAGATGATACCTGAGCCAGTCCCCATACATCTGAATGTACAAGCTCTAACTTCTCACTCTTCTTCTCTTTCCCAACCTTGAGAAATCTGACTCTTTTCTGTTTACCATAAACACAGTTTTCACAGAACTCTAAATCAATCTTCTTTAGTCCTGGCAATTGATTTTTGGAGTGAAGGATTTTCATCCCTTTCTCACTCATGTGCCGAAGCCTATGGTGCCACATTATCGAATTTGTTCTTGCAACATTTATTGTTGTTGTCCCTGTAGTAACTTTATCTGTAGCAGCTAAGGTAGAGTAAGTGTTACCAGTACACAGATATAATGTGCCTACCTTCGCACCTTTAGCTACTACTAATGATCCTTTAGTGACCTTCCACATACTGTCTAAGAAGGTAACTATGCAACCTTCACTACCTAGTTGCCCTGTAGAAATTAAATTTCTTCTTAAAGTAGGAACATGTCTTACCTCCTGCAGAAACCAGTCATTACCGTTCTGCAACTTGATCTTTATCTTTTCTTTTCCAACAATTTGACAGGGCTCATCATCACCCAAATATACCTATCCAAAATCACCTTGAATGTAATCTAGAAAATATTTTCTATGGGGTGTAGCATGAAATGAAGCCCCAGAATCTATTACCCAGGAATCATTAACATTATCCAAACATAAGATTAAAGCATCTTGTAAAGTATTACTTGCAATATTAGCTTCCTTACTATCATTTTCATTTTTGTCTCCTTCTTTGTTTTTTCGAGACCAACAATCTTTCTTTAGATGACTAGGCTTTCCGCAATACCAGCAATCTTTCTTTCCTCTAGATTGAGAGTGTCCTTTCTTTGACTTCCCTTGTGACTTCTCATTCCTAGGGCCTTTTCCTCTTTCTTTTGATCTTCCTTTGTTCTCCACATTCAAAACACTACCTGATGATGTTGAAGTCTCACCTGTGCTTTTCCTTCGCATTTCCTCACTTAGGATAACACCAACAATATCATCAAATACCAAAGTATTTTTACCAGAGACAGAGTTATTTATAGCCATAACCAAGCTATTCCAGCTTTTTGGCAAAGAACATAAAATCAAGAGAGCCCTAACCTCTTCTACAAAGGTAATTTTTATCGAAGACAATTGACTAGTAATTGTATTAAATTCATTTAAGTGCTCCGCTACAGATCCTCCCTCACTCATTTTCAAATTAAACAAACGCTTCATAAGAAATACCTTATTCGAAGTCGAGGGTTTCTCATACAACTTAGCCAATGTTGCCATCAAATCTACAGTTGTTTTTGCTTCTGTTATATTGAATGCTACAGACGACGCAAGACACAATCGAATGGATCCCAGTGCCTTTCTATCTAAAATGTCCCACTCTTCATATGATATTGTAGTCGATTTCTTTGCCTTTCCTTCCAATGACTGCCACAAATCCTTTTGATATAGGTAATCCTCCATTTGCATTTTCCATAACTGATAATTCTGGCCGTTAAATTTTTCGACCTTGAATTTGGAATCCTCCATTGCTCCCACTCAAATCTGAAAGTCCTGCCAATTTACAGAAAACCTCGCTCTGATACCAATTGTTAGGGTTGCAAGCAGATCTGTAGCAAATATGAACTAACAATTATATGCAGATTTAAATACAAAAGATAAAGAAATAAAACAGGACACAGATAACACAAAGATTTAACGTGGTTCACCCAGAATGGGTTACGTCCACCATACATAGCCATCCAATCTTTCTTATTATCCAGCAAAAATAGTACATCAACCTTCCAATGCCTTAAGCATCCCAGTCGCTTATAACATGCATTTTTAGGGCAACAAACAAAGTCGACCTTTTTAGGGTTTGATTACAATGTCGGTTTTCATCAACGAAAAATGGCAAATTTTTTTTTTCTCGGGGGCTGCCGCCTTCGAACCCCTGCCCGAGGCCTAGCCCGGCCCCGGACCCCGACGAGGATACGTGCTGAGTGTACAATACTTTACTGATTAGTCGCCACATTTCAACAAAGCTTTTGTCCATGTTGATAAAGAAAACAGAACCAAGCTTGATGCTAAATCTCAGAAATGTACCTTCATTGGATACAGGATAGATGAATACGGCTATCAGTTGTGGGATTTTGAAAATAAGAAAATAATTAGAAGTAGAGATGTTATATTCAATGAGAAGGTTATGTATAAAGAACAAATGCAGGAAAAGAAGCATGAACAAGACAAACAAGAATATGTGGTGTTGGATGTGATTCCTGAAAATGAAATGCCACAAGTCCCTGATACTTAGCAACAACAGATTGTCCCACAAATTCCTGCAAGTATTAGATGTTCTATGCGGTCAAGTAGACCCCTTGAAAGATTTTCTCCTTCTTTGTATTCTATTTTATTAACTGATTCTAGTAAACCGAAAGAATATGAAGAAGCAATGCAGGTGGATGCCAAACAACAGTGGGAGCTAGGCATGAAAGAGGAGATGGACTCATTGATGAAAAATAAGACTTGGGACTTAGTTCCTTTACCTGCAGAAAAAAGAGCCTTGCCTAACAAATGGGTTTATCGGTTGAAGGAGGAGGAAGGAGGTCAAAAAAGATATAAGGCCAGACTTGTGGTAAAAGGTTTTGTATAGAAAAAGGGTATAGATTATGATGAAATATTTTTTCCAGTTGTAAAAATGACTTCAATTAGAACTGTACTTAGTCTTGTGGCTGCAGATGATTTACATCTTGAACAATTAGATGTCAAAACAACTTTTCTCCACGGAGATTTGGAGGAGGAAATTTACATGTTGCAACCACAGGGATATGAGGTCAAAGGTAAGGAGAATTTGGTGTGCAGGTTGAAGAAAAGTTTGTATGGCCTAAAGCAAGCACCCCGACAATGGTATTTAAAATTTGATAGTTTCATGGCTGAACACGGTTATCATAGATGTCATTCTGATCATTGTGTATATTTTAAGAGATTGGATAATGGCAGTCATATTATCCTGTTGCTTTATGTTGATGACATGCTTGTTGTTGGGTCTAACATGCAACATATAAATGATCTTAAACAAAAATTAGCCAGGTTATTTGCTATGAAGGATTTGGGTGCAGCTAAGCAAATTCTCGGAATGAGGATTACACGGGATAGGAAAAATAGAACCTTGAATTTGTCCCAAAGTGAGTATATAAAGAAGGTGTTGAAAAGATTTAACATGCAGGATGCAAAAGCAGTTAGTACACCTTTGGCTAGTCATTTCAAATTGACTAAGGAGATGTGCCCAAAGGCATAAGAAGAGGTAAATAAAATGTCTAACATCCCGTATTCATCAGCTATTGGCAGTCTGATGTATGCAATGGTTTGCACAAGGCCAGATATTACACATGCAGTGGGAGTTGTGAGTAGGTTTATGATTAATCCGGGTATGGAACATTGGAATGGTTTGAAATGGATTCTTCGGTATTTGAAAGGAACTATTACGAAGGCATTATGTTTCAAAGGATCTAATCCTGCTCTGAGTGGATTTGTTGACTTTGATCTGGTACGTAATATTGATTCATGGAGGAGTAGTACAAGGTATGTTTTTACTATAGGGGGAACTGCAGTCAGTTGGATTTCTAGGCTGCAAAAGGTTGTTGCACTTTCAACCACTAAAGCTGAGTATGTTGTTGCTACAGAAGCCAACAAGGAGATGATTTGGTTACAATATTTTCTGGAGGAATTGGGTTAGACACAAGAGGATCACCCATTGTATACTGATAGCTAGAGTGCCATTCATCTTACGAAGAACTTTGCTTTTCATTCAAGGACAAAGCACATTCAGCTGAGGTACCACTTCATCCGGATTGTTTTGGATGAGGGTTAGTTATGGCTTGAGAAGATTCACATAAGTGAGAATCCTGCTGATATGTTCACGAAGGCAGTTCCACAGGAGAAGCTGATTTCTTCATCAGTTTCTGTTGGTCTTCTTGATTGATAATTGTGGAATTTATACCAGTCGAGTCCCAACGTTTTATCCAGCAGATGTTGCAAGTACAGTGGTGTCATGTAGTATCAGTCTTCAAGTGGGAGATTGTTTGGTGTGGAGTCTGATTAGTCTCCAAGTGGGAGATTGTTGATATGTGGCGACTGATAAGCAACGTACTTTACACCCAACACGTATTTTTTTGGACTTTTTTGTTGATGAAAACTGACATTGTAATAAAACCCTAAAAAAGACGACTTTGTCTATTGCCCTAAAAATGCATGTTATAAGCGGCTAGGATGCTTAAGGCATAGAGAGGTTTATGTACTATTTTTGCTGGATAATAAGAAAGATAGGATGACTATGTATGGTAGACGTAACCCATTCTGGGTGAACCATGTTAAATATCTATGTTATCTGTGTCCTGTTTTATTCCTTTATCTTTTGTATTTAGATCTGCATATAATTGTTAGTTCATATTTTCTTCAGATCTGCTTGAAACCCTAACAACATAGTCAATTGGCAAGCCTATGTTCAACTCAGGGTGTGTTTGTCACATGTTTGCATCATTCTCCTTCAAAACTGCATCCTACCCTTTATGTGCAATTTTGGAGCTTAAATGCTCTATTGTTTGACATGGATGCATTAGGGAATTACCCCTATGTTCCATTCTTCACCCCCTATGCGCCATTCTACTTGGGTTATGGGCTAAACTACTTTTAGTTGCAGGCTTTGGCATTTTTGTTCACTGTGATTGATTTGTTTGATTTTGGGCATTTATCAGAGGCTTTTTGTGATTGAATTGAGTTCCTTAGAGGTGTTTATGATGCCATCTTGATTATTACATGTTGTTTTTGTGCTCTAGTAAGAGGATTTTTGCCTTACTGTTGAGGATATTGTTCTTATGTTGATTTCCTTCAGTGAGAGGAAGAATGCCTCGCTATTGAGGAATGTTTATGAGAGCTCGAGTGGGATGTTATTGCCTCACTGTTGAGGATTGGAATTTGTTTTGGATTAGCCTTTGAACCCACGTTTATGCTTTGATTCATTGTTATGTTATTTTAGTGAAGGCTCTTGCTTGCATTTGGATGTATGATTCATATTATGTTTTAGATTGTGTCAGTGATGATGTGACTAGAATTATGACTCTTGAGAGCCTTCAACTTGTTACTATGATGCTATTTTGGTTTATGTTTCATCCTTAGGTTATGGTCTATGGTTAGGAGAGTGGGCTCTTGCATGTGTAGGACTAGGGTCATGAGCAATGGATCTCTAGGAGGGAGTCTAGACTTGATGGAACCACATGAAGCATTTTTCTTGTAATTGCAAGTGATAACCTTAATAAATTAATTAATGGGATGGGTAGTTAGGATTCACTTAATAAAGATAATTAATTTGAGTTGTATTCCCCAATTGAGGGTCCTAAGGAGATGGTTTTGGGATCTATGGTTGGGAAGACCATTGGAGCGGTAAAATGACCTCCCTTGTCTGGCTCCAAGGTTGAGGTGGATTCCAGATGAGGCTAGCATGTGATCACACTCTTCCCTACATGTGTCCATTATCCTTATTCCTTGATTGTTGATTATGCCTCTGGGAATTTATTGATTTGTGATTAGCCTTGTGATGTGATTTGATTCATTGTTGTGGTTGTTGTCTTGTTGAGTCCCTTGGTTGTTAGGTGTCAACCTAGGTATTGAGTGTGAGTTGGAACTCCATGTCATCTCCTAGCATGGGGGTGGTTCCAATTTGGTTCCACATGGTTGGGTGGTTTGATGCCTTCTTCCATTGGGATGTTCTTCATTAGATGCTAGAATGTGTGGCTATGGATTCTATGGTTCATCATTATGCGGATAGTTGTGGAGCTGAATTCTATGTATTTGAGATAGAATATTATATCATAATGGAATTGTAAAGTATATTATGTTCTTGTATCATGTGTTCTCATGTAATAGGACATGATGATGTAGAAACCATTATCTTGTAAAAAAACAGGATGATGTACTCATTGTATGGTTCATGTTGTAAGAATATTCATTATGTTAAGATTGAGATCTTATGTCGGATTAGGGACTTGAATAATTATATTACGTGCATACTTGTTGTATAATATGGTTCTTGAATGGGTCTAGTAGCATGCGATTGTAATTGGAAAGAAGATTAGTACTTGCTGTTATAATCTTGCATATGTATATGGAGAGTAATCTTGATATAATGTGTAACGAATATCCTTAATGAAATGATCTAGTTCTCTTTATGGCTAATGGTTAATTAGAATCATGATGTATTAAATGGATCATAGAAATGTGGCTTAGGAAAATTTGGATTTGGTGTTTTAAAATGAACTTAAGGAAATAATGGGTATATGTTAGGATATGCATTCTTAGGTAATGATCCTTGTGATAAGAAGGATAGAGGTTTATTGGGAAATGAATATAGTTAGATGCATTAATTTTTTATGGAATCATATTGTGGATGTGTGCATGTGTTAGTAATAGCTAAGTAATGGCGTTGAAGTACCCTAGAGAAATGATAGTTGTGTAATGTTATTCTGATTGCATAAATAATGTTAAGAATATGGTTATGCTTAAGTAGTTTATGCTTTCATGATATGTTATGGTTAATTCATATGAGTAATGTTGGTTGTAACATGATGCATTGGAAGATGTTTAAAATAAAAATTAATTTTGTGATTTGAGATCGGATTCTGGCCCCTGAGACTATCTCTGTGTCTTTCGTCGATCTTGAAATTCGTGCGTCTGTTAGATTCATGTACCTGCACCCACCCCTAAGAGAGAGGTACAAGCTAATCATCCGTCATTGATTTCCTATTATTCTTAAATGTCTTAAAATCTTCTAAAGGGTGTTGAAAATACTAGATGTAGACTTGGTGAATGCTTGATTTGCTATTGAAGACTTTATAAAACCAACACTTTCACTTCATAAGAATCTCCTTCAATTGCTACATCTTAGATCTTCAAATGAGGAAAGGAAGGGTTTATGCAGGAGACCCTACCTTTTTTTAAAGTCAAAGGCCGACTTAGAAATAATATTTTTCACCAATCTCTTGGATTTGAATATTAATACCACTAGAACATGCTCCCAAAATTCAGGAAGAAAGAGTAGGGACCATGTTGGTACCAACATGGTCCAACCAACTTTTTGCCAAATTTTTTGGGAAACAAGATATTGTGATTTTGAAGCAAAATCCAAGAGTATGTGGGAATTTGCGATGTTTCAATATGCAAAATCGAGCCTTGAAGGTCAAAATTAGACATAATTAGGGTATTTGATGAAATGATTAATTGGGAGAATAAAATAAAAAGGGGCACACTTAGGGTAAAGGGACCAATTTTATGATGTGTAGAGTGATAAGAGAAGACCTTTAATTAAATTAAATTAATTAATTAAAATCTTAAGGAGGAATTTGAAATGCAAAATGCAAACATACTAAGGCATGTGCTAACCCAAGCGTGGAATTGTACCACCCAATTTAGGGTGTACAATTTATGATGCTACATTTATCCCCAACTTTAACGGTCATGTGACACTACGTGCATATGCAAGATAAAGTACATAAAAGTAAACATTTCATGAAAAAGGATATATCCATAAGGTGTCACGAAGCCCCCAACGGTATCTGTAGTACACTGTTAGGAACCACACCCTACAAAACCACATGTTAGGTAAAACTTTAGTTCAAAGGTTGCTTCGAATGGGATTTTATTAGAATACCATAGAGAAAGATTCCTTTGAATTTGTTAAGAAGTGTCATCAGTGTCAACAACATAACAATTTGATTTATGCTCCTGCATAAGAGATTAAGTCACAAGTGGCCTCTTGGCCCTTTTCCATGTGGGGCTTGGATTTTATTGGAAAAATTTCTCCTCCTTCATCCCAAGGACATACTTTCATTATAGCTACTACAGACTATTTTACGAAGTGGGTAGAAGCGGTTCATCTTCGATCCACTATTGCTGAAGTAATTTATCAATTTATCTTAGATAACATTATTGCTCAATTTGGATTTCCTTCAACTATGGTCTCTGACTATGGGACTTCAATTAAGAACAAAGATGTGAAGAAATTTCTCGAAAAATACATATTCAACATCATTTTTTTACACCCTATTATCCCCAATCTAATGGCCAAGATGAGTCCTCTAATAAAGTTCTGGAACAAATTCTTCGCAAGATTTTAAACAAATGGTAAGGATTGGCACACCCAATTGACCTATGCCCTTTGGGCTTATTGAACAAGTGTGTGCATAGCGACGGGTACTACCCCCTACAATCCTTTTTATGGTGCTGATGCTATTATGTCTTTAGAGTTAGAGATTCCCTCACTGAGAATTTCTCCTGAGGGTATAGTCGATGATGATTTTTATCGAGAACAACGCCTTCAACAACTTGAAATTCTTGATGAACGATGTATAAACACTCTTGAGACTATTCAAGCATATCATAAATCCTTGCAGTGAAGTTACAATGATAAGCTTATTAAGCATTCCTTCTTAGTGGGCGACCTACTGCTCTATGAGAATCAACGTAACGTAAATACCTTACCTAAAGAAAGATGAAAGTTTAGCCCAAATTGTCTTGGACCATATATCATCACTAAGGTTTATGGGTCAAGTGCTTACAAAATAGAAGATGTGGAAGGTACGCCTCTTAAGGAGCCCATGAACAAGATTAATGAAGATTTGATTATATACTGAGAAGCCGTCCATAAAGGACAAAAAGACATGTCCAACAATAGAATCCACTATCACGTCAATGTTAGGAAGCAAAAAATCATCCTTTAAGGAAGCCTTATTCAGATCTCAAATAATGGTACACATCCTAATCTTATTATCAGGTTTAGCCACAATGACAATATTCAAAATCCAAGGAGAATAATCAATAGGGTGAATGAATCCCACGTCCAATAATTTCTCAATTTTAGCTTTGATGAGCAAAGCTATTTTGGGATTCATTTTTCTAATTTTCTGCTTCCAAGGTTTAGCATCAGGAACCAAGACAATATTATGAGTAACAATCTTAGGATCAATGCCAGACATATCAGACTATATCCAAGCAAAGATTTCAGGGAACTCATGTAATAAGTCAGAATATTCCTTCTGTTAATCATTAGTTAGGCAGTTCCCTATCTTTATAATTTTGTCTTCATTGCAAGGATCCATCTTTATGCCAATGGTATCAGTTATAAGGATATTACTTTGTTGAGGAATACCCTTTAGTTGAGGAAACTCCTTAATCATTGTATCATTATCTTTAGCTAATTCAACGTCTTCCCCAAAGTATGCTTCCACATTCAAACAATAGGGAAACCCACGGTTATGATGGCAACGAGGAAGATTATCATAAGCTCCTAAAAACTCAACTAAGGATTCATCAGTAGAAAAAACATCCAAACCAAAGGCACTTGAATTAGAATTAATAGATTCAGGATGCCTTAATGAAAGGGGTTTAGGAGAAATAAAAAAGACATTAACACTAATAGATGGTCTCTTGGAAGCTTTAGTGGTTTTGAGGGGATTGTATCCAAGTCCAAAAGATGTCTCATGATAGTTACTTTATATAGGAACTTTGATCCCTTGTTCTTGAGCACCACAACCATTTCCATTATATCCTCTCTTAACTAGGATATGTAAACTAGGACCATAGAGGTTAGCCATTTCAGGAAGGGAAGGAGGTTTTTCATAGGTTTGAATGTCAAAATCAGTTGAAGTGGAGGTATATGAAGGTTTAGAATTAGAAGTAGCCATAAAGTTGTTACTTAATGGTTTAGACAAAGTGGGTTGCTTTTTAGGTTCATCCTTGTCTTTCTTCTTTTCAACCTTAGATTATCTTGAGGGATTTTTTATTCTCCTACAAAGGTAGGGTTAAAGTCCAAGGACCCCCAAACATCATCCGAGAGTACCTTCTTGGGGGAAAAGACATCTTCAGGAGGAGATTCAAATTGAGAAGAATCCTTTTGAGGGACTTCAGGATCAATAGGAGGAATAGGATTAGTAGAAGATAAAGTTGTGCTAGAAGGAGAAGGAATGCTAGAAGGGACTTCAGAAGCAGTTGGTGAGGAACTAGTAGAGGAATATTTAGAAGTAGATGTTTGTAAACAAACTTGGAGATTGGTATGGGTGAGCAAGGTACACATCTTGTTGTTATAAATAAACTTGAATTTCCTATGCAAAGTAGAAGGGACAACTTGCATGTTATGAATCCAAGGTCTACCTAACAACAAATTGTAGGTCAAGTTATCGGGCATGGCATGAATAGGTGTAGATAAGGTAACCGATCCTACCTTAATAGGCAAGGTTATGATACCTAATGAAGACCTAACTACATTATCAAAGCCACAGATAGTAAGGGAATTAGGTTTGATGAGAGAAGTGTCCACGTCAATCTTATGAAACATATTAACACTATAAACATCTAGTCTCTCGCTGGTGTTTTGCTGTCCTTTTCCCTAGCCGTTGTTTTCTCTGCTAGTCTTTTGCAACTTTTCTTTCTATGTTATGTTCTCTCTAGTTTCTTTCATGCTTATTTTTTCGTTATGTAAGTGGGTTTCAGGTCCCTTAAAACCCGATTTTCCTTAATAAAAAACATTAAGGCCAAAACCATTATTGACAAGAGTTCATCTTATAGCATTTTTCATTGATAATAACAACAATCATGAGAGGGTCATATTGACATTAAAATTCACTAGGAGGTAACTCATCTTGAGTGAACACAATTTGAGCTTTAGGTGTGGTTATAGAGTCAATCAAAGAAGCCAAATTATTGGATGTCATTGTTGGTGGGACATTCAAGGTTTTCAAGACATCTTGTAACATTCTATGATATGTTGAAGAAGTTTGAATTAAATCCCAAAGGGAGATCTTGGCAGGAGTCATCTTGAGTTGTTAAATGAGATCATACTCCTTACCAAGGGCTTGTGAAATGCGAAGTGCTTAAAGAGGAATGGGTTGAGGATTAGGAAGTGAAGTTGGAATAACCAGAGGAGGATTAGGTTTCCTATTGTTTCTTGTGTTAGAGGTATGAGAAATCGAATGATAACTCTCTCTAGTTATTTGTTTAGCATACTAATAAGGACTCTTAGTGGGATATCCTCCTTGCACAATGATAACAGGTTTGCGAGGGGTACAAAAAGGATCATTTCCATAACCACCTTGAACCGTAAAGAGAGGTTTTTTGTATTCATTCACATTTATCATGTTAATCAATCTTTTAGATGTGTGATATTTTTTTGAAGAAGTTGACAAAGATATGAAATAATCAAGAGCATCATCCAACATAACATGATCATATCTATTAAATGATTTGTCTTTAGATTCAAAAGGAGATAGGTCCTCATAAAGGGGATTGCTATAAATTACCATATTACTATATTTAGAGGATGAGTTGATAAGAATGTATTCATGAGAAGAACCATTCTTATCTTTCTCATCACTACAAAATGACATAGTAAAAAGGTTAATTATCTTTTGGCAAAATGTAGGTTTAGAAGGTTTAGGGTATAGAAACTCATCAAGGGCCTCATCTAGTTCTTCCTTACTAAAATCATAATCATCATAAGAAAATACATTATCAAAGGAATGAAAGTCTTGCAAATAAAGATTCGACGTTTTTGAAATGAAGAATGCATACAAAACTTAAAACACACAATGCAATGAATGAAAAATTATTTTTTTTTAATGCTTTTTAATGAAAAGAAAGATGAAATAACTAGATCTAAATAGAAAATGAAAATTTAAAGAAGATTGGGTTCACGTCAGGTTCACCAAAATGTGATTCAAAAAAATGGAATCAAGTAGCTAGGACCTAATCCTCGTCTCATGTACACACAGTGGAATATGAAAGAGCCTAGGGAGATATATTGCTTTGACTACTTCTTGTAGGGAAGAGAGAGTCAAGGAATATCTCTTAGGATTTCTATTCCTTTGCTATAAATGATGATTAGATATGCAAAATATGATGCAACAATCGACTAAACTAAGGGATGAGAAACAAAATAGACACATTAACTGAAAAATGCAGATTCTGTGTAGACTTAAACTGAGATATAGAAAGCAAGGTTGAAAAATGGACTTAGAGGTGCACCTGTTGCTGAAAACTAATGAAAAATGAGTAGGACCCTTGTGTTGGAATTAAGGAACATTGAGAGAGGGGGGGGTGAATTAGTGTTCTAAAGGTTAATAAATCTTCAAACTTATTCTTAGACCACCAGAAGCAAATGCAAGAAAGTAAAATGTAGAAACACAAGATAATCAACCACAAAATCATCACACCAAGATTTTCACATGGAAACCCAGAAAGGGAAAAAACATGGTGGGATTGGAACCCACAATATTCATATACTGTGATCAGGAGTACATAAATATTACAAAAGGGGAATGCACTTGCATTCGGGCACACTGCCTAGAACCAATGGTTGAATTAGAATATGGAAGTCTCACTAACGTACAAATTAAATACAATGATAATTACAAATATTGAACTCCAAGATAGCATCAAACAATGCCTAGATTAGTTCCAGTTAAGTGCAAATGTTTGACTGTAACACCTCTGCAACTCTGCTCTGTTCTACTTCTCAGTCAGGTACCAGATCAAGATGCACACATGAAACTACGCCAAATAGGTTTCTCGATCACTACTTGCTCATACCATCACCCAAAAATATCTTCTACATCGGTCATATATATCCGCAATCATAGAATAAAACATTCATGAAGCCGTCCAAGAACAATATGCAATGTAGCGTGTATCCGGGTGTGAGCTTAGACCAAATCACCAAAAAATATACAGATCAACCAAATAATGTCCAAATTATTTCTACGTGTCGGCCCTATCATCCCATGCACGAATCTAACCACCGCAATGACCGCAAAGATTCTGGACCAAAAGAGCTCTGCTTATCCTGAAATACTGGAGATAGATTACTGGACCACTTCCTCCACTGGTTACCAAGAATCATGACTACCAGATAGGATTTCAAAGGAGAGTTGCCATCAATGACAACTGTAATCCATTATACATGCATTAGAATCCATCGGATGAGTGTCAATTGCCAACACCTTGGTCCCTGTGCAAACAAAAAGCTGGATTTATGGATCTAAGGTCCCAACAGTTTGAAATGCGGATCTGGCACATAAAATTAAAAAACCATGAGGATGAGGGTGCCATGCCCTGGTCCTATCCCAAGGCACCACACCCTTGTCTTTGTGATCTCATATTAGATTCTGGCCCTGAGATTGTCTCTGTATCTTCCGTCGGTCTCAAAATTTGTGCGTCCACCAGACTCCTTTACCTGCACCCAACCCTAAGGGAGAGGTACAAGCCAATCATCAGTCGGTGATCTCCTATTATTCTTCAATTTCTTCAAATCTCCTAAAGGGTGTTGAAAATACTTGATGTAGACTTCTTGAATGCTTGATTTGTTGTTGTAGACTTCATAAAACCTGCACTTTCATTTCATAAGAATCTCCTTCAATCGCTAGATCTTAGATCTTCAAATGAGGAAAGGAAGGGTTTATGTAGGAGACCCTAAATTTGTTTTAAGTCATATACTGACTTAGAAATAATATTTTTTTTGCCATCTTTGGTTTTGAATATTAAAATACCGCCAAAACATGCTCCCGAAATTCAGGGGAAAGTCGGGACCATATTGGTACCAACATGGTCTGAACAACTTCTCACCAAATTTTTGGGGAAACAAGATATTGTGATTTTAAAGTAAATCCGAGGAGTATGTGGGAATTTGTGATGTTTAGATATGCAAAATCAAGCCTTGAAGGTTGAAATAAGACACAATTAGTGTATTTGATGAAATGATTAATTGGGAGAATAAAATAAAAAGGGACACACTTAGGGTAAAGGGCCTAATTTTAAGATGTGCAGAGTGATAAGAGAAGACCTTTAATTAAATTAAATTAATGAATTAAATGCTTAAGGAGGAATTTGAAATGAAAAATGAAAAAACACTAAGGTGAGTGCTAACCTAAGCGTGGAATTGTACCACCCAATTAAGGGTGTACAATTTACGATGCTGCATGATCTTATCATTCCAATATATTTTGTTGGATCATCCTACAACCAAGAGTGTTGAAATTTAGCTTACCGCGAGGTCATGGGGTACTACAACAACTGGTGAATAACTGCCATGTGGAACAACCTAGTTGTTGTGGTACCTTGCCTACACAAGGTCTATAGTAGCCTAATTTTTGTAGAGTACAAAACTTTTTTTTAATTGAAAATTTAAATAATTAATTAAGAAGTATATTTTTACCTGATTGATACTTGTTCTTGTTACTAATGCATAAATGAATTCTTGACATTATTTTGTTGATAGGATTTATATGATCATGGAAAGAAAAATTTTCTTTGATGGCATAGGATAAAGTGCTCCAAATTTGACAAATTGATAGGTTCTTGGTGGTGGTGTAAATATTGCCTTTATCAAGTTGCTTCTTGTTGCTTTAGTTGTGCATCTAGTTTATCTAGAGTTGAGGTTTATTTAGCTCCTCATGCTTTCACTTTAGTTCTCCTATTTTCAACTCATGACATCTTTGTGCTTCCTTTATAAGCACATCATTGTACAATTGTAATTCATTCGATATTATTTTCTTTTGAGTAATATTATTCATTTGTGCAACTCTCTCTTGTGGAAGGTATTTTTGTTTGTTGTTTGATCTTGTAGGTGCTTGTGTTGAAAAATTCAACATGGTATCAGAGCTCTTTTTAAGATCACTTGCAATCAAACACTTGTCGCGACGTGAGAGAGAAGAAAATATCTATGTTGGCCAAGACACAATTGATCTAGAAACTGTAAAGCGGAAAATTGATCGAACCCTAGTTGCTCTCCCCTCTTCCAACTCCAAGGAGAGAGAAGGGAGGTTGCTAGGGTTGATGGTTTTCACTTAGGGAGACTTTACATTCAAAAGAGGGGTTGAAACCCACAAGATCCAATCCCACACAATGCAATATTGGATGCTAAATGCGTTTCAAGGGTTAAGATAGCAAGGCTACCCTCTTTTGTAAAGAATGTGCATAGAAGAATTAAGCTAGGAATGCATAGAAAGTGAGAAAGATTCGCTTATAAACTGAGATAGGGATATAGGATGAAGCTGCGGACCTAGAATTAGCTGTAAAATGTCGATACGGTGCTGTCCTGCAAATTTGAGCAAAAGTTGACGGGACAATGGTGCCCGGCGTGCACACGGTCCTTCGAAAAATCCGCGAAACGAAGGGGGATCTGTTCGTCTCTGCACAAGGATTCCAGATCTTCAATTTCAGCCGCATACCTGCAACCTACACATAGAAAAGTGAAGACAATTGGGGGGTTAGGGATTAGGGGTTTGCCTTTAGGTCAAACCCCGGTTTTGGAATTAACCAAGAAATGAGCAATGCTGTAAATGTAAATGATTGTAATGTAAAACAAATACTAATACCTTGTTGTAAGGATGTTTGTATCCTTATGTGCGAAGGTATAGATGTTGTTTGTTGTATGTTGTATGTTGTAGTATGTGATCTCCTCTTCAATGGTTGAATCCTTGTCTTAAATGCAACACTTAGCCTTGAATGGAGACTTAGAAGGAATGCTTGAATGCTTGAATGTTTGAGTATTTGAGTATCGTTTCCACGTCTTGTACACATATGTCCTTCCTCTTTTCATCTACCAAAATGGGAGAGGAAAATGTAGTTTATATACTTGTCAATTAGGGTTAATAGACTGATTTTCCCGACCTTAGGCCGACCAGGAAATGTTATTTTCCAATTTGCAAACAAAAAGACCCGAAGTCCCATAGGAGACCGGGCCCAAAATAGAGCCAGTGACCAGGGCGCTGGGCGCCATGGTCCTGGGGGACCAGGGCACTGGGTGCCCTGGTCCTGAAGGACCAGGGCGCTGGGCGCTCTGGTCCCACCTCCCGGGACAGCAGGGTGCAAAGGAGGTTCAGGCCAGGGTGCTTGAAAATGCAGTTTTTGGTGTCATAAACAGGTTTCGGGGTCTCCATTCAGGTTCCGTGTTGCGTCGCCATCGTGAAGACCGAAATGCAGTCAAAATTGCAAGTGTCGCAATTTTAGGACGCTACATTTAGCCCCCACTTTAGCGGGAGTATAGGCGTACGCTCATACTTCCGGTAAAGTACAAGGAAACAACATTGAAAGACTTTCACCACGTCAAGGAGGCAAGACACACCAAGCCCCCAGTGGACAAGGATCTTACGACTTCGATTGACAAAGTAAAAGGGAAGATAACGAGGGAGAACCATGACTGTCAGTAGTAAGGTTCCCTCACTATGAGTCATGCAAAAGAAATACCAAAAATTTTCAAGGCAAAACTAAGTTCGCCAAGAAATTTTCAAGTATCCTGAAGGGATAGACAGGGTGTATGCCCCCCTACGTTAAAGCGATCGCACACGCCTCAACGGGGGTGATTGTTTTAACGTAGTGATACACATACGAAATGAGAAAGGAAAGGAGCACGTTATCACAAAGATTTAGCCCCCAAGTGTGAGATAAACCCAAGGATAATAGACACAAACACAAAGCACGAGGTGACTTCGCTTTCCTCGGGGTCAGTATGCCGTATGATAAGTCATGTATATATATCATATGTATGTATGCATAATTGTTCTTCATTCCCCAATCAAGGAAGGTCACCTAGAAGAAGGGAACACATGTGTCTTTTGAGTCAACATGAGAGAGACCAAAAGAGGTCGCAATGCTTTGCATCGTCCTCAAGTAGACAACACTAAGGACAACAAATAGAAGAATGAGAATAACATATAGAAGAAGTAACACAAGAGAGGAGGAGAGAATCTGCTATGCTAATGTAACTAGTCTAGCACGTCATCTACCCCTCGATCTTGCTGATCAATGTTTCAGGAAGGCAGGGAACACGCTAGAGGAGGAACATCCAACACAGCAGATGGAGCTATCACAAGATCCAAACAAGGGCTATGTTCATGTTCCAAGCCACATTGTTCTTGTCTAGGAGCTAGGATAAGTGCTTTAGAAAATTCATTAGATAAATGGTTACCAATATCAACAAGTTCATATTCACTATCGGAAGCAAGAGGAGTAACATTTTCATCATGAATAACATTTTCATCTATAGCATCATCAAGATTTATAAAAATAGGGTCTTTAATTCGCACAGGATCAAGACCATCATGCATCTTATATTTAGGAGATTTTGGAGAAAATGGAATAATGCTTGTTGAAGGTGTTTTTGGGGATTGCAAAGTTTGAGAAGCAGCTGCTTGAGCCCTAAGACGACGCTTTCGTCAGCGTTCACGTGCAGAACGATTTCGTCTAGTCTTAGTAGGGAGTAGAGAAGATTGAGGAGGAGGAATGTTCTCATCCTTATCACTTGGGTGTTTAGGTTGTGGTCTCTTAGGCTGGATAATAGGAGAAGAAGAAGGTCTCTTCTCTCTATAAAAAGAAGGAGGAGGAATTGCTCCATATAAAGGAGGAATTTTTGGTTTAGGAAGAAGACCAAGTCCATCATGACGAGGAGGTATAGGTCTATTTTTAGGAGGTTTATTAGGCATAGACATAGTCACATCCATAGGGATGGGTTGGGAATCTTCTTGAGGAAAGACATTAGTTTTATCTTTCAAAGGAAGAACTTCCTTCTCAAGAACAATAGGAATATCAAGTTTGGGTGTTCTAGGTTCACTTAGAGATAGGATCATATCTTTTTTCCACTTTTGATAAGATTTGAAAAGATGATCACTTCGCGGTGGAAGGGATTGGAATTGTTTAGGCCAAAAATAATCAATAGGAACGCTAGAAGCTCTTTCAGCTGGTTTAAAGAGACTATGATTGACAGTAACAACTTCACCATTATGGGGAAATTTCAAACACTTGTGAATAGGAGAAGCAATAGCTTTCATGGAAGATAGCCAAGGATAGCCAAGCTTCACACGAAATTGTTCGGAAGATGGAATAATAGCAAAGTTCACATCAAGGGATTTACTATGGACCTCAATAGGTAATGTAATAGAACCAATTGCAGGAGAAGAAAATGCATCAAATAGTTTCACAACCACATTTGTTTCAGCATAGATCACTTGATTCAATTGCAAAGTAAAAAGAAATTCTTCAGTAATAACATTAATCATGCACGAAGGATCAATAAGCACTCCATGGCAAGGTGTATTCTTGACTTTTGCAACTATGTATAAAGGACCATCAGGTGCCCTGATAGTTTCACTAGAATCAAATGTGATGGAAGGTTCTTTAGGGTTTTCTTGCTGCTCTACAAAGTTAATCACATTCGTAGTCATAGACACAAGACCATCAGATGAGAAAGAAGAATCATTAGCCTCAATTGCATTAGAGGTATGAGAAGGTAATGGATCAGTGAAAATCTGAAGATTTTGGTTAGGAGGAGCTACAAATGTATTGCCTTTATCATTCACTCCAGAAACAGAGATAGTATTATTATCAATCAAATCTTGAATTTTACCCTTTAAAGAAAAACATTTTTCAGTATCATTTCTAGGCTGACGATGAAATTGACAAAAAGATTTGTTATCAAAATAAGGTGAAGTAATCTTTGCAGGATCAATTTGCCTTATAGGAGGAAGAGTAAGCACATTTTGTTCCAATAACTTATTCATAATACTATGCAATGATTCATTCAATGGAGTATACTTTCTTTCTTTCTTGAAAAATTTAGAAATAGGAGGCACACCTGATGCTGCATTCACATTGTTGTTGATGATGTTTTCATTGAATTTGATGGAATCTCTGTTCGGTTTAAACTTCCCAAATGGTTGTTGACTGCTATCACCCTTATCACTCGGAGCCATAGGATGTGATTGTTCCATTTGACTCACAGTCAGTTGATAATTGTCAAGAGTTGCACACAACTGTTGGAAAGAAGTAAACTCAGAAAACAGAAGTTTGTCTCGAATATCTTTTTGTAAATTAGAAATAAAGATTCTTTGAATATCATTGTCAGGCACTGGAAAAGAAATTTGAGCATACAAATGCTTATATCTACCAATGAAATCAGTCACTTTTTCTTTAACACCTTGTTTACAATGCATTAAATCAATCAAAGTAACTTTAGGACTTATATTGTTTTGAAATTGTTGAATGAAAGCATTTGCAAGTTGTTCGAAAGAAGTAATAGAATAAGAAGGCAACGAGCAATACCATTGTAGGGCTTTGTCTCTTAATGTCCTAGTAAACAGTTTTGCAAGCAACCTTTGGTCATAAGCAAAATCAGTACATATGGTTTGAAAAGTCTTAACATGTGTTAGAGGATCACCTTTACCATTATAAAGCTCCAAATGCGGGATTTCAACATGTTTAGGAGGGATAGCTCGAACAATGTCAAGAGAAAGTGGGCTCGCAACATCAAATGTGGGCACACTAAACTTAGATTGATTCATAGAGGCAATTTGTTGCTGTAAAGAGGAGACAGTTTGTGCAAGATTGTTAATGGTCGCTTCAGTCGAAGAATTCATATTAGATGTGTTAGATTGAGATGGAGGTGTTATGTTATTGAAAGAAGGTAAAGAGTAAGGTGGTGGGACTCTATGATAATTAGTCATAGGAGATGATTGGATAGGAGGAACACTATAAGGATGAATGGAATGATTGAATGAATTGCCCCCTTGCGTCATGTTCATTTGTGAAGATGTAATAGGAACACTCATTGAAGGAATGAATGAAGAAGTCAGATTGAATGAAGGAAGAGGGTTAATTGAAGAAGAAGGATTGCCCCCATGACTGGTGATCACAGGAGGAATGTCTTGTATAGAAGTAGTCATTATGTTTGATGTAAAGGTAGGTATGCTAGCAATAGAAGTTGTCAAAGGGATAGAGTGATTGACTTGAGTGGGAGGTTGTGTATAACCTAAAGTTTCGGCACAACTCTTCATAGGCATCACATTCGAATCCACAATGTGTGCAATACCACGCAAAATATCAATTCCATTCTTGTCACTTTGAAGCATATTTTTTAAACCCTCAATTAAAGGAAGAGCTTGACTATCGGGGTATTCTTGAGACATCCATTGTCGAAAATCGTCAAATTGGTTATCCAATTTCGCAAGTTGTTCTACAGAAACCTCATGGAGAGCTTCTTCATCATTAAGAGGATTAGAGGAATTACCCATGTCCTCGTTAAAAAGGCTATTCAAATTAGGTTCCATCTCCTCGGTAATTAAACCTCGGAAAGACTTAATTCTACGGCTTCGTCTAACGGAATAGTGTAAGTAGGGCTTATTGTTGTAAAACTCATGCACTAGAGAGAGAGAGAAAATTTTGATTTTAGAGGTAGCAAATTTCAGTAAAATCAGCCAATCTTCTAGATTTAAGCTGTTAAATACAATCAGGACAATCTCCCGAAATTTCAGAAAAAATGTCAGGGACTGTGGCGCTCGGAGTGCACACGGTCCCGACAACTTTTTTCGAAATTTGCAGGAATGAAAGTTATGAAGATTTTAGAGCTAATCTGAAAAAATTGAGTGATTTTACGATCTGTAGATAGGCCAAATTAAAGTTGCAATCTCGAAATTGAACCCTACCAAGATTGTCGAAAAATGCAAAATTTGAATTTTGAAAAAGAGAGGGAAACTGAAATTTTGAATTTTATGATTTTAGAGGGAATACCAAAAGCAATGCAAGTTTTGAAATTTAAAAATTGACTCAATTTCATGCAAAATTCAAATTTGAAAGCGGAAATTAAAGTTGTTGTAATTAAGCACTTAATTTCAAAAGTCACAAATTGCAAAAATTTGAATAAAGCGCTGAAATTTCGAATGAATGCAAACACACTTTTCAGATTTAGGACAGTAAGAACATAGTTTTGACACAAAATTTCAATTTCAATAATTTTTGAATGTTTAGAAGCCTTAATCCAAGCAATCACAAGACCAACTTTGACTGTAATTTTGAAAGTGTTATAATTGATAAAATCAGCCAAAATTTTGGATTTTAGTAGGAAAATACAGTAAGATCTAGCTCCCGAAATTTCGAAAAAAATGTCGGGGACGATGGCGCTCGGAGTGCACACGGTCCTCGCAACTTTTTTCCAAATTTTCAGGGATGAAAGATATTGTGATTTTATTGTGGAATCCAAAGTTACAGCTGATTTGGAGATGTTTTGATCAGTGAAATTATCAGTCAAAGGTTGAATCAAGAGGGTTTCAAAAATTAGGGTTTTGACACTTAACCACTTAACTTTCAAAATTAAAACACAAATATGAACTGATAATTTGTAATAGAAGGGCAGATCTGAAACAAGCATTAACAATTAAATATTTCACAAGCTTAATTACTAAAAAGAAAATTTAGGGTTTTTATGCAATTAACCTCTAAAATTTGCAAAAGATCAAACATGGAAATGTAATTAAGGAAGCAAATTTTCAGATCTAACCATGAATAATCAGAAAGGATGTTCACGTCGGGTTCACCAAAATGTAAAGTGAAAAATCGATTGAACCCTAGTTGCTCTCCCCTCTTCCAACTCCAAGGAGAGAGAAGGGAGGTTGCTAGGGTTGATGGTTTTCACTTAGGGAGACTTTACATTCAAAAGAGGGGTTGAAACCCACAAGATCCAATCCCACACAATGCAAGATTGGATGCTAAATGTGTTTCAATGGTTAAGACAGCAAGGCTACCCTCTTTTGTAAAGAATGTGCACAGAAGAATTAAGCTAGGAATGCATAGAAAGTGAGAAAGATTCGCTTATAAACTGAGATAGGGATATAGGATGAAGCTGCGGACCTGGAATTAGCAGTAAAATGTCGATACGGTGCTGTCCTGCAAATTTGAGCAAAAGTTGACGTGACGATGGCGCCTGATGTGCACACGGTCCTCCGAAAAATCCGCAAAACGAAGGGGGATCTGTTCGTCTTTGCACAAGGATTCCAGATCTTCAATTTCAGCCGCGTACCTGCAACCTACACACAGAAAAGCGAAGACGATTGGGGGGTTAGGGATTAGGGGTTTGCCTTTAGGTCAAACCCCGGTTTTGGAATTAACCAAGAAATGAGCAATGCTGTAAATGTAAATGATTGTAATGTAAAACAAGTACTAATACCTTGTTGTAAGGATGTTTGTATCCTTATGTGCGAAGGTATAGATGTTGTTGTTTGTTGTATGTTGTATGTTGTAGTATGTGATCTCCTCTTCAATGGTTGAATCCTTGTCTTGAATGCAACACTTAGCCTTGAATGGAGACTTAGAAGGAATGCTTGAATGCTTGAATGTTTGAGTATTTGAGTATCGTTTCCACGTCTTGTACACATATGTCCTTCCTCTTTTCATCTACCAAAATGGGAGAGGAAAATGTAGTTTATATACTTGTCAATTAGGGTTAATAGACTGATTTTCCCGACCTTAGGCCGACCAGGAAATGTTATTTTCCAATTTGCAAACAAAAAGACCCGAAGTCCCATAGGAGACCAGGCCCAAAATAGGACCAGGGACCAGGGCGCTGGGTGCCATGGTCCTGAAGGACCAGGGCGCTGGGCGCTCTGGTCCCACCTCCCGGGACAGCAGGGTGCAAAGGAGGTTCAGGCCAGGGTGCTTGAAAATGCAGTTTTTGGTGTCATAAACAGGTTTCGGGGTCTCCATTCAGGTTCCGTGTTGCGTCACCATCGTGAAGACCGAAATGCAGTCGAAATTGCAAGTGTCGCAATTTTAGGATGCTACAGAAACAAAAATTATATTGATTATGTCAAATTAAAGGAGTAGAAAAACTAGAAGATAACAACACAACACCTGATTGAAATGGTATAGGAGTAGGCTTGCAATCAAACATGCCAAATATCTGAAGCATATCAAGAGAGTACTTTTGTTGAAATTGGAAATCCCATCTGAATTCTTAGTAACTTGAAGACCAAGGAAGTAATGTAGAAGACCAAGATTTGTCATGTCGAACGGCTTCACTAATGCTCTAACACGCCCCCTTAATTGAAACTTATGGTGAGTAAAAAACCTCTAAATGCATGAATGCAAGATGTGTACTAACAATTAAAGGCCTGATTAGGTACCCAAGTACAAAAAAAGAAGCCTCTCTAAGAAAAGAAAAGTAGAAAAACCATGTGGCTTCAAGAGAAAGAGATGCAATGTATTAAAATAAAACATTTACTGCTAAATAGGAAGGAAGGCCTTAGATAGACCTCCCAAGGACAACTTCCTTCAGAAAAGTAAAATCAAGATTTTCCCCATAGGAGAGAAAAGAAGAGATGATATATCTCCCCATATGAGAGAAGTTCCAATGCTAAAGATAAAGGCTCGAGGACAAATCCTAAAGATTATCCAAGAGCATCAAATGACATGTCTCCCCTTAGGAAGAAACAAATCCACTGGCCAAGGTTGAAGCAACTCCATGAAAGGAGATGGAATGAATAATCTCAAGATGTGTTCCATGGAAGATTGCTTAACTTTTCACATGTCTAAATTATGAAACAAGTGTGAAGATACTTGATGAATAACCTCTAAAGGAACTGGAGATGGGATAATAGGAATTCCTAGACTACCATCAAAGAGGAAGTGAAGATCCTTAAATATGTCACCAATATCCACAATGTGTGACTCAACACATAGTCCTATAATATCTAGCAAGAAGTCATCCTACAAAGCTCAAACTGGAAGGGAACACTCAATTTGTTGAACTGAATCAATAATGGCTATGCATGAGCCAATACCAATCTAATCAAGAACAATAAAAGATGATGAAGACTGAGATAGTGTCTCAATATGAGGAGTGACATCTGAGATACAAGACTTGGATCTCATAGAACATGAAAAACTTGTGATATACTCAAGCATCTCAAAAGTACCATAGTCATAGGGTATGCAATCTACATGTGAAAAGGGAATGACACAATTTACTGCAAGGTCCTCATAAAATGGAGAGATACGAGGGTCTCCATAAATCTCCAAAAGGTGAGTCCAAAGTGCATGTTAACATTTAATATCCAATAAATCACATATAGTGTCAAGATAAACACTAGAAAAAATCTCTCCTACAACATTTCCATTAATGATTCTCCAAGAATATTGAACCCTCTGTGAATCTAGTTGAGGCATGAGTCCATATAGATAGAGAAAAAAATCAAGCCACCTAAGATGTGTCAAGATGCCCTTTCACTAAGTTTCATGACATAAGGGTGAACAAAAAAACCCATGATACCTCCTCAAATAAAGTTATCAAATAGAGCAATCTCCAACAAACAGATCCATCCCAAGTGCAAAAACATCCAAGTTATTAACCACATAGTGAAAACATAGAAATATGAATAAAATTTACCTAGAGCACAATTTGAAAAAAATAATAGTAGATACTGATAGAGGATGTTGAGATCTTTCCAATGATATGCAAAAGTTGAAGAATAGAGTCCGTTTGACCAAGTTATGGTTAAAAAACTACTCTAGATCTTGAAAAAGCTAATCTATGACCCATCAACGCTTTTGAATAAAGAAACCCTCGAAGCTTGAGAAGGGGCTTGCGGAATCCAAGCTCTATTACCATGTTGAAGTTTCATAGCTCTAATATCATGTTGAATTTTGCAACAAAAGCACCTACAAGATCAAATGACAAACAAAAACACCTTCCACAAATGAGAGCTGCACAAATGAATACTATATTGCTCAAAATCAAAGAATACACAATTAATTACAATCGTACAATGAGGTGCTTATAAAGAAAGAACAAAGATGTCCGAAGATAAATTTAGGAGAACTAAAGTACAAGCAAGAGGAACTGAAAAAGGCTCAACTCTATCTAAACTAGATGCACAAAATCTAAACTAGAAGCAAACATTCCTAAGTGAACTCAAGCAAAAAAGCGTAACTAGTTGTAAAAAAACAAGTAATAGCTAAAAAACCAACTGTATGTCAAAAATATTAAAGAACGCTTCACAAATGGAAAATTTCTAAAAATATAAAGTTTCTAAAAATAGAAACTTGTTGAAAATAGAAACTTTCCAAAAAGAAAAACTTTTTAATAATAGAAATTAAAAAAAAATAGAGTTTCTAATAATATATAGTTTTCAAAAATAGGAATTTTCCAAAAATAAAAGGTCCAATTTTTTTTTGATGCCTGTTTTGTTGTAAGGAAGTTAAGTAGCAGAGTAACTTCCTACACTAACCTTGAGATGAGGGTAATGCAAATTAACAGATCCTTACAACAGTTACAAAAACTTAACAAAAATAGACATAATAACATTCATACCACAACATAGTGATTCACACGGGGAAAACCTTGCCGGAGAAAAACCCCACATTCCAAAAGTCGCCCAATATATTATTCAACAATAAAAAACAAATTACAATATACTTGCAGAGCGATCTCTTCATAGGAGTACCACTAATCAGAGATTCAAAGATAACTCAATAGTCATAAGACTCTCAGACGTAACTTCTATCTCAGAGACCTCATATATAGGAGATACAATACAAGAAACCGTCAAACGGTATTACAAAACCATGGGCTAAAACCACCCAATAAAGTATAGCCAACCTTATCTCCAATCTAGATGCCCTATGACGTATCAAAACACACATCAACATGTGTCCCTCCCTTTTACAACTCATTTATGTGTTCGATGCATTTTATATTTCCTATTTTAGGAGTCCAAACTTTCGAAGGACATAACTTGTGAACCGTGTGTCCAATTGATAAACCATTTGAAGCTCTAGGAATCTCGTGAAGCACTATATCACCTCATAAACCACTACACCATTTATGCCCACTTTTAAGGGTGTTTTGGAGCCTCTAAAGTCCTCATAATTAAATTTAAGCCTTTCATCCTACGCCTCCAAAACATAAACTTTCATATCTTCAAAACTAGATGTGATCTCGCGACAAAACTTTCTCGAAATGCTTATCTAGCCAACCAAATTTTTTGGGGAGAATTTTGCACCATTTTGAGCTCAAATGAAAACTTACTATAATAGTAACCTCATGTAAATGCAAGGTTGAGACACCATTTTTCCCAACATTCTCCCACTTGTCGAACACCTTGCAAGAGAAAAGGGAGTATCAACATAATAGATTAATTGCTAGGGGCCATGAGGGCCATAGACTCTGAACACTATCTAAAATTATTTGTGCTCACAACCTTATTTAAAGAATCTGTAACATTCATCAAAGTTTCTAAACCAACTTCACCCTGCCATCTTTGACCATATCTCTAACAAAATGATACTAAACATCGATGTGTTTGGTCCAAGCATGAAATGTTGGGTTCTTAGCTAGGCAGATTGCACTTTATCTATCGTAATAAACTATCATTGCACCTTGTTTTATTCCAATATCTAAACATAGTCTCTTAAGCCAAATGGATTCTTTACAAGCATTAGTAGCTGCCATATACTCTGCTTTTGTAGTGGACAAAGAGAGCATAGCTTGTTGCTTACTCATCCAACTAATTGCACCACCAAATAAAGTAAAGAAAAAAGCATAGGTGGATCTTCTGCTATCAATATCACTTGCCTATTTTGAATCCACATAGCCATGAATATCAAAGGAAGTCATGTCTCCAACCAAATTACCATGATAACTCAAAGAATACTCTGAGATACCCTTCAAATATCTGAATAATCTTTTGACAACATCTCAATGAACTCTACTAGGATCAAACATATATTTGGAATGAACTGCCACTACTTGGGTAATGTGTGGTTTAGTATAGACTATAACATACATCAAACTTCCAACTGCACTCCGGTAAGCCACTCTGCTTATGTCTTCCATCTCTGATGGGGATGTAGGACAATCTGCAATAGATAATTTTGTTCCAACTATAAAAGGAACATACAATGGTCTTCAATCCTGCATGTTAAACCTTCACAAAACTGAATTCACATACTTACTTTGGCCTAGCTATAGCTTCCAGTTCATTCTTTCTCTTCTAATTTCCATCCCAAGAATGTTCTTTGTTGCACCAAGATGTTTCATTTCAAATTTAGCAACGAGTTGAGTCTTTACTTTTGAAATCATGCCTTTCCGTTTAACAATGAATAACATATCATAAACACACAATGCAATGAATAGGAAATGATCACCATCATATTTATAATAAACACAATGATTTGATTTAGAACAGTCAAATCCCAGACTCAACACATATGTATTAGATTTATGGTACCACATCTTAGGACTCTATTTGAGGCCATACACATATTTCTTTAATTTACATACCATATTACTTTTACCTTTCACCACATAGTGCTCTGGCTGTTGTTAGGGTTTCAAGCAGATTCGAAGCAAATATGAACTAACAATTATATGCAGATTTAAATACAAAAGATAAAGAAATAAAACAGGACACAGATAACACAGAGATTTAACGTGGTTCACCCAGAATGGGTTACGTCCACCATACACAGCCGTCCAATCTTTCTTATTATCCAGCAAAAATAGTACATCAACCTTACAATGCCTTAAACATCCCAGTCGCTTATAACATGCATTTTTAGGGCAACAAACAAAGTTGGCCTATTTAGGGTTTTATTACAATGTCGGTTTTCATTAACGAAAAACGGAAATTTTTTTTTTCTCGGGGGCTACCACCCTTGAACCCCTGCCCGAGGCCTAGCCCGGCCCTGGACCCCGATGAGGATACGTGCTGAGTGTATAGTACTTTGCTGATTAGTCACCACATTTCAACAATCTCCCACTTGGAGATTGGATCAGGCTCCACACTGAACAATCACCCACTTGGAGACTGATATTACACGACACCATTGTACATGCAACATCCACTGGATAAAACACTAGGACTTGACTGGTATAAATTCCACAATTATCAATCAAGAAGACCAACAGAAACTAATGAAGAAATCAGCTTCTCCTGTGGAACTGCCTTTGTGAACATATCGGTAGGATTCTCTCTTGTGTGAATCTTCTCAAGCCGTAACTGACCCTCCTCCAAAATAGTCCGGATGAAGTGGTACCTGAGCTGAATGTGCTTTGTCCTTGAATGAAAAGCAGAGTTCTTCGCAAGATGAATGGCACTCTCGCTATCAGTATACAATGGGCTATCCTCTTGTGTTTGACCCAATTCCTTTAGAAAACATTGCAACCAAATCATCTCTTTGCTGGCTTCTGTAGCAGCAACATACTCAGCTTCAGTGGTTGAAAGTGCAACAACCTTTTGTAGCCTAGAAATCCAACTGACTGCAGTTCCCCCTATAGTAAAAACATACCCTGTAGTACTCCTCCGTGAATCAATATCACCCACCAGATCAGAGTCAACAAATCCACTTAGAGCAGCATTAGATCCTTTGAAAAATAATGCCTTCGTAGTAGTTCCTTTCAAATACCGAAGAATCCATTTCACAACATTCCAATGTTCCATATTCGGATTACTCATAAACTTGCTCACAACTCCCACTGCATGTGCAATATCTGGCCTTGTGCATACCATTGCATACATCAGACTACCAACAACTGATGAATACGGGATGTTGGACATTTTATTAACCTCTTCCTGTGCGTTTGGGCACATCTCCTTAGTCAATTTGAAATGACTAGCCAAAGGTGTACTAACTGCTTTTGCATCCTGCATGTTAAATCTTTTCAACACCTTCTTTATATACTCACTTTGAGACAAATTCAAGGTTCTATTTTTCCTATCCTGTGTAATCCTCATACCGATAATTTTCTTAGCTGCACCCAAATCCTTCATAGCAAATGACCTGGCTAATTTCTGTTTAAGATCATTTATATGTTGCATGTTAGACCCAGCAATAAGCATGTCATCAACATAAAGCAATAGGATAATATAACTGCCATTATCAAATCTCTTAAAATATACACAATGATCAGAATGACATCTATGATAACCGTGTTCAGCCATGAAACTATCAAATTTTAAATACCATTGTCGGGGTGCTTGCTTTAGGCCATACAGACTTTTCTTCAACCTGCACACCAAGTTCTCCTTACCTTTGACCTCATATCCCTGTGGTTGCAACATGTAAATTTCCTCCTCCAAATCTCCATGGAGAAAAGCTGTTTTGACATCTAATTGTTCAAGATGTAAATCATCTGCAGCCACAAGACTAAGTACAATTCTAATTGAAGTCATTTTTACAACTGGAGAAAATATTTCATCATAATCTATACCCTTTTTCTGTGCAAAACCTTTTACCACAAGTCTGGCCTTATATCTTTTCTGACCTCCTTCCTCCTCCTTCAGCCGATAAACCCATTTGTTAGGCAAGGCTCTTTTTTCTGCAGGTAAAGGGACTAAGTCCCAAGTCTTATTTTTCATCAAGGAGTCCATCTCCTCTTTCATGCCTAGTTCCCACTGTTGTTTGGCATCTACCTGCATTGCTTCTTCATATTCTTCTGGTTCACCAGAATCCGTTAATAAAATAGAATATAAAGAAGGAGAAAATCTTTTAGGGGGTCTATTTGTCCTCGTAGAACGTCTAACACTTGCAGGAGTTTGTGGGACAATTTGTTGTTGTTGAGCATCAGGTACCTGTGGCATTTCATTTTCAGGAATCTCATCCAACACCACATATTCTTGTTTGTCCTGTTCATGCTTCTTTTCCTGCATCTGTTCTTTATACATAACCTTTTCATTGAATATAACATCTCTACTTCTAATTATTTTCTTATTTTCAAAATCCCATAACCGATAGCCATATTCATCTATCCCATATTCAATGAAGGTACATTTCTGAGATTTAGCATCAAGCTTGGTTCTATTTTCTTTATCAACATGGACAAAAGCTTCGCAACCAAAAGTTTTTAGAAAAGAATAATTTACCTTTTTACCAGTCCATGCCTCCTCTAGAATACCACCATCCAAAGGGGTTGAAGGTCCTCTATTTATCAAATAGACAGCAGTATGTACAACATCTGCAAAAAAATGTAAGGGCAATCTAGCATACAATCTCATGCTCCTCGCACGTTCCATGATGGTCCTTTTCATTCTCTCTGGCACACCATTTTCCTGTGGAGTTCCTGGAACTGTCTTCTGCTTTCGAATCCCATTTAAGGAACAATAATCTTTAAATGATTTGCTGCAATACTCACCTCCATTATCCGATCTGAGACACTTCAACTTTTTTCCTGTCTCATTCTCAACCAAAGCTTTCCATTTCTTAAAAGTTTCAAAAACATCTGATTTTTGTTTTAGGAAATATACCCATGTTTTTCTGGTTGAGTCATTAATAAAAATAACGGAATAACAAGAGCCACCAAGAGATGATACCTGAGCCGATCCCCATACATCTGAATGTACAAGCTCTAACTTCTCACTCTTCTTCTCTTTCCCAACCTTGAGAAATCTGACTCTTTTCTGTTTACCATAAACACAGTTTTCACAGAACTCTAAATCAATCTTCTTTAGTCCTGGCAATAGATTTTTGGAGTGAAGGATTTTCATCCCTTTCTCACTCATGTGCCCAAGCCTATGGTGCCACATTATCGAATCTATTCTTGCAACATTTATTGTTGTTGTCCCTGTAGTAACTTTATCTGTAGTAGCTAAGGTAGAGTAAGTGTTACCAGTACACAGATATAATGTGCCTACCTTCACACCTTTAGCTACTACTAATGATCCTTTAGTGACCTTCCACATACTTTCTGAGAAGGTAACTATGCAACCTTCACTACCTAGTTGCCCTGTAGAAATTAAATTTCTTCTTAAATTAGGAACATGTCTTACCTCCTGCAGAAACCAGTCATTACCATTCTGCAACTTGATCTTTATCTTTCCTTTTCCAACAATTTGACAGGGCTCATCATCACCCAAATATACCTGTCCAAAATCACCTTGAACATAATCTAGAAAATATTTTCTATGGGGTGTAGCATGAAATGAAGCCCCATAATCTATTACCCAGGAATCATTAACATTATCCAAACATAAGATTAAAGCATCTTGTAAAGTATTACTTGCAATATTAGCTTCCTTATTGTCATTTTCATTTTTGTCTCCTTCTTTGTTTTTTTGAGACCAACAATCTTTCTTTAGATGACCAGGCTTTCCGTAGTACCAGCAATCTTTCTTTCCTCTAGATTGAGAGCATCCTTTCTTTGACTTCCCTCATGACTTCTCATTCCCAGGGCCTTTTTTTGTTTCCTTTGATCTTCCTTTGTTCTCCACATTCAAAACACTCAAGATGATGTTGAAGTCTCACCTGTGCTTTTCCTTCACATTTCCTCACTTAGGATAACACCAACAATACCATCAAATACCAAAGTATTTTTACCAGAGACAGAGTTACTTACAGCCATAACCAAGCTATTCTAGCTTTCTGGCAAAGAACATAAAATCAAGAGAGCCCTAACCTCTTCTGCAAAGTTAATTTTTACCGAAGACAATTGACTGGTAATTGTATTAAATTCATTTAAGTTCTCCGCTACAGATCCTCCCTCACTCATTTTCAAATTAAACAAACGCTTCATAAGAAATACCTTATTCGAAGCCAAGGGTTTCTCATACAACTTAGCCAATGTTGCCATCAAATCTACAATCATTTTTGCTTCTGTTATATTGAATGCTACAGACGACACAAGGCGCAATCGAATGGATCATAGTGCCTTTCTATCTAAAATGTCCCACTCTTCATCTGATATTGTGGTCGGTTTCTTTGCCTTTCCTTCCAATGGCCACCACAAATCCTTTTGATATAAGTAATCCTCCATTTGCATTTTCTATAACTGATAATTCTAGCCGTTAAACTTTTCGACCTTGAATTTGGAATCCTCCATTGCTCCCACTCAAATCTAAAAGTCCTGCCAATTTACAGAAAACCTCGCTCTGATACCAATTGTTAGGGTTTCAAGCAGATCCAAAGCAAATATGAACTAACAATTATATGCATATTTAAATACAAAAGATAAAGAAATAAAACAGGACACAGATAATACAGAGATTTAACGTGGTTCACCCAGAATGAGTTACGTCCACCATACACAACTGTCCAATCTTTCTTATTATCTAGCAAAAATAGTACATCAACCTTACAATGCCTTAAGCATCCCAGCCGCTTATAACATGCATTTTTAGGGCAACAAACAAAGTCGGCCTATTTAGGGTTTTATTACAATGTCGGTTTTCATCAACAAAAAATGGCAAATTTTTTTTTCTCGGGGGCTGCCACCCCAGAACCCCTATCCGGGGCCCAGCCCGGCCTTGGACCCTGGTGAGGATACGTGCTGAGTGTACAGTACTTTGCTGATCAGTCACCACATTTCAACAACTGTGTCATATAAATATCCTCCTCCACATCACCATGAAGAAATGCAGTTTTCACATCCATTCGCTCAATCTCTAAATCATAAGAAACAACAATAGAAAGAAAATGTCTAATGGATATCATTTTTGCAATAGGAGAAAATATCTCACCATAATCAACACCCTCAACCTGAGAGTAGCCTTTTGCAACCAACCTTGCCTTATACTTCTCAATTCTTCCATCTGAACCAATCTTTTTCTTTAACACCCATTTACAACCAACAAGTTTCTATCCTTCAGGAAATGGTACAAGATCCCATGTATCATTATTTTTCAAGGCTTCCATTTGTTCTTCCATAACAATCTTCCATGATTCTGCATCATTCATACCTAATGCCTCTTCTACAGATGTAGGTTCATCCACATTAGTATTCAAATAAAAAATACATCTCTAATCATCAGGTGAATAACTTTTAGGTGGTTGTCTATGTCTTGTAGACATTCAAAGAAGATGAGTTGGAGGTTCTTCCTCCTCTTCTGAAGATTCAAAGCTAGATGAGCTCTCCTCAACTTCTTGCCTATCTATGAGTCTCTATTCAACTCTTTCAGGCATAGAAGGGAATTGAATCACATCTTCCTATTTAGTCTGTTTTGGATACAATGTAACATAAGGAGACTTAATTTCTCTAAAAATAACACTTCTACTATAAATTACCTTTTGTGCAACAGGGTCCCAAAGGTTGTATCCTTTCACAACATAACTGTATCCGATGAAGATACATTTCACAACCTTGTTATCCAACTTTTTTCGCTTCTCCTTTGGCACATGTGCATATGCCTCGCAACCAAAAACTCTAAGATTTCTTAATGAAGGCTTGTGTCTCGATCACGTTTTCATAGGCATTGTATCAACAAGAGCTGATGTAGGAGGCCTGTTAATCGAGTAGCAAGCAATGGCAACAACTTCAACCCAAAATTTTTGTTCTAGACCAGCACCATTAAGCATACTCCTATCCTTCTCAATCAATGTCCTATTCATTCTTTTTGCAAATCCATTATGTTGTGAAGAATACATAGTGAGATTTTGCCAAGATCAAGAGCTCAATGAAATGTACAAAATAGAGAGACAAAATATAGGACAAGAATAAACTGTATTCTCATCAATAGATAAATGATCAATAGTTCAATAGTTGTTCATACAATGAATATGAGCTTGCATATATAGGCAAGGCTATATGGATATGTGAGCACACAAACATGACATGTGGCTCAATAAGAAACAAGGGTATGTAGGAAATAGGTGTGGGTAGGTAGGAGAAACAATAAAATATTCCACATGAGGTGGATCACCCACCGAAGGTGGAATTATCACTCCATAATAAGTGGATATGATAAAGTAGTAACAAGATCAACACCATAAAGGTGAAAATTCTCCTACACATACTATCCCAATGTGGCACAAACACCCAAGTGTCTCATACCCAAACTACTATGAAATGCATTTTCTAAGTAAACTCAAGTAAGGTGTAATAATATCCATGATGAATAATTATTTACACCAACAGTTTTATTCTATCTGTTAATGCCACAGTCTTTACAGAATCTATCAAAATCATTAGAAAAAAATTCACCACCATTATCAGTCCTCAAACACATTGAATTTTCTTTCCAGTTTGCAACTCAACCATTGCTTTAAATTCTTTAAATCGACTGAAAAACTTCAGATTTACTCTTTAAAAAATATACCCATGTCCTTCTACTAAAATCATCAATACATGAAACATAATATGTGGATTTTTCAATTGAAGGAACAACTACAGGAATAAACACATCAGATTAATAATATACAAAACACTACAAGATTTATGAGAACTTGAGTAAAACTGAACATGGTTTTGTTTTCCTTAAATGCAATGCTCACAAAAAATCAAAGTCAAGATTACAATCATTCAAACCTTCAACAGGGTTTTTATTTTTCAAGGTCCTTAGATCCTTTTCTCAATGTGGCCAAGTCTCTGGTGCCATAACATAGTCTTCTTTGTAGGTAACGTTGCTTTAAAAAAAGAGCACCCTCAAGTACCCAAAATCCATGTCCATCCACTGAAGGAAAAACCCTCAAATCTTTCAACAAAGTATCCGCAAATTTACTTTTTATAGAAGTGCTATTACACTCAACAATGTATGCCTCTAGCTTATAAAAATCGTCAAACCTTACACCTCTAGCAATCACCATAGCACCCTTAATCATCTTGCATCCTGCATTAGAAAAGACTACCCAAACACCCGCATCTATCAATTTGCTCACAGATAATAAATTTCATTTTAATCTAGGGATATGCAACACATTGCCAATCCTTTTTATTCTATCATTAGGAAACCTGATCCTAACTTTACCACAATATCTAAATGTGAATCATCACCTAAGTACACCCTACCTCCATTGAATTCTTCATATTAAAAAAACCATCTCTATTGGAAGTCATATGAAAAGATGCACCAGTGTTAATTAACCATACATTGTTACCTGCATGAGTAGCCAAACTTGCAATGAATACATCACTATCTTCCTTCTCAGACTCATAATCAAAATTGTACTACTTCTTTTTCTTATTCTTTTCTTCTTTGCAGTCATTAGGGATGTGTCCTGGTTTACTGCAATTCCGATAGATGACTTTGGATTTTTCAGGAGATTTTGATTTTCCTTTGGACTTGGATTTATTATGCTTCTAATTCTTCTTGCCTTTTTCCTTAGGTCTTCCATGAAAAATTAGGGCTTCCTTCAAACTGATCGATATCTTCCTCCGCATCTCTTAACCAAGTAGGGTACCCACCAAATCTTCAAACTTCAAAACAATAGAAGTACTACTGATAGCCATAACAAGAGATTCCCATGAATCTGACAAAGAAAAAAAAAAGGTCTGACCTTTCTCCTCCTCATTCATCTTAACACCAACATATACCAATTGAAGCACCAACATATTAAAAGCTTCCAGGTGGTCTGCAATTTGTCCACCCTCTTCCATTTTCAAGGAATACAATTTCTTCCTCAAGAAAATCTGATTGAATAAAGATTTGGATTGATACATCTCACCGAGCTTAGTCCATAACTTCTTTATGGTATTCTCTTCATGGACATTGATCAGAACAGAGTCTTCCAAGCACAGTCTTATTGGACCCTTGGATTTACGGTCCAAAACATCATATTGAGCAATCGTAGTAGGATTTGAGGGTCTTTGGACATTCGCATCAACAACATCCCACATATATCGATCTATTAGTAGATCTTCCATCTTTAGCTTCCACATCTCAAAATTATTTCCATTAAAATTTTCCACCTCTATTCTCCCTAACGAACTTGCCATCTGAAAATTCCCGCAACAAGATCAAATCTTCTGTACAAGCTCCCACTCAAATCTGGATTAGTTAAAAAAATCCAACAACCCACAACTAAAACCATAGGTGATCAGGCTCTGATACCACTTGTAAGGAAGTTAAGTAGTGGAGAAACTTACTACACTAACCTTGAGAGGAGTGTAATGCAATTTTTTTTACAGATCGTTGAAATAGTTACAAAAACTTAACATAAATAGACATAATAACATTCATACCACAACACAGTGATTTACATGGGGAAAACGCTTTCGGGAGAAAAACCCCACATTTCAAAAGCCACCCAATATATTATTAAACAATTAAAAATAGATTACAATATACTTGTAGAGAAAGCTATTTACAGGAGTACCACTAATCAAAGATCTAGAGGTAAATCAATAGCCATAAGACTCTTACACACAACCTCTATCTCACACACATATATAGGATATACAATATAAGAAATCATCAAATAATATTACAAAACCATGGGCTAAAACCACCCAATAAAGTATAGCAAACCTTATCTCAAATCTAGATGCCCTATGATGTGTCAAAACACACATCAACACATGTTCCTCCATTTTACATCTCATTTATGTTTCCGATGCATTTTATATTTCCTATTTTAGGAGTCCAAACTTCAGGAGGCCATAACTTGTGAACCGTGTGTCCGATTGATGCACCGTTTGAAGCATCAAAAAGCTCGTGAAATGCTCTATTAACTTGTAAACTGATACACCATTTATGAACACTTTTTAGGTTATTTAAAAGCCTCTAAAGTATTCAATATTAAATTTAAGCCTTTCATCGCACCCCTCCAAAATGGAAACTTTCATAACTTCAAAACTAGCTGCGATCTTGGAAAAAAACTTTATCAAAATGCTTATCTATCCAACCAAAATATTTGGGGAGTTTCACACCATTTCGTGCTCAAATGAAAACTTACTATAAATAGTAACCTCATGTAAATGCAAGGTTGAGACACTAGTTTTCTCAACATTTGCTACAAAGTTGATAAAAAATTGCTTACCTCGATGAAAAGAGATGGAAGGAAAAATCTCAAGATGTATTCCATGAAAGACTAGTCAACTATCCACATGTCTAAATTATGATGTGCTATGTCAATTGAAGCAAATCCAAACAACTATGAAGATACTTGATGAAAAACCTTTGAAGGCATTGAAGATGGGATGACAAGAATGCTTAAAATGCCATCAAAGAGGAAGTGAAGATCCTCAAATATGTCCCCAATGTATGGAATGTGCGACTCAACAAATAACTCTACAATATCTGGCAAGAAGTCATCTCACAAAGCTAAAACTGGAAGGAGATAATCAACCTACTAATTTGAATGAACAGGGATATGCATGAGCCAATACCAATATGATCATGAACAACAGAAGATGATGAAGACTAAGATAGTGTCTCAATATGAGAAGTGACATGTGATAAGAATTTGCTTGTGTTGTGCCTTTTCTTTTTCTATCACACCTTTGTTTGGTGAGTATCCCTCTATGATAACATTTAATCCTTAAAATAATTGTCCCATGCGTGTGTTCATTGATTGCATACCTTTTTTTAGTTGCAAATGCATTTTTGTGCACATTCATATTCTCCTTTATGCACTTCATGATAACAAACAATTTCAGTGGACCTATCATTCCTCTCCCTTGTCTGCATTATGAGGGGTTTCTATTGTTGGTGCTAATGCTTCCTTGGTTTTTCTTTAGAGTGAGATACGTATTCAGTGTTTGTTCCTATGTACTATTCAGATGTAGTGGTTGTCTTTCAACAAGATGGAGCTTTTACAATATATACACTCTTGCATTCTAGTTTTGTGGATGCAACCTTCTATATTCTATTGATCAATGCTCTTCAGACTATTGGTACCTATATTTTTGACTAGAAGTTTACTCTTGTATGGTTTAGTAGTATTGTTGGGGTCACTCACATAGATTAATGTGCTATTTATATCTTTTATTGTCAGATGTTTTGCCTTTTTTTTCTATCCATTTGTTCGAGTAGTGCCATTGGGGGCACTCATGCAAATTCTTGTCTTCTTGATCCAAATTATCATCTTGGTTTTAGAGGAGGTTCTTCATTCAACACTATAGCAATTATCATTTAACAATTGTCTACATATTCTTTGTGCTTCAGATGATGTTCTTCATGCTCCTATTCATTTGGGACATTTTATTGGAGGCTTCTTAGTCCATTCATTTTGCAGTTCATATTATTTTCATGCATTACATATCTTGCTTTTTGAGAGGGTTTTTTTGTCAAATACACCGTAAGACCAATAGGGGAGGGAGTGAATTAGTCTAGATCAATTGCTTTAATATCCATATAACAACTAATATTATAATATAATTGCAAAGCATAAAATCACAAAGCACATTCAACACATGAACATTAGATTTACGTGGAAAATCCTATAAGGGAGAAATCAAGGTGAGAATCACACTCACAATATAATAAAACTGATTACAAGGTTTTAGGCTCACTACCGAGGAGAAATATGCACTTGATGGACTTGCAATTCTAAGGTGCACAACCTTAGGGCAAGATACAAAGAGACTTGCAAAACTTGTTGGAATCAGGGATCACTGAGAGGGTGGTGAATCAGTGATCTACCCGAGATTAAAACCACAAACTTATTCTTTATCCATCGGTTAATTATACATAACAAATATGAACGTAAACATGCAAGTATAAAAGTACAAATCCACAACACCATAATTTTTACGTGGAAACCTGAAAAGGGAAAAACCACGGTGGGGCTATAACCCACAATTTCATATACTATGACCAAGAGTACATAAAAATTACATAGATGGGAATGCACTTGCATTCAGGCTCACTGCCCAGAGCTCACTTCTCAATTACATATGCCCGAAAGGCTACAACCTTCAAGGAAGTCTCACTGACTTACAATTTGTTTACAATAGGAATGCACAATGAAATGAACTTTTAGAAAGCATCTGACCATGCCAAGATGAGTTCTGGTTAGGCTCAGAATTACTGGCTATCTCTGCTCTCCTAATCACCCTGTCCTGGTCTTAGTCAGAAACCAGTTGATCTGAAATAAAAATGAGCATGTGAAACTATGCTCAATCACACCAAAACTGATCACTACACACATAACACACCAATTATCAATTGCCACAACGATCTTATATATCCATTCTCTCCACAAAAACAATCTCCATCAAGCCGACTTCAAGAGATGTAATGTGTCGATGAAGTCGGCTCCAATCTCGATCACACCATAGCACCAGATTAAAATATTATAACCACACGCTACCTATAGGTCTTACCAAACATGCAGATCACAAAAACAATCACCACAAACACCAAAATCACTGGAGATCATTCCGGATCAAAGCATTATTGAGATACCCTGTTTTGCCTTGTTTTACCTTGTTAACGGTCTATCAGTTACCTCCATCTTCCGGATAAGCTAAGTCACAACTCTTGGACCAAATCACCATGAAGAGTTGACATAAATGACAACCCTAAAAAAATAATAAATCATTAGAAGTCTCCTGAAATCACTAGATGAGTGTTAATTGCCAACAATCTCCCCCTTTGGAATTGATGGCAACACTTGAGAAAAATGGCTAAGTGCTGAAATCTATACAACTAGATGAAAGAATAATGAAAGAATAAAGGAATACCTAAATTACAAGAATTCCAAGGCTCCCCCTTAGATCATGAATCTACAATACACCAGGTTGTACACTCCATACATACAATCGGTACACTGTACATTTTTACCTCATCTCTCCCCCTATACATTTTTCACCGCATCTCTCCCCCTTTGACAACAATGCCAAAGATGGGATGTCCATCAAAATTTGTTGTACATATATACACATTTACTGGAGGATTAAATCTATACATGCTTCAATATGTCTGCATAAGCCATCTTAAGGAACCCAATGTATGTGTTCCAACTGGCTCGCAACTTATCCAAAATTAAAACAAGACCATTCAAAACATAGGCAGCAACAATCTTAGTAGGAGTCTCTTGAGACAATTTCTGAATACAGTCCATTTTTGATATAGTAAGGTGTCCAGCCAAGGACCAATTAGATTCCAGAGTTCACTTGTTCGTCGGATTATCCTCTCCTCCTTTTCAAAATTTCTAATCTACTCAGTTATATTCAAAATTTGACCCTCAATACTGCCGATTAAATTGGCTGTGGGATCATAGGCCTGAGAAATCCGAGTTAACTATCCTTTATAGTTCTCTATTTGCTTGTCTATGTCAGTAGTAAAATTGGTCAAAATTAGACAAGACTTGTATATTTTACACACCTTCTACCAAGGCCTCATCAATCAATTTTAGCTCTTTATCTAATTGGGCCTTATCATTATTGATCATTTGCAAAAATATTTGAGTTTTAGCATCCTTAAACTTTTCCATATCTTGCCGGGCTAATGCTTTAGATAAAGAATAAAATTTGGTGGATATATGATCAATTGAATTTTGAAGCTTACCAGATGAATTGGTGTTTGCATCAAGTTGCACTTCCGGTACTACCTGTCCCAAAACTTTAACTGATTTATCAATAAGTTTCTTCTCCTTTGATTTTGATTGGGATAACTCTTGATTGGCTTGCGCTTGAAGAGAAGCAACAACTATCATTCTCTCAGCCGAAGACATTTGATTGAATGGTTTATCAAAATTGATGTTGAATTGTGGGAAAATCCCTAGGCTTTGAGTTTTGGCAGTGTCAATTGCCACAATCACCAGTGTTTTCATACCCTTACCCTTATCTTTGTCCTTATCCTTATTTGGTTCAACCTATTTCTCCTCTTCCTTCTTCTCACCCTCAACAGGTCCAGATTTTATCTTTGTAGGTGCCTCTTGTGCACCGGTGTCACCACTTGGTGCACCATCCCCCGCCTCCGCTGGTTTGTCATTATCTTTTGTAGGCTCATCTGCAACAAAATCCAAAACTTGTTGTTCACCAATGTCCTGAGTGTCATTTTTATTTACATTATTTGTCAGAGGGTTATCTGACTGAGTGGCATTATTTGGAGTGTCAGTATCTACAAGTTGGTTCTCAGTGAGAAACTTTTCCATATTTCACTGGTTTCTCTCCTTATTTCCTCAACTCTGCTGACCATCAAACTATTAACCCCGTGCTTGCTTTAGAATTCCTTTTTATTTTCCAATGCAATTAATCTATCAATTTCTTCTATGGTGATACTAGTGCACTGATTGACCAATTCACTCTCCTTTATTTCCCTATCCATTTGGCTAGCTATTTTTCTTCTAGCATCAATTAGACTATACAATTCTTTGGGAAGATATTTTTCCAATTCAATCAATGCCTTGATAAATACATCCATATACAAAATTACTGCTTCTTCTATCTACCTCTGATCTTTATCATCCATATTTACATAATATATAGATGTATTCTTTAAATTTCCATTTTTAATAATCTCATCAATTAGTTCCTATGTAGATAATGGAGGAATAATATGGTACTCTATTTTTGAAGATTTTATCTTACCGGATTCTATGGCTTCATCAAGATTTGATTTTGTCTTCTTCCCTTTCTTAGCTTGGCCTTTTGGTTCAAGTTCAAACCTTACCTTCTTCTTCTTCTTCTGCTCACCCTTGTCACCATTGGATTACCCTAGCAAATTATCCTTTCTTTGGTGCCTTGTGAGTCAGATTCAGTTGTAGACTTCACTGGAGTGACCACCACATATTCTCTTTGGGTCTTCTGCTTCTTCCTTAGAACACCTTTTTCCTTTGCAGATACACCAGAGGGTTCAGCTTCAGCTGTAGGTGTCTTCATCGGAGCAGGAGAAGGTCCTGCTACCTTTATCTTAACAAGAGCAAATACAGTCTTATGTTTTTCTTCCTTCTCAATTGCATCCCTTTCTTCCCTAACATCCCTCTTTTTCTTTTGGGGGTGGCCTTCTTCAACAAGAATATCTTCTACAATCTTTGCCACCTTCCTCTTCCTTTTTGGTTTGGTAAATTTGGAGTGTAACTCCATTGAATTCTATTTACAGGTTCCGAACCTCTCCTCCTTGGTTTCTTCTGGAGAATTAAGCAAGTGTTGATCATAAGCTTCCAAGGTAGCCTCATCAACTTCGTATGCCATTGGCATTATCCAAACAGTCCGAGGTTGAACTGCTTCCATCAAACATTCATCTTTATTCACCATAAAGCATATTGTCCCCTCATACTTCTTAACAATTTCCTTGGGGATACACACTCTTTTCTTCATCTTCTCCCAAAATTGAAGAAAGCCCACAGAGAAACATTCTGATTGTCTTGGTTTCCAAGATTGTCAAGTCCTTTCTTTATCTAATGTGCAACCGATTTGTCATAGGCCCATTAGACTGCCAGTTCTAGGGATTTGATTCATGAAGTATAAGGCAAGACATGTAATCAAAGATCCGAATTTAAAAATGTTTCTTATCCTGTTTAATTTTCTTTAAACTAATCAGCAACTCCAACAACACATTGCATAGGTCATAGTGACCATCTTCCTTGACCATCTTGTAAGCTGCATGAATTGCGGTGCCGAAAACCAAATTTAATCTGTTGGATTGATACACCTTGTATCCAATCACCATAGCAACAAACTTAACATCACCTTCCCTTATTGTGCCTATCTTCATTGATATTTAATCAAACTCTGCACTAGTTAACTTGTTTATGGTAGGGTTTGTAACCTTCCGTAACCTTGGCTTCTCACCAGTTTGATACAAATAGGTAACAACCTTAATTGCTTCTACAGTGATCTTGTAGGGTTTGTCCAGCCACATAAATTCAACATGGATCCTACAACACGTATCGAACCCACTCATCATCGAAAGTAGAAAAGTTCACAAATTGGGGGAAACCCTTCCTTTTCAGTTGTACAAATTCTGGCTTAGGGTTGCCGACATCATCCATGATTTTGTTTGTGTAAAGGTTCAAAATGTCTTCCAAGCCAATTTCTTCAATTTCATAGTGAATATAAGCTCGAACATCATCTACATGCAAAACACCATGCAAAATAAAATACACCAACCGGGTCATCCTCCATGGAATTATAGGGGTTTTTCTTGAATATAGGATGAGTCTTGTCCTTAAATTCAACCACCAATGGAGTAGAAATGGAGGATGCAGATGCCATTTTAAAAACTCAAAAAATAAGATTCAGAAAAATACCCTTCGAGAAATACTCTAAACAACAGTTGGATGCCCTAGATCACTTTGTCGGATTGTTGTTAGTCCTTTGGTCACCTGGAAACTTTGATCGCCTTGATTATCAGCTCAAAAACACTATTCGCAAAGTGAATAATGATTCTTGTATTTGCCCTTTTAACTTTGCAAACCCTAATTTTGCTTTGAAATTAATGCACCTCAAATATTCAATCGGATGCCCTGTTCAACTATCGGATGCCGCAATCAACCATTTGAGTTTCGGATATCAACTTCCATTTGTAATCCATTGAGCATAGATCTCATCAAAGGGGTACTGCAAGATTTGCATTGGTTTACCTCCCCCTAAGACCAAAAGCCCTAGTTACTCGATGAAGATCATGCACCGGATTCAGGTACATATCCATTATCTATTTTAGATTCATCCTTTCTCACCCGCATCTTCTCATGCTTCTCTATGATCTCTTCTACTTTCTCTTTACCCTTCTCATCTAATTTACTCTTGTCTACCAGAGCACTATTCTTGGTTCTGCAATATTTTGCAATGTGACTAGTTTTGTTGCATGCTCTACAAATGACATTATTCTTCATAGGTCTGAAGTTCATCTGATTCTGTCTCATCCTGCACTGGTTAGAGATATGTCCAAACATTCCACAAGAATAACATCTTTTGTTCTGAAAGTTATTAATCAAATCTCTACACACATTTGACTTGTGTCCAAAATTATTGCATATGAAACATTGACCGGTAAAGGTAGAAGCATTGTTCATGTTGTTCATCATATTGTTATTGTTCATTATTCCATTAATCATCCCACTTCTGCACTGACTTGCCATATGGACAATTTTTTTGCAAATAAAACATCTACCATTAAATTTATGAGCTTTAGGCTGTCTTACCAGAGAATTCTTGTTCTTCTTCTGATCAGGTTTACTATTGCCTTGTCCAGATCTGGAGGATTCACATTTCTCATATCCTAGACCTCGCATATCTTTCCCATGTCTTGACTTTCCATCATCTCATCAAGTCTTGCTGAACTAGCTTTTAATTTGTTTTTATATTCATTGGCAGTATCAAGTTCATCCCTCAAGGTGATAACCTATCTTTCAAGCTCTTGACCATTATTCCTTGATTGTGTCAACTCAAGCTTCAACTGATCATTCTCATAGGTAAGCCTGAAGCATTCATCAACTCTTTCCTTCAATGATTGTGTTGGATTCTCCTCATTCTTCTTCCGATACTCAATCTCATCACAATGGATTGCATCTCATTCTTCAAAGTAGCATTCTCTCTTTCAAGTTTGGTAACCTCATCAGCTTTGTCCTGGTATTCCATGATCTGATCTTCGTTCTCCTTCAACTTGTCCATTAATTCCTTCCTCTTTTCTCTACAGATACTTTCTTGTTCCTTCAGTTCACTAATGAATTCATCAACTACATTCAGATTCTTCTTCAAGGTATAGACCTTACTTCTAGCAACATTAAGATCCTCAAGTGTCACATTGAGTTGTCTCTGGAAACCAGAATCCATTGAATCAATCTCCCAAATCTTCCTCAAGTGGTTAAGCTTCCTCAGAGGAACTAGGCTCTGATACCAATTGTTGGAATTAGGGATCACTGAGATGGGGGAGGGGTGAATCAGTGATCTACTAGATATTAAAACCACAAACTTATTCTTTATCCATCAATTAGTTATGCATAACAAATATGAACATAAACATGCAAGTATAAAAGCACAAATCCACAACACCTGGATTTTTATGTGGAAACCCAGAAAGGGAAAAACTATGGTGGGGATGGAACCTACAATATTCATATACTATGGCTAGGAGTACAAAGATATTACATAGATGGGAATGCACTTGCATTCAGGTTCACTGCCTAGAGCTCACTGCTCAATTACATATGCTTGGAAGGATACAACCTTTAGGAAAGTCTCACTGGCTTACAATTTGATTACAATAGGAATGTACAATGAATTGAACTCTCAAAAAGCATTTGACCATGCCAAGATGAGTTTCGATTAGGCTCAGAATTGCTGACTATCTCTACTATGCTAATCACCTTGTTCCGGTCTCAGTTAGCTACTAGTTAATCTGAAAGCAAAATATGCACATGAAACTACACTCAATCGCATCAAAACTGATCACTACAGATATAACACATTGAAAATCAACTGCCACAATGATCTTATATATCCGATCTCACTACAAAAACAATCTCCATGATTCAAAAGATGTGACGTGTAGATACAGTCGGCTCCAATCTCGAACACACCATAGCACTGGATTAAAATATCATAACCACATTCTACCTATAGGTCTTACCAAACACCGAGATCACAAAAATAATCACCACAAACACCAAAATCACTGGAGATCATTCTAGATCAAAGCATTATTGAGATACCCTGTTCTGCCGGTTACCTCCATCTTCCAGTTAAGATAAGTCACAACTGCCAGATCGAACCACCATGAATATTTGACATCAATGAAAACCATAAACAAACAATAAGCCATTAGAAGTCTCCTGAAATCATCGGATGAGTGTGAATTGCCAACAGAACTGAGACACATAATCTTAGGGAAAGATACAAAAGTTTACCAACAGACTCACCGTCCACCAATAGACAAGAGGAATAGTTGAAATTGAAATGAGTAGGATCTCTTGATCATGAAATTGTCAAGCTACCAATATCATGGAATGCACATCAGGTCACAAATACTATCTCTGATTACTGTCAGTTTGAAGATATTACTATCAAAGCACTTCTCAACTAGCTTTAACACATCACCAACACAAAATCCTCTTGAATATTATTCTCATCCACTTCACAATAATTCATGCTCTTTCTATACCTCAACACATACAACCATACATTCTTATTTACAATTTTTTTCATCAAAACCCTTAATTAGGTCGTCCAAACATAGAATAAGCAATATTAAATAAAATAGGCCATCCAGACCTAAATAAATCACTTAGATCCTCTCTAGGAGATAAAGGGGACCTAAACACATCATAATAATTTCATTCAAGTAGATTCTAATGAACCACACACGTTACCAACATCTCCAATATTGGCTCCAAACAAAGTGTGTAAAAATATAACAAAACACATCAATTGATCGACTTAAAAACAACTTCCAATGCAAATTACTAAGTGTGGATCAACATACACCATGGTGAGATCCATATCAACACTCTAACTCATCCTCTAAATCTTATCCACACCAAAAGAGAATAATACAAACAAGATAGATCAAGCAAAAAAATGAGACTCAAACAACAGAGCATGTTGAGCACATACAAACATAACTAACTTGCAGAAGAAACCCAACACTTGAAAGTTGAACTGGAATAATTCACAAACCAAATGAACATGCCCTCTGAGTTGCAACCCCTAAATCCACATATCAGGAAGCCACTAGGTAATTTTCGGACTAGTCTAACATAATACCTTACTATCCGAAAACAACAACAACTAACCTCATCATCTGAGCAATTAGAGGACCTGCACAATTGATAGTACAAAACATAAACATTATATCCAATTCTGTACATCATGATCTTCATAATCCAAAAGGATGTAAAACATTCTTCCACTAGAATATTAAATACTCTTTCTTGCATATTGAAACTTATTGTACTATAACATTCCAAAACCAACTTATGTATGCAAGACATCAGTACTAGGAAACATGGCAACATCTAAACATCCAATCCTAAAAAATATACATTACTAAATACTTGCAAATAAAGAAACTCATCAACCAAGAATGGCATATAAGACTAATATTCATAACAACACAATGTATCAACAACCACTATCTCCAAGTTTCCATACATCCATATCATAACTGAATATCAGTTGCATATTTTGCACAAGCTAATTGTGGCAAACTAGACAATATACCAATTTTTGCACATAGGACATAAATACTCTTACCTGAATATTAATACTTACTCAATATTACTATGAAACAAATTATTAGTTCTCTTCTCCATATTGAAACATCCAAAATAGTAGATGTCAGGAAATCCACTCACATAAACACCACCACCACCATCAAATAGAGCATTGACATCTGAACATAAAAAACAACACCACCATTAGACAAAGCATCAACATATGAACCCATAATTAAAAACATCTACACTAATATTTTTGAACCATGTAGTCTGCATGACTTGATCATCAACTGAGCACCAAACAAAAAATCAATAGTTGAAGAACCAAACAAACACATCAATTGATCACTAAAAAAATCATCAACTAAAACACATGAACTGAACCTTAGACAAATCATCAAATCATCAAGTGAAACACATCAAATGAACACCATACATAATTAAATCATCAAATCAATAAATCAACAAATCATCAATTGAAACATATCAATTGAACATCAGACAAATCATCAACTAGATCTAAAAATTGACAAACGCTAGACATGTAGATTGTATTCAACATTTATGAAATTGATTATCTACATCAACTGATTATGATAAATACCAGACAAGTTTGACATCAATGACAACACAACAAAGCATTGTTCAAGTTTCGAGCATTTTTTGCCACGTGGTTTTCCCCTTTTATGCACTTAGAGAGACCTCTTTTTTGTACTTGGGTACCTAATTAGGCCTTTTGTTGCTAGGACCCATATTAACTTAGATGGGGGAGGGGGGGGGGGTGTGTTAGAGAATTTTAACTAGTATTTATGTTTTTTTTTTTCTTAAGTTCACTTAAGACTGCTTGCTTCTAGTTGCTTTAGTTGCTTTAGTTTAGCTTTTGTGCATCTAGTTTAGCTAGGGTCGAGCATTTTTAGCTCCTCATGCATGCAATTTAGTTCTCCTATTTTTAGCTCGTGGCATCTTTGCTCTTTCTTTATAAGCACCTCATTGTACAATTGTAGTTCATTTTGTATTCTTTTCTTTGAGTAATATAACATTCATTTGTGAAGCTCTCTCTCTCGTGGAAGGTGTTTTTGTTTGTCATTTGATCTTTCAGGTGCTTGTGTTGCAAAATTCAACATCACATCATAATTGTTTTTCAATAATATGGACAAATCAAAAGGATCAAATAATTTCTTGGATACCTTAAACTTAATAGTGAGCTCAGATTTACACCAAGAAGTTTCAAAATAAATCTACAATACAAAGTCACAAAGAGGAACCCTTCAAGTCTAGTATTTTTATCAAGTTTTTTTTAAGATCCACCAAGGTTTGCAATCTATATTTCTCAATAAACACTAACAATAAACAATCCCATAAGCTCTAACATGATGTAAAAGCTGGTATATATTGCTCTATACTGTGTAAGATCTAGCTAAAGATGTAGTCACCCAATATTTAGGAGCTTTAATGAAAGCACAAGAGAGATCAATTATGAGAGAAATTCTATTCTATCGAACATGAGAGAATAACAATATTATATGAAAGGATGCAAATGATATATTACTTATTGAATATGGAGGAAATGGGTGCTGGAATCAAAGATTCAGACTTGTTCCAACATCCAACAATGAAGTACTTGCAAGAAACATACATGCAAAGCAAATATCTAAACTAAACACTCCTGCATGCTACAAAAACCTAGTCCATTGCACTCTTATCAACCAAGATCTTGTGCTCAAGAATGATGCTCTTAAAAGCACACACACAAGAGGATACAGTGAATGAATATTTGAGATGAATGCAAATGATATTAAAGCAAGAGAAAGAAAAAGCATGAGAAAACAAGAATGCGAGAATGCAAAAGTAAACTAAATTGCTAGATGATTGAAATGAGAGGGGGGTTGGATTTAAATAGTTATCCTCAGGGTGAATCCAGACATTAAGATAGATATGGGATATAAGAGATGTAGAAATGAAGAGTGTTTATCCCACATGCATTAGATGAGTGAAATGGATAGAAATGGGAGATGATAAATAAAGGGTGTAGTGGATGTGTAGGAGATTTAGGAAAATGGATTAATCAAATATATTTTAATGAATTAAATGAATAATAATGGAATGATGAATATTAATGAATAAGCATTATAAGATAATGAAGATGAATATATAATGTGATGAAGAATGAAATAATGAGAAGCAAATATTATGAATATTATAATAAAAAATTGAATAATCTTGATGATGTAGGAATATTTAAGTTTAATTAAGAGGACATTTTAATTGAAATTTTTATGTGTCTCTAGTTTGCCTCTCTTTGAGACAATGCAACCCGTCACATTATTTCAAAGAAAAATTGATCAACTGATATGCCCCAGAGATATCTTGGAAAGGATGACAATTGATATGGAATGCCCCCTCGAGAGATTGATCAAATAAATTATGGGAAGATTGATCTCTCGATAGATTACGTGAAAGAAGATTGGATGATTGATATTGCACGAGTGATTAAGCTGAGATGTGCATTTGATGAAAAATGCACAACTGAACAATTGATGAAAATGATCAGTATAGCTAGGTTGATAAATTGATTAAGCTGATTGAGCATGTCATGACCCTATTTCATAAATACTATTATATAATAATTATTACATATTTATTTAATGACTTTTCTTTTACTTCTAAATGTATTGAAGTAGAATTCATATTAATAAATGAACACATTATTATTATTATAATAAAAATACTTTTATCAATATATTAAATATTTTAGAAACTCAAATAATAAATATAAATAATTAATATTTATACTTGAAAAAAATAAATAGAAAAAACATTTTTTTTTTGTAAATGAAATTATATTCATAAACTTAAAATACTTTATAAATTTCATTTAGTATGAAATTATTCCTAAAATTATCAATTTATTTTGAAAGGACAATAAATAAATAAATAAATAAAAAATCTTATATATATAACTCACACTATATTCTACATGGAAAGGTAACCATTATATAAAAAAGTAAGAACTTTAATATGAGAAAGTTTAAGTAAAATTTTAAGACTTAGGAAATAAATATATGAATCAAGCAATTTCCACGTGAGACATAAAAGATAGAAATTTGTTGCAAGGATAATATAAAAATCTTACATATTTGATATTGAAATTTTTCATTTAATTTTTTTTTTTTATAATTTAAAATATGTAAGATGGTGCATAAAGCGAGGGAAAGTTTAGTTTTTATTTTTAATTTAGAAAGTAAGATAGTTATTATGGATTTCACATTTCTTTAGATAATTATTATTGGGAGATTAAGTTTAGATAATTATTATTGCTTATATGAAAGCGAGGTATGGAAATTAATTGACAGTTGACCTTACCTATGTTGTGTTTCTTGAATCATGAATTCATAGTTCATTCATGTATGTTTTTGAGGTCAAAGTTTCTCTACAGATGTGAATACAAAGATGCAAACTATATAGTAATAGTGTTCTGCAAGAGCATAAGCAAATATCTTCTATCTAACTCCATTCCACACACAAACTATGGCAAAACCTAGGCATTAAAAATACTTTATTTATACTAGAACCAAGCAAAGGTAGAGTTATATGAACTTAAACTTCCACCTTGGCATAAATAATTATGTATAGTATAAAGTCAATCTCTACTTGACTGAAAAATAGATTATTTATATATTAAGAGATAATATTTAAATGATTATATTAATAGAACAAATTATGTGATACAATATAAGGTTATCCCCAATAATGAAAATTATCATGCATGCCAAGAAGGGGATTATACAGAATTGTCTCTTGTAGAGGCTAAAAATTAATCTATTATATGCTTCTAAATTAAATAATTTTAGATCATCTTTCCTTTTTGTTAACATGTTGGTATGGTAGTATGTGATATTCAATTTACAACTAAGGGTTAAGTAGCTTGAATAAATAAATTATTATTATATTCAAATACTTTTATTTCTTTGAAATTGAGAGTAGTTAAATCCTTGTGTTGATAAAGAGCATAAGTTCCATGACTTGAATCAAATATGAAATGACGTATTTAGAGTCAAATTAAGAAAAGACTCTTGTTAATAGTTAGATTCCTTAGATATTAAATATCTAGGAATATGAACTATATTTTTATCTTAACTCGACTCAATATTAAGTAATTAATTGGTTTAGTTTCTTATATTAATGTTCAAAGGTACTTTTAACCAACAATTTTTGCGTTGGAAAATTATAGCTATTCCCTTCTTATTTCGGTTATATGAAGATTAGTAATATGTAGTGTGAATATGGTTATTAGAGCTTGAGCTCTCATAGGCCTTGGGAGGATGTTGACTGCTCATTATCATTGCATGTTATATTATTCTTAAGTGCAATTACTTCAAATATTTAATTGGAATGAATTTATTGAAAGATGTAATCAAAGTTTTATAACTAGTCTTGGATTAAGCATGGATTGATGCATATGTATGTACTTATGTGTTTTTTCTTACTTTATTTTAGTTTGTATCAAGGATGAAGTTTTCATATGCATATGTGTAGTTTAGTGTGATTCTATATTGAAGAAGCCTTTTTGGAATTACTAGATATGATGTGCTCTCTTTAAGAATTCCATATATGTAATTCTTATCTATAGAATAAAGTTTGGCTTAAAGAATATATGCATGGATGCATCATATGTTTTCTCCATATTGAGAAAGTTCTTATTATTCTTACCTATTGGGATCGATTGGGATGAATGTGACCATGATAGAATTGAGGTCTTGAGATGACTTTAGACAAATAAGAAAATATTATTGCTTTTATTGTCTTATGAGAGTAAAAATGCATCTTGTGTGGTCATTATATCATTACACTAGCATTAGAATGAAGATATACCATATTGCACAATTCCATTACTCCTGCCAGATTTGCATGGTTAGACTCCATTGTGCTTGTTCAGAAATCTTTCATGTCATGAAAGATTTCAGAAAAAGTGTAATTACTTCGTGGTAGGGCGGATATGGGCTCTGGAAATGTTCTCACCCTGATGTGATTGTGGGAGATAGATGTTAGATTTCCTGTCTTGGTGGTCTTCACGATTCATTTCCTATGTATTATTATAATTGACCTTGTGGTCTATTGTAAAGGAACATGCTCCTTTATGTTCAGCCTTGTTATAGGTTGTGTATTAAATCTTTATGTTAAAATGTAATTTTAAGTCTCCATTCTTGTATATCTAGACATGTGGAATATTTAATGCTCCATTTTATGAAATTTTCTATGAATTATGTGAATTATGTTATTGTGAAGTTATGGAGGTCCTTATAAAGCTCCATGAAAAAAATGAAGAAAATGATTGAAGATGAGAAGAAGATGAATAAAAATGATAAAGAGAAATGATTGATTCAACATGCGATGAAAGGAGACTCATGCAACGAGAATATGCAATAGGATGGATGATGAGAATTCTTGTTCTTTTTAAGGTGCTTATATCATCATCAAGTTTATTATGGCAAAATGATGAATTCATCGGGATATGGATTAGACTCAAATGAATAGACATACCAATTGTGTGTAGGAAAACACATTAGATAGTCAAGGAATGCCCCATCGTACATGAGATGCATCGTAGACAATCATGTCCTAAGATGAGTCATCATATTACTAAGGAACAATCCACAAACAACAAGCAGGTGAACATGCCCCATCCTCTCCTTTCTAGTCAAAGACATCTTGGAGATAAAATCTCTAGTTAGAGACATCCCAAAAAAGCTAAAAGACATGTCACCAAGGATAAAATTAAAAACAATCAGAATACATAATCAAATAAACAAACATTATATTTCAATCCAAAATGATCCTTGTCTAGTTATTGCATTGATTTAGATACGTTGATAGTGTGTTGTTATGCCTGCTCAGTCTTAGTGTCATCAGGTCATCATTTTTTTCAAGTTAAAAGCTGCATGTTTGTTTAAAATTTTGTTCGTCCATGAATTGAATGTCTGTATTGCAAAGCAAAGGTGAAGTGATATGAATCGATGGTGGAAGTGAATCTTTATTGCGATTTGTGAGTGAAAAGGTAGACAAAGAAGATAGTTCCTCTAATCATAAGATGCCAAATATCCCAACCCATTGCTAATGTTGAGGAAATGCCCCAAAGAGGGATAAGACTAGTTTATTATGCAAGAGCAGTGCATGCACGTGTTGTGCAAAACAATCCACAAGCTATGATGGGGGTGCAAATGCTATTATGGTGCAGAAGGATAGGATATGAATGAGAATGATCAAGTAGAGTGTTGAAGGAAAGAGGAGCGAAGTCCTTACACATGACGTCGATTTCTCGATTTTCACCATGGTACTTGCCCAAGGTGCCACCAAAGTGGTTTTCACACATGGAAGAATTGATTTTTCTTTACTTTTTTAATTTTTTCACTTTTTTTTTCTTTTCTTTTTTCTTTTCTTTTTTCATTTTTTTCTTTCCTTTTTTCTTTTTTTCTTTTTCTTTTTTTCAGGACTTTTTTCATTTTTTTCTTTTCTTTTTTTAGGACTTTTTTTTTTTTTTTGTATTTTTTCAGGACCTTTAAAGAAAGTCTCTAAAATTTTTAGGTGTAAAACCTGCGAAGGTGAATGCTATTGATTGGATCTTCAAGAGGTTCACCTTCTGGAGTAGCCAACTGATATGCTCTTAATCCATACACAATAGTAATGATGTATGGACCCAACCAATTAGGTTCAAATTTGCCCCTTTTCTCTCTATCTTGCCGATTCTTCAGATTCTCTTTAAGGACAAGATCACTAATCTCAAATGCACGTAGCCTAACTCTGTGGTTGTAAATTTTGGACATGCGTTGCTAGTATGCTCTGAGATGATTGAATGTAGTTTGTCTTCGTTCATCCAACATTTCTAACTCATTTAAGCAAGAGACTCTGTAGTCTTCATCACTAATTAGGTTGCACAGAGAGACCCATAAGGAAGGTATCTTGACCTCAATGGGAAGTATGAACTCAATACCATAGACAAGGGAGTATGGAGTGGCACTTGTGGGAGTGTAGAAACTTGTGTGATAATCCCACAAGGCCAGGTTTATTTGGATATGCCAATCATGACCGACATTATTGACCGCCTTTTTGAGGAATCTTTGGATATTTTTATTAGAGGCCTCAGCCTATCCATTAACTTGAGGATAGTACGATGTGGAGAAATAGTGTTGGATATAGATTTTATTACAAAGCTCATGGACATCTTGATTCTTAAAAGGGACCATTATCTGTGATGATGGAAATGGGGACACCATACCGACATATGATGTAATTTAGGATAAATGCAACAATTTGTTTACCATTGACATTCATGAGGGGAACAACTACAATCCATTTCGTGAAATACTCTATAGTAGTGATGATGAATTTATGGTCGTTGGATGAGGATGGATGAATTTTGCTGACGAGGTCAGGTCCTCACTGACAGAATGGCCAAGATGTTATAATTGGTTCCAGTTCATGTGCCGGTGCATGTATCAAGTCTCCATGTATTGCTTGCATTTCTTAACAAACTAATAAGCATCCTTCTGCATGATAGGCCAGTAGTAACCAGTACACAAGAGTTTCCTAGCTAGGGAAGGACCGATTGAATGTGCTCCACATATACCTTTGTGCATCTCTTGCAAGGAAGTGTTGGCTTTGTCACACTCAAGAAAGTAAATTAAGGTACAATAAAGACCCTGACAATATAGGATATCAGCTAAAATGTCATAATGGGAGGCTCGATGAATAAAGGCTTTCTGAGCTTTATTAGATAGATTGGGAGGTAAGGTATTATCATGTAAGTAGGGATAAATATTTCCATACTACTGGGAATTAGGACGGATGATGAGACATATAATTTCAGATTGTGGTGCATTGTAGGTAGGCTCCAAGAGTGGTTCAACCAAGAACTCACAATATTCGGTGTTACTTGGCATTATTACAAGGGATGCGATTGTAGCCATTGCATTAGCTGCTCTGTTGTTGTTCCAAGGAATTTGCTCAAATGTGATTATGGTAAAGTAAGCCTTGAAATCATCCACCATTCTCTTATATGTCCTAATATTTTCATCGTTTATCTTATAATCATCATTAACCCGTCTGATCACTAACTAGGAGTCATCAAGAACACACAACTCTAGAATTTTCCATTGCACAACCATACAAAGTCCATCGAGTAATGCTCCATATTCTGTAATGTTATTGGTAGATGGAAATTGTATCTTATAAGCCTTAGGTATATAATCCCCCTATGGTGTGACAAAGAGAATATCAACACCAGAACCACCTTGTGTGAAAGAGCCATCAATGTACAAAGTCCATAGATGCATAGAATCCATGTTGAATATTGACTCATTAGGTAATTTTGTAATAAGGGGATGATCATTTGTAACAAGATCATCAATGAGTTGATATACTATAGATTGTCCTTTTCTTGCTTTTCTTTCTACATATTCAATGTTGAACTCACTAAGAATCATGATCCATTTAGCCAGTCATCCTGTAAGAGCTACTTTACTCTAAAGATATTTACGCGGATCAATTTTTGCAATGAGCTTTGTTTGGTGTGTAAGAATGTAATGTCACAGTTTCTATGATGTAAAAAATACAACAAGACACACTCTCTCAATATGAGTGTAATTGAGCTCATACCCAACTATGGTACGACTGATGTAATATATTGCACGTTCTTTTCCTTCATAGTCATGTTGAGCCAAAAGTGCCCCCAGTGCTATGGTGGTTGTGGATATATATAATAGTAAGGGCTTGTCATCTACCAGAGGTACTTGTTGAGAAAATGGTATCTCAACCTTGCATTTACATGAGGTTACTATTTATAGTAAGTTTTCGTTTGAGCACGAAATGGTGCGAAATTGTCCCTGAAGCCTGTAGTTGGAAAGATAAACATTCCTATAAAGCTTCGTTGCAAGATCATAACTAGTTTTGAAGATACAAAAGTTTCCATTTTGGAGGGGTGTGATGAAAGGTTTAATTTAATTTTGAGGACTTTAGAGGCTCCAAAACACCTTGAAAAGTGGGCATAAATGATGTAGAATCTACTAGGCAGTAGAGCACTTTGCTAGCTTTCCGATGCTTCAAACAGTTCGTCAGTAGGACACACGGTTCACATGTTATGGCCTCTGAAAGTTTGTACTCCAGAAATAGGAAATATAAAATGCATCAAACACATAAATGAGCTGTAAAAGGGAGGGACACATGTTGATGTGTGTTTTGACACATCATAGGGCATCTAGATAGGAGATAAGGTTGGCTCCACTTTAATGGGTGGTTTTAGCCCATCGTTTTGTAATATCGTTTGACGATTTCTTGTATTGTATCTCCTATATATGAGGTGTGTGAGATAGAGGTTGTGTGTAAGAGAATTATGATTATTGAGTTACCTCTAAATATCTGATTAGTGGTACTCTAGTGATGATATTTATCTGCAAGTATATTGTAATCTATTGTTGATTGCTGAATAATATATTGAACTACTTTTGGATTGTGGGTTTTTTCTCCTGAAAGGGTTTTCCCCACGTAAATCATTGTGTTACTATGTTGTGATATGGATGATACTTTGTTTATTTCTGTTAAGTTTCTATAATTGTTGTAATGATCTATAATTTTTTTTGCATTAACCTCCTCTCAAGATTAGTGTAGGAAGTTGTTCCTCTACTTAACTTCCTTACAAGTGGTATCAGAGCTTGATCACCTTTGGTTTCAGTTGTGGTTGTTGGGTTTTTTGAACTAATTTGGATTTGAGTGGGAGCTTGTCAAAAAGACACTTTTTGATTTTGTTGCAAGAATTTTTAGATGGCAAGTTCATTGGGGAGAATAGAGGTGGAGAAATTTAATGGAAGTAATTTTGAGATGTGGAAGCTGAAGATTGAAGATCTATTAGTAGATTGAGATCTGTGGGATGTTGTTGATGCGAATATCTCAAGACACTCAGCTCCTACTACGGCTACTCAGTATGATGATATGGACCAAAAAGCCAAGGGTCTAGTTAGATTGTTCCTAGCAGACTCTGTTCTAATCAATGTCCATGAAGAGAATACTACAAAGAAGTTATGGCTGAAGCTTGGTGAAATGTATCAAGCGAAATCCTTATTGAATTAGATTTTTCGTGAGGAAGAAACTATATTTCTTGAAGATGGAAGAGGGTGGACGAATTGTAGACCACCTAGAAGCATTTAATATGTTGGTGTCTCAATTGGTATCTGTTGGTGTTAAGATGGATGAAGAGGAGAAATGCCAGATCTTTCTTTGTTCTTTTTATGATTTGTGGGATTCTCTTATTATGGATATCAGTAGTACTTCTGTTGTTTTGAAGTCTGAAGATGTGGCTAGGGTGCTGTGCTCAATTTGCTCCCGACACTTTCTACTTCAACCTATTATAGATTGTAGACCTTCACCAGATTAGTCTAAACCTATTTTCATACACATGCCACCTGTTCCCGCACAACAAAAAAGAGAGAAAATGTTGTGATGTTGTTAGTCCATTAGTCTAAACCTATTTTCATACACATTCTTAAATCTTGGTTGAAGTCTGAAGAAGTGGTGGGTGCCCTACATGGTGAAGAGATGTGAAGGAAGGTATCAATCAGTTCGAAGGAAGCCCTAACTGTTTGAGGAATACCTAAGGAAAAAAGAAAGAAGAATGAGAAGCACAATAAGTCCAAATCCAAAGGGAGATCAAAATCTCCTGAAAAGTCCAAAGTCATATGCTGGAATTGCAGTAAACCAGGTCACATCCGTAAGGATTGCAAAGAAGAAAAGAACAAGAAAAATAAGAAGAAAAAGAAGAAGAAAAAGAAGAATTTTGATTCTGATTTTGAGTCTGAGAAAGAAGATGGTGATGCATTCATTGCAGCTTTGGTTACTCATGTAGGTAATGATGCATGGTTAATTGACGCAGGTGCATCTTTTCTTATGGTTTCTAATAAAGATTAATTTTTTGAATATGAAGAATTTAATGGAGGTAAGGTGTACTTGGGTGATGATTCACATGTAGACATTGTTGGTCGAGGTAAAGTTAGAATCAGGTTTCCTGATGGTAGAATAAAAAGGATTGGTGGTGTGTTGCATATCCTTGGATTAAAACAAAATTTGTTATCTGTGAGAAAACTAATAGATGCGGGTGTGCAGGTAGTCTTTTCTGATGCAAGATGTAAGATGATTAAGGATGCTATGGTGATTGCTAGAGGTGTCAGGTTTAACACTTTTTATAAGCTAGAGGCATATATTGTTGAGTGTAATAACACTTTTGTAAAATGAAAATCTATGGATACTTCATCAAAAGACTTGAGGGTTTTTGCTTTAGTGGATGGACATGGATTTTGGGTACCTAAGGGGTTTCTTTATTCTAAAGAGAAATTACCTACAGAGAAGACTATGTTATGGCACTAGAGACTTGGCCACATTGGAGAAAAGGGTCTAAGGACTTTGAAAAATAAAAACCTTGTTGAAGGTTTGAATGATTGTAATCTTGAATTTTAATTCTGTGAGCATTACATTTATGAAAAACAAAACCACGTTCAGTTTTACTCGAGTTCTCATAAATCTTGTGGTGTTTTAGATCTTGTTCATTCTGATGTGTTTGGTCCTATAGATGTTCCTTCGATTGGAAAATCCATATATTATGTTTCATTTATTTATGATTTTAGTAGAAGGACATGGGTATAATTTCTAAAGAGTAAATATGAAGTTTTTAGTCATTTTAAAGAATTTAAAGCAATGGTTGAGTTGTAGACTAGAAAGAAAATTAAATGTTTGAGGATTGATTATGGCAGTGAATTTTTCTCTAATGGTTATGATAGGTTATGTAAAGACTGTGGTATTAACATATAGAAGACAACTTCGTACTCTCCAGAACAGAATGGGGTTGTAGAAAGAATGGACAGGACACTGATGGAGAAGGCTAGGAATATGATAAGTGGTGCTGGTCTAGAATTTTTTTTTTGGGTTGAAGCTATTGCCACTTCTTACTACCTGATTAACAGGTCTCCTACATCAACTCTTGTTGCTAAAATGCCTATGGAAGCATGGTTGAGTCAGAAGCCTTCATTGAGAAATCTTAGAGTTTTTGTTTGCGAGACATATGCACATGTGCCAAAGGAGAAGTGAACAAAGTTGGATAAAAAGGCAGTGAAATGTCTCTTCATTGGTTACAACCATGGTGTGAAAGGATAAAAGATTTGGGACCCTATTGTACAAAAGGTAATTCATAGTAGAAGTGTTATTTTTAGAGAAATTAAGTCTCCTTCTGTTACATTGCAGCTGGAAAAAACTAAGCAGGAAGATGTGATTCAATTCCCTTCTACATTTGAGAAAGTTGAATCAAGACCCCTTGATAGGCAAGAATTTGAGGAGAGCTCATCTAGCTTTGAATGTTTAGAAGAGGAAGAAGAACCTCCAACTCATCTTTTTTGAAGGTCTACAAGCCATGAACAACCACCTGAAAGGTATTCATCTGATTATTGGAGATGTATTTTTTCTTTGAATACTAATGTGGATGAACCTAGATCTATAGAAGAGGCATTAGGTATGAATGATGTAGAATCTTGGAAGATTTCTATGGAAGAAGAAATGACAACTTTGAAAAATAATGATACATGGGATCTTGTACCATTGCTTGGAGGACAAAAGCTTGTTGGTTGCAAATGGGTGTTCAAGAAAAAGATGGGTTCAGATGGAAGCATTGAGAAGTATAAAACAAGGTTGGTTGCAAAAGGCTACTCTCAGGATGAGGGTGTTGATTATGGTGAGATATTTTCTCTTGTTGCAAAAATGACATTCATTAGATTTTTTCTTTCTATTGTTGCTGCTTATGATTTAGAGGTTGAGCAAATGGATGTAAAAATTGCTTTTCTTCATTGTGATTTGGAGGAGGATATTTATATGACACAACCAAAGAACTATGTGGTAAAAGGTAAAAGTAATTTGGTTTGTAAATTAAAGAAATAATTGTATGGCCTTAAACAAAGTCCTAGGATGTGGTACCAAAAGTTTGATACATATGTGTTGAGTTTTGGATTTGAACATTTTAAATCAAATCACTATGTTTATTATAAATCTGATGGTGATCATTTTCTTTACATTGCATTATATGTTGATGATATGTTATTAATTGGTAAAGGGAAAGGTATGATTTCATAACTAAAGTCTCAACTTGTTGCTAAATTTAAAATGAAAGATCTTGGTCCAACAAAACACATTCTTATGATGGAAATTAAAAGAGAGAGTGAATAGAAAGCTATGGCTAGGCTAGAGTAAGTATGTGAATTCAGTTTTATAGAGGTTCAATATGCAATATTGTAGACCATTGTGTGTTCCTTTTATAGTTGGAATGAAATAATTTGTTTCAGATTTTCCTACATCCCCATCAGAGATGGAAGCCATGAGCAGGGTGCCTTACCAAAGTCTATTTGGAAGTTTGATGTATGCTATGGTTTGTACTAGACAAGACATTGCCCAAGTAGTGGGAGTTTTTTCCAGATATATGTCTAATCCTGGTAGAGTTCATTGGGATGCCGTAAAAAGAGTCTTCAAATATTTGAAGGGTACCTTAGAGTACTCTTTGTGTTATCATGGTAATTTGGTTGGAGACATGACTTTCCTTGATATTCATGGTTATGTTGACTCAGACTAGGTAGGTGATATTGATAGCAGAAGATCCACCAATGCTTATGTATTTACTTTATTTGGTGGTGAAATTAGTTGAATGAGTAAGTGACAAACTGTGGTTGGTTTGTCCACTAGAGAAGCAAAGTTTATGGAAGCTAATCATGCTTGTAAAGAAGCCATTTGGCTTAAGAGGATGTATTCAAATATTGGAATAAAATAAGGTACAATAATAATTTATTGTGACAATTATATTGTGATATGCTTAGCTAAGAACCCGACATTTCATGCTCAAACCAAGTACATGGATGTTCGGTATCATTTTATCAGAGATATGGTCGAAGATAGCAGGGTGAAGCTGGTTAAGGTAGAAACTTTGATGAATGTTGCAAATGCTTTAACTAAGGCTGTGAGCACAAAGAAGTTCAAATGGTGTTCGAAGTCTATTTAACTCATGGTCCCTAGCAATTAATTTATTGTGTTGATACTTCCTTTTCTCTTGCAAGGTGTTCGACAAGTGGGAGAATGTTGGAAAAATGGTGTCTCAACCTTGCATTTACATTAGGTTACTATTTATAGTAAGTTTTCATTTGAGCATGAAATGGTGTGAAAATCTCCCCGTATCTTCTAGTTGGCTAGATAAGCATTCTTGTAAAGTTTCGCCCCAAGATTACAGCTAGTTTTGAAGATATGAAAGTTTTCATTTTGAAGGGGTGTGATGAAAGGTTTAATTTTAATTTTGATTACTTTAGAGGCTCTAAAAAGCCCTAAAAAGTGGGCATAAACAACATAGAATTTATGAGGTGATAGAGAAATTTGCGAGCTTTCTGACACTTCAAACGGTTCATCAATAGGACACACGGTTCACAAGTTATGGCGTCTAAAAGTTTGTACTTCGAAAAGAGGAAATATAAAATGCATTGAATACATAAATGAGTTGTAAAAGGGAGGGACACATGTTGATGTGTGTTTTGACATGTTATAGGGCATATATATATATATATAAAAGATAAGGTAAGATCCACTTTATTTGGTGGTTTTAGCCCATGGTTTTGTAATACCGTTTGATGGTTTCTTGTATTGTATCTCCTATATATGAAGTGCGTGAGATAGAGGTTGTCTATAAGAGTCTCATGGCTATTGAGTTACCTTTGAATCTCTAATTAGTGGTACCCCTATGAAGATATTTCTCTGCAAGTATATTGTAATCTATTATTGATTGTTGAATAATATATTGAGCTTCTTTTGGAGTGTGGGGTTTTTATCCTGAAAGGGTTTTCGCCATGTAAATAGTTGTGTCACTGTGTTGTGGTATGCATGATATTTTTTTTATTTCTGTAACTACTGTAATAATCCGTAAATTTTTTGCATTACCCTCCTCTCAAGGTTAGTGTAGGAAGTTGTTCCACTACTTAGCTTCCTTACAATACTAACACAGGGTGAAATAATGTATTCTTTGATCTTTTGAAAATCTTGTTCACACTTGTCATCCCATCTGAATGAAACATTCTTATGTAGTAGGTGCTGGAATGGTTGACATTTACATGCTAAGTGTGCTATAAAATGATGGATAGATTGGAGTTTTCCTTGCAAGGATCTCAACTAACAGATATTCTTCAGTGACAACATATCAAGAATGGCTTTTACTTTTGCAAGATCAACTTCAATACCCTTAGATGAGACAATGTATGCAAGGAGTTTCCTGCAGGTTACCCCAAAGATACATTTCTTTGGATTTAGGCACACCTTATATTTTTCCAATCTTGTAAATATTTTATCCATGATTACTAAATGTCCTACTCTAGTTTTAGATTTTCCCAACAAATTGTCTACATAGTCTTCCAAATCTATATGCATCATGTCATGAAAGATAGTGGTCAATGCACGTTGCTAAGTAGCTCCAAAATTCTTCAATCTGAAGGACTTGGCATTCCAACAAAAATTTCCCCAAGGATAAGTGAATGCTATTTTGATATGATCCTTATGAGCAATTTTTATCTGATTGTAGCTCAGGAAACCATCCATGAGGGATAAAGTCTCATGTCCTGCTATAAAAAAAACTATCATATTAATATTCAAAAGTGGGAAGTCATCTTTAGGACTTGAGATTTATTTAAATCTCTGAAATCTATGCAAACATGAATATTTCTTTCATGTTTTGAAATTGGTACCAAATTTGGAATCCAATCGGCATAGTAATTAGGCCTTATAAATCCAACATCTAGCAACTTTTGTAGTTCTGCCTTTACCAGTAGTGGTACATGGAGATGCATTTTTCTCAATTTTTGTTTAATAGGTTTTACCCTTGGTGGCAAAGGCAAGCGATGCATAACTAAATTAGGATCAAGTCCTGGTATGTCTGCATAGGACCACACAAAATTAACTTGTATTTCCTTGCAAAATTGGATATGCTCTATTCTCTCTTCAGGTGTCAATGATTTTTCTAGATGTATAATCTTTGGTTTCTCTTCTGTGCCCAAGTTTGGTGGTACTATCTTCTCCACTAACATAGATGAATTCTCATGATATAGTGCTAGGGGAAGTGTGTCAAGCCTTCCATCCTTAGGCGCCTTAGAGAGGTTTTCACCTTAAGATACATCATTTATTTTTAGTTTTTTTGGGTGTAATAGTGCCACAACATAGTTTTCACTAGAAGACCTATTTATATTTTCCATAATTTTGTGACTAAAAGTCTTGGAACCTTTTCCAAATTAAGCCACATTTTTGAGTTCTATGGTAAAGACAACTTTATGATCCCCAAGAGGTAAGTCACTTCGTGATCCAAGAAAGTTTATGATTAACTTATTGTTTTGAAAAACATCCAATTAGGGTGGTCCTGGTTGGTCCCAATCAATAAGTTGTGGGAAAACAGGGGGTAAAAGATCTTGATTAGATTCAAGTTTATTAATAGGCTCAATGGTACAGATATAATCATAGTCGTATATATTAGTGAAATCGTTAGATTCATCGATGAAACCTTCCTCATTAGTTCGTGTTATGTTATAAGTCTCCCCTACCTCACTCAAGTTACCCTTAGTACTCAAGGTCTTATATTTCCATGTATCACATCCTAGACTAGGAACCTTACGTCCACCATTAGGTTTGATTGGTTCAAGCATACCTTTTTTTTGTAAACCAAGAGAACTATTACCATCATAGCCATATCTTTTCATTATCTTCAATCCCTTTCCATATTGCTTAGCATGTATTTTGACTTCTATTTTTTCACTATGTTCCTTTTTAGTGTCCTCATCCTTATATAGCTATCCCAAGAGATCCTCTTCTTCCATCTCATCATACAAAGTTCTCCATTTTTAAAAAACTGTAGGTTTGCAGATCAGAGTGTAATGTGGAAATAATTAGGGTTTCCACCCATGAGAATGAAAACCACTAATTTTTCACTTAGGGGGACATTACATTCAAAAGAGGATGGGAAATTCACCTAATCTAGTTATAAATCAGATCAAGACTAAATGCTTAGTGAATTCAGATTGAATGTGTGTTCCTCTTTTGTAAGTTGAAGTGCTAAAATTAGGTAAAATGATGAAAATGGAGGTAAAAGCATGAAAATGGCAAGATAAAACTGTGAGATTTTTGCATGCAACTAGATTTGAGTAATGTAAGATGAATCAGACCTGCTCCCCACAACTGCCCAAAAAGTGCCAAGACCGTGGTGCATCACATCAGTCCTTCGAGCTTTTTGCACGCCAAAGGGGGATGATTCATCTCTGTGAATAAAACTTTAATCTGAAGAGTACAACTCCAGACTTGTTTCCTGCACATAGAAAGAAGAGAAATATGTTGGGAGTAGGGGTTTGCCTAAGTCAAACCTTGGTTTAAGAATAAACCTTGAATGAAATATTGCGAATGCCTTAAACAAATAATGGAAAGGTATTCCTCAGATCTGCAATGACTGATAATGATGCTTTGCTTCTTGAATACAATCACATATATGTTGTATGAAATAGCATGAACACGACAAAACCCTAACACACACATGCTTGAAAATGAATGATGTAAAGTTGCTCCACAATAATTGACTGAAAATTGTTGATGTAGACTTGATGATAGCTTGAGAAGACTTCACATGACCTGCACTTTCACTCCACAAGAGGCTCCTTCAATTTCTTGTTGATGGATCCTTCAAATGAGGAAAGGAAAGGCTATATTTATGAAACCATAACATTATTTTTGATCATAGGCCAACCTAGAAATGATATATTTTCACACCAAGTTAGGTTTGAACATTATAATAGTGCCAAATCACGATCCCAAAATTCAGGGAGAAAAAGTAGGGACCGATATGATTCACATCGGTCCGACCAACTTTTTTCCAAATTTTTAGGGGTGCAAGGTATTGTGATTATAAGGTGATTCTTAAGTGGGTGCAATGATTAAATAAGTTTAGATATGTGAAATCGGGCCTTGAAGGTCAAAATATGACATAATTAGGGATTTTGATGATTTAATTAATTGAAGGAGTAACAAGGGGCACATTTAGGGTAAAGGGCCCAATTTTATGATGTGTGAAATGACTAAAGAAGATTTAGATGCTTAAAGGAAATTTAAAATAATGCACTCTATTATCCACTTATGCCTCTTGTATCAAAATGAGAGGGGAAGATCTCCTTATGCACTTGCTCGCTATCAATTATGTTAATTTTACGACATAGGATGACATGGGGAAAGGTTTCCTATCCAAAATTTGGATAGGGCAAAGGGTTCAAAATGGGCCCCAATTAGGGAGGACCATGGCGTGGCATCATGGTCCTGGTGAGGACCAAGGTGCCACGCCCTCCTCCTACCCCATAATTGGGGCAGGGTTAAGGGAGCCAACAAGATAAAATGATATAATATTGCCATTATCGCATAGTGGGGGCATAAATAGGTCTCTGCCAAGCGTAGAAATGAAATGCTAAGGTGAGAGCCCTAAACACGGTCCAAATTATAAGGGAGTAAAATTTAGGATGCTACATTTAGCCCCTACTTTAGCAGGAGTATGAGCTTATGCAAATACTCAAGGTAAAGTAGATGAAAGAGAGATGAAGTAGATGAGGAATGCAAAGAAAGATCACACAGAGTATAAGACAACTCTAATTTAAAGGAACCAAGCCCCCAATATTAGGATCTTAACTCACTCAAACATATGCAAGGGCACAAAAAAAAGATAAAAAGAAAAAGGTGCAAAAAGACAAACAAAGACAAAAAGGCAATAAAAAAGACACACAAGACACAAAAGCTAAGAATAAAAAACAAGACCTCAATTCAACTAGCCAAAGAAACCTCAATATTAAAATATCTCAACAACAAATATCATTCATGAAAAATGCCATCTCATAAAAATAAGTGATCACATAAAAGAGAAAAGCAAGCATCATCCATGAACTACAAGTAGCTAAGCTATGAGCTCATGAGAAGAAGGAGAGAGAGAGCATGAATACACTCTAGACGTTTTTATCTAGGTGATCCATGAGAAGAAAGGTGAGAAAGAGAGAACATAGATACCTCACCCCTATAAGTTTGCATCTAGGTGATCTATGTTGGGGAGGAGAGTAGGAATAGTCTAGCCCTATTCCACTAGTTCCACTCATCCTCGTGTGTGCGTGCAAGTGATGTCTAGTTTCAAGTATGAAGCACCCCATTTTTGAGTTTGCATCAACCTGTTTAAGACATTTAATGTAAATGCAAACGCCAATAGGCGACTGTGTAAATGCCAAGAGGTGCTATGTGTGCAAATGTAAATGCCAAGAGGCAAATGACAGATACATGCTTGGTTTCGAGGATATCTTGTGTAAGAGTTTGGTGATGTGTATCCCCATCTAAGATATATATCAAATGTTGTGTTTGGTTTCAGGTGTGAAGCATCTCGTTTAAGAGTTTGTGTCATCTGGTTTTGAGAATGAACACCCTATTTAAGACATGCAAAAATAAAGTACAATATGGTACAAAGGGAGGGTTATGGGTGCCCCTTCTTAAGATGCCGACATAGTCCTATGTTAATGTCTTAAGGAAGTTAGAAAAAAAGATAGCAACCTTCAACACCAAGGAGATATCCTTTAAGCAACAATGTCATAAATCTAAGCTAGAGAGGGAATACTCTTCAAGCAAGGATAAGATAGTTGAAAAAGAGATATCTTACAACAAGTCTAAAGGAGATCCTTGGAGGAGAAGAGATTTTTCTGCAAAAGACATCTATCTCCAAGAGGAGTTTCTTGAACAAATATAACATCTTCTACCAAAAGAAAGGAAGGAGAATAAGAATTCATGCCTTCCACTTATTGCTAGGTGAAAGGGATTCTTGATGAAGGATGACACACTTTTTACCCAATGTGAGGGGTTAATTTTATGATAGGTGTACATTAACAAGTGAAGAAGAGGTGGTAGCCAAGGACATACACCTCTTACATAACAAATAATCCTTGAGAAAACAACAAATTCACACAAAGAATGATGCAAAATTATAAGCAAACACCGTTCAACAAAGGAAAAGTAGTTTCTTAGAGAAGGAGCGAGAAAGAAATCATTGCCCTCCAAGTGTAAGGACATTGAGAATAATTACACAACATCCAAAGAGAGATTATTCATAAGAGATGTACCATTTCAAACAAAGGATAGGTCCTCACAAGGGACATACATGTACTGGCATGAAGGATAATTCCATGCAAGAAAGGACATTACATTATGAAAAATGCAACTCAAAAGAAGAGGCAATCTTCAGATAGAAAGAGAGAAAAGGAGGATCACAAAATCCTATAAGGAGAGATTATTCACAAGAGGTGCATTGTGTCAAATAAAGAATAGGTCCTAAGAAGGAACAAACATGTTCTTTCATGAAAGATAATTCTTTGCAAGAAAGGAAATCGCGTTATGAAAAATCCAATCCATAAAGGAAATAGTGAGACCTTAGAAAGAAGAAAGATAATATTCTTTCCCCCCAAGCATAGAGACAAGAATAAATAGACTATTATGTTGCTCACCAATTATGATTGCACCTGAAATTCTACCACCATGAATGACAATGAGCCCCCAGTAGGTAGGATAAAAATGTCACATAGTGAGGAGAAACATAATAAGAACTTGAATGTTATTTGAAATGATTATGAAAAATATGCCATTCATTGTCAGATGTTATTTTTATGATACCTAAATCAATATAATGCTATATTTTTATTTTCAAGCTTGACACTCATTAGTAGAATGGCCATGAATTTGATGATACTTGCAAAAAGAAGAATTTTAAAGTTGTTGTCTACATTTCCTTCTTCTTTTAGGCCAAATAAGAGAGATTAAATTGGCATGAAGAAGATCAGACAAAACATTTTCTTGTTGTAATACCATATTGGAATGAGAATGTGTGGATTCACTAGACAATGGAGGAGGGGATGTTGACAAAGTAAGAGGTTGGAAACCTAGCTTTTCATTAGAAAAGTGTGATTTCTCATGACTTTAAAGACTTTGTGGCACACATCCTAAAACTTGTTCATTGTATCCATGTGTAGGATCAAGAGAGGTTTTACTCTTAGGTGGAGTTGGATTTAAGTTTAAAGAGGCCCAATCAATTTCTAGACATGTGTTAGGATAAGAATTTTGATTATCAAATCTAGGCATCTTAGATTTTTTAGAAAAAGGTGTGAAATCTAAGGACCCCCAATCATCCTCTAAGAGTACTTATTTAGGAACTTCTTTAGTAGGAGATGGTGTACTTGTCTAAATTGAAGAGAGGATTGTAGGAACTAACAAATCATATTTTGCTTCAATTCATATGTTTTCATCAGTTTCCAAAGCAAACACTTCATTATTATATGTGTAAGGCACTGCATGATAATTAGGAACAATTTTTGGTTTCTCAGGAATATGAATGACATTGATTTGATCTTTGTTAGGCTCTTCATTTTTAGGAGAGAGCATTGGAAACATTATAATGATGGAAAATAGGATCATCTGATTTCTCTAAGGTATCTTTGTGATTAAGACAAACATTAGGAAAGGGATTATCATATGTAATTAATGCCCCATCTCTTAGGGGGAGATTATTGAAAGAAGATATAATGTGACTAAGAAAGGTAGCTATAATATCTTCCTCTAGCAGTAAATGATCTACATGAGGGAGGTATGCTCTAGGAGAAGGATCAACATTACTCTTCAAAGATTCATCCTTGAGGGGGAGATCCTTGAAAGAAATGTTAACAATCTCTTTGTGAACTAGGGTATCCTCATGAATAGAGCCAATTTGGAGAGGGGAAGTGTTATTAAGGGATTGGTCAATCATATCACCCTCTTTTATCATAATATCATTTTATTTCACCAAGATACTCTCATCGAGGATAAACAAATTAAGAGAATAATCAACATCATCATCCAATGGTTCATCCCAAATAGGGAGATCATTGGGAGGAGTGTTAAAAATATCTTTTTGCATAATGGTGTCCTCATGGGTAGAGACAATTTAAGAAGAGGAAATAACACTATTTATTAATGCTTCATCTTTAGGAGGGAGAGCATTAATAAAGATGTTATTAAAATAATCCTCTTGCCTCAAAATTTCCTTAATAGGCTCATTAGGAAGGGGGTGAAGTGTTAGAACAAGATCTAAGAATCTATTATGATTCAAAGACAAGTCGATCGAAGGCCGCTGTGTTACTTTGGGATAGGAATCATTGAAAGGCTCATAATCGGGGTTTTCGTATATCTTAAATCCTTTCAACTTAATAACCTCCTCTTGCAAAAAGAATTTTTGACAGTTTTCCAAACTAAGAAAAGGAAACTTGCAATGAAAGAAGTGAATGCAATGGACTAGATTTGAAGAGCACAATTGAAGAATTATGCAATCCACAAGGTAACTTTAGAATTATAAATTAGGGTTTTCTAAATTCAACCACTAAATTTATGTAATTCAAATGAGATCTAGGAGGGAAAATTTGAATTTTGAATGTTGAAACAATTAAACAATGCAAAATTTTGTAAAAATGATTGTTCAATTATTTAAGCAAATTGGTTTGAAAAGATAAAGAATAATTGTGAAAATTTATACAACCCTCTAAATTTAAATTTAAAATTAGGGCTTTGCTAAAATAACCTCTTAATTTAAATTTAAAATTACCCACTGGGAGATTTAAAATTAAATTTAGGGCAAAAAATAACCTCTTAATTTTAAAATTTTAATCTTTAAATGTTCTAAAGGAAATTTGAATCTAAAATCCCCTTGTAAAAAGAACCCCTTAATTTTAAAATTTAGATGTAATGTTGAATTTAAAAATTAAAAATTAGGAAAAATTTAAATTTAAAATTTAAAATTTGATCCAAGATTGCAATTTTGAATTTGAAACAAATTTGAAAAGGGAAATTCAAAATTTAAACAACCCACAAGCTCAATTCTTAAAATATAAAAATTGAACTTTTTTGAAATAAACCACTTAATTTTAAAATTTAAATGTGAAATTTGACTTGCAAATGTAATTTGAATTTTGAAATTGAAAGAAACTTAGATCTGAAATAATTTCTCCAAATTAAGTAGTTCACAAGCTCAATTTTGAAATAAAAAATTAGGGTTTTAGTGAAATTAACCTCTAAATTTTTAAAATTTGCAAGGAAATCAAACTTGTGAATGAAAACATGAATTGTAAATTGCATACACTCAAATGTGAGAACAAAAATCAGAATTAAAGTTGTAAGGAGTTGGGTCCACCAAAATGTAATGTGAAAAAATTCAGGGTTTCCACCCACGAGAATGAAAGCCACTAATTTTTCACTCAGGGGAACATTACATTCAAAAGAGGATGGGGAATTCACTAGATCTAGTCATGAATTAGATCAATACTAAATGCTAAGTGAATCTGGATTGAATTTGTGTTCCTCTTTTGTAAGTTGAAGTGCTGAAATTAGGTAAAATGATGAAAAATGGAGGTAAAAGTATGAAAATAGTAAGCTACAGTCACGAGATTTTCGCACGCACTTGGATCTGAGTAATGTACGATAAATCAAACGTGCTCCTTGAAACTGCCCAAAAAGTGTCAGGACCATGGCGCATCACATCGGTCCTCTGAACTTTTTGCATGGCAAAGGGGGATGGTTCATCTTTGTGAATAAAGCTTAATCTGAAGAGTACAATTCCATACCTATTTCTTGCACACAAAAGGAAGGGAAATATATTGGGAATAGGGGTTTGCCTAAGTCAAACCCTGATTTAGGAATCAACCTTGAATGGAATATTAAAAGTTCTTGAAATAAATAATGGAAGGCTATACCTCAGATCTTCAATGACTGATAATGATGCTTTGCTTCTTGAATGTAATCACATATGTTTTATGAAATGGCATGAACATGACAAAAACCTAACACACACATGCTTTCAAATGAAGGATGTAAAGTTTATCCATAATGATTGAATGAAAATGGTTGATGTAGACTTGACGAATGCTTGAGAGGACTTCACATGACCTGCACTTTCACTCCACAAGAGACTCCTTCAATTGCTTGTTGATGGATACTTTAAATGAGGAAAGGAAAGGCTATATGTATGAAAACCTAATATTGTTTTTGATCATAGGCCAACCTAGAAATGATATATTTTCACACCAAGTTGGGTATGAACATTATAATACTCCCAAATCATGATCCCAAAATTCATGGAGAAAAAGTAGGGACCGATGTGATTCACATCGGTCTAACTAACTTTTTTCTAAATTTTTAGGGATGCAAGGTATTGTGATTATAAGGTGATTCCCAAGTAAGTGCGACGATTAAAGATGTTTAGATATGCGAAATTGGGCCTTGAAGGTCGTAATAGGACATAATTAGGGCTTTTGATGATTTAATTCATTGAAGGAATAACAAGGGGCACACTTAGGGTGAAGGGCCCAATTTTATGATGTGTGGAATGATAAAATAAGACTTTAGATGCTTAAAGGGAATTTTAAATGATGCACCCAATTATCCATTTATACCTCTTGTATCCAAATGAGAGGAGAAGACCTCAATCACTTTGTCGTCGTCAATTATGTTAATTTTCTAGCATAGGCCAACATGAGGAAGGTTTCCTACCAAAATTTGGATAGGGAAAAGGGTTCAAAATGGGCCCCAATTAGGGAGGACCATGGTGTGGCACCATGGTCCTAGTGAGGACCAAGGTGCCACGCCCTTGTCCTACCCCATAATTGGGCCAATGTTAAGGGAGACAACAAGATAAAATGATATAATATGGCCATTATCGCATGGTGGGGGCATAAATAGGTCTCTTTCAAGCGTAGAGATTTAGGCGCTAAGGTGAGAGCCCTAAACATGGTCCAAAATATAAGGGAGTACAATTTAGGATGCTACACAGACTAGTCATGTCTAATATGGTTTTAGCATCTGTGGTTCGCCATAAATTTGAGGAGATGAAGGTAGTTTTCCAATGAAAATGGCACGATTAAGGGTATATTCTCCTGCTCCTTCTTCTTTCGCTTGAATTTTGATCTTTGCTTCATTGGAATTAGAGGTGGATGCTTTTAAGGATCTAGGATCAATGTATGCTTGGAAAGGAGCTGCTTAACGATTGCTAGGAATGATGGATTTAGTCTTAGAACTCAGATAGTTGCAAGACATAAAAGGGTTAGGATCTCCCGGTATAGTTATTTTAACACCATTGTGCAAAAATTTGATACATTGATGGTAGGTAGAAGGTACAACTTGCATTTCATGGATCCATGGTCTTCTGAGGAGAATGTTATAGGTTAGAGGGAGCTCAAGGACTTAGCGAACCATATCCTTCACCATAGGTCCTAGTTTGATAGGAAATATAACTGATCTCTTAGATGAGTGTTCCTCTTCATCATATGCCTTTATAGTAATCTTTTTCTTTGGATCAACTGCATTTTCAGTGAACCCTAATTTTGTGACCAGTTTCAAAGTACATATATTAAGACTTGCTCCTTCGTCTATCAAAACTTGCTTGATCTTGACTTTGGCATGGACAAAGACCTCAATGTGTACGGGCACATTATGTGGTTGTTGCATGGATTAATAATCATTCTTGGTGAAAGTGAGAGTGTAAGGGGAGGCTATATGTCCCACCATAGCTATAAATTGATCTACATGCAGGTTCGTAGGCACTAAAGTAGTAGTGAGCACTTTATCAAGGATAGCTTTATGTTCAAGGGATATGTGTAGAAACTCAAAGTATAGAAATATGTGTGCAGGTTTAGAATTAGGACCTCTAAGGATAACTGTGCCTGTACAGGTGGTGACATTGCAATTAGGTTGTTTCCCCTTTATATTAAAAGCGTTCAAATGATTATCGATCTCACTAATTTTATTTATAGTATAGTCATATTTAGCATTAGTATAATTCATACCATTGCCAAATTTTGGGGCCTTTCCTTTATATTTGTCATGCTTAGGGAAAGGATTTTTAAACATCTCATGATCAGAGTTACTAGAAGGAGTATGCCCATCAATTGAAATATTTCCCTCATCAAGAAGGTATTGTATGACATTTCAAAGTTTGTTGCAACTATTAGTCTTGTGACCCTTGTGTCTATGATAGTCACAAAAGTGACCGTCATTCCACCATGGGGGTTTGACGTGTGGATTATATTCTCTCATTTTAGGAATTGTTATAAGGTTTTTCTCAAAAAGTTCCTTCAATACCGACTTGAGCGGATGTCCCAATGGTGTAAAATTTTGTTTAGGGAAGCTTCTTTGTTTCTCTTTTCCTTTGTCTAAAGATGAACCCTTAATGTTGTAAACAGATGATGATGTTTTAACATTTTTCATGTCAACGACTCCATCATTAACCACATTCTTGTTCTTAGCCCAAAAGTGTGTTTTGAGGTTTGAATTCGAGCCTTTATGATCTTTATCATTGTGTAGCTTTATAGTACCATCGTCGATAAGGGTTTTTTCAATGTAGAATCCCATTTCTATTACCTCATCAAAAGAGTCCAAACACTTGAGGTGAAGTTCTCTTCCAATTTCCTTGTTCAGATAGCAACAAAAGAGATCAACAAGTTGCTTATCAGGAATGTTATAAGGAGCTCTTTTAGTCAAATGCCTCCATCTTTTCCAAAATGAGACAAAGGATTCTCCTTGTTTTTGTTTTGTGTTGAAGAGGTCTATCATGGTCACCTCACATTCACAGTTATAAGTATAATGTGAAATGAACTTAGCAGCCAACTCTTGGAAAGATTTGATAGTTGGAGGTAATCGGGAAAACCATTCCATAGCGTCTCCTCTAAGAATACAAGGAAATAGTCTCATAAGGTATGTTTCATCCACGAAAAATTCCAAATTAGTGGCACACAATTCTCTCAAGTGATCTTTAGGGTCCCCTTTTCCTCTGTATTTATCCTATTTTGGTATCTCCTAGTGATTAGGAAAAGGTGGCACCAAAATTCTCAGATCAAAAGTAGGATAGAGACATATGTCCTCAATAGAAAACTTGTGTGATGATGCCTTGCTTTTCTTGAGAGTGTCGAACTCTTGTCTCAATGCTCTTAGTTCGTTCAAAATAGGATCATTGGTAGGTGCTAGTTTCAAGGTCTTCATGGACCTTTTATATCTTGGTTGCAAGTAGAAGGGTCTATGATCCTTTATATTCTCATCATTGTTTGTTTTGGTATGTTTAGATTCATTAGACCCATGTTTATCATTAAGAGTGAGCAACGATATGTTTAAATCGGGTGGCATTTGATTCCCTCATCAACATGGGCTTTGAAGTATGATTGTGGATCACGTTTAACCACCTCTTTGAGAAGTTTAGTAAATTTATGATCATGAAATTCTTTTTCTATGTGGGATTGGGTTATTTCCACATCATCAGTGTCACTTGTTTCATTAGTTACAAGGATAATCCTCTCATCCTCAGAAAGATAGTTTTCCCAAGGATTTCCTTCTCCTTGAAACATTTTTATTCTTGATTGAGGGGACATAAGTGGTTGTTCTGATCTTTGACCTAGGACACTGTATGAGAGTAAAGATGGAATGATATGCAGGTTCTAGAATGAAAGGATAACTTAATAAGTGCAAATACTAGACTTCAAATGGTTATGAAGATGCTAGGATTTGGAATGACTCAAATGATGACAACTCTAAAGTAATATAAAGGTAACTCTAGTTTTGAAAATGATTACGTAGGCTAGATTTAACTTGTGCTATGATGGATAGATAGAAGGACAATGCTTTAGAAAAAAGGGTATGCTAAGGTAGGAGATGATGGACCCCAAGCAAGTTACCCTATCTCCAGATATTGATATGTTTCCCAACTCAAGTATGATAGACCTTAAGTGGTAAAAGGTAATAAGATATATAATGTTTGATTTAAGACCAAAAGGAGTGATCTAATTGCAAGATCAAGATTTTTGTTTTTGACCAATGATGGTTAAGAACTAAGGATGTTACCAAATGAATGGATATGAATGCATTGACTGATATGCAAGGATTGAAGGTTGAAACCTAAAAGATCAGAACTAAAAGATGATTCCCTAGGAATATGCAATCTCAAGTAGGAGCACTAGGGTCATTTTCAATGTGTAGGTCTAGTTTGTTTCTCAAAGGACGTTTATAAAAATCTCTTAGAAATGTGTCCCGATTGCGATAGTTCTTCAAGATGCATTTTCTAATGAAACTTGGACTGTGATGACTATGTTTGAAGAAGCAAAATGTAGATCTTCTCTTAGGGATTTTGGTCTTGCGAGAGATCATGCAGACGTTTGCACTGTTTTACTGTTGGACAAAATTGGAGGTTTGCAAAGTGCAGTTTCAATGTTACGAGTTTTAGGTGTGGTGTTCGATTATGATTGGAAATGTTTGTTTTGAACACATAGGCAAAACATAATAGACAAAATAACTGTTTGAATTTTGAACAAAATAAGAGCACAATCAATTACAACCCTAGGTTGGCAAAGACAATATTTGTTAGGTTCCCACCGTGGATAAATTCGATTGCACTTATTTAGAGCAAATAGCTTAGAATCTTGGTAGCATTGGCTTCCCCTTGCATGATACTCACTTCTTGGGCATACCATGCTTTGAATTTCTAAATACCTAAAGATCTCGATAAATTTGCTATCTCAACTTTGAATTGGGAGAATGTGGGATGGCTTCAAAGGTTTGACCTCCTATGCTAGCAAATAGAAGGTTTTTGGCTGCTACAACAATTGGTTTCTAATAATGGAATCTGTTCAGGTGACCATACATGTGACATTTTTCTCAATTAAGAGGTCTCCCATCCCTTGCGGGTTTTTATGCAACACTGTGTGGATTTCACATCACATAGATACTGAGGGAGACATACATCAGTTTAACACATCCACACCTGTTGCTTGTGAGTTTTCTCACAAACACATTATTTTTTAATAGTGGCTCGAAAGAATCTTGACTTTAGTTTGTTACCACTTGGTTTGTTCTCTCTCACTTGGCCTAAGGGCTTCTCGGGAGGAAGGTTGTCTAAAAAGGTTAAACACAAAAGAGCCCAGCACTCAAAACACAAAAGACACTGGTTAATTATAACAGACCAAATCTAAATGTGATCTAATCTAAAAATTAGACAATTGGTTTTAAATCACAATTTTTTCGACATGCATCCTATATCAAAACATCATTAGTAGTTTGTGTTTCCAAGTCTTTGACACACAAGGGGGAAGTTGCACAAATTGTTAGCCCAAGATTAGCCTCAAAGATTAAAACCAGCTGAAACACTGTTTGTACCAAGACAAACTAAAAACACTACCACACTAAATGAAACAATCAAGGGTCGGTGCAAGAAGATGATTCCACTTTTCGGCCAAAAAGTGGAATTGTTTTCCTTGATTTTCAGATTTTGTCTCATTTGAGCTTAAATTTTGAAACACTTAGAGATTGAATCTTGGAAAAAGTCACTAATATAAAAGATAGCCCTCTGAGTGTACTTTCCAAATATGTAATTTATTTTAATACCCACATAATAAAAAATAACTTTTTGAATGGAGTTTTGAAAACTATGTTTTAAAAATGCCTGTTTCAGGACCATACCATGCATTGTACGACCCACACTTTTTGACACAATTAAAATTATTTTCTCAAACCATTTTGGGAAATGGTTTGTAATACACTGAAGATTGATGAGCATATTTTTCTGTATTTTTTTTTCTAGTATATTTTTTTTAATTAATTTTTTAATGGCCGTAATTATCTTTTTAAAAATTTGATGTGTATGACCCACATAATTTGACGTAAACTTAGCATTTTTTGATTTTTTTTTTAAATACAATTTTTTTGTGTATATTGATGACATAATTTTTTTTCCAAAAATCATTAAAATAAAAAAGTTATTAAATTAACAAAATTAGTTAATATTTTAAATTTATGGACCCGATTTAGTATAAATTAAATGAAAAATAGTTAAAATAATCCATTTTTAAATAAATTTACATATTTAGAATCTAGACAGTATAATCTGAAATGGGTTTTAATTTCGTATAAAAATCCTCTGATTAGAGGCACGTAAACTATTTCAGAAGTTCATATTTGTGCTTTCATTCATGGAGATTTGAATTTGCAGGTCCATGTCTCAGGTGTGGCCATCCCAGGCCTATCCCGGGCCTAATCCCAAGCCAAGTGGTGGGTTGTGGAATCAACTTCCATAGAACGGGCCCCCATTTTCAAACAAGGGTGGCTTGTGGAAAAAAAAGGAAAAATACGATTTAGAATTAAAAACGGGCCCCTGTTTCTAAAAAATGGGCCCCCGTTTTGTTTAAAAGCGGGCCCGCATTTTAGAACAAAATGGGGGCCCGTTTATTTTTGCTTCAGGCCCTCGTTACCTTTCGGCTCGGGAGCCCGAAGCATAAACGAGCCCCCGTTACCTTTCGGCTCGGGAACCCGAAGCATTAACGGGCCCTTGTTTTTTGAAAACGGGCCCCCATTTATAAGAGCATGTTTTCCAATGCATGGACTTCCGTGAATTTGTGACTCATTACCTTGCACTTGCCCTCAACTATCAAACTAAACAAGACTAATAAACACCCAAAACAATAAACAAAACAACACAAACTAGAACAAAAACTAATTAAGAGCTAACAAAATTATATATCTATTTCTAAGTAAAAAAAACAAAATCTAATTAACAAAAACAAAAAAAATCTTAAAAAATAAATCTAAATCTAATTAACAAAAACAAAATCTAATTAAAAAAAACAATCCAAATAACAGATTAAAAGTCTAAACTAATTAACAAACTAAAAATCTAAGCTAATTAACAAATTAAAATCTAAACTAATAAACTAATTAAAATCTAAACTAATAAACTAATTAACAATCTAAACTAATAAATTAATTAAAAATAATCTTTCATATTATAGCCAACAATATGATCTTGGTACCGACTTAATATAAAAGAAGCCTAAGTTATAATAACAATAGTGGAGAGTATAATAGAAGCTTGCTGAGATAATACTAGTTCTTTCTTCTTGTGCACTAACACTTAATGAAGTGGTTTGCAACAGGATTGTATTGTAGGCAAATCAGAAGGCAGGGAAATATGGTAAAAGCGGCAAATATTCACAAGGAAGTCTGTTGAAAGCAAATTAGCACAAAGAAAATTACAAATACTACCTGTGAAGGGCCTCTTTACGCACAGAATAAAGGGATTAAAACCCCGCACTGAGCGAAGATTGTAATTTATTTTATTAAATAAAATATGGCTTCGCCTTTTACCGAGCCAAAAAAAAAAAAAAAAAAAATAAATAAAAAACTAAATTAAATATCTAAGCTACATACTAATTAAAAGTTAAAACTAAAAACTAAAAAGGAGATACGTGAAAACTTATAAAAAAATAAAACAATAATGTGGCACTTAAAACTTAATACAAAATAAACCTAAAAATATTTACACTTAAAAAAAAGTATTTAATGAACCTGCGAAGTAATTATAAATGCCTGAAACATTTTTTTAAAGACTGCAATATATTTGTTAATCCAAGTTTGTCATAGATGTATTTCATAAACCAAATTTGCCAAAAACATGTGTATAAAATAGATTGCAATGTATTATTAACTAGACCTGTAATATATGGAATCAAACCCGAAATGTTTTAAATCAAATTGCAACATGTTAATTTGAGTTTCAGGCAATGTTTGAAATGCATGTAGAACATGGAGGCCGTGGGAGCAAAGACAAGTGCGTGGTTTGCTGAACAGAAGCTTCGATGCATGAACTATTTTTAAAACACCTCAATATACAAAGGCACGCTGATTGTCATTGACAGAAGAATCCTGATATGCAAGTGTTATAATATGACAATAGGTCTTTTGGATCACATGGATAGGGCAATGAGCTGCGTAGAGAATGCAAAATGGAAGGCATGAGAGAATGAAGGGAGAGAAGCGTGGGGTGATAAGGAGTGGCTGGAGAGAGGCTTGCGCGAGAGGGAGAGTAGGTAGAGGCTGTGAGGAGGTGTGAAGAATAACAAGCAACCTGAACTTTTTGATTTCTAACAAACAAATCTGCAAACAACCTGCAAATATTAGACTCTCAAACAACTCGCAAACAAGATAATAAAAAACCTTGAACAAACCTACAAAAGAAAAATGTTAAAATCTCTCAAGAAAACTTGCAATGACACTAATTAGAATATCAAAAACTCCATCAGGGGAAAACAAGACAAGGGAAAAGTCCCACCGGGTTTGCCAAATGAAGATGGAGGAAATGGGTGTCTGAATCAAAGATTCAGACTTGTTCCAACATTCAATGATGAAGTACTTGCAAGAAACATACATGCAAAGCAAATATCCAAATGAAACACTCATGCACGCTACAAAAACCCACCCCATTGCACTCCTATCAACCAAGATCTTGTGTTTAAGAATGATGCTCTGGGAAGCACATGCACAAGAGGATATGGTGAATAAAGAATTGAGATGAATGAAAATGATATGAAAAAAAGAGAAATCAAAAGCATGAGAAAACAAGAATGCGAGAATGCAAAAGTAAACTAAATTGCTAGACGATTGAAATGAGAGGGGACGGTTGGATTTAAATACTTCTCCTTAGCGTGAATCCAAGCATCATGATAGATGTGGAGTAAAAGAGATGTAGAAATGAAGAGTGTTTATCCCACATGGATTAGATGAGTGAAATGGATAGAGATAAGAGATGATAAATAAAGTGTGTAGTGGATGTGTAGGAGATTTAAGAAAATAGTGGATGAATTAACATGCCCCCTCACCCTTGCAATCCTAAAAGTGACAGATCACTCACTATTTGGCATCCCTCAGCTCAAGACTATGTCAAGTAACCCAGGTGTCTCTGGAGCAAGAGTCTGCATTAGAAATCACCTAGGTGAACTAGTAACATTAAAATCTTCATCATTGTCATAGGAAACTAACAATATTGCAAAAGCCCAAGCTCTTTTGCTCGGTTTATCATTGGCCAAGAAATTATGTTTTAAGAAAATCCATGTTGAAGGAGATTCCACTTTGATTATTAATGCGTGTAAAACTAGAATGTCTCACAATTGAAATATAAGCTATCTACTCTCTCAAGCTTGGGCTCTCCTAGACTCTTTTGAAGCTTTTATTCTCTCTCACACATTTAGAGAAGGCAACAATTTGGCAGACAGATTGGCTAATATGGGTTGTGACAACTTTGAAATTGACTCAAGCATTGGGGCCGTAAAATTAGATTCTTTTCCCCATTTAAAGGAAATTGTGATTGAGGACATTCAAAAATTGAATAGGGAAAAAGCGACATCACACATTTGAGAAATGAGACAATAACAACTTTATAAACTTCCAAGTATACATAGGTCATGGCATATTAAAGAATTTTTCAAGTCGAATGAAATAGTCGATAATAATGTAGTCGCCAATTTAGACACATTCCCATCTGTAGAGGCAATTATGAAAAGAAAAAGTATGCCACCTTAAAGGAAAAATCAAATAAACAAACAAAACATTATTGAAATCAGAATTGCATAATCAAGGTCATACTTGGTTATGATTGCAATCTACGTGCGAAAATCAGGCCAAAGCATGTCTATAACTTGGGGAAGGACTCTTGCATACCACACGACACATGAATCAACCCTCATTTATTACCCTACATTTTTTTGAAGATTGCAAGATACGAAGACCCGATTTCTTCCTCTACTTATATTGATTGTTTTGTAGGCAACACAATCCATAACAATCTCTCGGTGTAGGCTCTTGGTTAGCGTCAATTTTTTGTAGAATGGACTACAGACCCCAAAATTATAGGGTCCACATTGTGGTTGCAAGTTTGGAGAGGCCGCATTCTGGGAAAATCACAGACGATATTCTCAGACAGATATTCATCGTCAATAATTCTCAGGTGAGAAAAAGTGTGAAGCGAGTAAATAGGGGAAGAAATTATGTTCCACAAGAAAACCGTATTTTGTTTCCTTCACAGTTGGTGTCCATTTTTCTCTCCAATGCATTAGATTTGTTGCAGTCACTTGAATTGCTAGAAGTAATTGCAGGTAATGTTATTTGAGAAGTTTATCTTCCAGGGAACAAACTAGTAAGGGAAGTTCAAAGCTTGACTTGTGGAATGGTCATGTAGAGATTGGGGGTTTATTTCCAGGGCAGCTCTTGCTAAATGGACAAGCATATGTCTCCTTATATGATAACATCAAACACACTCTGGAACTGCATAATTTCAGGTTTCTTCAATTCACTTTAGACAAGTTTGTTAGGGTCTTTGGGTAGGAATTGGTAGACAAAACAAAAAGGAAAGTTAATGCCTTGCTTCTCTTTCTCAATGTAAATGAATTTCACTCGGATTCTCATCCTCAATCTGTAGATTCATCTGTTCCTTTTGCTTCGGTGCCCGACCTCAACATACCACCAATTTTTGGGGATGCTCTCGTTGGTTCCGCTTCTGCAGACTCCCCTTCTCTTGCAAAGGGTGATAGAGCCGCACAACACATCGAAGGTGTTGTGCCCCTTGATGTCCTTGAGGAGAGCGAAATCCCCATGAAAGAATAATTTACAACAAAACTTGATTTTTTTTTTGCTTGGTAAAAAGAAGACCCAAGGAATGATAATTTTGGGTTTACGATGCTAGATTTATGCTCTGCAATCCGATGATGGCAATCCTGTTCTCAATGCCGATGCTATGAAGTCTTTTTTGGCGAGTTCAATATAGTGGAGGTTTCATTATGAAATGCCAACTCATGTTTTTTTGGTGCGAAGTTCACTTCACTCACCACATTCTCTTCTTGCCCCTGTTCTTCATGGCTACTCATGTGGGCCCTTACTGGTTTTTGTCTATTTTCTGGTTTCCTACTTTTGGCCTTGCAAAGTCAATTTTGGCTCTATAATATGTTCTATGTTAGAGGGCTATTGGAGATAATTGTATAAATCTCTTGCTCCCCTCTAGTTTTTAGTCTTGCAAAAACAAAGTGCGTCGACTATGTAATATTTCCTTCTCCGCTTTAGCTAGGATGATATGTTTTATTTTGTGCCTTTAACTGAAGGTTTTCTTACTGTCTCTTTCCTCCCGGGTCGCCCTTTGAACCAATTTTTGTACTCTTATTTAAAATTAATATATTAGTGGCTTGCCACTTTTGCCAAAAAAAAATATTAATAAATAAAATGAAAAATAATGGAATAATGAATATTAATGAATGAGCATTATAAGATAATGAAGATGCCTATATAATGTGATGAAGAATAAAATAATGAGAAGTGAATATTATAATGGAAAATTGAATAATGGATCCACTTGATGATGTAGGAAAATTTAAGTTTAATTAAGAGGACATTTTAAATGGAAATTTTTATGTGTCTACACTTACAATGAATACAATGAATGGTGATACAAAGGGCACCCCTTGGTTATATAGAACAAGGTGAAACATAGTATTGCATAATATTAAAAAATGTGTCTTAATATGATCACTTGAGACATAAAGTGAAAAGTATCCTATGTGTACCCTAAGTAAAATTATAGTAACTCATATATATAGGACCTAGGCAATGAACTAATTTAGGCAAAGCACACTATTCACACTAATAGAGAGGTCCACATACGTATTGCACCAACTAAATGTCCTCTTTCTCATATCTTCATTAATTCATCGACAATACTCCCCAAAGTGTCAAAATTTCAAGCATCACCCTCCCATCCTCCACCATGTTGGTTCCCAAATCAACAAAATGTTAAAACCTAAAAACTAGCGAGGTTTTATGATTAGCTTTAACACCAGACTTGACCAATTGACAATAATTATTCAAGAAATGAGTAATTCCCCTACACTTTAGGCTCTGCAGGACCTAGGGGGTAACCCTTTCAACTATACCTAAGGATTAAATCATACACTCAACTGAGTATTGCATAAAAGATTATGTTCTCACCAAAATATGCTAAGAAACATGAAATTTCACTCATAATTGGCTCATGTCTTGGGAAAAATTCATTGATTATCACGAAGAACGAATGATTAAGAATAACTTACAAAATAAGAAATGACTAAAAAAATATTTATCATATTGAAATTTAGGTCCCTCTAGGGTTTGCAAAAGAAGACCCAATTGACCAGTCTCTTATCCATTCATAGAGTCTGAATGAAATAACCATTAGTGACAATGATATAAACACACAACCAATGATCTTTTCATTATTATTGCTTTACAATAACAAGACCTCTATAAACACACAACCAATGATCTTTTCATTATTATTGCTTTACAATAACAAGACCTCTTATGAGTATACTCATGACATGCTTTTGATCTTGAGATGTAATATGATGATCTTCAGTATTCAACTAAAAGCCATATTTAACATGTTCCTTGAACATGAGTCTTCAACCAAACACCTGCTATAGAAAATGTGCAACAAGAACCCTGCAAATCCTTGATAATTATGATTCAAAAGAAAATTGCTTACAATTAAGAGACATCACAACATACTTTGAATTCATACTGTGCAAACTGGCCTGCTTATCATAATCACAAGTTTGATTACAACATATTGAAATTAGAACTTCAAACCCAGTCCTAAATTAGCCTATACAAACAATTAAATATGCTAAAATATGCTAAAACTGGAGAATGGAACCCCCTATAAATAAGAGAAAGAAGAATATATAGAAGGAAAGGAAACTTCAGCTTTGGTGTGCTGATGACATCTGTCCTCTTCTTCCAAATCTGATATGCATTTGATTCTGGAATCCTCCGTCTCTCTGCTCTCTCTTTTGTAATTGAAAATATTCCTTTTGTTGACATATGTTTATCACAACTAAGAATATTCCCCCATTTTGTTTCGTTTACAATTTCACCTATCCAGATCCCTTTGCAAAAGTCTTTATTCCTAGGTGAAAACATTTCATTCCTGGGTAAAAATACATCCTCATAATAAAAGATAATAAAAGACAACAAGTATGCCTTCATTCTTTACATGTGTCTTCATTTATATGCTTACCCACTCCAATCTCTTTGTAAGACCTTTCTTGATTTCCCCTAATGTGACCACACTTCCGTGAGAGAATAAAACAGGCATATATTATGTCCTCGTGATTAATTACCTTTATTACTCACATGAATACTTTTTGCATATGCATTTTACTTTACTGGTGAAAATACTTCTCCTCTCAGTAATGTTATTCACCCAGTGAAAAGTCATTCTTATCTTTCACTCATTCACCTTGGGTAAGTATCCTTTAAGCTTTGCATTCTTAATTTTCACTTCTTTACACATTTAAATAATAATCCATTTACTTTTAAAATCTGGATTTCCATATTTCAAATTTCCTTTGGGTGGAAATATTCAGCTACTGCTGCACACTTTAGGGAACAAACTAATCTCCACTTTGATTACACTTCACTTGCAACTATATTTGTCTCCTTACTTATCCCTGGGTGAAAACTAATAACCCATTGCAAATTAATGCTCATATGTGAAAAGACACTTATCCCATTATTAGTCTTTCAAAATGATTTCATTTTCCAAGTGAAAATGAATTTGGCCAATAAAACAAAATTATTTCCTCTACTAGTAAAACATTTTACAACCTCTTTAACTGCATATTTGGCTACAGAAATTTAGTAATTTTGAGAACCTCCCCCTTTTCTTGTATATCTATTTCTTTGAATGATTCTGTGAGACAGTTCACTTGCCCTATTTGTAACTGCACATTTTGCATACATCTTTGCTATGGGTGGCTACACCCGTAACATTTGACAAATGCCCTCTACATTTTGATGGATGCCCATGTCTTACTCCTGCCAGATGCATTTACTTGGAAGATTTTAAAGCTTTTCATCGAATCCATTTTGTGTATATCCTGCAGCTTGCATCCCATGAGATGACAAGCTCTTTGAGGCATTTCTCAAATTGCTTACGTGCCTTGTCTTACTCCCACATTTTGCATTCATTTCTGCCAAAGTATATCCAACTATAATATCTGACAGAAATAATCATTCTTGATGCTTTAGAGGATGTACATACACTATTTCAAAGCTCACATATTGGCATAGGCATGGAGAAGATGCTGGGAGAGGTTATGGTGTTGATTTTACACCTACCAATTCGTATTTGCTTGAAAGCTTGAAAGCTTTTGCAACAAATCCATTCTATGTAGATTCTGCAGTCGTGGCATTCCTAAGACAATGTTCTTTGAGGCATGGTGTGAAAGAGCTCACGCCTTGTATACACTTCCCCATTTTGCTTGCACATATGCCAGAACTCTATCAACTAAAATACCTAATAAAATTCCTCCATTATTTGATGGATGTCAACACACTGTTCCAAAGCTCTCATATTGGCACTGGCAGGGAGGTAGCAAAGGTTGTGGAATGTGGCATTTACACCTGCTAGTTGCATTTTCTTTAAAGTTTCTAAAGCCTTTCAATAAATCTATTTTGTGCATACCTTGGGATCATGGCTTCCATGAGACCACATTTCTTTGATGCATTTTTCAAACAACTCACACACTTTGTCTATGGTCTCACATTTTGCGTACATCCCAACCAGAGCATTCCCAGCTATAAAATCGGATAAATTTCCTTTATGCTTTGATGGGTGTCATCACACTGTTCTAAATTTCCCATTCTGGTGTGCATACCTACACATGCTGATGAAACACGGAAAGGGTTGGGGAACTTGGCTTTACATCTGCTGCATACATTTTCTTGGAAGGTTTCTGTGGCCTTATTAACGAATCTACTGTGTGCAGATCTTGCGATCACTATGGCTCAATACCACCTTTCCTCGAGGCACTTATGAAACCCTAGATTCTTTCCGCATCACAAATTTAGGGCACACTCATCATTCACTTGGAGCTCACCGAGGCTTATTTCTCATTTTGCAGAGCTGTCGAGAAATAATTCCTTTCGCCATGCTTAATATGAATGGGCCCACAAGACTCTGCATTCAATTTTTCAACTTGGCACTTGCTGAGATTGAAAATAACATTTGTCGAGCACTCAAGAAGAACCCTTTGCCGAGATGCATTATGGGGCCGCATTATGGTCGAAGGACCCCACGTTAAAAAATATCACTTTGCAATTGAGAGAATATATTTAATAATGATTTTAAAACTTATTTAAAACCACTACTTTCCCGTGAATTTTGAAAGAAGGGGTCCCACTAGATGCCCTCAAACCCCTTGACATCATTTCCAATTGAACATTAATATATCATTATTTGAATGCTTATAATTCAAATGTCTTGGGTTTGACTCCTCGGCTTGTGAATTGTTCAGCTGCGCACACTTGAGGGCAAGTGTTGATCGCCGCGCGGCTTCAAGGACTAGTCTCGCCTCAGCTCGCCTCTCTCTTGAGCCTCAAATTGGTTGTTAATGGCCAAGGCAAGGTTCCAGGTTTGAGCGCTCGAATGAGATGCGGGGATACCCCGAGGATAACAAAAAACAAAAAAAATAAAATAAAAAATGTAAGAGACATATTTAATAAACAAGCGATTTAAGCTTTCTCTGGAACAATGTCGGGTCTCCTTGTGAGTTTGACCTAAATTTTTTTCATGCGCAAACAACTGGGCCTGGAACTAACATGAAGTCATCTCAATATGTATTCAGATAAAAAAAAGTGAAAAATATCATCACTGAATTTTGATTTCTTGACCCCTCTATGTAGTGACCAAAATGAGCTCAAAACCTCTGGAAACACTTTCAAAAACTGATCAAATGACCACATGAGATCATGGCAACTGGCATAAATGTAGACTGATATGTTGGGAATCACACAATAAGACAGATTCTTATGATGATTCATGGAATGCAAGATATTAATACCAAATTTGACTACTTAGTATTTCCTGCACTGGAACCTGCCAGAACCCTTTCAAACCATGTTTCATATGGATCTTGAAAAAATAGCAAACGATGTCGCGAAGATCTGAAAAAATTGCATAGGAGCTCATTGAACTACAAATAATTCAATAGACCAATTGGTTTAATGTGTAGGGCATTGGGTTGAAAGATAAAAATCATAATGCAGGGTTACTTTAATAGTTTTAACACCGATTTGCCAATAAAACTGAACAATCTTCATTTGGTTTCAACCTGGGAAAGACATCAAACAAAGTGCTAAGGGTCTAAAAACTGACATGCGAGCTCATTAAAATTTGGAGAATCATAGAAAAATATTAACTTGCTGTAACAATTATTTGGATATGAAATCTAAATTCTCAAAGTGAGCTCTTTAAAAAATATCTCTCTATGTAAACAACAAAACACTGCAAACTGCAAATGGTTTGGAGTTGGCAAACATGTCAATTGAAGTCCCGAGGATCTAAGAATTGGCAAAGGGGTACATCAATATGTTGGTAATATAGGAAAATTATTGGTTTGCCATGACAGTCAACATGATGTGAGATGAATGCCTCCAAAGTAGGCCATCTAGACAATTCTAAAAATGTGCATAATGTAGATTTGTGCTAACCCCCCAAACTAGGTGCATGAAAAATGAATCTAATCTGATCATGGGAAGCTATAAGTGAGCATATACACTTAGTGATAATAGGTGAACACATTCTCATAGCCATTTCTCATCATTTTCAATTGGCTTCAAAATGTATCTTTCCAATGTGAGCTACTTGGGCAATCTTTACAGGTGTATCTCTGAGTGTTGCGATTGATTTTCCATCATAGGCACTTCAAATTTCTCCCAAATTTGAAGGTGCGAACACACCATATCATCAATAAATGATATTTTACATCAATGTGCTTTGTATGTGTGAAAAAAGTAGAGGTCTTTGTCAAGTTGATGCCACTTTGTTTTTTGCATCTAATATGAACTACTCCATGACTTAGCCTAATGTCTAAACAAAACATCTAAAGTTAGATGGATTTCTCAAAATGAATAACTAAAATTTACTCAACTTTTGTAGTGGATAAAGTAAAAACCTTAAATATATCTCCAATTGATAGCACCATTAATAAGATAAAGACAACTACTAATATATTTCATATTATCAACATATGATACCCAATTAGAATCTATATAACCTTAAATATCCCCAGAGACACCATCTCCTTAATAATATAAAGATAATCAAAAGTACCTTGGAAATATTTAATACACACTTCACTACAACCTAATGATCGTGTCTAAGATTAGACATAAAATTATCAGCAATGTGAGTTCAATGTTGTCATTGATGTCAACCTAACATGTGTAGATTGCTGCTTGATATGTAAAGGCCCACAAATGTTCATATTACTTTTCAGTGTGGTTTCATGTGTTGCGGTTTGGAGGACAAGTTCATATTGTTCATGCAATTTTCTACTTCAAAACTCAAGTGTTGGGTTTCTCCACAAATGAAGTTATGTTTTTCTATTGTTCGACGCTATCATTTGTGTTGATCTCTAACTGATTTAGTTGCTTCATCTTATTTGTATCATACTCTTCTAGTCTAGATATGTATTAAAGGTTAAGGTATTGTTAGGGATCTTACCATGGCATGTCAAGATCCACATTAATTCATTTACATTAGATAATGTTTTTAGGCCAACTGGTTAACATACTTTATTGTTTATCTACATGTTACCTTTGATGCTAACTTTGGAGGATGTGTTGTTGTGTGTGGTTCATGGGAATCAACTTAGGAAGACATGTTGTGATGTATTTGGGTCCCCTTTATCTCTTAGCATGGATTGCATTTAGCGTAGTTGCTAATGGTGGCCTAATTGGTGTAATTTATGTTTATTTTGTTTGGGTCTGACCTAGTTGAGAGTTTCAGTGAATAGGTTGATATAAATAGATGTGAATATGTGTGAATTTGGGTTTGGATTGATTGAAAGTGATTTGGAAGTGTATGTGGGAAGCATAACTGCAAATATCAGTGTGTGATGAGCCTTGATGATCACATCTTTCAGTATGATAGAGTTTTGAGACAACGAATGTGTGTGTTGTGTTTTCCATAATATTGGTCACTTGAATCAAAGGTTCAAGGATAGTTTCATGATTAGGAGACCTTATTCATTTTAATTTTTCATTCCTCTATGCCTGTCAAAAGATAAGGAGTCCTTTTGGAAGCTTGTGCAAATTTTTATCTTGCCTTGGGATCGTTAGTCTTAGCCTATTAGTCCACTATATCTTGTGCTAAGGTTGTACTCCTTAGCCTACAAGTCTAAATTAGGAGCAATGAGCTTCCTTGGCCTTGTGCCTAAAATATTATATTGAGATTCATACAGTGAGTGTGATTCTCATTATGGTTTTCACACATTGGGTTTTCTATTTAAATATTTAGTGTTCATGTGCTTGGTGTTTATTGATTCATCTTTTATTAATGTTTGAATGGCTATACATAATTGATAAGTGTTTGTGATTGAAATATTTAAGGATTTTCTCAAGACTGATTCACCCCCCACTTTTCGTTTTATGGTGTGTTCAAAACTTTGTATCAAAGCAAGGTTCCTCTAGGAAAAGCTTAAATGCTTGAGGAAGGTTCAGGATGGCGCAAGATAGTGGTCACAAATTAGTACCAAAGTTGGATGACTCAAATTAATCCTTTTGGAAGGAGAATATATGGAATATTATTTGGATTCTATGCCATTTAGAATATGGGATGCTATCAAGAATGGATATACTCCTCCGACTAGTGGTCCTTATCCGTGGATGAGATCAGGTTGCAAGAAAATAAAGCCAAGGCAAGGAACTCACTTATAAGTGGTTTGAGTGACTCAGAGCTCTTGAAGGCCATGTCCTGCAAGTTTGTAGAGGAAGTTTGGGAGAAGCTGAGCAATTTATGAAGGAGAACAAAAGAATAAGCAAGTAAAGATGTCTAAAGATGAGAACATTGAATGTTACCTACATTGAGTGAATCAGGTAGTAAGTCCAATTAGAGGTATTGGCATAACTATGGAAGACAATGAGGTTGTGGAACAGTAATGAGAACACTACCTAGATCTTAGAGACCTAAGATATATGTTATTGAGTAAAGTCATAATATGGATACATATATCTTGGATTAGCTCTATGGATGAATTTTTTCTTTTGAGATATCAGAGTTTGAATATTATACAATATTAAGAAGGAAATTGCATTCAAAGCTACCAAGAAGATTGAACATGTACCTAAAAGAAGTAATTATCTAGATGATGATGAATTAAACTTTGTGAGAAGACTAAATAAAGGATCCAAAAAATACAAAGGTAAGTTGTCCTTTAAATTTTTTAATTATGGAAGAATTGGTCATTATGTTGATAGATGTATTTTCAAGGAATATAACTATAAGAGACCTGATGAGGATAACAAGAGAAAGGATAATTATAGAAGACATTTCACAAATAAAAGAATAGATGATAGAGACAAGCCTACGAAGAGTTTTTATTTAATGGAGACCCATTCATCTGAAGATGAAGATTGTGATTTTTGGTATTTTGGTATGGTTTTGTCATTGATGTCAACACCTACTGAAAACTAGCACTTTGGAGATCCAGCAACATTCACCGACAAGCAAGTAACTATTGCACAGTTACTGGTATATGGTTCACTGGCAGGATATAATGTTCACCAGTATTTGGAATGATATGGAAGACACTTGGTAATGTCGAAGATATCGTGTGGACACTTTGTTTTGAAGAATTAATCATTGGTATATTCATATTTGCATATTTGCCTTTACCGACAAATAGGTCCAGGTTATCTAGGGTTACACCGACAGGTTTATCTTTTCCAGATCAGCATGGCACGCTATGGAGATGATTTATTATTTTTGTAAATGCATTAAGCCGACATGTTCAATTGGTTATTGTATCGGATATGGTATTGTATGTAAAATGATTTTATTGTAATATCTTGTAGAGCCGACCTACTAAAATTGGTCTTAGGGTATGGTATATATGTAAGATCTTATTTGTAAGATCAAGTGTGGAATGCAAAAAAGAATTGAGTGAAGGTATATGCGAGATCAAGAAGAGGTATACACGAAGATATCATTTGAAGGTGAAGCTAGGTTTTTGTATAAGCATATCAACATTACACCGGTACTGAATCCAGCATATGAAGATGCTATTTTGTGCAATACATTCTTATTGGATTTAACCATCCATTTGTAGTCAGTGTGACTCCCATTTTGTGATTGAGCAGTGAGCTCTAGGCTGTTGGCCTTTTTGCATGTGCAAACCCCATTATGTACACTTACTATCTGCAGTAGTATCATCTGATTGTGGGTAAGGTTTCCCACCATGGTTTTTCCCCTTACAGGGTTTCCACGTACAAATATTGGTGTTATGTGTTGTGGATGACTTTATGTTTATGTTTCATGCATTAATCCTTACCAGTATAGCAATTTACTGTTAACACTGTCTACCGACATACTTAACTGCTTTACCGGCCGTATTAAGCATTAAGTTGGTTAATTAGTTTTTGGTTTGAAATTATTAGACAACTGATTCACCCCCCCCTCTCAGTTGTCTCTGGGACCTAACAATTGGTATCAGAGCCTAGTCCTCTTTTGCAGAAGTTTAACAACTTGAGGAGATCCAATGTCTACTAATTATTTCAGGAAGGATAGTCCTAAACTTGATGGAACCAACTATGGGATATGGAAGATCAGAATGGAGACACATCTGAATTGCATTGGTAAAGACATCTGGGAAGTTACAAAGAATGATTATACTGCTGTTGTAGCTGGTCAGACTACTCCAACTACCTTAGCTAAAGATGAAGAGAATGATTGCAAGACAAGAGAAGCACTTTTGAGCGCATTATCAGATCAAAAAATCATGGGATTATCAGATCAAAAAATCATGGGATTATTAGATAGGTCTACTGCTAAAGCTATTTGGGATCATTTGGAAACACCAAATGAAGGAGATTCCACAGTCAAGATTGCAAAACTTGAAAGCTTCCGAGTCAGGTATGAACATCGCTTTTATGGAAAGAGTAAATGAAATTGTTTTGGGTATTAAATGTTGTGGAGGAACTTTGAGTGAGGATGAAATTGTTTCAAAAATCTTAAGAGGTTTGCCACTAGCATATAAAATGAAGGTTACTGCTATAAATGAGTTGAGAACAATGCCTAATACATCAGTAACTAGGGATACATTGATTGGAAAACTTTCAGCCTTTGAAATTGAGGAATTTGGTCTTGTTGCTACTATAAAAATTGATTTGGCCTTTAAAGCGTCAACATCATCTGCTCCATCATTTGACAAATCAGACTGGAGAGCCTTTTATGCAAGAGAACTTGAAGAAACCAGAAAGGAGAATGAAGAGCTTGAAGAGCTTGAAGCATTATTTGCAAGAAAAATGCCAAAAGGTCCAATTGGAAGTGAGTATGAAGGTAAAACACCCTTTAAATGTTTTAACTGCAATAAGATTGGTCATATGGCTTCGAGATGCCCTGATAGACATGCTAGACTAAGAGAAGAAGCTAGAAGAACATACAAGCCTAATCCTGAATATCAGAGATACAGATTTAAGAAGAACAAAGACAAATCTTGTTACATTGCTGGTGAAGGTGTGACTGATGATTCTGATGAGGATCCAACATTCAATGGATGGGTTTTTGTTGCTATAACAGAAGATCAACTGACACCTACTACTCAACTGGTAGAACAAGCCCTAGCAGCTACAGTTGAAGCAAAGGATGAATGGATCATTGATTTAGGATGCTCACATCATATAACTGGAGATAAAGGTAAATTCTTAAACTTTCAAGAATACAATGGAGGTTTAGTAAGATTTGGAGATGACAAATTTTGTTCAATCAAAGGTAAGGGTTCAATATCTCTTGATGGTAAGCATAACACTGACAATGTCTACTATGTTGAAGGATTAAAGCATAATCTTTTAAGTGTTGGTCAATTAGTTGAGAAGGTATTTCAGTTACAATTTAAAAATGGAAAATGCAAAATCATGAATAGAACTAGTTTGGAAATTGCAACCGGTAATCAGACTAGAGGCAATATCTTTCATTTGAATAACAGTGAAAATGCATGCTTAAGTGCACATATAGATGAAAGTTGGTTATGGCATAAGAGACTATGTCATGTAAACTTTGATTGCATGGTAAAAATCAGTACTTCTAAGGCAGTTAGAGATCTACCTAAAATTGTGAAACCTCAGAATACAATTTGTAAGGAATGTCAATTTGGAAAACAAGTTAGAGCTAATTTCAAAAGTATTCCAGAAAAATCCAATAATGCTCTTGATTTAATTCACACTAATTTATATGGTCTAGCTAGAACTAGAAGCTTACAAGGTGATAGATATTTCATGCTAATTATTGATGATTATTCTAGAATGTGTTGGGTTACTTTTCTCAGAGAAAAATCAGAAGCACTTGGAAAGTTCAAACTATTCAAAGCAATGGTTGAAAATGCAACCGGTAAGAAAATCAAATGTTTAAGATCAGATCAAGGAGGAGAATTAACATCTAAGGACTACATTCTATGAAGTGAATGGAATCAAAAGACAGTTATCAACACCTCAGACACCACAGCAGAATGGAATTGTTGAAAGGAAAAATAGAACTATCTTAGATGCAGCAAGAAGTATGTTATCAGAAGCAAATCTACCACATGTGTATTGGATAGAGGCAGTTAGCACGCCTGTCTATACATTCAACAAAGTTCACATCAAAGGTGAAACTGGTAAGACCCCTCATGAACTATGGTTTGGTAATACTCCTACTCTTAAGTATTTCAGAATTTTTGGAAGTAAATTTTATATTAGAAGAGATGAGTATATTGGCAAATTTGATCCTATAAGTGATGAAGGAATATTTCTTGGTTATTCATCTAAGAGTAAGACATATAGATGTTTTAATAAGAGATTGCAAAAAATTGTTGAGAGTACAAATGTAAAGATTGATGAACAATTCAGAGGAACTTCAAGGTATATAGACTCTGAACCGACAACAAAAATTGTGACAAATGAACCTACACTGAATCCACTGGTACAAAATGAAGATCCAATTACCCCGGTATCATCAGAAGATTCCACAATAATTGAAGAACAACAACAAACTAAGACACCCCGGTATGTAAGATTGAATCATTCTGAAGATCAGATAATTGGAAGCAAATTTAAAGGAGTTATGACAAGAGGAAGATTGGAAAATGAAGAGGTATGTCTTATTTCTCAAATTGAACCATCATCTATCAATGAGGCATGTGAAGATAAATTTTGGATTAAAGCTATGGAAGAAGAATTAGGATAAATTGAGAAAAATAATACTTGGACATTAGTTCCCCGGCCTAAAGATAAAAATGTAATTGGAACCAAATGGGTATTTAGAAACAAACTTAATGAAGATGGTAAGTTTGTCATAAATAAAGCAAGACTAGTGTGTAAGGGATATTCTCAGAAAGAAGGAGTTGATTACAATGAAACCTTTGCACCGATAGCCAGAATTGAGGCAGTTAGATTATTCCTAGCTTTTGCAGCTCACAAGGACTACAAAGTCTATCAAATGGATATTAAATGTGCATTTTTGAATGGAGATCTTGAAGAAGAAGTATATATTGAACAACTTGATGGATTTTCTTTGACAGATGACAATGATATGGTTTGCAAGTTAAGAAAAGCTCTGTATGGATTGAAACAAGCCCCAAGAGCTTGGTATGCAAGGTTGGATAAATATCTTTTGAAGATTGGTTTTACTAAAGGAAATGCAGATATCAATTTATTCTACAAAATAACTAATGATGACATCTTGATTATTGAAGTATTTGTTGATGATATAATCTTTGGAGGAGAAGATGGATTATGTAAGGAATTTTCTATTAAAATGCAGCAAGAATTTGAAATGTCTATGATTGGAGAAATAAAATTCTTTTTAGGATTGCAGATTTCACAGACTGATGAAGGTATATTTTTGAGTCAATCCAGGTACTTGAAAGAATTACTAAAGAAATTTGGGATGGAGAACTCTAAACCGGTAAGCACACCTATGACTACAAATGACAAATTATCTCAAAGGGATGAATCTACACCTGTTAATCCAACTAGATACAAATCTATGATAGGAGGTTTACTGTATTTGACACAAACCAGGCCTGATATTATGAATGCAGTATGTATTGTTTCTAGATTTCAGAGTAATCCTAGGGAAAATCATGAATCAACAGTAAAAAGGATTTTTCGGTACTTACAAGGCACAACAAATCTTGGATTATGGTATCCTAAAGATGAAAATTTTGACCTATGTGCATACACAGATGCAAATTGGGTAGGAGATGTGGATGATAGAAAAAGAACCATTGGAGGAGCATTCTTTCTTGGCAAGAGATTAGTTTCTTGGTTGAGTAAGAAACAGAGTTGTACATCTCTATCAACAGTAGAATCAGAATATGTTGCAGTAGCAACTAATTGTACACAGGTATTATGGCTTAAGCAAATGTTGAAAGACATAAAGGTAAAATGCAAGGAACCCATTACTATATATTGTGATAACACTGCAGCAATTGATATATCTAAGAATCCAATATTACATTCTAAAACTAAACATGTTTCTATCAAACTGAATTTTCTAAGGGAAAAAGTTGAAGAAAAGGAGATAAAACTGGTTTATGTGAATACTAAAGAACAACTTGCAGATATTTTCACAAAACCTTTGCCTAAGGAGACTTTTGAATATCTCAGAGATCAGCTTGGGGTCATACCACCACCGGTAGAGACTTAGACAGTTGATGATTGTCATCAACCGGTAGAATTAAAAAGACAATCTTTTATTCCGGTCTTTGATGAGGAAGCTACTTCTTAGGGGGAGTAGTTGGTATTTTGTATGAACTTGAATTTTGTAGCTTTGGCATTTGATGTCAAAGGGGGAGATATATCTATGGAAAAACACATTATCTTTTGAGGAAGAGATTGGTATTGAAAATAAATCTTTGGATAAACACATGTTGCTCCCAAGGGGAGAAATGGAGATTGTTGGTTTTTGGTATTTGGCATTTCTGTTTTGGCACTTTGATGGTTTTTCCATCTTGTGTTGCCATCAATGCCAAAGGGGGAGATTGTTGGTATTTTGGTATGGTTTTGTCATTGATGTCAACACCTACTGAAAACTAGCACTTTGGAGATCCAACAACATTCACCGACAAGCAAGTAACTATTGCACAGTTACTGGTATATGGTTCACCGGCAGGATATAATGTTCACCAGTCTTTGGAATGATATGGAAGACACTTGGTAATGTTGAAGACATCGTGTGGACACTTTGTTTTGAAGAATTAATCATTGGTATATTCATATTTGCATATTTGCCTTTACTGGCAAATAGGTCCAGGTTATCTAGGGTTACACTGGTAGGTTTATCTTTTCCAGGTCAACATGGCATGCTATGGAGATGATTTATTATTGTTGTAAATGCATTAAGCTGACATGTTCAATCAGTTATTGCATCGGATATGGTATTGTATGTAAAATGATTTTATTGTAATATCTTGTAGAGCCGACCTACTAAAATTGGTCTTAGGGTATGGTATATATGTAAGATCTTATTTGTAAGATCAAGTGTGGAATGCAAAAAAGAATTGAGTGAAGGTATATGCGAGATCAAGCAGAGGTATACACAAATATATCATTTGAAGGTGAAGCTAGGTTTTTTTATAAGCATATCAGCATTACACCGGAACTGAATCCAGCATATGAAGATGCTATTTTGTGTAGTACATTCTAATTGGATTTAACCATCCAACTGTAGTTAGTGTGACTCCCATTTTTTGATTGAGTAGTGAGCTCTAGGCTGTTGGCCTTTCTGCATGTGCAGACCCCATTATGTACACTTACTATTTGTAGTAGTATCATCTGATTGTGGGTAAGGTTTCCCACCGTGGTTTTTCCCCTTACAGGGTTTCCACGTACAAATATTGGTGTTATGTGTTGTGGATGACTTTATGTTTATGTTTCATGCATTAATCCTTACTGGTATAGCAATTTACTGTTAACACTGTCTACCAGCATACTTAACTAGTTTACCGGTATTAAGCATTAAGTTGGTTAATTAGTTTTTGGTTTGAATTTATTAGACAACTGATTCACCCCCCCCTCTTAGTTGTCTCTGGGACCTAACAGTGATGACTCAAATGATGAATTATTATTTTTAGCCAAAGAAAATGTTAATGAAAGGTCCAATACTCCACATGATGAATAGAACAATGGAAGATCAATGATTGTAAGGAATGCACTATGTGCAAAATAAGAACCTATAGCTTGGTTAATTGATTTAGGACGTTCAAATCATATGACAGGTGATAGAAGGAAGTTCCTTAACTTTGAAAAGTATGACGGTGGATCAATGAAGTTTGCTAGTGAAGATGATGTACCTATCTGTTGTAAAGGAACCATATCCATTGATACTAAGCATAAGCAAAATGATGTTTATTAAGACATAATATTTTGGGTGTGAGTTAGATGTGTAGTAAAGGTTAGAAGCTCATATTTCATGGATATGGATGTGAGATTAGAAAAGGAGTTTTCAGAAGGTTAGTTGTAGAAGGTATAAGAACAAACGAAATTGTCTATTACATGAAAGAAAAAAAGTAGTTATTTGTTGGCATAGAGAAACAAATGTTGGCTATGTCACAAAAGGATGGGACACATTAATTTTGACATGTTGAAGATCAGTTCTACTGAAGCGGTGAGAGATTTGCGAAAGATTATCAAACCTGCCAATATAGTGTGCAAGGAATGCCAAATAGGAAAGAAAATAAAAAACATATTTAAGAACAAGGAGTATTCCACTATAAACCTTTGGATCCGATTCATACAAACTTGTGCAGACCTACAAGGACAAGAGGACTAAATGGTGAAAGGTATTTTATGTTGCTAATTGATGATTATTCTAGAATGACATGGGTTACTTTTTTACAAGAAAAATTAGCAGTCCTAGATAAATCTAAAGTGTCCAAATCTTTGGTTAAAAATCAAGTAGAAGCTAAGATCAAATGTCTAAGGTTTGATAGAGGTGGAAAATTTACATCAAATGAATTTGATAGATTTTTTGCAAATATTTGCACTGAGGACTCAATAACAAAATGGAGTTGTTGAAAGGAAGAATAAAACTACTGTTGAAATGTTTAGAACTATGTTAATAGATGCTAACCTACCTAATGTGTATTGGAAAGAAGCTATGTATTTGGTGTTTATATTCTTAACATGGTACAAGTGAGAGTGAATCATACAAAGACACCTTATGAGCTATGATATAGCAGATCACCTATGGTCAAATATTTTAGAATCTTTGAAAGCAAGTGCTACATCATAAGAGATGAAGAAGATTTGGGAAAGTTTGATGGAAATCTGATGAAGGAATATTTCTTAACTGCTCTACAAAGAGAAAGGCATACCAATGCTACAACAAGAGGCTGAATAGGATTGTGGAAAGTAAAAATGTCAAAGTAAGTGAAAAATGGAATTAGGTTGCACCAGAATCTGAGATTGAGATAGAAGATACCCCCATTACTACAAAAGAGAAAGATGTTCCAGAAGATAAAGAAAAATCAAATGCAAAAGAGAAGGAACCTGAACAAGAACCTACAACACTTACAAATTAAGTGCAAAATAATCATTCAAAGGATTAGATCATTGGAGATAAAGACAAATGAGTTCAGGCAAGAAGAAGACTAGTTAATGCTAGTGACCAAACAAATTTTTGTTTCTTATCTAAGTTGGAGGAGCCGAAGACCTTTGTAGAAGCTAGAAAAGGTGATGTATGAATGAAGGCAATGTAAGAAGAGCTTAATTAGATAGAGAAGAATCAAATGTGGGAATTGGTACTTAGACCAGTGGACAAGAATGTAATAGGAACAAAGTGGGTATTCTAGAACAAGCTGAATGAAGATGGAGAAGTCACAAGAAATCAGGCAAGACTGGTTTATAAAAACTATTCACAGATTGAAGGTATAGACTTTGAGGATAATTTTTCTCTGGTAGCTAGGATGGAAGATATAAGGATGTTTCTTGCATTTGCTGCCAACAAGAAATTTAAGGTATATCAGATGGATGTTAAGTTAACATTCTTGAATGGAGAACTTGAAGAAGATGTTTACATTTAACAACAAGATGGGTTTTAGTTGTTAGAAGATCCAGATATGTTTTGAAAACTTAAGAAGGCACTTTATAGACTCAAGCAAGCTCCTAAAGCTTGGTATGCAAGGTTGGACAAATATTTGTTGCAACAAAACTTCAAGAAAGGTATTGGAAATAGTGATCTTTATTTGAAGGTTGAAGGGGGTAAACTATTGATAGTGGCTGTCCATATTGATGATATCATTTTTGGTGGAGATGATGATGTTTCATGAGTTTTGCAAAAGAAATGCAAAAATAATTTGAGGTGTCAATGATTGTTGAGTTGCCACTTTTCGTTGGTCTTCAATTAACACAGTCAAAAGATGGCATTTTCATTTTTCAGACCAAGTATATCAAGAAGATGTTGAAAAAGATTGGTATGGAGAATTGTTAGTTATTTCAAACTCCCATGGCCACTGATTGTCATTTAAGCAAGGATGATGAATCTCTAGAAATGGAACAAAAACTTTATAGATTTATGATTGGTCGATTGTTGTATTTAATTACTTCAAGATTGGAGATTATGCATGCAGTATGTTTGGTTGCTAGATATAGAGCTAATCCAAAGTAGTCTCATGATAAACCATTGAAAAGGATATTTAGATATTTGAAAGGGACTCTGGATTTTTGTTTGTAATACAAGAATGATGATGATTTTTTTTTGAAATCTTACACAAATGTGCTAATGACAAAAGAAGTAGAAGTGGTGGTGCATTTTTCTTAAGAGAGAGATTGGTCTCTTCGTTGAGAAAGAAGTAGGATTCAATGTCATTATCTACAAAATAAGTAGAATATATTACAACAAGATCATGTTGCATTCAATTTATATGGATGAAGAAAACTCTCAAAGATATCAAGTGTAGCGTCCTAAAATTGCGACACTTGCAATTTCGACCGCATTTGGGTCTTCACGATGGCGACGCAACACTAAACCTGAATGGAGACCCTGAAACTTGCTCATGACATCAAAAACTGCATTTTTCCAGCACCCTGGCCTGATCCTCCTTGCACCCTGCTGTCCTGGGAGGTGGGACTAGAGCGCCCAACGCCCTGGTCCCCCAGGACCATGGCGCCCAGCGCCCTGGTCCCTGGCCCTATTTTGGGCCCGGTCTCCTATGGGACTTCGAGCCTTTTTGTTTGCAAATTGGAAAATAACATTTCCTGGTCGGCCTAAGGTCGGGAAAATCAGTCTTTTAACCCTAATTGGCAAGTATATAAACTACTTTTCCTCTCTCATTTTGGGGAGGATGGAAAAAGGTGGAAATGATATTCAAACATTCAAGCATTCAAGCACTCAAGCATTCAAGCATTCCTTCAAGCAATTGATCATTCTAAGTCTCCATTCAAGGCTAAGTGTTGCATTCAAGACAAGGATTCAACCATTGAAGAGGAGATCACATATTACAACATACAACATACAACATACAACATACAACATACAACAACATCTATACCTTCGCATATAAGGATACAAACATCCTTACAACAAGGTATTAGTACTTGTTTTACATTACATTTACAAGCATTTCTCATTTCTTGGTTAATTCCAAAACCGGGGTTTGACCTAAGGGCAAACCCCTAATCCCTAACCCCCCAATCATCTTCGCTTTTCTATGTGTAGGTTGCAGGTACGCTGCTGAAATTGAAGATCTGGAATCCTTGTGCAGAGACGAACAGATCCCCCTTCGTTTCACGGATTTTTCGGAGGACCGTGTGCACGCCGGGCGCCATCGTCCCGTCAACTTTTGCTCAAATTTGCAGGACAGCGCCGTCTCGACATTTTACTGCTAATTCCAGGTCCACAGCTTCATATCATATTCCTATCTCTATTTATAAGTGAATCTTTCCTACTTTGCATGCATTCCTAGTTCAATCTTTCTATCTACATTTCTTTACAAAAGAGGGTATCCTTGCTATCACAACCCTTGAAACTCATATAGAATCCAATCTTGCATTGCATGGGATTGGATCTTGTGGGTTTCAACCCCTCTTTTGAATGTAAAGTCCCTCCTAAGTGAAAACCATCAACCCTAGTGACTCTCCCTTCTCTCTCCTCGGAGTTGGGGAGGGGAGAACGACTAGGGTTCGATTTTTTCGCTTTACATTTTGGTGAATCCGACGTGAACATCCTTTCTGATTATTCATAGTTAGATCTGAAAATTGGATTCCTTGATTACATTTCCATGTTTGATCTTTTGCAAATTTTAGAGGCTAATTGCATAAAAACCCTAAATTTTCTTTTTAAGTAATTAAACTTGTGAAATGTTTAATTGTTGATGCTTGTTTCAGATCTGCCCTTCTATTACAAATTATCAATTCATATTTGTGCATTAATTTTGAAAATTAAGTGGTTAAGTGTCAAAACCCTAATTTTCGAAACCCTCTTGATTCAACTTTTGTCCGACAATTTCACTGATCAAAACATCTCCAAATCGGCTGTAACTTTGGATTCCGCAATAAAATCACAATATCTTTCATCCTTGAAAATTTGGAAAAAAGTTGCGAGGTCCGTGTGCACTCCGAGCGCCATCGTCCCCGACATTTTTTTTGAAATTTCGGGAGCTCGATCTTACTGTATTTTTCTGCTAAAATCCAGAATTTTGGCTGATTTTATCAATTTTAACACTTTCAAAATTACAGTCAAAGTTGGTCTAGCGATTGCTTTGATTGAGGCTTCTAATCATTCAAAAATTGTTGAAATTGAAATTTGTGTCAAAATTGTGTTTCTTACAGTCCTAAATCTGAAAAGTGTGTTGGCATTCATTCGAAATTTCAGTGATTTATTCAAATTTTTGCAATTTGTGACTTTTTGAAATTAAGTGCTTAATTACAACAACTTTGATTTCTGCTTTCAGAATTGAATTTTGCGTGAAATTGAGTCAATTTTCAAATTTCAAAACTTGCATTGCTGTTGGTATTCCCTCTAAAATCATAAAATTCAAAATTTCAGTTTCCCTCTCTTTTTCAAAATTCAAATTTTGCATTTTTCGACAATCTTGGTAGGGTTCAATTTTGAGATTGCAACTTTAATTTGGCCTATCTACAGATCGTAAAATCACTCAATTTTTTCAGGTTAGCTGTAAAATCATCATAACTTTCATCCCTGCAAATTTCGAAAAAAGTTGCGAGGACCGTGTGCACCCCGAGCGCCACGGTCCCGGACATTTTTTCCGAAATTTCGGGAGATTGTCCTGATTGTATTTAACAGCTTAAATCTAGAAGATTGGCTGGTTTTACTGAAATTTGGTACCTCTAAAATTCAAAATCTTCTCTCTTTCTTTAGTGCATGAGTTTTACAACAATAAGTCCTACTTACACTATTCTCGTTAGACGAAGCCTTAGAATTAAGTCCTTCCAAGGTTTAATTACTGAGGAGATGGAACCTAATTTGAATGGCCTTTTTAACGAGGACATGGGTAATTCCTCTAATTCTCTTAATGATGAAGAAGCTCTCCATGAGGTTTCTGTAGAACAACTTTCAAAATTGGATAACCAATTTGACGATTTTTGACAGTGGATGTCTCAAGAATACCCTGATAGTCAAGCTCTTCCTTTAATTGAGGGTCTAAAACGTATGCTTCAAAGTGATAAGAATGGAATTGATATTTTGCGTGGTATTGCACACATTGTGGATTCAAATGTGATGCCTATGAAAAGTTGTGCCGAAACCTTAGGTTATACACAACCTCCTACTCAAGTCAATCATTCTATTCCTTTGACGACTCCTATTGCTAATATACCTACTTTTACATCAAACATAATGACTACTTCAACACAAGACATTCCTCCTATGATCACCAGTCATGGGGGCAATCCCTCTTCTTCAATCAACCCTCTTCCTTCATTCAATCCAACTTCTTCATTCATTCCTTCAGTGAGTGTTCCTCTCATATCTCCACAAATGAACATGACGCAAGGGGGCAATTCATTTAACCATTCCATTCCTCCTTGTAGTGTTCCTCCTGTCCAATCATCTCCTATGACTAACTATCATAGTGTCCCACCACCTTACTCTCTACCTTCTTTCAATAACATAACAGCTCCATCACAATCTAACACGTCTAATATGAATTCTTCGACTGAAGCGACCCTTAACAATCTTGCACAAACTGTCTCTTCTTTACAGCAACAAATTGCCTCTATGAATCAATCTAAGTTTAGTATGCCCACATTTGACGTTGCGAGCCCACTTTCTCTTGACATTGTTCGAGCTATCCCCCCTAAACATGTTGAAATTCCACATTTGGAGCTTTATAATGGTAAGGGTGATCCTCTAACACATGTTAAGACCTTTCAAACAATATGTACTGATTTTGCTTATGACCAAAGGTTGCTTGCAAAACTGTTTACTAGAACATTAAGAGACAAAGCCCTACAATGGTATTGCTCGTTGCCTTCCTATTCTATTACTTCTTTCGAACAACTTGCAAATGCTTTCATTCAACAATTTCAAAACAATATAAGTCCTAAAGTTACTTTGATTGATTTAATGCATTGTAAACAAGGTGTTAAAGAAAAAGTGACTGATTTCATTGGTAGATATAAGCATTTGTATGCTCAAATTTCCTTTCCAGTGCCTGACAATGATATTCAAAGAATTTTTATTTCTAATTTACAAAAAGACATTAGAGAAAAACTCCTGTTTTCTGAGTTTACTTCTTTCCAACAGTTGTGCGCAACTCTTCACAATTATCAACTGACTGTGAGTCAAATGGAACAATCACATCCTATGGCTCCGAGTGATAAGGGTGATAGTAGTCAACAACCATTTGGGAAGTTTAAACCGAACAGAGAGTCCATTAAATTCAATGAAAACATCATCAACAACAATGTGAATGCAGCATCAGGTGTGTCTCCTATTTCTAAGTTTTTCAGGAAAGAAAGAAAGTTTACTCCTTTGAATGAATCATTGCATAGTATTATGAATAAGTTATTGGAACAAAATGTGCTTACTCTTCCTCCTATAAGGCAAATTGATCCTGCAAAAATTAATTCACCCTATTTTGATAACAAATCTTTTTGTCAATTTCATCGTCAACCTGGGCATGATACTGAAAAATGTTTTGCTTTAAAGGGGAAAATTCAAGATTTGATTGATAATAATACTATCTCTGTTTCTGGTGTGAATGATAAAGGCAACACATCTGTAGCTCCTCCTAACCAAAATCTTCAGATTTTTACTGATCCATTGCCTTCTCATACCTTTAATGCGATTGATACTACGGATTCCTCTGTCTCACCTGATGATCTCGTGTCTATGACTCCGAATGTGATTAACTTTGTGGAGCAACAGAAAATCCCTAAAGAACTTTCCATCACCTTTGATTCTAGTGAAACTATCAGGGCACCTGATGGTCCTTTATATATAGTTGCAAAAGTCAAGAATACACCTTGCCGTGGAGTGCTTATTGATCCTTCTTGTATGGTTAATGTCATTACTGAAGAATTTCTTTTTACTTTGCAATTGAATCAAGTGATCTATGATGAAACAAATGTGGTTGTGAAACTATTTGATGCATTTTATTCTCCTGCAATTGGTTCTATTACATTACCTATTGAGGTCCATAACAAATCCCTTGATGTGGACTTTGCTATTATTCCATCATCTGAACAATTTCGTGTGAAGCTAGGCTATCCTTGGCTATCTTCCATGAAAGCTATTGCTTCTCCTATTCACAAGCATTTGAAATTTCCCCATAATGGTGAAGTTGTTACTGTCAATCATAGCCTCTTTAAACCAGCTGAAAGAACTTCTAGCGTTCCTATTGATTACTTTTGGCCTAAACAATTCCAATCTCTTCCTCCGCGAAGTGATCATCTTTTCAAATCTTATCAAAAGTGGAAAAAAGATATGATCCTTTCTCTAAGTGAACCTAGAACACCCAAACTTGACATTCCTATCATTCTTGAGAAGGAAGTTCTTCCTTTGAAAGATAAAACCAATGTCTTTCCTCAAGAAGATTCCCAACCCATCCCTATGGATGTGACTATGCCTATATCTAATAAACTTTCTAAGAGTAGACCTATACCTCCTCGTCATGATGGACTTGGTCTTCTTCCTAAACCAAAAATTCCTCCTTTATATGGAGCAGTTCCTCCTCCTTCCTTCTATAGAGAGAAGAGACCTTCTTCTTCTCCTATTATCCAGCCTAAGAGACCACAACCTAAACACCCAAGTGATAAGGATGAGAACATTCCTCCTCCTCAATCTCCTAATCTTCCTACTAAGACTAGACGAAATCGTTCTGCACGTGAACGCCGACGAAAGCGTCGTCTTAGAGCTCAGGCAGCTGCTTCTCAAACTTTGCAATCCCCACAAACACCTTCAACAAGCATTATTCCATTCTCTCCTCAGCCGACGATTGAGCCGAAATCTCCTAAACATAAGATGCATGATGGTCTTGATCCTGTGCGAGTTAAAGATCCTATTTTCATAAATCTTGATGATGATATAGATGAAAACGTTATTCATGATGCAAATGTTACTCTTGTTCATTCTGATAGTGAATATGAACTTGTTGATAACCATTTATCTAATGAATTTTCTAAAGCACTTATCCTAGCTCCTAGACAAGAACAACATGGCTCGGAACATGAACATAGCCCTTGTTTGGATCTTGTGATAGCTCCATCTACTGTGTTGGATGTTCCTCCTCTAGCGTGTTTCCTGCCTTCCCGAAACATTGATCAACAAGATCGGGGGGTAGATGACGTGCTAGACTAGTTTCATTAGCATAGCAGATTCTCTCCCCCTCTCTTTTGTTACTTCTTCTATATGTTACTCTCATTCTTCTATTTGTTGTCCTTAGTGTTGTCTACTTGAGGACGATGCAAAGCATTGCGACCTCTTTTGGTCTCTCTCATGTTGACTCAAAAGACACATGTGTTCCCTTCCTCTTGGTGACTTTCCTTGATTGGGGAATGAAGAAAAATTATGCATACATACATATGATATACATGAATTATCATACAGCATACTCACCCCGAGGAAAGCGAAGTCACCTTGTGCTTTGTGTTTTGTGTCTATTATCCTTGGGCTTATCTCACACTTGGGGGCTAAATCCTTGTGATAACGTGCTCCTTTCTCATTTCTTATATGTATCACTACCTTAAAGCAATCACCCCCGCTGAGGTGTGTGCGATCGCTTTAACGTAGGGGGGCATACATCCCGTTCATATCTTTTCAAGATACTTGAAAATTTCTTGACAAATTTAGCTTTGCCTTGAAAATTTTTGATATCTTTCTTGCATGACTCATAGTGAGGGAACCTTACTACTGAAAGTCATGGTTCTCCCTCGTGATCTTCCCTTTTACTTTGTCAATCGAAGTCGTAAGATCCTTAGTCCACTGGGGGCTTGGTGTATCTTGCCTCCTTGACATGGTGAAAGTTTTTCAATGTTGTTTCCTTGTACTTTACCGGAAGTATGAGCGTAGGCTTATACTCCCGCTAAAGTGGGGGCTAAATGTAGCGTCCTAAAATTGCGACACTTGCAATTTCGACCGCATTTGGGTCTTCACGATGGCGACGCAACACTAAACCTGAATGGAGACCCTGAAACTTGCTCATGACATCAAAAACTGCATTTTTCCAGCACCCTGGCCTGATCCTCCTTGCACCCTGCTGTCCCGAGAGGTGGGACCAGAGCGCCCAACGCCCTGGTCCCCCAGGACCATGGCACCCAGCGCCCTGGTCCCCCAGGACCATGGCACCCAGCGCCCTGGTCCCCCAGGACCATGGCACCTAGCGCTCTGGTCCCTGGCCCTATTTTGGGCCCGGTCTCCTATGGGACTTCGGGCCTTTTTGTTTGCAAATTGGAAAATAACATTTCCTGGTCGGCCTAAGGTCGGGAAAATCAGTCTTTTAACCCTAATTGGCAAGTATATAAACTACTTTTCCTCTCTCATTTTGGGGAGGATGGAAAAAGGTGGAAACGATATTCAAACATTCAAGCATTCAAGCACTCAAGCATTCAAGCATTCCTTCAAGCAATTGATCATTCTAAGTCTCCATTCAAGGCTAAGTGTTGCATTCAAGACAAGGATTCAACCATTGAAGAGGAGATCACATATTACAACATACAACATACAACATACAACATACAACATACAACATACAACATACAACATACAACATACAACATACAACATACAACATACAACATACAACATACAACAACATCTATACCTTCGCATATAAGGATACAAACATCCTTACAACAAGGTATTAGTACTTGTTTTATATTACATTTACAAGCATTTCTCATTTCTTAGTTAATTCCAAAACCGGGGTTTGACCTAAGGGCAAACCCCTAATCCCTAACCCCCCAATCGTCTTCGCTTTTCTATGTGTAGGTTGCAGGTACGTGGCTGAAATTGAAGATCTGGAATCCTTGTGCAGAGACGAACAGATCCCCCTTCGTTTCGCGGATTTTTCGGAGGACCGTGTGCACGCCGGGCGCCATCGTCCCGTCAACTTTTGCTCAAATTTGCAGGACAGCGCCGTCTCGACATTTTACTGCTAATTCCAGGTCCGCAGCTTCATATCATATTCCTATCTCTGTTTATAAGTGAATCTTTCCTACTTTTCATGCATTCCTAGTTCAATCTTTCTATCTACATTTCTTTACAAAAGAGGGTATCCTTGCTATCACAACCCTTGAAACTCATATAGAATCCAATCTTGCATTGCGTGGGATTGGACCTTGTGGGTTTCAACCCCTCTTTTGAATGTAAAGTCCCTCCTAAGTGAAAACCATCAACCCTAGTGACTCTCCCTTCTCTCTCCTCGGAGTTGGGGAGGGGAGAACGACTAGGGTTCGATTTTTCCGCTTTACATCAAGGTGATATATGATCAGGCAATTCCTATTATGTGTGATAATAGAAGTGCAATTACAATTTTAAATAATCTAGTGATGCATTCAAGGACTAAAACAATTTATATCTAGTATCATTTCTTGAGAGAGAAGGTTGTAGAGAAGGAAATCAAATTGGAATATGTGCCTACAAAGGATCAGATTGCAGACATTTTTACGAAGGTACTATTAAAGGATACTTTTTGAGTATCTTTGATAGAAGTTAGGGGTTATTGCCCCTATTACTTCAAACTAGATGCATAGAAGTGGTTCTTATTTCTAGTGGGGGGATTCAAATTCTATCTTTTATCTCTTGGATTGATGTGGTCTCTACTTTTAGGGGGAGAAGTGAAAGCTCTCACTTCCTGATTATAGGAGTGTATTATAGATATCAGAGATATACCTAGAAAGGGGGGAACTATTTGGATATTTGTTTAGATGTATAAAGTATTGAACCCTTTTTCCTTGATGTCAAAGGAGGAGAGAGTTACATTTGAAGAGTTAGTTGTTGATTGGTGGTATAAGTGTTGCCATGAATGACAAAGAGGGAGATTGTTGGCAATTTGTATTGTGTTGCCGTTAATGTCAAACTTGTGTGTATTGATGAAAAAGGAGAACACTAAGAGGAAGTTTTTAGTCGTATTTTTTGTTGTTGTTGCCATCAATGACAAAGGGGGAGATTGTTAGCAATGTGAGTTCAGTGTTGTCATTGATGTCTACTTGGTATGTGTGGATTGCTTCCTGATATGTAAAGGTCCAAAAATGTGTGTTTAGATGTTTTTATGATGTCTGGTGGTGATATTGAGTGAGTATGTGGTGTATCTAGAAGGTGGCAGTATTGGAAGTTTAAATATGTAGGAAAAAGTATTTAAGTCTGTATGAAATAATGCTCCATATTTCTCCATTTTTGAAGATGATGGCTTCTAGTTCTTTATTTAATGTTTATTATATGTGAATATTGCACTATTATCTTTCTCAAGACCTCATAGTTTAGGTGTTGAAGTTGGTTGTTATAGTTTATTCACAATGAGGCTATCTTTGAGGACTAGTTTGGTGATTGCTTTGCATTACTTTGTAGTGTTGTTGAACATGTGTATTGACTTGGAGGATATGTTCATATTGTTCATGTAGTGTTACAATTTAGAGCTCAAGTGTTATTTTTCTTCACAAGTGAAGTTATGTTATTCTATTGTTCGATGTTATCATTTGTGTTGGTCTCTGGTCGATTTAGCCGGTTCATCTTATTTGGATCATACTCTTTTGGTTAAAATATACATTGGAGGTTGAGTTAAGGTATAATTATGGGTCTTATCATGGCATGTGAAGATCCACATTAATGTTTTTGGGTTGACTGGTTAACAAGTTTTATTTACTATTCATCTACATGTTATGTTTGATGCCAACTTTGGAGGATGTGTTGTTGTGTGTGTTTCATTGGAATCAACTTAGGAAGACATGATGTGATGTATTTGGGTCCCCTTTATCTCTTTGAATGGACTTCATTTAGCACAATTTCTCATGGTGGCTGACTTGGTGTAATTTATGTTTATTCTGTTTGTGGTTAACCTAGTTGAGAGTTTCAATGAATAAGCTAATATAAATAGATGTGAAGATGTGTGAATTTGGGTTTGGATTTATTGAAAGTGACATGGAAGTACATGTGGGAAGTAGAAGCATTGATATCTATGTGTAATGATCCTTGATGATCATATCTTTCAGTATGATAGAGTTTTGAGATAACAAATGTGTGTTGTGTTTTCCATGATTGGTCACTTGAATAAGAGATTCAAGGAAAATTTCATGGTTAGGAGACCTTATTAATTTTAATTCATCATTCTTTTGTGCCTCCCAAAAGACAACAAGTCCTTTTGGTAGCTTTTACAAATTTGTATCTTGCCCTAGGATCATGTGTCTCAGCCTACAAGTCCATTGTATCTTTCCCTAAGGTTGTGCACCTTATCCTTCAAGACCAAATTAGGATTAGTGAGATTCCTTGGCCTTGTGCCTAAAACATTGTATTTAGTTATTCATATAGTGAGTGTGATTCTCACAATGGTTTTTTCCATATTAAATTTTCCATGTAAATATTTGGTGTTCATGTGTTTGGTGTTTATTGCTTCATATTTCATTAGTGTTTGTATGGCTAAAGATAATTGATAAGTGTTTGTGATTGAAAAAGTTTAAGGATTTTCTCAAGACTAATTAATCCCCCTTCTCAGACTTGTGGTGTGTTAAAAAAAAATGACTCAAGGCTCCACCTATTTTCCTAATATTTAATCTAGTGTAGACCATAATATACATAGTAGTACCAATAACAATAACATAGGGAACATGAGATATATCATCCAACTCACTAGGTGTAGATGAACATTGTTGAACTAATAGTTTAGCTCGGGCACTATAATAGGAACACTCATTGGTCTATTGTTTGTCATGCTAAAATGTTTCAATATAGAGTTCATGTGCTTACTCGAACCTAACCACAAATTTTTATTCACTCTATCTCTTATAATATTCATAAACAATATGAACTTAGTATCCCCAAAGTCTTTCATAATCACAACCTTATTATTGATGGAAACAAACCAAGACATATTTCAAAATAAATACTCTCCACAAGTTAGAAAGATGCAAAATGAAAAAGTGTCACATCATCACTTGTAAATAAATGTACAAAGTTGGTGCCTTGTATATAAAGGTAACCAAGAAGAGGTGAGAAGGTAGGAGTCAAACTCCGACCACCTCTCCAAGTATGCAACAAGTGTAGAACTCCATGGACAAGTGTTGGGACACTTCATAATTCTACATGAGGTGAGGCAAAAGTATCTCTAATCTCCCATAAGGTGAGGAGAGAATATCTCAACCTTCTAAGTGAGCTTAACCATAGTATGAATATTACTCAACTAGGTAGGCTAAAATAAAACTAGTTAGGTAAAACACTTTTCACACTAACAAACAACCAATATCTATTGAAAAACAAATACTCTCCACAAATTAGTAATATGTAAAATGAGAAATGTCATATTATCACTTGTAATAAAATGTACAAAGAGGTGCTTTGCATATAAAGGCAACCAAGAAGAGGTGAGAAGGTAGGAGTCAAACTATATGAAACAAGTGTAGGAATCTATGGATAAGTGTTGGGACACTTGGTGAGTGTACATGATGTGAGACAAAATTCTCTAACCTCCTATAAGGTGAGGAGATAATATCTCAACCCTCTAAGTGAGCTTAACCATAGTGTGAATAGGACTCAAATAAGTAGGCTAAAATAAAAATAGTTAGGTAAAACACTTTTTCAGACTAACACCCTACCTTAAGAGAAACTTAGGGTGTAAGATAATCACATAAAAGATGAGTCCCAAAAACATGGGATGATATGGTACTCATGTACAAATAAAAATATCTCATAAATAGAGAAAGGGAGAAAAACCAGTGGGAACAAAAATCCCCTCTAAATGAGAGAAAGAGAATTTGATAAGAATGATTTGGGAGCTATTATGTACATACTTGGTATGAAAATCGAAAGGGATTTGATAAACATAAATCTTTGGTTGTCATAGAGTAAGTATGTTGGAACTATATTGACCAGATTTAGTATGCAAGATTGTAAAATAGTAAGAATTCCTTTATAGGCTGGCACAAGTTATCATTAGACATGTGTCGTAAGAATGGTGACGATTTAGAGGATATGTCTAATATGCCTTATGCTAGTACTGTTGGAAGTTTAATGTATGAAATGGTTTTCACTAGACCACATATTGCACAAGTTAAGAGGGTGTTTAGATATTTGGAAGGAAATTTTGATTATTGTTTAAAATATTTGGACTAACAATGTGGATAAGGCATTGGACATGCAAGGATTTTTTGATGTAGATTGGGTAGGTGACTTGGATAGTCAAAGGTCTATAGCTCGGTAATAGTTTACTTTGTTTGGACTAGTGAGTTGGATGAGTAAAAGGCAAACTATAGTTACTTTATCCACCACCAAATTAGAGTATATGGCTACTACCCATGTCTCTAAGGGGGTAGTTCAGTTACAAATGTTGTGTACATGTATTGGTCTTGATTTCAAGGTTATTGATCAAGTTAATAATGATAGTCAGAGTGCAACTCATTTAGCTAAGAATCCTATGTATCATGCACAAACTAAGCATGCTGATGTACAATACCATTTTGTGTGTGAGTTGACTACAAATAGATAGATTGAGTTAAAGATGATTATTACTTAGGAGAATATTGTAGATGCACTTACCAAACTTGTGAGCACAAAAAAGTTTGCTTGCTGCAGGAAGGCCATGGTCCTTGTTACTTGTACTTATTCGATTCATTATTTTGTTTTCCTATGGGTGTATGATGTCAAGTGGGAGAATGTTGAGCTTTTTAGGTGCCATTAACCTTGTAGATCCATATAATTAAATTCCTAATATTGTTTGTAATTTACCCATAAGGGACAGAGGGTTTCTAGATAGTGGCAATTAATATTTCATTGGTATGGTAAATATGTTTTGATTCCAAGGCCTTGTTAATTGCCTATTTATTGACAAGGAGTTACTAGTTTACTTTTTACTAGACAAACATCACACTAACAATAAATTGGTGAAGTTATTGACATTTGGCACCCACCTTGAGAATCATCTATTTTTGAGGGTTATGACATCATCATAAGTTGTAAGAGACTATAAAAGTTACGAAATAGGATACTATGACAACATTTATGATAGCAAATATGTCAGATTCCTTCCCTAGGTGCCCATTGAGGAGAGATGTCTTATGCCAATTTTGTAAGAGCATTTATAAGAGGCTATTTTGGGTAGAATTTATGATTCCAAGAAATTTGGCATGAGATTTATCACGTGGTTTGGTTGCCAATTATTTTGTGAACTACAATGGTTTTACACTCCTAGGAGTTTCTATTAATTGGGGACTTGTGTTAGTAGTAATATTGAATTTGTTCAAGTTTTTATTTGTAGGGGTTATGCCACTAGATTGAAGACTTGAGAGGAGTTTAGAGTGTTGTATTGTGGTCACTTGTTTATGGTAATACAAGTCATTTTTATCTTCTTAGTGGAGTTTTTTCTCATAAGGGTTTCTCCACGTAATCATAGTGTTAAGTGTTTAGTTTTCTATGGTGTTCTCTTTTCTTTGTTATAGTTGATGTTATTTCCATTTGGTAAAAATTGTTAGATCTGATTTATAGTAGATTTAAAGCTTCTTATATTTAGAAACTATCCAACTCTACTTTTCTAACACTCTTTAGATGTAGAAATCATGAGGAACAGTTGAAGGTAGAGTTACTCTGTAGGAACAAGGACATGTGCGGGTATATGAAGGTTGTTCATAGGTACAAAAGTGTTGCTATGTTGGAAAAGAGGAGAATAGAAGTGAATGCATTGTAACCACATTTATTTTTTGATAATGCATACTTGGCCTCTCTTCTTGGTGGGGTTTTTTCCCACAAGGGTTTCTCCACACAAACCTATGCTATGTGATATTCTTATGTTGCCTATTTATGCCTCTTCTGATATCTTATGACAATTTTATGCATGATTTATTTTTGTTATAAATTCACATAAGGTAGTGTTGATAAGAATGATATGAAGGTTGATTTTTAACATCATAAAGAAGAAGGATCTAAGCTTGGTATTTCCATATTAAGGAAACTTCATTTTTATATTTTCATTTAATTCTATATTTTTATGTTATAGTAGTCCAAGCCTTGTATAGATCTCATCCTTTGATTGATTATTTGGATAAAGATTGAATTTACCAACCTTTGGTATTGGAAAATGTATATTTCTCAATAAAGACAATGCAACCTTTGGTTGACTACGTTCTCACTAAAGATTTTTTAGAAACCTAGGTTGATATTGATGATATCTAATAAAATATTTATTCTCCTTAAAGACTTGTGTTAGTTGGTGTTCCTCTTGGAAGAAAATTGTTCAATTTAGAACGAGGTAAGGTCATGTATGACGCAAGGGCCATTAACATGCAAATATTTCATCTTTGATGATGAATTAATTAAGTCTAGTAAATTCAAAACCCTTCCAATTAAGAAGAAAATAAAGGCCTTTATGTAGAGAAAGAATAAATAAAAAGGGGAGGTTGATCTGATAATGAGTTAAAGGAAATAACTCACAAGTTCATATAGAAAATTTAATTTCACGTTGATAAGATATTTCCTAGAGGTAGAAGGAGATTATCTAGGGAGATTGGATGTTTATTCCTAGCAAGAAGGGATATAAAATATGGTGTATCCCTGGATACAATACCAAGGTAGGATATAGATGAAGATGTCTTAGCTTTTAAGGATCAAATAAAATAATTGTATTTTCAAACAAGGTTCAACACTAAATTTGAGACAATAGCAATATGGGTTATCGCCCATGAAGTTTACTGGATATTTGATTGTTGAAATACTCTGTGATACCATTGGTCCTTTTACAAATATCCTTAGTAGTAATTTCACCATTGTTAAGCGAGGAAACAATAAATTTTTTGTAAAGATGATTTTAAAAATTGCAAAATGTTAATATTAAATGTAATGGTGGGGGAAAAATGATTCACAAGTTTATTCATGGAAACAAGGAATCTATTTCAATAACCTACCTTACACTAGAAGGAAGCTGATCCACTAGGCTCAAGAAGGTCCAATCACAAAGTAGATGCATTGATCCTTTGTTGTGGGGTACTTGAAGATGAATCTGCAATGGTAAATGAGAATCAAGTGAACTAGGATCAAATAGGTTTAAATTGATAGCTTTTGAGATGCACAAAAAGACAAGAAATTGGCATGCCAATTTTAGAAGAGGAAATAGTAGAATAGACTATAACTAGCTCGTAGTCCAAATTTGAGCCAAAAATAGAGGGACTGGAGTGCCCTGGGTGACCTACTCCCAAGACTAGGGTCTTGTGCTCAATCTGCTCCCGACACATTCTACTTCGACGTATTGTAGATTGTAGATCTTCACTAGATTAGTCTAAACCTATTTTCATACACATGCCACCTGTTCCTGCACAACAAAAAAGAGAGAAAATGTTGGGTAGAAAGGGGTTTGCCCAAGTCAAACCTGGATTTTGGAATCACCCTTGAAATTGAATTGAATTGAAAGCCTGTTATTAGGTAGCAGAGGCTAGACTTGAAAATAGAATGTTTATACCTTCATAAACCTTCTTTGGTGTCAATATTCTCATGAAGATATAATGTTACATCTTGAATGTAGTTGAACTTAGGAAGAGAAGAACATGGATGCCATCACGAATGCATAGATCTTCCAATTACTCCTAGTCGTTAATGCCTTGATGCTTGATCACTTGCTCTTAATTTGAATTATCTTTTGTTGTTTCCTTTTGCGTTTATATTGTCAAGCTTCTTAGAACTCTCTAAAAATAAGAGAGGATACCTTTCTTATATTCCTCTCCCAAGAATTTTGGGCTGCAAAACTTAGACTAGGCTAACATGAGAAAATATTTCTTTCTCAACCTAGCTAAGCATGTCATGGTTTAAATTTAGGGCCAAACATCGGGGAGTAGGGTGCCCTGCAACTGAGAGTGGGGTGTCGTAGTTGCCTTGATCCCCCTAATTCAGCCTCAAATTGGGACCTAAGGTCAAAAATGAGAAGGAGATGTCAGAAACAAATGCTAAATTGGGGTTGGATCAATCATGTTGGGCATGGAAGGCTAGGAATGCTAAAATGGGGCCTAGTTGAGCAAGAAATTGCATAGGGATGAAATTTACAATGCTACAATTAATATAGTACAAGAATATAATAAGGTGAAAGCATTCATTCATCTCACTCAAAACCTCACATTAGAGCCTCAAACTATCTTGACTAATTTAGGAGATACATCCTAGCAAAACAAGGAAATATTTATACCGAGGATTGTACAATTAAAAGAGAAGCTCAAGAAAATTTAAAATATAGAGGCTACAACAAGGGATGAAGGAAGAAAAAACCTAGATAGCAATATTTTCAATCACCTACTATCATGCATTTTGCATAAAGTTGATGATGCATGAAACTACTATACTGGATAAAGTATTATATTAGCCATGCTAGTGACGAGGCATCTCTAAGGGATATATAAAGTACATGGATTCTATATATGCAATTTGTGAGAAGCATGTTTAGTCATGTGAAGTTTGATCTTGAGGCTCTAACTAATATTCTAAGTACATATGAAGTGACATGACTTTTGAGTGACATCTTTTCTTTCCAAAGAATACTTGATGTGATGATATAAGATAAAATGAATATCTTCAAAGCCCTTCAAGAGTAAATGTTTTCTTGAATACTTGATGATGACGAGAAGATAAATTCATTAGCTTTTTTAGAAGTAAAATTCCACAATATTGCATAAACTTTAGCAACATTCATCATTTTGAGCAATGTTGGAGTTGATAAGTTACTAAAATTAGAGTCAATCCTTGATATTATCAAGGAAATAAAAGTTCTCCTCGTTGCATTATACATATCAAACACAAACAATGTGGTAGAGGTTTTAATATTGTCACAACCCTAAAATTTTAATTTAATTTATTTTATATATATTTAATCTTTTTTAAAATTTATTTAAGACTTATTAATTTATTCTCTATTTTATTACGTGCATTTGAAAATGAAAATTAAGAGAATCCTTATCAGCTCCACTCTCCCTATGTCATCGCTACATAACTCCACTTCAAAACCATGCCTTCCAAAGATGAAGGGAGGTTACTTGCTTAGATTAGCTACATGGAATGTAAGCCATTTTAGTGGAAGATTTTATTTTCATCGTGATGAAAATTTGAAGGCATAACATAGTGGAAAAGAGAACACACATATAGAAAAGTAGTTGTGAAGTGCAACACATGTCCCACAAATGCCAAGAAAAATAAAAGGAGATTCACTTCTTTTAGGTAGGAACTGGTAGTTTCTGTTTATGAAGGGAGAAAGGAGTGCAATTGAACTCTGTAGGCCTTCAACAACCATTAATTGTGCTTAACAATTGGGGGCACACACTTCCATGGAATCATACGTTGTACTTCTATTTTCAACATGCTAAAAAAAGAGGAAAATTTTGAGGGATAATGTAGCAACTGTTTTCAAATTATTTCATTTTAGCATCTCTAGTTTCATACCTAGAGATGCTATGTTGCGTCACACGTGTTAAGGGGTGCATTCCTCATAGGAAGAAATTTCATACCTTTGAATTGAGATAATCAAGATCATAGAGAATAACAGAACCTAGTTTTGGAGAGAATATTTACATATTCTTCTTAACCTTGCCTTATAAGATAACTAAATGGTGTAATCACACCTTATTAATGAAATAAGTATAGAGGGTGGCATTCGAATGAGGTAAGAATTTAATGAATGATATAGACTATAGGTCAAATAATCTTATTCTTATATCTTATTGATAAACTTGCAAGAAGAATGACATGATAGAATGGTACATTATCAAGCCTTTTGTTTAAGGTTTATTATCTCTTAAAATGTTACTTAATAACATATACAATTAAGGATGAATCATCTTATATTGTTATCCTTAGTCTTAACCATTTGGATGTTAACCAATGATATCTTAAATGATCTTTATTAGCTTAAAAATTAAATGAAGTTGAAATCAATTCCTTGTAAGGAAGTTAATCCATGGAACCAATGTCAAATTAGTATGTCTTGGTTATGAAAACTAAGGTTAGTTAGTTAAACTTAACAATATACCTAAGCTCTTATACTAATGGTGTAGCGATATGTTTTTGATATTAAAATGCATAAAAAAAAGGGTCTCGAACCTTTACACTAATAGCCCACTGACAACATTAACATTAACATATTCACTTTAATAGTAAACTAATAGAAACATATTTAAAGTAACCAAATAGTATAAATAGTCTTAGTAGAAGATATAAAATGAAACTGAGTCTTAAAACTAGTAGGAGACAACAAAAAACCCAACAAGAACTAGCCAAGACAAACTACTTGAGCACATTGCTCGAGTATTCAGTAAGGAACTTGAAAAGTTCCTTGTAACTTCCTTCAGTGTCAACATCCTTGCCAAGAACCTTTTTCTGCTCAAGGCACATTGAGGTAACCAAGTTATGCATGAATCACAAGTTGAATTTAGAGACATTCATTGGATCTTCTTTTCAATCTCCATCACTTTATTTTTCAAGGCATCCAATTTCTCTACTGTTGTCCAAGACGTGGCACAATTATTCGCACTATCACCTTTGTTGACCACCTCCTTTGGCATCACATCTTGGGTGAGGCCCAAGAGTTCATTCTTGTCACTTTGTTCAGAACCCTTGTCATTAGATTTAGTTGAGCTTATAGATTTCCATGTGCCATCTTCAACATCCTCATTATTTGTTGCTTACTCACTTTCAACAAAGTCCTCCTCCTCAGATTCTTCCTCATACCCCACCAAATTTTTCTCAGTATCTATACCCATTGAGTGCCTAGCCATCCTATTGGAGCACCTATGATTGGCACTTACACTCTCACCCACATCCTCCCCAACTTCCATTTCAATCTCATTATCAACCGCAATCTTATTTTTTTTGATTATGGGAGAGGGTCCTTGGGTCTTCCTCATCTTCTCTACCCCAGAGGAGGTGGCTTTCTATTTAATTTCTAGAGAGACAAGGTTAGGGGTCTCAGGGGAGCTAGGACAAGAGGGGGTTTTGGCAAAGATAGGAAATTGTAAACATTTATTTTTCCACCCCCCAGGGAATCAAGAATAGTAGCTGCAAGGGGTGAGTTAGAGCTTGGGGCTTCATGGGCAACATTAAAGTAAATTATTTAGGAGGACAAAGAGAAAGGTAGAAATGATAAAGGTGAAAAATTAGGCCCTAGTGAAGCGGTATAGGTTTATGACCTTGGTTTTTGGCCACCTCCAAAGCATCAAACACAAAGATTTCAAGGAAGGTTATGGTTATGAAAGTGATTCAATATAGAAAAATGATAAAAATAATACACCTTAAACCTACCCTCAGAGGAAAAAAAATTCATTATCATTAAACACACCTCTTTCCAAGGCTTTGATATTTTATCATGCACAAAAGCCCCATGCAACTTCGTAGGTTCCTCATTTTCGTTGAAGAACTGAGCTAGGCTCTCATTGTCTAACACACGGCTTTGCTTCTTCCATTTCCTGCCCTTGGTCGAGATGCCCCATAATAGTAACAATGACCTTCATTTAACTTAAATGAAATGCCACCCACAGTGAGTTTCCTCTCATCCCAAGATTTGGCAAATTGTACTGATTTTTTTTCATCATAACCATTAAATTCATAGATAAAATTGACAACCACACCCTCACTACAAACATGCCAAAACACACGGTTATTTTTGAATTCAACATGAACACTCAGCTCAATTCTAACTCTTTCCCCACCCATGTTGAAAAATAACATAGTTAACATAGTGACAAGGTAGAGAAAAACCCAAGACTTATCTCTAAAGACACTTACCAAACCAAAATTAGTTGGAACCAAAGCATTTTAAGGCCTTGAAAATAGTTTCCTTTAAAGCTATTTGGCATTTTAGCAACAAAAAATAAACATTCCTCTCCATAAATTCCAAGCATGCCAATATTTTTTGGTAGTACCAAAAGGTAGATCGTGACAAGATTTTATAGCCTACACACCATCACCACATGAAATATCAATTAAATAAAGGTCATTTTTAGAGGCAGTAGTATTTTCATTAGCAAGTGCACACAAAATTTATGATAACATATAGTTATCATGAAAAGGTCTTCCACAAAATCCACACAATCTTTCCATGCACGAGAAAGCCACCTCATCATCGTGACCCCAACTCTATTATGTGGCTCCCACTAAATTTTCCATCCATCTTTGTTGTCCCACGTACACAGAGTTCACATCATTTGTAACACCATCATACTTCTTTAAGAAAATAAGGTGACATAGGGGTACCACCCATTCTTCTACCTATGCATACTTTTTGAAACATGCATCTCATCAGCATAAGTGCCATCAACTGCCAAACAATTCACCAACTATATAAAGGACCCCACCTTCTTCGCCATCTAGGCTTAGCCCTTTTCCTACTTGTCTACCCCATCTTGGTGACTAAACCCTCATTTTCATTCATTTAGTAATTCAACACCCTTTCCCACCATAATAAATTAAAATTTGAATCATAATTTCTCCATCTCAATGCCAAAATAACTAGACCAAGAAGAGCACCACACAACCAAACCCACAAACTAAAAATCATTTAGTATGATGGTTGAGCCTACTCTCCTCAATTAGGAGTCTGTGGATATTATCTAGCAAGTATCCCCCCTTCCTATAACATCTGAGATGACCTAACCCACAACCCAAAGCCACCATAGCATCAACCACTTTATTTCCTTCTTTGTAGAAAGGTTTTATAACAAAACTATCAAGCTCTAACATCATTTTTTTGGACATCATTGATAATTCCTTCAATAAATAAACCAACCATATTACAACCATTAATCATATCTATAATGAGTTTAGAGTCTCCCTCAATTTCCAAGTTGTGGATGCCAATGGAGAGGGCATTATTAAACCCCCATAATAAAGCCATAGCCTCATATTTCTTGATTGTACCCTCCATAATACTACCTGAGTAAGAAGCCACCAAAGATCATGTAGAAGACCTTATGGCTCCTCCAATAGCCAACCCCTATCTAGAAACTCTATCAAAATTCAACTTGTGTCTCCCCACCATGGGAGGAGCCCACCTAGTATTTTGCCTCCTCAATCTCTTTGAATAATCAAATCTAGCATATGAAGAGGGGAAGATTCCAATTTTTTACAATTCTGTCATTAAATGATGAGGGGAAAAAGAAGGGATAAGCCCAATTGATGACTGAAATATTCTCTTGGAGAAGCTTAGGAAAAATTCTAAACACTTCATTGATATATCTTTCCTCAGCCCTGAATATTCTATTATTCGTCTCCTTCCAAATGCTCCAAGAGAGGTGCAATGAGACTTGTCTCCAAAATTCCCCAATCAGGTGGTGGTAGGATGAGCTTATCCATTCATGCATCAGAGCTTGTGGATTATTATTTATAGCCCAAGACAACCTCTAAATTTTGTTGAACTTTATCCCACATCTCAATAACGAATCAACAATGTAAGAGGATGTGGGGAATGGACTCTTCCTCTAGCTTACATAGGATACATCTATTTAAGAGTTGAAATCCCCTTGTAATAAGGTTGTCCCATGTGAGGAATTTGTTATACATCATCGTTCACCAGAAGAAGTTAACTTTTTAGATAAGTTAGGTGCTTTAGATTCTTCACCAAAAATCCTCGAGGGAAGCCTCCTTCAACAACATATAGTAAGACAATTTAACTAAGAAGTTTCTTTTGGGATTTTTGGTCCAGACAAACTTATCCTCCTCATTAACGATTGGAATGATGACCCATTGTAAAAGCTACTATTTAACTAGGCAACCATCTGTAGAAGGTGGGGTTAAGTTTGACAACATTGTGTTATGTCTAACCAAGACTTGTGCGGTGAAATATAGTCAATCACTTGAGAACCAAATAAGGCCTTGGAACTATATTTAATATCCTCGTAGTTGGGGCATGGGATGACAGAGTCACATCCCCCACCAATTATCCTCCTAGTACTGGACACTCTGACCATTTCCAATTTACCACCTTAGTCCCATGGAGACTACCCCTTTGCTTATGATGATATTATTCCAAATTATTGAGCCAGTTTGAAGTCTAGTAATGGAGAAAGTTCTATGAAAATTTCCAAGATTTAGATACTTATCACTCATAAGACTACACTCATCACTCCTATGTAGTGAGAGAGCACATTCCAATTTAACTAGAAGGGCCTTATTGGGAAGATTAATTTTTCTTCAATCCAAACCTCCATATTTCTTTGGGTAGCATACTATGTACCAATTAACTAGGGCTATTATTTTCTTTTCCTCTATTCTTGTCCATAAAAAGTTTCTTTGGATTCTCTCCAATTATTCAACAAAAGAGACTGGGATCTTAAAGAGGGAGACATAATAAAATGAGATGCCTTGAAGAGAGGTCGCTAGGAGTTATAATTTCCCCAAACTAATAAGACATTTTCCCTTCCATATTGCAAGCTTCTTTTGCAGTCTTTCCAAAATAGAGCTCCAAAAAGAAGGAACCACTTGCTTGAAAATTAGAGGTAGGTCCAAATAGATATCTGGGAGGGACATGCTCTAACAACCCAAGATATGTCTAATTTTTTTTAAATACCATCCTCTATATGGAAAAAGTAAATGTTTCTCTTCACATAGTTTATGTGCTACCCCGACACATTGTGTAGCAATATGTTATCATAAGGTATACAATTATTACCATAAGGTATATGATTATTATATTCAATGTAATGTCCTAAACATTGCTTTTAAAGTTGATATTATTACAAATCAAAATATATATCTCAATGTTTGCATAAGAATCTCTTAGTGTTTGAAGAGCAATAAGTGCAAATCGAACAATTTAGTTAACATAAATCTAGAAGCTTTGAATCATATAAGTTGAGATATTAGATATTACGATGAATCTCACGAATGGGGTAGTAGAGAGTAACCCACACTTATATATATAAGGATGAGAAGTATTAATTCTTATCAAGCAAAATTAGTACCTTAGCTCATGTGTAGATTTCATATTTAACTCTTGTGCATGTTTAGAAAAAACATTTGTTTTTCTATCTTATATAATAATATGGTCAAATGGTATTCATGTGTGGACTTCAATATCATATGATATTGCATAGGAAAGATTATTTTGTAGCCTATGAGTGCTTTTGTAGAGTTGTGGACATGTCTAGACTAATGCATATGTATGCTTTATGCACTCTTGTATGTCTTTGAATCCTCTTGATTGTTATTGTATATACTCTTGTATGGCTATGTATGCTCATGTACGTTGTTGCAAGCTCATGTATGCTTTTTCATCTTTTAAATGTGTATTATGTGTGTATTGGATGATGCCAAATATGGATTATAAGAGAAGGGTGAGTTTCCAAATAAGTTAAGTCTCTTCTTTAACTCATCTGCTGATAGTCAACCTTAAAATATATTTGGCCAAAGTTTCTATTGATCTCTTAGTATATGATTGATAATTGAATCATTATATTTTCACTCTCTTCCATATCTTAGTTTCATTACAATATCATCTTAGATTATAGATACACTAAGTTGCACTATATTCCACCCCATTCCAGTTTTGAGTCAGTAGGCATCCTCCTATAAGGTTGGTGGTTCTTCATGTCATGAAGAACTTTGGGGAATCGTAAATGCTGCATGGTTGGGCTGTAAAGGGCTCTGATAGTGTACTCACCCATGGTGTTCTTGTGTGAGATAGATATTAGGAGCCCCTGTTAGGATGATTTTCAACTATGTTTTATATATACATTATAATTTGACAGGTTACAGTCTTTTGTAGTTCAAATAAAATTTTCTCATATTTTGCCATTCTCTGGGCACATGTATCTAAACATTATGTCAAATAATATTTTCTTGTATCTTTTCAGTGTATATTGAGAAATTTGTATTAATGAATGATTATATATATAAATTGTGTATTTTATAATGTTAATAATATGGAGGTCCTTATAAATACACAATTGACGTTAAAAGGAGTATGCTACATGGTTGGAGAAGTATAATTTTTTGTGTTTATTTTTTATGTCACTAAGATTATGTGAAATATTTTGAGCATGTGCACTATCATTTCAAGGTATTGAAAATATTCATGTGGCACAAATTTTTGGATATGATATGAATAGGTTTAGCTAACTAGGATTGGGAATTCAATCATTAACAAGGTTAACCTTAGAATTTTTCTATAAAAAAGTTATGAGTTGAAAGAAAATTATGCTTAAAACCATAAGATAATGATAAGAGTGTTATTTTTCTAGTTATTTTAAGAAGTTAATAGTAATGGCACCATATAAGTTATTTTTCTAGTTGGTTTAGTTCACATGGCTCGTGAGTTGGGATTTGAACCAAAACAAGAACCTCTAATGGATAATAAAGTGTCAACAATAAGGTGGGTGTTGTCCAGGTAGGTGGTGTGAAAATGATGGTTTCACAAGAGCACATTATGTAGGCTATTGGAATTAGTTGTGAGGGTGAAACATTCCCTTGTCTCAGCCATAATTTTTATCAAGATCACATTGAATCATTCTCGGAGGTGGGAGAAGAGCTCACAAGATACTATAATGGCTTCATCTTCTAGGATTTATTTGGTCCTTGGGGAATCGAGTAAGATACCATCTTATAAAATATTCTACTTTAGCCATTTTTTTACAACTATGTATAAATACCATTTCCATTTTCTCAACTATTTGTGGCACAAACATTTGATAAAATTCTTTTTCTTCCTCTTTTCTTCCATGTAAAAGTGCATTAAATATGGAGCTTAACCACCTATTCATGAAGGTTTGATGCAAGGTGTCTTAGTACCTCCTTGATTGTCAATCCCTCTGTCCCTATCCTACAAGACGTTTCCCACATTAACCCTAATCTTTATCATAAGGAAAAGAGAAAAAAATCTCCTTCATCCTAACATGCCAAAAATTTAAAGGTTGGGTCTTCTTCTAGTTCCCCTATCCCCCCATCCAAAAAAATAAAAAATAAAAAATAAAAAAAATGTTAAAGAAATTGTGTTTAGTCCCCTCTTTGTCAATGAATTTGGCTCTGATAAATCCTCCTATCCCTCCAAAACAAAGGCAAGAAATTTTATCCATTTCCAATAAAATGAATAAGGTTACCTAGGATGCAAAGGATAAATTCTCTTGTAAGAAAAAAATACAAACAAGTGGAACCTCAACTTTCTACTCCTGTTAATATATTAGATGGTGAGTATGCGAAGGAAGAGACTACAATTACTTTTGGAGAAATGAGACTGGCTAGGATAGCCATTTTTTTTGGATTTAACCAAACCCCCTCAACCTTTGTTTCTCCTAATAATAGTCAAGAAGATGACTCAGGAGGTTCTTTTCATAGAAAGGAGGAGGACACAAATTATGTAATTGAGTTATTGAATTTAATCATGCAGAACTCTATCTCTCACTTTCCACCTATTATTGTTATTTTGGAGTTCAAGGAAGCTATGGAAGGGTTAAATAATATCAAATATTATGAAGAAGATGTAGGTAAGGAGGAAGAGGAAGAAGAAAATAAGAAGAAATGTGTAGTTAATGATGACAACCTACAAAATGTAATGACAAAAATCGAAGATCTCCATGCTAGATTTGAAGTTATTGAGAACTCCTAGGACTTCTCAAATTGACTCTTATAAAGAAAAATGGGCTTTACTATAGGATACTTTGACCTCCTTCCATCAAGACATGAGAAAAAATGTTATTGTCACCAATGGCCTTACGAGGAATATGATTATGGTGGTTGTGACTATTGGTACTAAGTTGGAAAAGAGGGAAAAGAAAAAGATAAAGAAGGGGTCGACTGAGTCTCCTAAGAAGATTGAGAATAAAGGGTATACTAAAAAGGGTTGGGAATGACAGAAGATGCTAAATCAAATAATTGAAGATCGGAAGATCCTCTACTAGTGCCCCTTGCTATGTCCTTTGGTTTTCTACTCTAGAGTTGTAGCTATTTTTCATTCATTCTATTATTTCTGTGGATTTGTGGTGTTAGCTTTTTTATTTTTTGTTAGTTTTTTCCTCATTTCTTTTAGTTTTACTTGGTCTTTTTTTAGTGATTAGCAATTGTTTGTCTTGTGGTTGTTTTTGTATTAGCTATGTTTTTCTTTTCTTTGCAATGGGTTGGAGGCCTTTCCTCCACTTATCTTAATTAAAAAACAATACTAGAATCTAAATTATTAATATTAGGAGACTACTATAAAAAATATTATAATTTTAATATTAGTAATGATCCTGGAATTATAATTATTAAAAAATTATAAAAACTAATTATAGCAAGATTAAATAAATATTAGTGGTATTACACATTCTAGCACGAGCTTGAGCTAATCAATTGAAAGTTTAAATCCCTTTATAGAATAAAATAGCCACAATAGAACATTGGTGGTTGTACTGCTTTCATTTTGGGTTTGCTATTGATGAGTGTAATTAGTCAACAATAACTCGGACATTAGAATAGTGTAATATTTTTTTTATTTTTTTTATATCAATCTATGACTATTTTTGAATCTAAAAAATAATATATTGTTGTAGACAAGTTTCCTCACGTTGATTAGGCCACAAAGGATTATTTCTTGTAGCTAAGCTCTTTTTATATGTCTATTTCTTATATAACCATGTTAATGATTTTGATGTTAGTTGTATTTTGTAACAAGATCAAGGAGGAGGCATCAATATCATATTTTTTTAATGCGTGGTCAAGTATCCTATTATAGGACACTTTTCTATTAATAATATTATATATTTTTCAATTAAAGATTAATATTTACTCAAAAAAAATATTCAAAAAATTTACATATACCATATAAATATCTATTGCTAGTTTGGCTATATTTGCTTCATTTTGAGAGATTTAAATATATAACTTTGATGATGATTTTATATTTGGCTATATTTTTCTATCATTATAATTGAAATATTTATAAAGTATAATTAAATCCTTTACAAATCATTTATAGATTAAAATAATTATAAACATAAAATAATCAATCATTTCTAAAAAAAGGGTCTATTAGATAGACACATTAAACTACACTTTTAAAATAATTTACATTATAAATCTAAAAACTAAAATAACATATCACTACATTAACCATAGTATAGTGTTATGTAAATTGCTTTCTAAATAAAAATAAAAATATTTTATGTCAAATAGCAATTTTTTTTTAGCTATTTCTTATTCTACTATTTTCTACTAGATGTACATTTAAAAAATCCCCTATGCTAATATTAAAAAAATGAACATTTAATTATGTCATTCTATTTCTCCTACAATACTAAAATGCAAGTACTCCCATTATGTGGCACTTGTTAATGTTATTAATGTAGAGAGTACAATGAAAACAAATATTTTACCAAAATAAATCTTATCTTTTATCTTAAATTTGATAGCTACTTATATGTTAAAATATAGAATAAACACAACATAAAAACAAATATATGTCCTCATGTAAAAATTATAATTTTTAGATAAAAGTATAAAAGAAACTAAATAATAAACTAAAAATATAAAATGAGAACAAAAAAATTAATTTTTTAAAATTAATCTACAAGAGACATTAAAAAAAGATCATTAATAGGCATTAATCTATTTCAAAAATATTTAATAGTTTTTCATTTTTAATAGGTTTGTTAATTATAATACATTTTTTAAAATATAAATATAAAAAATTAGATTTAAATAATTTATTTTCGAAATTAGAATTACCATGAGTAAAATTAAAAAAATATATATAGTAGTCATGAAGAAAGAAGGTAAATGATATAGAAACAATGAAATTTATGTGTTTTTAAATAGCTACATTTCTGTAGATAGAGGTATTTAAGATATCTATACTAATTTCTTATCATATTTTATAAAAATAAAATAAAATTTATAGCACTCTATCAATAAATTGATTACCTATTGAAAAAAATGAATAAATAAATTTAAGTCAAAAATAAGATAAAATTAGCATACTTTATCAATAAATTGATTGTCTATTACAAAAAGTGGATAAATAAATTTAAATCTTTGTAAAAGAATTATATACATATTCCTAACTAAAACTCTATATCATAGTCATCCATTTTCCTAGGGAGTGGATTGAGGTGGTAGATTGTTTGGCTAAATAAGCTACTAAAAATTCTAGTAATTGGAATGTCACTTGTTGGTATTCTTGCCCAGCTAAATATGAGATTCTTCTCCAATTGATTCATCATGATTCTTTGCTTCCTATTGAATCCTTTTGGGAGTATGAGTCATGCTTGGTTCATGCCTATTTGAAATCTCTATATTATAAATGGTTGTAGACTCTTTTCTTCAATATATTTGATCTTTTATCTTAAAAAACTATATCATAAAAAAATTATTAAAAAATTCTATTAAATAAAAATAACTAAAAAGATTGTATAGACACATTAAAGTCTTAAATTTTTTTTTAAAAAATTTTTCTTTAAAAATTGACACTTTTATAAACACCTATTTTTTAGGTTTTTTAAAAAAATCTAACAATTCTCAATTCGAATCTCATTTCATAGTCATAAAATCAGTTTTGACTATTTAAGCTTTAAATTATAGAATATATTTATATTGAAGGACAAAGTTTACATGATTCAACGCCATTAGTACGTCATACTTAACTAAAAATTAAAAAAAATGTTTTCCCAAATGGTGTTAGTTGAATTATTGAGCAGAAAAAGAAATGTGTTGATTGATATGTACGACAATTAAGTGGGGCCTACAAGTTGTTTATGATATTTTGGGCGCAAGTCATGGCATGAAAAATGCATTCTTCTCACCTACGGAATTATTGTGCCTGTTTTTGTAAAGGTTATAAATTACAACTAAGCTGCCAATTAAAAGTTATGTATTTATTTAAATTTAGAATTAGTTTTTATTAGAATTTTTATCGACAAATTATATAATAATTATTATTTATAAAGTTATATAAGAAGTAATGTTTAGGGCAATTTTAAGACTGAAAAGGAGGACAGTTTATTAATGTATAATAAGATTTTATTGTAAGAATTTTTAATTTTTTGAAGTATATTTTAAAAATTATTTGTATTTAATTTTAGTTAATATTAGATATTTGTAGAAATATATATATTTTTTATTATTTTATATGGATATTATAAATATATGATTTTAATGTGTTAGTTTGTTTGATTCGATACATTTATTAATCTTAATGTTAATTTTACACTTAAAATCATTATTTAAACATTGTTCAAATTAGTCTTAATTTTTATATTAAGGTTTTCTCTACTCAAGTCAAGACCACATGTGAGGCCTTAATTCACTTTAGGATCATAGGTACAACATTTTTTTGTTACATTAAAAGACATTATCAAAAAGAGGGAACAAGCCCTAGAGACTAATAATAGGTGACATGTGACAACAACCAAACGCATTGAGAAAAAAAGGTAGCTTCCTTATAAAACAAGTACCTAAAATAGCAGGTTTGCATGCAATAATTAGCTTAAAAGAACTTCTAATCAAATTAGCTATAAATCAAATATGTGGAAAATGCTAAGGGTACACATGCACTTCTAGAGGCATGCAATTTGTTCATATCCATGGTTGCAAAAATATGCATACATGAAAAACATACATACATACAAAAGAAAATCATGTACGAAAAGACAATACAAATAAAAAGAGTAATGCATGCATGCGAAAAAAACTCAAATAAATGAATAAAGCATGCTTGAACACAAGTGAGGAATACCTAAATCATGTATTGGTGATCCAATATAGTTTTCTATAGGAAACACTCTAGGAAATAACTCTCTAAAAAGTACCAAAGAAAAGCATTCATTGTAGGGAGTTAAGTCTCCATAAGTTCTAATAAAATAGCGTTATTGATCATCATTGAATTTCATGATGCTCACTTATACATTTTTTCGAAGAGACTTGTTAGAATTTTGTATAAACAAGAATTCTATCCAATAACAAATGTCTAATAGCTAATTACTCACAAAATAAGAATTTGAATATTCAATATGGGACTAATATTAGAATTTACATATTTAACAATATTATAAGAGCTACAATATATAATCTCAAGATTTCAAATTTAATGAGGATAAGGAAGAGACGAGAAACAAAAAGAAAAAGGATTGCTTTAGCTAGGTAATAAAATCCCATAAAAAGGGAATGTGTGAAACTCATCATTCTATCCTACTTAAGTAATAAACGTAAATTAGCTAGATAAACCTAACATGACAAGGTTTGATAAATAATTACATGAACAACCCCATTTAAGTGTAACTTAAAAGAAATGTGGATTTTGAAATATGACATAGCAACTAAGTCTAATTTGGTACCTATGTACAATGATGATGCTTCTCAATAAATGAGAAGGACAAAACCACCCCTCTTCATACACCAATGATAGATTCTTGCCAGTAGATAGGTGAGTGCAAGATCATGATGGGATAAATAATGACAAAAGAAAAAATGCATCTTTACTTAGCCACAATATTAAAATGTATATTTGAATTTTTATATTTATTAGATAGAAAGTTTATTTTACTCTTGCTTAGCCAAAATATTAAAATGTATATTTGAATTTTTATATTTGTTAGATAAAAAGTTTATTTTTCTCTAGTAAATATAAATCTGTTATGTAAAATAAATTTTTTCTTGTTTAATTTAAATGGATAATTAGTTATTTAAAAAATAATGTTGTTACCTAGAACACAAAATACTTTTCAAGACTTCCAAGTAATGGATATTCATTATTTAAGAATGAATATTTTGTTATTTAAAAGTGAATATGCATTACCTAGAGCATAAAATTATTTTCAACATTTCTAAGTAACAAATATTTGTCATCTAAAAATAAATATTTGATCATAATGGATATTAATTATTTTTGCAAAAAACTTGTTACCTCCTTTTTAGCCTTAAGTATATGTATTGGATTTAGGCTTGGGAATGTTAAGCCCAATTTTGGAATTACATTTTTAGAGATTTCATCCTATTTTCATCACATTATCTTTTGTGTTGATCATCTTTCTTAATCGAATTTGATGAAACAAAAAGAGTTTATTTAGAAAATTGTCAACATTTATACTAGATATGCTTGATTATAAGAATTTAATAAGAAATTATCAATAATTTTTTACATAGGATATGTCTAACATCTCGATTGAAAGATTAATTGACAAGCATCTATAACTCAAACCATTTCAACTTTTTCAAATCTAAAAGATGCATCACCTTCATTAGCTACATTAATTTTTTTTGAACTTCACATTTCTTTCACTAAGCTAGCTGAAAATTCATAGCAAAAAAATTATAATTAATTATTTGCTTACATGAAAATATGCATCACATTTGGATACATGTCTTCTACTTATATTTAAAGATCTATTTTTTTCTCACACTTGGGTTGATTGGAATGACACCTACTTTTTATTTTAAAAAAAAAAACTTTAGTTGTGCTTCATTTAAATTTTTAATTTTCACCGAATAATTTTTTCTTGACAAAAAGTACTATCCCAAAAATTACCATCAAATTTACACAAATTTCTATTCCTACCCATTTTTTAAATTATAGGGATAAACCATTAAATTTTTCACGTGAAGGCTATTTTGATTGTCAATGTAGACAACTAAAAATGTTCTTAATTAAATATTTATTTATTAATTATTTGATTATTTTACCATTATTTATTCTATTAATTAAATAAGTGTTTTTATTTGTTTAATTAATGTATTAGCTTCTTCTTCTATTAATTAAATAAATGCTCCCATTTATTTAATTAATTTATCAATCCTCTTCTTTATAATCTTATCCATTCAAATTGTTCACATGGATCATAATCTAAATTGGTAGTCATATGATAATTGTTTTATTTCTCTTCATTAAATTTGTCCTTTCTCCAATGTCCACCTCTTAATCTTAGCTCTTCATTCAAATTAACTTCTTAATCTTATCCCTCCATCTCATTTGCATTTCTTAATCCTATGGATTCTCCCTTAACCTCTATATTATGATCATTAACCTTTTAACCTCTTAATCTAAGCCCTTTTTTCTCTTGGAGATTTCTATTAAAGATACTCATTCTTCTCATTTCATCATCAATCATTAGTATTTGAATCTATTATGCCAAAATTTTCTTAGAGATTCCATCATTCCTTTCAACATCATATTGCTATCTTGCTTGCATCATCAATCAAGTTCCAAACTCCATTTCTTTATGCCATCTTGTATTAGTACTTAATGTTGAGAGAACATACATCTTTTTCACAAGATCTTGAAAGATAGGAGGATAATGGAGTGAAGCTTATCCTTTGTATGAGGTATAATGTTTTTTTATTTTATTTACATGCATTTGATTTAGAGCTCCATTGGTACATTGTTGAATGATTTTGTAGATTCTAGGCTTGTGGTTGGTCTAATTAGGAGTTGTAATGGGTGAAAATTAGGGTTTCACCATCAAATATAATTAGATCACTGATTTTTCTTAAAGGACAATTATATTGAAAGAGGGGTGGACCTAATACATCTAGGCTTAATACCTCTAAGGAAAGATCTCTAAAATACTTATTAGGTTCCACGTCCAGTGTTAAGATTTTAATCCCTCTTTTTAAGTTGAATTTTGAAAATGTTGAATTTAGGATAAATGAGTGAATATTAAATAAATCAGGCATACAGAGTGAGCTACAATAGTTTTATGGAGACACCAACTTGGATATGGTTAATGAAATATGATTCGGATACGCTCCTAGAAGTTTGGCCTAATTTTTCGGGACTATGGTGGTGGTCAACTTGGTCTTCCAAATTTTTTGCCATCAAAAGGTGAACTATTTCGTCTCTATGAATCCTATCGATCCTCCGAAACACAACTCTATACCTATTTTTGCACATAGTGAGAAAAAGGGGGAAATTGTTGGGAATAATGGTTTACCTTAGTCAAACCTTGGTTTAGGAATTAACCTTGAATGAAATAATGCAAATACTAAAATAAACACTGGAAAAATATACCTTATATTTGTAATTGTTGATGACAATGCTTTGTTATTTGAATGTAATCACATATGTTGTATGAAATGGCATGAACATGACAAAAGCCTAATCAAAGACACATGTTTACATATGAATGATGTAATTTATCTCCAAAATGGTTGGATGATGAATATATAGCCTAAAAGATCTCTGAAAATGCATAATAATGAATGCTTCATGGATGCCAGAGTGTTAGATTACTTGTAGACAAAGAATTTAATCTAAAATAACTTTATTAATATTTTTTTATAGGGGGTTCTAGGTAAATTACTGATTAGGCCAACCTCTAATGGTCATGCAGAGCCACAATGATCAATTCCCATCAAGAAAATACCATACTTGCCCCAATTCAAATTTGGGCCCCATTGAGAGGGATCGTGGCACTAGGCACCATGGTCCTTATGCATAAATGACCAAAATAAAGCCTTAGAGAGAGATGTACCCCACCAGGGGACCCACCAATTGGCGTTCATAGCTTTATAATTGGAGAATAGGCACAAAATGAACCTAGACAAGTGATAAGGATAGGACACGCTAAAGTAGAGGCATAAACATGTGTAAATTGGCCCGGTGATCATGTATGATGCTACATTTAGCCCCCACTTTAATAGGAGTATGAGCCTATGCAAATATTTGTAGTAAAGTAGATCAAAGAGATGAAAGAGAGGAGAAATTACAAGCATAATCACAAGGAGTATAAGATATCACTAATTTCAAGGAACTAAGCTCCCAATCTTAGGATCTTAACTCAATTAAATGCATGCAAGGGAACAAAAAAGAAGACAAAAATAAAAAGGAAAACAAAGACCAAAAGGCAAAAGACACACAACATAAAAAAGCTAAAAACCAACAAAAGACCTCAAGTCAACTAGCTAAGGAGGCCCCGATATCAAAATGTCTCAACCACTAATATCACTCTTGAAAATTCCATCTCAAGATCACAAGTGATCACATAAGAAGAGAAAAAGCACACATTCCATGAGCTAAAAATAGCAAAGCTGTAAGCTCATGAGAAGAAAAGGGATAAGCATGGATACACATTCTAGATGTGTTTTTATAGGTGATCCATGTGAAGAAGGATGAGAAAAGACATGGATATACATTCTAGTTATGTTTTTCTAGGTGATCCATGTTGGGGAGGAGAGTAAGAGTAGCCTAGCTATGTTTTGCTAGTTCTACTCATCCTACTATGTGTGAAAGTGATGTTTGGGTTAAGGTGTTAAGCATCCCATATAATGTGTTTGATTTCTCTAGTTCGAACAAGCATCCAAATACATGTGGAGGACATGAAATAAAAATGCAAATATGTGTCTAATATCATGAACATCTTGTAAAAGGGTTTTTTTTCTCTAGTTTTGAGAATGTGTAGTCCCGTGTAAGACAAATACATGCCTAGTTTCAAGGACATCTAGTGTAAGAGTTTTTTTGCTTTGGTTTTGAGAATGTGCACCCCATATAAGACATATATAAATTTTGTTCTTGGTTTCGGGCATGAAGCATCTCGTACATAAGAGTATGTTTTCTCTAGTTTTGAGAATGATCACTCCATTTAAGACATACAAAAATATAATACAATATAGTTCAAAGAGAGTGATATGTATGCCCACCATTAAGATATAAAAATAGTCCTATGTTGATGTCCTAAGGAAGCTAGAAACAAGGATACCCACCTTCAACATCAAGGAGATATCCTTTAGGAAACAATGTTCATAAATCCAAGATAAAGAGGCAATTATCTTACAAGCAAGGATAACATAGTTGAAAAAGAGATATCTTGAAACAAGTGTGAAGGGATCCTTGAAGGAGAAGAGATATTTTCTCAAAATACATATACCTCCAATAGGAGTTTCTTGAACAAACATAACATCTTCTACCAAAATAAGGGAAGAAGAACAAGAATGTCTACCTTCCTCCTATTACTAGGTGAAAGAGATTCTTGATGAAGGATGACACACTTTTGATCCAAAGAGAAGGGTAAGTTTATAATAGATATACATTACCAAGTTAAAAAGAGGTTATAGACAAGGATACACACCTCTTGCATAAGAGAGAATCCTTGAGAAAACAACAACTTAACAAAAGGAATGACAGATCAAATAATAAGAAAACACTACTCAACAAAGCAAAAGTGGATCCTTAGAAAGAATAGAAAAAATCAAGTCCCCCCTAGTGTAGGTACAATGAGAATAATTACACAAACTCTAAGGAGTTATTAGGCATAAGAAAATGCACCATGTACTCACATTCAAAGGAATATTCAATATAAGAGAAGACATCAAGATATGCAAAATGCTACTCTAAAGAAGAGGTAATCTTGAAAGAGAGGAAGAGAAAAGATGAAGGATCACAAAATCCCCTAAGGAGATATTAATCATAAGAGACATACCATTCCATGCAAGAAAGGACATCAAAGAATGAAAAATTAAACCCTTAGATAAATAGGATGATATTATTTCCCCCCAAGCATAGAAGCAAGAATAAAATATGTTGTTGCCCCAAGATGATTGTAATTTAAAAAGAATCACCCCTTATGAAAAATAGCCTCCAATTAAGTAACTACTAGTTCCATAGAGTGAGGAGCAACACAAAGGGTGAATGGAGTGCTAAGGAACTACCTCTTCACCAAAGAAGAGTGCAAGATCAATTGTAAGAGCTATGTGATCCCTATCATATAGGTTAACAAATGTTTTAAATAATTTACATTTTCCAAGAGAATGAGGATAAGTGCGATGAAAAAGAAAATGTTCATGACCTTCCTTATGCTTATAATTGTGATTAATTTTAATGAAAGGAAAAACAAAATCATTATCATACTTCAATCTCCAAAAGATTCTAGTAGCTAATTTCTCTTGGTCATCAATGAGATTAGATATTATCTCTTGTGATGTAGGACAAGGGTTGTTAGAAGAAGATCGATTGTCATGTATGATTTTAATAGTTCCATTATCAAATAGTTCTTGCATATAGTTTTGAAAATCTGGACAATCATTAGCATGATGGTCATGAGTTTAATGTATGAACAAAAAGGAGTGTTTGAGGAAGAAGAACCTTTAGATGGATTATAGGTTAGACATGTCTTGCAAGATACTCCTTAAAGTTTTGAATTCTAAGGAGATCATCCATATGTGAATGATGAGAATGTCTTAGACCTTTGATACTAGTTTATGTAGGAGGGTTTATAGGGGCCTTGATTCCTTGTTCAAAATTTTCAAGTCCTTGTCCTCTAAAACCTTGTTTTGATATTATGTTATAGTCACTCCTATAAGAATGTTTTAATTGAGGAGTATTATAATGAATTTCTTTAAACTTTTTAGTGTAAGTATATCTAGAAGGAACAAAGGGAGAAGTAGATGAAGAAGGAATATCCTTTGTAGGGATATTCTCCTTTCTATCATCATTCATAGATCCTCTTTGATAGGTTGGGAAGGAAGATACTTATCATATAAGGCATAATATTTACTTAATTTTATGTGAGGAGATAGATCATTAATGAAATGCATAACATAATCCTCTCTACAAATGTTTTGATCGTTACGATAAGCTCTAGGAGAATAAGGGGCATCTAGAGAGATGGAAACACCAATATTTTGACTTTTCCCTTCTTGCGCTAGGGTATGTGTATGAGAAGAAGATGGTTCCATGTTCTCTTCAATTATTTCTCTCCATTAGAGAGATCATTGATATGAGTATTAGCTCTTTCTTCATTAACATTAGATACCCTAGGAGAGGTACAAGTATTAGGTTTTTCATTAGAATCTATAGGATTGCGATCTACAAAAGCTTTTATGTGATCTATGCATTGTCTTAAAAATATCACCATAAAACAACATTCATCATGTATAAAAGCTTTGAGATTTAATTGATTAGTAGGAAGCATTTTGGAAATTCTAAAAATGCAATATGGCAAAGTGCTATGAATAAAAAGAAGCAATGTGAAGTGAAAAAAACCATTATCCAACACATTATTATGATACATATAAGTGAAAATAAATGTAATCATATGGAAAATGCCAAATAAAACAGATCTATTAAGTGCTATTATGAATGTTTAAAATCAGATCCAAAAATAAAAGTTGCAAATTATGCAACCCACAAATCAAATTAACCAAAATAAATTAGGGTTTTTATGAATTTAACCTCTAAATTTATGTAATTTGATTAAAAATAAGATCTATGAATGTAAATTCAAAAATTAAAATACTCATAAATCAGATCTAAGCACACAAATAAAAAATAAGAGTGTAAAGAGTCAGGTTCGCCAAAATGTAATGGGTGAAAATTAGGGTTTCACCATAAAATGTAAAAAACCACTATTTTTTCTTAAAGGATCATTACATTGAAAGAGGGGTGGACCTAATAGATCTAGGCTTAATCCCTCTATGGAAAAATATCTAAAATATAGATTAGGTTCCACTTGGGGTTAAGATTTTATTCCCTCTTTCTAAGTTTAATTGTGAAAATGTTGAAATTAGGGTAAATGAGTGAATATTGAAGAGATTGGGCATAAACAGTGAGATATAGTCATTGTACAAAGGCACTGACCTAGATCTAGTTAAAGGACTATGCTTCAGATATGCTCCCAGAAGTTTGACTTGATTTTTCAAGACTGTGGTGGTGGTCGGCCCGATCCTTTGAATTTTTTGTTGTCAAAAGGTGAACTTGTTCATCTCTATGAATCCTATCGATCCTTCACAAAACTCTGTACCTATTTTTGCCGACAATAAAAAAGAGGTAAAATTATTGGGAATAGGGGTTTGCCTAAGTCAAACTTCAGATTAGGAATTAACCTTGAATGAAATAATGTAAATACTGAAATAAATATTGGAAAGGTATACCTTAGATTTGTAATTGTTGATGATTATGCTTTTTTATTTTAATGTAATCACATATGTTGCATGAAATGGAATGAACATGACAAAACCCTAATCACACACACATACTTGCATATGCATGATGTACTTTTTCTCTATAATGGTTGGATGAATATGCAACCTTGAAGATCTCTGAAACTTCTTAATAATGAATGCTTCATGGATGCAAGAGTGTTAGATTACTTGTAGATGAAGAATTCAATCTAAAATGAATTGACTAATACATTTATATAGGCCCGGTTCTAGGTAAATTATTGATTAGGCTTACCTCCAACGGTCATGTAGAGGCACAGGGATCAATTCTCATCGATAAATACCACTCTTGCCTTAATTCAAAATTGGGCCCCATTGAGAGGGACCATGGTGCTGGGTGCTATGGTCCTTCTGCATAAGGGGCCAAAATAAAGCCTCGGGGCAAAGGGGTACCCCACCAAGGGGCCCACCAATGGGTGTTCATGGATTCAAAACTTTAGAATAAGCACAAAACAGACCTAGACAGGTGATGAGAATAGGACACACTAAAGTAGGGGCACAAACATGAGGTGTAAATTGGCTAGGTGAAAATTTACGATGCTACAAGAGTTTACAATAGGTTCAAAATTTAGTATACACATTTTCTAATAGTATTGATTATCTCATTATGATTTTACACTCACCTAGATGTTGAAGATAGTCCAATATCGTTGGATAATGTTTCTTCCCTTAGAAAGAAATAAGGCAAAAGAAATATGTAGGATATCTTCCCATTATTTGAAAGGAATACGAGGGTAGAAAAATCAAGATGTATGATGTATTTGAACCTTTTTGAAATGTTTCCATGTTATTTCCAAAAGGTTCCATAGTCAAATTAAAACTTTGGAGTGCTGATAAAAGGGGTGTAACTGTACACCTTGCACAAGAAAATAAATATTTTTAATTATGTGAAACAAATTTTTATTTTTGGTATGTTTTAGGAGACACGTTTATTCGTATTAAATGTTTATTTGGGATTGCTTATAAATTTTAATATGATATTTGTTAGATATTTTTTTGTGTTGGTTAGACATTAAAAAATATATTGAAATAAAATAGTACCAAAAAGTAAAAGTGGGAGTCAATGATTTTGTGTTCTCATCGTGTTGAGACACATGGTTTAGCTAATACCACATAGTATTTTTTTTATCTTGAATTTGTATAAACAAATATATGATTAGTGGTTGGGTTGGTAGTCATTTACTTTGAGCTCTCTTATAGAGTGCATATGTGAAGCATGACATGAGATGTATGGTTGTATGACTATCTATTATGCTTGGACACATGGAGGATGCATTAAAAAAGATTTTTATTTCTTAAGTATTCATGGAAACTCTACAAGTACATTATAAAAAATAATATATTAAGTGTGGATATTGTTGGGGACTAATTTTTCCCTTTGAGGCTTTTCTTAGGGTGTGTCTCATGTCATCTTGATAATATGTTTATCTAATCTTTTGTATTGTAGATTCTAAATGTTTGTTTGTATATTTTTATCTTATGGGATTATGTGAAAAAGTTTTTTATTACTATAATTTTTCCTTTCACTAGGACTAATTTATGAAGGTGATAATCGCCTTGTGGATGTAGATGTAGAAAATTATCCAAAGACAAATATGTCTCCTCTAATTTTTTCTCAAGGATATCCAAGCCAATGTAAAACTATTACAAATGATCATGTAGAGAAATAAAAAGAGGGTATTAAGGTGCCTTCATTATATCTAAATAAAATTATTCAACTGCATAGGAGCTAACATCGAAGAGGAAAAATTTATATCCTTAATAGTGTCATCTGAGTTTGTAAGATAGGATGGACAAAAAAAACTTGCAGTTTTTGTCAAGTATTCATCTAATATATAGATATTTGGAAGATGACAAAAGTTATCCTCCCAAACTAAATCACTTGAATTCCATTTGAAGAAACATTGAATTCTAAGAAGTAAAAGATGAACATGGAATGTCAACACATGCATTTATAATTTTAGTTTCTAAAAGAAATTGAAGGTTTAAATGACCATATTATAGCTCCTAAAAATGTCCATTCGAGATGCTTGAGTGTGAAATGAACGAAAATTAGGAGTAAGGGAATGTGAAAGATCATGAAGGGCCAAAAAGTAGTGATATTCTGACTAAAGTCCTGATTGATAGGTTGATGGAAACATATCTATAACTTTCAAATGGTATCACATTTTTTGAATCTGAAACATGTGTCACATTCTATGCTTCACATACTATAGGATTAAAAAAATCAAATGAATTTTATAAAGTTTTAACCAAGGTATGGTGGTCAGACATACAAGTTTTTATATTTTTAAAAAGTTGTAGTATAAAATTCATAAACAATTATTTATTTTAAAAAAATACAAAAGAATATGTGTCACATCCGGACATGAGTCTTCTCCTTATATCTAAAATATTATAATTTTTTTTTATGATTTGATTGTGGTTAAGGTGGTCAGATCGACACCCGCTTCTTATCTTTTTCATGATATTTTAATACTACTACATTGAAATTTCAAATTTTCATCAAAATAGATTTTTTTTTCCCAGAAAACAACTAGTAGCTTAGAAACTACATTCAATTTTCTACAGATTCTATTATTACATATATTTGAAATAATGTTGGTGACTTATTCAAATTTCTATATCAAGTTGCCTAACTCTGTTTTCTAAATTTTCATTGCCACTTAAGGGCCTGTTTGGCCCACCATGATCCTGGGAAAACTCATAAAATATGAGAAGGTTTATAATCTACATTGATCATCTTAAGTCTCAACTACAACAATATCTCTTCTCTACAAATCCTAAATGATCATCGGATCATTTGAATTTAACACTCTTCCCCATCCCATTGTGTGATTTGATAAATGGAAAGGATATTAGTAGAGGGTGATGGTAGACAAGGATATAGTTGAATGATCCCTTATACATGAAAAAATACTCTCTCCCACAAGTACACATATATGTGTTGTAACCCATTAATATATTTGATTTAGAAGGATTCCTAAAGAAGAAAAGATGGTTAATAAATTAGTCAGATGATGGAAGCTCTAGAATCAAGGAGCTATCTTGACTCAAAATTTGCAACAATAAAAGTTTCTTTCCCTTTTTATTTTTCTAAAGAATATAGACCCTCCAATTTTATTAAAATAAATTTGATTTTATTATTATATAAAATTATTCAACTCATCATTTATTTTGAATAATGTTAATTTCCATCTTGCCATATTTTCTTCCAATATTTGTATTTATAATTTTCCTTTTTATATGATTCCCCTTTTGAGGGAGAGGATACAAAATCTAATTATGCATTATATTTCTTTTTATTTTTCTTATTTTATTTCTTTTTAGGATTCCCTAATTCTTTAATTGCTTTAGGATTATTATTCAAAAATGTTTAGAGCTTAGAAGACTTGATGAGGCTCATTTGAATTAAATTTTCTTACTCTTGAATTAGAGATGAGAAAGTGTATTAAATCTAAGCTCAACATATACAATTCTTATAGAAATTTGATTGATGGGAAAGATAAACAAATACTAGAAGCCTAGGATCAAGATTAGATAAGGCATTTAAAATTAATTTCATAATATTTAAGTTCTTTATTTGAGTTATTAGTCATTTTATCTTTAATAATGTAGCCTTGGATGTGGTTAAAATGTTTAGAAATAAGATTTGATAAATCATTGTCAGTTTTATAATCCCCAATATTGTTAGTTTTACCATTGAATATTTCAATAATATCCCAAGACTCTTTAATATTTTTATGTATATTTCAAGATAAAAATGTAAATCAAATAATAATAAAGAAAGAATGTGACCAAGATCTTTCTCATACTTTATCTCCTCAACTACCTTTACACTAGCATCATTAGGCTCAACAATAGTTTCTTTTACATATCTAGTGCAATTTTCCCCCACTTAGATAATTCCATATTAATTGCTTCGATGAAGAATAGTTATATAGAGTTAGCAGTTCAACATGGATTTTCCTCATTGTAAGAACACACAACAAAAATTAAAAGGAACTAATCACTACAATATTTATCCCTTAAATTAATGCAATTAATAATTCCCTTAGAAATATATGATGATTACACTTTATTATTATTGCAATTATAGTTGCCACTTATCAAATTAATGAAGTGGCCTTGGTCTTGGTATATTACAAATTTCCAAAATAAGACATAGAAATAATACTAATTTTTTTAACATAGAATGTGATAAATGAAACTATACCAATAAGAAGTACATAAAACTATGCACACTTTCAAAAAATCACATCAAATGATGTTACCATTTTATCCCAAAAAGAGCCTTGAATGAGAATTTATAAGCATAAACTACGAGAATCTATAATTTCTAGAAAAAATAATCACCAAAATTAAGAATCATTTACACTGATATGAAGATCTCAATATCCCATATTATAAATTTCTCAAAAATAAGAGGAAAAATGAATCTTTTGAAGTCCAACACCAAAAAATAACTCCATTGAACAGGGTTCAAGCTGGCAGCGAGGACACAAATGATATTTTCTTGAAATTAGAAGAGAATATTTTGATATTTCTTAGAATATTCCTTCACATTGGAATGTTCCCAAAACTACCTTTGGATTATGTTAAGCTACCTTTGAATTATGCAAAACTATCTCCATAAACCTAAAAATTGTTATTAAAATTTGAAAATGGGAAAATTGATAATTGGCTAGAGGATGGTTTTTAAGAGAATATTACTTGAATATTTTTAATTGATTCAAGTAAGGTGGCATCGTTGGGTTTGGTTGTCCCATTGGTGGTTAGTTGATATTCTTGGCTAAAGCTACTAGTGGCTTATATAGAATACATGGTCTACATAGCACCGCATGGTCGATACAATCCATGGTCTATATTATTTTAACTTTTTTATTTCTATAAATCAGTATTATACATATTGTATGACTTGTCATACAATAGACGAAAATGTTTTTCCACACTAAAATCCTCCTCCTCATCATCAATAGTGAGCCTTTCATCCTTTTGGTACTTTTGAAGTCACCCTTCAACATCATTTGGGATGAGCGCTAGAACTTTCTTCAAAAATAGAATGCTTTGCTTTATGACCAACTTCCTTTGTAGAAGAAGTGGAGGTTCAACCAAACTTATTAACAGATATTCATCACAACCTTAGCACTTGGTCATGTAATAGTCTTCGGGGAGCTAAATTCCATTTCCTAGTTTCACTTTCTTCAGCACATCATCAATCTCTCCAAGGAATCACTTCCAAATAAGCTTCTAGCATATTTAATTTTCTATTTCCTTTTTTTCCCTGACATCTAATAGTGTGGCCAAGAACATTGCTAAAAAATAGTAATCACCCTATGATAGTGATTTATCTTCAATAATTCTTCACTGAAAACCATCTTTATTGTGTGAATGTTTCGCATCGTAAATTATCATTGGGTTAATTTACACCTAATTTTTATAGCCCCACTTTAACTTATCTCCCCCTCATCTCCTATCCAGGTCCGTTGATTGCCTTAACTCCAGTTTTGATTCCATGTACACCCCCTAATTGATTTCTTGGAGTGATATCCTTCTCCTTGGGGATAAATCAAGGTCCTTGAGTGAGAAGGACTAGAGTGCCCAACACCCTGGTCCCTCTTAGTTGGGCCCTATTTTAAAATGGGATATGGGCCCTATCTCTTTACCGAGAAATCAACTTTGTGGCTTTGCATGACCATTGGAGGTTGGCCTAATCAGTAAATGACCTAGATACCCCTATATAAAGACATTTGATCAACCTAATTTCTGTTGGAATCCAATAACATTGAGAGGGGGGTGGGGGTGAATCAAGGTTCTATTGGTAAAACTAAATCTGAACTTATTGCTTAAGAACTGGTTAACAATAAACAAAGTTAAAGTGCATAAACTAAATAACAGATAAAGAAGCAACACCATAACACCAATATTTATATGTGGAAAACTATGCAAAGGAAAAAACTATGGTGGGGCTGATACCCACAATATCTATATACTTGATCAAGGTATATAAATATTACATTGAGGGGATTGTACATGCAATCGGGCCAATTGCTTAGAGCTCACTGCTCAAATAGAAGTATTGCTGACTTACACAGTATTACAAGATGATTACAAAAAAAAATGAACTTATAAATTGCATCTAACCATGTTGGATAAGTTCCTGTTTAAGCTCTGTTAACCCTCACTGTGTATCAGTTCACTGATGCTCTGTTCTTTCCTGTTCTGCTACCAGTTTACATTGTGCATGTGAAATTGCACACAAACACTTCCTATCGTTGACCAAAATGAATACCATCAATCTTTGATTCATTCGCAACCATAATCACATTCCAAAAATCATCATGTATTCCATCACTGAAAGGATCTCCTTAAATACCCTTTTTAACTTTTCACCATGTCAGCTTCAATGAAGAATATAATCTCATCGGCTATTGGATCACAAGGTATTTTATACTTAATCCAGATGACCATGTTGGCCTGCATACGTTACCAAAAATTTCTTGATATAAATTATCAAGGGCACAAGATAACTTAGTCAGTCCCATCCTTAACTGGGTTCCAAATACACATTACCGGGATGATGACTTAACCGGTTGTAATGCGAAGTGAATATACCAATTGAGTGTAGTGAATACCAGTTAACCCAAACAAAAAAAAAATGATAGATCAATGAATCTCGATAAAGAATATCAACATCTGGAGATGAGTTTCCATCAATGACATCCCAAAATTCCATTAACCCTTACCAGATGAGTGTCAATTGCCAACAGTATCCCCCTTTGGCATTGATGGCAACACTCATGTGAAAAATGGTGTTCTTACTGAATCTGCCTCTGAATCTAAACATCTTGACCTGTACATGAATCTGCAATATACATCTGATACTCCCCTTGAGCAATATATACATTTTTCACTGTACTCCTCCGTCTTTGACATCAATCGTAAAGCGGGGTTCCCACAAGGAATTTTGTACAACTATATACACATGCCGATTCTATACAAGTTTCAAAATATTGACATACATAGATTTCAAAAATGAAAAATAAGAGTGCCAACCTTACTTGAGAGAGTCAAGAATGGAGGTGAATCCATTCAAGTGATTGGTGTAATACTCAATTGCCTCTGATTCGATGGGATCCTCCTTCTTCATATTGGATATACATTCAGTCTTATGAAATAATAGATTATCCAACCTAGGACCTATTAGATTCTGGAGCTTAGTTGCTTGCTTTATTGTGTTTTCCCTCTCCTTTTCTAATTTCAAAATTTGATCCATAATTACCAAAATTGGACCATCGAAAGAACTTGTAAGGTTAGCTGCTGGGTTATAAGAGAAATCTGAATCAAATTATTCCTCCAGTCTGAAAGTTGCTTGTCTATGGAAGTTGTGAGCTTGGCAAAATCTAGACAAGTCTTATAAACTTTACCTCCTTCCTCCAATGCTGTATCAATGGATTGCAAACAAATTTGGAGTTTACCCTTTTGAGATGTAATCATTTGTAAGATTGTTTGTTTCTAGGCTTCAACAAATTTGTCCTTAGCCTTATTTATTGAAATTTTAAGCAAATAATCATAGTGCTTAGGGATGAAATCAATTTACTCTTGCAGTTTATCGGATGAGCTTGCGCTCTACTGTTCTTGGAATTCAGGTACCAACCAGTTCAAAACTTCAAAACTATGCTTAATCAACTCCTTGTCCTTAGATTCCTCCTGGGCCCACTCTTGAGTTGCTTGGGCCTGGAGTGCTACTGCCGCCAAAATTATCTGTCGAAGACATCTTATGGTATATTTTATCAAAAATAATAGAAAGTTGTGACAAATTACCTTTGGGTATGGATGTAGTGTCAATTTCCATGCTGGTAGGAAGATCTGTCACAATTTCCTTCCCTTTGTTTGCTGGAGATTTCTTTCTTGTATCCATTGAATCCTTTATTTGCTCTACACCGGTGGCTTTGCCACTTGGTGCCTTATCCTTAAACTATACATCCTCAAAAAATTTATTGTTAGTATCCTTATCCCTATCTGTATTATCCTTTTCTTTCTCATTAACCTTTGTATCTTGTATATTAATTGCCGGGGTATCCTCTGCTACATAATTTGACTCACTAGCCGGTACAGTGGTATGCGGTGGAGTGCTAGCCAGTTGATTTGTATTTACACTCTATTCCTCTATTGGTGCTAGTTTCTTATCTCTTGGTAATTGTATATTTTGTGATTGAACAAAATTGGGGATCAACTCATAACCTAAATTCAAAAAAATTTGGACCCAAATGTCTATGGTCTCCTTCCCGATTTCTTCAAATCTTTCTAACATTAAATTATTTATTCTATGCTTTGGATTGAATTTGAATGAGCCAGTTTTATTAATCAAATTAGTAGCCTGTGCTGGAGTTATTGATCTACAAAGATTCACTAACTCAGTTTCCTTCATCTGCCAGTCTAGATTTTGTGCACATAATTTTTTGACTTCTAGATTATCATACAATTCTTTGGGAAAATTTTTCTCTAACTCAATTAATGCTCCATTGAAAGAATCAAGATATTAGAGAATTGCTTCCTCAATCTTCTTTTTTTCTTTCTCATCAAATTTATCAAAGAATGGGGAAATACTGCCCAAATTATCATCATTAATAATTTGATCAATAATGTCTTGAGAATCTAATTTCTTCTTACCGATTCTTCTTTTGGCTTCTGGTTTCAACTGCTCATCTGACTTTGGCTTTCGTTTATGTACAATGGTGATTTGAGGTTTCTGGGGAGGCTCCTTAGCTGGTTCTTCCTTCTGTTCTTCCTTCTTCTCCCATACTACCCTTGCAAAAACTCCTTTCTTCTTTGGAGTAACCTTAATTTCTTCATTTGATTTGGTCTCCTCCAAAAAAACTATCTTATACTGCCGGACTTTCTTCTGTTTTCTCTTTACTTGGCTAGCTTGTTTAGAACTGAAAGGCTCGATGAATGATGCTTCTAGTTGCTTGGAAGACTCAGTATGTACCGGGACCACATTGGGTGTGGCTTGGGTTACCTTCTTGGCTTCCCTCTCTTCCTTCCTTTTATTTTTTATTTATTCTCTTCTCTGAGTTTCAAGAATTTTAACTTTCTGTTCTACTTTTTCCCTATCACGCCCTTCAGTTATTAAGGTCTCAACTGCAACCTTGGTCATTTTCCTTTTGATAGCCGATGCAACCTGTTCTTGGTGAACTTTTAGAACTTTCTCCCGGGCTGTGCCAAATTTCTCCTCTTTTTCATCAATTGGTGCTTGCAGTAGATGTTGAGCATAAGCATCCAGTGTGGCCTCATCCACCTCGTAACCCATAGGCATGATCCAGACTGTCGTTGGTTGGACTGATTCCATCATGCATTCATCCTTATTTACCATAAAACATATTGTATCTTTATATTTTTTTACTATAGATTAAGGAATCCTAGACCTATTCTTCATTTCTTCTTGAAAAGTTTTGAAAAATACCCATAAATTTGTCTTTTTCAATTTATCTCCTTGACTATCCAAAATTTGAGCTATTTGGGTGGCTACCGGATGATCAAAAGCCCATTGTATCTTCCCATAACCGAGAACAGTACCCAAAAAGTAGAATGCTAGGCAAATAACAAAAGAACCATACCAGAAGGTGTTTTTCTTATCTTTCTTGAGCTTCTGAAGGTTTGACATCAGCTCCTTCAACATCACACTACAAAGATCGTAGTGTGCATCCTCCTTCACCATTTGATGAGCCATCAAAACATTGTTACCAGAGACAGAGTTCATCCGGTTTGACTGGTAAACTTTGTATCCGATTATCATTATAAATTTAACATCAATTTCCTTTACATCATCAACTCTCATTGAATGACCATCAAAGGTGGTGCCGGTGAGTTTGCAGAGTTCTATGTTGGAGATTTTGCACCTAGGGTCAGGTAGACTTCCAATCTTGTGTAGGCAGGTGATGTTCTTTATTACCTCCTTAGTGATCTTGTAGGGCCAGTCCAACTAGATAAATTCTCTGTGAATGTGGCTTAGAATGTAATAGACCCATTCCCCTTCATCAAATGTGGGAAAATCCATGAATTGAGTGAAACCCTTCCTCTTCAAGTGGGCAAATTCTAGTTTTAGCTGGTTATCTGTGATCAAATTCTCAGTGAAAATACAAGATAACTCTTAATCCCTAAGCTCCTTGATGTCACAGTGAATGTATGCCCTAATGTCTTCAATATGAAGAACACCATGGGAGACACTTGAGAAGGCTCCCAAAGGTTCATCCAAAAGAGATTTGAAGGGGTGCTTCTTGAATTCAGGATGAGGGTGGTTCTTGATTTCCACCACTAAAGGAGTATCGACATTGGATGAAGAAGCCATGATCAAAGAAGTGTTGAAACTATGGTTTCTACTAATGGAAAATACCTCAAGAAACTGCCAGAAGATGAAATTGCTTTAGAGAGAAAATGTTGGCACAAATCGCCTTGGACTCTTGAATTCTCTGAAAATCGCTCTTTTGAATGCTTGATCGCTATGTGAAGAAAATAACTTAAGTTTCCTTTTTATCGTCATTAACCCTAATTTTTCATTGTCATAAATGCTACCGGGAAGTTTTACTGGGTCATGTAGTTTGCAAGTAGGTTTCGGTAAACACTTGAAATTACCTGAGTATCCATCCGCAATCAGAATTCTCTTACTATAGATCTAATCCAGGTTATTTGCATGATCTTCAATGATTTGCCTACCCCTAAGGCAGAGTGCCTTAGTTATCGGTTGTTCCTTCTTCTGGTGCAGGACCCGATGACTCTACCAGGTGTTCTACCGGTTGTGTGTCTGATCTCCTTACCCATATTTTCTCATGTTGTTTTCTGATATTACACCTTTGCCTTTCCGTTCTCATCTGAATTTCCATTTGTTACCGGTGGGTTCTTACTTCTGCAATATTTAGCAATATATCCAATCTTATTGCATGCATAACAGAAAATATTGTTCTTCTGAATTTCTTAGTTAAACCCTTGATTTTCTTGATTTCCTTTTGATCTGCATTGGTTAGCCATATGTCCAAATCTACTACATGCATGACATCTTCCATTTCCAAGACCGATGAATGATGCATTGTTCTGATTATTCCTATTTATGCACTGACTTTCTATATGACCATATTTATTACAAACAAAGCATGTACCATTGAATTTGTGAGCATTAGGCTATCTTATTGGTGATTTTTGGTTCCGATTGTTGACATGATTCTGCTTCTGACTGGATGATTGATCTTGTTGTGCAGTACCAAAGCTTTCTCCTTCTTCATAACCAAGACCTCTCTTATCATTAGCATCTCTTTGACTCTTCAGTATTTCATCAAGTTTGGAAGAACTGGCTTTGAATTTGTCCTTGTATTCATTTGCAATGACTAAGTCATCTGTCATGGTTATAATCTATCTCTCAAGTTCTTGTTCATTGTTCCAAGATTGGACCAACTCAAGGCTCAACATGTCATTCTCATGTGTCGGTCTTTTGCATTTATCAAAGCTGCCCTTCAATTCTTGAGCTAGGTTTTCTTCATTCTTCAATCTCCTTGCACATTCTCATGGTTAGGGCTCACATCTCATTCTTCAAGATAGTGTTCTCCTGAGTGAGTTTCTAACATTGATCCTTCATAGCATCTTCCCCATCATTGTTCTGATTTTGCAATTGATCACAGAGTTCCTTCCTCTTAGCTTGAATAGTTGAAAGCTTTCCTTGCAATGAAATGATGTTTTCTCTGGCTTGCATTAGTTAATTCTTCAGTTTACTATTTTCCATCTTCTCATTATCAAGATCCTTAAGAGTAGGTTGAAGTTGTTGCGGCAGACCAGTTTCCATTGATTCCAAATTCTGGATCTTCCTCAAGTGGTTAAACTTCTTCTGAGGAACTATATCTGATACCAATTGTTTGAATCCAAGAACACTGAGAGGGAGGGGGGGGGGTGAAACACTGTTCTACCGGTAAAACTAATTCTGAACTTATTGCTTAAGAACCAGTTAACAATAAACAAAGTTAAAGTGCATAAACCAAATAACACATAAAGAAGCAACACCATAACACCAATATTTATACGTGAAAAACCCTTCAAAGGGAAAAACCACAGTGGAGCTGATACCCACAATATCTATATACTTAATCAAGGTATAGAAATACTACATTGAGGGGATTGCACATGCAATCAGGCCAACTTCCTAGAGCTCAATGCTCCAATAGAAGTCTCACTGACTTACACAGTATTACAATATTATTACAAACAAAAATAAACTTATAAATTGTATCTAACCATGCTGGATAAGTTTCGATTTAAGCTTTGTTAACCCTCAATGTGTACCGATTCACTGATGCTCTGTTCTTCCCTGTTCTGCTATCGGTTTACACTGTGCACGTGAAACTGCAACCAAATGCTTCTTATCGCTGACCAAAATGCATACCATCAATCTATGATTCATTCGCAACCATAATCGCATTCCAAAAATTATCATATAATCCATCGCTGAAAGGATCTCCTTAAATACCCTTTTTAACTTTTCACCATGTCAGCTTCAATGAAGAATATAATCCTGTTAGCTGCCGGATCACAAGGTATTTCATACTTAATCCCAGTGACCATGTCTGCTTACATACATTACCAAAAATTCCTTGACATAAATTATCGGGGCCACAAGATAACTTAGTCGGGTCCCATCCTTAATCGGGTTCCAAATACACGTTACCAGGATGATGAATTAACCGATTGTAATGTAAAGTGAATATACCGGTTGAGTGTAGTGAATACCGGTTAACCCAAACACAGCAAAATGATAGATCAATGAATCTCGATAAAAAATATCAACACTTGGAGATGAGTTACCATCAATGACAACCCAAAATACCATTAACCCTTACCGAATGAGTGTCAATTGCCAACAATTTCATCCTAAGTAAGACTCTAAACAATCAAGCATCTGTGCATCTGTGAAGAATTCATCATCAAGCATTTTCAAAGATCTTCAAGGCTGAATATTCTTCATGCAACCATTTTGGAGAGAAATTACATCATTCATATGCAAGCATGTGTGTGATTAGGGTTTTGTCATGTTCATGCCATTTTATACAACATATGTGATTACATTCAATAAGCAAAGTATCATCATCAACAATTGTAGATCTAAGGTATATCTTTCCATTATTTATTTCAGTATTTGCAATATTTCATTCAAGGTTAATTCCTAAACCAGGTTTTGATTTAGGCAAACCCCTATTCCCAACCATTTCCCTTCTCTACTGTGCGTAGGATTAGGTCCAAAGCTGTAATTCTCAGGATCAACATAATTCATAGAGATAAACATGTTCCCTTTTGGACGACGAAAAGTGCGGACCAGAGCGACGAGCATTTTGGTCCTGACAATTCAAGATGACCTTCTGGGAACAGATCTAAATACTCATATATTCTTTTGATCCAAATTCTTGGCTTCGTTTGACGATCGTAGCTTACTGTTCATGCATATTTACTCCAATTTAAACACATTTACCCTAATTTCATCATTTTCATAGTTTAACTTTAAAAAGAGGGAATCAAATCCTAAGCCAATGAATCTAATAAGAATTCTTAGCCCTTATCCTCACTAATTTGAGGCTAGATATATTAGCTTCACCCCTCTTTAATGTAGTGGTCCCTAAGAAAAATTTAGTGGTCTTCTCCCTTGTTGTGGCGAAAACCCTAAATTTTGTTTACCACTACGAAATGATTAAGCCATGACTAGTTTAAAAAATGCACTTAAATCTTTTATTTGGTACTTCGCCTAAAAATGCCATCTACCTCTTCTTACTAACCAAACAAACCAGTATTTACATCTCTCTCTCATAGCTCTCTCTTGAATTTCGGGCAAGGTGATTCACAACTAACTAGTGTGAGTATTAAATAATTTCTAGCACACTTAATGTCTAAAATTTTGCGAGCCATATAATAATATCATTTTCATCTGTGTATCCTTGATGATTGATAAACACCACCTCAAAAAAATGCAACTTTAATACCACCATCCTTTATGTATCTTTATAGAACTCGCATCATCCTTGAGGGAGCCAAATATATTCATACACCTCTTAAACAAATATTAGAGCTGCCTGCAAAACATCGACTGCTCGTGTCAAGCTCAAAATGTCCAAATCCAATTAAGGTATGGAAAAATCCTTGAAGGTACAAAATTGCACTCCAAAATAGGGATTCAAAATGATATCCAAGCATGCTTGTCACATCAACTGCATCTAATTAAAATATCATGGGTGACACGATACCCACACCTCCCAATCAACAAAGTGACATGGCCAACTCAACCTTCTGATGTTGACCTAACCAATCACAGTTTAAAACTCATTGCCTGTTTGGTCAAATCATCTGCCACTATATTTCCCTCTCTATAGGCATGGGTGATTTTGAATTCTAAATTTTTTCCCACCAACACCCAAAATTGAATTCAACCATTTTCTCATTTTCCAGTTTGGAGTTGTCTTCTGGCGAATCACATTAATAATTATGAGGGAGTCACCTTCCAAATGCACTTGGTTCACTTTTAGGTCTAATCCACATTTTAACTCAAGCAAAGACACCCTAAATTCTACATCTTTATTTGTTTTTATGTCTAAGCATTCAGATATCTAACTAAGGATCACCCCTTTGTGATCCCTTGCAATGCAAGCAACTCCATTGCCTCCAAGCTGCCTTTCGAAGCCTCATTGAAATTGATCTCAACCCAACCACACTTAGGTTCCTTTCAAACTACTCTCTAACATGAATTTAAGGGAAGATCAACCTTCCTAACCCCATTAACATGGGCATACCACTTGTAAATTTATTATATCTACATAATAGAAATTTAAATTGAAATGGAACATCAAAGGGTTGTAGTTCAATTGGTTGAGCACAATTAGTGAGGGTGATGGTATGTTGATTGATTACACTAATCACCTAGGTTTCTGAGGTATGATAAAGAGACAGTCAAAATTATTTCTCAAACAATCTCATATTTAATATTTTTTCAAATGAAAACTGTTGAGAATGTGAAGCCCCAAAAAATAGCAAAATAAACTCTAGATGATATTTAATATTTTATCAAATGAAAACTGTTGGGAATGTGAAGCCCCAAAAAATACTAGTATAATCTTTTGCTTCCATATTTAATAGCAAAATAAACTCTGGATAATATTAAATCTTCCATTAAAATAAATAAAAATAACTAGAAGGTAAATAAAAAAAAAAACCATGTAAATGCAATTTTCACCACGGCAATAAAATAAGTATTTATCAGAATAGAAAAATATAAAAAACACCTCTTTAACATTTAGCCGCTTCTACGACTGACTACCTATTTTAAAGTAGCTGTATGCCTTACAATCTCCTAATTTCTAGGTTCATCACTTACCGCAAAATGGGGATTGTTTTAGGAAGCAAATTGGACCATAACACGGAAACTGCGACGACAAGGCAGACCATGGAAGAGAAAAAGTCGTTAGAAAACCTAATAAACATTTGACAAACAGACGTACAAACACCCAACTACACCACTTTGCCTCTGAAATAACATGCATTTATTCCAAAACCGGCTTTGGATAGGAGAAATGGATTTTGAGGGTTGAAAAGAAAAACTCTTGGGATAGGGTGGCGTAATGGAACATCATGAAAGTAACAGTAAAACCGTGAATGCGTAGTGACGTAAGCAAAAGTTAGCCCTAATCTGTATGCAGAGTTGGTGTGAGATTACAGTAATGCCAATAATGGCATGAGATGATGCATGTGCTTCTTCACTATTCTGTTCTCCTACCCACCCAGTTGCTTTTTGTTTTCATAGACATTTTCATGACATTGTCAGAGCTTCTGACAAAATATAATACCTATTGGTGATAGTTTTCCTGTTGTAATAGTAAAGATGGCTTGTTGTCAAGTTCCTAGTTCATGCTTTTGATTGCAGAAATACTTTCGCATCTTATTTAGTTGAGTATAACCATTGCATGCTTTCTAATTCTTGAGCCTCTAAACCATGAATTATAGTGAAAATTTTAGGTCAAGACAAGTATATCTTAAACACCTTCTTGGAGCACTTGAGGGCCTAAAAAATTCACCCACCAGCAATGAAGATGAAGTTGCAGGCTCAAATCACAACATAAAGCTAGCTGTGGATGTATCTCTCGCTCTCACTGCAAACCAGGCGGCATGGAGCCGAGCTCTCCTCAGCAGAATTTCTAGCAATGAGAAAAACAGAGCTGCTCTGAAAAAAATTATGGGACCCAAGAAGTTCCGTGCAATAATTGCTCAGAAGCTCAGATATCAAGCTCATTTGGTATTGCAGTCCAAGCTGAAACGAGCCCATAAGCACCGGCGTAAGACTTCTGTTGGGGTGACCAGACAGAATGGTTTATCATTATGCAAAATTTTTAGCTCTAAGAGATCGGATCCTGTAAACCCATCTCATGCAAATTTTGTTAAGAAGCTGCAAAAGCTAGTTCCAGGTGGAGAATTAATGGACACTTCCTGCTTGCTTCGAGAAACTGCACTTTACATCACATCTCTTACAACACAGGTAGAAGTTCTGCAATATCTAATAGATTCTGTGAATAATACCCAACACCCAGTTTGTAAAAACTTCTCCTCTTGAGTATAGATACTTTTTGCTTTCATTTGTTTCAAAAAGGCACCCAAAAATAAATTTTTTAACTGCTAGCTTTTGTGGCTTACTCATCAATCCGGGTACTTCCTTCTGTAAGTACTGATCTATTCTAGCTTGCTTGTAGTGTAACTTTGTATCATTAAGTAGTGGACTTTTGCAAGTGATGTATCATTTTCTATACAAATTCTCTGTGAAAGCAATATTTTCCTTGTTAACCTTCCTGAGTATTTGTTTCTGTCATAGCTACTGAACTGTTTTTCCATGGTTTGTTTTCTTCGCCAATGAAAATCTCATTGCAGAAGATTTTTTTTGTTTTAGTAGATAAAAATGGCATTCAGTCAGATTAAGATGTATTTATATCACTGATTCTCGCTTTGGCTGCTGCTGATGAAGCACATAAGCCCTTTTTTTTATATAAATGCTATTGAAACTTAGAAAATGTGACAATTATTTTTTGTGTTTTGGTAACATTAAGTATAATAACTCTATCTTTAGATGCTACTTCTATAATTCCTACACCTCAAAAAACATATATCCTCTGGAATACCCATCATTTAGATAAATGTCTCATACTACATGATGTAAAGACAAAGTACTTGATTTTCACAATTATTAGTCACATCAACATTTCTGTTGTAGTCTAGACAAAGTCCCAATATAAATGAAAGTTACCGAAATCAATAAATAACAGAAACGAAACAACAGAGCCAACCAAATCAAATTTATATTTCTGAATGTGGAACACTTGCTAGATCTCTTCCTTCTACTACAACCCGTTTTCACGATACACTAAGTATAGAATCAGCTAATATAATGCAAAATAATTTAGACTAAAATTTGATATTAAAAACTGAACAGAAATGATGCTTAAAATACAGAACAATTTTTGGTTATTTTTTCTTTGTTTGTGACATTTTGCTTCTTATTGAAGAAGAAAATAACAAAGGTGTCATTGTTGGCTTGCAATCTATTCCTAATTGCTAGGGATTCCCTATGTTGAAGAAACCAAATGATTGTGTTCCTCTACCACATCTTAATGTTTTAACTCTCGTTGCTTGGCTATCTTGTTTCTTATTTCTTGCTTTGGTATTCTTGTTTAAGCCTTAGCCTTACATAGACTTTTGAAGTGTGACTTTTCCAGCCATTCTCTTTTGGATATGTGTAGTACACAACTTTATTGAAAGTAATATAAAACAGAATTAAAAAAAAAAAAAAAACATTTTTTCAAAATGTCATTTAATTCTCTTATATCTGATTGTTCAAATATAATCCATTAGAATAGAAAAACTGAAGTATAACATACTTACATTTACCCCATAGGAAACCAACATATTAATACACCCCAAATGAATAAAACAATGTATATCTTCTATACATTCATATCTAGAGTCTTACATGAGTTGTATGTGAATAGTTGACAATTCAACACATAATAATTCATCTATTTAGGAAAAAAGGGAACAACAAACATATTAGTAAGTACCTTAGTCTAGTGAATTACTTACATATCTCAATGAGATAATTGATGTCACATGGTTCTCTTGAATGTTTGAACATTGGGTTTTTTCTAGTTGAAGACCACCAAACAAGATGGAGTTTAGAGTATTGCTAAGACAATATAATGTTCAAACTAGTAAACATGAACATGGAATGGATTGGTGTAGGTTACAAAAGGTTTGACAGTCTTCTGAAATACATTTATTCAAAGTTGTAAACCTTAAAGTACCTAATAAGATGTGAATATTTTTCTATTGTAAGGAATTTAACTTATATGCTCGATGAATGCCTATCACCTGAATAAATGGACCATGAGAATTAGTGAACAGCTAGTTTAAGCATATGAGAACAATAATACAAATAATTTAGAAGTTTAGTCACTTTATTTGGATAATTTTTCATCATTCTTTGGCTATGAGAGTGAGGGGAAACTTATTTGAAGGTTTTGGATGAACTTATGAAAGCTTGGCTCTTGTTATGAATAAAGTAGTTGTGCATGGAAGTAGCATTCTCATAAGCATGAAGGTAGATGAGGAATGGTAAAACAATTAATTTTTGTTATATATTATTCTAATATACCTTGTGGTGTTGTAACTCTTGTAAATTGTGTGTTTAAGTGGCATATCGGAAGAAATCACTCTTCTTGGAATTTAATTTTCTTTAAAGGGTTTGTTCAATTGGACTTTGATGTATGTATCTGTTTTCTTATGTGATCTATAATGTTGAGCATGAGTTTGTGTCGACTTCAATTTGTTCATATAACATTTTTATTGGCAATTCGTATGAGTTGGTGGTTTGTACAGTTGTATAAATTTTGTATTAGAGTAAGAGATAGTAATTCATATCTTTGTGATATATTGAGGAATAGAAAAGCACACACGTGCGCACAGACACACACACATAAGGTGGCATCAAAATAATCCATCATTTATAATTAATTTGATTAATTCTTAATCGCTCTTTGTATGCCATCCATAAGGTCAAGTGTAAAAGAAATCCTAGTGCTATTTTAGCCTAAAATAGAGTCTAGAGAGTGGTTGAGAAGGTTGAGGACAGTGAATATGGTGGAAGAAGATAAAGAAGTAAGGTATCAAAGGTTGAAAAATATATGGTCAAATTTTTGGTGGGTGAAGAGAGGTTTAATAAGATGGAAATTAAGATCAAAGATAAGAAATATTTATACAAAGACAATGATGTATTCTTTGATATTAAATATAATAAATTATAAATGCATTGACACATATATACATTAAATTCAATTATAGTAACAATTAAAAAAATTAACAAGATTTAATTTTAAAATTACATAAACAAATTTTATATCCTTAAATTTATTCTACATAAAAAATGACAAATTTAAAAATCAATATCAATTTGAAAATAAATTATAATATTATTGTGGATTACTTGGCCAATAGGGATGTTGTTGTATGTGCTGAGTACTTAGAGGTTCATCCTTGGGACATCGCCGCTTCTTGCATTAGTATTATTCTTTAAAGGGTGTTTGGTCATGATTTATAGCCTTCATCATACTCCTTGTTAGGTGTGGTTTTTCTTTCGCATATGACAGTAGGGAGGGTGTTGTCTTTCCTTATGGCAACATCTTTGTTGTTGGAATATTCGGTAAGTATCTCCTCATGGAGCAAGGAGGATGTTGAGGTTGCTTTTGCTTGACCTGTATCCTTCTTGTTTGAATTGGCTTCGTGTTTGATCTATCATTATTTGGTAAGTTGGGAGGAAATTGGCCCTATGTGGGATTTATGTCTTTGTGAGTATGGTGGTTGCATGAGTATTTGGGCTCGAATCACTCATTGTTTGGGACTTTTAATTTGTGCTCATTTTTTTGTGATTGTTGCTCGGACGACATATTTTTATCATTACAAGTTATTGCAAGTTGGTGGTTTGATTATGGGCATATTTTTATCATTATACTGATTGCAAGTTGGTGGTTTGATTGGTAATCATGTTAAAGAGTTTGGAAGGCTTGGGTATCATTGCCCAACTTACCTTTCAGATTTCCGTTCACTTGCACATTGTGTAATGATGAGATGACAACATCCTCGTCTAATTGTTTTATATTTGGCAATTAGTGAGGGATATGTTTTTGTATACTGGCTTCTGCTCATCATTGTTTGGTTATCTTCATTTTTCCATCTTCATTTCTTCCTGTCATGTTTAAGTGTATGTTCATCATGGTTTGCTCACTCCTCTTGCATGCTGCTTGCTTATCATGGTATGGTAGTGGCTACTGCTCATTCGATGAGGCTTCATGTTTGGTTTTGGTTGTTTCCATAATGATTCCTCTACTGGTTTGGTTTATATCTAGGTTTGGCTGATGGTTTTATTATGTCTATTCCTTCTTTGGTGTCGTTATTCATTGGGTAAGATGCTCTGTTTTATTTGGAAAGTTTTTGTTAGATTTGGAGGATGGTGGTTGTCTTTGAGAAATTGGAACATGCAAATTGTTTGGTATATGAGATGGTTTCTTATCATTCTTCTCTTTTTTTGGTTGTTGTTGTGGGCTATCCTGTGGCTTGGTCTTATTCTGGCTCCTTGGGGTCTTCAACATCCTCCCCTTGTCCTTATTTGGATTCTATTATGTTTTCTCACAATATTTGTCTTGGCAGGATCTCTTATTATAACTTCTCTTATGGTTATTAGTATCATACTAATTAGTGGTTTGGAGAGATGTGCTTCTTAGACAGGGGTGGCCCAACTTTGATGCTTATTCTAGTTTTTTGATGGGTGCACTTCTACCTGGTGTTTCACTTTCACAGTTTTCTCTTGTATGCCTCTTCTGGTAGCTTCCTTTATATCTAATTAGGCTTGTTATGTAATTGGGAAGGTTTTTTTGGGTGGATTGAGCCCATGGGCTTCTTGTAATGGGTAGATAGACTTGTGTTATCTGAGCAATACTAAAGGGTTTTCTTACTGGTTCTTTCCCTTCAGTGCTCTTTGAACCAGACACCATGTAATAAATAATTTTATTAATATAATTCAGTGGTTTTATCCACTTTTATCAAAAATAAATAAATAAATAAATTATAATAAATAAAAATAATAAGAAAATACACAACTAAATACAATCACATTTAATTTTCTTTTTATCAAATAATTTTAGATTTTTAGAAATAATTTAGAACTTTTAAAATTCCTAAAATAGTATAGGATAAAAAGCTTCTTACATAAAAAATAAGTTTGTTAAATAATTAAATAATTAAATACAAATTAAATTTAATATTAAATTAGATGTGAGATAAGTTTTATAAAAATTATATAAATTTAAATACAAGAATGTATAAATAGTATTTACTTAGATTTTTAATAGAGTAAAATGATAAATATAATAGCTATAATATAATATTATTGTCAAATTTAAATGTTTGATTCTAAAGATAAATATTTGGAAATATGCATAAATTATCTATAGTATGTTTTGGTTAGGATTTCCCTATATGATATTGACAAATGTTCTAGCTAAAGAATGGTAATTAGGGTTTTCTTGAGAGTGCAAAGGGAAAAGCATAACTAAAAATTATATTTGATTGATTTTTTAATGATGATATTACGTTGATAGTCTTTGGCTATATAAAGACATTATCTGCCCATATAACTACCAAATCTCCCTTACCAGATTAACCCCCAAAATAACTAACTATTTATATTATTTATTTATTAATCTAAAAACTACAATACTCCAACATCCCCCCAAGTATTACATTAATTTGAAGAAGAGTATACCATTGCAAGGGTTGAACCCAACCCTTTTGGAGACTTTGATGAAGTGCCTTCATCAATCCTTCTCATTCACTTAGGAAACACCAAACTGACCATGTCAGTGGATCTCTTGATTGTAGAACTTGCGACCATTTGTACAACATGAGAGAACATAAAAGTGTTCTCACCCTCCATGCACAATGAGACACATTTCCTCCAAAATTCCACATCTCCTTCGAGTGTGTCTAATGCCTCCTCTAGTACTGCACAAGAGATGCATTTCCTTTGAAATTCCACATCTCCTTTGAGTGTGTCTAATGCCTCCTCAAGTGTTGTGAAAATAATCCCTTTATTGTATAAATCACCAACCAAATGTCTACTTTTACACATTATCCATTTGATGTCACATTAACCTCTTTAATAACACAATCATGTAAGTATTTTAAGGCATCATTAGATGTAGCAAAAATACCCCCATAAGTCCATACATAATAGTTTGAAGATACATTCAAACTATACCTATTTGAGGAAGCATTCACACTTTCAAATATTTTGTCATGTGTATAATAGATGATTACAAAACACAAGAAATATTTGAGATATGTTTAGTCATGATTAAAACATAATGATGTTAACTTCAACCTATGATGAACCCATCTACCTCCAAAATTAAAAACACACCCTTACTTTCCTTATCACTCCAAAAGAAAGACAAAATTCCTTATATCTCAATTTAGCACCTTAACCAATAGCACATAAATACAAAGAAAACCAAAACTTTATAATTCACTTCAATTACTTCATAAAGACTATCAATATGATTTCCAAACCTTTGCCTCTTCTTTCACTCAAACAATTTTCTCAAAAGATCAAGTTTCTTTTTCTTTTTTAAATGCTTTTATGCAAAGATACTCTTGAAACATCAATCTATAAATCTTTCATTTTGATAGAAATAATATGCATACTTTATCTTTTTTTACACTAACATCCAAATTGCACAATATCTACACCTCTAGAAAATTCAATGAAGTAGTGGAACAAAAAAGGTATGTTACCTCTAGCGCCTAGGTTATAGTTTTCACTTTATACAGATAAAAAAGACAAAAGAATGCCACGTTTAACAAAATGGTAGTCACCTATGAATGCAATGCATCCATGCCTTTCACACTAGAAATAGATTTATGCAAGTTTTATTTGCACCAGATCCCAATACAGCCATGATGAAGGAATGTAAGATGAGATTGAAGAATTTGGATGGCAAGATATTCAAGGTACTGTATGCTATGCTTTTCTTAGTCACAAATAATTCTTTCTATTTCTTCAAAACCACATCTATTCAATCACGAGTAATTAAAATTCTCCATTTTTTCATTATTCATAGGGTTTTACAAGTTCTAGTATTCGTAGGTTTACAAGAAATGGCAAGAAAAATATTGCTGAGTCATCATAAGTCTATGCCATAAATTCACATCAGGTCTAGCATTTAATGCACCATATTTCTGTTAGATGTCGCTGCTTCTATGATATGTTGCTTTCATTGATGTCAACATATTCCTGTGTCTTGGTGTTGTAGAGAATTGGTTTCAGTAATTCACAAGTCTTCTTGATCATATCACTTGATTCGGTGATTACATTTGAGGTTTTTGGTCTTTCTGTTCAATGGTTGGCAGAGTCTAGTTTTTGATCCAGTGAGCTCCCGTATGATGATATCTTGTGTTGCGGATTTGGTAGAATGTTTTGGATGCTCGTGCGTATCTTCATTTCAAGTGGTTTGTGATTTGGTGCTCTGGAAGCTATCTTTCTTATCCGACTTGCTGTTGTTGAGTGTTCTTGAATGTTAACATGTTGATCGATGAAGAATTGCATAAATGGTGGTGGTGTAGCTATTGCAGATGGTTCTAATGTGCTTTTTTGGTATTTCCTAATCATGTCTTATTTTTCTTGGTGATCCACATTGATTATTGTGCAAGTTTATGATGATTTTCATGATCCGCCGATGTTCTTTATGTTATGCAGTATTTTGGTGGTGTAAGGTGTTGTGGTTGGTCTTGGCAAGATTTCCGGTGGTAATGAGCATTTGGAGATTTGATTTAGGTCCATGTTATGCCATCTATGTCATTATATTGGTCTGGTGGTTGATTTATGTATAGTGTGATGTAATTTTGTAATTAGGTGTTATGGGTTTGGCAAACCTTGTAGTCAATGTTGATGAATTGTATAAATGGGTGCAATATTCATGTAATTTGCATAATGGTGTTAATTTTGCATTATCAATGAGTGGTGTATGTGTGAATAAGTGATTTCATCTTTTGTAGTGGTGTGTAGAACAAAGATTGGTGCAGAGAAGAGATTTGAGCTTAACCGGAACTATCATAAGGCATTAGCAGATGCTATTTTTGTAGATCATCCTTTCTGGATTGTAGTCTGAATCATTGTGTAAGGTAGTAAACCTTCCCTGAGGGTTGGAGTCTTCTGGGTCATTATAATTTGAGCAGTGAGCTCTAGGCAGTGTGCCTAAATTCATGTGCATTCCCCATTATAATATTTACACATACTACTGCAGAGTATTTTCTCATTGTGGGTAGGTTCCCACCATGGTTTTTCCCTTAACTAGGTTTTCCACGTCATAAATTTTTCTATTATGTGTGTTGTTATTGTTGTCATCTTTCTTTTTGCTGCAGTTGATCAAATCTGAGATTGTGCTTAATTGTTCCTATCCGTTGACTGATTCACCCCCCCTCCCCCCCTCTTAGTTTTCCTTCTTGTTGTTGCCAACAATTGGTATCAGAGCTAGATCCTCCGGAAGAAGCTTAACCGCTTAAGGAGATCTGGAATGGCAACCTATGTGTTTAAGAAGGAGAGTCCTAGATTTGATGGGAGTAATTATACTATTTGGGAAGGACCAGATGGAAGTTCATGTGAAATGTCTTGGTGAAGATTATTGGAGGATTACAAAGAATGTTTACAATGTTCCTCATAATGGACTGGATACTGCTGATGAAATCAAGTTGAACATAACATAAGGGCTAAGGAAGCGTTGCTGAGTGCTTTGACCGATTCAGAGATGACTAATGTGATGGGACTTCAAACTGCACATGTGATATGGAAGAATCTTGAGGTCTTGTATGAAGGAGTTGCACAATTTAAAGTTGCTAAATTGTAGAGTTTGAAGGGAAAATATGAAACACTAAATATGAGAGAAGGTGAGAACATAAATACCTTTATGGCTAAGGTGAATGCACTTGTCATGAACATCAAATGTGCTAGTGGAACTCTTGAAGAAGATGATATTATCGCTAAGGTATTGAGATCTTTGCCTTCTTATAAAGCTAAGGTTTCTGCAATTGATGAGATCTGGAGTGTGACTACTGTGACAAGAGATATGTTGGTTGGTAAGCTTTCTGCATTTGAGTTGAGATAATTTAGAGAATCACATGGCGAATCTGAGACTACGTTTAAAGCCTATGTATTTGAGAAGCAATTGTATGATCTAGGAGAAAGTTAATCTAGGGTTTCAAGATATGAAAGAGAGATGAGAGAGATGGAAGAGATGGAGAGAGAGTTGGATGAGCTTGAAGCACTTATTGCTCAAAGATTGCCTAAGGGAGCAGATTAGTATGATGGAAAGTTACCTTTGAAATTTTTTTCTTATAATAAGATAGGACATTTTTCTTCCAGGTGTCCTGAAAGAATGTCTAGGTACGATAAGCATGAAATACATGATAGATTTGACAAGCATGATAGTTTGGAGAAGCATGATAAGCCCTACAAGCCCTACCAGAAGTAGAGAAATTAGAAGAGATGCTACTATGCTGTTGATGAAGGTGTAACAGATGAAGAATCAAACAATGGGAATTCAGGAGATGAGTTTGTGTTTATTGGTATCAAAGAAGATGATCTGGTACTAGTGAATCCTACAAACTGCATTGTTGAGGAGAAAACATTGGCTGTTAAGATTAAAGAGAAAGATGAATAGGAATTTGATAGTAGTTGTTCACATCATATGACAGGTGATAAAAGTAAATTTGTAATTATGGAAAGGTATGATGGTGGTATAATAAGATTTGGCGATGATAAATCTTGTGTGATCCGTGGTAGAGGTTCTAAATCTTTTGATGGTAAGAATAACACTGATGATGTTTCATATGTTGAAGGATTAAAACATAATCTTTTGAGTGTTGGATAGATGGTTGACAAGGGATATGATATGCAATTCAAGAATAGTAAATGCAAGATTCCGAATGGCTTCGATGTAGAGATTACAATAGGGACTAAGACTAAAGGTTATTATTTTCACTTGAATGTCAGAGAGAAAAGTTGTGTGATTTCTCAGATAGATGAAAGTTGGTTGTGGCATAGGAGGATGTGTCATGTTAATTTTGATTATATGGCAAGGATAAGTTCTACTCAAGCTATTAGAGATTTGCCTAAAATTGTGAATCCCTCTAACCCGGTATGCAAAGAATATCAGTTGGGTCCAGCAAACATGAACATCATCTAAAAGAAAATTGTATACATCAAATGGATTGTTAGATCTTGTGTATACTGACTTGTGTGGTCCTACTAGAGTGAGAAGCATGCAGGGTGACAGGTATTTCATGTTGTTGATTGATGATTACTCTAGAATGATGTGGGTAACATTTCTAAGGGAGAAATCAGAAGCATTGGAGAAATTCAAGACATTCTGAAGCAAAGGTGGAGACTGAGACATGATTGAAGTTGAAATGTCTAAGATCTGATAGAGGAGGATAATTTACGTCCGGTGAGTTTGATACATTCTATGAGAGAAATAGAATTAGAAGACAATTATCTGCTTGTAGAACCCCTCAGCAGAATGCAGTTGTTGAAAGGAAGAATAGAACAATCTTGGATGCTTGTAGAACAATGCTAATTGAAGGAAATGTTTCACAAAATTTTTGGAAGGAAGCTATTAGCACTGCTATTTACACATTCAACCGGGTGCATATAAAAGGTGATTTCAATAAGACTCCTTATGAACTATGGTTTGGTCATATTCCTACTATTAGATATTTTGGAGTTTTTGTGAGAAAATGTTATATAAAAAGAGAGGAGGATATAGGAAAGTTTGATGTGAGATGTGATGAAGGAATCTTCTTGGGATATTCTACTAAGAGCAAGGCCTACCGATGTTACAATATGAGGTTGAAAAAGATAGTAGAAAGTGCAGATGTAAGAGTTGATGAATGTTTTGGTAAGCAGATCAGAGCATGTGGATATGATATTGATGAACAAGATATTGTTTCTAAGCCCGCACAGACTGAAATCCTGAAGCAGATTAATCTGGTAGAGACATCTGATCTGGATATTGCTTTTGCTAGTGAAGGACTTCAAGATCCTAAGAATCAAAACAATCCGAATACTTTGAGGTATGTAAAATTGAATCACTCTAAGAATCAGATTATTGGTGATAAGAATAAGGGTGTAATGACTAGAAGAAGACTATCTACTGAAGAGATATGTTTGATTTCTAAAATTGAGCCTAAAGATGTTGCTTAAGCCTATAAGGATGAGAACTGGATAAAATATATGGAGGAGGACTTGAATCAGATTGAAAATAATAATACTTGGGAGCTTGTTCTAGAGACCTAAAGACAAAAATATGTTTGGCACTGGTGTTCTAGAATAAATTGAATGAAGACGGTGAAGTGGTAAGAAACAAAGCAAGATTGGTATGTAAGGGATGGTCTCAGATGGAAGATATTAATTATGAAGAAACTTTTTCTTCTGTAGCTAGAATTGAATTTGTTAGATTTTTGCTTGCATATGCTTCTTATAAGAGTTTCAAGGTTTATCAAATGGATGTCAAGTTAGCCTTCTTGAATGGTGAACTTGAGGAGGAAGTCTATATTGAGCTGCCAAAAGAATTTTCTTTATTAGATGAAGGAGACATGGTATACAAATTGAAGAAAACATTGTATGGACTGAAGCAAGCCCCTAGAGCCTGGTATGCAAGATTAGATAAGTATTTGATGAAGTTAGGATTTTGTAAAGGTATTGCTGACAGTAACTTATACTTTAAGGTTGATAATGATAGCATTTTGATTGTTGAAGTATTTATTGATGATATTATTTTGGTGGAGATGATGATTTAAGTATGAAGTCTTCTTATGATACGCAAAAGGAATTTGAGTTGTCTATGATAGGTGAGATGAAATTCTCCTTAGGATTGCAGATTACTCAGACCGATAAAGGTATTTTAATTTCTCAATCTAAGTATGTGAACAAATTGTTAAAGAAATTTGGGTTAGATTATTCTAAACCTGTTGGAACTCCTATGGTGACTGGAAGCAAATTGTCTAAGAGTGATGAATCTAAGAAAGTGAATCAGACCTTGTATAGATTTATGGTTGGTAGACTATTGCATCTGACTCAGACTAGACCAGATATTATGCATGTTGTGTGTCTTTGTGCCAGATTTCAAGCTGATCCTAAAGAGACTCATGTTACTGCTATTAAAAGAATTTTTTAGATACTTGAAGGGAACTATTGACTATGGGTTGTGGTATCCAAATAATCATGATTTTATGCTTTGTGCCTATATTGATGTTGATTGGGCAGGTGATGTAGATAACTGGAGGAGCACTACAAGTGGATATTTCCTTTTGGGAAAGAAGTTGGTGTCATGGGCGAGCAAGAAACAAGTTGCTATATCTCTATCTACTGTTGAAGCTAAATACATTGTTGCTGCTACAAATTGTACTTAGGTAGTTTGAATGAAATAGATGCTGAAAGATATTAGAGTTGTGTATGATGAGCCTACTGTTATTTACTGTGATAGTTCAAGTGCTATTAATATTTCCAAGAATCTAGTACTGCATTCTAAAATGAAGTATATATCAATTAAGTATCATTTCTTGAGGAAGAAAGTTAGTGATGAAGAAGTAAAACTGGAGTATGTATCTACAAAATATCAAATTGCAAACATTTTTACTAAGCCTTTGCCTCCAGATACATTTGTGCATTTGAGAGAAAAGTTAGGGGTATTTGCCCCTCTTGATGAGAACTAGGTACATTGAGATGCAAAAAGCCAATAGATTTTATAGTCTTATCTCATTATCCGGGTTGATGAGTTGATGCTACTACTCAGCTAGAGTAGTTAGTGAGTTGTTTAAGAGATGTGTATTTAATTTAAGGAGGAGAGAAGCTTGATCAATTTATATCTTTGGCATTGCTATCAAAGGGGGAGAGAAGAATTTGAAAAACTATTTTATCTTTGGAGCTTTGTGTGCATGATCTTAGGGGGAGTCTATTGGATTTTGTTGGTGTTGATTCATTTCATTTCGATTGACTTTTCACATTCATAGGTTGCCATCAATGACAAAGGGGGAGATTGTTGAATATTGTTGCTGCTAGGCTATGTTGTTGTCATTAATGTCAACATATCCCTATGTCTTGGTGTTGTAGAGAATTGTTTCTGTAATCTGGAAGTCTTCTTGATCATATCACTTGATCCGATGATTGCATTTGAGGTTTTTGGTCTTTCTGTTCAATGGTTGATAGAGTCTGGTTTTTGATCCAGTGAGCTCCGGTATGATGATATCTTGTGTTGTGGATTTGGGAGAATGTTTTAGATGCTCGTGTGTATCTTCCTTTCAAGTGGTTCATGATTTGGTGCTCCAGAAGCTATGTTTCTTATTTGAGTTGTTGTTGTTGAGTGTTCTTGAACATTAACATGTTGATCGTTGAAGAATTGCATAAGTGGTGGTGGTGCAACTATTGTAGATGGTTCTAATGTGTTTTTTGGTGTTTCCTAATCATGTCCTATTTGTCTTGGTGATCCACATTGATTATTGTGCGAGTTTATGATGATTTGCATGATCTGGTGATGTTCTTTGTGTTATGCGGTATTTTGGTGGTGTAACGTGTTGTGGTTGGTCTTGGCAAGAGTGGTGATGAGTGTTTGGAGATTTGATTTAGGTCCATTTTATGCTATCTATGTCATTATAATGGTCTGGTGGTTGATTTATGTATCGTGTGATGTAATTTTGTAATTAGGTGTTATGGGTTTGGCTGACCTTGTAGTCAAGGTTCATAAATTGTATAAATGGGTGTAATATTCATATAATTTGTGTGGAATGATGTTCTCTACATTATCAGAGAGTGGTGTATGTGCGAACAAGTGAATTCATCTTTTTGTGTGGTGTGTAGAGAAGAGATTGGTGCAGAGAAGACATTTTAGCTTAATCAAAATTGTCATCAAATATTAACATATGCTATTTTTGCAGTTCATCCTTTGCAGATTGTAGTTCGAATCATTTTGTAAGGTAGTGAACCTTCCATGAGGGTTGGAGCCTTCTAGATCATTGTAATTTGAGCAGTGAGCTCTAGGCACTATGCCTAAATGCATGTGCATTCCCCATTGTATTTTTTACACATACTACTATAGAGTATTATCTCATTGTGGGTCAGTTCCCACTGTGGTTTTTCCCTTAACCAGGTTTTCCATGTCAAATTTTTTGGTGTTGTGTGTGTTGCTGTTATCTTTCTTTTTGTTGCGGTTTATCATATTTGAGATTGTGATTAATTGTTCCTATTCGGTGAAAACTGATTCACCCCCCCCCTCTTGTTTTCCTTCTTACTGTTGCCAACAATTTCAGACTCCCAAAAATGTCTAGGAAGAACAATGTATATTTCTCTCAAATCTCCTGTTCACACAATGAAATCATTGTTAGAAATATGAATTTTTTTTTTGTCCGTTCCTTTCACCCTATCGTTGATCCACCCACATTTCAGGAGAAACTTGCACAAAATTTAATTTTTTGGAGCAAGAAAAAGATTTGTGCAGATTTGGAGATTGCTTCCCCTTACTTGCCCCTAGCATGCAACAAAGATTGCTAGTTGAATTAACATGGTAGGTTATTTTGATATTTTAATTTTGAGTAGGAATTTTTTAAAATGGTAATAATACAAAATAAAAGAATGTTTTCCCAATTAGTAGTCAGAGAGTAAGGAATCAATTGAATAAGTTGGAGTGAGCCCAAGTGTGTGCAATAATAGAGAATTTTCTAAGTGTGAATAGTAGTAGCTATGTTGTTTTTGGCTAGTGATTAGTGATTTCTCTAGGTCTAAGAAGCTCCAAGTGAGAAGTCTTTGTAAGTGAGCTAAGTGTATCTCCAAGCATATTATTGAGAGCTATTAGATTCTGTGAGAAGCGAGAACCAAGCCAATATTTGATGTTGGCTGTAGATCACATGCAACTCCAAGAAATAAATGGTCAAAGATCAAAATAAATGAATGAAGATAAATCTAATACAACATAAAAAATAGAGATGAAAGAGAATTTGGAGAAGACTCTCACCGAGCTATCACTGAACGAGTGAAGGTGAGCGTATAATTATATAGAAAAATAACAGCATATACATCCAAGGGTTGCATTAACTCCTATTCCCCATAAAAAGTGGGAGGGTTTACCTTCTTGGTAAATGCCAAAACATGTGGCATAACTTCCTTACATGAAGACAATAAAGGAGTTGAGAAAGTTGGCACATAAAGCTAAAAGAGGGTGATAAACCCAACTACCCCATGACCCAATTAGGAAATGACAAAATAGTGGCTGTGAGAGGTGGCACAACAAGCCAAACGAGGGTGTCTAATTCAACTACCCATGTGAGGTGGATAATTACACATGTAGCTGAAGTATTTCACAATGTGTCTTCATATTAATCACTCTTAATAGCCTAAGAAATATTAATAATATGTGTAGGAAAAAATAAACAACCCCTAATATAAGGAAAATAAAAACCTACACTAACACCCCCCCTTAAGCATAGCTTAGGTGGGTTGATAGATGGGTCCTGACAAATGAGGCCATGTTAGGTACCTATGTACATAGAGATCCCCCCCAAAAGATGAAACCCCCTTCAATAGGAATAGCCCCTATAAATAGAGAGAGAATATGAAGAATGAAGGACTAAGAACTCCCTCCCAAAGTAGACATCGGTCACATCCCAAGTAAAGCTCTTAAATGAAGGAACTTTCTTTCAGTGAAGGGTTTGGTGAAGATACCTGTAGTCTATTCTGATGTAGAAAAATACTTAAGATCAATAATTTCTTCATGAATTATCTCTCAAATGTAGTGCATATGCATCTCAATGTATTTCGTCCTATGGTGATGAACTGGGTTTCTTGAGATCTGTATAGAACTTTGATTATCACAAAAGATGATGGTAGAATTTCTTATTGGAATACCAAACTCAGTGAGAATATTCTAATGCCAAATAAACTCAGTGATGGTATTGAATGCCCCTTGATACTTAGCCTTTTTTGATGAAAGAGAAAGTGTAGACTACTTTGTACTTGACCAGTAAACTGGATTGAAACCTGTTGGCATTACGTGAGCTGACATGAAGACATAATGATATTGTATGTTGTCATTGATGTCAATATGAGACATGGTGTGAACCGGCACATGTGATAGGTGAAGAGAGAGGAACCGACATATGTATGAACCGGTTTATATGCCAAAGTGAAGCGGCATATTTTTTCAAGGTGAACCGGCATGTAGTTACGGGAACCGACATGTAGTTATGGGAACCGACACATGGAAGCATTGTATGACTACCGGTTGGTAGGTAACTTCCACTTCGGGGTTTCTGGTTGGAGTACCTCAAGTCTGTGTGACTCAATCGATGATCTTTGTGTGTTGAGTTAGCAATATGATGGAGGATAGATTGTGTTGCCACGTAAGCTCTGTGCGCATGAAGGATCTTGCATGAAGAAGACTATTCCTATCTACCTTAGGAATGAGCGAAGTCTATCAAATGATGATAACGCGTAAAGGGTTATCAACCACCATGAAATCGGTGGATAATGGACGATGGAGAATGTCTTGAGATCGATTCAAGATTGTTGCATTTAATGTAGTATGATTCAACAGTCAGGATTGAACCGTTTGAATTGCTTAACCTAACAGGTTTAGGGTTTAGGGTTTTTGCTATCGACCTGTATGTTTCCTATAAGGTCGATGTTGTGTTTCTTTCTGAAGTTGTTGGCAAAAGTTGTGAGTGTGTATCCAAGAGAAGTGATACGTGATTCTTGCCAGACCAAAGGAGAGAAGAGATATCTGCAAAGTGAATGTGCAGAAGGTGAAGAGGAGCCTAAACAGATCTGCATTAGCATTTAGTGCTGTTAACAAATCATTGTAATTCTTGTTGATCTCTAACCACTTCAATAGTTGTAAAATCCCCTAACAGGGTAGCCTTAACTGGCTTGATTCAAAATCCCTTAAATCGGGTGGTCTTAATCGGCTTGATTAAAATCCCTTAACTGGGTAACTCGAGGCTAATGAGTTCTAAGAAGCTAGAGAGCTTAGGAGATCCTTTCAGCTATTGAGTTCTTGAAATCCTCTAACAAGGTGACCCTATCGAGTTTAACCCTTAACCGGGTATCCCTTAATTGGGTGATCCCTAATAGGATCGGTTCCTACCAGAACCTATTGTAATGTCATTAACTGGACAAGGCTCCTAACAGAGCAGACTTCTAAAGAGTTCAAAAAGTATCTTGTGGGTATTCATCCCCATAGTGGTTTTTCCCAGTTGGGTTTCCACGTGAAAAATATGTGTGTCATGTGAAATGCTTTTGTCTTGTGATGCTTTGTTTTACCTATTAAGCATATGAAGGTTCTATGTTTTATGCCTATCTATAAAACATATTGAACTCACTGTTGTAGCTTATTGAATGATCGGTTCATGACTGAGTGAGCTGTACTGGATGTTACCGGTTGCATTCTGTTTTACCGGTATCCTTGCTTGTCAGTCATTTGGGGTATTTGCTGTCAAACCAGTTTTGGACTATATTTGTGTTTGTACTGATTAACCCCCCCCCTCTTAGTACCGGTTTGGTACTCATGGTTCATCATTGAGTTATTAATTCGTATTAGAGCACTCTAGGTCCTCTGTGTTGTAAGCTTAATCGCTTGAGGAAAAGATCCTAGTCAATTGATGAAGAGGGAAGGTCCAAAGTTTAACAGGGAAAATTTTGGTATATGGAAAGACAGGATGAAGATATTCATCAAAAGCATGGGTGTTCAACACTGGAGTTATGTTGCAAATGCATATGTTGTTCCTACCGGTACTCTCACCGATGACCAAAAGAGAGAGATACAAGAAAATGGGCAAGTCATGGAAGCCCTCATCAGTAGTCTATCTGACATTGAGTTTATTGATGTTCAGGACAAGGCAAATCCCAAAGAGGTATGGGATGCTCTTGAAAATATCTATGGTGGTGATGAGCATGTAAAATAGGCTAAGGAAGAGATCCTGAGAGGGAAGTTTGAAGACATGCAGATGGTTGAAGGAGAGACCATTCAGCAGTATGGAATAAGAATCAAAATAGTTGTTGGAGAAATAAAGAGTGCAGGTGGCAAAATAGAAGATTCCACTGTGGTAAGCAAATTCCTAAGATCCCTGTTGCTGGTCTATGCAATAAGGGTTGCTGCTATTCAGGAGCTGAGATCAATAGACAAGTCTAAGGCATCCTTGGACTTCATCATAGCCAAGTTGATAGCCTATGAGCTGAATAGTTTTGATGGCAGTGATCAAAAGACAAAATCAGCTTTTAGAGCCTCTGCTATACCTTCCAGAAAAGGAAAAGAGGCTAGCACTAGTGGGGAACCTAATCAGAGCAGAGAAATGAATGATGAAGAGTTTCTGATGGAATTTGAAGCACTTCTTGCCAGGAAATTCTCAAAAGGAACTGGTAAATACAAAGGTAAGCTACCTTTGAAATGTTTCTCTTGTAACCGAATAGGACATATTGCTATGAATTGTCCTAATAGCGACAACATGGATAAACCAGAAAGGTTCAAGAAATTCAAAGGAGGAAACCGGAGAAACTATTTTGTGGCAGTTGATGAAGGTGTCACAGATGAGGAATCAGAAGATGAAGAGAATGAAGACATTGTGTTTGTTGCTGTAAAGGAAGATGTGGTAGACAAGAAGGCTCTTGTATCCCGATTTGATGATTCTAATAAGTGGATCATTAACAGTGGTTGTTCTCACCATATGATTGGTGACCGGAGCAAGTTTTTATCCTTAGAGGAGTATGATGGTGGTGTGGTTCACTTTGGCAATGATGCACCATGCATGGTCAAAGGTAGAGGATCCATCTCTTTGAATGGAAAGAGTAGTGTTGACAATGTGTACTGGGTTGATGGTCTCAAACACAACCTTCTAAGTGTTGCCCAGCTAAATGACAGTGGCCTCACTCTGCAATTCAAGAAAGGAGTTTGCAGAATCAAAGGAAAAGATGGCAAATTGGTAGCCACCGGCATGCACACTAAAGGTAACCTATTTCTTTTAAATGTAAATATAAGTACATGTCTTATGGCTAAGCTTGATGATAGTTGGATATGGCATAGGAGATTCTGCCATGTGAACTTTGACAACATTGTGAAGGCTAGTAAGATCAAGGCAGTTAGAGGGTTGCTGGTGCTGAGCAAATTGGATAATACCTTGTGTAGAGAATGTCAATTGGGGAAAATGTCTTCCTCAACCTTTAAAGGTAAATCTTTCACTACTAACAACTTGCTTGATCTTGTGCACACTGATTTATGTGGTCCTATGAAAACTAGAAGTGTGCAGGGTGATAGGTACTTCATGATTCTCACAGATGACTACTCAAGAATGATGTGGGTCACATTCTTGAAAGACAAGTCTAAAGCTTTTGGGAAATTCAAAGATTTCAGAGCATTAGTGGAGAAGGAAAGTGGTAAAAGGATCAAATGTCTCAGAACTGATCAAGGAGGGGAATTCACTTCCAGTGAATTCAACAAGTATTGTGAAGAATTTGGCATCAAGAGACAACTGTCTGCCCCCCAGACTCCACAATAGAATGGCCTAGCAGAGAGGAATAATTGGACTATGGTTGAAGCAGCTAGAACCATGTTGATCCAAGGAAAGGTAGCTCACACCTTTTGGAGAGAAGCGGTGAGCACTGTAGTCTACACTATGAACCGGGTACTCATCAAAAGGGGTAAGGACAAAACTCCTTATGAGTATTAGACCAGTAAGACCCCTGTGGTTAACTACTTTAAGGTATTTGGTAGCAAATGTTACATCAAGAGGAGTGAACATCAGGGCAAATTTGAAGCTAAATGTGATGAAGGAATATTTCTAGGATATTCCACCAAGAGTAAAGCTTTCAAGTGCTACAACAATAAGACTCAGAGAATTATGGAAAGCATCAATGTAAGAGTTGGTGAATCCTCTGAGAAGACTGAGGAAACTTGCAGTGAGAAAGCTGTAAATGAACTGGTTGCAACCTTCTGGGAACCAGTTGTTAGCCAACCAAGTACCAGTAACAGTGTCCCTGAACCGATGAATGTTGATACTGATGAAGATGAGGATGAAGAAGAAAAGAAAGAAGAACCAATTAAGACCATTCCTCGGTATGTCAAGTTGAATCATGATCCCAAGCAGATCATAGGTGATAAGGATGCAGGAATCCTTACTAGAAGAAAGATCAGAGAAAACTCATGTATGATCTCTGAACTTGAGCCTAAATCATTCAAAGAGGCTCATAAAGATGAAGACTGGATTAAGGCAATGGAAGAGGAACTTGATCAGATAGAGAAAAATGGTACATGGTCCTTGGTACCCAGACCTGAGCATAAAAATGTAATTGGCACCAAATGGGTGTTCAGAAATAAGTTGAATGAGGATGGCACAGTGATTAGGAATAAAGCCAGATTGGTATGCAAAGGATATGCTTAAGAAGAAGGAGAAGACTATGGAGAAACCTTTTCTCTTGTGTCCAGTTTGGAAGGAGTTCGTATGCTTCTTGCATATGCAGCTTTTAAGAGGTTCAATGTATATCAAATGGATGTAAAATCTGCATTCCTAAATGGTGTACTTGAAGAGGAGGTGTATATTGAGCAACCAGATGGGTTTGCCCTATCTGAAGACAGTGACATGGTATGTAGGCTACATAAAGCATTATATGGTCTAAAGCAAGCACCTAGGGCATGGTATGAGCGCCTACATTCCTATCTTGTGAAGATTGGATTTGAGAGAACAAGTGAAGATAGCAATATCTACTTGAAGTCTGAAGGAGATCAGATCCTGATCTGTGAAGTTTTTGTTGATGACATCATCTTTGGTGGAGATGACAAGATGAGTCATGAGTTTGCTAATGAGATGAAGAAAGAGTTTGAGATGTCACTCATAGGGGAGATTAAGTTCTTCATTGGATTGCAGATCCAGCAGATGAAAGATGGAATCTTCATCACTCAGTCCAAATATGTCAAAGAGGTGTTGAAAATTTTTGGCATGGAAGATAACAAACCGGTTGGTACACTGATGGTGACTGGTTGCAAATTGACAAAAGAGGATGATTCCGCACTGGTTGATGAGAAGGAATATCGATCAATGATTGGTAAGTTGCACTATGTAGTGCACAGCAGACTGGATATTGCACATACAGTTGACATTACTGCAAAATTCCAAAGGAGTCTAAGAGAATCTCACTTGATTTTAGTCAAGCAGATTCTTAGGTATCTGAAGGGAAAAATTGACTATGTGGTACCCATACAGCAATAATTTCAATCTGAAAGTGTTCACAGATGCTGATTGGGCAGGCAATATGGATGATCGGAAAAGCACAATCGGTGGTGCATTCTTTCTCAGTGGTGGATTGGTCTCATGGATGAGTAAAAAGTAGAGTTGTATCTCTTAGTCTACAGCGGAAGCGGAGTATGTTGCAGCTTTCATGAACTACACTCAGACAATCTAGATGAAGCATGTACTGGAAGGCTTCAAGATCCCTGTATCTGAACCGGTAAGTATATTTTGTGATAACACAAGTGCTATCAATATATCAAAGAATTCGGTTTTACATTCTAGAACCAAGCATTTTGAGCTTAAGTATCATTTCTTGAGGGAAAAGGTTCAGAATAAAGAGATTACACTGGAGCATGTGTCCAATAAGGAGTAGTTAGCAGACATATTCACCAAGCCTCTCCCAAAGACAACATTTGTGCATTTGAGAGGTGAATTAGGGGTATTGCCCCTTCAGGAGGTGAACTAAAAGTGATTGTTCCACATCAGTCAGGTACTGGAAAGACAAATTTTTGGTTGATTGGTGTGTTGAAGGATGCTACTCCTTAGGGGGAGCAGCATGATGAAATAGTGATGACTGTATCTCCACTTTGGCATTGTTGTCAAAGGGGGAGAAGGAGTGAAGCAAAAAGATATCTTTTGTATATTGCCATCAATGCCATATTGTATGTTGTCATTGATGTCAATATGAGACATGGTGTGAACCGGCACATGCGATAGGTGAAGAGAGAGGAACCAGCATATGTATGAACTGGTTTATATGCCAAAGTGAAGCGACATACTTGTTCAAGGTGAACCGGCATGTAGTTACAGGAACTGGCATGTAGTTATGGGAACCGGCACATGGAAGCATTGTATGACTACCGGTTGGTAGGTAGCTTCCACTTCGGGGTTTCCAGTTGGAGTACCTCAAGTCTGTGTGGCTCAATCGGTAATCTTTGTGTGATGAGTTAGCAGTATGATGGAGGACAGATCGTGTTGCCACGTAAGCTCTATGCATGTGAAGGATCTTGCATGAAGAAGACTATTCCTATCTACCTCGGGAATGAGTGAAGTCTATCAAACGGTGATAACGCGTAAAGGGTTATCAGTTGCCATGAAATCGGTGGATAATGGATGATGGAGAATGTCTTGAGATCGATTCAAGATTGTTGCATTTAATGCAGTATGATTCAATGGTCAGGATCGAACCGTTTGAATTGCTTAACCTAACAGGTTTAGGGTTTAGGGTTTTTGCTACCGACCTGTATGTTTCCTATAAGGTCGATGTTGTGTTTCTTTCTGAAGTTGTTGGCAAAAGTTGTGAGTGTGTATCCAAGAGAAGTGATACGTGATTCTTGCCAGACCAAAGGAGAGAAGAGATATCTGCAAAGTGAATGTGTAGAAGGTGAAGAGGAGCCTAAATGGATCTGCATTAGCATTTAGTGCCGTTAACAGATCATTGTAATTCCTATTGATCTCTAACCACTTCAATAGTTGTAAAATCCCCTAACAGGGTGGCCTTAACTGGCTTGATTCAAAATCCCTTAAATTGGGTGGTCTTAACTGGCTTGATTAAAATCCCTTAACCGAGTAACTCGAGGCTAATGAGTTCTAAGAAGCTAGAGAGCTTAGGAGATCCTTTTAGCTATTGAGTTCTTGAAATCCTCTAACAAGGTGACCCTACCGGGTTTAACCCTTAACCGGGTGATCCCTAACAGGATCAGTTCCTACTAGAACCTATTGTAATGTCCTTAACTAGACAAGGCTCCTAATAGAGCGGACTTCTAAAGAGTTCAAAAAGAAGCTTGTGGGTATTCATCCCCACCGTGGTTTTTCCTAGTTGGGTTTCCACGTGAAAAATATGTGTGTCATGTGAAATGCTTTTGTCTTGTGATGCTTTGTTTTACTTGTTAAGCATATGAAGGTTCTATGTTTTATGCCTATCTATAAAACATATTGAACTCACTGTTGTGAAGATTTGATGGTTAAGTTTACCTATTTAAGGATGAGAATATAATGATATAGTAGTATTGAGCTAAGAGGGTAGCTTATTGAATGACCGGTTCATGACTGAGTGAGCTGTATTGGATGTTACCAGTTGCACTCTATTTTACTGGTATCCCTGCTTGTCAATCATTTGGGGTATTTGCTGTCAAACCGGTTTTGGACTATATTTGTGTTTGTACTGATTCACCCCCCCCTCTCAGTACCAGTTTGGTACTCGTGGTTCATCATTGAGTTATCAAAACCAAGTGAGGAGCAACATCTTAAAGTAGACTTGCGATCCTGAGAATCACCTTTCCAATCTATGTATATCTCACCAAGTCAATATCTACACCTGCTACATACTAAATTCCAAAATTTTGAGTACCTTGAATGTAGTGGAAGATCCACTTAGCTTCTTTCCAATGCAACTCATGTGGCTCTTGCATGAATCGAGAGACCATACCCACAACATATGAAATATTAGGTCTCGTATGAGTCAAGTAGATGATACTTCCAACAAGTTGTGGATATAAAGTGCCATCAACCAAGGGTGCAGAGCAGTTAGCCTCAAGTTTGACCCCTAACAAAAATGGAGTCAGAGTAGGCTTACAATCAATCATGTAAAATCTAGAGAACATATCAAGTGGGTTGTCCAATGAAGATACTTGAAGATGACTGAGTAATCTTACTCCCCAAGAAGTCATGCAAAAGACCCAAGTCTGACATAAAAAATCAATCATGTAGATTATCTTTCACTACTTGATGGTGGATGAGTGACTCCCTATGATCAACAAGTCATCAACATAAAGAACCAAAAATGTGAGAGTTTCATCATGTTGTAGAATGTATACATTCATATTAGAATTGCATTGAGTGAAACCAATGGTCCAAAGGAATTATTCCATCTTGGCATACCAAGATCAAGAATCCTATTTAAGGCCATAAATAGACTTTCAAAGTTGACACACAAGTGAAGGATCCTGGACATACCCTTGTGGCTGCTCCATGTAGATTTCCTCTTAATGGTCACCATGAAGAAATGCACCCTTCACATCCATTTGATGAAATTACCAATGATGGGCTACAAATACAACATGGACAAGTAAGATGGAGTTTAGCTTAGCAACTAGAGAAAAAGTCTCAGAGTAATCAATCATTAGAACTTGGGAAGATCCTTTTATTACCAAGTGAGCCTTATACTTATCAATGACCCATTTGTTGAAAAATTTGTTTCATAGATCCACTTGCATCGAGCAATTTTCCTTCCCTTAGTATGAAGAACTAAATCCCATGTGTAGTTCCTTTTCAAGGAATTAAAATATTCTTGCATTACCACATCCCACTTGGGAACCCTTGAAGCTTCTTGAAAAGACTATGGATCATAAGATGAAGCAATGAAGAGATGTGGAACCTGCTAAAATTCTCACCTTGATCTTCTAGTATTTGATGGATCACCAAGCTAATCTTCTTCTAACTCAAATGTTTGTCGAGCCCAAAGAGGCATTGAGGCTGGAGAGTCTGGGGGAAAATCATCAACCTCTCAATGATGACCAGGAGAGAATGTGAATCCTCATCATCATTATCATGATCTAGAGTGGAGGAAGAAGATTCCTCATCAAGATCCTTTGAAGAACTATCATTAGGATGCAATGCCTCCAATGTGATAATGGATGGAGAAGTGGTATGAGAAGAACTAGAAGAACTCTCCTCAAAATGAACACTCCTCTCAATGAAGAACTTATGAGTAGAGGGATGGATAAGTCTATACCCTTTGGCATCATCTAGATATCCAATAAATATGCAAGGCTTTCTCTATAGATCCATAGCCTTGCGTTTGTCAATTGGAATGTGGCAAGAGAACCAAACACTCTAAAGTGCTTAGCTATGGTTTTTTGACTAGTCCAATCTTGAAAAGAAGTTTTGCCCTTCATAGCTTTGTGAGAAACTCAATTCAAGATGTAGCAAACACACTTGATAGCCTCTATACTTGAGGTGCCAAAGACTTGAAGTGAATCATACGATTGGCCATCTCATTCAAGGACTTGTTCTTGTGTTTTGCGACACCATTCTATTGAGGACTATATGGAACTATGTGCTACATGCTAATACCTTCTGAAGCACAAAATTGTTCAAATTTATTATTAATATATTTACCGCAATTATCTATATGCAAAATCCTGCTTAACTTCCCAAATTGTTTCTCTGCAAAAGCTTTGGAATGTAGAAAATTCTCAAATATTTCAAACTTTTGTTTTAGAAAGTAAACCCATGTATATCTGGAAAACTCATCAATAAATGTTAAGACATATCTAGCCTTGTTGAAAGATGGTTGTGGAAATGGTCCTACCAAGTCACTCTGTACCAACTCTAATAGCTATGTAGCTCTCCATGCTTTACCTTTATCATAATTCTCCTTAGGATTCTTACCAAGAATGCATCCTTGGCAAACTCCATCACAAAATTGAAATGAAGGCAACCCTGAAACCATGTCTTGTTGACTCAGCTTTTGCAAGTAATGGTAGTTCAAGTGGCCAAATTGTTGATCCCACAAACAACTCACCTCATCTGCATGATTGAGTAAAACTGTCGAAGGAGAGTCACGAACAAAGTGAGAAAATTGATACAATATGGATTGATGATCCACTTTTCCCACAATAATTGTAGACCCATTATGCATTTCACTGATTACTACTATATCTGGTGTAAATTCAACTCACTTTCCAGTACTAGTGCATGAGTAATCTGATAAATAGATAGGAGATTAGTGGATAAAGATGGAACACAAAAGATGTCCTCAAATGTTACTTTGCCAACATCAACAGACCCTCTCCCATGCACTTCAATAGGAGTGTCATCACCCATTAGTATGGAAGGCATAAAACATAGCTCTAAAGAGGTGAAATCATCTTTTAAAGAAGCCATGTGGTACAAAGCATATGAGTCAATGATATAAGAATTGAGTTGTGAAGCAACAACAACTAGGGCCTTACCCTTTCCTTTCCCCTTATTCTTATATGTGTCCTTTAAATATCCTTTTGATTCAAACTCTATTTGACTGAATTAGGCACCTTGATAGTTTTATTTTCAAGAAGATGTGAAAGGTGATCAATTTGTTTCTTTAAACATTTACTTTCATCATGATCAAGCCTCTTAAAATAAGAACAATTGACCTTTTCCTTCTTAGGTTGTTCACCTTTGATGAAGAGGTCTGATTATCTGCTTTTGAGTAGCAATTTTTTTATTTTTCTTCTTCTCTCCTTGGTGCTTTTGTTTCTTACCTTGCTTACTTGACCCTTTTTGTTATTTTGTTCTTTTATTTACAACTAAGGCATATGATTTAGAGGGTTTTATTGTACCCATTTGAACCAATTTGTCCTGCTCCCTAGTGAGTTCTAAAGAAAATTTATCTAGAGAAGACATTTTGAATGTGGTACCTAGGGCACATTTTGTATCATAACATATAAAAACAAACACTGAATAGTTAGGGCCAAGCTTAGAAACAATACTCAAGATCATTTTCTTATCATCCTTCTTAGTTCCACACTGTTCCAACTGTAATCTTACAGATTTAAGTTTAATGAAGAAGTCTTGTATAGTGTCAAAATTGGTTTGACTCGGCCCTATGAGTTCATTCTCCAACTAATGACCTCTTAACTAATCATGTTTACCAAATAGGTTTTCCAAAGTGGTTCACACTTCATTTGGTGTAGTGGTTGATTCAATGTGAAAACTTAGAAAGTCAAAAGAGATTGACATACACAGAGTACCAAAGGCTTCATCATATTTGTTAAACCATTTAATCTTTTCTACAACATCTCGAGGTTCAATTTCAAGTCCCATTGTAACACGATGATATCCATGTCTATTTAGATATATTATCATCTTAGGTTTCCATTCAAAATAATTATATGGTGTTAAAAAAAGGGAGTGTAGATGCATCCATGATAGCAAAAAAGAAGATTGCAAAGAACTAGGAAAAGAGCAAGAAATAAGACACACAAGACAACCCCCCTTTTCCACTAGTCTCAAAAATCACCCCCCCAAATATTACAAGGTCGACACTTTATAATTAGTGTGTTTACGAGGCCTTTTATTAGATTATAATGATTTTAAGGCTCCACTGGCCAAAAATGGAAAGTTTTAATATAAACAATTTTGATATAAGATTTGAAAAAATTAGTCTTATAGTTGTGTAATACTCTTCAATACCTTTCCAACAACTATTCATTTTTAAAAACCAGAGTTGTGAGGTTAAAAATATGACTTGTTAACAGAAACAAATGCAGCTAATTCAACCTGCAATATATGATGGAAAAAGGTATAATTTTTTAATGAGACCCACGTAAATGGAAAGTGCTTGTTTCTATCTTTTCATCAAGTATTCGTTTGTGAAAATCTGACACTTGAGACAAAAGTTATGGAATTTTTAAGAAGGGTTGGTGAATCTGCCACCTAGAAAAATGGCTCACGCCTTATTTAAGCTCATTTTTTTATAGAAACAAGAGTAGAAAACCAAAAAAAACTTGACACTGGGAAGAAAACCCATAAATCATTTTTCCTGCAAATGAGAGGAAGCTAGAATTTTGAAGCCAAAATGAAAATAGTTCTAGTAAAAAATAATTCACTCTAGTTTTTTTTACTATGTCTTCCAAACTCTGAATTTGGTGAAATAAAAGTTAATTATGACTTTTTCAAGCCTTTTGGACACTATGGAAATGCCAAAGAAGCCTCCAATATTGTCAAAATGTTGTAATCACCCAAATCTCAAAGGAACACATATATAATATAAACCAAATTAATCTAGAAGCTTATTTTCCTTTAAACTATTTTGATTCTCCAGGTCATATGTGAATGCAAGAGAACAAAATACTTGGATTTTAAGGAAAATTTTAGCTATCTAATAGTCTCAAATCTCTCAAATGAATTAGGAAAATAATGAGCTATACCAGACAACACTACTTTGATACCATGTTAGATTCTGCGAGAAGCAAGAACTGAGGCAGGATCTAATGTCACTCATAGATCACATGCAACTCCAAGCAATAGATGATCAAAGATAAAAATAGCTTAATGAATATAAATATAATATGAGAGAAAAAAAAGAGACAAAAGAGAATTTGAAGAAGACTCTCACCGAGCTATCATTGAACTAGTGAAGGTGAGAGTATAGTGCTTATTCTATAGAAAAATAATAGCATATACATACAAGGGGTGCATTAACTCCTATTCCCCATAAAAAGTGGGATCGTTTACCTTCTTGGTAAATGCCAAAACATGAGGCATAGCCTCCTTACATGAAGACAACAGAGGAGTTGAGAAAGTTCACACATTAAGCCAAAAGAGGGTGAGAAAACCTAACTACTCCATAACCCACTTAGAAAATGACAAAATAGTGGTTGTGAGAGGTGGCGCAACAAGGTAAAAGACAGTGTGTAACTCAACTACCCATGTAAGGTGGAGAGTTACACATGTAGCTAAAGTATTTTGCCACTTGTCCTCATATTAACCAGTCCTAATAACCTAAGAAAACCTAATATTATATGTGTAGGAAAAAATAAATACCCCCTAAGATAAGAAAACTAAAAACCTACACTAACAGGAGCAACTCCATAATGTTGCAAGTATTGTAATTAGTATATAGTTTTTTTATTTGTAGAAGTTTCATTTTTAGAATTAATACTAGTAAGAATATTGCATGTCTCCTCTTGTCATTTTCTATTTAGGTTTTGTTTGTATTCCCAATCTATTTGAGAACTTGTGAAAATAGTATCTCTAGTCACATAAATTTGTCCACTTAATTAAATGAATATTTAGTATTTATTTGATTATTTAACCATCAATCAATAATTAATTAAATTAATATTTAATTAATTCATCTTAACCCTCTTTTCCTATTAATTAAATAAATTATTCAATTTATTTGATTTAGTTCACTTAACCAAATTCAGACCATTAATTAAATAAATAAATCATATTTGTTTAATTAAATCTTCTCTCACATTTAAATAAATTAATATTTATTTAAATCCCCCAAAATCCCATCTCTCACATTTAAATAAATTAACATTTATTTAAATCACCTTTATCCTCCACCCACTTGCATTTTCCTACAAATGCAAGTTGCACAACTATTTTAAATAAATAAATAATTTATTTAAAATCCTATTTATCCTCACCCACTTGAAACCTTTAATGGTTTCGCTTAAAGTCTTCAAACTTAATGGCTTCATTCTAGAGTCTTCTTAAGCCTTTAATGGTTTTCCTTAAAAGTCTTCAAACTTAAAGTCTTCAAACTTAATGGCTTCTTTCTAGAGTCTTCTTAAGCCTTTAATGGTTTCCCTCAAAGTCTTCAAGCATTTAATGCTTTATCTTCCTTTTTCTCATGTAAATAAATTAAGATTTATTTAAATCCAAAATTCACATTCACATTTAAATAAATTAATATTTATTTAAATATTTATCCAAATGCAAATTACACCATTTAATTGAAATAAATGATTTTATTTTAATTGAAAATCCCAAAATTCCTCCCACTTGCATTCTCCTACAAAATCCACTTGCATGCCTAAATCCCTTCTAGATTCTTCTAGCTCCTTCTAATTAGCCCAATCCTATCCTAATCATTGTCACATTTCTAAATAAAAGGAAGTCACTTCTCAAAAAGCCCTCAAAGTCTTCAATAACCATTAAAGGCTTTATGTTTTCAAATGGTTATCCTCTAAAGTCTTCCAAACCATTAAAGGCTCTTACATAACCATTTATGGTTAACTCACCTTTTACCTTTGGTTAGAGACTTTCCTCTAATTTAACCATCCTTTTGACTCATGGGTCTCTTCAAAACATTTATTTCTTTGACTAAGGTAACCGTTTAACCCTTGCACATTCATTTATCCCTTGGATAAAAGGAATATCCATTAACCTAACCCTAACCCAACCTCCTGGGGTAACCATCATGTCCCCTCAAGCATTCAATGCTCCTTATCTCTCCTCTCAAGCCTCCTCATGGTGACACTTGTCAACATGGGATTGGGTTGAAAGTCTCACATGGATTGAATATCTTTCAAATCTAACCCTTGTTAAGATTGCTCAATCTTAACCCTTCATTTCCCCATTTATTATATAAATAGAACCCTTCTCCTCAAGCAAAGAAGGAAGCATTAGAGTATTGTTGTTATACTGGTATTAGCATAGAGCTTTTTCATAGCATCACTATCTGCACTTGCATAGGATTTTCTTATTATATTCAACCATCTTGAATCTCCATATGGCATTCATGGCTAGTGCTAAAAGCTGAGAGCCACACTCATGTGGAACTTGGAGAGGAGAGGAACAAGGGAGGAGCAACTATGAGCATCTTGATTAGCATTTGGAAGAGTATAGTTTATCTATTCTATGTTTATATGCTTTTTATTTCATGTTTAATATCTCCCTTGATATGCCTGTTTAGGATAATCTTTTGTTGCTAACACTAACGTTTGTTTCTTGTGCTCTTGTGTGTGTTGTCATGAAAAAGATTTTCTAATCCTTTTTGCAGAGCATCATTTGGTGAACTCGATGTGAATCAAAGAGCAATAATTTTGAAGAGTACTAACTTTTAAATATTTTAATTGACACACAGGTCATTCTCTTGCGCTTTTGTTCTCAGTTTAGCGCCTTCGCAAATTGATACTTTAGTGCTATTGTCTATACTGCTGCTCTTTCATGTTAAATAGTGCTTCTGTTTTCACACAAAGTAGAGCTATTGTAACAGAGAGTTGTAAGAAAATTTCTTGTAACTGAAAACCAAAATTTTTAGGCTTGTAGAAGCCCACCAAAACATGCGGATTTTTCTAACTAATTATCTTTTCTACAGGTTTTAACTAACCCCTACAATAGGATTTTTTTAGCAATTTTAGCTTAGGAAATAAATTTGTTCATATTGCTAACTTTGTCTTTCAAGTTAGGATAAAATAAATTCATTTTCCTTTTGGGTTAAAATCAACTACACTTTCATATGAAGTTTTAAAAAGAACCACATCTTTTGTTTGGAGCTCTAAAAAAGAATCACAAAAACAAACACACAAAATTATTTTTTGCAAAGTTAGGAACAAATTCTTTTGGTGCTTAAAATCAGCAAAGCAAATTTTATTTCTTGCATCAAACTAAAATTCACAATCAACACTTCATTTTGTGCAAGTTAAAAAGAATCCCCAATTTGTCAAAGTAGTTGTCAAATCGATTTACTTCATGCAAAACGTGCTCTCAATTCAGTTGACCAGGATTTCCAATTCCTAGATTACAACACATTTTGCCATTGAAGGATAAAAGGAACACCATGACTGTTGGAGCAACATCTCCGAATAGTTAGACCACATTACAAATGATGAGTTAAAAAGAACAAGTATCTTTTGTGTTTGGCATGCTTGTGCAAAGTTTGTCGAGTGGTCCTACTTCTAACACACACTATCCTCTCCCTTGGCTTTCGTGGTCCTAGGTGCAAGAGAAAAGTGTTAGTAACACTCAAAGTTTATATTTTTAAGAGAGGCCTTCCAAGAGACACATCACTCTTGGGAACAACCTCGCACGGTAAATCCTTCAAGCCGCTATAGAAATCAGGTGAGAGTTAAAGCTGTAGCCTTGGGTATAACTATTCCTATAGTGTAACTTGCCGAAAGGAAAAATGGGCCCCACCACAAGTTACAAGGCTCTTAAGTGAGTCACTACATAATGAACTTATGTCCAAAAACATCAAACATTACTAAACACATTTAAGTAGTAGCCCACCCGTTCTATTGATTGAGGATATTTGTGATAAATTCAGTGCAAGAGCATAGAAGGTTTTGCTCCCAAGATACTCACCATAAATATTTCCTTGAGTAGAAACATAGCTTTTTGAAAGGTTACTTGTAGCCCGATAAAAGTGGTGACTCCCCCATCATAAGGATCATCTATTTGTTATTCTCATGCAAGACTTAGTATATCACATCCTTACCTGCCACGACGAGATTCATAAGGTATGTAGTACCAAAGTCAAAGAAATATCAAGATGTGGGCTGAACTTATTGCAACTGACCATTTGACCTTAGGGATAAAGAGTGTTTGAAGTGTTTTCGTTTTGAGTCAAGACTAGTGCAAATTGAGCCGACTTTAGGATCTGGAAAACACCTAAAATACATTTGAAGGAAAGGGTCATAAAAGTCCAAGGATTGGGTTGATCTAGGCCCACACTTATTTGTACCTTTTTTAGGCGACATTCTTGTGTTTGTGTGCTTTCTTTGTTTTCTTGTCAAAGAAAAATGAAAAATCAATTCCAAAATAAGTATTCATCCAACACAAACATTTTTCAAAAACCAACAAAGGATCAAAATCAAACAACAAAAGTAAAACTATATGACAATTCTTCACATCTTAAGAAAGAAGATTCTTCATCAACACATCAACTTGAAGAAAAGACCATTGAGCTCAAAGGCTCTTATCAAAAGGAGGAAATTCTTTTATCTTAATAGAAAAATCTTTGTCTCTAATAGAGCTTTTCTACGTCACATGCGTCTCTATCTTCAAGGGAAATCAAACGAGTTTGATCAAGAGTCATTAAACCACCGAGCTTTTATGTAATATCACGCTTTGAGTTATCACAAAAACAAAGGAGGCAAGATCAATCCTGACTTCTTTCCAGATATTTGCATCACATATAACGTAGCTCCAGAAGAACCACCAACTCCCGAAAGAGAAGAAGAAGAATTTGTCCCATATGTGACACAAAGCTTTTATTGAAGTTAACATTTCATCCATTACCACATTCACATCTCATCAAATCCATTCCAACTCTCAAAACATTAAAGAGGTTTTTGTCCTAATTTCTATTTTGATATTGCTTGAATCAAACACAAAAACATCACTTTTTAGAGTGTCTCTACATCTGGGATAAACTCATCCTCAGAGACATTTCTACACAGGTTAAAAATAGTCTATGAGTGGAATCCTCTCATTACTAGGTAGTTGAGTCTGTAATACATCTTAGATTTCTCTAAACCTCATCACATCAAACTTTGTCAATCAAACACAACAAGAAATTCAAGGAAGAACTTTGGTACCATCTACCATTAGTGCTAGAGATTCATATGCGAAACACTTCACCAAACATCATTCTTTCATTTCATCACCAAGTCATCATCATTTTCATCAAACTTCAACAAAAAGTTATAAACAAAATGGCTCATACCAGATCAAGATCTTGACAACAAGAAATTGAAGAGGAAGAGGAAGAAAATATCAATGAGTTCCAAGAATCCCTAGGAGGAAATATAAATGATGAAAATCCAGGCACTCCTACCTCGATGGCAATAGAAAGGCCACAACACAACCCTCTCTTTAATAGACTTTTTGATGAAATACTCAGGAGCAATGCCGATGCTCACTTTTTAAGACTTGCTCAAGAGGGGGCTAAACTACCCTCTGACTTTGATGTTGCAGAACTAAGACAAGCATCAGACCGCCAAAGTCGTAATGAGTATGAAAGAGGTCAAGAACATATCAGATACAACCTTCATCAAGGTAATCCCCCACCCCCACCTCCTCCTCCTCCAAATGAAATAGAAATGTTGCGGCAACAAGTTGAGAATCTCGCCCAACAACTTCATAGTGGTGTGAAAACTAATCAGTTTTCACTTAATGACATTTGTCCCTATCCCTTTGATAGGAATCTTCATATGTCACCTTTTCCATGAGGGTTTGAAACACCCAAGTTTGAAAAGTACCAAGGAAAAGGAGATCCTCGTGATCATGTTAGAGAATTCCATTGAGCTTGCCTTGAAGTGGCATACGAGGATACATACTGTAAAGCGGAAAAATCGAACCCTAGTCGTTCTCCCCTCCCCAACTCCAAGGAGAGAGAAGGGGGAGTCACTAGGGTTGATGGTTTTCACTTAGGGGAGACTTTACATTCAAAAGAGGGGTTGAAACCCACAAGATCCAATCCCACGCAATGCAAGATCGGATTCTAAATGAGTTTCAAGGGTTAAGACATCAAGGATACCCTCTTTTGTAAAGAAATGTGGAAAGAATGATTGAACTAGGAATGCATGGAAAGTAGGAAAGATTCACTTGTAAATAGAGATAGGGATATGGGATGAAGCTGCGGACCTGGAATTAGCAGTAAAATGTCGAGATGACGCTGTCCTGCAAATTTGAGCAAAAGTTGATAGGACGATGGCGCCCGGCGTGCACACGGTCCTCCGAAAAATCCGCGAAACGAAGGGGGATCTGTTTGTCTTTGCACAAGGATTCCAGATCTTCAATTACAGCCGCGTACCTGCAACCTACACACAGAAAAGAGAGGACGATTGGGGGGTTAGGGATGAGGGGTTTGCCTTTAGGTCAAACCCCGGTTTTGGAATTAACCAAGAAATGGGAATGCTGTAAATGTAAACGTTTGTAATGTAAACAAGTACTGATACCTCGTTGTAAGAATGTTTGTATTCTTACATGCGAAGGTGTAATGTATGTAGTATGTTGTATGTTGTATGCGATCTCCTCTTCAATGGTTGAATCCTTGTCTTGAATGCAACACTTAGCCTTGAGTGGAGATTTAGAATGATCAATTGCTTGAAGGAATGCTTGAATGCTTTGCTTGAATGTCGTTTCCACGTGTTGTACACATATGTCCTTCCTCCCGAAATGGGAGAGAAAATGTAGTTTATATACTTGTCAATTAGGGTTGAAAGACTGATTTTCCTGACCTTAGGCTGACCAGGAAATATTATTTTCCAACTTGCAAACTTAAAGACCTGAAGCCCCAAAAGAGACCGGGCCCAAAATAGGGCCAGGGACCAGGGCGCTGGGCGCCATGGTCCCACCTCCTGGGACAGCAGGGTGCAAGGAGGATTAGGCCAGGGTGCTAAAAAATGCAGTTTTTGGTGTCATAAGCAAGTTTCGGGGTCTCCATTCAGGTTCCGTGTTGCATCGCCATCGTGAAGACCCAAATGCAGTCAAAATTGCAAGTGTCGCAATTTTAGGACGCTACACATACCTAATGCAACTTTTTCCCCAAAGCTTGGGACGAACAACCACATCATGATTTTCCTGATTACCAGGTGGCATTAGGAAATTTGAAGAACTCATCCAAAAATTCCTGGCACATTACTCACACAAAATTGAACGTGATATCACAATGGCTGATCTATGTAACACTAAACAAAAACCAGGTGAGATATTTTCAATCTTTCTGCAATGATGGCATCAAATGTCTAGCAGATGTTCTCTTCAGTTACCTGAACAAGAACTAGTGGAAATATTTATTTCCAACTTAAATGACGAAATGGAATTTCACCTAGACGTAAAAGACACAGAGTCTTTCAATGACATTATCACAAAAGGCTTAAAATGTGTGCGGGCTGTCTTCAAAAAAGGGCTTATCAAAATATATAATGAACCAAAGGATGGCCCTTACCCATGCTTCAATAGTGACAAGCCTAACTTCTGGAACAAAAACAAAAATGTCGTCAACGATGGGGTTGTGGATGCAAGAACTATTAAAAGTGCACAACCTATGGTATGATTTGTAGGACAGAACCCCCCACCCAAGAATAACACAGTTGCTCCTCCAAGTCAAGGACGCAATACATCTCAAGAGGAACCCAGACAACGTCAACAAAATTTTAAACCTAAATGAACATACACTCCCTTAGGGGAACCCATTGAAATGTTGTTACGTTAGTTGGTTTCTCAGAATCTGGTGACCTTACCCAAAACATAAAATTATGAACCTCAAGTCAAACCTTCATGGTGGAGGGATACTGAGCATTGCGGCTTCCATCAAGGGAAAGGACATAAGACAAGCAATTGTCATAGATTAAAAGATCTTATTCAAGATCTTATTGACTGAGGTGAAATCAATATCGAAAGACATGACCCAAAGACAACAAATAATGATCATCTCATGTTTAAAAATCCACTTCCATCACAAGATCAAAGGGGTACTTCCACTTCAGGGTGAAACATAGATAGCACCAATTATATGCAAGCCGCATATAATTACACTGTGAATCACCTATATGATGCCAGTGAACAGATTGCAACTATTACCATAAAAAATCCCAGCTCCACTTGCAATGTTGTTACACATCGCGACAAGATTACCATAAAAGAAGCTCCATAAGGCACCACATCTATCCCAAAGCAGTATAACCTTGTGGAACAGTTAGACAAAATGCCCGCACTGATATCTATCTTAGAGCTATTGCACCTATCCCCATCTCATAAAACAATCTTGGATCAAGCTCTCCAAGAGGTGTCAGTCCCTGCAAACTTAAATACAGATCAGTTCCAAGCCATGGTTGGAAACCTAAGGTCATCACCTTGTCTCACTTTCTTTGAAAGTGACAACTCATCCTTCTAGCAACCTCACAATGCCTCACTCCACATTGAAGGGTTTATCAACCAACATAGGATCAAGCGAGTCTTGATCGACAATGGAGCAAGCCTGAATATTTGTAGACTACAATTAGTCACTGCATTGGGATATGCAATTGAATCAGTGGATCCCTGCAAGAAGATCATAATCAAAGCTTATGATGATGCAGAGCATTCATCCAAAGGATCTGTTGTACTACCAATTCGAGTGGGCCCTGTGGTGAAACACATCATCTATCAAGTCTTGGACCTTCCTCTGCCATACAATTTGTTGTTCGGAAGACCTTGGATACATGCCATGCAAGCCGTTCCATCCACTTACCGTCAGTGTATCAAGTTCCCACATTATGGTGTAGAAATCACAATCCTGGGAGATGCAAATCCCTTTGCATATTATCATAATATAAGTCATCAACCAGAGATTACCATTCCCAAAAATAGAGAAGCCATCTCCTCCACCTCATACGTAAGTCCACCCTCTCTTTCCAGTTCAAACATCACTATACCCAAGCAAGAGAAGCTCAAGATGAAAATAGCAGAAGAAGGTCCTAGAGAGTACAATCTAAGCCAACTCTTTTGTGTTGGACAAATGCCCACTTCTCCTAGAACACATGGCAAACCTCAACAGGTACTTTAAACACCACTGGTCAAACCAGTATGTACTTCAACACCTTTTATCCTTGGAAAAAGTTAAGAAGAGGAAACCAGGGATGATAACATAGCAGAATGGATCTATAAGGTTCCTATCACCACAAACATCCCACAAGCTAAGCTTCCCATGGATCAACATGGAAAGGGCCTTGTCATTATGCAAAGAATGGGTTATGATGGTTAGAGTGCTTTAGGACCTTGCAAGCAAGGTCAAAATGAGCCGCTGTAGCTGGAATTAAAACCCAAAGATAACACAAGCTTAGGCTTTTGAAAGGAGATCCTTCCTAAGCTCAGATTCAAAGGGAAACCCAGTAAACCACTATATCAACCTACTACAAAGAGGTCACCTTTGATTGTAAAAGAAGCACCCAAAACCATAACAATTGCCCCATTGAGGCTAAAAATCTTAGCGAAACCATCTACAATACCCATCATCCCACCAATCAAACCAGTAACCCCATCAGCAGCAGTAATAACATCAATAGCACCATTAGTAGCAACAACTGTATCAGAACCCACAATAGTATCTACAACACCAGCAGTTCCAATAGAAGCAACAGAGTCAACACTACCAATACTCCTTATATCAGATTCATTGATCCCCATAATCCTTCCTACAACACCAATCATTTCATCTACAAAACTGATCACACCTACAGTGTTTAACTCAAAGGACATCCCAATATGCTATAGTAATCGGATATTGGAAAGCGACTTAGAGACTGACTCACATGAATGGGAATTTGATTCCATCTATCTTAATACTTTAGATGAGGAAGACACATCACTACCTCCACCCCACAAAGACATCCCTGTTTATGGAGAAGCCCAGATAAAGAAATCTTGGGTTCCTGAATCGAAAACTTCTTCCACAGACCCTACGTCACATCCTACGCCTGATTCTGACAGGGAGAGTACCATCAACAACCTTCACCACAACATCTTAACCCTCACTGACACATCTAATAAACTCAACCTAATTGATGAGGTAATTCCCATTATGCATCATGAACTCATCGAATGGAACCAACCTAATCCCCCATGTCTTGACCATTTCCAAAATGATGAGGCACTCATTGACTTCTTGGAACTATGGGATAACATACCAAGTGGGGATCACAAAGCTGGATTCACTATTGACCTTAATAGTGCAACATACTTTGGGGTGGATGCCAAACCTTTTAGCTACAAAAATATAACAATAAAACATGGATCTTCTAGTGAAAACCACATTGTGGTACTGTTTGATCCCACAAAAGTAAAAAGAAAGAGCGTATCCAATGGTGAAAACCTCTCTGAGGCGCTTGAGGATGAAAGGTTTGACATCCTCCCCTCTCGTACACAGCAGGAACGATCAACGATTCTCATCAAAGAAACCAAAGAATACAATGTGGGGACTCCTAAAACTCCTTACCACATACATCTGGCATCTCTTTTAACTTCAGAGGAACAACCCAAGTTTGTCGAATTCTTCCAGAAGTGCCAGATTAACTTTGCATGGTCATATGCAGACATGCCTGGTCTTGATCTGGATTTAGTGATGTATCACGTCACCATAGCAGAAGGAGCCAAGCCTGTCAAGTAGAAGCTTCACAAGATGCATCCTCAGATTGTAGTACTAGTCAAAGAAGAACTTAAGAAACTCCTAGATGTTGGTTTCATTCGACCAATTGATTATGCAGATTGGATCTCCAATATTGTGCCTGTTGGCAAACAAAATGGGGGCATCTGTATTTGTACTGACTTCAGAGATCTGAACAAGGCATGTCCTAAAGATAACTCCCCCTACCAAATATCGACATCATAGTAGACCTAACAGTAGGACATGTCGTGCTTTCACTCATGGATGGTTTTTCAGGATACAATCAGATAAAGATCACGCTCGAAGATCAACATAAGACAACCTTCACATGCCCATGGGGCACATACTGCTGGAATGTAATGCCTTTCAGTCTAAAGAATGCAGGAGTGACCTATCAACTAGTAATGACCACTATCTTCCATGATATGATGCATACCATAATGGAAGATTATGTTGATGACTTACTCGCAAAATCACTCACAAGAGAAGGTCATCTGGAAATATTAGAGAAAATCTTTGATAGACTAGAATAATATCATGTTTGACTCAACCCAAAGAAATGTGTCTTTGGAGTAACCTCAGGGAAGCTTCTAGGGTACATTTTCTCAAGCAAAGGCATTGAGGTTGACCCAGCAAAGGTCAAAGCAATCATGGACATGCCACCTCCAAAGAACATCAGCTAGCTAAGGACACTACAAGGGCATCTTCAATCTATCTGCAGATTCATTGCACAACTGGTAGATAAATGTCACCCATTTACACACCTGCTACACAAAAATATCCACTTTCATTGGGATGCTAGATGCCAGCAAGAATTCCAGATTCTTAAAGATTATCTCATGAATACGCCATTGTTGATCCCACCAGATCCCAGTAAGCCTCTATTGCTCTATATTTCAGCAACAAGTACAACATTGGGTGTACTATTGGCACAATACAATGCAGAAGGGAAAGAGTGTGTTGTTTACTACATCTCTCGCACACTAGTTGGCTATGAACTCAATTACACCCCTATTGAGCGAGATTGCCTAGTAGTAATCTTGGCAGCCACTAAACTGAGGCACTATCTATTAACACATAAAGTACATCTCATTGCAAAGATCGATCCACTCAAGTACTTACTCAACAAAGCAGCATTAACAGGCCGCTTGGCCAAATGGGTAATGATTCTCATTGAATTTGATATCGAGTATGTGGACCGTAAGGCTATCAAAGGACAAGTTATTGTAGATCAGTTGGCCGATGCACCACTCATAGGTGATCAGCCCCTCATTTCCAATTTTCTAGATGAAGAGATATTCATGATCACAACAACACAACCATGAAAACTCTACTTTGATGGTTCATACACTAGGCATGGCTCGGGGGCAGGCATTCTGTTTATCACACCTCAAGGTGACAGCATCCTGAAGTCTTACAGGCTCACATTTCCATGCACAAACAACATAGTAGAATATGAGGCCTTGATCACAAGACTCAGGCTAGCCATACAATGGAAGTTACAAGAACTGCAAGTATATAGTGACTCCCAACTAGTCATTCGACAAGCAACCGATGAATATCAGACCAAGGATGACAAACTCATGCCATACAAGAAAATGGTGGACAATCTAAAGGCATCATTTACTACTGTCACCTTTGAGAAGATACCTAGAGATCAAAATTAAGCTGCTAACGCTATGGCTACCATCGCATCTCTCCTAGATCTTCCACAAAATTCAACACACTACGAGTTCTTGGTAGAACAACTTTGGATTCCCGCTTATGATCCCCCCGAATCTGAGATGATATGTCACCTTATCAGTTTTGAATCCCCATGGTATGGTGAGTTCTACACCTACCTCCATGATCACACACTTCCTCCTAACCAATCGAATAACCAATGTAAAACCTTCATTCGCCAAACCGCTCGATATACCATTATTGCTAAAAGCCTATACCGATGCAGTCTTGATAGTACTCTCCTTCGATGTTTGGAACAAGATGACATAACAAAAGCCTTTGAAGAGGTACATGAAGGAATTTGTAGAACTCACACAAGCAGTCCTTTCCTAGCAAAGAAGATCATACGCGCTGGATACTATTGGCCGTCTATGGAAAAAGACTCCTATTACTTTGCCAGAAAATGCAAAAAATGCCAAGTTCATGGAGACCTCATACATGCACCGGCATAGGAATTGCAACCAATCACAACACCATGGCCTTTTTGTCAATGGGGACTTGACCTTGTGGGTAAAATCCATCCATCCTCATCCAATGGCCATAGTTCATCATTACCGCTACCGAATACTTCACAAAGTGGATCAAAGTTGTTCCACTTACCCAAGTCACCAGCAAGCAGATTGCCTCATTCATCCTCAATTACATCATCTATCGGTATGGTGTACCCATGTCCATCATCACAGATAACGGTCTTCCTTTAAAAAATCAGGATATCCATGAACTCTGTGAGAAATTTCACATCCAACACCGCTTTTCCACTCCCTATTACCCACAAGGCAATGGTCAGGCTGAAGCATGAAACAAGAACATATTGATAATCCTAAAGAAGACAATCAATGATGCTGGTCGTGATTGGCATGTTCAATTGAATCCAGCACTATGGGTGTATCAAACTAGCATTCGAACCCCTACAGGCGCAACTCCCTACTCATTGGTCTATTGTGCAGAAGCTATTTTACCTATTGAGGTTGAGATACCATCACTATGGGTTTCCTTGCACAATCTCATCGATGATGAATCATACAAAGTATCCTGTCTCCAAGACTTAGAGCTACTTGATGAGAAACGACAAGCTACATACAATCACCTCAAGGCCTATCAGCAGCGTATGAGCAGAAGCTATAATCATCGAGTTAGACCTTGCACATTCGAGGTAGGTGATCTTGTTATTTGAGAGAATCCTCATAACCAACCAAACCGAGAACATCAGGGAAAGTTTGAATCGAACTAGCTAGGTCCATATGTTATCACTGTTGTATTTGGGTCCGGAGCATATCAGTTGGCTACTTCAGAAGGAGAACCGCTAGCAGATCTAATCAACAACATGCACCTCAAATGGTTTTATACATAAGTTGTATAGAGTATCAAGCTCCCATACATACTGGAAAAATACCAAAAACATTCAAAAAAATGTCTTGAAGAAAATACAAAAACATCAAAATAGTAAAGAAAAATCATACATCCAAACGGTGAACAACCACTTCGGTGGCACCTTGGGTAAGTGCAATGGTGAAAACCTAGCAAACAGGCACCACTCATAAATGCTATGGCTCCATTGTCTTTCAGGCTTGTTGTGATCACATTCATTACATACATACATCCATCTGCCCAAACCATGGCTTCTTATTGATCTACAACCCAAGATAGTACTTCATGCGTCTTGCATCCCGCTTTTTCATAGTCATGTCTAAACTGGGGGCAATGCCCTTAACCTATTGATGGAAGTGGATTCTACATTACTTATGATTCATTGGGTTCTTCATTCAAAACTGTTCACAAAATACCAAAAACATTCAAAACAATCACACAATACCAAAAACATTCAAACAATCACAAAATCCAAAAAATATCATAAAACATCAAAAATCAATCAAAAACATGGCAACACATTGTACATATGCATCCAAGAAGATAACCAAGCAAACATTGTGAAATACTCACATGATGACCTCTTATCAAATCAAAATCAACAAATTAACCATCGACCCGCAAACTATCTTAACAAGGATGCTTCCTTCCTTACCAAAACAAAGACAAGATGACATTCTTTGACAAGAAAATTTTGTTTAAGCTATCGAAATACTTGATTGATTTGTAGGTTATTCATTCATTTATATATATCAGGTTCCTATGCTACTCCGGGATATCTGCAAGTGATTAAGAGTAGCCGAGATGGTTCCTGCAGCATTGTTTGTATGTCTTCTACAAATTATTCTGATGAAGTTCTGGGGCATGTACTAATGGTGTCTATGTGGGAAGTTCACTAAGTTACGTGATCTTATGCAAAAAGACATTCATAGATCACTATGGCTTGCTGACTACAACGTATACCTCGACCATATGAGCATGAACCATTATCGAGGATCCATATTCTTTATTCTTTATATATACTATTTGCTTATAGGTACAATGCTCCATCTTTGGTTCCTACTGCCTCATCCATGCTCGATAATGATTTATCTCTTACTACGGTATGAACTTGTCTCAAGATATGATCGGAAAAAGATCAAGGAGGACGTTCCAAGTCATGCATGAAAGGAGATAATCCTTGTCTATTCTATAAGCAATACTTAGGTCAACTTGATCCATTATATCAAGTTGCTTGTATTAACTTGCTATATCAAAATCCATGTAAGGAATACTCAGGTCATCTTGAATCATTATGTCAAGTTGCTTGTATTTTCTTACAACATTTTAAAGCTCAATGATGAAAAATAAAGCACTATGGATCATCATTTCACCTCATCTGAATATATTGCATTCTGTTGTATTCCATCCATACATACATTCATAAATAGCTACATATCATTCATACATAGTAATGACAAAGGGTGCATACTCTATTATCCTCTTCTTCCATAGTAATGACAAAGGGTGCATACTCTATCTAACATCGAACCTCCCCTCACCGTCCCCATCTCGATAATCAACATCACATACCCTACTTCGCGTTCCAATTAACCTAATCAAGCCATGTTCATCACCATCCATCTCTAATAGGAGGGGCTGTGTTTCCCATCCTAAGTCACCCAATCAAGCCACTTACTCTGTTTGCACAGGTACATTGACTCACACACACCTAGACTATCAACATATACTCTGATCAATTATCTTCGGGTCTCAACAGGTAATCGATCATGGTAATCCTAGACTACATCAGACATTTATCGTAATGACCTAGTCTCAATGAGGTTGCTATGATTCACCACAACCATCCATCACGTGCACACACTATCAATTGATCAACCACTAAAACACAATCCAACAGACAATTACATCAATTGTCTAAGCCTTAATGAGTAGTTTGCTTCAAATACCTTGACTTCATCAGGCAATTACATCAATTGTCTAAGTCACCATCAGGTCACTTTGATTCACTTACTCAGACTTTATCCTGTCCAAGTGAACAACTGACATCAACTGTCATGCTTTGACTCGACCAGGGCAATTAAACCGATCGCACCAGATTGTCCAACCAATTTTGATCAATTGTACAGTATCAATCAAAAGCACAACACCACATTTGCACTTTATCTCCTGCATAACCTACGGGTACTCGCTGGCTTGCCATTTCTCTATATTCACTCTGTTTTCTTCCATTATTTCACCGTTATTGCTAATTTCTTTTATTCTACCTCCTCTCCACTTCTCGTTCTTTTTCGAGAGATAGCTCGATTCTTAAAAAAAAAAAATGGTCCATCTTTCGAGGGGGCATACCACCCACTAAATTAACATTTATGCGGTATATTTCTTCATACCTATTTTTCTTTCTTTGAAACGACGCGATAAAATCACACCATCCCAAAGAGGGGCAAATGTAGTCACATCAATATGTCCACTTAATTAAATGAATATTTAGTATTTATTTGATTATTTAACCATCAATCAATAATTAATTAAATTAATATTTAATTAATTCATCTTAACCCTCTTCTCCTATTAATTAAATAAATTATTCAATTTATTTGATTTAATTCACTTAACCAAATTCATACCATTAATTAAATAAATAAATCATATTTGTTTAATTAAATCTTCTCTCACATTTAAATAAATTAATATTTATTTAAATCTCCCAAAATCCCATCTCTCACATTTAAATAAATTAACATTTATTTAAATCACCTTTATCCTCCACCCACTTGCATTTTCCTACAAATCCAAGTTGCACAACTATTTTAAATAAATAAATAATTTATTTAAAATCCTATTTATCCTCACCCACTTGAAACCTTTAGTGGTTTCCCTTAAAGTCTTCAAACTTAATGACTTCCTTCTAGAGTCTTCTTAAGCCTTTAATGGTTTTCCTTTAAAGTCTTCAAACTTAAAGTCTTCAAGCTTAATGGCTTCTTTCTAGAGTCTTCTTAAGCCTTTAATGGTTTCCCTCAAAGTCTTCAAGCATTTAATGCTTTATCTTCCCTTTTCTCATGTAAATAAATTAAGATATTTAAATCCAAAATTCATATTCACATTTAAATTAATTAATATTTATTTAAATATTTATCCAAATGCAAATTACACCATTTATTTGAAATAAATGATTTTATTTTAATTGAAAATCCCAAAATTCCTCCCACTTGCATTCTCCTATAAAATCCACTTGCATGCCTAAATCCCTTCTAGATTCTTCTAACTCCTTCTAATTAGCCTAATCCTATCCTAATCATTGTCACATTCCTAAATAAAAGGAAGTCACTTCTCAAAAAGCCCTCAAAGTCTTCAATAACCATTAAAGGCTTTATGTCTTCAAATGGTTAACCTCTAAAGTCTTCCAAACCATTAAAGGCTCTTACATAACCATTTATGGTTAACTCACCTTTTACCTTTGGTTAGAGACTTTCCTCTAACTTAACCATCCTTTTGACTCATGGATCTCTTCAAAGCATTTATTTCTTTGACTAAGGTAACCACTTAACCCTTGCACATTCATTTATCCCTTGGATAAAAGGAAAATCTCAAGCCTCCTCATGGTGACACTTGTCATTATGGGATTGGGTTGAAAGTCTCACATGGATTGAATATCTTTCAAATCTAACCCTTGTTAAGATTGCTCAATCTTAACCCTTCATTTCCCCATTTCTTCTATAAATAGAACCCTTCTCCTCAAGCAAAGAAGGAAGCATTAGAGTATTGTTGTTATATTGGTATTAGCATAGAGCTTTTTCATAGCATCACTATCTACACTTGCATAGCATTTGCTTATTATATTCAACCATCTTGAATCTCCATATGGCATCCATGGCTAGTGCTAAAAGCTGAGAGCTACACTCATGTGGAACTTGGAGAGGAGAGGAACAAGGGAGGAGCAACTATGAGTATCTTGATTAGCATTTTAAGGAGTATAGTTTATCTATTCTATGTTTGTATGCTTTTTATTTCATGCTTAATATCTCTCTTGATATGCTTGTTTAGGATAATCTTTTGTTGTTAACACTAACATTTGTTTGTTGTGCTCTTGTGTGTGTTGCCATCAAACAGATTTTCTAGTCATTTTTGGTGAGCATCAGTATCAATGGTTTGTTTGTGCCCATTTGGGGCATTTTTCAGATTTTCTAAGTTGGTATTAGAGCTAGAGAGCTCTAAATCCTTGTGAGTTTGGGAATTTTTTTTCTTCTGGGTATTGAGTTTTATTATGTAGGAGAGATGGATGGAGATAAAAGAAAGAGAAACCATCAACAACCATCCTTTAATGGAAAAAATTATGATGTTTGATAAAAGAAGATACAGACCATCATGGTTTAAAATGATTTGTGGGACCTTGTGGTCAATGGGTTTGTGGATGCAGCTGACCTAGCTTAGTTTGCGGCCCTCAAAAACCTTTAGAAGACCTAGTTGAGATATTCAAGGAGGAAAAATGCAAAGGCCCTAAATTTGATTGAAGCAACCTTGATAGAGAGCATTTTTTCCAGAATAGTACTAGCTAACTATTCCAAAGAAGCTTGGAAGATCCTCCTAACAAGCTATAAGGGGACTAAAAAAGTCAGTTTGGTAAAGTTCCAGATGCTTCAAAGAAATTTTGAGACTTTTCAAATGAAGGATAGTGAGTCTATTTTAGACTTTCACACAAGAGTCTCTGGTTTATTAAATTAGTTGAGGACAAATGGAGAAACCATGTAGAAACAAAGGATTATGGAGAAAATCCTTTGTAGTTTTCCCTCTAAGTTTGATGCAATCATCATTGCCACTGAAGAGGAAAAGGATCTATGTAATTTGATGGTGGATGAGTTAATGTATTATATTCAAACCCATGAGAAACATCTAAATAGGTTGGCTACATCTTCCCAAGAGCAACATTTCAAAGATCAAGCCAGTGCAAGAGGTAGGGGAGAAAAAAAAATTGGAAGGAGCTCAAGAGGAAGAGATCATGGAAACTCCAGGCAAGGAAGTGATAGAGAAGATAGCTCAAGACAAGCTCACAAACATGAGGGAGGAAGCAGTATTTAAACTTTCCCTAGACAAGGCAAGATGAACATTAGTTTGAATTAGAGGTATGACAAAAGTAATTTTGAGTGTTATTATTGTCATAAGTTTGGTCATTATGTTAGCGAGTTCTAGAAAAAGCACAATAATCAGTCAAAGCAAAGTGCAAATGTGGCTAAAAGTAATCAGTCTACAACCTTCATCATGTGCAACATTGGTGAAGAAGACTGTCTCAAAGTTTAATATTTGGATAGTGGTTGTAGTAACTACATGAGTGGTAACAAAATTCTTTTTCTTTCATTGATAAAAATGTGAAGTCTAAGATTAACATGGGGAAAAATGCAATGGTTACAGTTGTGGCCAAATGATCTATTATGATCTGCACCAAACAAGGTGAGAAGAAAGAGAGAAAATATTTATTTTACCCTTGATATAAAGCATAATCTCACGAGAATTGGACAACTCATCCAAAATGGATACAAAGTGCAAATGGAGAAGGGTGAATGTTTCATTTTTGACAAAGATGGGAGTAAGAAAGTTGTTGCAATAGTTCAAATGATACAGAACCAGATGTTTCTATTGAGGATAGAGACTTGTTTCTCTTCTCAGTCCATGGCTGCACCTCCCAAGCAAGGAAAATGTACAACTGTGCAACAATCACCCTACAAGGTAGTCATTCAAGAGCCCTCCAAGGTATGACATCTTAGGTATGGACATTTAGGCTCTATTTTTTTAGGTTTATTATGCAATAAAAGAATGGTAGATGGTTTGCCAAGGATAGAAGAGCCTGATAGCAAGTGTGAGGTTTGTATTTTGGGTAAGAAACATAGGCAACCCTTTCAATCAGGCAACTTAAGAAGGGAAAGAGCACCATTGGAGCTAGTGCATAATAATTTGGTTTACCCTATGCAAACCATTCCCAATGGCAAGAGCTAATATTTCATGACCTTCATTGATTATTTCAACCATAGAACATGGGTCTATTTTTTGTAGTATAAGTCTAAAGCATTTGATAAGTTTTTATTGTTTTAAGCTCAAGTTGGAAAGGAGAGTGGACATTTCATCAAGGTCCTAAGGTCAGATCATGGGGGAGAGTATACCTCTAGTGCTTTTGTAAATTTTTGCAAGTGAAATAGCATAAAGATGGAGCTAACAACCACTTTTACTCTATAGAAAAATGGAGTGGTTTATAGGAAGAATAGAACCATCATATAGATGGCAAGGATAATGCTCAAAGAAAAGGGAATCCCACATCAGTATTGGGGAGAGGCTATATCAACAATTTTATATTTGATAAATAGAAGTCCAACCAAGGCAGTTCGTGACAAGACTCCATAAGAGGCATGGTCAAAGCACAAGTGGACTATTGAGCACTTAAGAGTGTTGAGTGTGTTGCATATGATCATGTGTGAAAGGACAAGAGGCAAAAGTTGGATGAAAACGGTGAGAAGTGCATTTTAATGGGCTATAGTGTTGAGTGATGAATACAAAGAGGGGGAGTGAATTAGTATACCAAGAAACACTGAACTCAAACTTCTAAATAGTTTAGCAGATAACCGGTATAATAGATTCACTAATAAACCGATTAAGATAAATGGAAACCAAATAGAAAATAAAGCATTCACCCACAAAACCACAATCACCATAACACAAGATATTTGATGTGGAAAACCAAATGGGAAAAACCACTATGAGCAGAAACTCACAAGTAACTATCTGCAAAATAGAAACCAGACTGGTTAAGGTCATACAACATTCTTTACCAGAACAGATCCCGTTAAGATTCTAGATCTCTGTTAGGAGATAAGTCCGGTTAAAGACTACCTTGTGAGAGGATTTCAGATCCATAGTTGTGAACCACCTTGTTAGAGGATTTACAAAGTCTTTGCTAGGCCTACCCAGTTAAGGGTTTTAGACTTGTCGAAGATATGAGTAATCAACAAGTGGGTGATCTAGATACTAGCAAAGTATGCTTGGTTAGATCCTTGATAGCTCATTGTTAATGCACTTTTAGCATTACTCCAGTCTTCAGTATCTCAAAACTCTACATAGATTTAATCTTGTCTGCAAAGATCACACATAACCTTCTCATACATCATATGTCTCTTATCATAACAAACCCTAGACATGATGTCCTTATTAAGGAAACTGATTTCATGTCGGTCCAATAGGATGAAACTACAAGTTCCTAGGTTCAGTGCATCTAGACACATTTGGTAACGCGACATAAAATCACCACCAAAGTGTCGGTGGAAGATAACTCATCATAGAAATACTGGTTGGTAACTCATCACAAAGTAATACCGGTTTATACAATTTACCAATTACCGGTTGTCCAAGATGAAGACTGGAAAATGTTAACTATTGCTTTGATCCTTTGAACCACTTGAGATTATCGAACCGCTTGAGGTCTTCATACTGCTTGAGATCTTTAGTCAAATAGTGACTGGTAAACATTTTCTGCAAAACACTGATAGTCTAAATACTATAATACATAATACCGATTGGAACAATTACCGGTTGAGCATAACTCATACATCAAGAAAGTGTGTGTCCATCAATGACAATCAAAACATCATCAAAATGCCAACAATCTCCCCCTTTGGCATTGATGGCAACACTCAGGAAAATTTTAACATCTAAGTATTTTTACAACAAAAATATGCCATAATCAAAATTACCCCCCTAAGCATATACACTATCCCTTTTTGCAGAAATTACAATGTATACTACTCCCTTAAAGTGGTAACATGAAAGTATACATAAAATTCACCAAAATTTTAAATACTACTCCCCCTTTGCCAACAATGACAAAATACTACAGAATAACCCCTCTTTCTCATTATCATTAAAATTGAGTAAATGTTTATGACAATAAGGAGTGAAACTTGTCAAAAACAAATTTAAAATCCTGCATAAAAGTCTTCATGGTTAATGACCATGACTCAAGTAATGAGGTAGCAACCTCACTTTCTGTCTACATCTGGAATACCAGTTCTTCCATAGCATCAATGGTACTCATCTCTTGAGTGACCGTGATGGCTTCCAAATTGAGAAAGAATTTCCTGAAGAATTTGCAGTCTGGGTAATAAGACCAGTTGAAGCTCCTCCAAATCTCTTGATTGGTTGCTGATCTCCAATTCTATCCTGGCAGCCTGAAGCTAATAGAGATGAACTGTTTGCCCATATGTAGTGAAGGAATCATATGGCATCTTGAAGTTGCTTATGTATGCCTACAAATCCGATTGGAGTTTATCTTTTTGTGTGAGCACATCATCACAAAATAGATGGGGTTGGTTGATTTTGCTCAATAGTAGTTTGCCCTCATCCATAGCAACACTTATATCCTTCTATTGTTTCAGAAGTTGAGACCGAAGCTCATTCAGTTTCTTGACTAAGGCAGTGTTGAGTGCCTTTTCATGCTTCTTTTTTGCATTTGCTTCAACAACTTCTTCCAAGCATTGTACCTGTTCCTCTACAATGGTACACAGAAGTTTAAGTTTAGATAGAGAGGAATCGGTACTATAGAGGTTAGTACCAGGAATCAAACTGGTAAGGGTGTCAACCGCAGTTTGAATGACATCCTGTTCCTTCTTCCTCCTCAATGCTTCCAATCTTTCCTTTGCAAGCTTTATGCTTTGAAGTAGCTCCGATTCATCTGCAGATTGGAGATCAATAGGAATGGCGATGTCAACCAGTTTGGCTTGACCACCGGTTGCCTTGGGAGTCTCTGCTTGTTTGGCTTTCTCTATTTCCTTCTCCTTTGCTGCTCTTTTCTTTTCTTCTTCTTTCTTCTTTTGTTCCTCTTCTTGTTTCTTCTTCAATTCTTCCTTCTTCTTATCTTCTTCCTACTTTTTCTTTTCTTCCTCCTTTTTCTCCTCTTCTTTCTTTTTCTCCTCTTCTATCCTCTTCTCCTCTTCTTTTCTCTTCTCTTCTTCTTGTTTCCTCTTTTCTTCCTCTTTCTTTTTCTCTTCCTCTTTATCAACCTTTTCGTTGTCCTATTTCTCCTTCTCTGCTTTTTCCTTGTCCTGTTTCTCCTTTCCTGTGTTTGGAGTGACATCTTCAACATCCAATGCATCCACATCAATAGTGTCAACCTGTTCTATAACTCTTTCTCCTTCATTGTTAAATACCTCATCCAGTTTGGCTGAGGATAGGTTAGGTTCTTTTTCAGCCTTCTTGAAGGCCTCAGACACTTGATGTAACCGGACAATAGCTTTGGCATATAAATGTGTGTCCTTCTCTACTTTAGAAGTTCTGCCTTCTAGTAGTATGAGTCTTCTTCTTCTCATGAAGAATAGACCTTTATTCTTGTCCATTATCTCAAACAATTCAGAATTAGAGGCATTGGGAAATTATTGAGCAAAGACTTTTTCCCTTATTTCTTGTTCTTTCTCAATGACAATGCGCCATTTATTATCCATAGAATCGTATAAAGAATCAAGTGTGACCAATCTGATTTCAGATGGTGACCGATCATTGACACACAAATATCTAATAACTTGTTGTTCTACTTCTTCTTTCTTATTATCAGAAAAATCATCAAAATATTCTTTTAAGTCATCAAGAACCTTTCTCTTAATATTCTTTAAAGTCCTTTGACAATGTGTCATAGGATTATAAGAAGAGATGTCTATATTTACCGGTGCTAACGATGCAAGTGCATTACCGATAGATTTTTCCTTCTTGCTTGATTGCCTGGTTTTCTTAGGCTGTACTTCCGGTTCAGTATCCTCTGACTTCGGTGAGCTATTTTTGGTCTTCTACTTCCTCTCAAATACTTTAGCGTGAGAAACTTCCGGTTTCTTCTTGGCAGGTAACTACTTGGTCACTTTGACTTTCTGAGGTAATCGGTGCCGATACTGATGGCACTGCCTTGCCCTTTTTCACTGTAGGATCTTCAACTGGTGTTACCCTCTCTAAGTAGGTGCCGGTTTGCTTTTTCTTTTCATCTAATGGTGAGGCAAGTAGGGTAGAGGCATACCCATCCAACATGTCATACATCACTTCATACTCCATAGGTTCTACTGCTTCCTTTCTCGGCTCTACCGCTTCCATTATGCATTCATCTACCTTTATGGTAAAGCAAATGTCATCTTCATATTTCTTTACAATATCTCCAGATATCCTCATTCTCTAGCTCATTTTCTACTTGAATTCATCAAAGTATTTGTTCAGAACCTCAGGATATCCAGTTCCTACCACTTGAAGACTTTCTCTAATTTTCTTAGAGACCGGTTGGTCAGTAGACCATTGAATATCACCTACTCCAGGAAAATATCCTTGAAAGTAGAAAAATAGGGTGATCAAAAGTTGTCCAAACCTGAACCTTAGAGCATTATCATGTTTGATGGATTTCAGGTCCAATAGCAGTTGCTTCTACAAACAGGTACACAAATCAAAAGAGGCATCTTCCTTAATCATTCTGTAGGCAAAATTCACTGCAGCAGCGGGGACAGAGTTTATTCTGCTAGCATAAAACACCCGATAGCCAATCACCATGCAAACATACTTAACCAAATCATCTTTGATGGTGTTGACAGTCATTCCCCATTGGTCGTTAAGACAACCGGCGAGCTTAGTCATTTCAGTCTTGATGACCTTCCTTAGGGCTGACACCTCTCCAATGTTACAAAAACCTATGATGACATGAATTGCTTCCGGTGTAATGTCATGCATGTGCTCAAGGTACATTTTGTCACCGTGTACTCTACTCAGGATGATGGGGATGTGAAATTCAGTAAACTCTTCCAAAAAATAAATTGCATTGTTTAGTTTCTTCCTCTCTAGGATGCTAAATTCCAGTTTGATTTTCTTGTCATCCCCACAAAATAGACCTAGCTGAGAATGGATCACTAGGGATCCTAGGTCTTCCAATTTGCAATCAATATATCCTGAAATATTTTCCTCAACTATAACTCCAGCTGCTATCTAGGATAGGGCATTGTATTTCATCTTCTTTTGAATAAAATCTGCTGAGTCTACGGGTGCACTAGAATTGGAGTGTGATGCAGAAGCCATGATTAAATGATAGACAAATTTTTTAAGAAAATACCTTCACACTTCAAAATTTAGGGTTTTGAAATGTCGCTCACAACACATCACTTCGGTTGCTGGATTACCACTTGATGTTCTTAACTTGATTGATTGAAAAATGATCTCTGGATTCTTCTGCAAGATTTTGAATTCACTTTGAATCGCTAGAAGAATCGCTCTTGTCACTCTCCACTTGAAAATTCTTCGCTCAAAAATAGATAAGTAAAAATGGTGTCAAAAATCCCTTTTAAACAATCTTTCACCTACCATAATAAATGCTCCACTGCTAGGGTACAAACCCTAATTTTGCCTTTTACTGCTTCAAAATCTTCTACCGATTGAAAGGTAATGTATACCGGTTAAGGTCTTTACCGATATAAACCAGGGGTTCAAATATTTCACTGATATGCTCCCCCTAATCTTTTCTGAGGCTCAGTTTGCTGGTTCAGAGACTTCCACACTAGGTGCAGAAACCGGTTCATCCTGAGACACTTCTTTGGATTTCTTTTTCCAAGTTTTATTCATTCCCGCTTGAATGGTTTCAACATCAATCTTCCCTTCTGGAGTGATCGGTATATCATCCGATAGGTTCTTTCTCATTCTGCAAGTTCTGGCAGTGTGTCTCAGTTTGTTGCAATGATAGCATACCATTCCAGGTGTTCTCCATGATCCATTATTTATACTACCATTCTTCCTTCTACATGTTGCAGCAGTGTGACCACTACCATGACAGATCAAACAAATTTCTCTCCAACCAATTGCCGCTTGATAGCCACCTGACTGATGGTCATAGGTATTATACGGGTTGGGATTCCAGTTCACAAAGGTTTCCGAAACAACTCCTTGATTTCTTGGAGGGTATCTCCCACTGTTGTGCAAAATAGACCTGCATTCAAATGCTCTATGCCCAAACTTGTTGCATGCATGGCAGTTTCCATTGAATCTATTGGATCTAGGCTTATTGTTTAGAAAATAAAGAAAATTGTTGTAGGCCTTGCTTCTACACACATTAGCAGTATGTCCTTCTTTGAGACAATTAAAGAAAACAGGTTTAAACTTTTGCTTACCTTTATCCTTTGATGTTACATCTTTTGTTCCAGAGGTCTCACCTTCCTCATACCTAGAGAAACCAAGACTAGTGGTATTCCTTACGAGTTTTGATAATTCAAGCTTTTTCTCTAGCTTAGCAGTACTCTGATTGAATTTGGCAAGTATCTCCTTTGTCTTAGTAAGTTCTTTGGAAATAGAAGCATTGGATTCCTTCAAGGTTGAATTCTCAGAAATAGCCATGTTTAGTTCACCTTGCATTTCTTCTTTTTCTAGTTTCCTCTTTTGGAGATGAGCGGCAAGGGCATTGATTTCTTGCTTCAGCTTAGAGATCTCATGATCTTTGTCTTTTACCAGATCTTCATCTTTCCTTCGGTTCTCAAGCTCTTGACACATTCTGATAGTTAGTCCTTCCAGTTCCCTTCTCAGGTTGGCATTAGATTCATTCAGTTTTTCAACTTCTTCAACTAGGGCATCCATGTCTGCTTCATCAGAAGAACTATTTTCAGTAAGCTCCATTAGTTTCTCATCATGCTCTCTTCTTTTTTCCAGAGAGGCTTTATACTTGACTTTGAGTTCATCATAGGCTCTCTCAGTCTGAGTAAGATGATGAGTAAGCTCCCTCATAGTGTATTCCCCCATATCTCCTTCCAAGTGGTTAGACTTATAGAAAGGTTGGCTCTGATACCAATTGATGAATACTAAGAGGGGGGGGGGTGAATTAGTATACCAAGAAACACTGAACTCAAACTTCTAAACAGTTTAGTAGATAACTGGTATAACAGATTCACTAATAAACCGGTTAAGATAAAAGCAAACCAAATAGAAAATAAAGCATTCACCCACAAAACCACAATCACCATAACACAAGATATTTGACGTGGAAACTAAAATGGGAAAAACCACGAAGAGCAGAAACTCACAAGTAACTATCTGCAGAATAGAAACCTGATCGGTTAAGGTCAGACTGGTTAAGGTCATATAATATTCTTTACCGGAACAGATCCTGTTAGGATTCTAGATCTCTGTTAGGAGATAAGTCTTGTTCAGAACTACCTTGTGAGAGGATTTCAGATCCACAGTTGTGAACCACCTTGTTAGAGGATTTACAAAGGCTTTGCTAGGCCTACTCGGTTAAGGGTTTCGGACTTGTCGAAGATATGAGTAACTAACAAGTGGGTGATCTAGATACTAGCACAATATGCTTGGTTAGATCCTTGATAGCTCATTGTTAATGCACTTTTAGCATTACTTTAGTCTTCATTATCTCAACGCTCTACACAAACCTAATCTTGTCTGCAAAGATTGCACATAACCTTCTCAAACATCATACGTCTCTTATCATAACAAACCCTAGACATGATGTCCTTATTATGGAAACTCATTTCATGTCAGTCTAATAGGATGAAACTACAAGTTCCTAGGTTCAGTACATCTAGACACATTTGGTAATACGACACAAAATCACTGCTAAAGTATCAGTGGGGGTGAACACACAAAGTTGGTTCCCACTTTTTGGTACGTCCTGATTTTTGCTGAAATCATACATTTTTTAGAAAATATAATGATTTAAGCTTTAAGAGGTCCCATTTGAAGTAATTAATTGAAGAGAGTTAAATCAAAGGCTCTTAGATCAAAATTTCTTGGATAGAACCTCTCTACTTCTAAATCATACTTGCAATGGAGTCTCCTTTGCATCTATCAAATGCTGATAAAAAACCAATTTTACATTAGCTTTTGGGGGGTCAAATTAATTCATTTAAATTTTTTTTTTTTAAAAGTATTTAGTCCTTATTATAAGCTTTCCAAATAGTATATCTTTTAATATATTTAATTTCATTAATATATTTTTATTTTATTTCTTATGAATGTAGGTTTTTCACCGAACATGAACTTCTTTGTTCAATGCATTGGGAAAAATAGTAAACTAACTCAATTTTTTTGTTAAAAATATCTATGCACTAGGTATTGATGTTTTATTTCTAACAAAAAAAAGAAAATTGAATTTTGATATATATAGAACAAGTTATGTGTTCAAACGTATACCTATATCTAAATTATAATTAGCTGAATTTCGAAACTTAATAAAATGAAAAATATTCAACATATTACTATCAAACCAACTGCATGCCCTGGGTATTAATGTTACAAACCAAAATTAAAAAGAATTAAGTTTTTGTCATATATAAAAAAAAAATTATCCATTTCAGGATTCACATCACTCTTAAAAAATGTTGTTTGCTGTTAAAAACTACTTTTTGAGGGAAATGGAAAAATCAATAAAATTTTATTCAACTAAATTTTAAAAATATATATTTAGAATCTACAATCAAGATGCTAAAAATCACTAGTTTATGTCATCTTCAAATTCTTAATGGTTTAAAAGTTATAGGTGTTGGAAAGTGAAGGTTTTTTTCAAAATATTAAACTAAGTGTCAAAGTTGGTCAAAAAGTGGGAACTAGTATTATGAGTTCACCCATGGAAGATAACTCATCGGAGAAATACCGGTTGGTAACTCATCGCAAAGTAATACCAGTTCATACAATTTACTGATTACCAGTTTTCCAAAATGAAGATTGGAAAATGTTAACTACCGCTTTGATCCTTTGAACCACTTGTGATCCTCGAACCACTTGAGGTCTTCATACCACTTGAGATCTTCTGTCAAATAGTGACCGATAAACATTTTCTGCAAAACATCGATAGTCTAAAGACTATAATACATAATACCGGTTGGAACAATTACCGGTTGAGCATAACTCATACATCAAGAAAGTGTGTGTCCATCAATGACAATCAAAACATCATCAAAATGCCAACATTGAGTCCAAATAATATAGGTTGTATAACCCTACCACCAAGAAGATTATCATTAGTAGAGATGTGGAGTTCATTTAGAATGAGTCATGGGATGGCTTAGTGGACACCTCTTCATTCACCTCACATGGAGTTCCCATTGATGATCATGAAGATGATGATGAGTATGAAGATCAACAAGATCTTGTAGCAATAGATACAAGTATCTCTAGATGGCTCTAGGTCACTTTAAATAGGCATAGACAGTATCAGAGAGATTTTGACATAGATAGGCAGTTAAATAGACTATCTTAGAATTCAATTAGAGAGATCCAAGTGGCTCTAGGTAGCTTTGGGAGTGGATAAATAGATCTGAGCAACTTTTGACGCAAGCAAGTAGAAAGGCAAACAACTGCAAAAGCCAAAGAAATAACTCCAAAGAGCTCTAGGAAGCTTCGAGTTGCTCTAGGTGTCTTTGGGCAACTCAGATCAAATACTACACAACAAGTAGTAGCAGTAGTGAGAGTTCAAACCCCACTGTCACCTCCTTAATCCTAGAAAGGACCATGAGCCTAAGGGAGATATACTAGAATGAAAGGTATGATGACGGGTTTGATGAAAATGTGAATTTTGCATTATTTTCTCATAGTGCTCTGATTTGTTTTAAGGATGCTATTAAAGAAGAGAAATGGTGTGAGGCCATGGATGAGGAAATAGATGTAATAGAGATAAATAGAACTTGGGAGCTAACTGATTTTCCTCCCAACAAACAAGTTATTGAGGTGAAAAGGGTTTATAAGAGCAAGAGAAATACCAAAGGAAGAATAGAGTGATAGAAGGCAAGAATAGTTGTCAAGGGATACAAACAATAGTTTGAGTATTATGATAAAACATGACCATATTGTAAGGATGGAAACCATGTAGACAACCATAGTAATTGTAGCACAACATAAATGAACGGTGTTTCAAATGGATGTAAAGTTTGCCTTCTTGAATGGTGTGTTGAAAGAGGAAATTTATGTGGAGTAGCCACCTAGTTATGAAGTTTTAGGTCATGAATCCAAAGTGTAGATGCTTAATAAGGCTCTTTATGGGTTGAAGCATGTTCCATAGGCATGGTATTATAGGTTTGACTCATATTTGATGAGAAATGGCTTTAGAAAAAGCGATGGTGAGCCCACTCTTTATATCAAGGGTGTTGATGGTAAGATTCTCATTGTTGTCTTATATGTAGAATATTTATTTTTCACTGAGGATGATGATTTCCTCATTTTTGATTTTAAAGAGGCCATGAAAAGAGAGTTTGAAATGATAGATTTAGGTCTCTTGAGGTTTTTTCTAGGCGTAGAAGTAAAACAAATGCATGATGGTATTTTTATGTCTGAAGAAAAATATGCAAATGAGATCATGAAGAGATTTAGAATACAGAATAGTAATTGTGCACAAACACCAACAACCATAGGTCTCAAGTTGATAAAGGAAGATTGTAGTAGAAATGTGAATCTAACCATGTACAAGAGTTTGGTTGTAAGTTTGATGTATTTGATAACAACTAGGCCTCATATAATGCATGCAATGAGTCCAATTTCCACATTTGTGGAGACTCCAAAGGAATCCCTTTGGCAAGTGGATAAAAGAATTATAAGGTATGTGAATGGAACCAAGGTATATGTAATTTTTTATAATGCAATAAATTATTTTAGTTTGGCTGGTTACATGGATAGTGTTTGGGCAGGAAGTTTAGATGATAGAAAGAGCACATCGAGCTATGTGTTCCATTTGGGTCTGGGAGTAATCTCATGGACTTCCGAGAAGCAACCCATTATTTAATTATCTAAAAATGAGGCTGAGTATATAGCAATGAATGCAACAACATGCCAAGCTATTTGGCTGAGAAGAATCTTGGCAAATTTGAAGAGGAAGAGGATGGAACCACAATTTATTGTGACAATGTTTCATGAATAGACTTGCCAAAAAAATATTGTGTTTCATGGAAGAATCAAGAACATTGAAATCAAGTGTCATTTTTAAAGATTATTTGAGAATGGTGAAATCAAAATAGAATTTTGCAAGTCTGAGTAGAAACTAGAAGACACTTTCACCAAGCCATTGAGTAGGGACAGTTTTGAGCACCTAAGAAGAAACTTGAGCATTGTTGATTTCGATAAAAAATGATCTTATCTGAATGACTTAGACAAAGGGGTAGTGTTAGAATTTTTTTCCTGAGCCACCTACCTATTAGAAGCAACTTGTAGAGAAATTAATTTTTTGGAGTAGGCAGAAGATTTGTGCAGACTTAGAGATTGCTTCCCCCTACTTGCCCCTAATGTGCAACAAAGATTGCTAGTTGAATTAATATGGTAGGTTATTTTTAATTCTGAGTGGTTATTTTTGGCCAGTGAGAAATGATTGCTCTAGGTTTAAGAAGCTCAAAGTGAGTAGTGTTTGTATGTGAGCTAAGTATAGCTCTAGGCATATGATTGGGAATAGCTCCAGAATGTTGCAAGTATTGTAATCGATTTGTAATTGTTTTGTAGTTTCTTCATTCGTAAAAGTTTTATTTCCAAAATTAATACAACTGTAATGTCTTAAATTGTACTCCCTTAAAATTTGGTCCATATTTGGGCCCTCATCTTAGCGTTCATGTCCCAAAGTTAGACTAGGACCTAATTCTACTCATACAATTCAAATCTAGCCTCCTTTTCTCTTTGCACATCACATGGACTCTTGGTTTTGGCCCTTAAATGGGGTAGGACTAGGGTGTGGCACCCTGATCTTCAATGGGACCAGGGCATGGTGCATTGGTCCTCTCAATTAGGACCTTAAATTGGCCCCCTTAAGAGTCACAATAAGCTAGTGAGAATGTGATCTCCATGTTCGCTTATGTCAAAAAATTAAGATAGTTTTTTCGATGGGAAAGTATCAAAGGAGGTCCATACGTCTCATTTCATCATCACAATAGAATAATAAGGCATCCAATCAATCCATATTCAAGCAATCTATCATGCAAGAATTGAACCATTCATCATCAAACATTTATAGAGATCTGCAAGGCTGCATATTCTTCATTCATCCATTATGGAGAAATATTACATAATTAATATGAAATCATGTGTGTGTGATTAGGGTTTTGTCATGTTCATGCCATTTTAGACAACATATGTGGTTACATTCAAGAAGGAAAGAATCATTATCAATGATTACATATCTAGAGTATATATTTCCATTATTTATTTTAATATTTAAAATATTTCATTCAAGGTTAATTCCTAAGCGAGAGTTTAATTTAGGAAAACCCCTATTCCCAACCCATTTCCTCTTCTTTCTGAGTGTAGAAAATAGGTATGAAGATGGGATCTTTAGAATAAGCATTATTTATAGTGACAAATTGATCTCCCATTAGAGTGCAAAATGTTTGGAGGACCAAGGCGGCCGACACCATAGTCTCGATATTTTAGGATCTCTTTTAGGGATTAGGTTTGAATTTGCTTACAATTGATTAGATCTAGGTTCGTAACTCAATCTCACAATTGTAGCTTACCATTTTTGCATTTTCACCTTCATTTCACCATATTTACCCTAATTGCAGCAATTCGATTTACAAAAAGAGGTTTAATTGATTCACATCATCAAAAACCCCAAACCAATCAGAATTCTTAGTCCTAATCCTTGATGGTTTGTGACTAGATCTATTGGATTGGAACCCTCTTGTAACTCTAATGATCCCCAAGTCATAAAATTAGTAGTTTATTCCTTCTAATGGTGGAAACCCTAAATTTTGACCATTACAACATGTAAGAATATTGCCTGTCTCCTCTTATCATTTTCTATTTGGGTTTTAGTTTCTATTCCCAATCTATTTTTGGAGCTTGGGACAATAATCTCAATTATCTGTTTGTGTCTATTTGGGGAATTTTCAAAATTTCTAGAGGTATCACTTGCTCTTCTTATTCTATGCATGATAGAGTAATCACTTTTTGTGAAATGCAAAATACATTTAGGTAACCATTCATTCAATATATCTTTCAATATTTTTAGCAGCCATTTCATTATGGTAACCACCATATTTTTCAACTTCCAATGCATAGGCACAGGGACATGCTTTTCTCTAATACCCTATGAGAGTGCAAAAGATAAAATAGAACTAAAAATTATATTTAATTGATTTGTTTGTGATGATATTAAATCGATATTATTTGGCTATGTAAAGTCATTATTTTCTCATATAACTACCAAAACTCTCTTACATGAATAACCCCCAAAATAACTAACCGTTTATATAATTTATTTATTAATCTAAAAATTATAATACTTTGACATTTATTTCTTTATATTTATGAATAAATGAGTATGTAACAATGATGTTTACAAACTTGTTAAATAAGAGACATGTTCTACTTAATAAAGCCCTTAAGATGACCACTTAAATGGCAATACATTGAGATGAATGACAAACAATTTTAAGTTAGTATGCATAAGATGATGTATGTTCTAATAACTTATTAATATGAATGTTCTATAATGATCACACTAATTATTTTGTAATCTCTTATGTGATTTTAGAAAAATAGTAAATATATTCATACATAACAGTTGCACACAAAAGGAAGATGGACGAGATGATGGCCCAAAATAATTAAATGTCAAAGAACTCTATGACTCTCTAGGCCATTTAGGAGAAAATTGGCAGAAGGCATGATAAATTTTTTTCATAAATTCAACTATACCACTTGTAAACTTTTTTTTGAACGATAAATAGTAGCTATAGGGCTGCACCCTTTCTATTAATAAATATAAAATATTACATCTAGTTTTGATATTTATTTATCTTATAAAGCTATACTAACCACTGCGAGTATTGACAAACTGCTAGCACACTTAATATTTGGAAATTTTCAAACAATATAATTATATCATTTTCATCTTTGTATCCTAAGCACCACCTTTAAAAAAGGAACTTTAATACCATCATCCTTTATGTACCTTTACATAGCTTGTATCACCATCAAGGGAACCAATTGTATGCATACACCTCTTAACCATTCATTATAAATATGTGTGAAACCAAAGAGTTCCTTTTGTTAATTTCAAAACATACAAATCCAATTAAGCTATGAGCAAATCCCAAAAGGTGTAAAATCACACTGCACTAGAAGGCTTCAAAATGATATCCAAGATGCCCATCGCATTAACTATGTCTAATCCAAATATCATGGGTGACATGATATCCACTCCTCTCAATCAACAAATTGACATGGCCAACTTAACCTTCTCATGTTGACCTAGACAATCAAGTTAACCCATCGTCTATTTGGCCAAATCATCTGCCATTGTATTTCACTCTCTATAAACCTAGGTAATTTTGAATTCTTCAAATTTTCATGCCAAATCCCAAATTGCCTTTAGCCATTTTATCAGTCTCTAGTTGGGAATTATGTGAACTAATGAATCACATTAATAGTTATGAGGGAGTTGTCATCCAAATGCACCCAATTTACTTTTAGCTCTAACCCACATTTTAACTCGAGAAAAACTTGTTAGAAACACAGTTGCCCTTACACTAAAAGATCGACCCGTTAATGCTAGATACAACCATGAGATTTAAGAATCCATGAGAGGTGGTTAAGCCATGTGGAAAACTTGAGCATAATATTGCACAACACAAGGAGACCAAGGGTGCACACCTTACAACAATCCCCCCTATAGAAAGCGAGGGGTTTGAACTCATCACCTAGGTTTTGATAACACTTGTTAGAAACATGGTTGTTGTTGCACCAAAAGATTGAGCTGTTAATGCCTGATACAACCGTGAAATTTGAGAATCCATGAGAGGTGGTTAAGCCATGTCACAAAAATGAGCATTGTGTTCCACAACACAAAGATACTTGCCATCAATGACAAAGGGGGAGATTGTTGGAAGTATGAGTTTGTATGGTTGTCATTGATGTCAAACTTGGTTATTTGGATGGATTTTGGTCCAGATATGCTCCTAGTTGTTGTAGTTATATTTTGAGTTGCAAGTTGAGTTTTATATTTTGGTGTTCGTTGTGGTATTTTGGTTGAGATAGTTATTTCTATTCTCTGGTAGTAAGAGTGTCTTTTAGATTGGTCTGAAAAGTCTTTGGTGGCATCTAGATATGTTACAGATTGTGTTGTGGTTTAGTGGACATGATTTTATGGCTCATGTATTATTCTCAGTATGCTTCTCTATTATGTAAGAGAGCTTTGTTGATTTATATTTTAAATATTCAGTTGTGTTATGGTTTGGTGTGTCCATTTGGGTTATCTTGATTGGATCAAATTCCTTTAGTCTGAATATGCATTGGAGGGTGTATTAAGAAGATGTTATGGGTCTTACCATGGCATGTGGAGATCCGTGTGAGATATTTTGCATCGAAAGATGTTCTTTGGCTGACTAAAATGCTATGTCTGCATGTTATATTTGGTAACAACTTTGGAGGATGTGTTAGCATATGCAGATCATTGGATTCATCTTGGAAGGATGTATTGTGATGTATTTGGGTTCTGTCTTTCACCTAGAGTGGACATTTTTGTGTATTTTGGTTTGGGTGTCTTATTTTTTATAATAATGTTTATTATGTTCTTGGTCAACCCTAAATTAAGTTTTCAATGATCTATCTCATATTTAAGGAGTGTGGTTGGATAAGTTGAATGATGGATTTTTCTTGAATTGATGAGAAGAGTATGTGAATGTTGTGATATATTTAGTGAGACAATGTGTTGTGATAGTGGTGATTATCAAAGATGTTTACCATGATGTTGGTTACTTGATCTAATTGTTCAAGGATAATTTCATGTTCAGGAGATCCTTCTCATTTTTAGTTCAACTACTTCTTTCATTGTTGATTGACAGTGGGTCCTTCGATAACTGATTGTATCTTTCAATAAAGTAGTGAGCCTTAGTAGTGCAAGTCCTTGTATCTGGCCCTAAGACAAAGTGCCTTAGCCTTGCAAGTCTATCAGGTGTCGTTGCTCCTTGGCAGTGAGCCTAAAACATTGTAATAATTCATATTCATATCATGAGTTAGATTCTCACCATGGTTTTTCCCTATTTGAGTTTTCCACGTAGATCTAGTGTTCATGTGTTGATGGTTGATGTTCATATATTGATAATTGATGTGTTTCTACTGTGTTATTTGATGTTGTTTATAATTAATCTATTTTGAAGTTCTAGATTGATTCACCTCCCCCCCTCATTCCCGTTGTGTGTTCAACAAAGCTGTCATAAATTCTACATCATTATTTGTTGTTATGTCAAAGCATTCAAAAATCTGACCAAGGACCAACCCTTTGTGATCCCTCGCAACACAACAAATTCCCCTGACTCTAGCATTGCCTTTTAAAGCCCCAACAAAATTGATGTTAACCCAACCACACTGAGGTTCCTTCCAAATTACTTTCTCACATTGGTTTAAGAGAAGATCAACCTTCCCAACCCCATTAACATGAGCATCCCAATTGTAAACTTATTATTACTACAAACTAGAAGTTTTAATTGGAATGGAATATCAAAGGGTTATAGTTCAATTGGTTGAACGGAATTGCTGAGGGTAATGGTATGTTCATTGACTAAACTATCTACCAAGGTTTATGAGGTATGATAAAAGAGACAAAGTCAAGATTGTTCCTCAAACAATTTTGTCAAAGGAAAACCTCATATTGCTTGACACTTAGCCAAAAGAAATCAACACTTCCATGTTTAATAGTAAAATTAACTCTAGAAAGTCTTTCATCAAAAATAATAAAAATATAATGCAAAGAAAAACAAGTAACATGTAAATGCAATTTTCACCATGGCAATAAAATATATTTGTCAGAAAAATATTAAAAATACTTTAGCCTCTTCTATGATTGACTATTTTAAAGTAGCTGTATGCCTTACAATCCAGATTGAGCTCCTAATTTCTAGGTTCATCACTTGCCGCAATATGTGCATTGTTTTACGAAGCAAATTGCACCAGGACATGGAAACTGAGACAAGGCAGACCGTGGAAGAGAAAAAGTCGTTAGAAAATCTAATAAACATTTGACAAACAGACGTACAAACACCCAACTACACATCTTTGCCTCTGAAATAACATGCAGTTGTTCCAAAAACCGGCTCTAGATAGGAAAGATGGATATTTAGGGCTGAAAAGAAAAAATCTTGGGATAGGGTTGCGTAATGGAACATCATGAAAGTAACAGTAAAATCGTGAATGGGTAGTGAGGCAAGCAAAAGTCAGTACTTATCTGTATGCAGAGTTGGTGTAAGATTACAGTAATGTCAATAATGGCAGAAGATAATGCATGTGCTTCTCCACTATTCTGTTCTCCTACCCACCCAGTTGTTCTTTGTTTTCATAGATATTTTCATGACATTGTCAGAGCTCCAAAATATATTGTCAAAAATGGTGATATTATTCCTTTTGTTTTATTTTTTATTTTTTATTTTTTATTTATTTTTGTTGGTTGATGATTTTTTATTTGATTGTACGAAAATTTTTTTTATTGATATTTTGGATTGTATTCTATGATCTATTATGAGAATGTTTACTTTGTTGTTATTGTTTTTGAATTTGATTATGTTATCCATATTTTGGATTGTATTCTATGATCTATTATGATTTCATTTACTTTGTTGTTATTGTTTTTAAATTTGATGATGTAAGATTTTTTTAACATAAATATTTTTATCATTCCGTAATCTATCATAAAAATGTTGGAGAGTTTCAAGGAATAAAAATTGATTGTAAAAATACTTAATCTATCTTATTTAATTGAGTATAACTAGTGCATGTTAATCTCTGTTGTTATTATTTTTAGATTTGATTGAACTTAAAACCAGTGCAAGCTTTGTAATTGTAAGAGTCTTAAAAGTTCTTGAAAGTTCTTGCTGCCAACTTTGTAATTGTAAGAGTCTTAAAAGTTCTTGAAAGTTCTTGAAAGTTCTTGCTGCCAACTTTGTAATTGTAAGAGTCTTAAAAGTTCTTGAAAGTTCTTGCTGCCAATTAAATCATAATTCAAGTAAGAATTCTTAAGCCTGAAAACCATGAATTATATCGAAAATTTTAGGTCAAGACAAGTATATCTCAAAGCGATGGAGATGAAGTTGCAGGTTCAAATCACAGCGTAAAACTGGCTGTGGATGTGGTGAGCACCAGAGTAAGACTTCTGTTGGGGTGAGCAGAAAGCATGGTTTATTGTTATGCAGAATTTTTAGCTCTAAGAGATTGGATCCTGTAATCCCATCTCATGGAAATCTTGTTAATAAGCGTAAAGGGAAGCTGCAAAGGCTAGTTCCAGGTGGGGGATCAATGGGCACTTCCTGCTTGCTTCGAGAAACAGCACATTACATCATATCTCTGACAACACAGGTAGAAGTCCTGCAATATCTGATAAATTCTTTGAATACCCAATACCCAGTTTGTAAAAATTTCTCCTCGAGTATATGTGCCTGTAGAGAAGTACAGATACTTTTTGCTTTCATCTGTGGAGTAGTATAGATATATTTTGCTTTCATTTGTTTCAAAGGGCACCCAAAAATGAAATTTTTAACGGCTAGCTTTGATAGCTTACTCATCAATCCAGGTCCTTCCTTCTGTAAGTACTGATTTATCATTAAGAAGTGGATTTTTGCATGTATGCATCATTTTCTATACAAATTCCCTGTCAAAGCAATATTTTCCTTGTCAACCTTCCTGTGTTTTTGTTTCTGTCATAGCTACTGAAGTGCTTTTCTAAGGTTGGCTTTCTTCGCCAATGCAAATCCGCGCGCAGAAGATTTTCATGTTTTATAAGATAAAAATACATCCGGTTAGATTAATATAATTCAGTGGTTTTATTTATTTTTATTTTAAGAAAAGAAAAAAAAGGAAAAACAACATCCGGTTAGAATAAGATATATTTAGATCACTGATTCACTTTGGCTGTTGCTGATGAAGTGCATAAATTTTATATTTTAGTTATATAAATGCTATTGAAACTGACAAAATGTGACTGATTTTTTTGTTTAGTATAATAATTCTATCTTTAGAGGTTGCTTCTATAATTCCCACATCTCAAAAAAAAACTTATATCCTCTGGAAAACCCATCATTTAGATAAATGTTTCATACTACATTTCATACTACATGTAAAGACAGAAAGTAACTGGATTTTCACAATTACTTGTCAAAAAAAGTGCCAACAAAATCAAATTTATATTCTTAATGTGGAACACTTCCTAAATCTCTTCCTTTTATACCAAATATAGAATCAGCTAATATAATGCAAAAATATTATGACTAAAATGAACACAGATGAAGCTTAAAATATAATAATACAGAACATTTTTTGATTTATTTTTAACATTTTGTTTCATATTGAAGAAGAAAATGAAGAAGGTATGATTATTAGCTGACAATCTATTCTTTCCTAATGTTTGGAAAAACTTAAATGATTGTGATCCTCTCATACTGCTTCAGCTCTTGTTGCTTGGTGGCCTTTCTTTCTTATTTATTTCTTTTATTTTCTTGTTTAAGGCTTAGCTTTGCATAGACTTTTGAGGTGTGACTTGGTCCATCCACTCTTTTTTGAAGTATGTGTAGCATAAACCTTTACTCTCAAGATTCTAGGCTAGTGGTGTAGGATGACCAATACAACAGATAAATCCCAATCATTTCTTCCTTGAAATAGGGCTTTATCTAAGATCTTGAAGTAATAGAGAAACAAAGTAATATGAACACACATTCATCAAAAAAAATTGTAATTTTAATTTGATGCACATTTTCTTAAAGTGTCATTTAATCCTCCTATATCTAATTGGTCAAATACAATCCACTAGAATAGATAAGTTGAAGTATATATACACTTTAAACATATTATGAGTCTTTATACACTTGCATTTATGTCTTTTTACTATTGGTTCATATCTCATGAGCCTTAGATAAGTAGATAAGTTGTATATGAATATTTGACAATGGAACACAATAAATTATTTATTTAGGAAAAAAAGAGAATGACAAAAATGTTAGTAAGTATAGTAGTCTAGTGAATGACTTACATATGCTATTGAGATAATTGATATCACATGTTTTTCTTGATGATCTATAAAATATATTTTCAATGTTGGATCATTAGATTATTTTATTTTATTTTTAAACCATTAAATATGATGGAGTTTAGAATGTTGTTGAGACAATTGAATGTTCAAACTAGTAAATGTGCATATGGATGGATTGGTGTTGGTTAACGAAGGTTTGAGACACTTTTGCACTACATAAATTCAAATTTATAGACCTTAAACATACCAAAAAAGATGTGAATGTTTTCCCAACCTATGGAATTTACTATATGCTATAATGAACGCTTATACACCTCAACAAATAGACCATGGAAATTAGTGAACACCTATTTTAGGCATGTGAGAACTATAATGAAAATAATTTAAAAGTTGAGTCACTTTATTTGGGTAAATTTTAATCTTTCATTGGCCATGGTAGTGAGGGGAAACTTATTTGAAGGTTTTAAATGAAATATAAAAGCTCAACTCTTGTTATCAAAAATGGTCGTGCATTAGAAGTACCATTCTCATAGGCATGAAGGTAGATTATGAATGTCAAAACAATCAGGTTTTGTTATATATTATTCTAATGCACCTTGTGGTGTTGCAATAATTCTAAATTATGTGTTTAAGTGGCATAAGGGAAGAGATCATATTGTTCTTGGAATTTTCTTCTTAAAGGGTTTCTTTAGTTGAAATTCGATTTATGTATCTTATTTCTTGTGTGATTTTCATTATTGAGCATATTTATTTTTTACTTCAAATTTTTTGACTAAATTTTAAATTTTAAAATTTCTATTAGTTGGTGGCTTGTACAATTCTATAAATTTTGTATTAGAGAAAGAGCTAATATTTCAAAAGACGGTGAGAGAAATGAGGAATATAATCACCTATTTATAGATTAGGTGGTTTCAAAACAATCCATAATTTAAAATATTTTATTAATTGCTTGATTTCTCTTTGTATGCCATCCATAAGATCAAGTGGAAAAAAAATTCTAGTGCTAATTTAGTCTTGTTTCTTTTGTTCTCATTGGCCCCTTTCTTCTTAGATTTGTTGACTTATGTTAGTGAAAAGGTCCCAAAGTTTTGAATCATGTGTCAAGAGTCTGATAGGGTTCTCACAACCCTTTCAGGTTTAGATAGAATCATCTTGTATTGAAAATTTTTAAGTATCATTTACTTTGTGTTGGTTCTTCACATTGGTTCCTTACCCCATGTTGGGACCTGAAATGTTTTTCACAACCATGTTAGGATTTGATAGAGTTTTCAAAATAGCTTCAAGCCTTGTCAAAGTTATTACATTACAAAAAGCTCAAAGAATCTTTCTTCCTATGTTTCTATCTTTTGGATAGGTTTTTAAACCTTTGTTGGAACCCAATAAGGTTTTCACAATCATGTTGGCATTTGACAAAGAACTTAAAAAGTTGATCTTTAGTTTTGTAATGAGGTTTCAAAGCCACCTTCAGAATCTGACAAGGTGTTCAAAATAATTGAAATCTTTGATTGGCTATATTGAGCCATTATTTTAAAATTTGGTAGTAGAAAGTGACATTCAAAGATAAGATTACATTTTTTAACAATTAATGCATGTCCTTAATACTCGTTTGTGCAATGAAAATATCAAATATAAGTGTGTTTGTGAGAATACAATATAAGATTTAAAGTAAATTTGTAGAGACAAATAAGCATAGTTAAGGGGCTCACACAAAGAAGAGTTGTAATGAAAAATGTTCAGTCTTCTTAAATGTATAATCAATTATATACTTCTTTTAGCTTGTTGTGTGTTGCAAGATAATTTAAGAGGGCCTAATAAATTTTGAGATAGGGATATAATACAAATTTCTTTGTGTTTAGGATGAAAAAAAGGGATGGACTAAACTAGCTATCAAGTCAACTAGAGCCAACCCCTCATTCATTAAACATTGGAACAAAAAATACTAAGGGGGTGTATGATTGACTAACTCTTATTAAGATAGAGTTAAGAAACCCTTGGGTTCTATTCCTTTTTCACTTGAAAGATTTCTTGTTTGATTCAAAATGTAAACTAGCTAGGTCCTAACCATATATAAATGAGCACATAAACTTCTAAAACTATCTAATATAGAAATTTGATGTTACAAAATAATACAAGAATGGAACAAAGACTCAAAAATTCACCTGTGATTGAAATTAGAGCTAAAAATGGGTGGACACTATGACTAGGTCCCTAGTCCCGATTCGTGATCAATTGATCATAAAGACCAGATTTTAAACCCTAAGAGTCTACACTATATTCTTGCCAAATATAAGCCTAAATAGAGATGAATATGATGCTAGATGTCCTAGTCCTAGAGGACTAAGCTACTAACTTCTAGTGTCCAAAGGCTTTCTGATGAGATCTGTAGAGTGTTCTTATTTTCAGGTCTCAAGAATTCTCGTATCTTTAGACTCTGATAGAGAACTATATATAAACCTACAAAATAGAGATAAGGTGAGGTTGTGGCTATATAAGGGCTTTCCTCAATCAATGCCCCACTTTTGTGATTACCACCTCCATAGATAGTCCATTTGAATGTGAAGCAATAGTGTGTTCCCTAAATATTAAGCGTGTCTAAAATCTGATGAGCCTAAATGTATAAAGATAAATAAAAGTCCTCATCAAGTATCTTTAGAGTAAACCCTAAATGAAACAATCAAATATGATGCATGAATCGACTAAAAAATGTATGAACCACATAACACAATGATAAAACTCGAATTTGAAGCTAAAAGGCTGAAATTTAAGAATGAAATGAAATCATACGAAACCTCTTAGGGAGAGGTACAAAAAAATCATCAATTGGTGACTACCTATCATCCTCTAACATTCCTTGAAGCTTCTATCATGATGAATAAATGTTGATGAAGATTTTTTTTATTTTTCCTTGAATTTGCAGAATTTGAACTTCACTTTAGGCAAAGATTTCTCATTACAAGGAGTGCACTTCAAATTACTTTTAATGCTTGCTAAATGAGGAAGGATAAATTGATTTTATATTAACTTCCAACTTTGAATTGATAAAAGGCTAACTTAAAAAAGGTCGTATCCCAACTTCGAGGATAGATCTAGAAATGTCAAGACCAACACTTTATTCTCCCAAAATTTTAGACAAAAAACATTGGACATTTCAAACTTGTCTAAAGTGTCTGACAAAATAGGCCCAAATTTTAAGGGAAGTGAGTTAATATTCCATTGATATTGGATCAATAATTTATATTAGTATAAATGAAACTTAAGTGGGGGAAAAAGTACTTTGAAATTTAAAATGGGATAGGACCCATATATTTAAAATGATATAAGATAAAGGGCACACTTAAAATAAGTTTTCAAATAATAAGAGTGTGTTGAGGTTTTAAAATAAGAAAGGACTCATATTATTGAGTTAAAGATTAATTTAATGCTAGAAAAGGTCCTATAATGCTAAGAGCAATAGAATTAACTAAAATGAGTGCTAGGAGAGTGTGAAATTGGACTCATTAATTAAAGGAGTACAATTTATGACATGACATTTAGTCCTCCACTTTAGTTGTCACATGACACTACATGCATATGTAAGCTAAAGTACATGAAAGTAAACATTCATATAAAAAGGATATTCCAAAAGGTGTTGAATGAAGTTCCTAGTGTAGTAATACCTACAATAAAATGTTTATGAACCACATTTGGCAAAAGAACTTTGTTACTATTCAAACTAAAATCACATTGAAAGCTTACTAAGAGTAATTAAATTCAAGGTTGGGGTATGTGCACAAAGATGGTGGTCAGAAAAGTGGACACCACCCAAAAAAAACATGGAAAAACAAGCAGTGCGTGTGTGGTTATAAAATTTGAAATCACTGCGTACGCGCTCAGGTCTGTTGTTCCTAAGCCTAGAAAAGGTAGCGCGTATGCGCTGCTTTTAGGAAAAGTAGCGCATACACGCTACCTTTAGGAAAATGAGTGTGTATGCGCTACTTATAGGAAAATGAGTGCGTACTCACTAATAATCCCTAAAGGACCACGTATGCAATACCTGTGAATTTAAAAAAAGACAAAAAAAAATAGGGTCTTATTTTTCCCGTGACAACCACATTTTTACTACGTTTTTTTCTTGACTTTCTTTGCTAAACTGTGAATGGGGTGCTATATTTCTCCTCCAAACCATGAACGGGGTGCCACATTTCTCCTCCAGACACTATGGATCAAGGTTAGTTTTTGTTAATTTTTGTCTTTCTTTCCCGTTTGTTCAATTTATTTTACGTTTTGAATTTAATTTCATTAATTTTGGTTAGGTTTTTTCATTTTTGTTTCAAAAACCAGATTCTTCTAATCCACAACAAGAACAACAAAATGCACCTACTGAAAACCCATTGGATACACCCCCAATTCCTAAAAACATATGAACTTGAGCATCATAAATCCCTCACCACTAGCCTAGAAACATTAGCTAGTGGTGCCATAGTTGTTTCCACACAAACTACCAAATGGGGAAACTTTAGGGATAGGTGTCATCAATTCTATGTTGATGGGTTATCATACGAGGGAGTAAAAAAAAAATATATTAGTAAACAAGAAATATGTGTCCTTTTTGTTGATTCTAAAACTGGTGAGTCGTTACCTCTTAATGCAAAGAGGTTTCCCATGCATTGGTCTACCAATGTGCATATGAAAAATCTTTTTTGGGAGAGGTGGTGGATGGTCTTTGATGATCTACCTTGTAATAATTATGAGGTGCCATTGTATTTTTTGAGAAAAGTATACTGTAAGTTTGTGCTCAATGTGCGGCCAAACTATTTTGACATGAGAGAGTTCCATGGTATAGGTGGCGGCTCTGCCCAAGATAGACCTGGAGACCTAGGCGATTAGACCTGGAGAGTCGTCGCCCCCTAGCACCCAAACCCAAGGTGCATCAGGCTGTCCCAGTAGAGCTGAAAGAGTTGATGGAGCTACAGACTCTTCAAGCGGCCACAATATTGACTGGTGCCATCATCCAACATGGGACGCCATTAGCACACCCTATTGTACTAGATGATGAGCCATTAGTTTCTCTAGGTGGCATCTGAGAGCCCATTCAGCATATGTGTGTCAGTTGCTTGGGGATAGATGATGCGGTCAGTGCATATGGATCCACATCTCATCCCTATATGATTTGTGGGAGTAGATGTCAGGCCCACACAGTTGAGGATTTCGCACTGATAAATGAGTTGATGGATATGGTGTTTGTCCATCAGTGACAGACACAGGTGTGTTGATTTGAATTCATAGCATTTTATTTATCAGTCACTTTAAATTTGTAATTACATAAATGAATTTTCATTTATACATCGATTTAAATTAAGACAAATAATATGCATTTCAGGATGCAACAACAGTATCCCATACTTATCCCCCAGTTACTATAGCTGCAACTTTGATGCCTGAGGTATAAATTTTGTAACATGTTAAAATAGAATAGTACACTTTGAATTCAAAAAAATTATAAGATATACTAACTATCTTTAATGCTTGGTCCAATTTTTGGTTTGTAGGTGTTGATAAGGGACCAAATGTCCTAGATTGATGACATCATGCTCTCAGCGATCAATTTTGGCCTACAAGGCTATACGGTATCATATTTTGTACAACCCTTTTTATGTATTGTTTTCATGGAATATGCAAGTCATTTCATTTTAGATTTTTAAAATTATGTTTAATATATTATTTGTACTAATATCTCATGTTAATTTTATTTTTTTAGGGTACCCCCTCCGTGTCTAGGCCTTGTCCTAAGAAAAAGAATTCCTCGAAGACACCAAAATATGGGAAGAAGGTAATTAAACATATTTCTAGTTGTACAATTGTTTGAAAATGTTGAAATCAAGTATTAGTTGGGGTTTGTAGATTGATTAGTTTTTTTTGTCTATTTTACATGTACAGTGGCATTGATCTATGTGGATTTGTTGAATGCACCTGATTCACCCATGGATCAAGAGAGGGTGAAGGTATGTATCTCTACTTTATTTTCTTGATTTCATGATTATATGCACGCGTACATGTGAGCTTGTGATATATTATAATCTTATAATTTTTTTATATAGGAAATATCCATAGCTATTTCATGAATGGCGAGCCCTCCTCCATGCACTAGAGAAGCATCTCAGGAACTGATACACTTTTGTTTGATATATTACATTAATTATTTTTAACCTACAATACTTATTATTATATTAATTGTATTTAATCTTTGATCATTTTTTGTATAGGTAATAGCGACATAATCTCCATCGATGGTGAGCCATCCTTAGTCCATTGGAGAAGCATCACAAGCATGTGTACGTCATTGTTCTCTATATTATAGATTTTAAGTGTTTTTGATATATTTATGTTAGTACATTGTATTAATTGTACATTTAATCTACAATAGACCCCTTTGCGGTATGACCATAACATGGATCCTTTTAAGTATGTCTTCAAGAAAACTCCTAAGAGTGACAAGGAGAGGAGAGTGAAGACATTAGCTCCTAGATCAGCCGATGAGGTGACCTACATTTCAATTGAAAAGGAATTATAGTTAAATGCATAGTTTTTGATTAGGGGAAAAATAGGTTTTGAATGGACTTGAAACCCCATACAACAGGTTTTTGGAGGGACTCGAAACCTAATAGATTTTACCGGGATCTAGAACCTAACAAACTAGGTTGCTAAAATAAATAAACAATGAAAAACCACAACCAAAATCCAGGAAAGATGACTAAAACCAACAACATCCAGTATAGTCACGCCACACCCAACAAAGCTACAACTCCAAACTATAGCACAAAAGAGTAATAATTGAGGGTATAACAAGCACCCTCAACCAACTTTCAGGGTTTTGAAAGGTACCCCTAACCTTTAATAACAACACCAGATTATAGCAGATATTCATACAATTTGAATCTGGCCAATAGGGGTTTTGAAAGGCTCCCTCAACCTTCAAACTGGGTTTTAAAATGGAACCCAAAAATAGCAACCAAGGGTTTTTCCAGGGACCCTCAACCTTAAATGAAGAGCTCAAAATACCAAACACAAGATTTTCCCCAAACCAAAGACAACAGAAAGACAGACTGGGCCCTTTAAAACTACTAGGAACCGACCTGCCTGTGGGATAAACCAGGAACCCACAACTAGAAAAAGGGGGAACAAATACCCCAAAAACCAGAAGGAAGGAGGCCAAACCAAGAAACAACAAATAGGAATTAGTCTAGGAGACAAGTTGGGAATCAAGGAAAAAGAACTTCTAGACCCACCCCAGGAGACACTTTTGAGAGAAAAAATAGGCATCTATAGCCAGCAGCAAGAGAAGCGCCAAAAGTCGAAAATCCCCAACATTCCATCTCTCCATCTAAATAGGAAAGATCTCCACGTTTACAGGATGAAGAATGAAGCAGAAAGACAACAACCAACACTCTCTAGTGTTGGCATTATAACAAGCAAGGAGAGATTGTTGGCATTTCAATAAAGATATCGAGAAGGTTGTTGATGATTATGGATATAATTGATTAAGGATGTTTTACTGTCTTAATATTATTATTTTGTCATTGATGTCAAGAAATTGATTTTCTAATTTAGTATGATGTTGCCATATCTTGACAAGTATGATTTGATGAGTATAAAGATGTTGGTAAAAGACACAGAAAGAATATGACGAATAAGGGGAGAAATAAGTTATTCAATGGGAAACTATTACCGAGTTAGACAATGATGAGATCATGATGTTTAGATTGTTTTGATATTATACATATGTTATTGATTGTAAGGTTAATACTATACTATGTTACTGAGCAAAGAACCTAGTTGGTAAACCCTAAGGTTATCGCTATCGGTTAATGAAGGTAGAATGTCTACCGAGTGAAGTTTAGTATTTACCGAGTTGCAACCGAGTAATAATAGAATGCATTAAATGATTACATGCATTATTTAATGAAGGAAGCTGATGAGCTGGCTATGATTAAATGATTGGTATACCGTGAATGAAGTTTGTTAAAGAATCTATGGCAAAGTAAAATCAGCAAGAAGATCTAGAGCTTAGATTGAACCGCAATACCCTAGCACAAGTTCCAAGAAATGTATGCAAGTTCCAAGGCGGGGTAAAACATTTTCAGATCAAAGGATACATTGAACCTAGTCAAAGTTTGAAGATCTGATGGCTATGATACATCATGGGAAATGTGATCAAGGAGATTAAGTGGTTAGCTATTGTTTATAAATAAGGAACTGTTGATAAACAATGTATGCGGGCAAGTGTATGCACAGGGATGCTACATAGTGATTACAGAGCACAAAAGTTTGAAGACCTGTTTGAATAATAGAGTATAGAGCCAGCACATGGACAAGATAAGTCCTAAATTGTATTGAGAAAATAAGAACCTGCTTTAGAATTTTAGATGTGAAGCTGCAGATGGATTTTTATTACTGTTATTTTTTGAAGTGACAAAAAATCTCTTAATCGAGTGGACTTTACAGTCTTATTTGTAAATCCCTCTAGCAAGGTGACATTCTGATTGAGTGTTTGAAATCCTTTAACAAGGTCACTTCTAACAAGGTGAAGATCCTAACAGATCTAAGGGAAATCCCTTAACCGGGTCACATCTAGCAATGTGTTTGTAATCTTTAACAAGATTTTCTTTTAACCGAGCATACTCTAGAAGAGGATATTTCTTAGTAGGTCCAAAATCCCATAGTGGTTTTTCCCTATTTGGGTTTCCATGTTAAATATGGTGTTATGAGTGTTATGATGTTTATATGCTTTTGAGTTTGCATGTTTATCAGTTTTGGTTATATTACTGAAGCATATGTTACCGAGGTTGAATCTGATGTTTTTATGGATGATTAAGTTTGTATGATTCACCCCCTCTCTCAACTTATTAGCTTGGCAATTGTACTTATCTTTAAGTATCAGAACTATCAATTGGTATCAGAGCTTTGGACTCTGGAAGAAATGTTTAAAGGTACTTGAGGTAAAGATCCAAATATGTATAAGAGGGATGCACCGAAGCTGAACAAGTCAAGTTTCTCTACATGGCAGAAAAGGATGAAGCTGCACCTATCAGGAGTTGGAGAATATGTTGTATATTACCTGGAGAATGATTTCATTACACTGAGCACCTATCCATTGACAATGGAAGAGATAAAGGAAAAGCAAGAACATATCCAAGCAATGATTGAAATAACATCTACATTGACCAATTCAAAGTTTAATGATCTAGAAGGTTGCAATGATGCAAAGGCAATGTGGGACAAGCTCATATCTATGTATGGTAGAGATGAACATGTTCAAAGAGCAAAAGTGGATAGTCTAAGAGGACATCTTGAATCTATGAGGATGAATGAAGGTGAGAACATAACCCAGTACAGTACAAGACTAAAGGAGATTGTCAATCAAATCAAAGGAGTAGGTGGAACTATTGAAGAAAAGGATATAACAAGTAAGTTGTTAAGAACCCTTCTACCAGCTTATGCAATCCGAATCTCTGCAATCAATGAATTGAGGTCTATACGTAATATGCCAGTTTCTTTAGATGCTACTATTGGTAAGCTACATGGATTTGAGTTAAGTAACTTTGATAACAGTGGGTCATCGGTAAATAAAGTTGAATCTGCATTCAGCTCTTTTCATCTTGATGAATCTAATGATTACAATGAAAGAAAGTATAAGTACTCTGAAGGAGATCACAGTGGAGCAAGTGAAAGATTTCACAAGAACATGGAGGAAGTACACAAACTGTATGAGGAAATCAGGAAGCAAGAAGAATTTGAAGTACTATTAGCCAGAAGGTTACCGAGAGGCAAAGGTAAGTATAAAATAAAACTACCTTTGAAATGTTTCAATTGTGATAAGATAGGACATATGGCTTCTAACTGTCCTGACAAAGATTCTACTAAAAAGAGAGATTACTGAGATGATAGACAGAAAAATAATCATTACAGAGGACACCGAGACTTCAGAAGAAGAGATAGAAAGACATGCTTAAAAGCCGATGAGAAATCCAATGATAATAAATTAGATGAAACTGATACAGAGGAAGTAGTTTATGTGGCTATCAAAGATGGATCAGATGAAGAAAGGTATGAAGAAAAAGCCCTTATATCTCACATAAATACTAATGATTCTTGGATCATAGATAGTGGATGCTCACATCACATGACAGGTGATAAACACAAGTTTGTTATGTTAGAATACTATGATGGAGGTTGTGTAAGATTTGGTAATGATGCACAATGTCCGGTAAAAGGTAAAGGATCTATAACACTTCTTGATAATGAAAGATGCAATGATGTTTATTGGGTTGAAGGTTTGAAATACAATTTGTTGAGTGTAGCACAACTAAACAATATAGGATACCAAATAGAATTTCAGAAAGAAATTGTCAAAGTTCATGACAAGAATGGAAAGTTAGCTGCTACTGGGACTCAAACAAAAGGTAACACATTTCACCTTGACTCAACTCGGAATAAGTGTCTGTATGCAAAGATAGATGATACTTGGTTATGACATAAAAGGTTTTGTCATGTAAATTTTGATAATCTGATCAAAATAAGCAAGAAGCACTGAGTAAGAGGTCTACCGAGTCTTGAAAAACCTGAGAATTCTATGTGCCGAGGATGCCAGATTGGCAAAATGACAAGATCAAGCTTTACAAGTAAGTCTTACACTTCTAAGGGAATTTTAGATCTTGTGCACACTGATCTTTGTGGTCCTATAAAAGTTCAAAGTTATTATGGTGATAAATATTTCATATTATTTGTGGATTATTACTCAAGGATGATGTCAGTAATGTTTTTAAAAGAAAAATTAGAAGCTTTTCAAATGTTTAAATGGTACAAGGCAAGAGTTGAAAATGAAACAGGAAGACAACTGAAATGTCTTAGATCAGATAGAGGAGGAGAGTTCACATCTGATGAGTTCAACTTATTCTGCAATGATCATGGTATAAAAAGACAAGTCTCTGCACCGAGAAGTCCACAACAAAATGGAATAGCTGAGAGAAGAAACAGATCTATTGTGGATTGTGCCAGAACCCTGATGATTGAAAAGAAAGTGCCACAAACATTTTGGAGAGAAGCAATAAGCACAACAATTTACACCTTGAACCGAGTACAACTGAAGAAAGGTACTTTGAAGACACCATATGAAATCTGGTATGACAAGAAACCTAATGTAAGTTATTTTAAAATCTTTGGAAGTAGATGCTATGTACACAAGGACAATAGAAATGGCAAGTTTGATCAGAAAAGTGAAGAAGGAACACTTATTGGTTATTCTTCTAGAAGTAAAGCATTTAAATGTCTAATCAAATCATCTAACAAAATAGTAGAAAGTGCAAATGTGAAAATTGATGAATTTGTAGAAAGAAATGATGAAGGAAATTCCAAAGAACCAAAAGATTATGATGAATTTGTCTATGTTCAACCGACAAGTCCTACCGAGAAAACTGCAGAAGGAAATGAAGAGAATATTCAGTTATCGAGTGATGAAGAAGTTCATACAGAGCCTACAGAGCCTGTATTAGCCAAATATGTCAGAAGACATCATGCACCAAGTTAGATGATAGGAGATAAGGATGATCCAGTGATGACAAGGAACAAACTGAGACAGAACACATGTCTGATATCTGAATTTGAACCGAGATTAGTGAAAGAGGCATTTAACAGTGAAGATTGGATAAATGCTATGACAGAAGAGATTGATCAAATCAAGAAGAATGACACATGGACACTAATCCCAAGACTGAAGGACAAAAATGTAATTGGTACAAAGTGGATTTTCAGAAACAAGCTGAATGAAAAAGGAGAGGTCATTTGAAATAAAGCAAGACTAGTTTGCAAAGGTTATGCCCAAGAAGAAGGAATTGATTATGGTGAGACTTTTGCACCTGTGGCTAGACTTGAAGGAGTAAGAACATTGTTGGCATATGCTGCTTACAAGAATTTCAAGGTATATCAAATGGATGTCATATCTGCATTTCTGAATGGTATATTAGAAGAAGAAGTTTTTATTAAACAACCTGAAGGATTTGTTGAAGACAATAATAAAGATCAGGTATGTAAATTGAACAAAGCTTTATATGGTCTGAAACAAGCACCTAGAACATGGTATGAAATATTGCACTCTTATTTAATCAAGATTGGTTTTATAAGGACAAGTGAAAACAGTAATATTTACATGAAGAATGATGAAAATGGAATACTGATCTTAGCCATATTTGTTGATGACATTATATTTTGTGGAAATGACTCTCTATGTAAGAACTTTGGAAATGAAATGAGCAAAGAATTTGAGATGTCATTAATCGGTGAGATAAAGTATTTTATAGGTTTACAGATACTACAAATGAAAGATGAGATTTTCATTACTTAATCCAAGTACATAAAGGAAATCTTGAAGAAATTTGGAATGGAGGATTCAAAACCAGTAAGTACTCCTATGACTACCAACTATAAACTATCAAAGAATGATGAATCTGCATCTATTGATGAGACACTTTACCGATCCATGATTGGAAAGTTGCAATATGTTGTTCACAGTAGGCCAGACATAGCACATGCAGTAGGTATACTTGCAAGATTCTTTGCAGATCCTAAGGAAACACACATGACAACAATCAAAAGAATTTTTAGATACTTGAAAGGCACTGAAGATTATGGCTTAGTATATCAGAAAAGAAATGATTTTGATTTAAAAGTTTATACTAATGCTGATTGGGCAGGCAACATTGATGACAGAAAAAGCACAAGTGGAGGAGCTTTCTTTTTAGGAGAAAGACTAGTGAGTTGGCTTAGCAAGAAACAAGGATGTGTTTCACAGTCAACAGCAGAAGCTGAATACGTTGCTGCAGCATTGAATTGTACCAACATAGAATGGATCAAACAACTGTTGGAAGGGATAAATGAGAAATTTACTGAGCCAGTAACTATATTATGTGACAATACTAGTGCCATTAATATTTCAAAGAATCTTGTTATGCACTCTAAGACAAAGCACATCTCTTTCAAATATCATTATCTTAGAGAAGAAGCTCAAGAGAAGAAAGTGGTGTTGGAGTATGTTAGCACAAAGGAACAAATAGCAGATATCTTCACCAAGCCATTGCCAAGGGACACTTTTGAGTATCTCAGAAGTAAGTTAGGGGTCCTACCCCTATCTTCTACTCACTGACTGAGTTTGGTGAAGGCATCAATTCGATGACTCTACAGAATATCATTTAGGAGTTGATGCTGATTTAAACACTTTAGGATGTTTTATAAAGGTGTGCAGGAAACAATATAGGGAACATGAATTGAAGACATAAATGCTCTGACTGAGACTAAATTGATACATAACAGCAGGAAATCACTTCATACAGGAAGAAATTATGTTTTAGTTCTTTACTTTTTGGCATTGTTGTCAAAGGGGGAGAAGACAGAAGAAAAGAGGAGAAGACTGAAGAAGAGGAGAAGACTAATGTATGGGGGAGAATTCTGATGATAGAAGGAGAGCATTTCAGCATTTCAAAATCTCACAGCAATCCGAATCAATTAGGTCAAATCAATTGGTTTTGCCATCAATGCCAAAGGGGGAGATTGTTGGCATTATAACAAGCAAGGAGAGATTGTTGACATTTCAATAAGGATATTGAGAAGGTTGTTGATGATTATGGATATAACTGATTAAGGATGTTTTACTGTCTTAATATTATTATTTTGTCATTGATGTCAAGAAATTGATTTTCTAATTCAGTATGTTGTTTCCATATCTTGAGAAGTATGATTTGATGAGTATAAAGATGTTGGTAAAAGACACAAAAAGAATATGATGAATAAGGGGATAAATAGGTTATTCAATGGGAAACTATTACCGAGTTAGACAATGATGAGATCACGATGTTTAGATTGTTTTGATATCATACATATGTTATTAATTGTAAGGTTAATACTATACTATGTTACCGAGAAAAGAACCTAGTCGGTAAATCCTAAGGAACCTAGTCGGTAAACCCTAAGGTTATCGCTATCGGTTAATGAAGGCAGAATGTCTACCGAGTGAAGTTTAGTATTTAACGAGTTGCAACCAAGTAATAACAGAATACATTAAATGATTAAATGCATTGTTTAATGAAGGAAGCTGATGAGCTAGCTATGATTAAATGATTGGTATGCCATGAATGAAGTTTGTTAAAGAATCTATGGCAAAGTAAAATCAGATGGAAGATCTACAACTTAGATTGAACTACAATACCCTAGCACAAGTTCCAAGAAATGTATGCAAGTTCCAAGGCGGGGTAAAACATTTTCAGATTGAAGGATACATTGAACCTAGTCAAAGTTTGAAGATCTGATGGCTATGATTGATCATGGGAAATGTGATCAAGGAGATTAAGCGGTTAGCTATTGTTTATAAATAAGGAATTGTTGATAAACAATGTATGTGGGCAAGTGTATGCACAGGGATGCTACATAGTGATTACTGAGCACAGAAGCTTGAAGACCTTTTTGAATAACAAAGTATAGAGCCCAGCAGATGGACAAGATAAGTCCTAAATTGTATTGAGCAAATAAGAATCTACTTTAGCATTTTAGATGTGAAGTTGCAGATAGATTTTTATTATTGTTATTTTGTGAAGTGACAAAAAATCTCTTAACCGAGTGGACTTAACAGTCTTATTTGTAAAACCCTCTAGCAAGGCGACATTTTGATTGAGTGTTTGAAATCCTTTAACAAGGTCACTTCTAACAAGGTGAAGATCCTAACATATTTGAGGGAAATCCCTTAACCGGGTCACATCTAGCAATGTGTTTGTAATCTTTAACAGGATTTTCTTTTAATCGAGCATACTCTAGAAGAGTATATTTCTTAGTGGGTCCGAAATTCCACAGTGGTTTTTCCCTATTTGGGTTTCCACATTAAATCTGGTGTTATGAGTGTTATGATGTTTATATGCTTTTGAGTTTGCATGTTTAGCAGTTTTGGTTATATTACTGAAGCATATGTTACCGAGGTTGAATCTGATGTTTTATGGAAGATTAAGTTTGTATGATTCACCCTCCCCTCTCATCTTATTAGCTTGGCATCTGTACTTATCTTTAAGTATTAGAACTATCATCCAGTAGCAAGTAGAAACCGACCCTTTCACCTCCACCAAATGTCCACCTCCGTAGGAAAAATGGTCACCTCTAATAGACAAGGAGGGGAAATGAACAAGATCCAAGAAACCCCTCTCAAAGGTTCACACCAAAGACAACTCTCCACGTCAATAGGAGAGTAGCCCAATAAAGAAGAACCAAAAAAAGAAGCTCCTTCGAAGAACTAGAGCACCAAAGGCCAGAACAACAAAAAATCCTCAGCACAGAGGAAAGGAGAGAATACAAAGAGCCTCTCCACAAGAGATCCGCCAGGGTCCCAGATCTTCCCAGACACCATCCCAGACATAGGTAGGAGAACACCACCCACCAAAAAAAGAGCAGAAAAAAGGCCATTGATAGGAAGCACCGCACACCCCTGCAGACCAAAAATAGAGGCCACAAAAAACCAATGCTGAAATGCCTCCATCGCTGCCATAGCCTCCACTCCTTCCTCTGCACCAAACTCCTCCACCCACCAATTCAACAAAGAAGATCCTCGAAGAGCCCCATCAGATAGAGTTTTTGGTATGGAAGGTGAAAGGAGGAGAGGGAGAAAATCATCCTCATTCGCAGCACCATCTTCTCCATCTTCTGCAACTCCTTCGCATGAAACCCCTCCTGCTCCCACTCTCCCGCTCTCCATTAAGCATCTTAAAATTTATGGTTTGAACCAAGGATGTAAGCACTACATGAAAGAAGCCCCACTATTTCTCCAAGGTTCTCCCCAAGGTAAAGCATACTCCATTGTTAACAAGGTAGAGATGAACCTGTGGGGTTTGAACCTAGGTTGTAGGCACTACAGGAAAGAAGCCCCACCATTTCACCAAAGGGTCATCCCTTATTTAAATTCATAGTTATGTTGTTAATTGTGAACTATTTTCTACAAAAGAATTCTAACTTGGCTTTTGAATTGTGGTTTTGCAGCCATCTACAGAGTCGCATACTACATCGAAGATGCTTGATTTTGTTGATCCACCACAAGTTTAGGATCATATAGTGTTAGTTTTGGTCATAGAATGACCAATAGATGTAGATATATTCTACATTTTTATTGTATATCGAATTGGACATGGCATATGCCACATTTTTGTAATACTTGTATTGACTTGGAAAACATGGCTTTTATATATATATATATAAATGTTGATATTTGATCTAATAAATGTGTATAGAGTTCATTATTTTGTATTCATTGTATTTTGTGGCTATCCTTTAATAAATTTAGTTGATCATTTGCCTACGTAATCAACAATAAGAATATAAACAACAAAAATATATGATATAAAAAATTGCAATCGTGAAATATGATTTGATTAAATTTCTAAAATGTTGAATTAGCCCTATAAAACTCCTTGTTTTCAGTTAATTATTGTGTATTCACTGTATTTGGTGGCTGCCCTTTTATAAACTTAAATTAATATTTGCATATATAATCAACAAGATGAACATAAACAACAATATGTGTTTGGTGCGAGAGCACCCTCACACTCACAATAGTCAAATTTTGGTTGTCGTGTGCACAAATCGACATCACGAGCGTGTCCGGGTGTGAATTTTTACACTAGGCATGCTCTTGTTATGTATCCCAAAGCACCGAAACGTCGAGAGTCATATCCTACCAGTGTGATCTCTCTAGTGCCTTGAGTCCAAAAATTGTCAAAATTTGATGGACTTTTTCTTCCAATCCAAGACACATATGATCGATCTGTTTGAACTTGTAGGGTCATGTAAGGCTCCTATAGAATGGACTATCTCAATTTTTGATGACTTGGAGCCATTTTCAACTGGTAGCATTTTTTCGCCTGCTGCAAAAACTGTTAGTTGCATGCAATGCAAAGTTGCAGGATTGGCTAGAATTGATTCGGTTCATCGTGTGCACAAAACAACATCACGAGCACATCTGGGTGGGCAGGTTTATGTTAGGAATGCTCCTTTCATGCATCCCAAAGTGCCAGAATGTTGAGAGTCATACCCTATCGGTGCAATCTCTCAAGTGCTTGAGTCCAAAAAATTGTCAAAATTTGACGGATTGTTTTTTCCAATCCAGGACACATATGATCAATCCGTTTGAACCTGTGGGGTCACATGAGGATCCTCTACAATGGCCTATCTCATTATTTGATGACTTGGAGCCATTTTCAATTGGTAGCATTTTTTTGCTTGCTGCAAAAACTGTCAATTGCATGCAATGCAAAGTTGCAGGATTGGCTAGAATTGATTCGGTTCGCCGTGTGCACAAACCAACGTCACAAGCACATCTGATTGGGCAAGTTAATGATAGGAATTCTCCTCTCTTGCATCCCAAAGTGTCAGAACATCGAGAGTTATACCCTATCGACGCGATCTCGCAAGTGCCCTGAGTCCAAAAAATTGACAAACATTGACAGACTGTTTCTTCCAATCCAGGACATATATGATCAATTCGTTTGAACCTATGGGATCACGTGAGGCTCCTCTACAATGGCCTATCTTGGTTTTTGATGACTTAGAGCCATTTTCAATTGGGAGCATTTTTTGTCTGCTGCAAAAACTGTCAGTTGCATGCAATGCAAAGTTGCAGGATAGGCTAGAATTGATTCGGTTCGTCGTGTGCACAAACCAACATCATGAGCATGTTCGAGTGGGAAGGTTTATCCTATTAATTCTCCTCTCGTGCATCCCAAAGTATCGGAACATCGAGAGTCATACCCTACCAGTGCAATCTACAAGTTGCTTGACAACTTTTTTGACAATTTTTGATAACAATGACAATTTTTGCTCAAATTGTATCTAGACTCAATCTATGACCCCTATGACCTGATAATGACTCAAATAATTCTCCATGATTATACAAAGATCAAGAATTCTTATTATTGACCTTATCACATCACATAAACTCAAAACATAGTCACAAAACATAGACACAAAAAATAGTCACATATTATTCAAAAATTTGCCTCTAAATAAGGGCAAATCATCTCTTGGCTATTTTGAATATACATAAAAATATCTTACAAATCATCTCATGGGATTTTATACAAAATTTGGCATTACAATATGTGTGATTCAGCTCATCGCTATTTTAATATACAAAATTTGGCATCTACATATCTACAAATCAGCTCATTGCCATTTAAATATACAAAATTATGCCCCTAAACATGTGAAAATTAGCTCATGGGCATTTATATATACAAAAAATGAATATAGAACAATTCATCGATGATATATACAAAATTCTTAAAATCATTCTACTCTGAACCATAGAATCAATCAAGTGAGCCTTTAGGATCAACTCTAACACATATTATCTCAAGTATTGCCTCGTGGTCAGATTCACGAACTTTCCATAAAATATTGTTATGAGGTCTACCATGATACTTCATCAAATGAATATTTATTGCAACAACAAGGTTAGAGAAATGAAGAATATGTCTGTGTGTTTCAAAGTCCTTGAACAACCAAACATCAGAATTCTTGGTAGGGTATCTCCTAAGCCATATTCCTGTCATGACAACAAACCCTATTGGGTACTCAATACCCTCTCTATCAATGATTGTGGTTGTCAACTATTTTTTTATCTCAACACAACGACACAAATAGTAATTCATTCCTTCTTCATTTTTCTCTTCTACAACAAATGCATACACATGACTTGCATTTTATAAAGTGTTAATTAATACCAAAAATAAAGTATGATGTACAACAAAATGAACCAAAAAGAATACTTGCAAAAAAATTAAGTCAAAAAATTACCTAAATCCACTAGGTCGATTACATGGTAAAAATCCACTGATGTCTCCATCTGGGTTAATTGTAGTGCTTTTGGGAATTTGATATGTATCAATGGGAACCAATGGTCTACAAGACCATTTGTTAACCCACTCTTGTGATTCACATTCTTCCCACAAATAATACATACATGAAGAGAAAATACATACCATATGTCTTGTATAAATTACTAGTGAACTTAAATTTGAACTCATAAATGAGTGCATGTCAGTCGATCTTGCAACTGTACAATAATCTAGATAGTTTTCAAGATTAGGTTCAGTGATCAATCAAAAATATCTATGAACCATTGATGTACTTGGATTACTTGGATCCATCGTAGACTTAGACCATCGCACAATTGTTTTTGCATCTATCAACTCAGCACCACCTTCGTACTTCAATTCTTCTCTAGCTAGTGCTCTTTTTACACATTCTCTTGCACCTTCGTGCTCTCCCTTACCATGTCCAGCCTCAGTGAAATTCCAAAAATTTTGTACACCGCTTGCCATATGCATCCTTGTCAACCAATAAAACATCCTTGCATTCTTGAATTGTGCATTGCAATTATCTGACCATATTAAGTGTCAGTCATATCGTATGTTCCTTTCCCTTAAACTATCATAAAAAAATTTAAAGCATCCTTGTAAAAACTCCAATGAATGAGTATGATCATCACTTATGTAGAATTGATACTCTTTTACAACCTTTCTATCCTCCTCTGTGCTATCATCTGCATGCATGAATGCTATGTGTACAAAAATAGAAACTTGTGTAGAATGATAATACATAGATTGCACTTCATTTTGAGGTTGTATTGTCTAAATTTGAACAAAATCAACGATAGAGACAATTGTACCAAGAAGAAATGTGTCCTTATATAACTTGAATTGCTCATCTAACTATCGAGGTCTATGTGTATGCATTATGTACTCATAAACTAATTTCTCTTGAAACGTTTTCATAAATTCAGCTACACATATCATTTTTAACTAGCTCACATTTGTTCAAATTTTTTCCATCTTTAACTCCATATGTGACTGTCTTGTATTTTTTGAAAGAAACTAGTTTCGTACCAATTTCATGTGTGCTCTCCAAATGTACGCATCCCGGTAAATGTTGCAAACCACCGCATATAGCACAAGAACCTTCCAAACAAGGGCATCTTATAATAAATGCAACCATCATGTCTATTACATAGCACACTTGAAATAAATTCTCTTACCGACTTAGGAGGTGCTTGTATATTGTATTCTTGCAAAACATCGTTAGTGTGCAAAGTAGAAAAAATATGACGAAAAATATCATAGTGCATGGAAAATTCAATATGCATCCTACAATGACATGTGGTGCGTACATGATTAATCTTAATATAAAAAGGTTTTGCCATTTCAAAAAATCTTTGAGAAATTCTTATTTGAGGAAACTTTTGAAGGAATCTTTCATAAAATTTAGTTTGAGTCATATCCAAATGGTGTTTGGCATGTGGCTAACAATTTCTAGACCCGATTAGCCTTCTAACAACATCTCTTTGGTTGGACGAAACTCTTGTGTTGTCATGCCAAAAATTTTCAATTAATGTTCTTAGTGCATCAACAACAACCTTGTCTTTACAGGGTAGTCTACCCGAGAATGTCCAAAGAGAATTATTGTTAGGTTCCTCTATTTTTTCCCACCTCTTTAATGCTTTACTTAATGTTGTTCTACTAACGTTTAATGAATTACATGTTTTGCTTATCAAATGATCTTTTTTTATTTTCTTGCTCATTATGGTTGATGTAATGACACGTCGAGTAGCATTAGAATCTGTAGTACATGATTTTGAACCAATAGCTTGATATGCATCAAATAGATTTCTCACAATAGTTCTTTCACTATTAATTTTAGATGATCATGGGCCTAGAATTTTGATTGTCTCTCTAAAATTCAAATTTTTAATCATTTGAACAATTAATTGACATCTTGCGGTTTGATTTAAGTTTTCAAAATATTTTTTCCATATTCGTTTAACCATTCTCCTACAAGTTCGTTCATTCATTTTATCGGGCATCGGCTTCAATATATTCTCATCAATGTCAATTAGATATTTTGGTTTCCTATGAATGATTCTAGGAGGTGTTAACATCGGTACATTATGTACATTCAATTCATCAAATAGAGAAGGTGTATGCTCATCATTTAATTGATTATTCAATGTGGTATCTTCTTTAATTGCATTAGGTTCATACGGTAAATCAAATGTCTCTTCTTCAATTGCATTAGGTGCATTATGTTCATTTGGTAAATCGAATTGAGATGTTGATAATGACATACCTTCTTCTCCCATTGTCCTTATATCACGTAATTTCTTCATATGCTTCCTTTATCTTTCCTTTTTAGCCTCTCGTTGTTCCATCGTTCCTCGCTTGTTCTTTCTCATGGTTGATATCGGTTGTCCTAAATAGAATCATATTACATATATATGTAAACAAAAGTTCATAAACAAATAAATAACCATAAATATACATTTTATCATTATTTTTTTGAATCAAACTATTAAACAATCACAATAATATTGACCAAACTAATAAGATTAACAATTCAATCATTTGAAATCATGCAAAAACAAAAAAATCACTTACTTCTATGTATAAAACAGTGATAGAAGTGCAGACACAGTTACAGTGGGGCCTTCAATGACCTCAAAAATTTCTTTTTAGTCCGTTGAGGCTCTTGGGCAACTAAAACTATGTCTAAGTACCATGTACACGCTATATTAATAACTATGTGCACGTTGTTAGTCCATAAAATATTGGACAGAGAGAGAGGGGGGAGAGTAGGGGGAGGGAGAGAGGAGGAGTTGGGAGGGAGAGAGGAGTGGGGAGGAAGAGAGGAGGGGGCAGAATAGAGGGAGGGAGAGAGGGAGAGAAGAAGGAGAGAGAGAGAGAGAGAGGGGGGGGGGGAGGGGAGGGAGGGAGAGAAGAAGGGGTATGGAGGAAGGGAGAAGGGGAGAGAGGGAGAGAGAGGTAGAGGGAAAGAGGGAGAGAGGGAGAGAAGAAGGAGGTGGGGAGGAAGAGAGGAGGGGGGGTAGAAGGGAGGGAGGGAGAGAGGGAGAGAAGGAGGTGGGGAGGAAGAGAGGAGGGGGGAAGAAGGGAGGGAGGGAGAGAGGGAGAGAAGAAGGAGGGGGGGGAGAGAGAGAGAGAGAGAGAGAGAGAGAGAGAGAGAGAGAGAGAGAGAGAGAGAGAGAGAGAGAGAGAGAGAGAGAGAGAGAGAGAGAGAGAGAGAGAGAGAGAGAGAGAGAGGATGGGGTGAGAGAGAGGAGGGAGGGAGGGAGAGAGAGGGAGAGAGAGAGGGGGGGGAAGGGAGGGAGAGAAGAAGGGGTATGGAGGAAGGGAGAGGGAGAGCGAGAGAGAGAGGGGGAGAGTAGGGGGAGGGAGAAAGATGGAGGGGGGGAGGGAGAGAGGAGGGGGGTGGAAGGGAGGGAGGGATAGAGGGAGAGAAGAAGGAGTGGGGAGGGAGAGGAAGAGAGAGAGAGTGAGAGAGAGAGAGAGGGGGAGGGAAAGAGGGAGAGAGAGGGAGAGAGAGAGAGGGGGGAGGGAGGGAGGGAGGGAGAGAGAGGGAGGGGGGCAAGAGAGAGAGATAGAGAGGGAAAGAGAGGTAGATGGAGGGAGAGAGAGGGAGAGGAAGAGAGAGAGAGAGAGGGAAGGAGGGAGAGAAGGAGGGGGGAGAGGAAGAGAGAGATCATAATGGCACCATATGGAGTCCTAAGGGGTCGTTGGAGACCATATGGCCCCTTAGGACACCATATGATCCCTAAAGACACCAAATAGTGTCCTAAAGGGTCATAGAACACCATATGACCCTTTAAGACACCATATGGTGTTGTTATGGGTCGTATGGTGTCTCGAGGGGTCATATGGCATCCTATGGCCCCTTAGGACACCATATGGTGTTGTTATGGGTCGTATGATGTCTTAAGGGGTCATATGGTGTCCTAAGGGGTCACATGACACCATATGACCTCTTAGGAAACAATATGACCTCTAATGACACCTAAGAGGTCATATGGTGGGCTAATAAAATGATATATTATTTAAAGTTAAAAATAAAACATCATACAATAGAACACCAATAGTTTATTTTTGATATAGCTAAGTTAGACCATTGTCAGCATAACATATACTCCAAGCGAACAAACAATGAGGCTTCACTAAAAAGAAAATGTAAGAGCTTGACCTAACTCTAATAGTGCTTCCTTTCTAAAACATATGATGCTATTAAATTTGAAAGGTTATAGGATTGATCTCGATTGTGACTATAGGAATTACACACTTGATTTCTTTCATGGATATGTACCCTCCCAAGCCTTTTGACAAGTGATGATCATCATATACTACCATTGCCATGCTTACAATAAATTTTAATTTCTTTAGGTGACAGGCATTGTGTAACAACATGGGAACTCTCGCATACCCACCACTATCATTCTCTAGGACATCATCTATGTCACTCTCCATCTTTCTCTTCCTACTAGTTGTTTCCTTCTACAAAACATATTGAAGGTACTTTGACTCATCATTTTGCTTTGTTGACACTATTTTCCACATCTACTCTGCTCATTAAAAACACATTCAAGAATAATATTGTTGCAGGTTTCCTTGTTTGTCACGGTAATGCACCAGTGGTTGAATTTTAGACCCTTCTTCCTCCTATTCAATATACACACACAAATCCAACAGTCAATTTTGTTAGGAAAGCATACATGATAAAAATCAAAGAGGAAGTTGAAGACAAGAAATAAATTTACTTACATCTATAGAAGTGCTGACGTAGTTGCAGTGGGGTATGGGGGGAGGGAGGGAGAGAAGAAGAGAGAGAGGGATGGGGTATGGAGGAAGGGAGAAGGGGAGAGAGGGAGTGAGAGAGGGATGGGGTATGGAGGAAGGGAGAAGGGGAGAGAGGGAGTGAGAGAGGGATGGGGTATGGAGAGAGAGAGAGAGAGAGAGAGAGAGAGAGAGAGAGAGAGAGAGGCACCTTGTACGCACTCAAGAGGAGGAGACAATACACTTATATGTGTGTATATATACTTAATATATTGTATATTATTATATACAAATATATAAATATTATATATATATATATAAATTATATATTATATGTATATACACATATTATATATACAATATCATATTATACACATCCAAAATTTAAACAAACGTAGCGCGTATGCACTATTTATAGTAAACATAGCGCGTACGGGTTGTTTATAGTAAACATAGCATGTACGCGCTTCTTACACCATAAGTACCCCGTACGCGTTTTTTATACCAGAAGTACCCCGTATGCGCTTTTGACTATTTAGGATTGGAAATAGGCCTGGATGACAAAGCTACGGTTTGGAAGTTTGATTTCCCTCCATTTCCCTCATTTTTGATGTATTTTATTTTATCAACTTTGTCATCATCAAGTTTACACTTCATCAAGTGGGTATTTCTAAAATTGCCACCATATTTTCACCCATTTTCTAAGCTTTCTAATCATATAATTTTCTAAAAATTTGAACAACAGTAACATATTATTATTTAATTTCTTTTACCAGTGTTTCCATAGTTCTCATAGACATAGGTGCACCATTTTTTTAATAAATTTTGATATAATTATCGAAATTTAAAAACTTTATATATTATTATAGTGCACTTGATTCTTTATAATTTAAAAAAAAAAATGTATTTTCGATTTGTTTAGTGCAACTTATGATTCATGCACGAATAGGTACCTAATTTTTCAGGATGTGCTTGATTGGAAAAATCATAAAAAAAAATACTCAACAAAAAATTACAAAAAATACACATCTTCTAGTGCTCACTCTTAACTATCTTTTTGTCAAAGGATTTATCAAAATACTAAATCTAACTATGACTTTTTTGATGCACATGTCAGACACTATGTTACATTTTTAAAAACAAATCAAGGTTTGTTTTTCGTGCACGAAGGATTTGACCCCCTAAATCTTATCCAATTTTGAAAAAGTTTAGTAGTTTGGAAACTAGATTCAGAGTACTACAATATTTGTTCTTTGATCATCTTCATATTCTGAGTGGATGACTTTCAAATTTTGCCTCCAAGTTTAGGTTCACTTGATTTCAGAAAAAAAGTGTCGACTTATACCCCCCTTTTTGACCACCATTTTTCTGCACTTACCCGTTGGATACATGTCTCACCATTTCTGCTTGCTCATCAGGATGTAGAAACAAGGTATCATGTGCACCATGTTTTGATATGTGGTGATTGATCATGCAAGTACTATATACTCATTATGTATCCTCATCGGGGTTCAAGACTATTTTATGCCATTATTTGTTGAAAAAAAACTATTGAAAAAACCCTAAACTAGCTGACTTTATATGTTGCCCTAAAAAAAAATTGCATGTTAAAAGTGGTCGGAATGAAAATGACATTGTAGTATTATTGTATTGATTTACTGGATAATAAAAAAAGATTGGACGACTGTGTTGTGTAGATGTAGCCCATCTTGGGTGAACCATGTTAAATCTTTGTGTTATATGTGTTATGCCTTTTTCTTAATCTTTTGTGTTTGTATCTGTATAAAATTGTTAGTTTGTATTTGCTCCAGATCTGCCTAAATCCTAACAATTTGTATCAGAGACATGTATTTTTGTAAATTGGCAGGGACTTTCAGATTTGGTTGGCAACAATGGAGGAAACTAAATTCAAGGTCGATAAGGTCAATGACTAGAACTATCAGTTATGGAAAATGTAGATGAAGGATTACCTATATCAAAAGGATTTGCGGTGGCCATTGGAAGGAAAGACAAAGAAACTAACCGTGATGTCAGATGAAGATTGGGATATTCTGGACATAAAGGCATTGGGAACCATTTGGTTGTGTCTTGCACCATCTGTAGCATTCAATATATCAAAAGTAACAATGACTATATATTTGATGTCTATATTGGATAAACTATATGAGAAACCCTCAGCTTCGAATAAGGTATTTCTTATGAAGTGTTTGTTTAACATAAAAATGAGTGATGGAGGATCTGTAGTAGATCATTTAAATGAATTTAATATAGTTACCTACCAACTATCTTCTGTAAAAGTTAACTTTGATGAAGAGGTTAGGGATCTCTTAATTTTATGTTCTTTGCTAGAAAGTTGCTATAGCTTGGTTATGGTTGTAACTAACTCTATCTCTGGTACAAACACTTTGAAAGTTGATGATGTTGTTGGTGTTATCCTAAGCAAGGAAATGCAATGGAAAATCACATGTGAGACTTCAACATCATCAGATACTATTTTGAATATAGAGAAGAGGGGAAGATCAAAGGAAATAGGAAAAGGCCCTGGGTGTGAGAAGTCATGAGGGAAGTCAAAGAAAGGATGCTCCCAATACAAAGGCAGAAAGGATTGCTGGTACTATGTAAATCCATGACATTTAAAGAAAGATTGGTGGACTCAGAAAAACAAACAAGGAGATGGAAATGAAGATGACAATACTTAGGAAGCTAATGTTGCAAGTAATACTTTACAAGATGTCTTGATTCTGTGTTTAGATAATGTTAATGATTATTGGGTAATGGATTTAGGGGCTTCATTTCATGCCACACCCCATAAAAAATATTTTCTAGATTATGTTCAAGGTGATTTTGGACAAGTATATTTGGGTGATGATGAGCCCGGCCAGATTGTTGGTAAAGGAAAGATAAAAATCAAGTTGCAGAATGGAAGTGACTTTTTGTTGTAGGAGGTAAGGCATGTTCCTAATTTAAGAAAAAAATTAATTTCTGTAGGATAACTAGGCAGTGAAGGCTACATAGTTACCTTTACAGACAATGTCTGGAAGGTCACTAAAGGTGCATTAGTAGTAGCTAAAAGGTACAAAGGTAGGCACATTGTATTTTTGTACTGGTAATACTTATTTTACCTTAGCTGCTATAGAAAAAGTTGATGCAAGGACAACTAAAATAGATGATGCAAGGACAGATTCAAAATTGTGGCACCATAGACTTGGGCACATGATTGAGAAAATGATGAAAATCCTTCACTCTAAAAATTTGTTTCCGGGATTGAAGCAGATTGATTTAGAATTTTGTGAAAATTGTGTATATGGTAAATAAAAAAGAGTCAAATTTCTCAAGGTTGGAAAAGAGAAGAAGAGTGAGAAATTAAAGCTTATGCACTTAGATGTATTAGGACCGGCTCAAGTATCATCTCTTTGTGGCTCTTGTTATTATGCTATTTTTATAGATGATGCAACCAAGAAAACATGGGTATATTTCCTAAAATAGAAATCAAAAGATTTTGAAACTTTTAAGAAATGGAAAGCTTTGGGTGAGAATGAGACACGAAAAAAGTCGAAGTGTCTTAGATTTGATAATGGAGGTGAGTATTACAACAAATAATTTGAAGAGTATTATTTCTTCAATGGAATTCAAAGGCAGAAAATAGTTCCAAGAACCCCATAAGAAAATGTTGTGTTTGAGAGAATGAATAGGACCATCATGGGGCATGCAAGGAGAATGAGATTGCATGTTGGACTACCCCTACATTTTTGGGTAGATATTGTATATACTGTTGTTTATTTGATAAATAGGGGATCTTCAAATCCTTTGGATGGTGGAATTCTAGAGGAGGCATGGGCTAGTAAAAAGGTAAACTATTTTTTTCTAAAAACCTTTGGCTGTGAAGCTTTTGTCCATGTTGATAAAGAAAACAGAACCAATCTTAATGCTAAATCTAAAAAATGTACCTTCATTGGATATGGAATGGATGACTTTTGTTATCAGTTTTGGGATTTTGAAAACCAAAAAATAATTAGAAGTAGAGATGTTATATTTGTTGGCATTTGCATGAAGATTACATTAATGATATGTTATGTTGTCATTGATGTCAATTAACCAATAATGATAATTTTGTTAATATTGTTACTATATCCGATAGGAAGAATTTGTGTGGAGAACCGGTAACCGGTGAAAACCCTATCTATTGATGTAACTGGTAAACCCTACCTGTTGTTTTTGATAAAACCTAACCGATTAAGTTTGGTGAATTAGCTATATTGGTTTATGATCTGATGATGAGCAGTAATGATTATGACATGTACGATTATTGTATGAAGACAATTCCAAGAGATTTTGGCAAGTTGTTGTAACGGTTTTTGTCTAGGGAATGAGAAAATGTATTACATCTAATGCAAAGCATGTGATGAGTTACTAAGTTTGATGAAGATGTGATCAAGGAGAGATCAAGGTTTTCTTGATTGATGTGCAGAGATTGCTATGTAATCCAACGGTCATACTTGAACTAATTTGTTTGTAATCTCTATGAGAATTAAGTCTTTGTTGTGTAACCAACCTGATTGATTTGTATTTAAGGTCGATGAAGTTGTTTAGTTTAATGAGTTGGCAAAGAGTGGGCACATATCAGTTGAGTGTGTGGTTGTCAAACCGGATGATGTATCTGCAGTTTGAGTAAAGGCAGATAGGAGCATCAAATGGATGTGATCAAGAAAGTGTCATTCTATTAAGACAGATCAACAAACTCTTGTTGTTTTCTAATAATTACAGCAGAATTGAAATCCCCTAACTGGGTAAGCTCTAACAAGCTTGGTACTATTCAAATCCTCTAACAAGGTGATCCGTTAGATTGGATTTTCAAATCCTCTACCGAGGTTACTCCTTTATAGGGTATTTCTTCTAACAAGGCACTGTAGTCAATCCCTTAACCGGGTGATTCCTAGGAGGATCAGTTCTTAACAAAACTTTTTGTAAAGCTTTAAAAGGCTAGGCTCCTAATAGGGAAAACTTCAGAAGAGTTCAGATAATTATCTTGTGAGTCTCATCTCACCTTGGTTTATACCTATTTGGGTTTCCACATCAAAAATATATGTGTTGTTGTGAATTTTTTTGTGGTTATGTTTTCATGATTGATTTACTTAACTACATAACTACTTTGATAAGTCCTAGTAACCAGAAGCATTGAGAAATGAACTCCATTGACATATGAAAAAGCATTTGGATGTTTATGAGTTTGAAGTTGTTTACTGTTAATTTGTTATAATAGTCAAGCGGTTTATCTTATGAGTTTTTATCTTGATAGTGGTATTACATTATTAGTTCTAAGTTTACTTTGAGAGATTGATTTTTGACATTGGTGAAGTTTGTATCAATTTTTTTATCTACTGATTCACCCCCCTCTTAGTAGTTGATTAGATACTTATTATTTCATCATACCATCAATTGGTATCAGGTCCTCTAAGGTCTAAGACTAACAACTTGAGGTAAATATCTTGCAGATCATGATGAAGAAGGAAGGTCCAAAGTTTATTAGAGAGAACTATAGGATATGGAGTGACAAAATGAAAATTTATATCAAGAGTCTGGGAAGCCAGTATTGGGAAAATGTCGATACTAAATATGTTGCACCTATTGGGATGTTGACTGATGATCAAAAGAAAGAGCAACAAGAAAATCATCAAGCATTAGAGGCCATTATTTGTTTTTTGTTTGATGCAGAGTATGTAGATGTTCATGGTCTAGAGACTACATATGAGTCATGGAAAAAACTTGAAGAGATTTATAGCGGTGATGAACATGTCAAGATTGCTAAAGAAGAGAGTTTAAGAGGAAAGTTTGATGACATACAGATGGTTGAAGGTAAGAATATCCAACAGTATGGTCAAAGGATAAAGGAGATAGTTAGTGAACTTAAGAGTGCAGGAGGTAAAGTGGAAGATTCCATAGTGATCAGTAAGGTACTGAGAACCCTGCTACCGGTCTACACTATCCGAGTTGCAACTATTCAGGAGCTAAAGTCCATTGACAAAAGTAAGGTAACTCTTGACTCCATCATTGGAAAGCTTACTACTTTTGAATTAAATGGTTGTGATGGTAGTGTACAAAAATCTGAGTCTACATTTAGAGCTTTTGTTTCTAACCTATCTATGAGGAAAAGTAGAGATGCTAGTCATAGTTATGAATCCAAATCTAGCAGAGAAGTTGATGATGAAGAGATTTTAGTTGAGCTTGAAGCATTGATGGCCAAGCAGTTGCCTAGAGGTACTGGTAAATATAAAGGTAAATTAGCTTTGAAATGTTTTACATGCAACAAGATTGGACACAACTGCTAACTATCCTAATGGTGATAATGAGCACAAACGAGAGAAATCCAAGAAGTATAAGGGTAAAGGCAAAAGAGATTGTCTTATTATTGTTGATGGTGGTATTATTGACGAAGAATCTGATGGTGATGATAATGAAGATATTGTGTTTGTAGCCATTAAAGAAGAGATGTCAGACCAGAAGGTATTATTATCCAGGATGGATAACTCTGATAATTGGATCATTGATAGTGGTTGTTCACATCACATGACCGATGATCGGAGCAAATTTATTTCTCTGAAGGAATTCGATGGCGGAGTTGTAAGATTTGGTAATGTCACCCTACATGGTTAAAGGTAAGAGTTTTAGGTCTTACTTGGAAGGCTAATGTACTGAGAGGGGAGGGGTGAATCAGTACTTCAAAACTTTTCTTGAAAAACAATTTTACTGATAAACACAAACTATGTATTGTTGGTCTCAAAGATATGTAATACTGAAACATAATCATAGAAATAACATACATCAAAATATCACTCCATAACACAAAGATTTTTGGTCACGCAAAAACTCTTGGTTAGAGAGAAAAACTGCAGTGGGGATGGCACCCATAACTTCACTACTGCAGTAATCAAGATTGCTCGATTAGAGCTACATGTTTAGCCATTTCTGATAGCTTACCCTGTTAGGAGTATAAAGATCTTTAGATCTATCTCGCTAAAGGATTTTACAAACACTTCTACAAAATGTTGTACCTGGTTAAAGGCTTTACAATTTATAGACTTTATTAGAGTCTTTTACCCTGTTAAAGGTTTCTATTACAACTTAAAATTTCAATCAAAAATCTTTACAAAATATCTGCAACTTCACATCTGAAATGTTATAGTAGACTCTATGTGCTCAATATAAAATTACCTTTCTCATAGCATTCCTCGGTAATTGATAAATCAACTCGGTAACCACTTCTATATACTTTGTCCTCTTAAAATGTTCTCTAAAACCTTCTCGGTAACCTGTGATTATCTTTGTCAATCTTCTTTCTTCATACTAAACTATGTCTTTCCTTTTTGTCTCTTTTCTTATTACACATCATATCATTTCATATACTCAAATCATTATGTTTATATAGATCTCTGAGATGATGATCTGTTCATGCTTCGATCATACAAACATGTTTTATTGAATGAATAAACTTAGAAATTATTTCATTGGATATTCTTCCTCAAAATCATACAAAATCTTTAAATGCAATTTCCTATGTAGTAACGGTTTCATCTTCTTGAATTATGTAACTAATTTCACATGTGTGTCCAGGTTCATTGAATCTGGTAAGACGTTTTCACTCAGTTCAGATTAACTCAGTATTCCTTCTTTGTTGCTCGGTAAACATATAAACCTTACTCAGTAGACATTCTTCATATGTCTCAGTTCACAACTTGGTGTGTATCATCTTGGTGACTTGTCTTTCTTCTGTAACCAACACTAGTGACTTTGGTGTTTATCGACTGGACTTTTCAGTAGTATTAACTGACTAGAGTATATAGAATGACTTTGGGCATAAAACTAATGCCAACTTAGTAAATAGAAATAATCTCCCCTTTTGACATTAGTTTGGTATGTTTGACAAAACTCCTTTCAAAGTCATAATACAAAATCTATATACTTACAAAATAAACTGAAATGTCAGTATATACAATGTTCAAATACATACTCAAATACATACTCCCCTTATAAATATAAATTGATGTTCCACGCTCTGTATTTCCATGCTCTTGATGTTACATGCTCCTGATGTTCCATGCTCCCACTGATAATTTCAACTGTACACTTGGATACTCTGTATACTCAGATATTCATGCTCGGTCATGTGTTCGGTACACTCCCCCTTTTTGACAAACATCAAAACTAGTTACCATTTGGTGGGGGCAACTGATTAAAAATAGATTTATACTTTGTACGAGCTTCTGTAAGAGTGTTCTTAAGTGCATCCTTGACACTTTCCAGTATTGTAATCTGAGTTGTAATATCAGGTGACAGTGTGATCAAACCATCTAAAGTGCTTCCCTTGACTTGAGTTGACAATTGGGTAGCTCGGTTGATCTGCTCTTGAACTGATGACAAATGGGGATTAAATAATGTTTGAAGAGTCATGGTATCCATTCTTATTTTATGCTCTTCATTTCGAAGTTCTAACTGTTGAGCCATAAGTGTTTGTAGCCTTGAATAAAAATTCTGAAGAAAATTTGGCTCGGTAGTCAATTTATTTGAGAGATCGGTGATCTCCTTTTCAATGACTTCAATCTTATTCTTGATATCTTTGATGAAGAATGAAAATGTACATAACTTTTGGAATAAATAAATAATATGCTTGAGTTGAGGGGACAACTCAGCAATGAATTCAATAAGCTTTATTTTACCTATAGCAATTGCTTTTTGCACTTCTTCAATCATCTTGGTAGTTAGCTCTTTTTCCTTCAATTTGCTAAGGTATTATGATGCTTCTACTCTAGATTCCTCCAATTGAGTGAGTAGTTCATCCAGTTGCACATGAATGACAACATCTTTATTGATGGTAGCTTTAGGTATCATTTTTGTCAATAATGTTTTGACCTCCTGAAGTACTCGGTTCTTCTGTTGAATAGCTATCTCTCTTTCTTGCTCTGCTTTGGCTTTACAAAGCTCACTGAAGTCTATCAGTGCTTGCCCTTTCAATTTTGTTAGGTCAACATTTGGTAGCACAATAGGCTTTGACAGATCTACCTTAAAACTGTGTCATTTTGCTTTCTTCTCCTTTGATGACGATGCCTTTGTTGATTGAATGGTTATAATGGCTTTGGAGACTTGTCCTTCCTTGGTATGTTTCTCGGTAGAGGAAACACTTTTGTCAGCTCATGTAGCCTCTGTTGTATCCTTCGGTGTTTCCTTGCTTGGAATTTTAGTGGTAATTGTCTCGGTGCTTGAAGGAACTTGTGAAGTTTTCTCTCCAGTGGCCTGAGAGGTAGGTTCATCTTGTTTATACTTTAGAGCCTCTATGCCTTCATCTGTGTTGTGAGGTTTCTCGGCTGAGACTTGTTGGGTGATCAGAGGATAAGGCTTAACCTATTCCAAAACTGATTCACTGGACACCAATTTGGCATAGGTGCTTCCTTCTATCATCTCTCCTTCCTATGCTTCAGTGTCTATGACATCCTCATCTATCTGAATAGTGGAAGCAGGATCTTGCTCAGTGATGTCAACAATTTCTTCTTCACCTTTTGGCTCTTTAGTCTGAATCCTGAATATCTTCTTCCATTTCTCTTTGGTTTCATTTTCAACTTCAAGATATAGTCCATTCATCATTTTTAATGCCCTTTGTTTTACTTGAAAATTTGTTTGGTAGTTTTTCATGTGATCTCTTATTTCATCTACCGACATATCTGGAAAGATATGTACCAAAACTCTTTCTCTTATTTGCTTCTCCGAGTCCATAGCATATTTCCATCTATTATCAATGGAACTACTTGGAACCTGAGAAGTCTACTAATTACAGTCTCTTCTATTTGCCTCTTCTTTTCATCTATTCTAGTATCATATTTTACATATCTAAATGACCCAAATCCACCATATTCCTTCAATTTTGCACAAAAATTGTCGACACTATGTACATCTTTCTTTGTGCTTTTTACAATCTAAAGTTTATTTATATCTTTTGACTCTGTGTGACTTTCTTCTTTATCCAAAATTAGTCTTATGTTCTTCTTTCTATAAGTTTTTGTAACCTTACGCATTTCTACATTCTTTTTCTTCTTACCGAGTGACACAACAGATGATCTAGTATTCGGTCGCTTCACTGGTGGGGTCGGTGATACCTTGGTTGCATCCTGTTTCTTTCTTTTCAAAATTTTTCCCTTTGGAAACTCGGTGCTTAGTGTAATTGCTTCTTCTTGAGCTTCAGGTTCTTCCTTGATTGAAAGTTGATCACTCTTAGTAGGAGTGGAGCTAGAACCTTCTCCAAAGTTTTTAGTTAAATCCTTGATCATTCCGGTGGCTTTTCTGACAGCCTTCGGAACAACAATGCTCTTTTTTACTATCTCTTTCACCTCTTCATAGGTGCCATATATTTTCTCAATAGCATGCCTTGGAAGTGCTAAAAAGGCATCTATCTGCTATTGAGCAATGTCGAAATCTATCTCATAACCCATAGGCATGTTAATAAGATTAAAGGAGGGGGGGTGAATCATAAAAACTCACTATGCAATATATTTATCTGATTCAACCTCGATAGCCTTTACTGTTATGCAACTATGACTGTAAATCATTCAAACTCATAAACAGATACACTTAAGACATCATAACACATTTAACACGAGATTTAACATGGAAACCCAAATAGGGAAAAACCACTATGGGATTTTGGACCCACTAAGAGATATACCCTTCTAGAGTATGCTCAGTTAAAAGCCAATCCTGTTATAGATTACATAAACACATTGCTAGATTTGACCCGGTTAAGGGATTTCTCTTAGACTTGTTAGAATCTTACACTTTGTTAGAAGTGACCTTGTCAAAGGATTTCAAACACTCATTCAGAATGTTACCTTGCTAGAGGATTTACAAATAAGACTATTAGGTCCACTCGGTTAAGAGATTTCCTATCACTTATTAAATAAATAACAGTATAAAATATATTTGCAACTTCACATCTGAAATGCTAAAGCAGACTCTATGTGCTCAAAATAATCTTGTCATAAGACTTATCTTGCTCCTTGCTGGGCTTCTCAATCTATTCTTTAATCAGATATTCAATCTTCTGTGCACGTTGATCACTACTACAGTATCATTGTTCTTCTATTTGCCTGCATGCATTGTTCATCAACAATTTCTTATTTATAAACAATTCCTAATCGCTTAATCTCCTTGATCACATTTCCCATGATCAATCTTAGCCATCAGATCTTTAAACTTGACTAGGTTCATTGTATCCTTCGATCTGAAAATGTTTTATCTTGCCTTGGAACTTGTGCTAGGTTATGACTGTTCAATCTACTCTATAGATCTAACTCTTGTATTTTCGTTGTCATAGATCTTCAAAAAACTTCTTGCACGACATACCAATCATCTATACATCTCCAGCTCATTAGCATCTTTCATTTAATAATGCTTTTATCCATCCAATGCATTTTGTTATTACTTGGTTGTTACTCGATAAATACTGAACCTTACTCGGTAGATATTTTGCCTTCTTTAACCGATAGCAATAACCTTAGGGTTTACTGACTAGCATCTTGCTTGGTAACATAGAACAATATCAAACCTTAACTCATCTAATGAATGAAATCTTTTCTCATTCTTAGAATACTCATATTTATAAAGGATATCAAAAATAATCAAAACAACAAAATCTCATCATTGTCTAACTCGGTAATAGTTGCCCATTGAATAACTTATTACTCCCCTTCATTTTCATTCTCTCTGTGTCACTTACCGACATCTTTATACTTATCAAAACATACTCATTAAGATATGGCAATATCATACTGAATCAGAAAATCAATCGCTTGACATCAATTACAAAATAATATTATTAAGACAGTAATCATCCTTTCTCAGTTATATCCACACTCTTCAACAACCTTCTCAATATCCTCATACCAACAAACTTACTGAAATACCAACAATCTCCCTTTGTGAAATGCTAACAATCTCCCCCTTTGGCATTGATGGTAAAACCAACTTTTAATGGCAATACCTAACTTGATTTTATTTCAATTGATTCGGATTCGGATTGTTGTTAATCTTCTCCTGTTGTTATCCTTGAATTCAACCCCAGTCATTAGTCTTCTCCCATCTTCACCTATTAATCTTCACTACATTAGTCTTCTCCCCCTTTGACAACAATGCCAAAAAGTAAAAATAATTCATGATTCCTTCCACTGTGAAGTAATTTTCTTGCTAAAAATACAAATGTATCATCTCATTCTTGGTCAAAGCAACTTGTCTTCAATCACTATTTCCTCCACAACTTTAGGCAACCTCCTAAAGTGTGTAAAGCAACATCAACTCATAAATAGTTATCCTGTAGATTCATAGAATTGATGCTTTCACCGAACTCTGTCAGTGAGTACTAGATAGGGGTAGGACCCCTAACTTACTTTTGAGATACTCAAAAGTGTCCCTTGGCAGTGGCTTTGTGAAGATGTCTACTATTTGTTCCTTTGAACTAATATATTCCAGCACAACTTTCTTCTCTTGAACTTCTTCTCTGAGATAATGATATTTTATAGAGATATGCTTTGTCTTAGAATGCATTACCGGATTCTTTGAAATGTTAATGGTACTAGTATTATCATAGAATATAGTTACTGGCTCGACAACTTTATCATTCATACCTTCCAATAGTTGTTTGATCAATGCTATATTGGTACAATTCAATGCTGCAGTGACATATTCAGCTTCAGCTGTTGACTGTGAAATGCATCCTTGTTTCTTGCTAAGCCAACTTACTAGTCTTTCTCCCAGAAAGAAAGCTCCACCGCTTGTGCTTTTCCTATCATCAATGTTTCCTTCCCAATCAGCATCAGTGTAGACTTTTAAGTCAAAATCATTCCTCTTTTTATACACTAAACCATAATCTTCAGTGCCTCTCAAGTATCTGAAAATTATCTTGATTGCTGTCATATGGGTTTCTTTGGGATCTGCAGAAAATCTTGCAACTATACCTACTGCATGTGCTATATCTGGCTTGCTGTGAACCACATATTGTAACATTCCAATCATAGATCGGTAAAGTGTCTCATCAACAGATGTAGATTCAGCACTCTTTGATAGTTTACAATTGGTAGTCATATGAGTACTTATAGGTTTAGAATCCTCCATTCCAAATTTCTTCAAGATTTCCTTTATATACTTGGATTGAGTAATGAAAACCTCATTTTTCATTTGCAGTATTTGTAAACTTGTAAAATACTTTATTTTACCGATTAATGACATCTCAAATTCTTTGCACATTTCATTTCCAAAGTTCTTGCATAAAGAGTCATTTCCACAAAAAATAATATCATCAACAAATATAGCTGAAAGCAATATTCAATTATCTTTATCATTCTTCATATACATGTTGTTTTCACTTGTCCTTATAAATCCAATCTTGAGTAAGTAAGAGTGCAGTCTTTCATACCATGCTCTAGATGCTTGCTTTAGACCATATAAAGCTTTGTTCAACTTACATACCTGATCTTTATTTTTGTCTTCAATAAATCCTTCAGGCTGTTCAATATAAACTTCTTCTTCTAGTATACCATTTAAAAATGCAAATTTAACATCCATTTGATATACCTTGAAATTTTTGTAAGCAGCATATGCCAACAATTTTCTCACTCCTTCAAGTCTTGCCATAGGTGCAAGAGTCTCACCATAATCTATTCCTTCTTCTTGAGCATAACCTTTGCAAACTAGTCTTGCTTTATTCCGAATGACCTCTCCTTTTTCATTTAGCTTGTTTCTGAAAACCCACTTTGTACCGATCATATTTTTCTCTTTTGGTCTTGGGACTAGTGTCCATGTTTCATTCTTCTTGATTTGTTTAATCTCTTCTGTCATAGCATTTACCCAATCTTCATTACTAAATGCCTCTTTTACTATTCTCGTTTCAAATTCAGATATCAGACATGTGTTTTGTCTCAGTTTGTTCCTTGTCATCACTAGATCATCCTTGTCTCCTATAATTTGACTTGATGCATGATTTCTTCTGACATACTTGGCTAATATAGGCTCGGTAGGCTCTGTATGATCTTCTTCATCACTCGGTAACTGGGTATTTTCTTCATTTTCTTCATCAACTTTCTCGGTAGGACTTCTCGGTTGAACATATACAAACTCTTCATAATCTTCTGGTTCTTTGGAATTTCCTTCATCATTTCTTTCTGCAAATTCATCAATTTTCACATTTGCACTTTCCAATATTTTGTTAGATGATTTGATCAGATATTTAAATGCTTTACTTCTAGAAGAATAACCAAGAAATGTTCCTTCCTCGCTTTTCTGATCAAACTTTCCATTTCTGTCATCTTTGTGAACATAACATCCACTTCCAAATATTTTAAAGTAACTTACAATAGGTTTCTTGTAATACCAGATTTCATACGGTGTCTTCAAAGTTCCTTTCTTCAGTTGTACTCGGTTCAGGGTGTAAACTGCAGTGTTGATCTCTTCTCTCCAAAATGTTTGAGGTACCCTCTTTTTTATCATTAGGGTTCTGGCAAATTTACAATTGATCTATTTCTTCTTTCAGCTATCCCATTTTGATGAGGTGTGCAGATACTTGTCTCTTTATACCATGATCATTGCAAAATAGGTTAAATTCATCAGAAATGAATTCTCCTCCTCTGTCAGATCTTAGACATTTCAACTGTCTTCCTGTTTCTTTTTCCACTCTAGCCTTGTACCATTTGAACATTTGAAAGGCTTTTGATTTCTCTTTTAAAAACATAATTGACATCATCCTTGAGTAATCATCCACAAATAATATAAAGTATTTATCACCATAATAACTTTGAACTTTCATCTGACCACAGAGATTAGTGTGCACAAGATCTAAAATTCCTTTAGAAGTGTAGGACTTACTTGTAAAGCTTGACTTTGTCATCTTACCCATCTGGCATCCTTGGCATATTGCATTCTCAAGTTTTTCCAAGCTCGATAGACCTCTTACTCGGTGCTTCTTACTTATTTTGATCAGGTTATCAAAATTTAGATGACAAAACCTTTTATGCCATAACTAGGTATCTTCTATTTTAGCATATAGACAATTGTTCTGAGTTGAGTCAAGATGAAATGTATTACCTTTTGTTTGTGTCCCGGTAGCAGCCAGCTTTCCATGTTTGTCATGAACTTTTATATTTCCTTTATGAAATTCTATTCGGTATCCTGTATTGTTTAGCTGTGCTACACTCAACAAATTGTATTTCAAACCTTCAACCCAATATACATCATCACATTTAGCATTGTCAAGAAGTGTGATAGAACCTTTACCTTTCACCGGACATGGTGCATCATTACCAAATCTTACATAACCTCCATCATAGTCTTCTAATTTAACAAACTTGTGTTTATCACCTGTCATGTGATGTGAGCATCCACTATCTATGATCCAAGAATCATTTTCATTTATCTAAGATATCAAGGCTTTTTCCTCATACCTTTCTTCATCTAATCCATCTTTGATAGCCACATATACAACTTCCTCTGTCTCAGTCTCATCAGATTTGTCATCGTTGGATTCCTCATCAGCTACTAGGCATGTCTTTCTATCTCTCCTTCTGAAGTCTTGGTGTCCTCTGTATTGGTTGTCTTTCTGTCTGTCATCTCAATATTCTCTCTTTTCACTAGATTCTTTGTCAGGATAGTTAGAAGCCATATGTCCTATTCTATCATAGTTAAAACATTTTAAAGGTAACTTTCCTTTATACTTACCTTTGCCTCTTGGTAATCTTCTGGCTAATAATGCTTCAAACTCTTCTTGCTTTCTCATCTCCTCATATAGTTTGTGTACCTCTTCCATGTTTTTGTAAAATCTCTCACTTGCTCCACTGTGATTTCCTTCAGTATACTTATACATTCTATCATTGTAATCAACAGATTCACCAAGATGAAAAGAACTGAATGCCGATTCAACTTTATTTATCAAAGACCCACTGTTATCAAAATTACTTAACTCAAATGCATGTAGCTTACCGATAGTAGCATCTAAAGAGACTGGCATGTTTGGTATAGACGTTAATTCATTGATTGTAGAGACTCGAATGGGATAAGCAGGTAGAAGTGTTCTAAGAAACTTACTTGTTACATTCTTTTCTTCAATAGTTCCTCCCACTCCTTTGATTTGATTGACAGTTTCCTTTAACCTTGTACTTTATTGGGTTATGTTCTCACCTTCATTCATTCTCATGGATTCAAGTTGACCTCTTAGACTGTCTATTTTTTCTCTCTAAACATGTTCATCACCACCATACATAGATATAAGCTTGTTCCACATTTCTTTGGCATCAGTGCAACCTTCTAGATCATTAAACTCTGAGTCGGTTAATGCTGATATTATCTCAATCATTTCTTGAATATGCTCTTCCTTTGTCTTTATCTCTTCCATTGTCATCAGGTAGGTGCTAGGTGTACTGTAATCATTCTCCAGATAATATATTGCATATTCTCCAATTCCTGATAAGTGCAACTTCATCCTTTTCTGCCATGTGGAGAAACTAGACTTGTTTAGCTTTGGTGCATCCCTTTTATACATCTTCGGATCTTGCCTCAAGTACCTTTAAAATTTTCTTCCGGAGTCCAAATCTCTAATACCAATTGTTAATAAGATGAAAGGGGGGGGGGGGTGAATCATAAAAACTCACTATGCAATATATTTATCAGATTCAACCTCGGTAGCCTTTACTACTATGCAACTATGACTGTAAATCATTCAAACTCATAAATAGATACACTTAAGACATCATAACACATTTAACACTAGATTTAACGTGGAAACCCAAATAGGGAAAAACCACTGTGGGGTTTCGGACCCACTAAGAAATATACCCTTCTAGAGTATGCTCAGTTAAAAGCCAATCCTGTTACATATTACATAAACACATTGCTAGATGTGACCCGGTTAAGGGATTTCCCTCAGACTTGTTAGAATCTTGCACTTTGTTAGAAGTGACCTTGTCAATGGATTTCAAACACTCATTTAGAATGTTACCTTGCTAGAGGATTTACAAATAAGACTATTAGGTCCACTCGGTTAAGAGATTTCCTGTCACCTACAAAATAAATAACAGTATAAAATATATTTGCAACTTCACATCTGAAATGCTAAAGAAGACTCTATGTGCTCAAAATAATCTTATTATAAGACTTATCTTGCTCCTTGCTGGGCTTCTCAATCTGTTCTTTAATCAGATATTCAATTTTCTGTCCTCAGTGATCACTATTGTAGTATCACTGTTCTTCTATTTGCCCGCATGCATTGTTCATCAACAATTTCTTATTTATAAACAATTCCTAACCACTTAATCTCCTTGATCACATTTCCCATGATCAATCTTAGCCATCAAATCTTTAAACTTTACTAGGTTCATTGTATCCTTCGATCTGAAAATGTTTTATCTCACCTTGGAACTTGTATTCCTTCCTTGGAACTTGTGCTAGGTTATGACAGTTCAATCTGCGTTGTAGATCTAACTCTTATATTTTCGTTGTCATAGATCTTCAACAAACTTCTTGCACGACATACCAATCATCTATACATCTCCAACTCATTGGCATCTTTCATTTAATAATGATTTTATCCATCCAATGCATTTGTTATTACTTGGTAAATACTAAACCTTACTCGGTAGATATTCTGCCTTCTTTAACCGATAGCAATAACCTTAGGGTTTACTAACTAGCATCTTGCTCGGTAACATAGAACAGTATCAAACCTTAACTTATCTAATGAATGAAATCTTTTCTCATTCTTAGAATACTCATATGTATATAGGATATCAAAAATAATCAAAACAACAAAATCTCATCATTGTCTAACTCGGTAATAGTTGCCCATTGAATAACTTATTACTCCATTTTCATTCTTTCTGTTTCACTTACCGACATCTTTATACTTATCAAAACATACTCATTAAGATGTGGCAACATTATACTGAATCAGAAAATCAATTGCTTGACATCAATGATAGAATAATATTATTAAGACAGTAATCATCCTTTCTCAGTTATATCCACAATCTTGAACAACCTTCTCAATATCCTCATACCAACAAACTTACTGAAATTCCAACAATCTCCCTTTATGAAATGCTAACAAGGTGGTAATTATTGAGTCTTGGGTTCTACTGCATTGACATAACAATAGTCTATATCCAAGTCAAAACATATAGTATCCTTGTATTTTTCAACTAGCTGAGGTGGAATGCTGTACTTGCTATGCATCTTTTCCTGGAATTTGTTGAAGTAGTCATCCATTATCATATTGAAATTATCACCTAGCTGATTGATGAAATCATTTATTTGATGGGTGATAGGTTGATGTAATTCCCAAACAATGTTACCGACTAATGGAAAGAGTTTCTAAAAATAGAAGAACATACACACTAAGAGTGACCCAAACTTTAGTGTGTTAGCAGTATTATTCTTCTTCGATTTCCTTATTGTATTTAGATTTTCAAAAAGATTCTTCAACAACACTTCACATAAATCAATTTGCATACCCTTTTTAACAATTTTATAGGCCAAATCTACAGTTGCACACGGTACACTGTTTTCTCTTGCCGACTGGAAGAAACAATAACAATAACTCTAATAGCAAAATTAAGTTTTGCATCTATCACATTGTTCAACTTAAGACCTCTGCTATCAGACTCAACACCTATTAATGTTATCAATTCCTTCTATGAAATCATCTTCTGTGCTCGGGCATGGTCAAATATAGGGTATCCAGTTATTATGTGAATAATCTCCTTGGTGATCTTGAAAGGTTGATCCTCTAGCCACATAAAATCGTCATGTACTTGGTTCAAGACAAATTTGACCCATTGGAGTTTGAAGACTCGAGGATAGGTTAGGGCTTTGGTTAGTCCCTTTACTTTGATATGCTCAAACTTTCTATCTAGATTTCCATCAGTGCACAATTTATCATACATTTCCTTAATATCATTATGACCTAGCTCATCAACTCTGCTCTTGGTATGAAATCTAACATCTTCGATCAACAAAACCCTATCCAGAATAAGAGAAAATACATTTTTCTCATCGGGTTCGGAAGCCACTTTGGGAGGTGAGGTGTATTTTTGTGTAGGCTTCTAAATGGTTTCTACTACAACGGGTTTCTGAACTTTGGGGGCCATTTCAAATTGAAATTCTACTTACGAAGTAGCTTAGGGTTTCAAATAACTTGAAAATGCTTCCGACTTAACTTTGCAAATATTCACAACTTGACTTGATTAGTTAACTACTAAAAATGCGACTTTAGATTTGCTAAATACCTTGAATTTGCTCTTGGAAATATTTGATCGCCTTTTGATTTGCTCTGCTCTGCACTTTGAAAACTGGTAAGTAAAAAAATGACCACGCTCAATACTTTAAATATCTCCTTTTGACCTTATTGGGATTTGTGTGGTTAGGTTAAATAGGCATTAAATGAACTTGGTTTTACTTTATCGACTAACTCTCTTATAAGCTTTTACCAACTAGACAGGTTTAATACTTTTACCGACTTCTCTGGTAAATCAAAAGACTAGATAATTTTTTGAACTTTCTATTGCATCTTAGCTATGCAGATTTTGAAATTAAGTGCATAAATATATAGGAACTGTTAAGATCTAACCTTTGAGAATGCAGTCCCTCCATACCTTTATTGACTAATTCAAAGTGGATGCACCTAACTCGGTAGGTAAGGTGCTTCCTTCATTAGTTGACACATTTTCCTTCTTTTTCCAAAATTTTTGCAATTTACTTCTTATCTCCTCAGTATCTCCTCTCGGTTGGTCTGTACAGACTTTAGCTATGTGTCCAACATTGTGACAATGAAAATGAGCCATTCTTGGATTTCTCCATGATCTCCGGTTGTTCATTCCAAACCTTATCATACAGTTTGCACTTATATGTCCATATCTTCCACAACATTCACACCAAATTCTTGTATTGTAATCCCACGGTACTAAAGTATATTGTCGATTGAGATTTGTGTGAGTTCGGTAGCTTCTAGTATTTGTTCGGTGTGGAGTCCACTTATAGTTTTTCTTCTTAAATCAATATTTCTTAGTATTGTGTCCATATCTATTGCAATTTTTGCAAAACCCTTTGTATTTTCCCTTCTGATAATTGACAGACTTTGTTCTACATTGCTTAGATGTGTGACCATACTTATTACAATTGTAACAATAACCATAAAACCTAGTAACATTCAGTTGCTTACCTTTTTTGATCCGGCAAATGTTGGCAGTATGTCTTTGTTTTCCATAGTAGTTGCAAATAAGCTTCTTGTCCTTGATGTTCTCTTTGTTTCCAACTTGCTTTGATGATTCTCCTTTCTCGGTAGTGTTGATCCATTTCTTGGTAGAGTTATTTCCTTTGTAACCGAGTCCTGCATTTTTGTTGGGTTTTCTCATATTCAGTTGCCCATCCAACATTCTTGATGCTTCATGGCTTTTCCTCAATGTTTATTTTGACTTCTTTTCTACTTCTAGTTCATCGGTCAATCTTGATATTTCAAGTTTCAATGCTTGGTTCTCATTTTATTTTAGTGTAGCTTCATGATGTGCATAGTCCAATTGATCAGATAGATTATGTTGAGCTACAATCATCCTTGATATTTCCTCATTCTTTGTAGACACCATTGCTTCTAGTTGTTGTTTTTCTCCTTCTATAATTCACTTATTATCTTCAGCTATTCTCAATGCATCAATATTTTCAGTCATCTGTGTGCTAAAATACTCATGTTCCCTTCTCATTGCTTTTAGCTATTCATTAAGTGCTTTGTTCTTTTCTTTCAGTTTTGCAATCATTTCTTCAGATTCTTCTGATATGTTGTTCTTAGATGATGTCTCAATTTGTTCAACCAACTCTTGTGAGTGTTGTAAATCATCAAACAACCTTCTTCCAACTTTCAGTGATCTCTGCATTTGCCTCTGCATATCTGCAATCATTTGATTAGCATGATCCAATTCTTCTTGAAGATTCACAATCCTGCGAGATTGTTTATAGCCTTCCATTGATAGGATCTTTCTCTTTAGGCTGTTAGACCCTTTACCAAGAATATGTCTCTAATACCAATTGTTAGGTCTTACTTGGAAGGCTAATGTACTAAGAGGGGAGGGGTGAATCAGTACTTCAAAACTTTTCTTGAAAAACAATTTTACTGATAAACACAAACTATGTATTGCTGATCTCAAAGATATGTAATACTGAAACATAATCATAGAAATAACATACATCAAAATATCACTCCATAACACAAAGATTTTTGGTCACGCAGAAACTCTTGGTTAGAGAGAAAAACTGCGGTGGGGATGGCACCCACAACTTCTCTACTGCAGTAAGAAAGATTGCTCGATTAGAGCTACATGTTTAGCCATTTCTGATAGCTTACCCTATTAGGAGTATAAAGATCTTTAGATCTACCTTGCTAAAGGATTTTACAAACACTTCTACAAAATGTTGTACTTGTTTAAAGGCTTTACAATTTATAGACTTTATTAGAGTCTTTTACCCTGTTAAAGGTTTCTATTGCAACTTAAAATTTCAGTCCAAAATCTTTACAAAATATTTGCAACTTCACATCTGAAATGTTATAGCAGACTCTATGTGCTCAATATAAAATTACCTTGCTCATAGAATTCCTCGGTAATTGATAAATCAACTCGGTAACCACTTCTGTATACTCTGTCCTCTTAAATTGTTCTCTGAAACCTTCTCGGTAACCTGTGATTATCTCTGTCAATCTTCTTTCTTCATACTGAACTATGCCATTCCTTTTTGTCTCTTTTCTTGATTGACTTTACATATCATATCATTTCATATACTCAAATCATTCTATTTATATAGATATCTTTGATGATGATCTGTTCATGCTTCGATCATACAAACATGTTTTATTGAATGAATAAACGTAGAAATTATTTCATTGGATATTCTTCCTCAAAATCATACAAAATCTTTAAATGCAATTTCCTATGTAGTAACGGTTTCATCTTCTCAAATTATGTAACACGTTTCACATATGTGTCCAGGTTCATTGCATCTGGTAACATGTTTTCACTCGGTTTAGATTAACTCAGTATTCCTTCTTTGCTACTCAGTAAACATATAAACCTTACTCGGTAGAAATTCTCCATATGTCTTGGTTCATAGCTTAGTGTGTATCATCTCAATGACTTTTCTTTCTTCTGTAACTGACATCGGTGGCCTTGGTGTTTATCGAATGGAATTTTCAGTAGTATTAACTAACTAGAGTATATAGAATGACTTTGGGCATAAAACTAATGACAACTTAGTAAATAGGAATTTGATGGCGGAGTTGTAAGATTTGGTAATGAATCACCCTGCATAGTTAAAGGTAAGAGAACTATTTCTCTTAAACAGAAAGAGCAATGTAGATGATGTCTACTGGGTTGAAGGTCTAAAGCACAATCTTTTGAGTGTGGCACAACTCAATGACAAAGGATACCCATTGGAGTTTAAAAATGGTATGTGCAAAATCTATGACATCAAAGTTAAACTAATTGCAACCGGGAAGCAAACTAAAGGTAACTTGTTTCACCTTAATCCTAAAGTCAACATCTGTTTAATTGCGAAGATAGATGATAGTTGTTTTGGCATAGGAGATTTTGTCATGTAAACTTTGATAACATTGTTAAAGTGAGTAAGTCCAAGATAGTAAGAGGTTTTCTTCGGTTAGACAAATCGGTTAATGCTCAATGCAAATAATATCAGTTGGGAAAGATGACATCCTCAACTTTCAATAGCAAATCTTTTTCAGTGGAACATTTAAATTTGGTTCATACATATCTTTGTGGATCAATAAGAACAAAAATTATTCAAGGTGACAAATATTTTATGATCTTGACTGATGATTGCTGAAGGATGATGTGGGTCACATTCTTGAAGTATAAGATTGAAGCTTTTGGTAAGTTCAAGGCATTCAGGGCCTTAGCTAAGAAGGAGAGCGGTAAGAAGATAAAGTGTCTAAGGATAGAGCAAGGCGATGAATTTACTTCTAAGGAATTCACTAGGTAGTGTGATGAAAATGGTATCAAATGGTAGCTTTCTGCACCAAGGACACCACAACAGAATGGTATCACAAAGAGAAACAATTGGTCAGTTGTTGAATCTACTAGGACAATATTGATACAAGGGGGTGTAGCAAAATTTTTTTGGAGAGAAGTTGTCAGCATAGCTATCTACACTATGAACCGGATTTTGGTAAAGAGAGGTAAGGACAATACTCCTTATGAATATTGGTATGGTAGATCACCTGATGCTAGTTATTTCAGAATATTTGGAAGCAAATGCTTTATTAAGATAGGTGATTATATTAGCAAATTTGAGGCTAAAATTGATGAAGGTATATTTCTTGGCTATTCCACCAAGAGTAAGGCCTACAAGTGCTTTAACAACTAGACATAGGGAATTATTGAGAGTGTTGATGTTCGAGTGGATGAAAATCCTAAAGTCTTAGAGGAAACTAGTTCAAAGTAAAAGGATGAAGATCCTTGCATTTTGTTTTTGGAACTAGATACTATGAAATCTAAAACCAGAAAAGAAAATATTGATGTACCAGTTCAATTGGAATAGATAAATTTAGAAGAAGATGATGATAATGAAGAAGTTGAACTTGAAGTAATGATCATGTTATTCCAAGATATGTGAGACTGAATCACAATCCTGAATAAATTATTGGGGATAAGGATGTTGGAGTACTAACTACAAGAAGAATCAGAGAGAATTCTTGCATGATCTCCACTATTGAACTAAGAACTGTTAAGGAAGCATTTGGTGATGATCATTGGGTTAAAGATATGGAGGAGAAAATTGATCAAATTGAGAAGAATAATACATGGACCCTAGTACCCCAACCGGTAAATAAAAATGTGATAGGTACTAAGTGGGTATTCAGGAACAAGCTGAATAAAGATGGTGTTGTAGTTCGCAACAAAGATAGGTTGGTTTGCAAAGGAAGCACAAGAGGAAGGAGAAGACTATGGTGAGACTTTTGCACTAGTAGCAAGATTGGAAGGTGTTAGAAATTTACTTGTATTTATAGCACACAAGAAATTCAAGGTACACCAGATGGATGTTAAGTTTGTATTTTTGAATGGGATACTAGAAGAAGAAGTTTACATTGAGCAACCTGATAAGAAAGACATGGTATGTAGATTGCAAAAAGATTTAAATGGATTAAAGAAGGCACCAAGAGCATGGTATGAAAGGCTTCATACACACCTGATGAAAATAGGCTTTCTGAGAACCAGTGATGATAGTAACATATATCTCAAATCTGAAGGAGATAAAGTACTAGTCAGCAAAGTATTTGTTGATGATATTGTTACAAGCTAGGGTTGTCGTTGCACCAAAAGATTGACCTGTCAGTGCTCAATACAATCACTAGATTTATAGAGTCCATAGGAGGTTGTTAAACCATGTCGTGAATCCTCACGAGGGACGTTGGCCCACTGCCAACAATCCCCCTCCCAGCATCACTCATTGTGGCCTGCGTGATTTGAACCTATAACCAAGCTTTGATACCACTTGTTACAAGCTAGGGTTGTCATTGCACCAAAAGATCGACTTATCAATGCCCGATACAATCACTAGAAATAGAATCCACATGAGGCTGTTAAACCATGTCACGAATCCTCGCGAGGGACGCTGGCCCACTGCCAATAGATATCATATTTGGAGTTAATAATGACATGAGCAACAGTTTTGCAGATGAAATGAAAAATGAGTTAGAAATGTCTTTAGTGGGAGAAATAAAAAATTTCATAGGCTTGCAAATACAACAAATGAAGAATGGTATTTTCATCTCACAATCTAAGTATGTGAAAGAGGTTTTGAAGACATTTGGCAAGAGTGACTGTAAACTAGTTGGGACACCTATGGTTATAGGCTGTAAGATATCTAAGGAAGATGAGTCCAAATCTATTGATGAGAAGGAATACATGTCAATGATTGGGAAATTACACTATGTTGTTCACAGTAGACTAGACATAGCTGATGCAGTTGGCATAGTTTCTAGATTCCAGAAGAATCCTAAGGAAACACATCTGATAGAAACCAAAATAATTTTTAGATACTTGAAAGGTACTGTTGATTATGGGTTATGGTATCCATATGGAGGAAATTTTGACTTGAAGGTGTACACAAATGCAGATTGGATATAAAATGTTGATGACCGGAAGAGAACAAATAGTGGAGCATTTTTTCTTGGAGGAAGACTTGTTTTGTGGAGTAGTAAGAAGTAGAGTTGTACTTCACAATCTACTATTGAAGCTGAGTATGTTGCAGCTTACATGAATTGTACACAGGCTATATGGATGAGGCGCATTTTGAAAAGTTTTAAGATGAAGATTTCAGAACCTATAAAGATTTTATGTGATAATACAAGTGCCATAAATATTTCCAAGAACCCTATTTGCATGTACGAACCAAGCATATTGAATTGAAGTATCATTTCTTGAGGGAAAAAGTACAGAGTAAAGATGTGATCTTAGAGAATGTTTCTACCAAGGAGTAGCTTGCATATATTTTTACTAAACCTCTGCCTAAGACTACTTTTGAGTATCTTAGAAGTCAGTTAGGGGTTGTCCCTCTTCATGAAGTCAGTTAAGTATGATGTAGAATACATCATTCCTAGAGCTACTTGCAGTATTTTACAAAAGGATTGGTGTAGAAATGGAGTTATTCCATAGGGGGAGCATCGAGTTGTAGATTGTTGATGATGCACAGTGAAATTTGGCATTACATATTTTACTTTCAATTTGGCATTATTGTCAAAGGGGGAGAAGAATTATGTGATTATGGGAAGGAGAACTAGTGACAAGCTGAAGACATAGAGAGCATGGTGAATACTTTCTCATGTAAACTAGGATTCCTATTCACAATCATGCAACAATCAATGGTATTGATATTTGTATTGTCATCAATGCCAAAGGGGGAGATTGTTGGCATTTGCATGAAGATTACATTAATGATATGTTATGTTGTCATTGATGTCAATTAACTGGTAATGATATTGTTGATATTGTTCTTAATATTGTTATACTAACCGATAGGAAGAATTTGTGTGGAGAACCGGTAACCAGTGTAAACCCTATCTATTGATGTAACTAGTAAACCCTACCAATTGTTTTTGATAAACCCTAACCGATTAAGTTTGGTGAATTCGTTATATTGGTTTATGATCTGATGATGAGAGATAATGATTATGACATGTATGATTATTGTATGAAGACAATTCCAAGACATTTTGGCAAGTTGTCGTAATGGTTTTTGTCTATGGAATAAGAAAATGTATTGCATCTAATGCAAAGTGCGTGATGATTTACTAAGTTCAATGAAGCTATGATGAAGGAGTGATCAAGGTTTTCTTGATTGATGTGCATAGATTGCTATGTAATCCAATGGTCATACTTGAACCAATTTGTTTGTAATCTCTATGAGAATTAAGTTTTTGTTGTGTTACCGACCTGATTGATTTGTATTTAAGGTCGATGAAGTTGTTTAGTTTAATGAGCTGGCAAAGAGTGGGCACAGATCAGTTGAGTGTGTGGTTGTCAAATCGGATGATGTAGCTGTAGTTTGAGTAAAGGCAGATAGGAGCACGAAATGGATCTGATCAAGCAAGTGTAGGGTTATTCAGATAGATCAGCAAACTCTTGTAGTTTTCTAACAATTACAACAAAATTGAAATCTCCTAACCCGGTAAGCTCTAACAAGCTTGGTACTATTCAAATCCTCTAACAAGGTGATCCATTAGATTGGATTTTCAAATCCTCTACCAGGGTATGTGCACAAAGATGGTGGTTAGAAAAGTGGACACCAGCAAAAAAAAACATGGAAAAACAAGCAGCATGTACGCATTTTTAAAATTTGAAATTCCCGCGTACACGCTACGCCTAGAAAAATGAGTGCGTACGTGTTGCTTATAGGAAAATGAGTGCGTACATGCTAATAATCAAAATATAACCGCGTACGCAGTGCCTGATAAAAAAAAGTTAAAAAAAAAACTGGGTCTCATTTACTCGTGAATAATGCGTTTTTACTTCATTTTTTTTTCATTTCCTCTCCTAAACCGTGAACGGGGTACTAGATTTGTCCTCCAAACTATGGATCAAGGTTAGTTTTTGTTTATTTTTGTCTTTATTTCCCATTTGTTCAATTTGTTTTACATTTTGAATTTAATTTCATTAATTTTGATTAGGTTTTTTCATTTTTTGTTTCAAAAATCAGTTTCTTCTAATCCAAAACAAGAACAACTAAATGCACCTCCTGAAAACCTACAAGAACAAGCAAATGCACCTCTTGAAAACACACAAGAACAACCCCCAATTCCTCCTTTTTACCGCACACCCGAAACACATGAGCAATTAATTAATCAGTTAGGACAAAATACGTCTAAAATCAATAGACTGATTGTTAAATTGAAAACTACTGAACTTGAACATCATCAATCCCTCGCTACTAGCCTAGAAACATTAGCTAGTGGTGCTATAGCTGTTTCCACACAAATTACCAAATGAGGAAGCTTTAGGGATAGGTGTCATCAATTCTATGCTGATGGGCTATCATACAATGGAGTAAAAAACAAAAATATTACTAAACAAAAAATATGTGCCCTTTTTGTTGATCCCAAAACTGGATAGTCATTACCTCTTAATGCAAAGACATTTCCCATGGATTGGTGTACCAATGCACAGATGAAGAATCCTTTTTGGTAGAGGTGGTGGATGGTCTTTGATGATCCACCTTGTAATAATTATGAGGTGCCATTATATTTTTTGAGAAAAGTATATTGTGAGTTTGTGCTCAATGTGCGCTCAAACTATTTTGAGATGAGATAGTTCCATGGTAGAGGTGGTGGCTCAGCCCAAGATAGACCTGGAGCCCATAGAAGATAACTTGCAGAGAGTTGCTACCCCCTAGCACCCAAACCCAAGGTGCATCAGGCTATCCCAGTAGAGCTAAAAGAGTCAATGGAGCTACAGACTCTTTAGGTAGCCACAACATTGACTAGTGCCATCATCCAACATGGGACATCATTATCACACCCTATTGTATTGGATGATGAGCCATTAGGTGGCGACAAAGAGCCCATCCAACATATGTGTATCAGTTGCTCAGGGATATGCTCGGGGATAGATGATGCAGTTGGTGCAGATGGATCCTCATCTCATCTGTGCATGATTTGCGAGAGTAGATGTTAGGCCCACACGGATGAGGATTTTGCACCGACAGATGAGTTGATGGACATGGTATTTGCCCATGAGCCACAGACACAGGTGTGTTTATTTGAATTCATAGCATTTTATTTATCAGTCACTTTAAATTTGTAATTACATAAATGAATTTTCATTTATACATCGATTTAAATTGAGACAAATAATATGCATTTCAGGATGCAACAGTGGTATCTCATACTCCTCCCCCAGTTACTATAACTGCAACTTTGATGCCTGAGGTATAAATTTTGTAACATGTTAAAATAGAATAGTACACTTTGAATTCAAAAAAATACAATATATACTAACTATCTTTAATGCTTGGTCCAATTTCTGGTTTGTAGGTGTTGAGAAGGGATGAAATGTCCCAGATTGATGACATCATGCTCTCAGCAATCGATTTTGGCCTACAAGGCTATACGGTATCATATTTTATACAACCCTTTTTATCTATTGTTTTGATGGAATATGCAAGTCATTTCATTTTATATTTTAAAAATTATGTTTAATTTATTATTTGTATTAATATCTCATGTTAATTTAATTTTTTAAGGGTACCCCCTCCACATCTAGGGCTTGTCCTAAGAAAAAGAAATCCTCGAAGATGCCAAAACATGGGAAGAAGGTAATTGAACACATTTTTAGTTGTACAATTGTTTGAAAATGTTGAAATCAAGTATTAGCTGGGGTTTGTAGATTGATTATTGTTTTTTTGTCTATTTTACATGTACAACGGTCATTAAGCTATGTGGAAGTGTTGAATGCACCTGATTCGCCCGTAGATCAAGAGAGGGCAGAGGTATGTATCTCTACTTTATTTTCTTGATTTCATGATTATATGCACGCATACATGTGAACTTTTGATATATTATAATCTTATAATTTTTTCATACAGGAAATATCGATACCTATTTCATCAATGGTGAACCCTCCTCCATGCACTAGAGAAGCATCTTAGAATCCGGTACACTTTTGTTTGATATGTAAAATTTATTGTTTTAACCTTCAATACTTATCATTATATTAATTATATTTAATCTTTGAACATTTTTTGTATCGATAATAGTGATAGTTTCTACATCAATGGTGAGCCATCCTCAGTCCGTTGGAGAAGCATCTCAGACACAAGTACGTCATTGTTCTCTATATTATAGCTTTTAAGTGTTTTTGATATATTTATGTTAGTACATTGTATTAATTGTACATTTAATCTACAATAGACCCCTTCGCGGTACTACCATAATGTGGATCCATTTAAGTATGTCTTCAAGAAAACTCCTAAGAGTGACAAGGAGGGGAGAGCGAAGACATTAGCTCCTAGAGTAGTCGATGAGGTAATCTACATTTCAATTGCAAAGGAATTAAAGTTAAATGCATAGTTATGTTGTTAATTGTGATCTTTTATCTACAAAAGAATTCTAACTTGGCTTTTGAATTGTGGTTTTGCAGTCATCTACATAGCCATGTACTGCATCGAAGAGGCTTGATTTTGATGATCCACCACAAGTTTAGGATCATATAGTGTTAGTTTTGGTCATAGAATGACCAATACATGTAGATATATTCTACATTTTTATTGTATATCGATTTGGACATGACATATGCCACATTTTTGTAATAATTGTATTGACTTGGAAGACATGCCTTTTTTAAATATATATAAGTATCAATATTTGATCTAATAAATCTATACTGAGTTCATTATTTTGTATTCATTGTATTTTGTGGTTGTCCTTTTATAAATTTACATGAATATTTGCATATGTAATCAACAATATAAATATAAACAACAAAAATATATGATATAAAACATTGCAATCGTGGAATATGATTTGATTAAATTTCTAAAATGTTGAATTAACCTTACAAAACTCCTTGTATTCGGTTCATTATTGTGTATTTGCTGTATTTGGTGGTTTCCCTTTTATTAATTTAAATGAATATTTGCATATGTAATCAACAATATGAATATAAACAACAAAAATTGACGATATGAATATAAACAACAATATGTGTTTGGTGCGAGAGCACCCTCACGCTCACAATGGTCAAATTTTGTTCATTGTGTGCACAAACTGACATTACGAGCGCGTCTGGGTGGGCAGGTTTATGCTAGGCATGCCCCTGTCATGCATCCTAAAGAATCGAAATGTCAAGAGTCATACCGTACCTATGCGATCTCTCAAGTGCCCTGAGTCCAAAAAAAGGTCCAAATTTGACGGACTGTTTCTTCAAATCCAGGACACATATGGTCAATCCATTTGAACCGGTGGGGTTGTGTGAGGCTCCTCTACAATGTTCTGTCTTGGTTTTTGATGAGTCAGAGCCATTTTCAATTGGTAGCATTTTTTTGCCTGCTGCAAAAATTGTCAGTTGCATGCAATGCGAAGTTGCCAGATTGGCTAGAATTGATTTGGTTCGTCGTGTGCACAAACTAACATCGCGTGCACATCCAAGTGGGTAGGTTTACACTAGGCATGCCCCTATCATGCATCCCAAAGCACCAAAATGTCAAGAGTCATACCGTACCGGTGCGATCTCTCAAGTGCCCTGAGTCCAAAAAATTGTTAAAATTTGATGGACTGTTTCTTCAAATCTAGGACACATATGGTTGATCTGTTTGAACCCGTGGGGTCATGTGAGGCTCCTTTACAATGGCCTATCTTGGTTTTTGATGAGTCAGAGCTATTTTCAATTGGTAGCATTTTTTGCCTGTTGCAAAAACTATCAGTTGCATGCAATGCAAAGTTGCCAGATTGGCTAGAATTGATTCAGTTTGTCATGTACACAAACTGACTTTGCGAGCACATCTAGGTGGATAGGTTTATGCTAGGCATGCCCCTTTCATGCATCCCAAAGTGTTGGAACGTTGAGAGTCATACCGTACCAGTGCGATCTCTCAAGTGCCCTGAGTCCAAAAACTTGTCAAAAATTTGATGGACTATTTCTTCAAATACAAGATACATATGGTCAATCCATTTGAACCCATGGGGTCATGTGAGGCTCCTCTACAATGACCTATCTCAGTTTTTGACGAGTCAAAGCCATTTTCAATTGGTAGCATTTTTTTGCTTGCTACAAAAACCGTCAGTTGCATGCAATGCAAAGTTGCCAGATTGGCTAGAATTGATTCGGTTCATCATGTGTGCAAATTGACATTGCAAGTGCATCTGGGTGGGTAGGTTTACATTAGGCATGCCCCTGTCATGCATCCCAAAGTGCCGGAATGTCGAGAGTCATACCATACTGGTGCGATCTCTCAAGTGCCTCGAGTCCAAAAAATTGTCAAAATTTGATGGACTGTTTTTTCAAATCCAGGACACATATGGTTTATCCATTTGAACCCGTGGGGTTGCATGAGACTCCTCTACAATGGTCTATCTTGGTTTTTGACGAGTCAGAGCCATTTTCAATTGGTAGCATTTTTTTGCTTGCTACAAAAAGTGTCAGTTGCATGCAATGCAAAGTTGCCCGATTGGCTAGAATTGATTCGGTTCGTCGTGTGCACAAACCGGCATTGCAAGCACATCTAGGTGGATAGGTTTATGCTAGGCATGCCCCTGTCATGCATCCCAAAGTGTCGGAACATCGAGAGTCATACCGTACCGATGCAATGTAGAAGTTGCTTGACAACTTTTTTGACAACAATGACAATTTTTGCTCATATTGTATCTAGTCTCAATCTATGACCCCTATGACCCAATAATGAATCAAATAATTCTCCATGATTATACATGAATCAAGAATGCTCATGATTGACCAGGGACACATCACATATACTCAAAACATAGTCACAAAACATTGACACACAAAATAGTCACAAAACATTGTCACATATTATTAAAAAATTTGCCTCTAAATATGGTCAAATCAACTCTTAGCTATTTGATTATACAAAAAAATGTCTTACAAATCATCTCATGGGATTTTATATAGAATTTGGCATTAAAATATGTGCGATTCAACTCATTGCCATTTTAATATACAAATCATCTCATGGGCTTTTATACAAAATTTGGCATTACAATATGTGCGATTCAGCTCATCGCCATTTTAATATACAAAATTTGGCATGTACATATGTAAAAATCAGCTCATTCCCTTTAAATATACAAAATTATGCCCCTAAACATGTAAAAATCAGCTCATGGTCATTTATATATACAAAAAATGAATATAGAACAATTCGTCGATGATTTATACAAAATTCTCAAAATCATTCTACTCTAAACCATAGAATGAATAAAGTGAGCCTTCAAGATCGACTCTTACCCATATTGTGTCAAGTATTGTCTCGTGGTCAGATTCACAAACTTTCCATAAAATCTTGTTATGAGGTCTACCACGATACTTCATCAAATGAATATTTATTGCAACAACAAGGCTAGAGAAATGAAGACTATGTCTATGTGTTTCAAAGTCCTCGAACAACCAAACATCAAAATTATTGATAGGGTATCTCCGAAGCCATGTTCTTGTCACGACAACAGACCCTATTGGGTACTCAATAACCTCTCCGTCAATGATTGTGGTTGTCAATTTTCTTTTAGGCTCAACACAACGACACAAATAGTAATTTGTTCCTTCTTCATTGTTCTCTTCTGCAACAACTACATACACATGACCTGCATTTTATAAAGTGTTAATTAATACCTAAAATAAAGTATGATGTACAAAAAAATACACCAAAAAAAATACTTGCAAAAAAATTAACTCAAAAAATCACCTGAATCAACTAGGTCGGATACATGGTCAAAATCCACTGATGTCTCCATCTGGCTCAATTATAGTGCTTTGGGAATATGATATGAATCAATGGGAACCAATGGTCTACAAGATTATTTGTCAACCCACTCTTGTGATTCACATTCTTCCTACAAATAATACATGCATGAAGAGCAAAAACATACCATCTGTCTCGTATAAATTACTAGTGAACTTGAATTTGAACTCATAAATGAGTGCATGTCAGTCGATCCTGCAACTGTACAACAATCTAGATAGTTTTCAATGTTAGATTCAGTGATCAACCAAAAATATGTGCGAACCATTGACATACCTGGATTACCTAGATCCATCATAGACTTACACCATCACACAATTGTTTCTACATCTATCAACTCAGTACCACCTTCGTACTTCAATTCCTCCCTAGCTAGAGCTCTTTTCACACATGCTCCTACACCATCATGCTCTCCCTTGCCATGTCCAGCTTTAGTGAAATTCCAAAAATGTTGTACACCTCTTGTCATATGCATCCTTGTCAACCAATAAAACATCCTTACATTCTTGAATTGTGCGGTTCAATTATCTGACCATATTAAGTGTCGATTGTATCGTATGTTCCTTTCCCTTAAACTATCATAGAAAACTTTAAGGCATCCTTGTACAAACTCTGATGAATGAGTACGATAATCACTTATGTAGAAGTGATACTCTCTTACAACCTTTCTAACCTCCTCTATGCTATCATCTGCATGCATGAATGCTATGTGTACAAAAATAGAAACTTGTGTAGAGTGATAATACATGGATTGCACTTCATTTTGAGGTTGTAGTGTATAATTTTCAGCGAAATCAATGATAGAGACAATGGTGCCAAGAGGAAATGTGTCCTTACATATCTTGAATTGCTCATCTAACCATCGAGCTCTATGTGTATGCATTATGTACTCATAAACTAGTTTCTCTTGAAACATTTTCTTAAATTGAGCTACACATATATCATTTTTCACTAGCTCACATCTCTTCAAATCTTTTCCATCTTTAACTCCATATGTGACTATCTTGTATTTTCCAAAAGAAATTAGTTTCGTACCAATTTCATGTGTGCTCTCCAAATGTACGCATCTTGGTAAACGTTGCAAACCACCACATATAGCACAAGAACCTTCCAAACAAGGCATCTTATAATAAATGCAACCATCATGTCTATTACATAGAACACTTGAAATACATTCTCTTACCGAGTTAGGAGGTGCTTGTATATTACATTCCTGCAAAACATCGTTAGTGTGCAAAGTAGAACAAATATGACAAAAAATATCATAATGCATGGAAAATTCAATATGCATCCTACAACAAAATGTGGTGCATACATGATTAATCTTAATATAAAAAGGTTTTTCCATTTCGAAAAACCTTTGAGAAATTCTCATTGGAGGAAACTTTTGAAGGAATCTTTCATAAAATTTAATTTGAGTCATATCCAAATAGTGTTTGTCATGTGGCTCATGATTTGTAGACCCAATTCGCCTTCTAACAACATCTCTTTGGTTGGGCGAAACTCTTGTGTTGTCATGCCAAAAAAATTCAATTAATGTTTTTAGTACATCAACAACAACCTTGTCTTTGCATGGTAGTCTACCCGAGAATGCCCAAAGATAATTATTGTTAGGTTCCTCTATTTTTTCCCGCCTCTTTAATGCTTTACTTTATGTTGTTCTACCAATGTTTAATGACTTTTTTTTCTTATCAAATGATCTTTTTTTACTTTCTTGCTCATTATGGTTGATGTAATGACATGTTGAGTAGCATTAGAATCTTTAGTATGTGATTTTGAACCAATAGATTGATATGCATCAAATAGATTTCTCACAATAGTTCTCTCACTATTACTTTTAGATGATCTTAGGCCTATAATTTTCATTGTCTCTCTAAAATTAAAAATTTTAATCATTTGAACAATTAATTGACATCTTGCGGTTTGATTTAAGTTATTAAAATAGTTTTTCCATATTCTTTTAATCATTCTCCTACAAGTTTGTTCATTCATTTTATTGGGCATTGACTTCAATATATTCTCATCAAATGTCAATTAGATACTTTGATTTCCTACGAATGATTCTAGGAGGTGTTAACATCGATGCATTATGTACATTCAATTCATCAAGTAGAGCAGGTGTAATATGTTCATCATTTAATTGATTATTCAATACGGTATCTTCTTCAATTGCATTAAGTTCAAACAATAAATCAAATGTCTCTTCTTCAATTGCATTAGGTGCATTATATTCATTTGGTAAACCAAATTGAGATGTTGAGGATGACATACCTTCTTCTCCCATTGTTCTTATGTCATGTAATTTCTTCATATGCTTCCTTTGTCTTTCTGTTTGAGCCTCTCGTTGTTCCATTATTCCTCGCTTGTTCTTTTCCATGGTTGATATCAGTTGTCCTAAATAGAATTATATTACATATATATGTAAACAAAAGTTCATAAACAAACAAATAACCATAAATATGCATCTTATCACTATTTTTTGGAATCAAACTATTAAACAATCACAATACTATTGAAAAAACCTAATAAGAACAACAATTCAATCATTTGAAATCATGCAAAAACAAAAAATTCACTTACTTCTATGTATAAAATAGTGATAGAAGTGCAGACACAGTTCCAGTGGGGCCTTCAATGACGTGAAAAACTTCTTTTGAGGCTCTTGGGAAACTAAGACTATGTCTATAAACCGCGTACGATGCTACATTAATAACCACATACGCGTTGTTAGTCCATAAAATGTTGACAAGCCCAATGATATACTTTTTTCCCATTCTGGACTAATAAGTAGCGCGTACACACTCCTAAGCCTAGAAAATTTTATCCCAGGGTAATGAATAATGGGATCAGTACCCTATATGCGGTTACAAGTAATAAGTACCGCGTATGCACTCCTTTGCCTTAAAAAAGTTATGGCAAAGCAGTAAACTAATAGTTTCAGTACCCCGTACACTCTATTGGTAGTAGAAAATATGTGAATGAAAAGGGAGAGAGAGAGAGAGAGAGAGAGAGAGAGAGAGAGAGAGAGAGAGAGAGAGAGAGAGAGAGTAGGGTGGAGTGAGAGAGGAGGGGGCAGAAGGGAAGGAGGTTGGGAGAGAGGGAGAGAAGAGGAGGGAGGGTGGGAGAGAAGAAGGGGTATGGAGGAAGGGAGAGGGAGAGTAGGATGGAGGGAGGGAGAGGAGAGGGGAGAGAGAGAGAGAGGGGGGAGGGAGAGAGAGAGAGGGAGAGGGAGAGAGAGAGGGAAGGAGGGAGAGAAGAGGAGGGAGGGTGGGAGAGAAGAAGGGGTATGGAGGAAGGGAGAGGGAGAGTAGGATGGAGGGAGGGAGAGGAGAGGGGAGAGAGAGAGAGGGGGGGAGGGAGAGAGAGAGGGGGGGGAGGGAAGGTAGAGAGAGGGAGAGAGGTAGAGGGAGGGAGAGAGGGAGAGAAGAGGGGGGGAGAGAGAGAGAGAGAGAGAGAGAGAGAGAGAGAGAGAGAGAGAGAGAGAGAGAGAGAGAGAGAGAGAGAGAGAGAGGGGGGAGAGAGAGAGAGAGAGAGAGAGAGAGAGAGAGAGAGATAGAGAGAGAGAGAAGCGGGGGGAGGGAGATAGGAGGGGGGTGGAAGGGAAGGAGGGAGGGAGAGAGGGAGAGAATAGGGGGAGGGTGGGAGAGAAGAAGGGGTATGGAGGAAGGGAGAGTAGGGGGGAGGGAGGGAGAGGAGAGGGGAGAGGGAGAGAGAGAGGGGGGAGGGAGAGGGAGAGAGGGAGATGGAGAGAGAGAGGGGGGAGGGAGAGGGAGAGGGAGAGAGAGGGAGAGGGAGAGAGAGAGGGAAGGAGAGAGAGGGAGAGAGAGAGAGGGGGGAGCGAAGGTAGAGAGAGGGAGAGAGGTAGAGGGAGGGAGAGAGGGAGAGAAGAGGGGGGAGGGAAGGAGGGAAAGGGAGAGAGAAAGGACACATGACACCATATGACTGATCTCGATTGTGACTATAGGAATTACAAAAGAAGAGAAAGAGGGAGGGAGAGAAGAAGAGAGAGGGATGGGGTATGGATGAAGGGAGAAGGGGAGAGAGTGAGTGAGAGAGAGGGATGGGGTATGGATGAGAGAGAGAGAGAGAGAGAGAGAGAGAGAGAGAGAGAGAGAGAGAGAGAGAGAGAGAGAGAGAGAGAGATCAAATCCAAGACACAATATGACCCTTAGAACATAATATGACTTGGGGCCATAGGGTGTCCTAAGGGGTCATATGACACTATATTATCCCTTAGCACACCATAGGACCTATAAAGACACCAAATGATGTTCTAAGGGGTCATAGAACACCATAGGACATTTTAGAACACCATATGGTGTTTTTATGGGTCATTGGTGTCCTGAGGGGTCTTAAGGGGTCACAGGACACCATATGGCCTCTTTGGAAACAATACAACCTCTAATGACACCTAAGGGGTCATATGGTGGGCTAATAAAATGATATATTAAATTTAAAGTTATGAATAGAACATCATGCAATGAGACTCCAAGTGAACAAACAATGAGACTTCGCTAAAAAGAAAGTGTAAGAGCTTGACCTAACCCTAAGAGTACTTCCTAAGTTCTAAAACATATGATGCTATTAAATTTGCAAGGTTATAAGATTGATCTCGATTGTGACTATAGGAATTACACACTTGATTTCTTTCATGGGTATGTATTGTTCCAAGCTGTATGACAAGTGATGATCATCATATACTACCACTGCCATGCATACAACAAACTTTAATTTATTTAGGTGATAGACATTGTGTAACAACATGGGAACTCTCACATACCCACCACTATCATTCTACATGACATCATTTATGTTACTCTCCCTCTTTCTCTTCCTACATGTTGTTTCCTTTTGAAAAACATATTGCAGGTACTCTGACTCATCATGTTGCTTTGTTGACACTATTTTCCACATCTTCTTTGCTCATTAAAAACACATTCGAGAAGAATATTGCTACAGGTTTCCTTGTTTGTCATAGTAATACACCCGTGGTTCAATTTCAAACCCTATTCCTCCTATTCAATATACACACACAAACCCATCAGTCAATTTTGTTAGGAGAGCATACATGATAAAAATCAAAGAGGAAGTTGCAGACAAGAAATAAATTCACTTACTTCTATAGAAGTGTAGACACAGTTGCAGTGGGGTATGGAGGGAGGGAGGGAGAGAAGAAGAGAAAGAGGGATGGGGTATGGAGGAAGGGAGAAGGGGAGAGAGTGAGGGAGAGAGGGATGGGGTATGGAGGAAGGGATAAGGGGAGAGAGGGAGGGATGGGGTATGGAGGAAGGGAAAAGGGGAGAGAGAGAGAGAGAGAGAGAGAGAGAGAGAGAGAGAGAGAGAGAGAGAGAGAGAGAGAGAGAGAGAGGCACCTTGTATGCATTTGAGAGGGGGAGACAATACACTTACATGTGTACATATATGTTTAATATACTATATATATATACATATATTATATATTATATGTATATACACATATTATATATACAATATCATATTATACACATTATATATTACATATATTATATGTATATACACATATTATATATAGAATATCATATTATACAATAGTGTGTACGCATTGTTTATAGTAAAAAGAGTGCGTACTTGTTGTTTATAGGAAAACAAGCGCATGCGCGTTGCTTACACCATAAGTACCCCATACGCGCTTTTGACTATTTAGGCTTGGAAATAGGTCTGGATGACAAAGCTACGATTTGGAAGTTTGATTTCCCTCCATTTCTCTTACTTTTGACGCGTTTTATTTTATCAACTTGGTTTATCGACTTTGTCATCATCAAGTGGGTATTTCTAAAATTGCCACCATATTTTCACCCATCTTCTTAGCTTTCTAACCATATAATTTTTTTTCAATTTGAACAAAAGTAACATATTATTATTGAATTTCTTTTACCAGTGTCTCCATGGTTCTCATAGACAGAGGTGCACCATTTTTTGAATAACTTTTGATATACTTATCCAAATTTAAAAAACTTTATATATTATTGTAGTGCACTTGATTCTTTACAATTTAAAAAAAAATGTATTTTCGATTTGTTTAGTGCAACTGATGCTTCACGCACGAACATGTACCTAATTTTCAAGATGTGCTCGATTGGAAAAATCATAAAAAAAAAATACTCAACAAAAAATTACAAACAAATACACATATTCTAGTGCTCAAACTTAACTATCTTTCTGCCAAAGGATTTGTCAAAATACTAAATCTAACTATTACTTTTTTGATGCGCACGTCAGACACTATGTTATGTTTTTTAGAAAAAATCAGGGTCAGTTTTTTGTGCGTGAAGGATTTGACCCCCTTAATCTTATCCAATTTTGAAAAATTTTAGTAGTTTGGAAACTAGATTCAGTGTACTACAATATTTTTTCTTTGATTATCTTCATATCTTGAGTGGATGACTTTCAAATTTTACCTCCAAGTTCAGATTCACCTGATTTCAGAAAAAAAGTGTCCACTTATACGCCCCTTTTTGACCACCATCTTTGTGCATGTACCCACCGAGGTTACTCCTTATAGGTTATTGATTCTAACAAGGCATTCTAGTCAATCCCTTAACCGGGTGATTCCTAATAGGATCAGTTGTTAATAGGGATTTTTGTAAATCTTTAATAGGCTAGGCTCCTAACAGGGTGAACTTCAGAAGAGTTCAAATAGCTATCTTGTGAGTCTCATCTCACCATGGTTTTTACCTATTTGGGTTTCTACGTCAAAAAAATTTGTGTCAAGTGGTGAATGTTTTTGTGGTTATGTTTTCATGATTGATTTAATTAACTACTTAACTACTTTGATAAGTCATGATAACTGGAAGCATTGAGAAATGAAGTTTGTTGATATATGAAAAAGCATTTGGATGTTTATGAGTTTGAAGTTGTTTACTATCAAATTGTTGTAATAGTCAACGTGGTTCATCTTATGAGTTTTTCTCTTGATAGTGGTATTACATTATTAGTTCTTAGTTTACTTTGAGAGATTTATTTTTGAGATTGGTGAAGTTTGTATTAGTTTTTCTATCTACTGATTCACCCCCCCTCTTAGTAGTTGACCGGATACCTATTCTTTCATCATACCATCAATATTCAATGAGAAGGTCATGTATAAATAGTAGATGCAAGAAAAGAAGATTGAATAGGTCAAAAAGGAATATGAGGTGCTGGATGAGATTCCTATAAAATAAAATGCCATTGGTACCTAATGCTCAACAACAAAAAAATATCCCACAAACTCTTGCAAGTGTTAGACATTCTATGAGTTTAATTAGGCCTCCTGAAAGTTTTTCTCCTTCATTGTATTCTATTTTATTAACTGATTCTATGAACCAAAAGGATATGAAGAAGCAATGTAGATGGATGCCAAACATTAGTAGGAGAAAGACATGAAAGATGAAATGGATTCCTTGGTGAAGAATCAGACTTGGGACTTAGTCTCATTACCTGCAGGAAAAAGAGCTTTGCTAAATAAATAGGAGGTTTTAAAGGTTTTGCACAAAAAAGGGTATAGATTTTGATGAAATGTTTTCTCTAGTTGTAAAAATGACTTCAATTATAACTATTCTAAGTCTTGTGGCTATAGAAAAATTGCATCTTGAACAACTAGATGTTAAAACAACTTTCCTCCATGGGGATTTGGAGGAAAGAATATACTTGCAACAACCATAGGGATGTGAGGTCAAAGGTAAAGAGTAGTTAGTGTGCAGGTTGAAGAAGAGTTTGTATGGCCTAAATAAAGCACCTCGACAATGGTATTTAAAATTTGATAGTTTCATGGATGAACAAGGTTACCATAGATGTCATTCTGATCATTGTGTTTATTTTAAGAGATTGGATAATGGCAGTTATATTATCTTGTTACTTTATGTTGATGACATGCTTGTTGCTAGCTCTAACATGCAGCATATAAATGAACCTAAACAAAAATTAGAAAATTAATTTGCTATGGAGGATTTGGGTGTAGCTAAGCAAATCCTTGGTATGAGGATTTCACGGGACAAAAAAAATAGAACATTAACTTTGTCTCAAAGTGGGTATATAAAGAAGGTGTTGAAAAGATTTAACATGCAGAATGCAAAAGTAGTTGGTACACCTTTGGCTAGTCATTTCAAATTGACTGCATAGATGTATCAAAAGACATAGGAAGAGGTAAATAAAATGTCTAACATCCCATATTCATCAGCTATTGGAAGTCTGATGTATGCGATGGTATACACATGACCAGATATTGCACAGGCAATGGGAGTTGTGAGTGGGTACATGAGCAATTCAGGAATGGAACATTGGAATATTGTCAAATGGATTCTCATGTATTTGAGAGGTACTTATAGAAAGACCATTATGTTTCAAAGGATCAAATTCTTCTCTATGAGGATATGTTGACTCAAATCGGGTAGGTGATATTGATACAAGGAGGAGTACTACATGGTATGTTTTTACTGTAGGGGAACTACAATTAGTTGGATTTCTAGACTGTAAAATATTGTTGCACTTTCAACCACTGAGGCTAAGTATGTAGCGGGTACTGAAGCTAACAAGGAGATTATTTGGTTTCAATGTTTTCTAGAGGAACTGGGCTAGATGCAGGAGTATATCCCATTGTATATTGATAGCTAGAGTGTCATTCATCTTGTAAAGAAATCTTCTCTTCATTCAAGGACAAAACACATTTAGCTCAAGTACCACCTCATACAGTTTGTTTTGGAGGATGGCCAGTTACTTCTTGAGAAGATTCACACAAGTGACAATCGTGTAGATACGTTCATGAAGGTAGTCCCGCAAGAGAAGTTGATTTCCTCCTTAGTTTCTCTCATCCTTCTTGACTAAAAATCATGGAATTAAGGAACAAATGCATGTCCAAGAGTTTTATCTAGTGGGAATTGCAAGTTTAGTCCTATCATCCACGATCAATCTCCAAGTGGGAGATTGTTTAGTGTGGAGCGTGATCAATCTCCAAGTGGAAGATTGTTGATATGTGGCTACTGATCATGCAAGTAGTGTACACTCTTTATGTATCCTCGTTGCCCCCAAAGTGGGGGTTCGGGGGTGGCAACCCCCAAGGAAATTTGATTTTCCATTTGTTTTGTTAAAAAAAATGACATTGAAAAACCCCTAAAATAACTTACTTTGTATGTTGCCCTAAAAAAAATTGCATGTTATAAGTGGCTCGAATGAAAAAGGCATTGTAATGGTGTTGTACTAATTTACTGGATAATAAGAAAAGATTGGATGACTATGTTCTGTGGATGTCGCCCATCTTGGGTGAACCACGTTAAATCTCTGTGTTATTTGTGTTATGCATTTTTCTTCATCTTTTGTGTTTGTATCTGCATATAATTGTTAAATTATATTTGCTCCGAAACTGCCTAAATCCTAGCACCATGTCCAATTGCAAAAAGAGGTGATGAAAAATGCTTTCAAGAGGGTTCTCAATAAAATCAAATACACTCAAAGAGAATTTGATTAGATAGAGAAGGGTGTGTGTAGGAACGTTGAGGGGCCAAACAAGGCCCTTAAGTGGCAATGAAATTATAGAAAATCAGAGTTAGGAAACTTGACACAAAAAAATGAATAGGTTATCTATATAATTTCAAAAATACGTAACAATATATTTGTAGAAAATTGAATATAGTTTCTAAGCTACTAGTTGTTTTCTAAGAAAAAGTAAATCTATTTGGTGAAAATTTGAAATTTGAATGCAGTAGTACTAGATTTTTTTAGGAAAAAGATAAAAAGAAAGTGTATACTTGACCAACCTATGTACAAGAAGAACATAATATTTTTTTTATGAACTTAAAATATAAGTAGAGGACACATCCCTGGATGTAGTGCATATTTTTTTATAATTTTTTCCAGGTTAAAATAATTAGTTATGAAATTTTTACTAGAACTTTTTAAAAATATAAAAGCTCGTATGCCTAACCACCATAACTTGGTCAAAAATTTATAATTTTTTTAATCCTATAGTACATGAAACATAGAAGGTCATTCATTTTTTATATTTAAAAAATGTGAAACTATTTGAAAGTTATAGATATTTTTCAATCAATCTATCAATAAGGACTTTAGTCATAATGTACATGTAGAAAATCAATGAAAATTATTTGTTAAATTCAAAATCAAGCATAATTTATATTGGTGGAAACATGACAATTTCCCTAATAAACCTTTTTCATTTCATCAAATTTGAATAAAAATAAATTATCAACCACATGGGAAAAGTATGGAAAATCGAGGAAAAGTTCTAAACAAGTTTTTGTTGTTGAATTTATAGGTTTGGCATGTCCAATCCAAATCCCATATATATATATATATATATATTATTAGGACCATAAAAAAAATTATGAGAGTGATGAGTGGGAAGGTGAGCACTAGGTTTTTAGGAGGAGGGGAGGATGAGGAAGGTAATGGGAATGGTTTGCGTTTTCACTTGGTCGAAGATTTGGCCCTTTTCTTGGTATTCTTGGTTTTGGGGTTCTTGGTTTTGTCTCCTTCTATAGGGTGCCCTACTTTGGGTTTGTGGGAGACTACTTCCTATGCTTCAATTATACAGTTGAGGGGTTTTGGCCCTTAGACCTATTGTTCTACTTGCAGGGACCAATTTATGGGTCTTTCTTGTTGTTCCTGTGGAGGCTGTAATGGTTTGGGGCTATCTGCTTTGTCCCTCCTATGTGTGGGTATTCTTTCATTACCTTGTATGTGTGTGTGTGTGTGTATGTGGCTATCTAGGTCATGATGTTTGTGGTGGGTGGGATTCAATGCTTCGTGAATCTTTCCGACCAACTTCGCAATGCTTCATTTTGAGTGATGGAGATGCGACCCCTATTCTACATGGGCTTTTTTGGGCTGCACTTTCTAGCATGGAGTCTTCTTGGGTTGCATCTGCATTCTCTTATGGGGGCTTGTTGTTAGTGTTTGGAGATTCCCTACTCTCTTCTCACTTTCTATGGCTTGTGGACTAATTGTGCATGAGGATTTCCCATTTCTCTTTGAATGTGCACTTTTCTTTGGAGTTTTCTATGTTGCATTCCTCCATCCTGCCATTATCTAATTTGAGGATTGTTGGTGGTTCTGATTTTGTAGATGAGTTCAGTGTTGATTTTTCTATCATGTATGGGGACTACATGCTATTTCAAGGGGGTTCAAACCTCTCTCCTTTTGGGGTCTCCTATGTGGCTTCTAGGTTTTCTTCTTTTGTGGCCTTAGTGGAGGGATGTGTGTACACAGTTCCTATGGAGGTGGTTATTGTGTTTTTGGTTGCTCCTACTCTTCTTGAGGTTGTTTGGAATAGAAACATGGCTTGTGATCCTATTGAGGTGGATTATTGGGGGGTTGTTAGTGTTTTAGCCCCTAGGCTATCTAGAGGTGGACAACACTGGGGGTGTTTGTGTCTTCTTCTTCTTCTAATGACGGGTTTTCCTTTGGTGTTAGTAGTTTTTTTTTGTTTGCGGGTGGGCGTTGGCTGCATAATGAGGGATGGTTACCCTATGGGCACTTAACCATTTTTTGCTTTTCTTATGTCATACTCACTATGTTGGTGATTGCTAACTTCCTTTGGTGGATTCTATCATCTTGGGTTTTGAAACTTGCCCCCTTTTCCCCTTTCTCTCTTGGTTCTAGTTTCTCTCTAAGGGGGAGATGCTTAACTGTTATGGATCACTAGATGAAGAGGAACCTTAATGTTGGTTTGTTGTCTCTTAGAGACTCTACTACAAATAGACCTATCAAGGTGGTTCACTTTGTTGTGTTTGTAGGGAAAAGGTTATGAGATGTGTTACTACTTATCAAGTTGCCATTCGTTGTATGTCAAAGTTATACTATATACTCTAGTCGGTTATCTCTACCAAGATATTCAGTCGGTATGCACAGTCTAGTTAGCTACAAAAGAAAGTAGTCTCAGAGCGCAGTATACATTGAGTTGTCTACCGAGTATCATTTCATATATACTAAGCAACAAAGATGACACACTGAGTGAACCATGTTACCAGATTCATTGAACCTGGACATACATATGAAAACGTGTTACAAGATCAAGGCACATCTAACTGTTATCATATTGGAAATTGCACTTAAAGATTGTGTATGATGTTGAGTTCATCTAACTAATGAAATATCTTGCATGGTTATTCATTCGATAAATCATATTTGTAAGATCGAAGCAATGAATGGATCACCATCATAAGAGATCTATTTATACAGCATGAGTTAAGAATTAAAAAAGTGTGTGCATGAGTATAAGAAGACTGTTACAGAGACATAGAGGTCACTGAGAAGGTTTTCAGAGAATAGTCAAAGAACAAAGTAAATAGAAGGGTTTACCGAGTTACTATATGGGTTACCGAGGTATGCTATAAGCAAGGTAATCTATTTTGAGCACATAGAATCTGCTATAACATTCCAGATGTAAAGTTGCAAATATTTGTAATGATTTTATTGTAATATTTTGAAGTTGTAAGAGAAACATTTAATAGGGTAAAAGACTCTAATCAAGTCTATAAATTGGAAAGCCTCTAACTAGGTGTAGCATTTAGATTAAGTGTTGTAAAATCCTTTAGCAAGGTAGATCTAATAGATCTTGATACTCCTAACAGGGTAAGCTATCAGAAATAGCTAAACATGTGGCTCTAACCAAGCACTCTTTATTATTGCAGTAGTGAAGTTGTGGGTGCCATCCCCACCGCATTTTTTCTCTCTAACCAAGAGTTTCTGTGTAACCAAAATATATGTGTTATGGAGTGAATCATGTATAATTTTTATCTATTTGTTTTAGCTTTATATTATGTTACTGCACTATTCGGTTTATGCATAATAGTAAAATTATTATTGAAGAAAGGTTTTGGAGTACTGATTCACCCCTCCCCTCTCAGTACATTAGCTTTCCATATTGGGCCTAACAAGATGCCTTTCAAAACTCGTTGTTAGTTTTTTGTTTCCTTCACTATTTGTCTAGAGTAAGGATTTTGTTTGGGTCTTCATTGAGGGTTCTTTCCTAAACCCCTTTGTTCTGAGAATGAAAGCATGTTGAGGGTTCAAGACCCTTGTTCCTACCAGTAGGATGCTCCAATCAAAAACCCTATTTTCAAAAAAGGGGTGTCCTCTTTTTTGGTGTCGGGTGGTCTTACGGCTTGTGATATTTTCCTAGTTTTGTTTGGGTACGGGCCCTCTCTCATTTTTTTGTTTTTGTAAGGATACGAGCCCTCTCCCACTTGTTATTAATCAAAACATTATATATTTTTTTAAAAGATATATAAATATTTATATAAATTTAAATATTATTAATACATATATATATATATAATATGATATAATTTATGATATTAGTATATAATATATATATAATATTATATATACTTGATATAAAATTTGATATTATAATTATATCCATCTATCCCTCTTATACTCTCCCTCTTGGAAACTCTATCCCTCTCTCTACAAGTCTACCTGTCTCACTATCCCTCTTGTCTTACACCTATTTGTACCCAACTCTCCTCATCACTCTTCCTCTCTACATACCCAGTACATCTATCTTTATCTCTCTTAATCTCAATCTCCTCATAAAATCCTACTCTTCCTCTCCCTTTCTTTCTACCTCTCTCCCCTTCCTCTATTATTAGATATTTATGTCTGCTCCCACCCTCTCTAGATACCTAAATATCACTTTTTTGTCCCACCTTACCTACATCTTTATCTCCCCTTCCATTCATACTCTCTATTCCATTATCGACCACCTTTATAAATACATCTCCCTATATGGACCTACACTCCCACTCTCCCTCTTGGTCTCTCTCTCTCCCTCCCACCTTATGTCTATCTCTAACTATCTCTCCTCATCCTCTTTATTCAACCTATCAATCTCCTCTCTCTCTCTCTCTTCTCCATAGTACTTCTATCTTTAAATCCCTCCCTCCCAAATTCCCACCTCCCCTACTATCCTTCTCTCTCTCTCTCTCTCTCTCTCTCTCTCTCTCTCTCTCTCTCTCTCTCTCTCTTCCCTCTCTACTTAGATGTTTATCAACAATCCCTTCATTCCCTCTCTCTACTTATATCTCACTTTATCCCTCCTAAATTGCCAATGTCCATCTCTCACATTCCCTCTATACATCTCTCTTTCTACTCACTTGAGACCTCTATGGTAGAAACATGATTTTTGTTGCACCAAAAGATCAACTTGTTAATGCTCAAAATAACCATGATATTTAATGAATACATGGGAGGTGGTTAAGCCATGTCGCAAACCCAAGCGTTGCATTGTACAACACAAGGAGACCAAGGGCGTACACCTTCCAACAATTGTCCATGTGAAAACATGATTGTCGTTGCACCCAAAGATTGACCTGTTAATTCTTGATACAACTGTGATATTTAATGGATCTTCGAGATGTGGTTAAGCCATATTGCAAACCTAAGCACTGCACTGCACAACACATGTAGACCAAGAGTACACACCTTACAACACTCTATGCATACATACTCCTCTAGATACCTCTCCTCCTACTTTGCCTCTTGAAATATGTCCCTCCCTCCTACCTTATGTTTATCTTGAACCACCTATCTTCATCCCCTTTGATTAACCTCACAATCCCTAATCTCTCTTCCTCCCTATCTCTCTCTCTCTCTCTCTCCCCCTTTGTCTATCCTTTCCCATCCTACCTACATATCTCTCTCTCTCACTAGCTCATTCCATCCTTCTATGTCTTTCAATACCCCCTCTCTCCCTCCCTTCCTCCCTCTCTCTCTATCCTTTCTACCCTACCTAGATAACTCTCTATCATTCCCTCCCTCCTTGCATCGCTACTTGGGGTATGACTGATGGTATGATGAAAGAATAAGTATCCAGTAGAATACTAAGAGGGGGGGTGAATCAGTATACTGAAAAACTGATACAAAGTTCCCAAACTCAAATTCAATCACACAAAGTAAACATATCATAGTTAAGATCAATATTCATAAGAATACTTGACATCAACCGGTTTGACTGTTATGACAACTTAAGAGTAAACAACTCCAATCTTGTAAACATCAACAATTCTTAATCATATCTCAACATATTCATCTCTCAATGCTTCTAGTTATCATGCCTTATCAGAAGTTAATCAAATCAATAAATAAGATCATAACCACAAAAACATTCACCACTTGACAAATATTTATACGTGGAAAACCCAAATAGGTGAAAACCATGGTGAGATGAGACTCACAAGGATAGCTATCTGAACTCTTCTGAAGTTTGTCTTGTTAGGAATTAATCTTGTTAAAGCTTTACAATAAGTCTTGTTAAGAACTAATTCCAGTTACGAACCACCCGATAAAGGGATTTACAAATATGCCTTGATGAAAAGAACAATACCTTATTAGGAGTAACCTCATTGGAGGATTTAAGAATCCAAGCTAATGGACCACCTTGTTATAGGATTTAATAAGTAACCAAGCCTGTTAGAGCTTACCCAGTTAAGGGATTTCACTTCTGCTATAATTGTTAGAAAGCAATAGGTTTTCTTGATCTGTCTGAATAGCACTACATTTGCTTGATCACATCCTTTTAAGCTTCAATTTTCCTTACTCAAAGTGCAAATCCATTCACCGGTTAGGAAACTACACACTCAACAGGTTTCTGCCAATCTTACCGACAACTTTTACAAACAACTTCATCGACGTTAAATACAAATCAATTAGGTCACCAACACAACAAAAACATAATTCTCATCATCGAGATTACAAACAAGTCAGTACAATCTTGACCATTAGAAATCATAACAATCTCTTCATATTCTTCAATAAAATTCCAACCGCTCCATGATCACCACTTCATCGGACTTTGTAACTCATCACGTGTTGTGCATTAGATGAAATCCACTTTTCTCCTTCCCTAGACAACCAACAAACACGTGAAAACAATCTGAACTTATCCTCATACAATGATCACACATGTCTCCATCATTACCACTCATCAGATAATAAACCAATAAACTTGATCGGTTAGGGTTTACCAGTTACATTGCTTAGAAAGGTTTAACCCTTTATACCGGTTTACTAGTTCAACTCACAAACTTAACACACCAATTTACAACATCTTCCACAAAGCTCTTCTTACTGGTTACTAGCCAATATAAAAAATAACAATATCAATAATATCATGATTACCATTACTGGTTCAATTAACATCAATGACAACATGTCATTAATGCAATCTATATGCAAAATGCCAACAAACTAAAAATGCCAACAATCTCCCCCTTTGGCATTGATGGCAATACAAATATCAATGCCTCTGATTGCTACTTTAGATTACCAAGTATTCACCTTTCTCTGTCTGTCTTCAGCTTGCCGCTGGTTCACCTAATTAGACACATAATTCTTCTCCTCAATCACATAATTATTCTCCCCCTTTGACAAAAATGCCAAAGTGAAAGTAAAAACAGGTAATTTTGCTCTCACTATGCATCAACAACATACTACAACTTGATGCTCCCCCTGTTCAATACATCCACTCCTTCATTAATCCATGTAAGATTCTACAAGTAATTTAGGGATTGATGCAATCAACATCATGCTCAATCAACTTCATGAAGAGGGACAACCCCCAATTGACTTCTAAGATACTCAAAAGTGGTCTTAGGTAGAGGTTTGGTAAAGATATTTGCAAGCTGCTCCTTGGTAGAAACATGCTCCAAGATAACATCTTTACTTTGAACTTTTTCCCTCAAGAAGTGATACTTCAATTCAATGTGCTTAGTCCTTGCATGCAAAACAAGATTTTTAGAAATGTTTATTTCACTTGTATTATCACACAAAATCTTTATTGGTTCTGAGATTTTCATCTTAAAACCTTCCAAAATGTGCCTTATCCAAATAGCTTGTGTGCAATTCATATAAGTTGCTACATACTCAACTTCAGTAGTAGATTGTGAAGTACAACTCTTCTTTTTGATATTCCATGAAACTAGCCTTCCTCCTAGAAAGAATGCTCCACCGATAGTACTCTTTTGGTCATCAATATTTCCTGCCTAATCAGCATCTATGTATTCCTTCAAATCAAAATTTCCACCATATGGATACCATAACCCATAGTCAATAGTACCTTTCAGATATCAAAAAATTCTCTCGGTTGCCATCAGATGTGCTTCATTTGGATTCTTTTGAAATGTAGTGACAATACCAACTGCATGGGAAATATCCGGTCGACTGTGAACAACATAGTGTAATTTTCCAGTCATTGACTTGTATTCCTTTTCATCTACAAACTTAGATGCATCTTCCTTGGACAACTTACAACTTGTAACCATTGGTGTTCCAACTGGTTTACAGTCACTCATACCAAAAGTCTTCAAAACCTCTTTCACATTCTTAGATTGAGTAATGAAAATACCATTCTTCATTTGTTGTATTTGCAAGCCTATGAATTTTTTTATTTCCCCTACTAATGACATCTCAAACTCATTCTTCATTTCATCTGCAAAAAAATTACTCATGTCATCATTACCTCCAAATATAATGTCATCAACAAATACTTCATTGACCAGTATTTCATCTCCTTGAGACTTGAGATAAATGTTGTTGTCATCACTGGTTCTAGCAAAGCCTATCTTCATCAGATGTGTATGAAGTCATTCATACCATGCTTTGGGTGCCTGGTTTAATCCATACAAAGCTTTATGGAATTTGCATATCATGTCTTCCTTATCTGTCAATGCATAACCATCAGGCTGCTCTATATAAACCTCTTCTTCCAATATTCCATTCAAAATTGTGGACTTAACATCCATATGGTATACGTTGAACTTCTTATGAGCTGCAAATGCAACTAAAGTTCCGACACCTTCCAGTCTTGCTACTGGTGCAAAATTTTCTCCATAATCTTCTCCTTCTTCTTGCGCATAACCTTTATAGACTTATTTTGCCTTGTTGTGAACTACAACACCATCTTCATTTAACTTGTTTCTGAACACCCATTTAGTACCTATAAAATTCTTGTTTACCAGTTGGGGTACCAGGGTCCAAGTGTTGTTCTTCTCAATTTGATCCAATTCCTCCTCCATAGCTTTAACCTAATGATCATCACCAAATGCCTCCTCAACACTTCTAGGTTCAAAGATGGAGATGATGCAAGATTTCTCTCTTATTCTCCTTCTAGTTAGGACTCCAACATCCTTATCCCCAATAATCTATTCAGGACTGTGATTCGGTCTCACATAACTAGGAATAACATGATCATTCCCTTCAGGTTCAACTTCTTCATTATCATCTTCTTTTGAAATTATTTGTTTTGATTGAACAAGTACATCAGGATTTGCTTTACCAGTTTTCGATTTAACAGTTTTAGGTTCCAAAAGAAAAATGCAAGGATCTTCATCCTTTTTCGTTGAATTGGTTCCTTCAGAGACTTCAGGATATTGATCTACATGAACATCAACACTCTCAACAATTCTTTGTGTCTGGTTGTTGAAGCATTTATAGGCCTTACTCTTGGTGGAATAGCCAAGAAATGTGCCTTCATCACTCTTAGCTTCAAAATTGCTTATGTAATCACCTCTTTTAATTAAACATTTTCTTCCGAATATCTTAAAATAGCTAACATCAGGTGTTCTCCCATACCAGTACTCATAAGGGGTCTTGTTCTTACCTCTTTTCACTAGAACTCGGTTCAATGTGTAGACAACTGTACTTATAGCTTCTTTCCAAAATGTTTTCCTTACACCTCCTTGTATCAACATAGTCCTAGTAGCTTCAACCACTGACCGGTTGTTTCTCTCTGCTATACCATTTTGATGTGGTGTCCTTGGTGCAGAAAGTTGCCGCTTGATACCATTCTCATCATAGTACCTAGTGAATTCCTCAGAAGTAAATTCACCACCTTGATCTATTCTCAGATATTTTATCTTTTTGCCACTCTATTTCTTAGCTAAGGCCTTGAATGCCTTGAATTTACCAAAATATTCATTCTTATACTTCAAGAATGTGACCCACATCATCCTTGAACAATCATGAGTGAAGATCATAAAATATTTGTCACCTTGAATGCTTCTTGTTCTTATTGGTCCACATAGATCTGTATGAACCAAATCTAACAAGTGCTCTGCTAAGAAGGACTTGCTCTTGAAAGTTGAAGAAGTCATCTTTCCTAACTAACATTCTTTACAAAAAGTATTAACCGGTTTGTCTAGCTACGATAGACCTCTTACTATCTTAGACTTGCTCACTTTAACAATATTGTCAAAATTTATATGACAAAATCTCCTATGCCAAAGCTAGCTATCATCTATTTTTGCAATCAAATAGTTGCCAACTTTAGGGTTAAGATGAAATAGATTACCTATGGTCAGTTTCCCGGTTGTAATCAATTCACCTTTGTTGTCAAAGATTTTGCACATACCATTTCTAAACTTCAGTGGGTATCCTCTGTCATTAAGTTGTGCCACACTTAAAAGATTATGCTTTAGGCATTCAACCCAATAAACATCATCAGCACTGATTTTCCCATTAAGAGAAATAACTCCCTTACCTTTAACCATATAGGGTGAGTCATTGCCAAATCTAACAACACCGCCATCAAATTCCTTTAGGGAAATAAATTTGTTCCGATCACTAGTCATGTGATGTGAACAACCACTATTAATGATCCAATCATCAGAGCTATCCATCCTAGATACTAGTGCCTCCTGATCTGATATTTCTTCCTTAATAGCTACAAACACAATATCTTCACTAACATCATCATCATATTATTCATCAGTAATACCACTGAGAATAGCTACAAGACAGTCCCTCTTGCCTTTACCCTTATACTTCTTAAATTTGTCTCTCTTGTATTCATTTTCACCATTAGGGCAATTAGCAGCTATATGACCAATATTGTTGCATGAAAAACATTTTAAAGGTAGCTTACCTCTATATTTACCGGTGCCTCTAGGCAGTCGTTTTGCCAACAATGCTTCAAGTTCTACTAAGTTGTCTTCGTCATCAGTATCGCTGCTGGATCTAGATTCATAGCTATGGCCGGTATCTTTACTTCTTTTGATAGATGAGTTAGAGATAGAAGCTCTAAATGAAAATTCTGATTTTTGTACACTGCAATCATAGCCATTTAATTCAAAAGTAGTAAGTTTGGCAATAATAGAGTCAAGAGATACCTTTGTCTTGTCAATGGATTTCAGCTCCTCAATAGCTACAACTTGGATAGCATAGACCGGTAACAAGGTTCTCAGTACCTCATTGATCACTGTGACATCTTCCACTTTCCCTCCTGCACTCTTTATTTCACCAACTATCTCTTTTATCCTTTGACCATACTACTGGATATTCTCACCTTCAGACATTCTCATGTCATCAAACTTTCCTCTTAGACTCTCCTCTTTAGCAATCTTAACATGCTCATCACCGCTATAAATCTCTTCAAGTTTTTTCCACACTTCATATGTAGTTTCAAGACCATGAACATCTACATATTAAACATTAGAAAGGGAACTGATAATAGCCTCTAATGCTTGGTGATTTTCTTGTTGTTCTTTCTTCTAATCATCAGTCAGGGTTCCAGTTAGTGTAATATACTTAGTTTCTATATGATCCCAATACTGACTACCAAGACTCTTAATGTTAATCTTCATTATGTCATTCCATATTCTATAGTTATCTTTGTTGAACTTTAGACCTTCTTTCTTCATCATGATCTACAAGATATTTTCTTCAAGCTATTAGACTTTTAGATAAAAGAGGACCTGGGATGCTCTAATACCAATTTATGGTATGATGAAAGAATAAGTATCCGGTAGAATACTGAGAGGGGGGGTGAATTAGTATATTGAAAAACTAATACAAAGTTCCCAAACTCAAATTCAATCACACAAAGTAAACATATCATAGTTAAGATCAATATTCATAAGAATACTTGACATCAACTGGTTTGACTATTATGACAACTTAACAATAAACAACCCCAATCTTGTAAACATCAACAATGCTTAATCATATCTCAACATATTCATCTCTCAATGCTTCTAGTTATCATGCCTTATCAGAAGTTAATCAAATCAACAAATAAGATCATAATTTCAAAAACATTCACCACTTGACACAAATGTTTATATGTGGAAAACCCAAATAGGTAAAAACCACGGTGAGACGAGACTCACAAGGATAGATATCTAAACTCTTATGAAGTTCTCCCTGTTAGGAGCCAAGCCTATTAAAGCTTTACAATAAGTTTGATTAAGAACTAATTCCGGTTAGGAATCACCCGGTTAATGGATTTACAAATATGCCTTGATGAAAAACACAATACATTGTTAGGAGTAACCTCGCTGGAGGATTTAAGAATCCAAGCTAATGGACCATCTTGTTAGAGGATTTAATAAGTAAACAAGATTGTTAGAGTTTACCCGATCAAGGGATTTCACTTCTACTGTAACTATTAGAAAAAATAGGTTTTCTTGATCTATCTGAATAGCACTACATTTGCTTGATCACATCCTTTTAAGCTTCAGTCTGCCTTACTCAAAGTGTAGATCCATTCACCGGTTAGGCGACTACACACTCAACAGGTTTCTTTCAATCTTGGCAACAACTTTTACAAACAACTTCATCGACCTTAAATACAAATCAATTAGGTCGGCAACACAACAAAAACCTAATTCTCATCATCAAGATTACAAATAAGTCAGTACAATCTTGAACGCTAGAAATCATAACAATCTCTTCACATTCTTCAAGAAAATTCCAACTGCTCCATGATCACCGCTTCATCGGACTTTGTAACTCATCATGTGTTGTGCATTAGATGTAATCCACTTTGCTCTGTCCCTATACAACAAACAAACATGCCAAAACAATCTAAACATATCCTCATACAATGATCACATGTGTCTCCATCATTACCACTCATTAGATAATAAACCAACAAACTTGATCAGTTAGGGTTTAACAACTGATAGGTTTATTGGTTACATTACATAGAAAGGTTTAACCCTTTACACCGGTTTACTGGTTCAACTCACAAACTTAACACACCGGTTTAGAACATCTTCCACAAAGTTCTTCTTACTGGTTACTAGAAAATATCAAAAACTACAATATCAAAATAACATGAATACCATTACCGGTTCAATTGACATCAGTGACAATATATCATTAATGCAATCTATATGCAAAATGCCAACAAACTAAAAATACTAGCAATGACTTCTCAAGTCTTAATCACCCTTCCTAGTTTTACTTGATTCTTATTTCTTTCCCACCTTCTCCTAGTCTCACTTGATTTTTATATGCTTTTGCATTTTCTTTTTCCATCGGCGTTAAATAAATGGGGGATATTTTTATACCATGCATTTTTTATGAGGAAAATACCCTTGAGTCTAAAGTAGTGTTTAAAAATTAAAGAAAAAGGAAATCCTCAACACATGGTACAAGTTATCCAAAAATTTAGATAGATCTTGTTATATTTATAAGTTCCATACATATCTTATGGAGTTGGTATTTGAATTCTATTTTAATAAGAGAATCAATAGAACAATAAAGAGAATTTTGTTGTAGACAATTCATTCAAGAACCCTACACATTGTTTCTCCTCTCGGAAGCACATGGCAATAGAGTCTACTACTCCCTAAGATTTTTGTTTGTCTCTTAGGTCTCTCCCTCATTCCCTCTCTCTATTGATATATCACTCTATCCCTCCCAACTTAACCGTGGCTCTCTCTCCCTCCTCTTCACTATGTGCTTTTCTCTTAGGTCTCATTCACCCTTTCTAGTTTATATTGATTGTTATTTCTTTCTCACCTTCTCTTAGTCCTAATGTCTAAAATTTAATTTACAGTTCATAAATAAGAAATATGTGTAATACCCTAAAAATGGTCATCTAAACCATGAACCCCTAATCTCGACAACATCACCAAGGTCCTAACCAAAGGCAATTAAATCAATCTTGAGCACACAATTAATTCTTTAATCATCAAATGTCACATGGCAAAATCAATCACTCAATATTAATTAAATATTTATTTAATCAATTAAATCATTCCAAGTAAATCATTTTAAACAATTATCTTATTTATTTTATTAAATATCCTAGCATATTTAATTAAATAAATAAATTTTCCATTAAATCATAAAAAAGAGGAATTAATTTAATTAAATAAATCAATTTGCCATCAAATCTTCAAAAAAGGAAACAAATCAAGAAAGAGGAATTGGAAATTATGAGCACAAATCTTCAAAAATGGAAATAAATCAAACAAGGAATTAATTGACAAAAAAGAATTAAAAAATGAGAAAAGAAATCAATTGGAGATAATCTTGAAAAAAACAAATTAAAAATTGATAGATAATCTCAAAGAAAACAATTAAAACAATTAAATATTAAAATTGAATGAAATAGAGAATAATAGTTTTTTCCTGATTTTAATCTTAAATTTAGTTCAACTTCCTTTAAAATTGATAAAAGCATCCAATCATATCAATTCACCTAGATTGTGCTTCCTCTTGGAAAATCTTGACCACTCATCATCAGTTGATCTTAGCCGTTGGTTTCTTTCTGAATTTTCTATAAATTTAGGTTCATCTCTCACTCAAAAGGAGGCTGGAGAATATATCGTTATTATACTGTTTTTGCTCTAGGATTCATTGACATATTGCATATTAATTGTTTCACATTGATTAAATCATTTAGATTCATATTGCATAAATCTTGTTAGATTAATCTTGCATCCATCTAGCTTAACATCATGCTCATATAGATTAAATCCTTCGTCTTGATGTTGTCTAGTCACTGGTATTGCTGATAATCTGAGAGCAATCTTATACTCACATCTTTTGGAAGGCAATGGGTGGATTTTCTATGGTTTTAATATTCATGATTATATCTGTCTAACCATGCATGTAATGACTTGATTGAAGTGTTGTGTCTTGCAGATACAGATTCTTAGTCCACTTTTCACACACACATTTTTGGCACCCACCATGGGGCTCAAACCCAAAACTACAATATTTCTAATGTTTCTTGAACAAATTTAATGTTTGGTTTTTATAACTAATAAACATGTGTTAAATTTGCAAATAAAAATCTTTCTTTTTAATTGTTCTTCTATGATAGTCAAAAATGGTCTCGGTTTGGAGAGCATAACTTTTTATTGAACCATTGGATCTCAATTAATGTTTGATATGTTGTTTAAAACCAAGTTGTATACAGGTTCACCAAAGGGATGTTCCTAAAGATTTTGGGTTTGAAAGTTATGATTGACAGAGTGCAGGATTATCATTTTACTCATTCTTCTATAACAGTCAAAAATGGTCTCAGTTTGAAGAGCATAACTTTTTATTGAACCATTGGATCACAACCAATTTTTGATATGTTGTTTGAACTAAAGTGTAATACAGGTTCACTAAAGGGATTTTCCTAAATAGTTTTGGTTTGAAAGTTATGATTGACAGAGTGCAGGACTATCATTTTACTCATTTTTTCTATGACAGTCAAAAATGGTCTCGGTTCGGAGAGTATAACGTTTTATTGAACAGTTGGATCTTACCCAAATTTTAATATGTATTGTAAAACCAAGTTTTCCAAATTTACACTAAAGCGAGTTTCCAAATTATCTTTGGTTCAAAAGTTACAAATGACAGAGTGAAGCACTATCAAAACTATCATAATTAGGATAGTCATAAAAAATGGAAATTCTTGTTAGATTAGTTTAAGTTATAGTTTGCATGCTAGAATTTTCTTTTGATAATTATTTTTTATGTTATTTTGGAAACTAATTTTGGGATTTTAATGTTTTCAAGATGCTTGTCAAAGAATCTATCAATCATACATACGCCTGCCAAAGAATCAAGAAGAAAATGACTGCTGACATATTGGTTTTGCAGGTTGCCTAAGGAGAATCGACTAAACATTGTGTATTCATTTAGTATTTTCTTAGGCACTTAAATTTCTATCTGGTTAAAGAACAAATTTGTCTTTCATGTTTTTTAGAAAAATCTAAGAGGTAGGAGAGTATGCTCTTGTATTTTATAGACAATCAGAAATCTAGACCCTCAAAGCTTTTTTCTAAGTTTTGAGATTTGTGTACCTTTAGCGGGCCTGTCACAGTGGGAAAAAGTAATCACCCTGTGAGAATGACCCAGGTGAGTATAGCTGGACCTGATCATTCCAACTCACTATAATAAATAGGCCTCTGGTGATTAAAGTCTCAGAGGATGGGATTATTTGAGTTTTCTCTTTGAGATCTCTCATATCGAGCATTTTATAGGGCCTCGTGGTCTCAATCATGTTTACGTGACTACATCTCGTTTCAGTACCTTGTTGGGCTATAGGCCTCAATCATGCTTGTATGACTTCAAGGGGTAATTTCAAATAGAATTCCTGACTAAGAACTATAAGATAGAAGCTACCTGATTCACCTCCAAAAGGTTGATAATCTTTATCCAAGAGAGATAGTAACTCTCCCAAGACACTTGCCATATCATACCCCCATTAGCATTTGGAGTTGGCTAATATGGTTTTGAGAATCCATTGCGTGAGACTCAGTGGCCGTATTCTGATTAGCTATTGGGTGTTTACCTAAGTCAGCAAGAAAAGGTTTTCTTCTCTAAGCCAACTTCCATAGGGTTAGCATGCTGTGATTGAATTATTATATATCTTGCGTGTTTTCTATGTTTTCAACCCTTAAACTAAAACTAGAATACCAAAACTGGAGAAAACAACAAACAAAATTAGTGATAAACTCTGTCTGTGTCCAAGCTGGTCTCTGTCAGTCATTGAAACATCAATCCTTATCAAAAAATGGTAGTTGTCAGTCATTGAAACTTTGTCTGTCAGAATCTCATCTCTGTCCAATCCTTTGTCATATGAATTCCTGATCTTGTCAGTCAAAATAGTCAAAATTGTCTAAAATAGTCTACAACGAGCCTAAAACTGGTTATCATCCTCCTGAGCATAAACAACCTTGATAGTGTACCTCTACCGTTGCATTGCACGATTTTGTCGATCATCTTTAAGCTAGTCCAAACAAACATCTTATCAAACCTAAGTTAACTTGGATAACGTCTTACACAGGATAGATCATTCCTGAAACCAGATCAGATCTTAAGTTACTTCTCTCAATCACTACATTAAACAAACTACTAGCTACAATTTGATCTTGACTTCTACAACACATTTGACTCTTGGTCCTGTCAGTTAAACATGCCTGTTCAAAACAAAAGTTCTTCTAATTTTTTTGACAAAAGTAAGAATCTCATGGATACCTTAGCTCCGATTCCCATGGCTACCTATGCTCAAATGCTTCAGGATATAAAGAAAGAAATATATGACATGGAAATCCAATAAAATAGATCAATGACTCCATTTGAAAAACAAATGTATGATATCAAGTGTGAGAAAATTCAAGAAGTGCTAAAATGATTATGTGATTTGACGATCAAATACCAGCAAATGATTGACAATCAAAAGCCAAATCTCAAACAAGCTCATGAGACATCTTCACCAAGACATAAAGACATTTCCTCCAAATATTCCCTAGATAGATAGTTTACACCTTTGGGGCAATCTATTGAGTCGGCTTTGGAAGAGCTTCCTAAGAACAATCTTATCATATTGCCTAAAAAGACCACATGGGGATGGGAATTTTTGAGTAAGTATTGTGCATATCATAGACAAAATAAACATAAGACTTCGCATTGCATAGAATTAAAACATAAGATTCAAGATCTCATTGATAATGGTGTCATTGAAATTGAAGATCCTAATGACTCACCTAAAGAAAAAAAAGGAACTACTTCTAAGAAGGATCAAAATCATGAACCTATGTCTAGCAAGGATCCATATGTGGCCTCCATCCCTTCCTTGATGCCTCCATATCCTAAAAATTCTTAGAAACAATCCATACCATCTCCTTCAAACAATGAAACTTCTCATGTTGACCTTCAAGGGCTATCTCCTATGGAAATCCAAGTTAATGCCAATATTGATACAAGTTCCTCTAAAGATTTAAAAATCCTAGATCATATGCCATCATACACTTCAATTCCAAACGTACCCACTCTAGAGAGTCCCACTCAAAATGATTCCCCATCATACCAAAATTTGAAGACCTTCCAAGAATCCCCTACGCCTGTGCACAATCCTACCCTTTCCTTAGAAGTGACTCCATGTCGAGAGGATAATATGAAAAATGAAGAAACAAGTCCTATCATAAATCAAGATCAAGACACCAAAACTCCTCAATCCCATCTAATGATTGAAACATATCCTATTTCACTATAATCCCATGATGATCCCATTATACCTTTTCACTTCTTCCGAGATGATCCCTTTCCATCTCAAGAACATAGCATCCTTCCAAATCCCATTCCTAATTCACTTCCTAAGCAAGATCATGATACCTCTTACACCTTTTCAAACAATCCTATTCAAAATGAAGAGTCAAACACCTTATCCAATGGTCCTCTTCCATGTCAAGATCAAAGTATCCCTTTATCTCCTTGTCATAATCCTACATGTTCACTTCATGATCCTATCATACCTTGCAAGCCACCTCCACCTCAAAATGGACTTGCCTCTAGCATCAAAAGTAAGAAGAAACCCTTTGTTAAAAAGATCTTTCAAAGCATGCATTATCAAAGAAAAGGGTTAGACATTCATGGACAAGGTATATTAGAACCCCCTGCTATAAAAGAAAATCTTGATTATAATGGCTACATTTCTCACTCTCAAGATGTTGTATCCCTCATAAATCCTACATTTCCCCAATTAAATCGAAATATACACTTTCCCCATCATCACTTCCATCCATTCTAGGTCCCTATATCCCTCCATCCCTTATGAAGGATCAACAAAGGCACATGTCTTTGAGTACCTTCCATCCATCTAAAATACCTCCATATCATTCCTATCTATCCACGCATCTCCCTCCAAGCAATTTGGATGCCAAGCATGAAAGTCATTAGTCAAGTAATCCACATGTATTCAAAGATCAACATGTCCCATCTAATCGACATTTCAAAACAAAGCAAAATATGATCCAAAAAGAAAAAGAAAAATACAAAATGCCACAAAGGCCCACAAAGAAAGAAGAAAAGTCAAAAGTTATATGGGTTCCTAAGGCACTTGTACAAGCAATGCGCTCTAAGGAACTACAAAAGCATAAAAAATCAAAAAACATGTGGATCCCTAAGCGGATTCTTGAAGCACAACACTCTAAAGAAAAATCAAAATTGGCATCCAAAATTGTTGTTCCTCCATCCAAACCTTCCGAGTCTATTCCTCCATTACCTCCTTCATCCATTTTGGGTTCTTATGCCACAAAATTTGTAACATTTCCTCCATCCAAATCTCAAAATTTGAGATTCACTTCTCCTCCATATGTCCACCATCCCTCAAGGCGTGTGCCAATGTTGATCTTTCCAGCATTTCCATCTATCGATACACAATTCTTCCAACACCTCTTTTTCACCCTTCCATCCCTCTTATCCAATCCTTTGCATAAGTCCTTGCCCTAGTTTCATTTCATTATCCTACCAACATCTTTGAGCATACCTTCATAGCCATGGTCTATTGCAACTCATATTTTAAAGGTACCATCCAAAGCAACGAGACATTGGGGTCCTTCTTCCATCTCCTCTCATGCCTCCATTATCTTCCAAAAGAAAAAAATGATGAAAAAAAGTGAAAAAAAAAAGAAGTAAAGAGAAATAAATTTGTCCTTGTGTGAAAACCACTTCTTGTAGCGCCTTGGGCAAGTACCATGATGAAAACTTGGTAAACAAGCGTCATGCGTAATCCATTATCCTTTTGCACTTTACACTAGGGGAAAGTTCCATCCATGTACATCCATCTATTATCCATCTTCCTCCATTATCCTTCATCCTCCATTATCCCTCATTCGCTCTATCTACATTCATATCCATTTTCCACCTTTGATGTTTACAAGGTTAAGGATCTTTATAGGTTTTGTATGTCCTATATATTGCACTTGATCCAAAGTCTTGAGCTCCTATCCATTGCTCGCTTACATCCTTCATTACCACCTTTGATCTTGATTATCCTATCTGCCTCCTATCCAGATCTATTCCTTGATCTTGATCAACACTATGGACAAAATGCAAAAACATGCTTTCCACAAACCTCTTGACATGGCAACTTATTTGGACCATATAGCTTTGTTACACTATATCCTTGCTTCGTTGTGCTATACCCTTGGTTTATATCGCTAAAATCCTTGCTTTACATCGCTTAAATCCTTGGTTTACATTGCTATATCTGGACCTTGTGCGTGGATTAACATTGTGAGATAGTCCCTTAAAGAATCCACCATCATTCGCTTATCCATTCATGTACTCAAAATCCTTTTTGCCTTGCTAGACACTAGGGGAAAACATTAAAAATTCTCAAAATTAGAAAAAGACTTGAAGAAATTTTAAAAATCAGAAAAAGTCCTGAAGAAATTCGAAAAAAAAAGAAAAATAGAAAAAGAAGACAAAAAAAAAAAGGAAAAGCAGAAAAAAAAAAAAGAAAAAAAGGAAAAAGAGAGAGAAAATGGCTTGGTAAAAAAATAAAAATGAATCTTTGCCAAGCAGGTGAAAACCTGGTAAACAGGCGCCTCTTGTACTCAAGCGCTCCATCTATCAGTGCAACATTGGCATTCTTGCTTCCATGCAACTTTGCTTTTGCTTGTACATATTTGAGTCACTTTGGTGACATCCTAGCTCGTTGGAACCCTCATGGCTTGAAATTTATCAATGTCCTAGTCTTATGTAATCGACAAGAGCACATTACATGTCCTAAGCAGTGTCAACCAAGTCAATCTTACATTAGTGAAACCTAGTCATCCACTCTGAGTCAGTTACCTGTCTCCTGACTACTGAAGAGTTTTATCACCGAGTTAACAAGAAAAACAACAAAATTGAAAACAATCACTAAACAGTTTGAGCTATGCATGAAAATTTTCTTTGTGTGCTATCTTTTATATTGGTTTTTGATTATTCTCCCTTTGAGTAACTTGAGGAAGTCTATCTTGACTAAGAGGAGAAAGGATTGGGGGCATAATATTTTCTTGTTTTTTGCTTGTAGGAATGATCCCAATAATCTGGAAACATCTAAATTAGCTGGGTGTATGTGATAAGAGCCTTCACATCCAGGTGGAATCGCCTCACATACCTTGACTCTACTTATTTGAATGCTACAGGGAGGTTTCCATCATTTCTTTATTTGTTTTGAGGGAATTTCTTCATTGTGCAATCCACGTCCATGCGTAATCTGTCCAAGGATATGAACGAGAAAAAAGGGTCATTGCAGACAAGATCATTAATATTGCACATGAAAAGCAAGGAACTCTACTCTGCTTGCTATAATTGTAAAACGCTCAATGATGAAGATTAAGCTTTTCAAAGTCCAGTGACTAGGTTTAGGGTTGCATCTCATTTTGCATATCATTCTTGCATTTCATTCTTCATCTCATGCATTTCGAATGATTTCAGTATAGTAACAATGCTTCCTCTTTGTCTACTGAATGAGAGTTGGAGTGTCATCCTTTCTTTGCTAAGTGGTCTCTTTTCATCATTTCTCTGATCGAATACTTGTGTTTTGAGATGTTTAGGTGCATACATGAGCATTTAATATAGATTCATACATTTCATTATTCATTCATTTGCATTCATATTATTGCATAAAAAAATAAAGAAAAAAGTTGCATTATTCATATTACTCATTACTCATTACACATTCATCTATTTGCATATGAAAAGAAACAAAAATAGACATCCATAATCATTTGCATTACATAAATTCATGCTAAATCATAAATGCATACATATAGAATACAACATATAGAAAGCATCTCAGAAATCGAATCAACACAAGTATGATGAAATCAAATCAAGAGCTCATAAATCGACTGTCTTGAGTTCATTGTTGGAATCGAAATCGAAATCTGATGTCAACTCTCTCATCGAAATTTCACAAAATTTGGACCACTTAGTGCTTTTCATCAAAAGTTCATTCTCTCTTCTAATTACGCTCAATTTCTCATGAATCAACGCTGAATCTCAATTTAATTTCTACAAATCAACTTTGTGCTCAATTTCAATGCAAAATTTTCAAAAATTCCTCTAAATCAATTTGTGCTCAAACAACTTATCATCACTAAAAAATTGCCTATCATCATGTACCCTCGATATCTTTTGATTTCGCTCCCGAGGGGGCATACTCGTGACCTTATGACCTCACATTTTCAAATGTCGAGGAAAATTTTCAAATCTTCATCGAAAGTCGAGCAAAAATCTTTTTCAACTAAAGAAAATCAATCAAATCCTCATCACTACGGGCATCTCAACTTCATCGCTTTATATCAAGTTGAGATTTCTCGATCATTTGAATCAAATCAATTTCTAGGGGCATATTAGTTTCATCACTTCATATCAAATTGATATTTGTCTTTTATCTGAATCAAATCAATTTCTAGGGGCATATCAGTTTCATCGCTTCATATCAAACTGATATCTATTTTTTATCTGAATCAATCTCTTAACGTTAATCAGTTTCATCATTTTTCATCAAGCTGATTATTCGTTTAAACTCAATCAAGGGTTTAAAGAGTATCTTTAATCACACTCAATCTAAGCAGGTGTTCAGTATTCATCACTCTGGATCAAGCTGGAAAGTTTATCTTTGCTCATCGTATCTTGATCAATCAAGTTCAAGATCGATTTTTATCATCACTCGCTGTGTCTAGATCAATCAAGTTCTAGATTAGTAAGATCCGCTTCTTGATCAATCAAGTTCAAGTTTGGTATCTTTTGTTTTCTATCATTCCTAAGTTCAATCAAGTTCAGGATCGATATCGCTTTAATTAGACTTTATCCAGCTTCGTCGCTTCGAATCAAGCTAAACACCTCGCTTTTCATCTAGTTCGTGATCAATCAAGTTTAGAACTGGTATCTCCTAGACATCAAATTTTCTTTGAACCGATGCGTTGCTCGCACATTAATTCAAAGAGGGGCAAATGTAATCCCCTAAAAATGGTCATCTAAACCATGAGCCCCTAATCTCGACAACATCACCAAGGTCCTAACCAAAGGCAATTAAACCAATCTTGAGCACACAATTAATTCTTTAATCATCAAATGTCACATGGCAAAATTAATCACTCAATATTAATTAAATATTTATTTAATTAATTAAATCATTCCAAGTAAATCATTTAAAACAATTATCTTATTTATTTTATTAAATATCCTAGCATATTTAATTAAATAAATCAATTTGCCATTAAATCATCAAAAAGAGGAATTAATTTAATTAAATAAATCAATTTGCCATCAAATCTTCAAAAAGAGGAATTAATTTAATTAAATAAATCAATTTGCCATCAAATCTTCAAAAAAGGAAACAAATCAAGAAAGAGGAATTGGAAATTATGAGCACAAATCTTCAAAAATGGAAATAAATCAAACAAGGAATTAATTGACAAAAAAGAATTAAAAATTAAGAAAAGAAAGATCAATTGGAGATAATCTTGAAAAAAACAAATTAAAAATTGATAGATAATCTCAAAGAAAGCAATTAAAACAATTAAATATTAAAATTGAATGAAATAGAGAATAAATTAGTTTTTTCTTGATTTTAATCTTAAATTTAGTTCAACTTCCTTTAAAATTGATAAAAGCATCCAATCATATCAATTCACCTAGATTGTGCTTCCTCTTGGAAAATCTTGACCACTCATCATTAGTTGATCTTAGCCGTTGGTTTCTTTCTGAATTTTCTATAAATTCAGGTTTATCTCTCACTCAAAAGGAGGCTGGAGAATATATCGTTATTATACTATTTTTGCTCTAGGATTCATTGACATATTGCATATTAATTGTTTCACATTGATTAAATCATTTCGATTCATATTGCATAAATCTTGTTAGATTAATCTTGCATCCATCTAGCTTAACATCATGCTCATATAGATTAAATCCTTCGCCTTGATGTTGTCTAGTCATTGGTATTGCTGATAATCTGAGAGCAATCTTATACTCGCATATTTTAGAAGGCAATGGGTCGATTTGCTATGGTTTTAATATTCATGATTATATCTGTCTAACCATGCATGTAATGACTTGATTAATGTGTTGTGTCTTGCAGATACATATTCTTAGTCCACTTTTCACACACACAATATGATCATATGGTGTTTCAAGGCTCAAGTGGGAAGGAGTGGGAGGTCCAAAGTTAAATTAGGACAAATAATAAATTGAATTTTTTTGGAGGCAATTCATTGAAGAGCCCTACACATTGTTTCTCATCTCAGAAAGACATGACAGTAGAGTCTATTAATCCTCAAGCTATCTATATCTCTTAGGTGTCTCCTATGTGCCCTTTCTCTACCTATATCTCACTTTTTCCCTCCCACCTTACCTATGAATCTCTCTCTATTAAGGATACACTATGGAATAATGATACAATATACCTATATCTCACTTTTTCCCTCCCACCTTACCTATGAATCTCTCTCTATTAAGGATACACTATGGAATAATGATATAATAAAGCAGGGTTAATATGTGACTCTACACGTTTAATCTATCATTCTAGGATCAAAATGTAAATTATGAATAATCTTTTTATAGTAATATTGGATCAATTAGTGAATCTATAAGTGATATTTATCAATATATGAACTTTAATCAAGCTCCAAAAAATTTGATTTAATAATATAAGATCAAAGCTTACAAATTAGTCAATAACACAATGGTTTAGGCCTCATAGTAAAATAATGATACATATAATATATAGGTAAGTCAAGGTAAACATGAAGTGTAATAGGCAATGTAAGAAAATAAAGTGGTAATTTAGTGATAGCATAAAAATCAAGAGTGGATTTTTTTTAAAGGTGAAAAAGTGTCAACCTAAGTGGTGTAATACAAGAAAGAGGAAAATGTATATAAATTAAATATGCGAAAAAAATGTGAATAAGATAAACTAAAATAAAATGTTATCTTAAATTCTGCCCCCTAAGACACCTCAATTAGGTAAGACCAAGTGTGTGAAATAATATAGAAGGTGAAATGGGCATTAAAGAACAATTAACCAAGGATAATTAAGAAAATCTAATATGAAAAAGTAAAAGAGGAAAAATAAAAAAGATAAAAAGGAAATCTAATTCATAGGTATATATGGATATATACATTATAGTAAGGCTCATAACTCATAAAAAAACTTATTAGGTGCCCCATTCAACACAATATATGTTGTATCGTCCAATAAGTCATCTTCATATGACCAAAAAATTTATTCATTTTTTCAATTGACGTTCTTAATAATGTTTTTGTTATTTGATTTCCTTATAATCCATTCATATTTCTTAACTTGTGGTTGTAGTGGAATTCTCAAAATTTGATTCTCCATAACTTCTTTCTTTTAATTCTATTTATTCTTTTGCACATGAAACTTGAGTATTTCTTTTATCAATTATTCCTTTTTATATTTTGGTACATATGATGTAAAATTTTAGGCTCCTATAGATTTTTTTATTTTTTTTCATCTTTTCTTTCCTTTTTAACACTTCTAACATAGGATGTGCCAAAATAGGAGCTTTGGAAAAGGTATGGACATCCATCATTTTCATAAAGGATAACTTTTTTTATTAGATGTTGTAGTTGCAACTACTATGTTAAAAATGCTTCCAAATATGGAAGCACAAACAACGGACATGGATTATTTTGAGAGCATATTTCTTGTTCATTTACAAGGAATTGTACATCCATATTATGTTTTTTTTTTTATTTCTATAAAATTTTAGCACCCCTTGTTTGTTGTTAGATCTATCTTACCCTTCTTTTATAAAAGTTTCTTGTAATGATGGCATGGTTGCACTTTATAGGTTTTCCAATATTTATCCTTATACAAAAAATTATACTTTGTTCTTTTTATTCACAAGGTGAGTTTTTTCAATTAGGTCCTCTAATTATTTTCCACCAATTAGCTTATCTAGTTTCCATCTTTCATTCTTATTACTTTCTAAATTTCTATAAACAATATTTTCATTCATTATATAAGAATTTTGTAATGCATTTAATTGAATAAATTTATATGAATCTCACAACTTTAGAACAAGGAGTATGATGTGCATTCACCCAACTTAAAGGGTGTTATTTTGTGTTCACTTGTTAGGGAAACATTATTTTGATAGATAATATTGTCCTTATGCAAGGTTTAAATAATCTTATCTACTATTCCTATTAAAAATTCTATTACTTTTCAAAAAAATTCTCATAATTTTCATCCCATTTTAACACTTTTTTACATTTTTTAAAACTATTTGGAGTTTTTTTTTAATAAAAAATCACACTACTTTAACAATCTCAAACAAAACATCAGCTTGTTGGACAAGGAACTATAATAATAAATTATCTTAAAAAATCCTACAATTTATTGGAATTTTAATGCAAGGCTATGATCTACTGGTGCAAATTATTCTTGCTGTGAATGTGAAGGGGCCAATGGATCTATAGTTTAACTTAGAAAGTTGTCACTTTAAATCTACTATATTAGCTCAAACAAAATGATTGGCTTGTGATCATTTTTTCTTTGTTAGGTGATTCTTATGATTTTGTTTTCATCAAATATTTTGGTAACCCAAAATCATTACAAAGGTGGAGAATTGGAAGATTTGGTCTCATGGAAGGGGCTTAAGGTCCTATTTTATCACCCTTGGAATTCTATTACATGAGAACAAATGATCATCTAGAAAGAGAAAGAGCACACTTCAAAGATAAGACAACACTTTATGGTCCAACAACTAGAAAGGGTATGTTAAGGGATCATAGAGGAGAAAGAGAAAGGGAGCATGTATTACATGGGCTAGCAACCTATTTAATGCTAGGAGATTGATGAAATAGGAGGAAGAGTAGGAGATAGTCTAGCAAGCTATGTTATGATAGTTTCACTCATACCAAGAGCTCTTGGTGCAAAAGAGAGATAAATAGTCTAGAAATTTGTGTTATATGGTAGTCAACTCATCTAAAAATGTATTAATGCAAACAAAAGGTCAAATAGTCTAGCGTTGTGTTATTCTAGTCAATCTATCCTAAAAATTTGATTTGGTTTCAAGAGTTAAGCATCTCGTTTAAGACTTTTGGTCTAGTCTTGAGCATGCAACAACTAGTATAAGACATGCAATTTGAAAAAAAAAATGGTTTTGGCAATGCAACATTTTGTCTAAGAATATTGGTCTGGTTTCAAGCATGTACACCTCATCTAAGACATGCAAGAGGGATAACTAAACAAGTAGGGATAACTTTAAGAAACCAGCCCTCGGGCAAAAGTGTAAAATCCTGGCAAATCAGACATTATTTTTTGGGGGAAATTTTCATATTGATGGCGAAATTGTTTTTCAAAATAGGGAAAAAAATTATTTTGTATTGGCGATTTTTTTCTAGGGTATGAAAAATTCCATAAATTTATGGAGAATAATACCTTGTTCTATGGGGAAAATATATATTGTAGGAGGTGAATAATTTTTGTTAAAAGGAACAACTATATAATTGTATGGGTGAAAATTTTTACTCCGAAGGAAAAATTATTTAAATGTATTGGCGATTTTTATCCACCGCTTGAAAATTATTTAATTTGTTTTGGCTAATATTTTTTTATTTATGAAAAAATATAATTTATTGGCGATTTCATGAATTTATTGCCATTAAAAGACAAAGCACATCACATCATATCAGTACATCACATTGAGTCCGGACTCTGCATGATGTATCAATAAGCATGACCTCTTTGACATGTGAAGGGTGACACATACCTAAAATCCATCAATGATTTTAAACCATTTGATGATCATAGATCAATGGATGAAGTTTTATTTCAGCCCAATTTTTTGAAGAGAACATAGCTCACCAAAAAGTGCCCGGAATGGAATTGGATTCAATAGACACGTATCAAATGGTCGTGTCAAATGTCACCATCGATAATTTCAGTCATTTAATATATCTAGTCACTAACTACAATCCACTTTGTCCCCACGACTTCCAATGTAGTACTTGGCACTTGCCAACTTGGTACTAGTTTAGAGTTGTTTCCAATTTCGCACACTAGTGCATTTATGGGAAAGATTTGCAGAGATCAAAAATTTAAAAAAATTTAAAACAATTAATATAGTTAGAGAAGTAATTATTACAATCAAGAGCTTCAACTATTTATATACGATCTCTACTTCTTTCATCTTCAATTAGCCTTTGCCATTTGGTAGATAAATCATCAGAGCTCACAGTATTTAAATTTTGCCTCTAGTTTTGGTCTATAGGCTCTGGTTGTTTAATTTGGTAATCTGATTTCTCAAGATGGATACTCCCATCCGCTTGAGAAGCATTTCTGCAGAGGACCAGAGGGCCTTTCTAGGCTCCGTTAGAGACCCAACCCTCCTATCAGTCTGCAAGGAGGTTGGGTCATTCACCAATGAGGTTGTGCGAATGATGTTGGGCAGAGACTTTTTGTGAAATGAAATAGATACCGTGTTAACACAAACATTACATCCCGGTTGTTGGCATCTCTTCTAGACCTCAGGAGAGACAAAGCAGATATGTTGATGTTCTTGAGGAAGGTGTTTAAGGAAGACTTCCTTCGAGATGACCTTACTATTGTCATCCTTGCAGAAGTAGGGGTGGGGATCCCTTGGGCGAGTGAATTATCCAAGCTTCTCCTCACTGACCAAATAGTGACAGTGGCCAGGCAACTATTTCTTTTGATCCTGAATGCAGAGTAGTTGATGCGTCACAGGAAATGGGGGCATATTGGCAGGGACTTTCTCCAGAAATGGTTTCTCCTGGAAGACTTTCCAAACTACATGTGGCTTGAAGAATTCTCTCAGCTTATGCTGTTTGAAGAATTATACATGGAAGGAGGGCTAGATTCTTAGGGTAAACCATACACTACCTATTCCCTAGCCCCGACTCCCTAGTAGCTTTTTTTTTGCCTATGTCCTCGAAACCCCATAGGCTCAGTGGCTCACTCATTTTGGCTTTAAATTTTTTGAGGGACTCAAGTCTCGGACATGTAAAAATTATAAATTTCCAAAGCATAAATATTAATGATAATTTTTCAAATTTCAGTTTGCTTCAGTTTGATTATGGTTGATTATTATTTGTACATTGATTATGGTTGATTATAATTTTATAAATATAAAAATAAAAAATGTTTATCTCGCGAAAAACAAGTGAACTAAAACTAAAAGTCCAACTTACATGTTGTTGAAGTTTTGAACTAATGCATGCGTGGGTTGGTACTAGGTACATGCTATGATTTATAGTTAAGATTTTATCATAATGAATAAATTTGAGACATTTTTGAAGGGTAGATGGGATTTCTTTCATGGAAGAGAACCAAGGGCAAAGATGTCCCAATTTAACACAAAATTGATCTGATGTAGGATTTAGGAATGATAGCAAAAATGACATCTAAGCTCTTAGTACCAACCTTAATGGGAAGAGTAATAGAACCTATAGTAGGACAAGAGAAACCATCAAAGATCTTAACCACTAAATCAAATTTATCATATCAATATGTTACTTCATGCAATTGTAAAGTATAAAGATATTCTTAAGTTATTACATTCACCATACATGTATAACCTAATAATCATCAATGAGAACCCCTCGTGAGAGTATGTCTTTGATCTTTGCAGTGATATATAGACTTATAGTGGGCCGTCAGGTGTTTCAATAGTCTCACTAGGATCAAAGGTAATGCATATTGCATAGGTCTTTAGGAGGTGCATGCTTATCAATAAGATTCACCACATTATTAGACTCAAGGACAAGGTCATTAGAAGAAAATTCAAGATTCTAGACTCAATTAGAGAACATGATTAGACTCAATTAGATCAATGGCTTAGGGTGAATTTTTCATAGAGGCTATAAACTTTGTTGTAAATACAATCATATAATTTTTTTATAGTCTTTATTTGTTTATTAAATTAATTTGAACTAAATAAAATTAAAATTTATATTAAACTAAATTTATGTTGAACTTTTATATATATTTTTAGTCTTTATTTATTTATTAAATTAAATTAAATTAAATTTTATATTACACTAAATTTATGTTGAAATTTTATATATATTTTTAAACTATTTTTTAAAATTATATATCATAAACATATTTTTAAAGAATTTTGTTAAACTTTAAATTAATATTTTAGATTTAATATTGAATGTTTTTTTTTTATATTGAACTTTTACCTTTCAAATTGTATATCAAAATTTATATTTTTATTTAGTTATTTTTTTAATTCTAGAATCTAAGTTTCATGTTCTTTACTATTTTTGAATTTCATATTTTTACAGATAATATTAACATTATATTTAATATTTATCTCAAACTATTGCACATATTTAAATGTCTCTTATTATGGGACCCATGACATCTGACAACAGGTACCATGTACCATCATCCATTGGATGAGCAAAGATCAACGACTTAGGGTGGATTTCGGTCTGAATGTGGGAAGTGAACACATTTGTGAGAACTTCATCCGGAATTGAACGTTTTACATTTAATTAAATATAATTAAGTCTATAAACCTCTTTTTTGGGCAGAAGTTTAATATGATTAAACAAACTTAAAAAACAGTCCAGAAAAGTGACTTGAATGTGGTGACTTGCCCAAAAAATGGTAAAAGTCATGGGACCCACGACAACTGACAACAGATACCAATGTCCATTGCATGAGCACAAATCAATGTCTTAGGGTGGATTTCGGCCCGAATGTGGGAAGCAAACACATTTTTGAGAACTTCACCCAGAATTGAACGTTTTACATTAAATTAAATATAATTAAGTCGATAAAGCTCTATTTGGGGGGAAAGTTGAAGGATTAAAAAGACTTAAAAAATAGTTTGGAAAAGTGACTTGAGTGTGGTGATGTGCCCAAAAAATGGCAAAAGTCATGGGACCCACAACAACTGACAACAGATACCATCATCCATTGGATGAGCACAAATCAACGGCTTAGGGTGGATTTTGGCCTGAATGTGGGAAGCGAAAACATTTATGAGAACTTCGCTCGGAATTGAACATTTTACATTTAATTAAATATAATTAAGTCAATAAATCTCTAGTTGGGGCAGAAGTTGAAGGATTAAAAGGACAAAAAATAGTCCGAAAAAGTGACTCGAGTGTGGTGACGTGCTCAAAAAATAGAAAAAGTCATGGGACCCACGACAACTCACAATAGATACCATCGTCTATTGGATGAGCACAGATCAACAACTTATGGTGGATTTCGGCCCGAATGTGGGAAGTGAACACATTTCTAAGAACTTCGCCTGAAATTGAATGCTTTACATTTAATGTCCTCAAGATTTAGATTGAAGTAATGAATGTTTTGTCCTTCACTGGCGAATAGATGATATTTTTCCCTTTAGGTATTACTTTTGTACTTTTCAGAGTTTTCAAAATAAGTGACTCATAAATCATAATCATATTTCATTTCATGGACAAACCAGTAAAGCGAGGGAGATTGAGAAACAAATACTAGATTGAGGAATGCAAGTTGCAACTGAGACTGTTTGCGCCAATCTAGTGAAATATAAATTTTGGGTAAAATATAGAACACCTACATCCTGCCTTTTTTAATTTTTTTAATCTCGTGGTCCAATTTGAGGGTTAGCATTTTTAGGTTTGTATACAACATTATTTTGAATTATTAACAATAACAGTAATGGGGAAAATGGGAAGCAGTATTTCAACAGGAAGCCAAGTGAAAAAAAAAATGTACCTAACTAAAATGGTTAAAACACCAAGTTTCGCTGATGAATACCATGATATTTATGACCTTGCTATCCATGGTGAAAAGTGTATCATAGATATTAGATATGCATTGTCTGGTAAGGCGACAGATCCAACCAGGGCAAAATTTTCTATTTTCAACACAATGTTAAAACAAAGAACAAATAAAATCACATCGTGGGATGCTCGATTGGGAAGAATGGTGTTACCTGAAGTATTCCCTTGCCCTAATTTTGTCATGGTTTGTGCCAAAAATTATGATGAAGATAAAAAAGCAATTGTTAATAAAAATACAAAAGAGGAAATTCTATCCGTAAATGTGGGAGAATTTGCTCATTTGTTGAACCTAGGGTTTGAAGCACAAAACTCAAACGTCCAAATTGACCTAGGAAAGCTAGCAGAGAATTATGAGAGTCTCGATCCAAGTCGCGGAGATTCATTTATCAAAGGTCTAATAAAGCATGGTACTCTGTTGGATTAGAATCATAAGCTTCCTTATGATTCTAACATTTTTGTTCCATGGGTTCAGGATACTATTTCCTTGCTATCATTTTTCTTGAGATTGGAAAATGATAGGGAAGTGGGTGCAGGCCTTCTTGAAATTATTTTTAATATCCATTGTGTAGCTCAGCCAGTAAGATATAATTTTTTTAAGCACGTTATTCAATCCATGCAAAAATAATTACTAATGATCAAAAAAGGTTCTTGTAAGACATTTAGGTTCTCATCCTACTTGTGCTATCTCCTCCATCCAAGTATCATGCAATATTCAAGACCAACAATCTTCAAATTATGAACTATAAGATTGATGAGAAGACTCGGAACAAAATAGTGTCCAATATATGAATGGACACCAAAGATAAGGATGCATGATAATAGAAAGAACTACAACTATTTTGTGGACTTCTTTTAGGCACCAATGTATAATGAAATTACAAGCACTCCAATGGCTAGATTGCTTGTGTCTTGTAGAGATTGTATTCAACTCGAAAGTCAAATAGAATTGGTTGACTGGTTCTTCATGGAATAATACACTGTATTAAGGTTTTACGGATCAACAGTAAAGCCATATAGACTTCCAATACTTGTGACAGAGAGGGTATTTACATTGGAATATGTATGGCTGTTGGAGAGAACAGATAGGCACTTCCATGGTCAGCAAAAGAAGAGCATATTTCCTTCCTTGCATTTCTCACGTGGAGGGTTCACATTTGAGAGAAAAACATTCAATGTGGTACATGATTTTTTGATACTTTTTTAGCTTTGGTGATGAGGGTCTCTGGCAGTATGATCCAATCAGTGTAATTCAAGCAAGGCTTAAGAAAAATGGGAACTCTTTGATGTTATGTCAACATGAAAGTAAACCATTGCTAGAAAAGCTTAGAAACATGGACTCCAAGGATGAGGTGAAAAAAGAGATGGAGAAAATTGCTGTTGATAATAACATTTCAATAGAAGAAATGTCATCACAAATTATGGCAATGCACACACAAAGGACAATAGAGGAGGGCCAGGGCATCGAAAATAGGAGGTCCTACAATTTCTACCAAAAATATGCTAATCCATCTAAAAAATCTATTCCTAAATCAATTCTGCAAGAATGTAAAGAGAGTTATTGGACTGAAACAAAAATAAATGATTTTTGGACTATGAGGAAGAATCTCGATGAACCAAAGACCAGTGCAGAATTTGAGACCATCGACGAAGATGACGAGTTTAGCAAATTGTGGAATATGGAGCATCCCACAACAACATATGACATGAGTGAAGATGATGATGAGTATGAGGTTGATGCCACTCCAATAACTACTATAGTCCCTAAAATATTAGGTGGAGTCAATGAGTCCATGAAAGAAAAATATAGCAAAGGGGCAAACATTGTGGAAAAAATGGGTTTTGTAGGTGGTGCTCTAGGTCTCATAGGAGAAGGCATTTGGTATCCACTTGAGGTACAAATTCCATTAGATTCAAAATCAAAAGCTCCTATTAAACCAGTCATTGGAATTGATTCTTCAGATTCATCATGAAAAGGTACTACTCATTACCCTTAGGGTCCACCTGCATTTGTTTCAGGTTCAAATCCACAACCACCACCACATCATGGTATTCTCATTGGTGGTGAATCAAGTGCAACTACCACTGGTGTTGAATCTGGGGATAGTATTCCTATTAGTGTTCAGTCAAGTGCCGCTATGATTGGTGGGGTTGGCATGGGTACTACTACTGATACTAGTTGTCTTGGTGTTGGACAAGGGCAACAACAAAATATCTCTCACAAGAGGCCACTAGTGGTAGATACTCATTCTATTCATAATCCTATATAAAGTGCCACTGACACTACAAATCAATCATTTGCATCTTCAGATCACACACCTCAAAAGATTATAAAAACTACACATGAAAGTGTTAGTGGGATAGGATCAAGAATGGTTGTTGGTAATCCTAGTAATGCATTAGTTAAAACCATAGGCATAAGTGTAACTAGAGCCTCTGCTATTCCTATGTCACCTTTCAAACATTCAATTGCTTCAAAAAACCCATATTTTCAATTTCGTGATTACTATGAAAAATTTGAACACACAACAAATGCAAATAAAGAAAAAAAGAGAGCATTTCATAGGGTTGCCCTGACTGAAGTTTTAGACAAACAACTTGCAAGGAATAAGGTATTTCCAACATATGAGCCACACAAAGATATGATGGAGTTCATGATTGTTATGCCCCCAACAAAAGATAAAAATCCACCACACAGTCAGATAGATCCCTCTGAATTTCAAGTTAGCACCCTCCAAATGGATTTTTCCAAAGTACATAATGTGGACAAAATTAGTGTGTCAAAAAGGACTAACAAAGTGGTCTACACTTCACTGCTAAAGGTGGAGAGAGAAAAAAATAAACTAGAGAAACAAATAGAAAAGTTACAGGCAGACCTGGCAAACGAAAAAATCAAAGAGGAAAGCAACAGATAATAAGTGCAGTGATTTACAAAAAAGGATAAAAAATTTGGGCTCCATAGTAGAAATTGCAGAGAAGGAAAAGATGGATGTAGAATTGAAGGACCTGAGAGAAAAATTGGCTAAAAACAGTAAAAAATTGATGAGGAAAGAGCCAGTTTTCAAAAATTATACAAAAGTTATGAGTCTATTGCTGCTGAAATAAGAAAAACATAGGACCTATTGGATCATGAGAAGGAAAAATAAAAACATTTGGAAGAGGAAGTAGAGGAAGAAAGAAAAAAATGTGCGTAAATGAAAGAAGACCTGCACAATGCAAATGATAAAATTAAAACTTTGGAGGATAGATTGAAAGATAATATGGAAAATACAACAAAGTATATACAAGAAAACATTTGGGGAAAAACAATGCAGAGGAGTGACAAGTTGTGTGAATGGTTTGAATTGAATGAAAGTCTGAGATTAATTTATATGAAAATCAAAGGGCACTTTGAGAAGAGCATACATGTTTATTCAAAAGAGGATATGGCAAAATAGATTCTGCAAGTAGTCTAAAGTATCGGTGGTAGCTACTTGGCATCCAAGGGAATTAAGATCCACATTGATGCCACAGTTAAGACATCATCCATGCTTCAAAAATGCCATAAACTAAGGGAAATATTAGAAGTTATGGATAAATGTGGCAAAAATATATTGAAGCTGCAAGAAAGGAAAACTACTTTGATTCAACTTGGTTTGCCTAAGACCATTGACCCATCAAATAAATTCATTGGAAAAGAAGCTTACAAAAAAAGCATGGAGATAAAAAAGAAGTCTGATTTAGACTTGCTTCCTAAGAACACAACTCCCCAAAGCATTCTGGAATTCATCCAACCATTTACAACTCTGAATGCGGTATTGGGTGAAACAATGATGTCAAATCACTCTTCTAAATATGGATTGTTGACGAAGTTGCAGTTGACTTTCCATAGTTTACAGAATAGTGATCTTCCATCAGACAAAGAGTGGAGCACCCTACAAAAACTAGCACAAAAATATTAAGAATCATAGTATGTATTGCACAGTTTTCTTCTTTTACTCTTAATTTCAAGGTTTTATGTTTTTTTTTGTTTGGAATTTGGCATCGCTTGAAATAACTCTATTTTATGAATGGGAAAAAACCAGCACTCGTTATTGCTAAATTGCTAATACAGCCTATGAATCTATGATGCATAGTACAAAACTTCAGCCTGTAAATTTGTATTCTCAAATTCTCCCAAACTTTAACGTTTCTGTATTTCTGTATTTTTGATTACTAGGTTTTGGGCACTGCTATTATCTACATTTAATTTGTCATGGCTTGAATTAATATTTAATTTTGAACTCTTTTTTTTGAACAGGAGACATCAGACATGTAGTAGTTATTAAATTGCTAATCTAGTCTATGATGGCCATGTAAATCTGTGTTGAGTTTGTGATTTTGATGTTGAGTCTTTACATGTTGTAATTTGACCTGAAGCTGTTGTTCCTCCCTTATTTCTATAAAAGGGAATTCAGGGTCATTTGCAAAGGGTTCTAAAACTTGGTATTGACTTTTGCATGAAGAATCACACAGTTTGGTGTATTACTATTGAATGAATTGTATCATATGGCTATATTTTGAAAGAATTAATGAAAATCTAAGTTCTCAAAAATGTCTAAATAAACATCTCTGTATGAATAAACACATTATGGTCTTTTATTATGGTATTTTAAATCTAGAAATAGAAAGTTGAAAAATACAATTACAAATCAATATTAAATTTTAATTGCAAAAAGTTAACAGACTCATAAAATATCATCAAGTTATCAACCATAATAATATTATTTTGTAATATGAATGATGAGATATAGTAATAAGAATAATAAATACCAATCTCTTACAATTACCATTAATCCTCATCAAATTCAGAGCTTTCTTTATTCTTGTCTGTGGTTTCTTCACTCTGAGTCTGCATACCTTCATCGAACTGCATCTCAATGCTCCTAGTAGGTCTAGTACATGAGTCCTAAACCTCTTCTTTCACATTTGGACCTCCAGATTTGTAGTGCCCTATTGTAAGGAAAAGTGTGTACATCATACCTAGATGTATAGAGCCTCAAGAAATTTTCCAAATTTTTGTCTAGTTTGTTTCTTAGCTTTGATTTTAGGAACCCCAAAGCACTAAAAAAATCTCTCATCTTCCAACGAACCCAATATCATGGTAAGACATAAATTAGAAAGCTTCCAATATTCTAGCATTGAATCACGTAATGTTGCATTCTTAGCTATATATTTCCAAAGCCTTGTTACTGATCCCTCTTTGTGGGGGTTCTCCATTGTGCCATATTGTTATCTCATAGTGTATGCAAAATGAGATGATTTCTATCTTGAAGAGTTTCATCTAATATTCCATTTATAGTTACTCCATTCAATTCTCTAGATATGCAAAATTGTTTTATCAAAGTCAGTAGCTTACTTCAAAAATCAGTAGCACTATTGAGGCTCCAATATTGAGGAAACACAATAGACATGGCTTCGAGTAGGTTGTTAGGAGGGAAACTACTTCTGATTTGTGAGGAAAGATCATGTGCAATTTTCTTCACAGAAGTAGTTACAGTCTCAACAATCTTGTCGAAATCTTCACTTGTAACTCTTGCTAGTTGCTTCTTGGGGCGCTTTCCTGGTTCCTCGGGGTCGACCATGTCATAGAAGTGCATTGGTATCTTAAATCCCTATACATTGGCACATACCTCCTGGTTTGCACCTATTTGTAAAAATTTATCAGGATTGTTCAAATCTATGAGTGTCTGCCACAACAAATTTTTTATCAGATAGTGTTGGTTGATTTTGATAGAGTTTGTCGAGGGTCATGCATGTCATCTTATGCAACGTAGCATATTCTGCAATATAAGGATCTCTTTTTTGGGAAACCTTCATAATATTCCTCATTTCCTCTAGCATGGGTAGAAGGGCTACTAAAGTTAATAGTGTCCCTAGATTACTTAACCTCCAAAGAAGGTCAAGAAATTTTGGTTGCTCTGATTCGTCATGAGTTGTGTGAAATATTCCAATCAAGGATGGATATTCTGAAAAAACTCGATGCGTTGGACCATCCAAAGAGATATCTGGTATCATTATCCTTGAGAATCTTGTTCCCATCAGTTATTCCATCAGGAAAGTGTTGAAATTCCATAAATTGCCTGGGACTTCGACAGAAGTGTGAGTAAAGATCTTTGATTAAAATTTCATTTTTTTTTACCGAAGCATACTTGCTCACAATTCCAAAAGCTAGATTCATTCTGCGAGCCATGCAGTGAATTGTAGTAATGTATGGTGAAAATGAAGTTTCCATCTTTGTACAAAGACTGTTAGTGTGACCTTGCATTACTAAAGCTCCATCTTCTCCAAAACACACTAATTTTTTGGTAACCATCATGTCATCCATACCTCCATATTCAATTAAACTTATCTTTACTAGTTGAAATAAATTTTCTCCTGATGCACTCTCCTTCATTTTAGCAATATATAGTAGATAAGGTTGGCAGGCATGATTCTGTATAGTATAAACATGCATGCATACCCATGAAGTATTGTCTACTATCGTAACTTTGTCTAATTAAAATGCAATAAATTTTGACTCTCTTATTTTTTCCTTTACATCTTCTTTTTCATCCTCAGCAAGATAACTTGCCCTTTCCCACCCAATATTTACTGACCAGTGTCTATTAGGATAGTTAGGAACTTTCAAAAAGTGTAATAAACCACTAATTGATGGGAAATCTGTCATAGAACGCCCTTTGCTCAAAATATAAAAAACAACGCTTAATTGAACAACTTTTCCTAGTTGTTCTATTTGAATTGCTTTTCTAAAACTAGCTTCAATAGAACCTTCAACTTCAGCAGACTTTGTCTGTATTTTCTCATGAAAATAATACTCTTCAGCATTCCTCACATGCTTACATTCCTCCTTTTTTCTCCATCTTATCACTAATTTTTCAACTCTGTTTATCAATTGAATCTCATAAACTTTACCCATATGCTTTTCTCTGGTGTAAAATTTTAGCAGCAACCTAATTTCCTTGTTATGTTTCCAAGTGCAAATATTACACTTGCATTCTATTGGAGGCTCGCCTTCAATTGGATTCTCCACTGGTTCAATGAATGGATACTTTGATGCCCAATTAATTTGAAAATTCCTCAGTGACATATCCCACTCCTGATCTTTTTTGATTTAACTTTTCTTTTTCCCTTTCGTGAATTATCATCAATGGCATTATCACCGAATTCGATTATATCATTCCGGCTGGGCATCTACTAGATAATCTTCTTCAAGATCATCTTGATCTCATATATCAGGTTTGCCATTGTCTTCAACATGTGGTGTAGGTGGTGAATTTTGTACTTGTACTTGTGATGATGCACCTTCCTGATTTTCACCACAATCTTTTCCAAAGCCAAAGTACGAAGACAACGTTCTACTTTTTGTTGGCCTCTCATGGCCTTCCCCACATTCAGGTTTCCTACCCTTCTTCTTGTTCAAAATCTCCAATGAAATAAAGGCTGCCAAAAAAATATCAATTTGTTGAAGAGGCAATAATAGACTATAAAGTATAATATATGTTTCATTGGCCCTACGACCTATCACGTACAATCTAGATGTCTGAGGTCTGAATCTCCTAGCTGACCACTTGGCACTGATGGGTCCCCACTGAATAAGAATGAACTCAACAATGCAAACAAATATAGATAAATTCAGAATAATATTATAACACATCAAAAATATGATCGCTCACCATTAGGTCACTAGTAGTCGCCAATGTAGTCAACAACAATGATTTTCCTTGGTCTGAAACTTCACTATTGACCATAATTCAGAGCCTAGAACCCACCAGATTGTGTTGAGATAGATATGATCTTGGCATGTCTTTATATGAATCCTTATATGGCGAATTTTGCAGGAATTTTATATGGTATACAAATATTTGGCGAATCCCGCGTACCTATAACACAACTTATGTAATTTTCGAGGCGATTATGGGTCGTCCAAATAATTGGCAAATACAATATAGTTGGTGACAGTTGGGGTGAATGGAGACATGCATCAGTAAAATACCAGGCGAATTGGGTCCTCCTTGCTAAAAAATCTTCACATGCTTATAGGCGAATTATGGTCGTCTCTCAAGGCAACCTTGGAGAGTGTAGGCGAAAAATTAAATTTATCGTGTGTCCACCATATATTGTATTGGCGAAATCATCACATAGAAACATTTAATTACATAAAACATATGGCAACCGGGCCATGAATTTGATAAAAATTGATAATGTTCTAGCGACATGGCCACCCCCAGTCAGTACAAAATTTTTGCCATTTCCTAGGTCGCCGACGTGAAAAATTCGCCATTGGGGAATATTTGCCACTAAAGTAATATCTATAAACAAGGCATTATGCAAGGAAATCTGCAATATAATACACAAGGAGGCCACATATATTCCCTAGCCTTAAGATGGTAGTGTAGAGCTATGGTGACATCTTAAGGAAAAGAAGAAGGATACACAACTTTAATCAACAAGGAGACATCCATAACAAGAATGTACAAGAAACCCTAGAAAAAGAGACATAACTCACATGAGCCAAGGAAGAGATAATTGTGAGATATCTAGAAACAAGTATAAAGATGAAATCTTTGAAATAAGAAGGAAACCAAGAATACACAACTTCTCCAAGTATTAGAAAAAATTTGATTCTTAGTGAAGGATTTCACACTTTCACTAAGAAGATATTATTCATAAAAAATGAATCATTTCAAGGAAGATAGGTCCTAAACAAGGAATACATATGTACTTGCATGAAGGATAATTCTATGCAATAAATGACATCAAGTTATGAAAAGATGCAAATCAACAAAGGAAAATTGAATCCTTTGGAAGAAATAATGATGGAAAGGCTATTCTACCTCCCCAAGCATGGAGACAAGAAAAAATGGACTATTATGTTTCTCACTGAGTATGATTGCACCTAAAGTTGAACCACCATGAATGACAATGAGCCCCAAAAAGGTAAGCTAGCAATGTCAGATAGTGAGGACAAACATAACAAAACTTAAATGTTATGTGTAAGGAGTAGAATGGGAGTCCAACTCATTATCCACTATAGCATGACATTCATTGGTGGAATGAGCATGGATTTGATGATATCTGTAAAAAGAAGGATTGTGTTGATTTTTCTTTTGATTCTTTCTTTGATATTTGAAGGGAAGTGTAATCTATTAGGATTCCCAAAGATGCTGAGAGGGGGGGGGGTGAATCCGTATCTAACCGGATATTAAATTTACTTGATTTAAAACATGTAAAGAATATCAATATTGTATACCGGTAAACCAAAAATAATGCAGTAAACAAGAATAACAACAACCACATGAAAATAACACCATAACACAGTAGTTTAACGAGGAAACCCAGTGTGGGAAAAACCTCAGTGGGATTTGTGACCCACAATATTCACTTACTGGCCAATAAGTGAATATTACTCTTACAATAGGGGCCTGCACATGCAGGAAGGCCAAGTGCCTAGAGCTCACTGCTCAATTACAAAATAAGAAGTCACATTGACTTACAAATGGATTATACAAATCCAATGTCTTTTATTGCTTCAAATTAGCATCTGCTATGCCAGATCCAATACCAGTTTTAGCTCTGCTTCATACATAAACCCTTAACCTATATTTCGCATATTAGGTATGCCTTATTTCGCCTATCACATTCTTACAAAATGTTCTACAATGATCTCATACATATATGAGTCATATTACAACTCACCATGTCAGCTTACAATGATTTTACAATTAATTACAAAATACATTATAAACAAAATTCCTGTCGGTCAGGGTGCTGGTATCCTTCCTTTGCCGGTGTTCTGTGTGTCGGTGTATAGTTTGTCATTGTCGGTCCAGGATATTGTCTTGCTGGTATCATATGATTGCAAGGTTGCCATCAATGAAAAAACCTTCAATCACCTACAATTTCTCATTGGAGTGTGCATTTGCCAACAATCTCCCCCTTTGGCATTTATGGCAACACTCATGAGAAAAATCCAAAAAGTGTCATCCAAAAATGTGTCTGCCAGAATTATCTTACCAAAAAAAATATGAGCTCCCTCTGAGCTAATGAGCCATCTACTGATAATTTTTCTCATAGCCTCTACTCCCCCTTTGACATCAATGACAAAGGTTGTCATTCGCTGTCAGTGGAGTCCTGCCTAGTTTCTTGTAACTAGTGGGTTACACTCTGAAAAATATCTATCAAAATTAAATTTATGTCATTGTTGAATGTTTTACTGTCTTTTATAGCCTCATGAGTTCTCTGCACTGTACCGGTGAGTATGTGCATTTTCTCTTCCAGTGTCTTTAGTCCGGGAACCAGAGCCTCGGATATTTCTTTTCTCAAATAAATAAGATACTCTAGTCTTGGACCAAGTCTGCATTTTAAGTCCTTTGCTTTGTCCTTTATTCTTTGTTTTTCATTTTCCAGTTTCCTGATTTTCTCTTCCTGCTCTGCAATTTTCTTCTTTAATTCCAAAAATGAATCTGATGTTCCAATCAGATTGTCAGCAATATTGTTAATCTTATCTTGTGTCTTTCTGATTTCATTGTCAAGATCTTCTATTAATACATCCATTTTGCATGTATCCCTGTACAATTTCTTGAAGTCAAAAATGATTTCATTGAGTTCCGGTAAAAGAGTATCCATCTCCTCTTTGTTCTTATTCACAATTTCCATAAAGAATTTCTTTTTTTCTTTTATCATCCTTTCCTTAAAAGTATCCTCATTTATTTGATCAACAGTGATTAGGTTACCCGTGATGAATCTAGACAATGTGTTTAAATGTCTTAAAGAATATTTATTCTCTATGTTACACTTGGGTGAAATCATCTTCAAAATTGGTATGGTGTTATCAATAGCCTTATATTCTAGTGCATTACAATCTGTTATTTTCTTAATTGAATCTAGCAATACCTCTGTCACATTTGTTGGTCTGAATTCAAACATGGAGGTTCCGGATGTCTGTCCAACTGTCTTCACAATTTGTAATCTGTCGGTGGTGATAATAGCATTGCTTTCCTCTTTTACTAGAGGATCAGTTTGTGTCTACATTTCAGCTACCAAAGGTTTAGGTCTTTTAGTTGTAGCCAGTGGCACTATCTCTGAATGTACTTGTGAATGAACTTGTTGTTCTACCTGTTTCTTTGTACTCTCTACTGATGGTTTCTCTGATGGTGCCTCTGATGATTTTTCAGTGGTATCCATTGCCATTTTTTCTGTTTGTGACTCTGTATGTTCTATTGGTTTCTCTATGCTTTCTCCTGAAATGTCTACAGTTGGTATCTCAATAGATTTTTCATTGTTATTAGTTGTCGGTTGCTCAATAGATACATTATGTACACCAGTGCTATCATCTTTTCCTATATCCATTGTCTGTTCAATTTGTTGCTCACTCCCAATTTCAGTGTCTCCAACTGTATCTTCAACATTTGTCTCAACTGTTGTGTCTTCTACCGGTGGCTTAGTTGCCACATCTCTTTTCTCTCTTGTTTCCTTATCAACCACAATGTTGACTTCCTATGTGTCGATATTCATTATGTACAACACCTCAGAATCAGGATTTGTGTCCTCATGTGTTGTCTTCATACTCTCTGTTGCTGGTTGATTTTGAGTAGTGTCTACCGGTGGAGTATCTAAAGGCGGTGGGGGTAAGTTGTCTGTTATCTTTATACTGGGAGGTCCACCAACCTTGCCTTTTCCTTTGTCCCTATCCTTTTGATATACCTTGAAGGTTTTAGGATTTGATACTCTTCCTGTTTCTCCTTTTCTACCAAGAATATATCCCATGCATCTGTTGTTTCCTCTATTATCTGATTCACTCTTCCTACCATCAGTGCTACATGTTGGTGAGCAGTTGAAAATACTGACCGGTTAGCTTCAGAGATTAATTGATCTATCTCATCAGTTGAGTTAATAGGGTGCACTGCAAGTAGTTTTTCAATCTTTATTTTCTTATCTAGCTCAATAATAGCTACTCTTCTAGCTTCTAGTCTATTATATAGATCTGTCGGTATTTCATCAACAACTTGCATAAAAAATTTCTTGAAAATATCTAAGTGCACTATTACACTATTCTCTACTCTTTCTTTATCATCAGCAGATAGTGTGTTATACAGTTTGCTGATATTCTTCAACTTGCCATCCTCAATAATTTCATTTAGTAATTTATCAATAGGAGCTATAGTTTGTTTTGACTTCTTCTTAGGAGTCAACTTCTTTTTATTTGGAGTTAATTTCTTTGCTGGGGGCCTTACTACCTGTTGCTTCTCTCTTTTTGGTGTAGGAGAAGGTGTCGGTGAAGGTTTTCTTTTCCTCTCAACTCTCTTGAATACTGCAGGTATGTCACTTTCTGAAGAAGTTCCAATCGGTGAAAGGTGTGTTTTTGGTTTGAGTGCTTCCAACTCACTTTCAATTATACTGGTTTGCTTTAGCACATCTTCTTTAATAGCTTTTGCCTACCGGGTTCCTTTTCTAACAGTTGCCTCAACCCTTTTAAATCTTTTCTTTGATTGAATTTGACTTTCTATAGTTTCAGCATTACCAAATACTTCTTCTTCAGGTTCCTTAGGAGCTTCTAGGAGGGCTTTTGCATAGGTTTCTATTATGTTGTCATCAGTCTCATACCCCATTTCAGTAACCCAGATGGTTCTAGGAACAACTGCCTCCATCCAAATTTCATCTTTCTTTATTACAAAATAGATTTCCTTTTGGTACTTATTCACAATAGCTTGTGATAACCTTACTCTTGTTTTCATTCAAGCTTTTAGTGCTTGAAAGTACTCATTTATGGTTTTCTCCCTGTTCTCTCCCATATTGTTTAGCAATTCTGATAGTTGTTTCCCTACTGGTATATCAAATCCAAAATCTTTGGTGCCAATACCGGGTACTTGTTTAGTTATATATTGCATCAGACAAACAAGTAGGTTTCCAAATCTGAATGTTCCTTTCTTTTCCCTTTTGATCTTTGCTAGATTGTCTATTAGTTCATGTTTAAGCCATTCACATATGTCTATCCTAGCAAAATCATTTACCATATCATAGGCACTCTTAAATACATAGGCTAGAAACTTAGTTTAACCTATTTGCATGTGTAGTCTTGTAACCTAAGATCATACTAATAAATCAGATATTTGTATCCTTTACATCATTTACCCTTAGTGATCTCTTATCAAATGTTGCACCGGTTAGGTTTGTCACTAGATCATTTGAGAACTTCTTAGTTTTGTCAGGTTTGTTGCCAGTGGAGGGTAACCCTGTCACAACCTTTACTGCTTCTTTTGTGATTTTATGAACTGAGTCCAACTAGAAAAATTCACCATGTACTCTACTTAATACTATCCTTATGATATCCTTGGGGAAATCCGGGATACTAAGAATTTTAGTGAAACCTAGGGTTTCTATTATCTTATGTTCAGGTTTGACATTTCCCAATTCATCACAAATCACAGATTCATACATATTCTTAATTTCCTCTTCACCTAGTTCATCAATATGATAGTGTATATACATTCTAGGGTCTTTAGCATATACTACCCCTTTAGGTATTTGAGAAAATGCACCTAATCTATCATCTTTCTTCGCAATTTCTTGAGCTATTGGAATATAGGTCTAGGGCATTTAATAACTTCAACAACAGTAGGGTTTGCAATAAATTTAGGAGTAGATGAAGATGCCATAGCTATAAATACCTTAATCTGCCTTAGGGATGAAAGATTTGATAGATTGCTTTGCTTCTTTGCTTGGAATGCCTTTGCTCGGGATTTTCGCGCTCTCGAAGATTTGAATGCTTGATGAAATGAAAATGGAGCCAAAACACTTCTTTTATAATGTTATTTTCTTCACCTACCACATTTAATGCTTGTTGGTTAAGTCACAACTTAACTTATCTGCCGGTAAAGAAGTGATATCAACTTCTCACCATCAACCGAGGGAATAATAGCATGTTTTTCATTTAGTTGCTAAACCCCCAAAGGAATTTTCTTCAGTTAGATGAAGAGTCTCCTACTAGTGGAGTGTTACTCTGTTCTGCCGGTGGAGGAGTATTCCCATCAACATTCTATTCTAACTTTTTGATCCATTGTTTTGAGAATTCTTGTTTTACCTCTTCAACCTTTTCTTTAGCTTTCAAACTAGCACCATTATTATTTGCCAGTGGTGCCTTACTTCTACAAAATTTTGCAATATGTCCAATCTTGTTACAAGCATAACAAGTCACATTATTTTTCTAAATAGATTTCCCATATCCTATGCCGGTTTGTGTTCTGCATTGATTAGATAAGTGTCCAAATCTCCCACAAACATAACATCTTACATTGATTCTACAATTCTCTGAATTATGACCAAATTTGTTGCATTTAGAATATTGACCAGTGGGTGTATTGGTGTTATGATAATTTCTAGATCTACATGGATTTGCTCTATGACCATACTTGTTACAGTTAAAGCATTTGCCATTAATTTTATAAGCATTTGGTTGCCTTACCGGTTTTCTATGATCATGTGTGTTTGCAGTACTGGAGCTTTCACCAACTTCAAAGCCAAGGCCATTAGTGTCACCATTAGGTTTCTGATTCTTCAGCATGTCACCAAGTTCTTCTAAGCTTTTCTTGAATTTTTCTTTGTGTTGATTTACAGTAGCCAGTTCTCTTTCCAAGATTCCTTTCTATCTCATAAGTTCATTTGAGTCATTTTGTGTATGCATCAGATCTGTCTTCAACATACCATTTTCATAACTAAGTCTTGTGTTTTCATTTGCAACATCATTCAGTCTTCTAGTCAGATCTTCTTCATTTTTCTTCCTATCTTCAATTTCTTTGCAAAATCTCATAGTCATATCCTGCATTTCATTCTTTGTAGTACTGCTTTCTTGTCTCAGTTTGTTTACCAAATCATTAAGAGTTTCTTTTTCATCATTCTCATTTTGCATCTTTTCACAAAGTTCTCTTCTCTTATTTATTGCAATGGTAAGAGTTTCTTGAAGTGCTTGAATAATATCCTAAGCATCTTTTAGATCATCTTCAAGTTTGATATTTTTCAATTTTTCTGCATCATAGTCTGAAAGAGCTATTTCCAATTATTTCTTCAAGTTATCCATCTCTACTGGTGTCAAGATCTTCCTCAAGCTGTTAGGCTTCTGAAAATAGAGGACTAGGCTCTGATACCAATTGTTAGGATTCCCAAAGATACTGAGGGGGGGGGGTGAATCAGTATCTAACCGGTTATTGAATTTACTTGATTTAAAACATGTAAAGCATATCAATACTGTATACCGGTAAACCAAGAATAATGCAGTAAACAAGAATAACAACAGCCACATGAAAAGAACACCATAACACAGTAGTTTAACGAGGAAACTCGGTGTGGGAAAAACCTCAGTGGGATTTGTGACCCACAATATTCGCTTACTAGCCAATAAGTGAATATTACTCTTACAATAGGGGCATGCACATGCAGGAAGGCCAAGTGCCTAGAGCTCACTACTCAATTACAAAATAAGAAGTCACACTGACTTACAAAATGGATTATACAAATCCAATGTCTTGTACTACTTCAAATTAGCATCTGCTATGCCAGATCCAGTACCGGTTTTAGCTCTGCTTCATACATAAACCCTTAACCTATAATTCGCATATTAGGTCTGCCTTATTTCGCCTATCACATTCTTACAAAATGTTCTACAATGATCTCATACATATATGAGTCATATTACAACTCGCCATGTCAGCTTACAATGATTTAACAATTAATTACAAAATACATTATAAACAAAATTCTTGTCGGCCAAGGTGTCGGTATCCTTCCTTTGCCGGTGTTCTGTGTGCCAGTATAGAGTTTGTCGTTGCCGGTGCCGGTATATTGTCTTGTCGGTATCATATGATTGCAAGGTTGCCATCAATGAAAAAATCTTCAATCACCTACAATTTCTCATTGGAGTGTGCATTTGCCAACATAATCAAGCTGGTTTTAAGAAGATCATACAAAATACTGTCTTTTTGTGATGAGAAGTTGTAATACATAGATGTATTAGAAAATGGGGGAGGAGATATAAACAAAGGAGGAGTTTGAAAACCTAAAAAGTCTTTGGAAAAGTGTGATGTAGATTTCTAGTGATCGGCAAAAATTTATTATGAACATCCTAAATTATGTCCATTGCATCCATGTTTAAAAAAAAATGTAAAAGTTGAAATGTCTAGAGGAGAGTGTTCATTCTTAATTTCAAAGCCTAAAGAGCCCTCATCATTTTTAAGACATGCGTTGGAAGAAGAGGTGGAGATTGACTTAGAAGAGGCTTTGATAAATGACACATATGACTCCTTCAAGGCTTCATTCTTAGATTGAGGGATCTTATAACCATTAAAGAAAAATGTAAATTCTACTATACCTAAATTATTTGCTAAATAAGCATCATTGATAGGATATTATGTTTTGATTAATTAAAAAAAAAGGTTTTCAGGACCTGAAACCTTTAACAAGAGAAATTAAGATAAGTCACCAACAGTGCTTAAGAACCGCATACAAAAAGACTGGCAAAAAGCCAGTAAACTGAAAAGACAACAAAACAAACAATAGCAAAGAAACTGAGAGGGCACTACACAGTAATTTTCTTCAAAAAGTCCTCCGCCTTCATCACCAGCTCGTCATAAGTAGCCCCGATAGCTTTAAGGTCTTCTAGATCCTTGTTTGGTTTTTTGTCCTTCTTTTTGTCTCTGGTATGGGTTCTGGGACCTTGAACTTCCCCTGTTCCTTTCGTTTTTGGGTCAATATCCAGAATTTCCTTATCATCATCCAGCTTGCTGATGAGAGTGTTGGTGTTGTTGGCTGAAATCTTCAAGATGTTGAGGCTCTGTTCGGCAATACTCTTCAGACACTCCTCTATTTTACCAATTTTGCTAACAGTATCCATGAGAATGTGGTCATTGGTGTTAGCAAGGTTCTTTCTTTCCAGCAAATCCTTCTCAATTTTTTCAAACCTGGGATTGAGAGCATCTCTTATGTCTTCAACTTTGGCGATGGTACTTTTCAGGTCCTCAATGAAGTTCACCATGGTTTTCCCTTCCCCTGTATTGATGGTTTCCAGGATTAGGATTCTGTTACAGATTTTTTTATTTTTCGTCCACAGCTTTCTTGTAACCATTGATGAGCCACTTGATTGTTTCCATAAAAACATGCAAACCCTCGGAGGGAGGGTTAGATGGGTGGTCAATTTTTTTAGGGGTAGCCATTTCCACTTTAGGGGTGTGGAGGGTGGTGGTGTCAACAACCCTAAGAGCCTCTTCCAATTTCTCCTTTTCTGGATTCTGGTCGTTATCCGGGTCCCTAACCTACTTTTGAGCTTCTAGTTCCTTAACAGTCACCTCTTTCTTCTTGTGCATTTTTCTGGCTTGGGTGTGAACTTTAGTCCTCTTCTTCAGCCACCCTTGAGGGTACTCTTCCTCAGAGTCGTTCGAAGTCTCCTCTTCCAAAGAAATGCTAATCAGGGGTTTACCTTTGGGCTTTTTTCCCTTGGAGGATGAGGGTCTGGTTATGTTGTATTTCCTCTTCTTTCCACTATCATAATCTGAGACATCCATGCTGTCCTCAGTGTCAGTCGTGGGGTCGCTTTCAAATTCCTCATCCTTAGAGAAGACAGGGTCAGACCCCTCATCCTTAGTATCCGTAGAGGGTTGCATGCGAGTAATTTGGTTGGCCTTAAGATGGTCATAGATGAGGACCATCAGGCCTTGGTGCATGGCCGTATCACCCCGTGGGTTCCCTTTGTGGGCCTTGAGGGACACATTCATTGAACAGAGCAAAAAATAAGGAAAATTTACCTTATCATTGTGCCTAAAGTGGTTCAGTAGGACAAAGTGATAACCATAGACTTTGGTGAACCTAACATCTAGCGTGATATATCGCATTAAAACAAAGAGAACTTCCTGCCAGGGCTTGGCAAAAGCCCTAGACGGGTAGTAGGTTTTGCTCAACTTTACCAGTCATTTCTTCTCTTTCTCCATGTCCAAGTATCTTTCTAAAGCTTCCCTGCTGACTTTCCTATCTCTGTAGAAGTTTCACCCATCTCTTGTGAGTCCCATAGCTTGAGCAATTAGATCCTCATCGATTTCCACAGTCAAATCTCCCATTCTTAGCATTCCCTTCTTCTAATTTTTACAGAAAAAGCTGGTGACCATGCCATCATGACCATGGAGTCTCTCCATGAATTTAGAGAGGCCACCCTTCTATAGAATACCCCAAACCTCCTCCTTTTGTTTCCATTCTTTACAGAATACCATAGGATATTATATTGCTCTAGATGAATAATAGTATTAAAGGGACAAATGCATCCCACTTCATGATGAACAAAATCATAAGGATTAGGATTAACCTTTATTATGTGAAGTTGATTTTTATGTATAAATTTAATTGTGTAATGAAGAGTAGAAGGGACTACTTTCAAAGCATGAATTCATGGTATACCTAGAAGAAATTTATAATAGAGATCATTGGGCATGACATGAATAGGAGTGGGTAAAGTCATCCTACTTTGATAGCTAATATGACTAGATACCAAGTGACTCTCTAGAAACAATATCAAAGCTATAGAAACAAAGAGGACTAGATTGAATAGAAGAATAATCTCAATTTTATCTTTTCTAATAAGTCAACATGATAAATGTTAAGTGTTGACTCATTATGAATTAAAGTACCTCTTATGTTCTGTTCATAAATGCAAGGAGTAATCATAAGGGGATCATCTCTATTTTTAACCTTTATAGAACTCAATTCATCTTGTGAGAATGTAATATCATTTGGTCTAGAAGAAGGATGAAAAACCACCTTTTTTAAGGATTCTTGGATCAACTTATGGTATGAAGGTGAAGTTTGAATAAAATCCCAAAGGGAGATCTTAGCTAAGATATCATGGAGTTTCTCAACAAGATTATCTTCCTTCAACATGTTTCTTAGGATGAGGAGGTATAGGAAGGGGAGTGAGAAGAACATTGGAATCTTGCTTGTTGTTTCTAAAGTTAGGGACTTCAATACCATGTTTTTTGTGCTATTTGCCTTTCCATAGCACTTCTTTCACATATGTATATTGCAAATTTTAATATATTAGGAGGTCTCTTTGTTTTGGTAGTATCAATTAGAGGTTGAGGAAATATAGGTTTGACATAACTAGAAACATGAATAGTATTGACTTGATTAAGATTTTTTTCTCCAAGGATTCATACTTAGGAGGGAGAGCATTGAGGAAGGTTCTAATGATTTCATCTTCTTGCACTAAGATATCTTCATGGGTAGGAAAAACTTGTGGAGAAGGATTAGCAATGTCCATTAGCACTTCTTCTTTAGGAGAGGTACTAGATGTATGGGAAGTAAAGTGACATTAAGGAAGGTGTTTATGTTGACATTATGGATGAATTGATTATGTGTGGCATTGATGTTTTGTCATTAATGTCAACACTAGCTATTACCGATAGACATATTTATACTGGCTGATATGGATGGTTACCGATAGATAGGTTACCCATATAAGATCTAATGTTACCGACACAAGAGATTATCTAGTTGGCACTTTCGACATGTTTGGATCAGTAAAGTATTTCATGAGTTATATGCTCCATGAGCATGTTTTGGTCAGTTGGTATTGGCTTGGTAATTGGATGTTGTCATACACTCTGGTAAACCCTTATTAGCATTGGTTTAAGGCTTTACTGGCAAAGCTTTCAATGAGGAATCATGGCAGGATGCACAATTAGTGTTGGTGCAGCTTCTTCGAAGATTTAATGATGCTGAAGATGTTCATTGATCGTTCTTCAATTACTTGAAGATATTTCTTTGGCATGGTGGACCCAAAATAGGTCCAGTACCTATTTAGGTTATGGACTGATATTTGGCACTATTTATTATTATTGTTTTGGTCTTAAGCCGACATGGCATATCATTGTAATAAGGAATTATGTAATGATATTATTGTAATATCTTTAGGTGGATGACCTAATTGGTTTAGGCCTTAGGGTTTGTATAAATAATAGGTAGAAACTCTTTGTAAAGCATCATGGTTATTGAAAAATGTTATGGTCAAGGAATGCAATGTGCAAATATTGTAATATCATTTAGGCATAGGAGTTGATTGATCATTGGTGATCGGATTGGTTTCAAAAGAGGATTTAGTCCTCCGACATTGAGCTTTATCGGGACTGTAATCAGGCATGGTAGATGTTATTTCCAGCAGTTCACTCTATTGGATTGTTTTCCATTTATCTTGAGAAGGTTGTAGCCTCTCTCTAGTCAGTGAGATTCTATTTGTAATGAATAGTACGCTCTAGGCAGTGTGCCTTCCTGCAAGTGTAGGCCCCTCATTGTAACACATACTTTTTGCAAAAGTATCATCTAACTGTGGGTAGGCTTCCCACCATGGTTTTTCCCTTTCCGAGTTTTCCACATACAAATCATGGTGTTATATGGTATGGTTGCTTTGCATTGATTATTTGGTTAATTGTTAAGTTGTATTGTTTATCGGTGTTTGTTTCTACCAGCATCTATTTGTTCTTTATCCATACTTGATTTTTTTAAGGTTGTATTGTGGATTAAAAGTTACAATATTTTAACAACTGATTGACCACCCCCCCCCCACCCCCCCCCCCTGCTCCCCCATAGTTGTTCACTGGTTATCCTAACAGTTTATGATATCATCCTCTTTCTCTAAGACACTCTCATGGGAAAGGCACATTTTAGGAGAAATATCAACATCATTCATCAAAACTTCATCCTTGGAAGGGAGAGTTTTGAAAGAAGTGTTGATGGTCTCTTTTTGCACTAAAATGTCCTCATGGGTAGGAGCATCCTTAGGAGAGGGATAGAGTGAACCAAGGGATGCTAAGACATTACCACATCTATGATATAAATGAATCATAGAACTAACTAAATGAAAAAAAAATTCTAATAATTTTCTGTTTCAAATGATAACATATGCAAAACACATGAGAAAAAGAGACAAGAATGTGCAATTTTTATGATTTTTTCACTAATGCAAGTACATAAACAATGAATTAATACATCTAAATCTAAAAATTAGATCTAAAACTAAGAATAATCAATATGCAATTGTAGGTAAACCTGGGTTCACCGAAATGTAAGGGTGTAAAATAGGGTTCACTAGCTTAATGCATGCAAACTAGGAAACGAGGCCTATTCCACCCTTACATTGGAAGGAAGATGATCCACTAGGATCATGATGATTTTTTACAAAGTGGATGCAATGGTCCTTCACTGGGAGTTGAAAGTGACTATGTAAATTATAAGGTAGAATGAATGAATTAGGGGCAAGTCAGCTAAAATGATAGTTTTAAGCATGTATAAGAAGACAACAATTTCAAAACCTAATTCTAAAAAATTATGAAAAATTACAAACTATAACTAATCCTCAGCCCAAATTTGAGGCAAAAGTACAAGGACTTAGTCACCTAACTTACCCCACTCCTGGGACTTAGTCACCTAGGGTGTCCATTAGTTTCAACTTTGATAAATTATAGACTGTAGATCTCTGTTTCATGATTCTACACCTCTTATTGTAGCTTCACCACCTATTCCCGCACATAGAAAAGAGAGGAAATTGTAAGGGAAAAAGGATTTTTCCTAAGTCAAACCCCAATTTGGGAATTAACCTTGAAATTGAATTAAAAGAAAGACATGATGTTAGGTAGTAGAGGTTAGATCTAAAAAATGGAAGTGTCTTATACCTTGATGATACAAAAAATTCTTTGAAGATGACCAAGCATTTTGATGCAATAACATGAGTCCACACAAAAGACCTAAAAGGACTTCACAAAAGATATGCTTGAATGAAGATTGTTGAAGGTTGCAACAATGATGAATATTGTGGGATAAAATACATTGAATACTGAATACTTGAATGCTCAATTTCAATTTTGCCTCATTTATTGATGTTGACTTGCCCAAAATGAGGAGGATAACTTTCTTATATACTTCTGTCAAGCATTTTAGGGTACAAAACATAGAGTAGGCTAACACAAGAAAAGATTTCCCACTTTACCAATTTGATCGTTATGTGGTTTGAATTTGGTGCCCAACTAAGGATAGAGTGGTGCCCTAGGTGCCATGCTCCCTCCAAAGAAGGCTCAAATTGGGACCTAAGGTCGTAAATGAGGGGGGATGCCAAAATGATATGCTAAATTGGGTTGTGATGAGTGGAACCAGATGCAGGAGACCATGCATGATAAAATAGGGCCTAGCTGAGTAAGAAATTGCATAGGGATGTGATTTATGACACTATAATAATATATAGGCAAGTCAAGGTAAACATGAAGTATAATAGACAATGTAAGAAAATAAAGTGGTAATTTAGTGATTGCATAAAAACCAAGAGTTGATATAATTTTTTTTTGAAAGGTGAAAAAGTGTCAACCTAAGTGGTGGAATAAAGGCAAGAGAAAAATATATATACATTAAATATATGAAAAAATATGTGAATAAGAGAAAACTAAAAGAAAATTTTAGACTAAATTCCTCCCCCTAAGACACCTCAACTAGGTAAGACCAAATGTGTGAAAAAATATAGAAGGTGAAATGGGCATTAAAGCACAATAAACCAAGTGCAATTAAGAAAATCTACTATGAAAAGGGAAATAGGACAAATAAATAAAGATAAATAGGTGAAAAGGAAATCTAAGTGATAGATATATATGGATATACACTATAGTGATGATCATAATTCATTAAACAAACTTATATATCTTGTCTCATCCAATGAAGCATCTTCATATGACCAACATATTCATCCATTTTTTCAATTCATGTTCTTAATATTATTTATTTTATTTGACTTCCTGATAATCCATTCATACTGGTGGTTGTGTATAATGCTCAAGAGTTGATGCTCCACAACTTCTTTCTTTGATTTCAATTTTTTTTTTTTTGCACATGAAACATGATTATTTATTTTATTGATTCTTCCTTTTTATGTTTTGGTACATATGATCTACAATTTTAGGCTCTTATCATTTTGTTTGTTGTTTCATCTTTTCATTCCTTTTTAACACTTGAAACATAGGTTGTGCCAAAATAGGAGCCTTGAAAAAAAGTATGGACATATATCATTTTCATAAAGGATGAAATTTTTTATTAGTAGAAGTTGTAGTTGTAACTACTATGGTAGAAATGTAGGCAAAATATGGAAATACAAACAATAGACATGCTTTATTTTGAAACCATATCTATTGAGCTCATTTACAAGGAATTCTACATCCTTATTCTATTTCTCATTTATCCAAATTTTTAGTACCCCTTCTTTGTTGTTAGATCTATCTTACCCCCCTTTTTTAATACTTGTAATGATGGCTTGGCTTCACTTTATAGGTTTGCCAATGTTTATCCTTATACCAAAATTGGACATTGTTCTTCCTATTCGCAAGTTGATTTTTTTCAATTGGGTCCTCCTATTACTTCTGATCGACTAGCTTATCTAGTTTCCATTTTTTATCCTTATTACTTTTTAAATTTCTATAAACAATATTGTCATTCATTGATTAACAATTTGGTAATGTGTTCATTTGAATAAATTTGTATGAATCTCACAACTTTAGAACAAGGATTATGATATGCATTCACCCTATTCAAAGGGTGTTATTTCTAGTTCACTAGTTAAGGAAACACTATTTTGATAGATAATATTGTCCTTATGCAATGATTAAATAATCTTATCTTCTATTCCGATTAAAAATTATATTACTTTCTAAAAAAAATCTCATAATATTTTATTCCCATTTCAGCACTTTTCCCATTTTTAAAAATTATTTGGAGCCTTTTAAAAAAATATTTCACTCTTCTATAACAATCTCAAACAAAACATTTGCTTGTTGGACAAAGCATTCTAATAACAAATAATCTCAAATTCCTACAATTTATTGGATTTGTTATGCAAGAACATTTTTGCTCATTTGAGCATCCACGTTATAAACTTATTACAAATACCAAGACCAAGAGTCACAACTTAGAATTCTACACAAAGGTGTCCCTCATGGGAGTTGAACTTGGGTATACCAAGACCAAGAGTCACAACTTAGAATTCTACACAAAGGTGTCCCTCATGGGAGTTGAACTTGGGTCTCCACATCGAGAACTCAATTCTTTAACCAACTAAGCTCAACCCCTTGGACAAGGTCCTATTTTTATTTGTAGATAGTCCAGTTGAATTGAAATAATACATAGATAGAAAAAATTTTACAATCAACTTGGGATCTTTTATGTCTATGCAATACCTTGTGTATTTATTTAAAAATCAAATTCTAAACAAAAATATGCTTGTTTTATGTAGCTTCTATAATTTCTTCTTTGAAATTATTTGCATTCACTCAAAATTTTGAAGTGGAATTAATTCATATATCTTGTAGAATAGATAGTCTTAAAAAATGATCCTAATATTTTAACAATGAATGCTCAAAATTTCAATTATTGTCTCTCTCCATCATACTATAACCTAAAATATATAAATTATGATATTTAAGACTTTTATGTTTCAAAACAAATTCTTTTAATTTAAAAAAGAACATTTACAAATAACATTTTTTTAATTAAATTTTTATAATAAAATCCAATATAAATTTTTAAATTAATGTTTTAATATATTGTTTAAAGATTAAAATATCAAACTAGTGATTTCATTATTACTTTCTATTTTTTATTTATCTTAACTAATTAAAATATATATAATATACGACAATATAATAATTTAAAAATTAATTAACTACATAAATTTCAACCCCTACTTTTCAATGAAGATGCTTTAAAAACTTGCGTGCCAACACAATGTATACACCGAAACAAACCTTAAACTGTTTGGTTGCAGATAATACATATGAACCTGCTGAGAAATGTGTAATGACAGACCAACATTTATTTTAACACCTTCCATAACAACACTTAACCAAAAGACTTACAAGGGAAAGTTTCATGGGCACTTAGATGTGTCCCTATGGTTACTTCTGCCTCTGTAAAATATGCATTCATCCTTATTGCTATAATACCCGCTCAAAGCACATTTACACACCTTACAGCAATCGTTGAAGTACTGTAAGCACCGTTTAACCCAGCTTTCTCTTACCTCACCTCGCATTTATTATTACACTGTAAACACCAACAGTGCTACACATCAAATGAGGGGTTTAATTTAATTTAATTTAATTCATATCTCAGAGGTTTTACTGATAAACCCCTCGATCAGGTGATCACCATTTTACGAATTCTTTCTTTGTGTGTATATGACAAGACTTTTTAGCAGTTTGTTTTTCTCTTTTTTAAAAAAATGATATCTTATCGGTTCTTGGTTAGAAGGTTGTGATGGATCTGGTGAAAGGGATAACCTCTTTTTTAAGTGTCTTAGATCTCACAACTAGAGTTAAAAAAAATTTAGATATAAGGTTTGAATTTAGGTAGGGATTTAAACATATGTGGTTAATCTGGTTTCAAAATTGTGCTGTTGTGCAACCAATAACTTTCGTGTTATACGGACATTAAAACTGCAGAATAGACACAGAATGGTTGCGGGGCTTGGCAGAAGCGCTGTGGCCACTGTTCGCCACTATAGTATAACATGAAAGTTATGGCATAAGGCAGGGCGTTTTTGGAGCCAGATTAGCTACAACGGATTTAAACATATATTATTAAATAAATTATTAGACTTAAATAATATTAGGTGATTAAATAAATATAAATAATTTAAACAATTAAGTATTTAGGTTTATAATCAAAATATTGTTTTCTTAAATTAGTGTATCAAGTTTTGGATATAATAATAAAGAATTAATGTTGATGATGCACAACCTAGTTATTTTCTTGAATAAGAATTCAAATGTTCTTTGGTAAATAGATACAATTGTGTTAGAATACACCAAAAAGTTGATATGGATAGTTATTGAGCATGTCAAGCTTAATCCCAATCATGCAAAATTAATCTCAAACATGGAAATGATTTGTAATTCTTGAGACTTGGCAAAATATAAATTTCTAAAAAATAATTTTGCCTTATTATCTAGTATCTAATTTCTTATAAGAATAGTGATATTCAAAGTTACCTTTGGGAAAGTTGTCAAAACACTAGGATCAAGTTCTATTAGGTGAGCCCCCTATTTGAGTTGACTTTGTGATTGTAAGTGAATGATTGGAGGGAACATTTTCAGACACACAAATAACTTATTAAGACATGTAGTTCTATATGATTCTTCCTAATTGATTGTTTTTTTCAACTTTATCAATAAAAACACCAAATACATATTCTCTATAGTTCATGATTTTTGCTAAATTAGGTTATCCCGCATACTTGAGAAGTAGTAATTATTTTGGGTGGAACTAGTATAAATATGGGGTTTGATAGTAGAATAGATCATCCATGAATTATATTATATTGAATGTTACTCCAAGAGGTTGCCCCCTCAAAGAGACTACCAATATATTGTAATGTGAATCTATCATTTCAATGTAATATTATTCTTGTGATTCTATGTGCAATGTGTATTTTTTATATTACTATTACATTTATTATCTTTTGTAGGAAGGGTTGTATCATCTAGTGTTAGAACTCTTTCTAGCCTAATGTATGCTACAACATATTCTGTTTATGGCCTTAAAGACAATCCACTAGAGTTATATCAAAATACCTCATATGTGTTTTTGAAACCTATCTCTAATAAGCAATCAACTTGTAAATTGTGATGAACCAATAACTAGTTAGCCATTGAAGTCGCTTTCATTACACTTGATTCATTTAGAACAATATATGTGTTGTCTCATAGATGAAACACTCCCTCTAGGATCATTTATTCCATTCAGTCTTCTTACTCTGGCCTTTTAGAGTTGGATAATTCTACCACTAGTGATTCTTATTCCTAACTTTGGTAGAGAATAGTTTACCTTCATATTGTGATTAATAGGATTATGCTAAGGGTTTGTTATAGTTACCAACTATATTATGATTAGTGGGCTTGTTCATCTATGCTAGACCCAAACTAGTATAGTCAATTTGAACACATGCTATATAATATATAACTCTTCATCAAGTAAAATAGATAGAAAATGGTTACATTTATAGCTTAGATTGATGAAAATTTTAAAAAAAAACTTGATTAAAACAACATCATTTGGTCAATAATCCTATCATGATTCTCTATACAAGTTGATCATCTTGGAATATAACTCTAGCACATTTTATTTAACCACTTTGGTGAATTACTAATGATGAAAACCTACTCTAAGGATGTCAAACTAGTCCTGAACCATTCCATGACAACTCCAATAGTATCAATTCTAGTTTTTCTTCCAATAAAATAACTAAGACCTAGAACTTAATTTCATCAAATTTGATGCCTTGTCAATTGAATGCACCATGCTTAACAATATTCTACTCAAGATACTACTCCTAAGAGAACATACTCCCTATTTCTTCATTCAACTTGAAAAACAACCATTTTAATAGTTCAATGTTGTAAGATGGCCAATCTAAACCTAGTTGGACTACATTCATAGAGCTTCTTTTGGTTCAAATGACCATAATGCGTATGAAGATATTATAGGAGATTTAATAAAACTATCGCAACATGGTGATACACATGACTACCAAACTAAACTTGAGAAACTTACCAACCAAATTAAAGACTTGAAAAAAGAGTTCTTCACAAATTATTTCATGAATAGACTCAAGGAAGAAATTTAGGAAGAAGTCAAAATGTTCAAACATCAAGATGCGATGATGCAAAGATCTCATCAAATTGGTGACTAGACAACATTCGATAGGCCCTTTTGCCCAATCTAGATTTAATTTGACCTGGCAAAACACATTTGATTTGCAGATTCTAAGTTCAATTTGAACAAGTATATCATATTTTTTTTGCAGAATCGAACTTTTAGATAAAACAATTGAATGACGTGTCCTTGTACGACGCTTGGATCTTTTGGATCCTTTTGCAGTTGTAATAGCTGTTTTAAAATTTCAACGGGGTCAAATTCATATTTTAGAGAATTTTTGGGGCATATCTTTATTACAAAGCTTTTTGAATAATTGCTGGACTACCTATGACATTCCTGCAGGTTGTGTTGTACCGAATTAATATTTCATTGTTTGACGTCCCAAATGGATAGTAGCGATGCAGCATAGCTAAGACTAATTTAATTAGTTTCTTCTCCAATCCTTGCGTGACTCCTCTTCGTGTGTTATTGCTTAAGAAGGACGCCAAGGGCGACAGCTCATATGGATATTATATTTTTTTGTAAATGTACGCCATCAAATCTTTTATTAGAGCAAAAGTCAACCATGCAATGCATATTCTTGTCATATTGAAAAGAAATAAAACAGTCCATATCAAATTATCTATATAGTAAGAGAGAAAATAGGTTTGTCGCTAGATCAGGTGATCACCATTTTATATATCCTTTGTTTATGTACATTTGAGAAGACTTTTTAGCCCATACAATTTTCTTTGATATCTTGTGAGTGCTTGGTGTAGAACGTTGTGATGGATCTGGTGGCTATTTGTTTTCTGGAGTGTGGAAATGATTTGTAATTCATTAAGAGTGATTTGGAAAAATCTACATCTTGAAAATTACTTTGATCTAATATCTAGTATCTTAATGTCTATAAGGATGTTGAGATTTAAAATTATCTTTGGGGAGGTTGTCAAATCATTAGGATCAAGTTTTGTTAAGTAAAACTTTAATTTGGATTGACTTTATGATTCTAAGTAAACGATTGAAGATAAAACTCTCAAAAATAAAAATGACTAATTGAATACTCTTTTTCCATCATTACTAATACAAGTGTCTAACAAATATGCTTTTTAATTCATCAGTTTTGCTAAATTAAGCTACTCCACATACTTAGAAGTAGTAGTTCCTTTGCGTGAAATGAGTATAAATAAAGGGTTTAATAGTACAAATCCATAAGTTATGTTGTATTAAGGATTTCTCAAAGATGTTTCCACTTGAAGAGACTAGCAATATATTATAATGTAAAAATGTCATTTCACTGTAATATTATTGTTATGTTTCCATCTACAATATATGTAAGAAAAATAATCAAGTGTTGAAAATTGCAAAGAAGAACAATAGCACATAACACTCAGATTTACGTGGAAAAACCTGGTAAAAATATACCAGTAAATAACCATAGGCAAATTTTCTTTCGTATTGATTCTCAGGAATTATAGAGTTACAACAATCTCAAAACTATACATCAAAACATGACTTCGAGGAGCATAAAACAACTGAGTTGCAGAGTCCTAATTGAAGACAACTAAAAAGCCATGATGACTCAACCACTACAAGCTAAGAGCCCAATTTAAAATATAAGTGTGTGTGTGTGTGTGGGTGTGTGTGCATGTATATACACATATATACACATATATATGTATATATATATGTATGTGTATGTGTCTATATGTGTATGTGTGTGTGTGTGTGTGTGTGTGTGTGTGTGTGTGTGTGTGTGTGTGTGTGTGTCACTTGTCTTATCTTTCATAGGAAGGATCATATCATTTAGTATCAAATTTATTTAATGGCAATTACTATTGCAACATATTCTATATGGGTCCTTTAAGAGTGTCCACCATAAGATCTCAACTTGCATGCCTTCTTGGGGTCTTCCTGATTACAAAGTGGCTGTAGAAGTAGGAAAGCTAAGCTTTTGTCCCATTTTTTTCTTGTTTGTCAATTTTTTTTATTTTTTAGGGTAGAAACCTTATATTGAGGGCTCTTTTATATTCTACATGATAAGTGTCTATTTGTGCTATATTAATGGTTAAGATTTGAATGTAACCTCTTCCTTACCTATTCTTATATGTCATATAATCTATCATATGTATTATACACACCACAAGATGTCTACAGATGGACAAACCATGTCACCTCAAAGTGAGATGCCTACCAACTCCTGTGAGGATAAAACTAATTGAAATATGAAGTGTACAAAGCTTCTAAATGCTTCTCCAAATCTCCCACAAGAAGACAAAATAGCGAATGCAAATTAAATACATTAAAGAAAGCATAAAAAATGCAAAGTTGAGAAAAAATTTCCCTACAGCACCAAGGAAGGACACAAGGAAGGTTGGTAACTCACTAAGTAGCTAAAGTGCCATGTGCAGTTAGTGCAACACTACAAAGTTAAAACCCTAGGAAAAATCTCCTTCAAGAATTTTTCTTGGAAATGTATAGCAAGTAATCATTGTCCAAGGTTCACCCCTTTCACTAGCCAATGCCAAGCAATATATCCTAGGGTCATCCCATATTTAAATGGGGTCACTCATGATATCCTAAGGTCAAGGTAATTTATTTGTAATTAGGATCGCCCAATAGAACCTAACTAGTAAAATATGTGTCCAAGAATAGACATCCAGCTAGAAAGTTGGTTTAAGGGTCCCAGAAGCAAAAAAATTGACAGTCTAACCCTTGCTTCCATCAAAATTTAGGTGAACAAAGGGATGATGACATCATAAGACTTGAAAGTAAAAATAAAAGATCTTTATTCAAACGTATCCACCTTCATTCAAGGGTCATGGTGATGTAGGTCTTTAAAAGAAAGTACTTTCTTCAAAGATATTTGTTCATTTGAAGGTGCTCTACAATTTTTGGCATCTTAATATTTTAAGTGGGACACATCATTGTGAATGGGGAAAAAAATATGTGATCTTATGAAGTCAAGATCTAGTTTATCTAGCATTCTCAATGGAGTACTTGCAAGAGAAAAAATAAATGCAAAGCCAAAATAAATAAAACACACAAACATGTATTAACAATAATTTTCCTCAATTGTTCTCCTACCACTCAAGATGTTGTCTTCAAATTATGGGCGCTCTCAGAAAGAAAATGCACAAGCAGCCATGATGGACAGATTTTGAGGATGAGTGCAAGATGATTGAAAGATATGAGAGACGAATGTAAAAGTAAGCTAACTAGAATGCAAAAGAAAGAAAAGATGCAAGCGATGGATTGATTTGCTAGGCTTAGAAATGAGGAGCAAAGTATTTATAAATGTCCTCGGGTGGGATCCAGGTTGTAGGGAAAATGTGGGATAAAATATTGGATTGAAGATTTTAGTGTTTATCCCATGTGCATTAGATGAGAGTAATTGACAAGAGTGGAAGATGATAAATAGAGGGTGAAGTTGATATGAAAGAGATTTGGAGAATGATTTTATTTAAAATGAATAAAATGGAATATATTTTATTAAATGGATGAATAATAGAGTATATTTTGATTTAATGGATTTAATGAAATAATAATACTTTATAAATATTAAGATATAATAATGAAATAATGAATATTATAATGGAGAATGATGGAATAATGAAAAACAATATTAATTAATGGATCCACTTGATGATTTTGAAAAAATTAAAATTTATTAAAAGAACATTTTAATGAAAATTTTTGTGTGTCTATAAATATGAAGGGAAAATAATAAATCCTAAAGATAATCTAAGTTAATATAATGAAATAATCAAGTGTTTATAATCATTGTACATCAAGAATCACATCACAAATACTATGTACAAAGATGGACATATTATATTTCAAGGTGCAATCGCCACTAAAAAATATGGGCATTTTCAAGATTATCCTTACGAATCAATATTAAAAGTGGATATCATGAAGGGTTGAATTAAGGTGAGTAAGATAGATGTAAGTTAGGTTGATGGAAACAAACATTAAACTCTAAAATAATGATCTATCAATAAATTTACCTGGACAAGAATTCAAATGATTCAAATTTGAAAATTACATGTAATCGTAAATAAATGCATATATGGAAAACGAAGGCAAATAAGATTGAGAAAGATTCATACTCTTTTAAGATTAGTCTAGACTAATCCATAAAATTCATACATAATTACAATTGATATATTTCTTTATTTCAGAACTTGTTGAATTTCATCTCTGCACTGTGACGTCGCAAGTCGTGATGTGCTGAGATTAAATATTTCAGTCCTGACGTTCCAAACAGATATCCATTCCAATTATTAAATTCGTCTATATTTAGCCTTGAAATCTCTTATTAAACCAGAAGATAACCATGCGCATTTTCTTGTCATATTGAAAAGAAACAAACCACTCCATATCAAAATATCAAATTATCTAGAATAAAATATTAATTAAATTCATCCATATTTCAGTGATTAGATAAGAGGGTTGGTATAGATTGGCACTAATAAATTAATAAGAAATAAATTATTTTATATGAATGATTTAGTTTAATTAAATAAATAATATAAAAAATTATTATATACAAGTAATTTAGATTTAAATAAGTAGTTAATTGGATTGACAAATTAAAATATATTTTTTAATATTAGGGATATTAAGTTTTTAGGATAATAACAAAAAGATAATATTGATTTTGCATAAAATTTAGTTGTTCTATAAGAACTTATTGCTTCTGATTGGTGAATTAGTTGTGTTAGAATAGACTTAGAATTCACCATTGACCACTTTTGACTATGTTGTATTTAAACCTTGAGCATACAAAATTGATCTCAAATGCAAGAATTATTTGTAAATCATAAGATCAACTTGACAAAATGTAGACTCAATAAAAATTACTTCACCCTTATATCTATTATCTAAAAGCTCGTCAAGATATTAATATTTAAAAATACCTTTATAAAAGCTATCAAATCTTTAAGATCAAATTCCCTTAGTTCAACTCTGTATTTGGATTGAATTTGTAATTTTGAGTGAATGGTCAAAGACAATATTTTGATTCTTTTTTTTCCCTATAAATTAAAGTGTGTGATAATGACTCCTTCTTGTACTCACATATCAATTAATTATACATTGAATATCTTTCAATATCAAGATTTAGTGATATCTCAAACAAATATGTACCAAGTTAACTCCTAACTTCTATAAGGAAAGGATAGGAGTAATAATTTAAATTTGAATGCTTTAATTTTAAGTTCAATCCTAAGGACATTGACATTGATCCCAACTTGATTGAGAATGATTGTTAGCATTAAAGTGCAAATATTGAGGCAGTCGATGAATCTATGAGGATAGATGAACGAAAAAATAGGAACGAAAAATTGGACAAGTAGAGTTAGTTGGACTTCAATTATTAGGACCTATATTTGTGAAATGTTACCTTCACTTCAAAATTGATAACATGTTTATCCCACAATAATGTGTCCCACTAGTGGGATGGAGCACAAAAATTAGTTTTGGAAAATAAAAAGCGAGCTAAGCACCTTTGAATGAAGGTACCTCAATTTGAAAGTAAAAAAATTGACATGTATAAATAAGGTTTGAATAAGGTGGGGGGATTCACATAAAGCCATTTTTTAACTTTTAAATGTTATATTTTTCAAAATTCCTCAACAATGATCTTCAAAAGAAGATACCTTGAAAATAAGGTGCCTTTGAATGAAAGTAGTTATACTACCCTCCTCTTTCTACTAATACACTTTTTGGATGAAATTTCTACTTTGAATTAAGGTCTGTACTATCAAATTGAACCACCATGACATGATATTATTTATGATCATAACCCTCAAGGTAAACTCTCTAAAAAGTATAATACATAATATATTTTATTTAATTATTATATTTCTTTCCTTTTTTTCTATGAACATAGGTCTTCTATCAAATATAAAGGCATATGTTTGACACATAGAAAAATTAAAAAATGTAGAAATAAATTTTTTAAAATATGCACACTCTCTATATTGATTACCTTGTTTCAACAACAACAAAAAAAAATACATTAGATATATAAATAAAATTATACACTATGACATAATAATACTCTAATTTATAAGTAATCTAAATTAAAAATATTAAAAAAAATTAAAAAGTAAGATAAACTTTTAAATTACTAATATATTTAGAATGTAGATAAGAAACCTTAGGTTTGCATTATCTTGAAATTGTTAGCAATTTTTTTTTTTGTGAGCAACAAAAAGTAAAAAACTAATTAAGGTTTTGAATTCGATTGTCTTAGGTTGAAAAGTGGGTCACATTGTTGTGGAATAGTCCAAGAATAAGACAACTTAAAAATAGATGTGAAAGTGATAGGAATGATTTAAAACATCTCATTTTTATTTAATTAAAAGTGTATATTGATGAGGATATACAAACTACTCAATATTTTCTATAACATTAACTAAAATTTCAAACATTTTTTGGTGAATGGATTCAAACTTTACATTAGATGAATCTTGTATTGCTCAATAACAATCATTGAATGTGTCAATTATCAATAAAGATATATTGTCTTTTTTATTTAAAGTTGTGAAAGGCTCAAGAGGGTGGTCATTGTAAGGTCTTAAGGATTGATATAAATATTTAAGAGAAAATAGTTGAAAAAATGAAAAAGTCTTATTGACATGAAATAAATATTTATCGATTCATAATAGAACTAACTTTAGTGTGAAATTATAATTAAAGATCTTATATTTAACTGAAAAAAAAATGAAGAATCCACATTTGAAATGTGCAAAGAATGAATGATTAAATAATTATTTATACTATGTACTTTATACCCTTAAGTGTATGGTAAAAAGAAACAAGTTACACTTTACTATATATCCTTGATAATTTTGAATAGAAAATATTAGAATAGATTAGTTTTAAGATGCCTCCATTAATTCATTAAGAATAGAGTCATAAACAAATTAAATATAATAAGGAAAAGACAATTCATGGTGACAAACAAATCTAAGTATGTTGGTGAATGTATTTATTTTGTGCATATTTATTTAAATTTCATTTAGGAAAATGCATTTAATTTTTGTCTTTGTTGGTCATCGCTTCTACTGGGAGCATTGATAACAAAGTCGGTCACCACAATCATCCTTGCTTTATATAGAGAGAATTTTACATTGTTATCCATCTTAATTTCTCATAAATGCAACTCATTGACTGGTGAAACTTGTTGCTTTTGTGGAAGTTTCATTTGCAAAAGGTTTACATCACACACACTAAGCTTACACTTCGAGGTTTAAAAGTGTTAAACACTCAGACTTGACTGACATTTTTTAGGTTTAATATGTTACTTAAGTTGTGTGGTCACACTAATAATACACTTCTAGACTTAAAAATATTAAACACTCAAAACTGACTAACATTCTTTAAACTTAACAAATATTTGAGATCCGATAACATTTGGTAATTGTTGTGCCATTATCATTTGGCACAAATCATTTTTTGCCCTCAGGATTATTGCCTAGTTTTGTAAACTGACAAATCCTTTTGTGGGTCGGCCTGTATTTACAATGAGAATCGTTTTGGTATTGGGTTTCCTTGTGAGAAGATAGAAGATAGGCGTATTATCTATTGTGTGGCTCCCGGCACATTTTCATCGCTTGTTTGGCAGACTTCTCTACGTTTTTTTTATCAGCTTGTGAATGCCTACATTCTTCGTGACGACGTTGATGAATTGGTTTTCATTGGCAACTACAGAATTGGCTTCTTTCATTGTTTAGCATGGTGAGTTTTTTTGGGCTTTTGTTAAATGTGACTGGAAAAGTTAATGGGCTTCTTAGCTACATATCCTAGCACTTGGGCGTCTCACCTCGTGTAAGTTCCTTCCTCACACATGCTTCAATCTATTTCTTGCCTAATCAATATTAATTATTGGTCAGGTTCTTATATTGGCTTGGGTTCTTTTTCACTACTGGCATTTAACTATATGCAACAAATCTCTCTATCCATGGCAAATATATGGCGAGACTCCTTTTTTTTGGGGGGGGGTTGTGTGCGAACTGGACAAGTCTATAGATCGTTTGTGATTGAGCCATTTGGTATAAGTGTCTCTTTTTTGTGCATCAATTATTGAAGGCGGATACCTATCTATGGTTTTATTTATTTCTTGTCATGCCTAGAGTTCTTTTAATATCATTTTTAACAAACGATATGTGTTGGATCTATGAAGCCCAACAGTCACATGGCTGTTTGTCTTCCCCAGAAGACTCTTCATTTCATATCTGAGATGTCTCTATAAATGACTGAGTGTAGTCACATATGATTGTAGTATTGGATATTGCTTAATAAGAATTCTCCCTGCATTTCTGGTGGATGTAGCCACTTAGTGGTGAACCACGTTAAACCTTGTGTTGTGTGTTTTCTTTTCTGTTGTTTTGTTTTCACTTTGCTCTTTTAATCTTCACAATTGGTATTAGAGCTATGGCGAATTGTTGAGCGGATATAGGATCTGATTGGATAGTTGATCCTGGATATGGGTGCCCTTACTTTGTGTTTGATCCCAGAGCTGGGTGTTTTTATGTTATCAATAAACAAGTTGAAGTTTCAGATGATGAGGCCGAATCATATGATGAAGCCGAATTAGTCATCGAAAAATTTCTTGGCAGTCTAGACTCGGTAGAGAGTGATGTCCAAGTGGAGGATGAACCAAATGTCATTGATGGGATGGTTGGAAAAAGGAGGGGACATCCACTGAAGAAGAAGAGGGTTTGTTGTATTCACTGTTTGAAGAAGAGACTGGTTTGTTTCCCTTCCAAGATGAGGACGATGCCTCCCGAGGTGAGGAGGAACTAGTCTTGAATATAGCGAATGAGGATGACATAGAAGAAGAATAGGCAGATTGCAGAAGTGATGATTTATTGTTGCAAATTGTAGCAGTAGAGGCAGAGTGGAATGCATTGATTGCACGCTCCTCTCCCACGCCTTCAAACCTAGGAGTTGGGTGTAATTGTGGTGTATATGGATGGGCTAATCTTTTTGGTAAATCGGTTAGGCTTTGGTGTAGATATTGCCAAGCTTTGGCTCCCAAAAATGCTACAGATGTAATGGTCCTCAAAGGAGAAGTTGCTTTGGCAACAATCATTGCTGGTCATACTGAAGAAGTTTCAGTTGCAAAGAAGGGGAGCATTGGTGTTGTTGACTGTAATGGAAGAATATATTTTGAACTCGTCGAATCTAGTGTTCTTGGTTATGGAATACAGGGTTAATTTGTGCTTGGAAGATTAGTAGGAGAAGATGTTTATAACTCCGATTTAATTTGGAGAAGATTAATCTGTAGTGTTCGTGAACAAGACTTCACAAAATTAAAGTCTTTCCAACTGATTGTAGTATGAGCATTGGAATGGAGAAGCATGGAGTGTTATAGGTTGTGCTGGTTGGACTTCATGGGGGAGATTGTTGGGTATATGAAGCCCAACAGTCACATGGTTGTTTGTCTTTGCCAGAAGACTCTTCATTTCATATCTGAGATGTCTCTATAAATGATTGAGTGCAGTCACATATGATTGTAGTATTGGATATTGCTTAATAAGAATTCTCCTTGCATTTTTGGTGGGCGTAGCCACTTAGTGGTGAACCATGTTAAACCTTGTGTTGTGTGTTTTCTTTTCTGCTATTTTGTTTTCACTTCTCTGCTCTTTTAATCTTCACAATATGTTATTGGACAGCTGTTTTGATGAACTTCATAATGGATGGAGTATTTTTCTGACAATTTTGTCATTTTATGATAGCTTTTTTAATCTTGTAATAACAATCTATTTTTTTTTCTTTTGACAAATTTTGTGCTTGGGAATTATTAAATCAATTTGTATCTATTCCTGGGTTGTATCTTGCATATTCTATGTTATTTGTGTGTCCTTGTACATCATGTCAGACCCTATGATTGAGTTGCTCACTCCACACAACTATCACACATTGAATCTCAAGATGTCATAATTGTTGCAATCCTGAGGTCTTTAGTAACTGTTGGATGCCAACCAACCCAAATTCACTAAGACATTTCAGCAGTTTGTTCATAGAAACAACATAGATGAGGAAAAAGGACTCATCAACCATCATGTGTCAAATAATTTATTGTTTCACATTGTTGAGTGTAAAATATCTAAAGAGGCATTGAATAAGCTTGTAGATTTGTATGGTAAGTTCAATCAGTTCAGGATCTTGCATCTTGAAGCCAATCTCACTTCTCTCTCTCCAAAAGCATTTCCCACTATTCAAGATTTTCTTACACAATTCAAGCTGATTTTATTATAATTAAAGGGATGTGGTAATGCCAAAGAAGATAAGGAGTGTATTTTCTTGATCCTATCCAAGCTTAGAGGTATTTTTCAACCTCTACCTTCTATTCTACTGTGCATTATATGTGAGAAGACCATAATATGCCTTTTTTTTAGGAGTTTTGTGATTGAAAGGCTACTGAGTAGGCCAGGTTGATTTAGATGGATGCTCTTCCTAGGAGTCATGCTTTGATGGCTCAATCTTCCAAGGGGAAGGGTAATAATAAAAAGAAGCCCAAGAAAGATTCATCTATAGGTAGTGAGCCTCCCTCCAAGCCTAAGGTGAATAATGCTCAAAAGGTTAATCCTCCTCATCCTTCTTCTAACTCAAAAGAGTCATCTTCTACGTCTAAGAAGAAGGAAAATTATTTCTTTTGTGGAAAATTTGTGCATAATAATGCACATTATTTTGTGAGGCTAGCAACAATGGAGGAATCTACAAGGAAGTACAATCTTACCATGCCTAATTCTTCTTCTTTAGGAAAAGGGCAATCCCTCTCACCTACAAATTTGTCATCTACTAGTTCCAATTGGATTCTTGATTGTGTTGCTTCTCATCACATGACTTATACTATGGATCTTCTTGATTATCTTTCTGATAGTCCTACTTCACATTTGTTGTTGAGAACTCTTCTTAGATTCTAATTTTGGGGATAGGCTCAATTTAGATGCACCTAATGGTAGAATTAATGATGTTCTTCTTTTTCTTGATATTTCATAGAATCTACTTTTTCTCTATCAGAGTTGCAATCATAGTGATGGAAGGATCATTGAGTTCTCTCCTATTAATATGACTATTCAAGAGATGAAGGATCCTGAGAAGGTCATTGCTATAGAAATAGTTGATCATGTAGCTTATTTGTACAAATTTGATGGATTTGAGTCTTCAATAGGATCATCCCTTATTGCTCATGCAGATTCTACAAGCAAGCTTTGGCATAAATAGTTTGGACACTTGAATTATAGATATCTTCAGCAGATAAGCACATAGAATTTGGTGGTTAGTCTACCTTATATCTCTTCTTCAGATGGAGTCTATTGAGGTTGTGTTCTTGGAAAACATCTTAGGGATCCCTTTCCTCATGGTTTGGTGATAGTAGTTTTGTCTCCCATTAATTTGGGGCATAGTGACCTCATTCCATTCCCCACTCCTTTATTTTTAGGGATGAAGTATGTTCTCACTTTTATTTATTACTTTTATAGTTGCACATGGATGTACTTTTTGAAATACAAGGATGAGTTTCTTTGACATTTCATGACCTCCTTTACATTTGTGGAGAAGAAATTAGTACATTCCATTTAGAAGATTCACACTATTCATGGGGGTGAGTATGTCAATCAGGCATTCCAAGAATTATGTGATGCTCGAGGTATTATTCATTGGCACATAGTGCCATACACTTCCTAGCAGAATGGTGTATCAGAGTGAAAAAAATCAAACCTTATAGGAGATGGCCAATTGTATGATTCAATCTAGATCCATGACTCCAACATTTTGGGAAAAGGTTGTCAATTAGCCAAACTACATTCATAACCATATTCCTCACAAAGTGGTGTAGAATATGACACCCAAGGATGCTTTTTCCCATGTTGAGCCCAAGGTGTCCTTTTTCAAAGTATTTTATAGTGATGTGCATGGAATTTCATTATTATGGTCAAGGCACGATAATGCAAAATAGGAATCAATGGTTCATCTTTGTTGGCTATTGTAAAGATGTGAATGGTTATCAATTGTTTTATCTTGTAGCATCATAAATTGTATCCCTATATAATTTTACACTCACCTAAGCCTCACTTTAGTGTTGTAGCCTTCTATACTTTGATTGTGCTTGATTCTACTCACATATGCTTCAAACTAGAAATCCTCAAATTTCACCTTGCTACCTAGGTCCTTTGTTCAAGCTTGATGAACTGGACAAAGGCACCCAAGGACCCTTGTCTAGGCCAAAAGGGCCCAATTTTGGACCATTCAACAGTTGGAAAATTTAGGCAAGAATCCCTTTTTGATGTTGGCATGCTTCATAATTTCAAACACATTTCAAGAGGTGGGGTATAAAATAAATCCTTAACCCCTCACTTGAGACATCCATAATCCATCTTACATCTCTGTATAAGTTTTCCATTCAATTATTTTAATTCAAGTGGGCAAGTGATAAAGAATTATCAAGGAAATGAAGGAGAGGTCAAGTATTTAGATTTTAAGCATTCAATATGACATTCATTATCAAGTATGTACGAAGACACATATACATTCACACATGAAACCATCAACCTTTTCATCAAGACTTCAAAGGAATATTTAGAAAGGTATAACATTCCAATTAAATATTTCAATTTTACATCTAGCCTCTGCCCTTTTAAGGCACACTTTTCATTTCAAATTTACTTCAATTATAGAGTTAATTCCAAACCTAAGGTTTGACCAAGGTAAACTCATATCAACCCAACAATAGTTTTCTCTCTATTGTGTTTAGGTGACAGATTCAAGAGACATCAAATATAGATTCAAGAAGAGCAGATAAAGATGCAAAACAACAATTTTTGTAGAGACAAAAAAGTGAGGATGAGATCGACCAAGCACCATTGTCTGACATCTTTTTGACACAACTTGAGGGAAAGATATAGAACAACATCGTGATCCTATAAAGATATCCATTTTTCACATTCAACACCAAGGAGAAGAGCAACCAAGAACCATTGTCTTGCATTTTAGACTCCAAATTTTAGACACAAGTTCCCTTTTGCTTCCTATTTCTAGATTTGTACTTTATGTTTGCATATATGATTTGAAACTATTTTTTCATACTAATTATTGTCAATTTCACATATTTAAGCATAGATATTGCATTCAATTTACATCATTTTCTATAGGTCATTTTCAACCCAATCAAGGAGTACCGAATTCACCTTGTGCTCACTCCTTTTCAATCGAATTTGAGATAGAGTCAATTGAGATCATACTCCTTCTAAATATAATCATTAGAGATAGGTGTTATTCCTAGTTGCATGTATAAACTTGTGAACCCTATTTCTAACCCTTTACAGATCTTGTCACTCAAGAGGTCATTTTTGTCATGATGTTTTGTTTGATGAATCTTTCACTTCAAAGGATTCTCCATCACAAGCCTCTCCTACCCTTCTTCCCAATTATTCTTCAAAGAATATTTTGCTTCTAGGGGATGATGATGATGATGATACTCCTGATAATGATGTTCCTAATGATGGTATTAATTTATTTGTTGACATTGCTACATCTTATCCCTCTCCTTCACCTCAACCTAGTCAACATTTATGGGCTCTACACTTCACTCCCTCCTACACTTTAGGTATAAATATTTTATGTCATGCAATTTATACTCACCCTCAAAAAAATTTAGATGTTTTGATTGTTCCAAAATGGGTTAGTGCTATGACAGAGGAGTACTCTTCTTTGATGAAGTCCAACTTACTTGTGGATTGGTTCTTCTTGCTAAATGGAAGAGATTTAGTTTGGTGCAAGTGGGTGTATCATACCAAATTTGTAGGTGATGGTTCTATTGATTAGTATAAGGCTTGCTTGATGGCTAAGGGATTTTCTCATGTTGAAAAAACTAACTATTTTGAGACCTTTTGTCATGTAGCCAAGATGAAGGGAGCACTTTCTACTATTGCATCTTAGGATTGGTCAATGTATTAGATGGATGTGAATAATTATTTTCTACATGGTGATCTTTCAGAGGAGATATATATGGAGAAGCCACCAGGCTTTATGCAGTACCTTTCATTTTTTGCAAGCTTCAAAGTTCATTATTTGGTCTCAAACAAGCTCCTAGAGATATAGATAAGAAAATGGATAGGTTTTCACTTTCTCTTGGATTCACTAGATGTCACACTGATTCTACAATTTACATTCAAAGTCATGGGGGATCTTCTCACTCTTATTCTTTATGTGGATGAATTGATTCTCATAGGGATTTATCCTTCCATTATTGAGGATACTCAAAGAGCTTTGATGGAATGTTTTGATATGAGATATCTTGGTTTGTTGTATAACTTCTTTGGTCTTCAAATTCACCAATCATCTATCGATATTTCTATTTTCCAATATAAGTATGCTCTTGATTTTCTTTAAATATTTTGGATGACTGATTGCAAGTCAACCCAGACTCCTTTTCAATCACATGTTTTGTTGGCTATCAGTTGCACTACTCCATAAATTGATTCTAGCTTGTATCAACAGTTGGTTGACAACCTTCTGTACGTGACATATAGTCATCTTGGTATTTCCTTTATAGATGATCTTGTCCCCTATTTCTCTCAAGATCCTCATGAGAGTCATTGTAAGGAAGACAAATGTATCATGTGGTACATTCATGGCACTACATAGTTTGGCATTTAGTACAAACCAGGAGATAATAAGATTGTGGACTTCATTTACTCAGATTGGGCTGGTGATGTTGATGATTGAAAGTATACCTCTATATTTGTATTTTCTCTTATTTTTGGTCCATTTTCTTGGTCCTACAAGAAGCAAACTGCTATTGCATTATCATCAACTAAGGTTGAGTATCAAGGAGTAGTCTTGGCTAGTCAAGAATTTCGTTGGCTTTGAAAGTTGATGACCGAGTTTGGCTTTCCTACTAATCATCCCATGACTCTTTGGTGTGATAATTAGAGTGCCATACATATTTCTCACAACCTAGTGGAGCATCATTGTACTAAGCATATTGAAATCCACATTCACTTCATTGAACAACCCATACAAGATGGTGTTCTTCATTTAGAGTATTTATCTACATAGTAGCAAGTTGTAGACATCTTCACTAAACCTTTGGCATCTCCTTGCTATCTTCAATTGTGATTGATGTTAGGGGTGAAGGAAGTAGTCCTCCTTCCTTTCACTTTTTTCTCTTTGGAGAGGATTTTTTTCCCACAAGTTTTTCCACCTTTTCCTCAATTGTGAGAGATTGTGTTTCATTGCATTTTAGTTGTACATGTGTACCTACTATGGTGTTGTTGCCATGACCCATAAATATCTTATATTGCATATTGCATTTTCATTTGCTGATTGCATATCTAGCATATTTCTCCCTAAGTTGCACTCAAGGGGGGGTGTTTGTGAACATGTTTATTTCATGCATATCTACTTAGGTTTAACTTAGTAAAATAGATTTAATTTTTTCCTCTACTAGTCACCACTTCCACTAGGAGAATTGGTAACAAAGTCTATCAATAGATTTGTCCTTTCTTTACATATGGGGTGTTTTGTACATTGCTATCCATCTCATTTTATCGTCAATGCAATTCATTGATTAGTGAGACTCATTGCTCTTGTGGAGGTTTGGTCTACAAGTCAGCTTTTAAATGCATCAACATGTTCCTATAGCTTGCAAGGTTTGGACTATAACAAATAAAACATATTATAATTCTAGATGTTACTTGAATGACCTACTAATTGAAATTTAACACAAGCACAAAAAGTCTATACCTAGAAACTTGATAAATTTCTTGAAACACCCCAAATAAAATATTGACAAATTAATATTTAAAATAAGCTTAAATTTGACGTTAATTTATTGCAAATGGATTTACAAATCAAATTTAGAATAAGATTATTTAATATAATACTTTATTCATGATTTCCAAAAGTTTCTACTTGAATTATTTACACTAATTCTTATAAATTTCTCTAAGATTTACCTTCATGTACAAAAACAAATAACCCATACATACCAAGTTCTAAGTAATCTCACTAATATCAACAAAGAAGATAGTCTCTTCTAAACACCCAAGCACATAAAAAAATCAGTATTGTAAAAGGACATGCTCACTTCAATTGAATATGTAACACAAGTGTCTAATTATCTTATATTCTCCACAATATATTATTTAATTAATAAAATTCGGACAGAAAATCTGATAGGGCATAATTAGCTCAATTATGAGCTCTTAAAAAGAGAGGATGCAACCCTGTAAGAAAGCTAGTCATTTGAAGGAGAATTGTATTGCCATTAATATACTTGCTCCAATAAGAACATACCATACTTCGTGATCTATCATCAGAATGATGAGAGACTGCACAAAGAAGAGAAATATTGATAAAAAACTCTCACACAATCGAATTCTGATGATAGATATGAAATATGATCTGAAACATTCATACAAAATTCTCACACAATAGAATCAAAAAATTGCAAATTATCAAAACACATTAGAGTTGTGAAATCTAAGTTTAATTTGAACTGGTAAACCATATTTAATTTGCAGAATCAATCTTTTTGGATAAGAAAATTCAATGACGCCGCGTCCTGCCCTTGTACGACGCTTGGATGTTGAGAACAGCTATTTACATTTTCAACGGGGTCAAATTATTATTGTAGAGACGCGGTGATTGAATTTTTGGGGCATTTCTTTATTTCAAAGCCTTATGAATAATTGCTGGACAAGTTGTGACGTTCCAGGCCACGTTGCACGGAGTTAATATTTTAGGGTTGGACGTCCCAAATGGATAACAGAGGGCCAGCCTCCATAAAACTAATTTAACTAATTTCCTCTCCAACCCTTGCGTGGCTCCTCTTAGTGTGGCATTGTTTAAGCATGACGCCAAGGCCGATAGCACATATGGAAATTATAACATTTTTTCTAGTCGTACTATGTGGAATCTTTTATAAGAGCAAAGGTCAACCAACAAATGCATTAAAAAACGCTCCATATCAAATTACCTATAGTATAAAAGATTAATTACTCACTAGTTTAGATAAGAGGTTTGAGGATAAATCTATGGATTGGGTGATCACATGTAAGACCCTGTTTGTTTATAATCTTTAATTACCTATAGCACATATGGAAATTATAACATTTTTTCTAGTCGTACTACATGAGATCTTTTATAAGAGCAAAGGTCAACCAACAAATGCACTAAAAAACGCTCCATATCAAATTAACTATAGTCTAAAAGATTAATTACTCACTAATTTAGATAAGAGGTTTGAGGATAAATCTATGGATTGGGTGATCACATGTAAGACCCTGTTTGTATATAGTTAAACAATCTTTAATTGTTAAGAAATATCTATTCCAAATCAATTTCTTCTTGAGAAGTTATAAGTTTAATCTTTTTTTGATTTAGAAAGAAATGAGGTTTATTATTTGCTATAAATGTGTTTATGAAATTTATTATTGTGGATATTAATGAGAGTTTTCCATTTTCAACCATAACTTGCTTTCCATTTTTCTTACAAAAATTATTCGTTTGTTCAAACGAAGATTGATTCAAAAAGCAAAATTCCTACCACCTCAAATTCAAACTAATCAAGCAAAAACATGAAATGAAAGGAAGCATAATGATGAGTTCAAGCTAATGATGGTCTAAAATGACCCAAATGTAGATATTTTTTCTTGAAAATTAGAGTTAGCTATATTTGGGATAAAAATTTAGAGCACTTATAGTTAGAATATTAACATGGTATAAATTATAGGATTTAATTTTTAATTTTTAAATATGTAATTGTTTTAATAATCAAATGATAAGATTTGATCAAATAAAGGATGCATACAAAATAATCTTTTGTAAAAAGTTAATGGAGACAAAACTATGCACATGCATGATCCACCTAGTTACTTTCATTCAAAAATAATGAAAATAAAACTATTAGTAATAATTTATTTTTTTGATAGGTAAAAGGTTGTATTTGAATAATTTTATTAATTTTAAGAGTTTTACAATCTCAATTCAATGTGGGCACCACTAGGAAAGAATTGAATAAGAAAACCTCTGGTCTCGCCCAAGGAATCCAATCCTGGAATATATTATATAGTACATTCCAGCCATTAGCCATTTATTACAGCATTAATTAACTACCATTGATGAGATTTTAATTTGGTACTTTGCTTCCACGGGTCAATTCCTCTTGAGTCATTAATTCATCTTCTTCATCTTTATTTATGTTGCTACATCACCTGCTCTATCAGTGATCATGTCGAGACCTTTCTCTCAATCTCCACAATCTTTACTGGGTAATATTTTAACCTTAAAATCTTACAATCACTACAACTCACAAATTTGTCAGCTCGATAGTTAGTAAACCTTCAAACCAAACTTATGAGATGCCAGAGAAGCCATTCTGATTATAATTCAAATTTGACTGAAATATTACTAGCTATTATCCCTAAGAACGGTTACCCCTACTGAGTTTTACATAGTATGCGAGCTAAAATGACTAAATAGAACTACTTCTATGATTCAAAGCCATTTACGAGAATGGATCACCTATATACTTGGCTACATACCATGATTGTGTATCATAAAAATTCCATTACTCTTCTATTTATATGGCCTTCATATAGAAACAACTAGGCATTCAATAGAAACAAAACTAAATAAAATTGTACATTAAAATATGCTTTCAAAACTAAGAGCATTGACCAATAACTTCCCGTATATTATATTCTATATGAATGATTTGAGTTGTCATCTTTATTGAAAACAAAATTCCTAAAGTCTGATAATGTATCGCTGAAAGATTATTTTTCTCAAAGTCATAAAATCTAGCCCAACATATTCCTATCGCTAACAATATTCAGTATATATATCATTTTCTTATAATTAAAGTCAAGCAAACAAATTTTCTAGTTTAGTCCTCCAATAGACTGTGGTCGACGTAGTGACTTTCCATAGCTTGTGGCCTGGTAGTAGACGATCCTACCTCCCCTACATTCGAAGACCGGGTGCTACCAGTTGCCCTCCCTTCATCCCAAGATTTGTCAATAAATGGAAAACACAAGGTGAGTAATGCATGAGGTGAGAAAGGCATAAAGTGAGTTGGTAGAGTACGACGACACTGGTGAAACGGGGAATAAAATCTGTAAAAAAAAAACTGTTATAGAAGAGTGCACATTAATATGTCAGAAGAGTGGACGCTAAGAAAGGAGTGGTGGTAATGAATAAGAAAATGGGGAATGCAAGGAGGGAGGGAGGAGAGAAGAAAATCAGTGGGAGATAAAGAGGAAGGGTCCAGTTGAATGAGGAAGGTATCGCTATCCTTGATGATGTACTTATATAGGCACAATGGATCTCGTTCTTTCAGAGGTCTTTGATGTTGGATATTACCTGTTTAAAACCACAATTCTTAAAAATAATACGAGTTGGTAATTTAGATCTGTGTTTTGTGAACCCTCCAACAAGATAATTGGGAAAACATATTATAGAATTGACCATTGTACTTTATTGACCACTGAGATGACAGTAGTAAGAAGAAATAAGGAAAGGTTGCAAATGGTTATCTTTCTATACAAGCAACATGCCTATAGGAATGTACAAATTTGTACGTCAATTATGTAGGTAGGGGGTAATATATTAATGCCTTGGATACTTCCCCTAAATCTAATCAATCCTTTCTGCACAATAATATGACCGCAGCCTACAATGCTATGCCTACACCTATTGCTCGATTGAATCTTGCTCTTGCATCCTTTGCAACATTATGGCTTTTGATTGACTTAGAAAAAAAAACTATATAAATATAGTTAAATAAATAAGAGAAGAAGAGTTCCAACAAAAACTTTCAATAAGGATGAACATTAGAAAACCTATAAACTCTGGTGCATGGAATAGGTTAAAGAAATATTATTAGATGAACCTTTAATGGCTACAAACTATAGCTAAGTGTCTGGAGAAAACACTCTTTGTATGGGCGTGGAAGGGTGTCAAAAAAAATTAAGCTACTAATATTAATAAATTTGTAGCATTATATATGTATATATATCTTCATAATTTTGTTAAAATCATAACATTTATAGTAATAAGGGGGTTCACCTATTAACATGGATTGAATATTAATATTGATGTTAATTTTAATATAATTAATATAATTAGAATTCATTCTCTTGACCATTTCTTGTTTATAATTAAAATACATAGTTAAATAAATAAATAATAAAAATAAAATATTATAACTAATACATGCATTCCCATGTGTTGCATGAATACATTTTTACTGTTTAAAAGTCAATATATATGATTTATTTAATAATGTGAATGTATACCTATAAATTTGTTGACTAAAGATAAGAGATTTCTTTCTATAAAGAATGATAGGTTCTTGCAAGAAGATAAAGAAAAGGGAAACCTGGTTTTTTTGCTCAGTAGGCTCATGTAGGCAGCAAAAATAAAATCTTTCTACCAAGGAATGCTTCCTTACCTTGGATTCGTGGGTCAAAAATAAAGAAACAAAAACAAAAGGAAAAAATCATAAAATAAGGCTAGGATTAAGGCTTTTGGGAGATCATGTTTCCCCTTAATAAGGAATGTTTATGTCTAGGATAAGATACATTTCTATTATTTAGGATATGCTTATTTCCAAGATAAGATGCTTTTCTATTATCAAGGATTTATGGCTTGTTTATTTAATAGAAATGTGTAAAACATTCCAATAGTAATATGGTATTAGAAATGTGAATTTGAAAATATATATATATATATATATATATATAAATGTCATATTTATTTATAATTCAATAATAATATTAAAATTAGAATTTATGTCTAATTTATATAGATTTTACTTATAAATATTTAGAGAGGGAAAATAATTATATTGTAGATTTTACTTACAAATATTTAGAGAGGGAAAATTATTCTATTATAATTTAAAGTTGGTGAATATGAACACTTCATGAGCGTATTTGGGTGAAGGGTTTAATCATTTAGTCTACTAGTATTTCTAATGGGTTATAAGTGAGGTACAAAATACTATAAGGTAGTTGAATTTTGAACATTATTTACTTCCTTAGTTCAGTACATAACAACTTAGTCCTCTCTCTCATGGATTTGATTATAAAAAAAATAATAAAAATAAAAATTAAGAAAAAGAATTTGTTGGGTTTTCTTCATGATATATTTTGTCATTACATAATTCAATTTTACTTTCAAGCATTTAAAATACCCTCCAAGTAATATGATTCATATTGAAGGGTGTAATAGTTTTATTCCAAGAATTTAGAATCTTATGATTAATTCAATCATTTTCATAAGTTATCTTTTACGAGTATCATGGTTTCCAACCAATTAGTACTTTCATATATTTAGTTCAAGTTTTGGAGTTTTAATTATCATAGTTTACTATTCCAAAGTAGTTGATTTTGTTCCTTACGATTACATGAAATTAATACCTTAGTTCTTAATTTCATGCGATGGTTCCTTGTATATAATAGTTTATTTTTTATAGTTGCATTAGTACTTACTTAAGATTCATGAATTCTAGCCTAAATTCCAAATAAACCTGCAACAACGGCGTTTGTGGCATCGTCCCTCTAAATCGCTAGGGAGAAATAAGGGTCACTTGGAAGTTAAAATATAAGGGGCGGGTAATCCCCCTTGAATTGATAATCTAAAAAGATTATTTTTTTAAAATGAATTTACATTCACTCAGTTAAATCTTAGAAAACCCCATTAGGGTTTGGTTGTGTGTGATGTTTGAAATTTATTTATCTTGATGTTTTTAAGCGAATGATAATGGGTCAAGGGTGACGCATTTGATAAGAAATATGACTTAGATGTTATAGGCCACGAGCAGAGGGCCACCTTGAGCCCTTTTGCTATAAAGCTACCATCGTGGGTAGAAAACATAGAGAAACTATCTGGGACATTGACCCTAGAAAGGGTTGCTTACCCAGCAAACAGTTTACATTAAACCATAGTTAGAAACCAAAACTACATACTTTATGCATTGATCTTGTGCCGAAACATGTATGTAGGCAGTCTAGGGACGAAGTTGTCCATTGTAATTTGGCATTCGGGGATGGGGAATAGGTTTTGGGTATGGGTGAGTTGATGGTCTTTCGAAGTTACTTAAGTCCCTCAGTCAAAGAGTATAGATAATGCTAATTGGAAGGTTAAAATTAATTCAATGCATACTCAGAAGGAATCTCGTATGGATTCTCTTAACTTCTCGAGGCTTTAGGCCAAATTCTGAGGTGGAACTCAAGCTTGTTTATATAATTATTTTTATATACTCCTAAAGATGGTGACCTCAGTGCATTCCTAGTAGGGGAGTGTAGTCTTTAGAGAGTGACTCAGGACTCGGTTGGTCTCGATGAGTCTAAAGTCTCTAGCCAGAGCATAACCTATTCTTATGAATAGATGCCTACCCCATTTGGGTGGATGCCTATCCCATATTGGATAGATGAAACTTCATATTCCATATGGATAGATTTCTAACCCATATGGTTAGATTCTTAACCCGTATGGTTAGATGCCTAGTCCTGTATGGATAGATGCCTAACTCATATGGTTAGATGCCCATCTCGGTTGGATGGATGCCTATCCTATTTGGATAGATGTACCTGAGTATGTGATTGAATCAAACACATTTGAGAATAAGTAAGAATAAGAAATCAATATTTATACATAAAAAAAAACTAGCTCATTTTTTTTGTTGGATTTAAATAAAAGTGGGTTTTCACAAGATTTTCATTTGGTTTTGGCTACCTTGATGATTACAAGTTGGAGAAATTGAATCCTTTCCATTGGGATTTCTAGCATGTCTATGGGCTCTTAAAACCTTCCAGTTTTAGGTATTCCACCTACCAGTTATTATTAGGCACTTCCTTCAAATGCAACCATTTGAAGAGAAAATCTGCATTTCTTTCAATGCATTCCTGACATTGGTTGAAGGCCTCTCTATCCCTAATGACTAACAATGGTTTCTTGATAATAATCCTTCCCTCATTCTGAATCCCACTCGAACTATCATTAATCCCATAATCTTCTGGAAAGGAGATCCTTAATTTGTCATCCACATTGCTTACAACTATCTCTAGATTTCCCAAAAATTCTTCTCTAAAGATGGTCCTACATAATTGTTTTACATCCCCTTTTCCTACCCCTATTGTGAGAAGAAAAAAAAACAAATGTGGCCGATATATCACAGTTAACCCTATACCTAAATTCATTATTTAGCTACTCATCCCCCAATATTTTTTGAACGAATATATGAGAGAAATCATCCACCTCTTTCAAGATAATTCCCCATTTTTCTGACTTAATCTCTCCCCTGAATGCCATCAATCTATTATCACTAGCCGAGATCAATCTCAAATTCAACTCCATTACTTCACAATTTTTGTTTCTACCACTCAAACCCCAAACTAAAATGCGAGTGTCTAGAGACTTCTTCACAATTAATAGAAGTTGAGAGCGATAAAGCGTATCATTTCCCATGGTGTAATGCATTCAAAAAATCACTCCTATTGACGCTATCATTATTAGATAGACTTTGGTTATTAACTTCCTTTACAATCCACGTCTCACTTTATTAGCCGAGTATAACGTGACTGATGACATGATCCCTAATGATGACACCCTTTTAATTAACATATATCAACCTCTACATTCTCTTCTCTATATATATGGTTTACATTGTATTCATCAAGACACTCTAATAATTAGATGTGTTGAGATATGGACTAGCTAGGACTCAAACCTCGAACCTTCCATACGCTGCTGGAGTGCTCTACCACTGAGCTACTAGCCCCTCTTGGACCAGTCCATCGTCGGTCTGGGTGTGGATTATTTCCAACACCAACACCCCCCCTTAAGCCACACCTCTCGTGTGCTTGGGGCTCCTAGCCTGGACCTAGCTCTGATACCATGTTGAGACATGGACCAGCTAGGACTCGAACTTAGGACCTTCCATATGCTGCTGGAGTGCTCTACCACTGAGCTACTGGCTCCTCTTGGACTAGTCCATCGTCGGTCCAGGTGTGGCTTATTTCCAACACCAACAGGATGGCTCTAACGAGCCTGGAGTTTAATATCTAATTAGGAATGGTTTTAGTTCTTACTGTATTGATGATAATTTGGGAATCCCCCTCTATTGCCAACTTTTTAATTCCTAAATCTTTACACATTAGTAGTCCTGAAATCAAAGCTTCCATTTCCGCTATGTTGTTGGTTACCCTTCCTATTGATTTGGCAATCTTTGCACAAACAAATCCATCCCAATGATGAATGATGCTTCCTATGCCTAATAAGTCAGGGTTCCTTATGGATGCTCCATCAAAGTTCAGTTTAAACCATCCAAACTCTAGTTTTTTCCACTTGCATTCTTCTATTTCCTTCTTACCTTCTTTTCCTCCTTTTCCATAATGTGGAGGCACTATTAATCCAAACCAATCCTTCCTAATCTTGTTGTCCCAAACAATCTTTCAGGTTATTGTTCCTAATTTTGTTATTTGTTGTTTCTAATACTCATGTCTCTATCTTGTTTCAAAGATTATATGTTTTCATACCTTTTCTTTGGAAGATCCTTCTATTTCTTTCCTTCCAAATTTCCCATACTAATATGGAGGGAGAAATCTTCCAAATATATTTGTATAAGCTATGCTTCTAAATGATTGGCAAACTTTTCATACTGCTCATTAGATCATTGGTCATGGTTGATTTCCACTGTAGCTTCCTATAGAGCCATTCCCAGCATTTTAAAGTATAAGGACAACTCAGAAGGAGTTGATTCATTGTTTCCTCATATGATTCACATAGAACACATCTAGAAGGTCCTTCAAATCCTATTTTATTGAACCATTCTACCATTAGAATCCTCTTCTGCAATGCTGCCCATAAGAACATACCTGCTTTTGGTAAACATACTTTGTCCCAAAAAAGATGAAGGGGGATGTCTGTATTTTCCAACCGTTCTATTTAGATAAACTCTTCATAGCCTTCTTTAACTTAATATTCTCTTGATTGTGTTCATGTCTAGACTATTATTTCTACTTCTTCCCTAATAGTTATATTCCTTTCTGTTAACATGCTCCTGAACTCTGACTTTTCTTCTTTAGAGAGGGGAGTTTGATCTAGAGATCTTCATTTCCAACATAACATTGGGTCTCCCTACAGGGTTTCAATGTAGTCTTTTCGAGAGTCCTCCAACAGATTCCTTAGGATTTCCTTTGTGTTAGGACTAGTAAGGATACTATCTAATGCTGCGTAAACCCCCAAGAGTCTCTCCAAAATCTGACTTTGTTGCCATTTACTACATCCCAAGTAATATAATCTATGATTAGTTTTCTACAATCTAAAATGAAATTCCAAATCTTGGATCCCCTAGGTGGATTTGTTGTCCTAAAGATATTTGTAGGGATATGATCCTATCAAGTATTTCTTTCTTAGAATTTTGACCCACTTCCTATTTGGCTCCTTGTACAGTTTTCATACTAATTTTGCCCCTAAGGCCCTACTCTGCTTACTAAGGTTTTTGATTCCAATACCTCCTACATTCTGAGGTCTGCATAATTTATCCCACTTAATTAAGGCTAATTTCTTATCCTTTGAAGTCAATACCCCCTTTATCTTTTTTTCTAATTATGCCTTTGCGGCTTGAGATAGTGGAACACATGACATTTGATACATTGGGATAGCTATTAGGATGAATTTCAGCATTAAGGCCCACCCCTAATTCGACAACCATTTTCCTTTCTATGAATCTATTCTTCTTTCTATCTTTGTCACAATTGGATCCCATACTTTAGGACCTCTACTTCCTTTATCCAATGGAATACCTAGATATTTGTAGGGGAAGTTATGTTTCTTATATCTTAAAATGTTACAAATATCTAGTTACATCCTTTCATTGGTATTTAAAAAGAATATTTCTGATTTGGTTGCATTGATAGTTTGTCTAGAAGCTTTAATATATCTATTAACTAGTGATCTAAATTCATTTGCTTATTCTTTATGAACTACTCCAAAAAGCATCATATCATCTACAAACTATTGATGGGTTACGTTATCAATCCCTTTAGTTATTTTAATTCTTCTAATTTGGCCTTGAGAATGAGATATATTAATCTCTCTACCAAAGGCCTCTGCCATAAATATAAACAAGAATGGGGATAAGGGATCCCCTTGCCTTAGACCCTTGGAGATGTCAAAATAACCTTCTGGGGTTCCATTTATTAGAAAAGATATTTTAGTGCTAGCTATACAGTTGAATATTATGCTAATATATTGATTAGCAAATTCAAATGCTTCCATAGATTTACAAAGAAACCTCCAGTCCACCTTATCATAATCTTTTTTAATATATAATTTTATCATCATACTAGGATCCTTATTATTTTGGACCGAATGAATAGCTTCTTGTGCTATTATAACCCCTTCTAATGTGGATCTATTTGACACAAAGACTGTCTGTTCTTCTAAAATGATTGAAGGCGGAGTTTTTTTCATCCTATTTGCACAGAGAGATGGGTCTAAAACCATTCAATTCCTCTACTTTCTCTTTCTTGGGAATCGATTTGATGAATTTATTGTTGATTTCCTTTAGTATCCTTCTTGAATTTCTCATGTTTTCCACTACTTCCCATAATTCCAATCCTATAATAGACCATCATTTTTTTAAGAAGCTTGCAGGGAACCCATATGGTCTTGGAGCTTTTTCTGGATGAAGAAGAAAAAACTACTTCTTTAAAATTTCTTCTAGTGAGAATCTATCAGTTAGCATCTTAATATCTTCTTCTAAGATAACGTTAGGTATATTGGCTAAGAATTGTTGTTGTGAGCTTAGATCCGATGAATCCCAGCTTTTTAAAATGTTTTTAAAGTAGGATACTAATTCTAGAGAAATTTCTTTTCAGTCTTCAACCAGATTTCCATTATTACCTTTGATTTTAAGAATTCTATTTGTAGTCCTTCTTTTCTTAGTTCTATTATGAAAAAAAAATTATGGTTTTGTCTCCATCGGATAACCAAATTTTCTCCGCATTTTTGCTTCCAAAAGATCTCTTCTTTGGTTAGAATATCTTCGTATTTATGAAATAACTCTTTCTCCTTTAAATTTTTTTCTTTATCCATCCCATCCTTAATGACTATTTCATTAAGCTTATCCAACTCAGCCTCAATTCCTTCTTTTTCTAAAAATATATTCTTAAAATGTTCCTTATTCCATTATAGTATTTTCCGCTTTAGTTTCTTCATTTTGATAGTAGTACATTTGGGATCCTATAATTTGTTCTTCCCTCCACCATTCTTCTACCAACCCCCCAAAAAATTGATCTTCAAACCACATTCTTTCAAATTTGAAAGGGCACTTACTTCGACGACTTTCTTCCTTAATGGTTAACAATATTGGAAAATGATATGAACCTATTGTGGTAAGGATTTTAGAGCTCAAAGACCTATTTAACTCTACCAGGTCTCCTTTAAATAGGAACTTGTCTAATTTTTCTGCTATGAAATTACTTCATATCCTCCTATTATTCCATGTAGCTTGACCATTAGCCATACTAATATCCAGCAGACCATTATTCTGTACCCACCTCTTGAAATCCTTTTGGGTCGTGGTTTCATCTTGATTTTCCCCTACCATTTCATTTTGATTTATAATGACATTAAAGTTTCCCCTAGGATGTAATTCCTATTTACATCTTGTGCCATGAAAGCTGCCACCTCAGCCCAAACTTTTCTTTTCCCTAGTATGCTTAATGGTCCATAGATTTTTATTAAAACAAAGCTTAATGGATTGCTAATGCTTCTTACCCAGCCCCCTTGCTAGTTCTCTTTAGTATAATTTCTTCAAAGTTGATCTTTCTAGGGTCCCATAAGATGGCTAAACCACCTGCTTCCCAAGATGTTTTTGTGAAGGAAATTTTTCATACTCCTAATTTTTTGTCTAACATGTTCCAATCCTCTGATCTTAACTTAGTTTCTTGCAATAATATTAAATCTTATTCAAAAGTGACTACACAATGTTTGATCAATTGTTGTTTGTTAGATGAGTTTAAGCCCCTAATATTCCATGATGTGACCCTCATTGCTTCATGGGAAGACACTTCCCCTTCCCAGCTTGTAACAGAGTAGTGAACTTAGTCTGATCTTTTGTAGCTCCTACCATCTCTCTTAGTTCATTCAAAGATTCGTCCCCCCTTCGTTTGATTGCTATTCCACAATCTGGGGTCTCTTTGTTTGGGAAATCCAACTCTAAGCCAAGCTTAAGATCATTTGTAGTCTCCACCTCTTGGATTAGAGGTTCAATATTTCCAGGCTGCATCTTTTCTGTTTCCTCTAGGCTCAATATTGTTGAAATCGGCCTTTATTTTTCCTGGGTTGCTTCAAAAATGTCTTCTTATTTTGAGTCAAATCCTACATCTGTCTCTTGATTCAATCCCATTAAAATATACACTACCTCCACCTCCATGGGAATTTATTCTGCCCTCATGATCCCAATTGCCCTTTTCGAGCTTGGTTAGTAATGTTAATCACATCTTTGGGGCCATTAGAACCAACACCATCTGACATTGGTTGGGATTTGGAATCTTCCTTAATCTTGTTTACTTCAACAGTCTCTATCATCCTATTTATATTCATGGTTCCTATTTCCATCTTCTATTTATTGTTATTTACCACGTCCAGGGGTTGACATTTTCCATTTGGAAGCCCCCTACCTCCTAATTGAATATAATATTTGTACCTAGTTCCTATTTGTTACTAGGGTAACAAGATTTTTCACCTGTATTTAAATGTGTAATTACATTTTTTGATACTAGCCCATTATAAAATTCAGCCTTTATCAAATAGGCTACCCGAGCACTTATCAGTTCCAAGGGTTTCAGTGATTTCATATTCCTATCGAAACCCACCAATATCTTAACATCTGTAGAGTTCAATCAATCCCCTTCTATACCTATAAATGAACCCAGATCATTGTCAATTTCTATCATGGCTTCAAATTGTAACAATTCTATCAGAAGATAAGGGATTCTTACCCATCTAGGAGTGGTTTTAAATTGGATAGTTTTCTGGCCAAAAATTTAATGCCAGTCAAAAAATAAAAATTAAAACTTTAAAAATGATTGGATATCCCGTTAGAAGTTTTGTTTTCATTGCCTCATTATTGTAGGTAATATAAAGAAAATTATCTGGCAAGATAGAGATACTTACCTGGTTGGGGAATGCACTATCCCACCAATTCACAATATTCTTGGTTGATTGACCCGAACCCCTCCATTTTGCAAATAATCCAAATTTACGACAATGTTCCCCCTACTCCTCCATAATATTGCTATGAATTATGAATGCCTTGTAATCTCCCTTCTACTCCTGCCAAGAATTGACCTTTCCCTGAGAATGTGAATTAGGATTTGGAAAGGCCCTAAATCCATTTATGTTATTGTTGCGGATATTTTCATTAGTTCGCTGAATCGGCTGAGTAGCCTTACTATCTGAATCATCTTGCTTCTAGAAGGATGCATTAGGTTTGTTAGGGTTGGCCCTTTTATTTGATGTTGAATAAAGCCTATGGTCCACATTTCATGTTCCAGGTTGAAGAAATCTCTTCTTCAGTCAGGGATTGTATGCCTGGTTTGGGTAAAGCTTCTTCTATCTTTCTAGGTTCTTGGTTCTTTTCAAATTGACCGTCTGCCATTCATTAGTTGTAGACCGAGGCATCATGTTAGGTAGAGTTTTTTTTGTTGTTTCCACTTTTTATTTGTCCACCCAAGATTGATTCTTGAAAACCCATTGATGTCTCTATCCTCCCTGAGAATACGAAAGATCTCTGTGTATTTCCTTATTCTATGGGAATCTTGATTGTAGATGGTGATTTGGGCCATGTTGAGGGGGAGCTACATAATTATAGAACCCCTATGACTCATATTTTTTCTTCCAAGTAGATAACCCTCAGAAATAATTGTTTCGAGGACTTGCCAAATATGTGCTTTTAATAATTGCATTTTTGTTGATTTCAAAGCAGAGTGTTTTTTACTTCTTTTAGTAATATTTTTAAAGTCAATTTTAATGGTGGATTATATCATGACAATGTATTTATAGGTCTGAGTATTTGGTATAGTTTTTCAACCACACTTAAAGTAATAGAAAATTTAGGGATATTTTTTGAATTCAAATTCAAGATATAATTGATTGAAATAGATATATTCATTTAGAAGAAATATTTTTTAGAAGGATTTTATAAAAACAATATCCTTTTTTGTGTATAATAGATATCTTATTTTGTGTAGAGTTGATAAAATGAGAATAGTGACGGATGCCATTGCCAAAGGTGAAGCCCAGTGTTGGAAAATAAATAAATAATTTATCTCCCTAATAGTGAAAAAGCCTAATATTTTTTAAGACTTTAAAATTTCACATGTCCGAAGAGAAGGGAATGCATAAGAAGATTATTTATCACACCAGGGATGTGAACTTAATGACAAGAATGAGAGATGGTGGGATGGTGCTTGAGAGGTACAAGGTTTAGTTTGCCTAATGGAATATGATATCATTAGATGAGTTGGAAGGTGAGGTGAAGTGGTATACAATTGTCATTCTCATCAAAATTGGTAGGTTGGAAGGCATGTCACATCAAGCAAGGATATTAATGAATGGACAGGGAGTACACCACCATTTTCTCCTCCCTTTTGTTGCATGGCAGATGCATAAGACTTGATGCAGAGGTGCCATATGTGATATTAATGACAAGATACAATGTAGTAGCATGCATACCCTGGTACTCGATGGGAAAGATCTAATGAGAGTGTATGGATATTTTTAAATCTTTGAGAGGCTTTAAAGGTGATGGTGAGTTTTTCTACAGCTTCTTTGCATAAAGAAGCCAAGGTGATTGCAGGGCACGCAATGGTTGAAGAAGAAATTGCAGACAATTTGGCTTGGAAGGAAGAGGAGGTTTCAATTAGTGGTTTTGCTAACAATGGAAGAAAAATTTCTCTTGCCACAACAAAACAATAATTGGCATTTGTGGGGAAAATTTTACAGGATAATTCATGAGATTTGTCTTCAAGGTGAAAGAACCAACATTATTCTAGATGTTGGACATCTTTCTAGGAAGAGAATACATAGAGTTTGAGTTTAGGTATAGAATCAATGCAAATTTAGTCTCATTTTTCTCAACTTGGGGGCTCGAATTGGGAACGAAAGAGGATGTAATATGGTTTATGAGGGAATGCATCAGAGAGGAGTGAAAATTCAAAATAGAGACTTTCATGGTTATGGCATGACTAGGGGAAGGTTTTGTATCCATCAATGGGGAATGGATTCACTCAAAAAAATTCATACCACCCTTGAGGCCTTTCCTGATCTAGGGTGCATACATTAACTAAGAGGCAAGGCGGAAGGAAGCATGGGTGGATTGGGACTACATCAAAGATTAGTTGTAGAGTAGGGAGAAGATGGAGCAGATGTCGTGACCAGATGAAGTGAAGAAATTAAGGAAGAAAAGTTATTTCAAGAAAGAGGATTTCTAGCTAAGCTATAAGAAGCCAATTTCTTACATGTTTCTTAGTTTATTTATTTATTCTTAGGCATAGTGACATTGCGAACTATTAATAGTTTATATTTCTCTTTTAGTATTAGCAATAGTACAATTATAGAAGCTAGTGTATGGAAAAAGACATGGTGGTTTCAATATTTTTTGAAGGTGTGGATGTTTTACAAATGGTATGGACAATGTATATGTTTTTAGAAATGAAAGAGAAACACAATATTTCCCAATAAAAAATTATAGAAAAATAATAATTCATATATGATATCATAACATAATGTTTATCTCGAGAATTTTTTTTGAAGAGAATAACTAGCTTCTAAAATTTGAACCAATATATTATCAACAATAAATATTGCAATGCAATCAAGCTCAAGAAATCACATGGCTTCACATTAACAGACAATATTGGAGAAGTTATGAAAGCATATTAGTACCTACAAATGTACATATGAAACCTCCATTCTTATCATTGAATGTATAGGATAACTAAAATAGAATATCATGAATGGGAAATCACAAGCATTAGCAAAAACAGTGACCAAAATATATGCTACCCAAAAATCAAGGGCCAAATTCTAATTCCCTATTCCAAGAATTCAACAATCTATTTTTAGAACATATTTTTATGTTTCATAATTTTTTAGTGACCTACTCCCTCACATGGGTTGTCCACTTTGGTTCTATTTTTCATTCAAAGATGTCCTATGATGCATTATATTTCATACCATAAGATTCTCAATAAGTCAAGTCACTATTGTAACTTCCTTATACATGGTCTTTGTTGGCTTGATGATGATTGTAATGTATTCATCACTTGTTGTCATTGATGAAACACTCTCACACACACATGTGATTACATTGACTACCAGTATAACTTCATTGATTTACATTGTTAACTAGTATGTTTAAGGTCTATCTCTAACTGGTACTCTGTGTTAACCGGTATGTGCCTAAGAGATAACCCATGGTTACATTAAGTCGGCATCAAAATGAAGATCAAGATCAAGATCAAGAAGAAGATTCCAAGACAATAGTTCACATATTTTTCTCCAACCGGTACTGACTGTTCTAACTGGTATCCATTTTTGTGATGAGTTACCAGCACCATTTGTCTAGATACACTACACCTAGGAAATTGTGTTCCTATGGCTGACATAAGATTTGTATGTCTATTTAAAGACATCTTAGTGAATCATTTAAAGAGAGAGAATTGATATAGAAGAGGAGATTTATGTGAATACTAATACACATAAAGAGTGAAATTTTTTGTTGAAGAGCGATAAGTGTTTAGATGAAGAGAAGTGTTGAATGTACTTAGAATTATCTGATCAAGCAAGTCTTGTGCTACTCAGAATAGATCAAACCTTTCTTTTTGTTTTCTAATCATTACAACAAAATCAAATCCCCTAACCGGGTAAGCTCTAACAAGCTTCATTGTACAAATCCTCTAACAAGGTGATCCATTAGTTTGGATTCTCAAATCCTCCAAAAAGGTTACTCTTAATAGGGTAGTAATGTTAACATGGTATAAGCTTCTAATCAAGCTTGGGATCTCTAACAAGATTCGCTCCTAGTAGAGCACTTTGTAAGACCTTAACTGGTCAGTTATCTATTACTGTAGATAGTTAACTTGTGAGTTCCATCTCACCATGGTTTTTACCTATTTGGGTTTTCCACGTATAAACACTTGTGTTATGTTGGATGTTCTACTTTATGTGGATGTTGTTATTTCATTTTGGATAGCATGTATTTTTTTTAAATGCTTGGTTAAGTTCATCTATCGGTTAGTGTTTGAAGTTGTGTTTGTTTTGGTGTCACTAATTCACCACCCCCTCTCAATGCTTTTCAAGACCATCAATTGGTATCAGAGCCTAAAATCTTTTAAGCCTAACTGCTTAGAAGGGAATCTTGAAACTACCATGGGGGACAAGAGCTACTTTGTGATGGTTAGAGAGCTAGAAGCTAGTAGAAATGAAATTGAATCCCTTAGGGGCAAACTGAAAGTTTCTCAAGTCAAAAGGAGAGAGCTATCTGAAAAAATGCTGGAAATATCTAATAATAGTTCTTTAGATGAAGCCAACATTGAAGCTTTAGCTGATGTAGTTGAAAAGGTGAACGATGAAAAACTGAATCTAAGGAGAGAGCTAGAAGGTCTCACTATCCGCATGAGTCAAGAACTGGAAGGCAGAAGAGTTGCTGAAGATCTTATCAAGGTAAGAGATCAAGAGATCATAAAGATCAAAGGGGAAAAATATACTATACATGAGGACTTGATTGCTAGAATAGAAGAAAAGGAGAACCTAAAGCTAGATATTGAGTAGGCATCGTCTCTGAAAGAGAACCTATCTAAGTATATGGAAGATCTTGTCAAAAAGCTTACTGAAGCCAATGAGAAATTGGAGAAGTTTGTCAAAAGTTCTACCATGCTGGAAGAACAAATTCAATTATAGAGAATGAAGGGTGATATCTCTGGACTTGGTTTTCATACAATTGAAAAAGGTGAATCCTCTAGTACAAAGAAAAAAACTGCTTCTAAAGTCAATAAGACTACCGATAAGAAGGTTTTTAAACTTGTCTACTTTGTTTGTCACGAGCCTGGTCAAACTACTAATGTTTTTAGAAACAAACCTAACAGAGATGCAAATTACAATACTAATGCTAGGTATGTGTCTAGAAAGTTTGAAGGTCATTGCTACACGTGGAATGTATGGGCATAGACATATTGAGTGCGGATATGGATCAAAAAATAATGTAACACACATGCATCCTAGACCAAATGGTGATCAGATAAGGAATTTTGATAACTGGGTAAACCGGAACTGGAAAAGATCTTATGGCAACTAGTTTAGTCCATTCGAAATGGAAAAGGCAACAAATATAGTTTGCACCTTCTGTAATAACCTTGGTCATGTGTCTATGAACTGCAAAAAAAGAATAGGAGAAGGAAATGCAGGACCCTGGAGATCATCTAGTATGGTCTGTTACTAGTGCAACAAACAGGGGCACTTAGCAAAGTTTTGTAAATCAAGATATAATAGACTAGTCAACTCCTTTAAGGATCATAAAGGCAAACAGAAAGTTGATATTGAGGAAACCAGAGAAGATATGAATCAAATTTGGAAAAAGAAAGGTGATGGCTCGCCTGGAGAAGAAACTATTCCTTCACCCAGTGAAGAGAACCCAACACCGGTGACTTAAGCCTGTCTAACATAGCTAAGGGGAGCTTAACAATAAAACATCTTCGTACCCCTTGTAAAATGAGTGAGAAAGAATGTTTGATGAATTTTTAACATGTTATCAACCGATATTTCACTTCAGTGGTAAATAAAATTAGGGTTTGTAACCTAAAGTGCGAGCATTTATTACAATTGGTAAAGAAGATAAAAACAAGTTTTACTTTATCATTTTTACCCTAACTCTTTCAAAAAAGAAATTTGAAGCAATTGTAGAATAGAACAAGATTGTCTTGTTATCAATTAGAAAGTTGTTTCACAAAATCAAGCTGAATCGAAAGTTGCAGAGAGGCGAACAGGTGTACATTTGAACATTTCAACTGGGAAATGAAGCGACGTGCAAGATACAAGGTATTTATTTGTATACTACTTCGAAACTTGTTTATCTAGAATGGCATCTACTTCTAAGCTTGTAGAGAGGTTGATGATCACTGTTGAGCCTGAGGAAGCTCTAAAGGAAGATGAAATTATGTCTTATAATGCATTATCGCAAGTCCCAAGTAGTGTTGTGGTCAAAGGTGACTTGTCCAGCTATATAGATTCCAAAATAGAAGATTGAGGAACTCTACACATCTATACTCAACTAAAATCACTTTGTGATAAGAGCGGAAAGATTGAAACCAAATATGCTATGGTTTTTGAAAAAGGGTTTCATAATGCCACATATTTTCTTGAAGATTTTGAGGATGAACACATAAGAATCATCTTGAGTTGAGTCTACAGAGAGAATATGTATTTGGAAAGGACCCATACAATAACCAAGGAGGTTATTAGGGCTATAACGGGTTATTGTTCAACCAGCGAAATTCCTGTGTTAATAATAATTTCAATAGATATTATTTTCAAGTTAACCAGTTCTACATCTAATAAGCGTGCTTTCTCTATCAACACTATTAGAGACCCTGTGGTGAAACTTGTAGCAATGGTGATAGGCTACTGGGTATTCTACTCTAGTAGACTTAACAGTGTTCCATCTGCATCAATTCACACAGCACATAGAATGATTGTTGATAATACAGACTATGATATTTGTGAAGCTATCAAAGACCAATTATTTCAAAATTTGAAATCCATTAAGAAGGACAACACACAAAAGTTCAAATATGGTTAGCTATTAGCTGGGTTATTTTTCTATTTTCAGAACTTCCTACCAGGTATTGGAGATATTGAATGGTCCAAGGAACAACCGGTCAATGCACAGATCAAGAACTCATTAAGGCTATGAAGAATACTTTTTAAGCTGTCTTGAACAAGTATTTTCATGAATTTTAGAAAAAGATGAGCATGAGAATGCGGTAACATGAAGATGTGGTAAATCACTTTGCTAAGGACATAATCTTCACAATTACCACTGACTTTTGCTTGATGCAAGCAATTGAATCCAGAGAGGAAGAGATGGAAGATATGAGCTATGAGGTTAATCATGATTTACTAGTCGACTATGCTAATACCCTGTTAGCATCGCCTAAAGACAAAAAGAAGGAAAAATTGGACATTGTGGTAGTCCAAGTTGCACCAACTGAAATCGGCACTGCACCTGTAGCTAAAGTGAAAGGAAAGAAAATGAAGTTTGATGAGAAATATCCTATGAAAAAGACCACAAGGGTGACTCGGAGTGTCCTAACTAAGACGGAACCAACACCTAAAGTATATGTAAAGAAGGAGAATACACCAAAGAAGAAAAATTGGAAACTGATTTTGCAACCAGAGTCTAAGGGTACAGATTCTCAAGAAGAACCAAAGAAGGAAAAAGCAACTAGTAGAACACCTAAGAAGGTAAAGGTAGTGCCAAAGGCAACTACAAATATAGATATTGCTACCTACAAACCTAACATAGTCTTTGAGAGGACAATGAAGTCACTAGGAAGAAATAGGTTTGATAATGTCAAAGAACATTTTGATTCTTTTACTGAAGATGAGCATAAGCAAGTAACCCAATAGGTAATTACTTATTTGGGTCATGACAATAGATTTCCACATGATTCGGATAAAGATATTTCAATCTCTTTGTATAATACTTTGTTAGATAAATGGGAGGAAGTAATTCAATTGGAAAATAAGATTTTTGATGAATTATTTGTACAATATTTTCCGAATCTATCATCAGATGGAATTAGTGCTCTAATTGAGCAATACAAAGGATATTTTTTATTTTAAAGTGAGAAGATTGAAGCTTCTTAATGCAAAAAGGTCAATTATTGAGTCTGAGACACATTTGCTAGCTTGTGTAATTAATGGATCCCGCTATAATCACTACAGTACAGTGGACAATGAACCGACAACAGAACAACTGGAGAAACCCCAATCTCTACCGGTCATTGAGACTACTCAAAAGGAGTCTACTGAGGAAGCTATTACTCAGCAAACTAAAGATACCACAGAGAAGAACACAGAAAGAGCCATCATTAAGAGTGTATCCCCTGAACCGGCAAAGCAAAAACTACTTGATGATGATGATGAAGATTCTTTAAGTATCTTATGACCTATTGACATGAACACATTGAGTGCATCAGAAATGATGAATATTGCTAATGTTATGCAATCTCGAGCACACAAGAAGCTACTAAAAGAGCAAAGGATAGAAGCAGAGACAATCTAAAATGTTGTAGAAATTTTGTCTTGTTTACTACCGGAAATAGTTGTTGCATATCTTCCCACTCCCATTAGCAAACTTGGTCAGTTAGTTGCAGATGCATCTGATCAAATCAAATCACTTGAAGATGCTACTCAAATGTCCATTGAGAAGATCCACAAGAAGATATATGGAGATAAACTAGCTAAGAACATTGAAAGTAGCAAAATGGCTTTATCTCATAATGGAAGTCTATTGAAGAAAGCTATTGAATCTGGAGGGAAGTATCTTGCCTCTACCTCCAATGTTACTTTCTTTTATTCTGATATTTCTAAGAGTCAAGTTGAAACCAAGCAGGAAATAGAAAGGTTATGAAAGGCATATGTCCCACTCTAGGACTCCATTCATGCCTTTAACCAATCTATAGATGATTTGCATGACAGATTAAACAAGAATGATAATGAGAAGGCTAAGAGATTCAAATCTCTAAGAGAGCTCAAGAGTCAGCTCACCTCACAGGTCAACATTCTTCAGAGAGCCTACTACAATGTAGAAGCTATTCTTGCTTCTTCTGAAACCTGCACACTAGACTCAATGGAAGAATTCTATTCCCAGTTGATGTCTACCTTTGAGTATATGGATAACATACTGGAATGATGGGAAAATGCTTTATCCTAGATGAAGCAGAGTTTCAATGATATTTTTATGAGACTAGCCAATGCATGAACTTGTCTAAAATTGTAATATATGATGAATATTTTGATACAGATTTTCTATATATATGTATATATTTTACTTTATCATTTTGGCATTGTTGTCAAAGGGGGAGTAATAATATATATGTGTGTTTTTGAAAATTTGGTATTTATGCATGCATTAAGGGTTAGTATTGCATTAAAAAAGGGGGAATATGATGACATATGCATATTTGTTGTGTATGCACACTGAGTGGTATTGTACTACTCTAGATTTTTTTTTCTCTAAGTGTTGCCATCAATGCCAAAGGGGGAGATTGTTGGCTTGATGATGATTGTAATGTATTCATCACTTGTTGTCATTGATGAAACACTCTCACACACACATGTGATTACATTGACTATCGGTGTAACTTCATTGATTTACACAATTAACCGGTATGTTTAACGTCTGTCTCTAACTGGTACTCTGTGTCAACCGGTATGTGCCTAAGAGAAAACCTGTGGTTATATTAAGTTGACATCAAAATAAAGATGAAGATGAAGATGAAGATCAAGTAGAAGATTCTAGGATAATGGTTCACGTATTTTGTTCCAACCGGTATTGACTGTTCTAACCGGTATCCATTTTTGTGATGACCACACCGTTTGTTTGGCAGTCATTTTTGTGATGAATTATGTTTAATTGTCTAGATACACTCCACCTAGGAAATTGTGTTCCTATGGCCGACATAGGGATTGTATGTCTATTTAAAGACATCTTAGTGAATCATTTAAAGAGAGAGAACTGATATAGAAGAGGAGATTAATGCGAATATTGATATGCATAAAGAGTGGAATCTTTTGTTGATGAGCGATAAGTGTTTAGATGAAGAGGAGTGTTGAAGGTACTTTGAATGATCTGATCAAGCAAGTCTTGTGCTACTCAGAACAGATCAAACCTTTCTTGTTGTTTTCTAATCATTACAACATAATCAAATCCCCTAATCAGGTAAGCTCTAGCAAGCTTCATTGTACAAATCCTCTAACAAGGTGATCCATTAGTTTGGATTCTCAAATCCTCCAGCAAGGTTACTCTTAATAGGGTAGTACTCTTAACAGGGTATAAGCTTCTAATCAAGCTTGGGATCTCTAACAAGATTCGCTCCTAGCAGAGCACTTTGTAAGACCTTGATCAGTCAGTTATTTGTTATTGTAGATAGTTAACTTGTGAGTTCCATCTCACCGTGGTTTTTACCTATTTGGGTTTTCCACATATAAATACTTGTGTTATGGTGGATGTTTTACTTTATTTGGATGCTTTTATTTCATTTTGGATAGCATGTATTTTGTTTAAATGCTTGGTTAAGTTCATCTACCAGTTAGTGTTTGAAGTTGTGCTTGTTTTGGTGTCATTGATTCACCACCCCTCTTAGTGCTTTTCAAGACCATCAGTCTCAAGTTTTATTGAATCTATTATAAGAATCTCATGTCTTACAATATCATAAAATAATATTATATTGCATTATGTGCATATATAGTTAGGATAAGATCACATAGGTAGGTTTGTCAATCAATATGCACCTTTTTCTTATTAACCTAATTAGCACTTATCTAGTCTAGGTTGAGTTAGAGTCCTTTTATCATGTTAGTGAGCATCTAGTTTTCTCCACCTATTATACATGTCTTATTTTAGCTAGATCAATCTATCATGGATGTCTAACTTCAATTTCCTCTTTTTATGCATCATGTTTCTCTATATAAGCACAATATTACTTGTTTTTTATAACCATAAACAAAAACAACCATTTAATATTATTTAATACAATCATTATGTTAGTTATTTTCTCTATACCTCTTATTAGTTTTGTTTAGATTTTCTTTTGGAAGGTTTGTTGGTTTGATAGCTCCTAGATCTATTGAATATTTCATTATTATTGCAAGATGTTCTTAAAACTTCTTATACACATAATGCGATACATGATATGTGTCCAAAGATCTCACCTCAAAGATGGATGTTTCCTTTTCCATGTGAGAAATCATAAATTATAAATACAAGTAATTTGATAATTTTGAACATTAAGATGCAAGGTTTAAGATACCTTTTCCAACAAATACTATTAACTTTTATCTATTAAATATTGATGACTACTAATCACCCACTCATTTCAACGCTCTATTGAGCTTTAATAGTAGGGTTTTAATGTCTTCTTGTGTATAATATCTCACCACTATTGTCCACACTATTTAGGCTCTTGTTAACATGGTAAAATTCATGACTTGTTATTTATGCTTTCACCTAATCTATTAAAAAATTATCTTAAAATATTCCATGAAGGTTTCTATGATTTTTGGTATCAACTTCCTATCATTCTCATAGAGTGCCAATATTCCAACTAGTAGGAATTATTCCTCGACGCACTCTTGGTGTAAAATAAGTATCATTAATACTTGCTATGCTACTCTTAAATCTAGAGATAGACATTAAAAAATGCTTCAAGATACCCTTGCATCAATTCATCTCAAACTTAGTCATCAAAAGATAAAGAAGTGTTAGAGTGGACTTGAGATGAAGTCCAATATTTCATTAACTATTTATATCTCCTTCATCTTTAGTAGGGATACCTATATCTTTTATGTTAGATCTTGGAGCATTTAAAAATCAATTTAAGAGATTGAATTGAGGCTAGTTCTTATATATCCTAAGAGTTGACCACAAAAAACTACCATATTTTTTCTTTGACTTTTTTATTCTCTTTAGTTAGCATATCAATATAATCCTTAATGGGCTCATCTAATTAATTTATGACTGAATTCCTCACAAAATTCGAAAACTACTTTTGTATCAATCTAACATATCCTTCTCATTGATATCATTTGCTTGATACCATTTTATACTTCCCTATTCCCGTATCAATATGTAATTTGATTATGGTGCCATCAATGATTGACATCACTTAATTATAGGTCATTCATGTATGTACTCGCTAAGCTTGTATGATGAGAAGAAATAAAACGAGGGTTGTGTTGTCAAAGCACACATCATGTTTAAGACCGTAAATATGTGATTGATCCTTAACAAGATCTGTTTACTATTATAATTTGTTGGAGCATGATTGATACATATCTAATTACTTATAATTGACAAGTGAAATAAATCACAAAATTAATCTATAACAAAACATTCCTTATTGATTACAAAGTTAATATATCTATTCCTATATACCAATTTAACACACAAATATATGTTACCTCTCTAAAACAAGCTTCCTTGTCTAATCATAAAGTAAAATACGCCTATTCCTCTTTATCAATTTAACATATATATGTACCTATCTAAACCGAACTTTCTAATATAATTACAAAATTAAATGCACTTATTCCTTTTTACATATCTAAAATGAATTATCTTCTCTCTTTACGAAACTAAATACACATATTCTTCTTTATTAATTTAACTTATATATATATATATAAACTCTCTTTTCTCATTTCAAAATTATATACACCTATTCCTCCTTATCAATTCAACATATTTGTAGCTATTTAAAATGAGCTCTTATCTTATTAGAGAGTCAAATACATATTCCTCTTCATCAATTTAACATATAAAATTAGCTCTCTTATCTGATTAGAGAGTCAAACACACCTATTCTTCCTCATCCATTTAACAAATATACGTACGTACCTATCTAAGCAATACAAATATCACAAGAAAATGGATTCCACGGTTGACTTGTTGATTCATTAATAGATATTCAAAAAGTTGTAAAGAATTTTATAATTCCCATATTTGGTGCCGGTTTAAGCTGTCTACTTAAAGAATGGTCAGCACCAGGCACGCGAAGAAAAGCCACGCAAGGATTCCAATTGAAACTGGTTGAATTCAAGTTGTGGCTCGCCGTTATCCATTTGGGGCAAAGCTGCAACAATGAAATATCAATACCCACTTGAGATGTCACGCTGTACCAATAATTCAATTCCCTCACCTCTGAAATAATGGAATGCAATCCCTAAAATAATAAGTTGACCCAAACAGGCGGCTAATCACAACTCCAAACAGACCCACGTTACTCCCAACTTCAAGCGTCGTGAGGACGCGACGCCAATGCATTTCTTAACCCAAGAGGTGACTCTTCCGGATCATGGAGAGACATTAAAAATATTTTGCCAGGTCAAATTGAGCTCAGATTCGATCAAATTTAATACGAGCAAAATGGTCTATTTAAGAGCATGGTTTCCCTCATTCAAACAAACAAAGAAACCACCTTCGATTGATTGATTGATTGATTGAGTGATAAGAAATATGGCAGACCAAAGTAGGTCCAGTGTTGGGGGAAGTGTGGATATTGAAGCTTCTCCAGGAAATTCCATGCATGGAGTTACGGGAAGAGAGGCCACATTTGGTTTCAGCGTGGAGGGGACTGAATCGGCGGCGGCGGGTGGAGAAAAGTTTAAGGTGGCGGTGGACTCGGAGCACAAGGCCACCCAATTCAAGCTGTTTTCTTTTGCGAATCCCCACATGAGAACTTTCCACCTTTCGTGGATGTCCTTCTGCACTTGCTTTGTCTCCACTTTTGCGGCGGCACCGCTCTTGCCGGTGATCAGAGACAATCTTGATCTGACCAAGCGGGATATTGGGAACGCAGGAATTGCGTCGGTTTCGGGGTCCATCTTTTCTAGGTTGGCTATGGGGGCTGTCTGTGATCTTTTGGGTCCCCGCTATGGCTGCGCTTTTCTCATCATGCTGTCGGCCCCCACTGTTTTCAGCATGTCCCTCATTTCCTCCGCTGGGGGATTTATAGTTGTGAGATTTCTGATTGGGTTTTCTCTCGCTACCTTTGTGTCGTGCCAGTACTGGATGAGCTCCATGTTTAGTACTAATATCGTTGGTCTCGCTAATGGCACTGCGGCTGGGTGGGGTAATATGGGTGGGGGTGCTACTCAGCTGCTTATGCCTCTTGTTTTCGAGCTCATTCATAGTAAGATCGGGTCTCCTGCTTTCATTGCCTGGCGCATCGCCTTCTTCATCCCTGGTACTCTGCATATTTTAATGGGTCTTTTGGTTCTCACTCTTGGACAAGACCTTCCTGATGGTAACTTCCGAGCGCTGCAAAAGAGCGGGGAGAAGGTCAAGGATCAGTTCTCTAAGGTAATTTATTCATCACCGTACATATAAATCTTTGATAGGCATAGATACACAATATGGAGATTAGTTTTCGTCATAATTTTTAAAATTTCATTTTATTGTGAATAAGATTTTTTTGGTCTGATTGGAGAGGTCATAAATGGGAACTTTATTCTTAGTGTATGTAAATAGGCCAGTACAATAGTTCAGTAGAGAGACAAAGCTATAACCACAATAATAGTCTAATAGAGGTACAATGCTTGCAGCAATATTTGTCCAACTAGGTTTTGGAGCATTCAATCACTATCATAAACCACATCATCTTTAATGTGAAAGTTCAAATTTGTTAGTATATAGATCAGTGAAGGCGTATTGTTCATAATTACAATCATCATCTAGAATTTGAATTTTGATGACTATAACAACAATGTCACAATTTAATCATCAAATTATACAATGCATAACTAACTTTCACCATATTTTATTATCAATATTTTTAGATTATAATGTCCACTGTACATATAAATCTTAGATGGGCATAGCTTTTGTCATCTTTTTTAATTTATTTCTGTTGGTGAATACCGAGTAGCCCGTTAAAGACACAAAGCTGTAAGTCAAATGAAGGTTTTGATCTTGTAAGTACACCAGCAGAATGAAGATTTGAAGTATTGAATCATTGACATTATTATCAACATAAAAAATTCAAACCATGATCGCAATGGTCCTCAATCACAAAGACCTAATAAATTCTTAAACTTCGATGATTATAAAAAACCCACTTCTGTGATATTTTAGTATGACATATTTTAATATCCTACAGGTATTCTGGTATGGCATTTGCAATTACCGAACGTGGATATTTGCACTTCTGTACGGATATACAATGGGGGTGGAACTCACAACAGACAATGTGATTGCTGAATATTTCTTCGACAAGTTCAACCTAACATTGCACACAGCAGGAATTATAGCGGCTACGTTTGGGCTGGCGAATATTGGGGCCCGACCATTGGGTGGGTTCCTTTCGGACAAGAGCGCCGCCATGTTCGGAATGAGAGGACGCCTTTGGTTGCTCTGGATTTTGCAAACAGGAGGAGGGTTGTTCTGCATTTGGCTGGGAAAAGCAGGATCTCTTCCCCTCTCTATCGTCGCCATGATCGCCTTCTCCATTTGCGCGCAGGCAGCTTGCGGGGCAACGTTCGGCATCATCCCTTTTATCTCGCGCAGGTGAATTCAATACGTGTTTAGATTTCAACAGCAATTGCATTTTTTATAATTTACACCTTGTTTGTTATTTATTATCAATATCAATGTTTGGAATAGTGATAATTTTTCATTTCTGTCTAAATTGCGGAATGTGATTGGAAATATTGATGTTAAATTTATTTTGATGATAGATCATGAAATGTGATTTACAATATTGACGTTTTGAAATTTTTTAATTAGAGATCATGAAATGTGATCTACAATATTAATGTTAAAAGTTTTTTATTATAGATTATTGAAAAATCTCAATCAAAAACAGCTGTATCAAATTGAAAATGTGAATAATGTTAATGTATTGCACTGTAGGTCCCTTGGGGTGATTTCAGGCTTGACAGGCGCAGGAGGGAACTTGGGTGCAGGCTTAACTCAGCTTCTATTCTTCACAAGCTCAGCATACTCGACAGGAACGGGAATCACGTTGATGGGAGTGATGATAGTTGCATGTACAATGCCTGTGTGGTTGGTGCACTTTCCGCAGTGGGGAGGCATGATCTTTCCGCCCTCCAAAGCCACCACTGCTACAGAGGAAGAGTATTACGGTTCCGAATGGTCTGAAGCAGAAAAACAAAAGGGTCTTCACCAAGGTAGCATCAAATTCGCTCACAACAGTCGCTCCGAAAGGGGATCTGCGAAAAGATCACATTCCATCGTATCTGCGCCCACTCCACCCTCTGCTTCCCCGCTTCCCCATGCCTGATCCTATTCCTCATGCTCTCCAAAACTATAGTAAACTATTTTAATGGTCTCAGAATTGGGATTTATCATTCGCGAGAATTATGATATATATGTTCTCAGGATTGAGTTTTATTACTCGTGAGAATTATAATATATCATGATGATGTATATGTTTTCATGATGAGTTTTATTACTCGTGAGAGTTATGATATATATGTTCTAAGTATTGGGTATTGGGTTTTACTACTCAGTATTAAAACTAATGCAAGAATATGTTTGCTGCTTATTAATTCAGACAAATCAAAGCCAGTGCATTGTGTTCCTTCTTAGTAAAGACCTGGACTTCCAATCTGGATTTGATTAGATGCTATTAACCAAAACTAACTTTATTAAGTGTATTTTGGTCTTTTCACGGTTCATTGAAAAATCTTTGATGATGTTTACTTTCAATGAGTTAGGAATTTTTAGTAAACAAAAATTATAAACGTTACTTTCAATGAGTTAGGTATTTTATAACAATAATTAGATCAATATTTTGGTAATTGTTATTTTCAACAAGCTGGGTATTTTATAATAATTAAATTATTTTCTGCAAAAAAAATTCAGATGTATATTTACTTGTTATATTTTGAAATCAATTATTTTGAAATTAGATGTTTTAAACTGATTTTTAGTCTTGATTAAATCATGTAAATTTGTTGTCATGGGTATATTATCTATTTTATCAACAATCAAGTATTGACATAATATTATATTTGCTATAGTTAATTATTTCTTAAAGATAGTTATTGTTGTATGTTAAATAAGACTATCAATGTATTTGAAACAACCAAACTCTTTACCCCAATATGTTTGAATATTTTTTTGAAGATTCTCTTGCCGTTTCCTATTTTTTCCTTTATTCATAGATAGAAGTAACTTGTACATTATCATTTTGGTGATAAGTATTAAAATTAATTTTATTCATTCAAACAAATACTATTGAAAAATGGACACCATCAATTTATCTTTAAAAGTGATAATTTTAAAAAGAATTCAAATATATTAAAATAGGATTGATTTATAATTATCTATTGAATCATAGATGACATAATTTAGTATGTAGAATATCATTCAAAATTAGTAAATACAATTATTATTATGCTTGTTTAAATTTTTAAGAAAACTTATTAAATGAAAAAAAAATTACACTTTATTTCTTTTACAAAAAAGTACTTGAAAATAAAAATGATAGTTATGAAGGTAATTGATCATGGAAACCTTAAAGAAATTGAAGAAAAAAATCTTTAAATTTTATGTTTGGCTTGTTGCTTGAAGATCTACTTCTACAACATTCATTTTCTAAATGATCTAGATAGTGTTAGATCTTAGTATAAACAAATTTTTTTTTTTTTTTTTTCATGTTATATTATACTTTTGTTTTGGAACATCACACTCAATGTGCAAATGTATATGCAAGTGGAGTTGATTCACTTCAACTATAATGCCTCTAATATTTTTTTATTTTTTATTTTTTTGTATACATGAAGACTTCATGTGGTGTCCTCTCATTGAAAAGTAACTTTGATTCTTTTAACCTTATTAAATGATTTTTTTTAACTTGAATAAATAAATTAAAAGGATGAATATCTTCCTCTTTGTTATCTCCCTGAATAATTGTGTCTTTTTTATTGCAACTTCTTGCTTTAAAAGTAGACGCCCTTCTTTTTTTCACCTACTCTAAATATATATTCATATCTTTTAACAAGTCGAGTGGGAATTTAATAATAATTATATCATTTTCTATAAAATAATTATTAGATACATGTTTGCATTATTATTAATATTTTGAAATTAGTTATCAGAAATTGGATGTTTTCATCCCATTTTCAATTTTAATTTAAACAATGAAAACTTATTTAAAGAATTTCTTACCCATTCTATCAACAATAAATATTGATATAATATTATATTTTTTATATAATGATTATTATTCTATGAAAAAAGACTATCAATGCACTTGAAACAATCAAACACTTTTTTGAACATTCTTTAAGGATCCTCTTACCAATTGATTTCACTCTATACTTCAAATTTATTAATGAATTATTCTCTTTCAAACTATCATGAATAGAAGTGACTTGTACATTTTCATCTTGGTGAATGATATTAAAAATCAATTTTATAGTATATGGAATATCATTTGAATATCATTAAGCCATAAATATAATATTATAGTATATGGAATATCATTTGAATTTAATAATATAGTTATTATTATGCAAATTGTTGTTTTTTTCTTTAAATCTCTTATTTGTCTTGTTTCTTGAATATCTATTTCCGCAACACTATAATTTTCAAATGGTCAATTTCTTCAACATTAAATTTTTCAAATGGTCATCCAGATGGTACCATCTTAGTCAAAATAAGTCTTTTTTTTCCTTTCTTTGTTATTCTATTATATTTTTATTGGAGAAAATTAATGATTTCAAGTGTATACAAGTGAAGTTCCTTCGCTTATTTAACTATACTACATCTAATTTTTATATGTAAAAAACAAGAATAAAATAAAATAAAATAAGTCCTTCCTTGCTTTCCCCCTATTCTAGCTACATACTCATATCTATAATAGGAAAAGCAAATAAAAAAATAAAATAAAATAATTCATAGTATGAATGGTTGAGATGTATACTATTTTAATTTTGGAACATAATTATAAGACTTGTATTTCCATGTTTTAGTTATAGTTATGATAATTTTTTTAAGATTTCAAATAACTTAACTATTAAAGTAATTTAGTGGTAAATTTTTTTTCTTCAAGGCACTTGAATTGTGCATATAGAAAAATAATTATAATATTATTGTGATGATTTCTTGGAATGCAATTATAAAGGTATAAATAAGTTCATTTAATAAAGACATAATGTTTGTTCTCTTCTTCGGCTATTGAATTGGAACAAATGTGTAATAAATCAAAATTTATTTAATGAGAAATAATATCTAATAGTATAGTGTCACAAATTACATTATCTCAAGGAATCATTTGTATCCAACCTATCAAAAGATCTTAAAAAAACCTTTCCTTTCCATCTAATCATCCATTTAGAGCGAGATACACTCTCACCATGTTCCTTTAAAGATCATGCAATTTAGCTTCTACCCAAGAGTATGTCCATCAAAATCTACCCATACCAGTACCCAATTTTTACCAAGATAAATAAATTAATTGAGGAAATCACACTCAATGGGTTATTTGGCCTAGCATTAATTCTTACTCCTAAATTTCACTACCCTTGCATGAATTTTTGAGACTTAAAAAATCACTATCAAGGATTAATTCTTTATTTTATTGGTTGATAGGGATTTTATTTAAGATATATTTATAAAAGAAAAAGACATTGGAAAAAGAACTTTTTGCACTCACTATGAGAATTATAAATTTCTTGTCATTCCACTTGTCCTCAAAGTATTGGACATTTTTGAGAGTAAATGATAAAGGAGGTTTTCTACCAACTCCTTTTTCAATTAATTATAGTCTTTTTTATGATATCCTTATTCATAATCCTGCATATTAAGAGCACCTCTCAAGATTGATCATGCCTTCATGTTAGCGTAGATTCTTGTATTACATTTTTTAAACCACCACTTCTTTCTTCTTCTTTTTCAAACAATTATGGTTTCTCCAAGAGGGTATACATTGAAAAAAATTGGATAAAAATTGGTATCTTGTGAAAAATATGATGTTTTGAGTAAGTTCGATTTTAAATAATTATTAAAAATAAAATCTTATAATTTTTTTTTTATATGCATCAAACTATTAAGTAATCACAGTGAAGAAAATAATTATTTTTCTCTTTTTTATGACATCTCATCAACCTCATTTTTTCTAAAATTTTCATATTCTACTCTTAAATTTATAAAAAAAATTCCAACTAATTTTAAAAAGGTGAAAAAATTTGTAAATATAAACTACATTAAGAGTTTAAATTTCATTACTTTACATTATTGTAAAATTCAAAACTTAAATATCATTTTTAGTGGTAGAAGTTGAAAATTTTTATTTATGTTGATTGTTTCCTTTTATAAAAGTGTACCATACAAATCTATAATTTTAACCACATATTTGTTTCTTCTTTCATGTGATTCTATTTTTTATCCTTCTAGAGTTTTAAACTTAGATGGCAATCTAATATTTTTTGGTTTCTACCTTCTTATCTTCCTTGCCAAATTTTCAAAGTGAAAGGCTATATATTGTAAATCTCTCTTTCATTTACCCATTTAGACTTTGAATATATATTTTTTAGAATGTTGTCAATCATATTTTTTCATTTAATTTATTTTCATCTTATTATTCATTGTATTCATTATTGGATAGATTTAGTTTTGTATAACATTTATTAGATCTAGTAAATCATTTTACTAAATGTAGGATCGAAATATTTTTCTATAGTATCATTTTGAAGCTTATCCCTAGATAGTTTCTTAAGGTGAAAACCACCCATTACAAATAGATATGTTATTCCCAATAAATTTAGATATTTTGAAGCTTATTAAAATATGTTAGAAACTAACTATTCTCTTCTTAGAGAATCATTCATGTAAAATCATCAAGATATGCATAAATTGGTCTAATAGAATAAAATCACTAGGGAAGACAAATATTAAAATATAATACCATTACAATTGATATGTATCTAACTATCAAATAATATCTTAAACTTATAGATTATTTTGAATCCCTTTCTTTTTAGATAACAAAATCCATTTTTATAAGAATTTAAATCGATATCACATCTAATTCAACTCAAAATTTATTTTGCAGTATCATTGTTAAGGACTAAAAATAGTCCACATATATAATTTATCAAATAACAATCTTAAAGACCATCTACCATAAGATTTCTACTCAAACCTATACTTATACCAATGCAATAGCACATGAAGAGAGAAAACATTATGACTTATGACTTTGTTAAATGAAACCTTTTTTTATCCTTATAATCATATCCCAAGATATCACCATAATAATGACAATATTTCACCATAATAATGACAATATTTTTTTTTTTTAATTTTTACTATATGCATAATTCAAATGTGTTAAAGAAGACAAATATGATACTATACTACTTTAAGCGACAAGTTATTTATGATCACATGACTCTTAATATTATTTACCTAAACATCTTGAAATCTAAAAAAAATATTAACATAATTATAACTAAAATAAAAATAATTCATTCATATTATGAACTATTATTATTTTTTCCTTTGTTTTCCTTATTATATAAGTACATGACTATATAGTTAGAGTCGGGGAAAGAAGAAGACAAAATTTTACAAGGAGATAATAATAAAGAGGATCAAATTTCAAGCATATATTCTTTATGATTGTAATTCGTTTATTCATGTTGAATTATTTTTAAAAAAAAAGGCTAAATTTTACAAGGAGGCAACAATAAAGAGGAACAAATTTCAAGTATATATTCATTTATTCATGTTGAGTTTTTTTTCAAAAAGGCTAACTAAAGAGATTGTCATGAGATCCTTCTATTTGTACATAGAAAAATTAGAATCGTTATACCAAAAAAAAAGAAAGAAAGAAAGAAGTGAAGGATTCACTTGAATGCTTGACATTACTAGATATTCTACAATAATAAAAATATAAGAACAAGGAAAAATAGAAAAACAATTCTAAGATCTAACACCATATTTATGATCATATAAAAAATTAAATGTTGAGAAATAAATTTTCAAGCAACAAGCCAAGCATGAGATTTAAAAAGAAAATTTCATTTGTTTTTGCTATTTACATGTTCAAACTACCTTCATAACTAACATTTTTATTTGTGAATTCTTTTCAAGTATTTTTCTCAAAATCAATAAACTAAAGTACAAAAAATATATTACTAATTAATTTTCTTATTTGATTAATCAAGCATAATAATAATTACATTATTAATTTCAAATAATATTCCATTTATGGTTCAATATATTAATATAAATATATCCTATTCTAGAATATCTTTAGATTTTTTAATTATCACTTTTAAAGAGAAATTGATAGCACCCATTTTTCAATAGAATTATTTTAATGAATAAATTGATGATTTTAATACCAATAATCAAAATGAAAATGTACAAGTTACTTCTATCTATAATAGTAATACATGTCAAGTGTATAGCGAAAAGAACTAGCAAGAGGGCCCTCAAATAATATTCAAACATGTTGGATCAAAGTGTTTGATTATTTCAAGTGCATTGATAGTCTTTTTGGATGAAATAATAAAATCTATCTTTTGGAAATAATTTAATATAAAAAATACAATATTATATCAATGTTTGGTTGTTGATAAAATATATAAGAAATCCATGACAATAAATTTATATGATCTAAATCAAATTGAAAAATCAAAGAAATTACTAATGTCTAAATAACCAAACTCAAAGTATTACAAATAATTCAAACATATATCTAATATAAATTTTATTGAAAAAGTCTAATTATTATAAAATTGCTAACTCATTAAAAATCATTCTTATAGAAAACAAAAAATAAATTGATTAAAAATGATTTGATTATTGTAAAATGCCTAGCTTATTGAAAGTAACTCTTATCAAAGATTAAAAAATATTATGTTGAGGGAAAGATGAGAAGGAGCGGAGTGAATGCTATGACTTTGGAAAGAGAAGGAGATACAGATTCTAAAGGAAATAGGGATGTTGTAGAAGAAGTTATCTTGGCCTTCCCTTATGTGCAGTTTAGTTTATTTTTGGGGGCTCTTTGTTGTGCCCTTTCCCCTAAGCCTGTGAAAGATTTTCGTTCCACTATTTTTGAGATCCCCTATCTTGGGAAACAAATGGGTTTTTTGGCTTTAGGTCCTACAAAGTTTGCTAATGCTCGAATTGAATATGGATTAGAGGCTTTGTTACTATCGTTGGGTTAGATGCTTAAGGAGGTGCACTTGGCCCCAACTAGGTTTTGTGCCCTCCTTGTTCCCATGTTCTTTTAAATTGTTGGATGTTCTAGAGATCTCTCCTTTGATAGGCTTTATGAGGGTTCCCCTATGTTTAAATCAAGTGTCTTAATCTATTAGGAGGAGAATGTCCCGTTTATTTCCTCTTGCATGGGAGGATATTTCTATTCAAATATTTGGGTACCTTTATATCATTGGAAAGCTTATTCTATTTACTTTCCAGTCATGCGTTTTCTTTTTTGATTATTCTCTAGGTACATTTTATTTAATTTTTTTGCTTTTAAGCACTCTGGTGAATATCTTGGATGTTTCAAGCCATGGGATCTCTTTCTTTGAGTAAGATGTCTCGTCTTTGGTTGTTCTTTCTGTATTTCTAGTCTTATGTCTCTTCTGATCTTTATATCCAACATATTCTAATCATTTCCTTTTTTTGCAAACACACTGAGATAAAGTGTCACCATGCATTATATACTTGGAATCTTGCACATCTTGTGCTTATTGTACATGCACTACATTATAAAGTTCCATGGGGGGGTTGATGTTTGCCTTTTTTTTCCATCTACATTTATAACATGAGTGTTCCTTCCATGATATTAGCCTCATGATGTGTGTCAAGTGAGTGTTCCTTGCACAACACTATGTACTTTCTCTACACCTTCGATGTTCATATTTCTTCATCATGTAGTTCTTGTTGGTCATCCTTTTCAGTGAACCTATCCCTCACCCAGATGCATTATGGGGGGGTTTCTAGTGCAGGAGCACCTAGGACTTAGATTGTTTAGTCTTTTGAATTTTGTCTTGTACTGACCCTAGCCAAGTCAGTAGTGAATAAGGAATCCAGGAGGGTCCAAGAGTTAGAGTTTTGAGTCAATGTAGGCCTAAGTTGTGTTCATACTTCTTAGGTTTTCATTTTTGTGTAAATAGTGAGTTTGATTAGCCAATTGACCTTTTTGATGATCAAAAGTGTCAAAAACTGGTATAGGCATTAGGGAGGGTTCAATTAGTATTAGGAAAGTTTTAAAATTTATTTGTGATGACTTGGAATAGGTCTTATTGGTTGGAAAGACCAAAAGTGCAAAAGTTGCAAAGTTGCAAAAAGTTGTCATGACAACTTTTGTCCTGAAATGGTTAGCGATGGAGTTAGGGATTGTCCAATGCCCTAGGATGAATCCACACATGTGAAATATATAAGAAACCTCACTTTCACATTTACCAAGGTTGGTTAATGTGTTTTGCAAGCTTAACAATCTGAAACTACTCATTTTTAGACTAGTTGGCAGTGTTTTGGCTTGTTTTTACTCATTTTGTATTCAAATATGGATTGAATCCATTTATAGAGAAATGAATTGAGTTTCTCTTGTTTTTTATTGTGTTTTTGGTTTAGCTTAGAGCTTTTTAGGTACTGTTCATTAGTGTTTTCTTGCTTTAGTTTGCAAGCAACCAGTTTTGGCTTGTATATAGCAGTTTTCTTGTAAATATGGTTGCCCCATGAGTTCCACACGTTTTGCCATCATGGATTGTTGGGAATTGATGGGAAAACCTTTGTATAGTGTACATATACAGGTGCAAGTTCTAGAGAAAAGCTTTGATATGACTATAACCTTATCCTAGGCGAGTCCAGGAGCAACCCAATTTGAGGAAATAAGGTGAAAATAAAGTCCCAAGTGCAGGGGTGGATGCCAAACCACTTTCTAAGTTTTTGAAGGGGTCCAAGGAGTTGGGACAGAGTTTCCAATGCAAGGAGGAGCCTTTAAGAGTTCATTTGTTTCTCAAACCCCAACTTGACCTGTCACTGCCACCTAGGAGGCCTAGAAACCCTCCAAAACCCTAATTTTGGGGTTAGCACATTGAATGGTGGAACAAGAAGCTAAAACCAAAAAACTATATTGAGGTTAGCTGAATCATTGAAGGAAATCCAAATTTTTTTGGGGGTCTTCTGGACCATTTTCACTGAAGCCCTAAAAAACCGATTTTAGGAGGCCTAATTGGCCTAATTCCTTGTAGCGCTTTTCTAGGCAAGATTTTGTAATCGGTAAGAAACCTATTGATTAAAAACCTCAAATGGACCTTAAAAGAATATAAAACATGAATGAAGACACATACACACCTCTACATCATCTCACAATGGTAGGAGGTCATTTTGACAACTTGAAGCCAAGAAGCCATAATTGAGTACATGGGAAACACTTTTAATTGGTAGGGTTCCTAGCCAAAACACTTGAAGAAAACACCTTAGAGAGATCAAGAATCAAGACCTAGGAGAGATTGAGAAGGAATTGAAGGTCTAGAGAGCAACTAGGCCTAGTGAGTTGGTGCAATTGAGCAACACCAGCTAGGTGAAGTGCTAAGCAACTTAGGTAAACCCCATCAAATTGGTATCAGAGCCTATAAGATTTGGGCTAGGTGAGTAGATGTCCTCAGTGGAATCTGTAGGAGACAAAACATGGTGACCAATGCATAGTTAGAAAATAAATTGGATGATTAGGAGGGAGAGAATAGACTCCTGAAGGAGAAGTTACGAGAATTAGAGAGTAAGCTTGGAGAGGTAGAAACTAAGGCAGATGAAGTGTTGGTAAAGATGGAAGGAGAAGAAGGGAAGGATAAAGAAGTGGTAGAGATAGACAAGATACCTAAATTTGATCCTATCCTAGAGCAAGAATGTTTTTTGAAGGCATTAAAGGCCTTGAGTGGCGAATCACTAGAAGGATTGCCATTATTCACTGGTAAGATGGAGGCAGAAGTGGTCCTAGAATGGATAGAAGGAATGGAGAACCATTTTGAATGTGAAGGAATAACTGAAGCCTAGAGAGTCAAGGTAGCCAAGTCAAGGATGAGAGAAGCTGCTCTCACATGGTGAAATTTTTTGCAAGATGAAAGGAAGAAAATGGGCAACGCACCCATCTCTTCTTAGAAAGGGATGTTAGTCAAAATCAAAGAAGTCTATCTCCCTGATGACTATGAAGTGCAAATTCATATGAAGAGGTAAAACTTAAGACAAAAAGATCTTGATGTAAGTAGCTATACGAAGGAGTTTCACAAACTTAGCCTTAGATCTCATCCAGTGGAAGAAGAGAGTCTCAAGGTTGCTAGGTACCTAAATGGTCTATAGTGGAACATCTAAGAAGAAATCAGTCTAATGAGCCCAAAAAAATCCATCAAACCTATCCACTTTCCCTTAAGGTGGAGGAAAAATTGAAAAAAAGACGCGACTCAAACAACAATAGGGGTAGAGATAGAGGAAAAGAAAATAGAGGCCATAGAGGAGGCTTTGGAGGAAGATGTTCTGAACAAAGAACACACGGAGAGTCTAAACTCATAGAGCAGCAAGATAGTGGCAGCAATAAAGGAGGATTAAAAAGAGGAAGGGGATCCAATAGTGGTTAGAGAGGAAGATCTAGTGGCCAAGGTAGAGGTTTGTCATATTTTGCAACAATGAAGTGTTACCATTGTAACAAACTTGGTCATCCAGCATATAGGTGTCTAGAGAAGGGATCAATGACACATGGTGGTGAAAGAAGAGTGAGCTATCTTCAAGAGGAGTCTTCAAGTAGAAATACTTCAAAGGTTGCCTTAGAGTCAAAGGTAGGTAACAACTTGATGATAAGGAGAACATTGATCAAAGAATCGGTCAGAGAAGAGCCAAGCCAAAGAAGGTCCTTATTTAGGATCAAATGCAAGATTATGGACAAATTGTGCAAGGTGATCATTGATTCAGGGTCTACAGACAACACTGTGACAGAAGAGGTAGTGAGCAAGCTCAAATTGCAAAGGATACCTCACAACAATCCCTATAGAATCACTTGGTTGAACAAAGGCCAACATGTTCTAGTCAATGAGCAAGCATGGGTGGATTTTACCATTGGAAGGTATAAGGACAAGGTGTTATGCGATGTCCTACCCATGGATGCATGCCATCTTCTATTAGGAAGACCATGGCAATTTGGTAGAAAAGCTATCCATGATGGAGCCAAGAATGCATACTCATTCAAGAAAGTTGGAATCACATTCAAGATTCATTCTATCCTTAAAGAAGGTGAAAATAGGGCAGAAGGTCCTAATGTTCTTTTGGTGAGTAAAAAACAATTCTTAAAGACACTTGAGGAAGGTGAAGGTATAGGGTTTGCACTTGTGATGAATCCCAAATAAGAAGACAAGAAAGAGCAACAAGATTTGCTGAAGAAATTCAAAGGCATAGTAAGTGAAGGACAACCAGCCACCTTACCTCCTAAAAGAACCATAAGCCATCAAATAGACTTCATTCTGAGAGCATCCTTGCCTAATAAGGAAGCTTATAAAATTACTCCTAAGCCAAGAAGAAAGACCAGTAGCTTTCAATAGTGAGAAGCTAAGTGATGCCAAGAGGAAGTACTCCTCTTATGATCTTGAGTTGTATTCTTTAGTGCAGGCATTGAGGAAATGGAGACACTATCTCCTCCCTAAAGAATTTGTAGTCTATACAAACAACAAAGCATTGAGTTTCCTAAACTCATAAGATAAACTCAATCATAAACACATGAAATTGGTGGAGTATATGCAGGCATATACATTCACCACTAAGCACAAGAAAGGGCACTTAAACCGGGTAGCTGATGCATTGAGTAGAAGACTTTTGATAGTCCAAGAAATCCAATTGAGAAGCATAGGTTTGGACAGTTTTAGAGACTTGTACCCAAAGGATGAATACTTCTCAAATGCCTACAAGGTGTGTAAGGAGTATGAAAATCACTTGCATAGTGAGTATTCTGATTTTACTTTGCAAAATGAACTATTGTTCAAAGGTGGGCAGCTTTGTGCGACTAGAGGCTCAATGAGAGAAAACCTTATTCAAGACAAGCATAATGGCAGCCTTAGTGGACATTTTGGAGTCAATAAGACTCAAGAGTTGCTTCAAAGATACTATTATTGGCCAAGGATGAATCAAGATGTGAATAAATATGTGGAGACTTGCATAGTTTGCAAAAAGGCCAAAGGTACTTCTACAAATGCTGGTTTATACAAACCTCTTCCCATACCAAATAGACCTTGGGAATGCATTAGCATGGATTTTGTAGTAGGTTTACCAAGGACAAAGCAGGGATATGACAACATTTATGTCATTGTGGATAAATTTGGCAAAATGGCTCACTTTGTGCCTTGCAAGACTACTCATGATGCATGCCAAATTTCTCAATTTTTCTTCAAAGAGGTGGTGAGGATACATGGTTTACCCATGACCATTGTTTCAGATAGGGACTCCAAGTTCATGAGTCACTTTTGGAAGACACTATGGCAAAATCTTGGCACCAACCTCTATTTTGGATCAACCTACCATCCTCAAACAGATGGGCAGATCGAAGTGGTGAATAGAAGCTTGGGAAACTTGTTAAGGTGCCTTACTAAGGAATATGGACAAACATGGGATCAAGTACTCTCACAAGGTGAATATGCATATAATGACACCATAAATAGGACTACCGGCAAGAGCCCTTTTGAAGTGGTCTATGGTGTGTACCCAAGAGGCATTTTGGAGTTGAGAGACTTAGGAAGTGCATCAGAAAGAAGTGGATATGTAGAGGACTTTTCTCAATCAATGAAGGAGGTCCATGATTGAGCTAAACAAGCATTGATGGAAAGCACAAGAAAACTCAAACAAAAAGTTGATGAAAATAGGAAGAACCTATAATTTCAAGTGGGAGATCTTGTCATGGTGCACTTAAACAAAGAAAGGCTATAACAAGGAGTTACAAACAAGTTGAAAATGAGAAGGATAGGTCCATGTTCCATTCTAGCCAAGTATGGAGAAAATGCATACAAGGTGGATCTACCTAGTGACATAGGCTTGTCACCGGTTTTCAACATAGCAGACTTAGCTGCATACAAGGGACCAGTTCAAGGTTCAGATTTCATTCACTTAGAGGTTTCAGATGATGTGAACAACCTTCAATTACCAGCCAAACCAAATCCAAAGTCCGAGAAGGTTTTGAGTTCAAGGATTGCCAAGAAAATAAGGCATCAAGCCTATTGGGAGCACCTAATCAAATGGAAAGGTATGGATGATGCTGAAGCTACATGGGTGATGGAGATAGAGTTTAAGAATCTTGGAATTGATCAGCATCTGATTCCTAAGAAAGTAACATGATCTTCTTTTGTTTTGGAGAATGGTGTAGGAGCACCTAGGACTTATATTGTTTAGTCTTTTCAATTTTGGCTTGTACTGAACCTAGCCAAGTCACTAGTGAATAAGGACTCCAAGAGGGTCCAAGAGTTATATTTTTGAGTCAATGTAGGCCTAAGTTGTGTTCATGCTTCTTAAGTTTGCATGTTTGTGTAAATAGTGAGTTTGAGTAGCCAATTGACCTTTCTGATGGTCAAAAGTGTCAAAACTTGGTACAAGAATTAGGGAGGGTTAAATTAGTATTAGGAAAGTTTTAAAAGTCATTTGTGATAACTTGGAATAGGTCTTATAGGTTGGAAAGACCAAAAGTGCAAAAGTTGCAAAGTTACAAAAAGTTGTCATGACAACTTTTGAAAGTTGTCATGAGAACTTTTGTCCTAAAATGGTTAGCGATGGACTTAGGGATTGTCCAACACCCTAGGATGAATCCACACATGGGAAATATATAAGAACCATATCTTGCATGGTTACCAAGGTTGGTGAATGTTTTTTGCAAGCTTAACAATCTGAAACTACTCATTTTCAAACTAGTTGGCAGCGTTTTGGCTTGTTTTTACTCATTTTATATTCAAAGATGGATTGAATCTATTTATCCAAAAATGGATTGAATTTCTCTTGTGTGTTATTTTATTTTTGGTTCATCTTAGAGCTTTGTAGATACTGTTCATTAGTGTTTTCTTTCTTTAGTTTGCAAGTAGCCAGTTTTGGCTTGTATATAGCAGTTTTCTTGTAAATATGGTCACCCCATGAGTTTCACACATGTTGCCATCACGAATTGTTGGGAAATGATGGGAAACCCTCTGTATAGTGTATATATGCAAGTGAAAGTTCTGGAGAAGAGCTTTCATATGACTGTCACCTTATTCTAGGTGAGTCTAGGAGCAACCAGGCTAGAGAAAATAAGGTGAAAATGAAGTGCCAAGTGTAGGGGTGAATGTCAAACCACTTTCTAAGTTTTTGAAGGTTTCCAAGGAGTTGGGAAAGAGTTTCCAATTTAAGGAGGATCCTTGAATATTTCATTTGTTCCTCAAACCCCAGCTTGACCTGTCACTGCCACCTAGGAGGCCTAGAAACCCTCCAAAACCCTCTTTTTGGGGTTAGCAAATTGAATGCTGGAAGAAGAAGCTAAAAACTCAAAAATATATTGAGGTTAGGTGAATAATTGAAGGAAATCCAAAGTTTTTTTGGGGTCTTTTGGACCATTTTCACTCAAGCCCTAAAAAATCGGTTTTAGGAGGCCTAATTAGGCTAATTCCTTGTAGCCCTTTTCTAGGCAAGAATTTGAAATCGGTAAGAAACTTACTGATTGCAAACCTCAAATGGAGCCTAAAAGCATCCAAAACATGAATGAAGACACCTCCACACCTCTGCATCATCTCACAATGGTAGGGGGTCATTTTGACAACTTCAAGCCAAGAAGCCATAACTGAGTACATGGGAAACACTATGAATTGGTAGGGTTCTGAGCCAAAACATTTGAAGCAAATACCTTAGAGAGATAAAGAATAAAGCCCTAGAAGAGATTTAGAAGGACTTCAAGGTCTAGAGAGCAACTAGGCCTAGTGAGTTGGTGCAATTGAGCAACACCAGCTAGGTGAAGTGTTGAGCAACCTAGGTAAACCCCATCAGTTTCTTCTATTGTTCTAATGCTTCCTTGGTTCGTTGGATAAGCTCTTCAGGATTTGGTGTTTTATGTCATCTGTATCTATAAGTTCAGTTGTTTGTCTTTGTTTTCCATTTTATTCGAGTAGTGTTATTTGAGGGCACTCATGCAGATTACAGTCTTTTATACCCGATCATCTTCTATTTTAGTGGAGGTTCTTCAGATTGACAGTTTTTCTTTAATAGTGTTTGCAGGTTCTTCAAAATTTAGTGTTTCTCTTTATTTTTCCATCTCATTTTGGAGTAGAGGTTTTTCCCACATGGTTTTCTCTATTTCTCCGGTTCATAGATATTTGGTTATGCTTGGGTACCTCATTTGGCCTTGTTGTCGGGACCCAAATTTTTTTGCCTTCTTCATGTAGTTGCATTTTTCTTCCATGCATTTAATTTTTTAGCTACTCCCTAACTTCATCTTAAGTGGGGGTGTTAGAGTTATCTTGTATTAGCTAATAATTTTTTATTTCATTATTAGTCTATTATACTCTATGCTTAAGATAAACTTAGGCATTTAATAATATTGTAGGTATTTAATTCTAATTATTAAATACACATTTATCGCTTTAGGGTTGCACATATTTAGGGTTTCACACCTTTAGGGTTTCTATTATCCTTTTATAAGGATTGTATTGTACTTTTTCATTAACTGAATTCCCTCTATGAATGATAATCTTCTTCTTCAGAGCCATTATTTCTTTTTGCCTCCAATCTTCTCTTGTGACAGATATTTTGCTTGCAGGTGTTCTTGGGATCTCTAAAGTTGTATTTCTCAACTTCTGCATATATGTATGTATGTACATACATACACAAAAATAAAGAGAGAAGAGCATAAACAATATTAAATAATGAGAAAAATAACTTCAACTACCTAAAATAGGCGAGGATTCCAGTCATGGAAGATTCCATCTACCCTTATAATAATCAATTCACTACAAATATGTATGTTAAATAAATTAATAAAAAATAGTATAATATGAAAATAAGGAAAATAATAAACCTACACTAACATTCCCCTTAAGCATAGTTAAAATATGAGTCACAATAGATGAGGGCTATTGAGGTACTCATGTACAAAGAATACCCCCTAAAGAGAAGAAGCCCTATAAGAGAAAAGAGGCAGGTCCCCAAAATAAATATAGACAATGGAAAGACATGGTATTCCCTTGAAGAAGTAGCCACGTACATGTCTAACAAAGATTGTAAATGAAGAAATTTTATTTCTATTAAGGGTTTAGTGAACATATTTGCAATCTCCTTAAGATTTAGATAATATTGAAGATCAATGACATATCCATTAATAAGCTCTTAAAATAGAACATGTGAATCTCTATGCTTAGTCCACTAATGGTGGACTGGTTTTCATGAAATTTTTATGCCACTTTCACATAATATGATATATGCCCATTAGATTTTTTCAAACTAATTGAAAATATGTTGAAGACAAATGACCTCAATGATAACATTAATAGTCTATTACTCAAACATTGCGAAAAACAATATAATAGAAAATTCCTCTTTGTTTGACTAACAAATATGACATTAAAAAGTGATAAACTATTATATAAATTGGACTTATGATCTTAAGGATCAAATAACTAATCTTAATCTATATACTTCATTAGATCAATGACAATACTATTAGCATAGTGAACCTCATAACTATGTGTGCATTTTCTATAGTGGAGAATCTATTCGACTATTTTCTAGTGCATCTCATAGGGACAGACCGTGTCCAAAACATATGAAATATTAGGTCTTATGTGAGTTAAATAACTGGAGCACACAAAAAGCTATTGATCTACAAGAGAAACTAAAGCGTATACTTGGATTCTGTAATGGTAAATCTAAGATTAAATCGTAAGAAATTAATATAAAAAAAAACCCAAATTAATCTCGACAAAAATATGATGACGAGTAGTTTTCGATGAGAAGTTTTATTTCCCTGATTAACAGGTCATCAACATATAAAAACTGAAAAGTAGAGATATGAGAGAATCTTCAACATATAAAAAATATATAAAATTTTTGGATTAAAATGGCACTAAGAGAAATCAATATCAGTGCTGACGTCCTAAACTTATAACGGCAAGCCAGGTTCGAATCCCTGCATGGCCCTTCTTTGCATGTCATTATTTGAGTAGGACACCGAAGTCGACAACACACATGGAAATTATATATTTCTTCTATACGCAGTCTTGAAATCTTTAATTAAACCACAAGTCAAACCACTCCGTATCAAAATATCAAATTATCTAGAATAAAATATAAATTTAATTCATTTACGTCTCATTGATTTAGATAAGAGGGTTAGGGTTGACTACCGATAGGCACTTAAACATTATTAAAGAAATAAATTATCATATATAAATAATTTAGTTTAATTACTTAAATATAAATAATGATTGTATGAGTAATTTTGATTTAAATAAGTAGTTAGATTGATAAATTGAAATGTTCTTTTTAAAAAATTAGAGATATTAAGTTTTGGGTATAATGACAATAGCTTAATGTTGATGTTGCATAAAATTTTTTTGTTGTATAAAAAATCAATTTTTAACTGATTAATTAATTGTATTAGAATAGACTAAGAATTCATCATGAATCAATTTTGAGTCTCTCAGATTTAATCTTGAACTTATTAAATTTATCTCAAGTTCAAGAACTATTTGTAAATCACTTGACAAAATGAAGATTTATTAAAAGTACTTCACCCTAACATCTAGTATCTAAATGTTTATCAAGATAGTAATATTTAAAAATACCCTTTTGAAAGCAATCAAATCTTTAAGAACAAGTTCTTTTATATCAACCCTTTATTTGGATTGAATTTGTAATTTTGAGTGAATGATTAGAGACAATATTTCAAGCATGCAAATGACTTATATGATTTTGTTACAAATTTTGATTCTTTTGTCCCTTATAAATTAAATTGTGTTCTAATGATTCCTTCTTGTAGTCATATATCAATTAATTGTACATTGAATATCTTTAAAAACCAAGATATAGTAATAACTCACACATATATACACCAAGTCAACTCATAACTATTTTTAGGAAAGGATGGGAGTCTAATAATTTGAATTTGAAAGTTTATGTTTTAGGTTCAATCCTAAGCACAATGAGATTAATTAGAAGTGGTTTGATAGTGATTGTTGACATTAAAGTGCAAATATTGAGGTAGTTAGTGATTCTTTAAGGATAGGTGATCCAAAATTTAGGAATTGCATTGGACTAGTAGAGTTAGTTGGACATTGATTATTAGGACTTGTATTTGTGAAAAGTGTCTTTCACTTAAAAATTGATAATAGGGTGATCCCAAAATAGCATGTCCCACTTGTGAGATGGATCACAAAAATGAGTTTCGGAAAATAAAATTGAGCTAAACCCTTTTGAAATGAGTTCCTTCATCTAGAGGTAAAAAAATTGTCATGGGCAAATTGGGTAAAAAAAAAAGGTGGGGGTTTCATGTGAAGGCTCTTTTTCTACTTTTGAATGTTAGTTTTTAAAAACAACATAGGAAGGATCTTCAAAAGAAGGTTCCTTAAAAATAAGTCACATTTGACTAAAGGTGCTCATGAAGGTTCTTATGCTACCCTTCTCTTTCTACTAATATAGTTTTGGATGAAATTTCTACTTTAAAGAAAGGTTTGGACTATCAAATTGAATTACCATGTGAAATAATTTTTGTAGGATCATAGCCCTCAAAGTAGGCTCACTATAGGGATAGAGGCTTGGCTTGATTGGCGAGAACTTCCTATGGTAGGTATGATGTTAGAAGGTCTAGTCTCCCCATAGCCCATGTGGTACTAGGTGTGTCATGCCAGCATCACTAGTCATGTTAAAAGTTTTACTCGATGCATTGTAGTTTATATGGGGTCTACCCAATTCAATTAAAAAAAAAGTAAGCTCCCTAAAAAGTATAATTTATAATATATTTATTAATTTATGTCTTATTTTTCTATGAATGTCTTTTAACAAATAAATTTTTTTATTTGAGACACGTAGAAATTTTTTTTAAATGTCAAAGTAAAATTATAAAAATATCTCTATATTAATATCCTTATTTCAAAAATAAAAATAAAAATAGATATACAAATGTAATTATACATTATGGCATAGTAATACTCTAATTTATAAGTAACCTAAATTAAATAAGTCAATAATAAATAAAAATTTATGTAGTAAAATAGTACAAAAAATGTATGCCATAAATATATATGGTGATGATATATATTTATGAAACTTTGAATTTGTCTTTTTTCTAAAAAAATTATGTTTTGTGACATGATACCACTCATTAAGAATTATAAAAAATAAATTATTTATAAATTTAAAAAGTAAGATGATTTTTAAATTATTAGTATATTAGAATTTAGAGACCAAATCTAAAAAATTATTGTTTTGCATCATCCTCAAATTGTTAATAGTTTTTTTATTTTGATTAGATAAAAATGGGAGAGGCCTGAACCTTTACATAACATCCATAGAGCTAAAAACCATGGGTCTCACAAGGGGTGAGAACACCCAACAAAACATCAGTTGACAAAAAAAAATAAAACAAGTAGACAATTTGAACCAACTAACAATAGAGAATAGAACCAGATGCTAAAAAAGGAACCACAACCACCCACAAAAGATATAAACCAATAGTCTACCTGGTGGGGGCTTATCAACTTGTGAATCTTGGCTAAGAACTTGCACTTTCACTTTCTCAAAGAAATAAACTTTTGTTAGAGCCTTTTCTTGATGAGATAGTCGAGGACTCAAGAGTAGCCTTGACCCTTGAAAGAGTATGCTCTAATGTAGTGGTAGAAGACAATTTCATGTTGAACTTCTTCTTCACATGCAATCTATCAAACTCCTCTTCAATGGCTTGTAGAGTATCAAAATATTTTCTAGCCATTTCCATGTTGAGGGTCACCATCTCATCTAGCTTCCTCTTGAAACTCTACTAGTTTCCTTGAAGCTCCACGATGACCCTAGTTGTCTTCTTCCTACCATCCCCCTATTCCATCTTTTTACTAAGAGCCTTAACTTTTTTGTCCATCAATTCCTATTTTTCCAGCTTCTCTACAACTCATTTGCCACCAACCAAACTCTTTCATCTTTTTCTTCATTTGCCTAATTGGAGCCTCTAGCATCAACCTTAGCCAATGCCTACAATCTGTTGATTTTGTTCTTAGCAACATTGAGCTAGGCAAGGATCAAACAGATAATGGCTTCTAGTCTATTGTATGATCCACATAGTTCACTAACCTTCTTTTTTAAATCCCACTTCAGTAAGTAGTTAACAAAGGAGGGAAGAGGGGACCCAAAGAAGTCATTGAGAGGGTAGAAAAGTTAACATTAGTTTTATTTAGTGTCCACTCAAAACTTGTGGACCAAAAAGAAACAAATTTAATGCTTTGTTTGTTAAAGGGTTATAAGTGACAAAAAGCAATAATTTGATTGAATTTGTTAATTCGATTGTCCTCTTTAGAATAAAAGTATGTCATGATATTGCATGACAATCCAAGAATAAAATAATTTAAAAAATAGATGTAAATTTGATAGGGATTGTCTAAAACATCTCATTTGTCCTTGATTTAAAATGTAGATTGATGAGGATATACAAACTATTCAATATTTACTATATTCAATAAACTATTGAACAATTTCCAAGGAATAGATACAAGATTTGTATTAGATTAATTTTTAATGGGCAACAATAATCATTGAATGTGGCAATTATAAATAAATATATCTTATCTTTTATGCTTTGAGTTTTGAAGGCCCCAAGAGGATAGTCATTTAAAGATCCTAAGAAATGATATAAATAATTATGAGAAAATTATTGAAAAAAATTAAACACTTCTTATTGACATGGAATAAAAATTCAATTATTGTCTTTTATTATATAAGTAGGGATTTTGAAAGGGCCATGATCCCTTGTACAAAGAAAAAGATAAAGCATTAAGATCAATAGATCAACAAATAACTAAAACATAATAGCTACAAAACAATAGAACAAAAAGAGGTAAGTGACTCTATGTTTGTGTTAAATTTTATTAAGTAGGTCATTCAAATTATGCCTAGAATTAAGATTTTTTATATTTGTATTAGGGAAGCATTTTGATGATCCAAACCTTCCAAGCTATAGGAACATAATTAGATTTATTTGTGAATGTGAATTGCCTTTGTCTTATTGCATTTAATTTTGTTTATAAATATATTCTTAGTAAGATAATGCAACCATATTACACCTATTTCTATTCTCATACTTTAAATTCAAAATTATCAAGGATAATTAGTAAAGTGCAAGTTATTTCCAGTTGTACTATATATTTAAGATATTTTTAATATGCCATTATAGTTTAAGATATTATATTTAGCAAAAAAATGAAGAATCCACCTTTGAAACGTGTAAAGGATGAGTTATTAAAAAGCATTTATACTTGTATTTTTCATGTGCTTAAGAGTATAGTAGAAATGGAAATAATTTACACTCTACTAAGTATCTTTGATAATTTTGAATCAAAGGTATTATAATAGAAATAGTTGTAGGATGGTTGCATTATCTCATTAATAATATATTTATAAATAAATTAAATGCAATAAGACAAAGACAATACACATTCACAAGCAAATCTAATGTTGTTCTTATATCTTGAAAGGTTTCGATCATCAAATGCTTCCTTAATAAAAATATAACTTATCATAATTCTAGGCATAATTTGAATGACCTACTTTTAAAATTTAACACAAACATAGAGAATGTATTCTTAGAAACTTGGGAAATTCCTTGAAAAACTCCAAATAAAATGGAGAAAATTTGAGATAAATAATAAGCTTAAATTTTAAATTATTTCATTACAACATTAATTTATTTATATGCTCTCCAAGTGTTTCAAATTGAATTATTTACATCTATGCTTAATTATCCAAGATCAATCCTCATTTAATAAAATTAAAATTATATATATATATATATATATATATATATATATATATATATATATATATATATATATATATATATATATATATATATATATAATTAGTTTCAATAATACCAACATAAATAATAGTCTCCTTTAAACACCCAAGCTCACATAAAGAAATAAACATAGTAAAAGAACACACTCAACTCAATTGAATATGTAACGCTTGTCCAATTACCTTATAGTCTCAACAAAATGATTATTTAATTAAAATGTTAATTGGAACAAAGATTTGTATAGAGCATAATTAGCTCAACTGTAGATCCCTAGGATGAGAGGATGCAATCTTATAGGAAAGCTAGTCATTTGAAGAATAATTCTATTGCCCCTAATATAACTTTTAAGGCCACTTTCTGAAAAAACACACCATATTTGCTCCTATAAGAGAATTACCAGTAATTACAATTATACACACTTAATAGACATTTCAGTGGGAAGAAGTTGAATCAAACTTTTCTCATAAACTTCCTACCACCATTAAGATTTTGAGAAAATATTTCATCATCTTTGAACATCTCTTTGATTTTTCTTAAACTTAAGACTTTGAGATGACTTGAAAACCAATTATATCGGCCTCGTGCTATTATTAAACTATTAGAGTTATCATGGATCAGCTAATAATTATTTATTTAATTATTAGTCTATTATTCTCTATGCTTAAGATAAACTTAGGTATTTAATAATATGGTAGGTATTTAATAATTATTCTAATTATTGAATACACTTTATCCCTTTAAGGTTTCTTTAGGGTTGCATATTCTCCTTTATAAAGATTTTATTGTACTTTTTATTTCATTCCCTTTATGAATGATGATCTTTTTCTTCAGAGCCATTATTGCTTTTTTGTCTCGATTCTTCTCTTGTGATGGGTATTTTGCTTGCTGGTGTTCTTGGGATCTCTAAAGTTGTATTTCTCAACTCCTTCATGGTATCAAAGCCTTCATCTGCTACTACTTGTTCCTAATTTTTCAGAAGATTTTTTGGAGGCTAGGGTTTCAAGTTTTTTTTTCAGAGTTTTTATTTGCATTTGGGGTTCATTTTTGTTTTTGGGCATTTTAGGCTCAAACAGACCTCACTATTGAGCTCAAAACACCCAAAAATCCCCATTTTCATATAAAATTTGTCCAATTTGGACAACTTTGGCTCTAGAATTTATTTTTTTGGTTTTTTGCCCTCCTTGGGCCGAATTTCAAGAAGAAAAATTAAAAAAAATAATTTGTGGGAGTTTTACGTCATCCCAAGCCGAAATCCCAAAGACAGTTTTTACACCATTGGGGTTGTCGTAGCAACTGCCATCGATAGTTTATTAACCGCTGCTCGTCGTCGACGATTTATTAACCACCGCTAGCTATTGGCAATTTATTAACCACCACGGACAACCGCTAGCCGCCAGCGGTTCTTCAACCATTGCAGAGAGCAATCACTATAGTGGAAACTGCTTGCAGTTCTGCCAAACCCATGCAACGGCCGCCCCCTGCCACCCAGCTAACACTGTTGCCCAACCGCCAACCGTTGCTCGACCGCCATCCCCGCCTAGCCAACACTGCTGTCCCGCCGCCCGGCCACCACCGCTGCCACCACAGCATCGCCCAACCACCACAGCCCCACTTGACTACCACCGCCGCCTGGCCCACCTACCACCTCTGCCTAGTCACCCCTCCTAGCTCCTCTTTGGATGTTTTTTGATACAGAGGTCTTTCTTTTGCCATAACTTGGGTAAACAGAGTTGTATTTTTGAAAATGAATAGACATCAGAAATCTCTCTTCGAGCTCTTTTAAGATCTGGAGGTGAGATTTGTAGGTTTTTCCATTTTGTACCTATTTTTTGCCGTCAAAGTCAGAGCTTTTTTCTGCACTCCGGGAGCCATAACTTGGGCAAATGGACTCCTTTTTCGGCAAACAAATAGGCATTGAAAAGGTCTTGGAGAGCCCTATTCAGATTTGGGGTTCATTTTTCTAGAAATTTTACTAGGTACACAAGATATTGTCTGAAGCATTTTTTTGCTCTTGCCTTTTTTTCTGGCTTTTAGATTGTACTGGGGTTTGGTTTTTCATCTTGTGGGGGGTGTTATTTTCTACTTTCTATAATTTACTTCAGAAAAGCAAAACACCTAAAACTCAAAAAAAAACCTTCTACATCCTCTGTCTAGTCTGAAAGATCACTTTTTTAAAAAACACAAGAGCAAGTATGGGTATAGGTACACATGTCAGACTCTTTTGTTGAGCTTCTTACATCACGAAACTATCACCTCTAGAAAGCTCGTATGACGAGGCTTCCTAGATCAAAAGGGTTGTGGTCTTGTTTGGATGAGGCTCAACCTTAGTTGCAGCATCCTTTTGAGATTCTTCACCACAGGAATAAGATGGATGAGGCTATGGGTGTCATCTCCTTACATGTTTCAGACAACTTGCTTTTTCACCTTGATGGTTCGCTCACTCCTCGAGCTATGTGGTCCAAATTTGATGATCTCTTTGGTACCATCAATGTAAAGACGTAAAATGTTCTAAATTCCATAATAAAATGAAATACCCTTTATTCTTAAATAAACTCATCATTCCCTTAGTAAGTCTATTTACTTCCACTATTTCGTCCTTAAGTCTAAATGATCATTCCAATGATATCACAATAAATAAGAGATTTCTTAAAGAGAAAGATTCTTTATTCAATAAGAATATGTAAGTAGTATCTCAATCATATCTACATACAATACTTAGGCCTTTCAAATGCCTTAAGTTCATATAACAAGATAAATATAAACTAAAGGATGAGATGTGTCCTTTGATCTGCAATCCAAGCTATCTTCAATGAAATCTTTAGAATTAAGATGAGAACAAGATTCAGATGCTTTTTCCACCCAACCTTGAAGCTTACACTTCTCGGGAAATCTTGGTCAATCAAGGATACCCGACCCTACACGAATTGCTTAGCAAAAAGAATTTGGTAGACAAGATGGAATCTGGCGCGTTCCTAGAATGATACGTGCATTATCTATTTTCTAATTCCATTAATAAACAAGCAAGATCAATCGAGGATATGGTAGAGAGCATAAATAAATCCATCTATTTCAATGGTCAATAAGTTACTCGAGTAAAATTCCATGCATAGCAATAAAAGATAGTTTGGAAAAGCAAACTATTCTCTCTATGATTCCACATTTGGCACCCATATCAGAAGGTTATATTTCAAAACACACGAGCATATCTAGTTCTTCTAATATTCATATGAAATCAGAACTAAGTACATGGAAGACAATCTTTCTTTTCTCAACTCTAGCTTCCTATTCTTCACATGATAAAATTATAAGATTTAAAGAAAATAATCTTTCATTAAATAGATATAGAAGAAACAATATTTCGTTTACAACCAATTACATCTAATATGAAGACAATCTTTTGCTTCTATCTTTTCTTGTAAATCGGGACTTAAAAATAAGAAGGTGTAACACATGTATGTATCTTTATATAAAAATTGAATAGAAAATGAGTACACATTCTTTTATTCATTTCTCGTAAAATCTAAATAGCGTAATCATACATTAATTTTCATTCTATTTTCTATGGTTTCGAATTTTCATGTTTAGATCACCTAAATTCTCTATCTTCCCACGTATTTTTGTTTGTCTACCTCTTTCCTTGAATAACGTATTTAGTTGGATACTAACATGTGGTTTTTCATGATTTATGAATTCAACTAACCAAATTTAGTAATTCTCCATAACCGCATTTAATAAGATGAAAATTCATAATGCGCAAACCTATGTGGCTTTTTCAAACGAAATACCAAATAATCATTATAACTTATAATGCAAGGATCAAATTCAGAAGTGTTTCATGAAATCAAACTAAGCTTCAACATTTAATAATTCCTTACCCTAGTATTTCATCTTCTTTGTGGTTCAAATTCAAAGTTTAATATGCACAAGCTCTCTATCCTCTTACTCTGTTTCTAGAGGGTTTGGTGGTCTAATTTCTATGAATTACACTTATGTTTATCAAAAATCTTTAAGAATATATTTCCTTAGTACATTTATGTATAGAATATAATTTTCTTAAGAATGTATTTTGATGTTATTCAATATAATTCTCATAATCACAAATCTAAAAACTATGACTATAATTTTTTCATTTGATTATCATTTAAATCTAATCAAAATAGAACATTTTTTTCTCTTTAGATCTCTACAACAAAACTTTGCTAGAATAGAGCCTACCTTTGACTGATACTGTCATTGTATATGATCTCTATTCAGTGTATTATTGTCTTCTTTCTATTTCACCAAGTTCTCAAGAATGTCATTGTTCCTCTGTCATGTCTACTACCCTTCCTTGCTCCAGTATTCGACTCTTTTCTAAGCATAGAAATAAGATGTATTTTATCTGTTTGTTGTTTCTTTTCCAATAGCGTCGTTCTTCTCTCCCTTACATCCAAACAGTAGTCTATATTTATGCTAATTATATGCTATGTTTTCTCCTTAATTTGGGCTTACACTCCACGGCTATAATAGTTTTCTCTACCACCATGCAACACGTCCAATAACTACTTGGCCATTTAGGGCTTGTTGAAATAGTAAACACCATGTCTAACAGTTTGAAAACTCTTCAAACTCAATGTGGTTGCAAGATTCGTGATCATCTTAAACTCTATGTGTTTGTTTGCATGCATGGTCGATACCAACCCAATGACTTCCCTATCTTAACTCACTGTTTTCCATGAGTTACATCAATACCGTTCCAAGTCTTAGTGTACCAATTGTTAGTGGTGGTTACAACACTTCAAGTCGACTCCACTTATGTTGACTTCCCTCTAACATGCATTCTAATGCATTAATAAATCCACCAATATCTCAAGCAAGTTGGTATTTCTATATCAACAAATATATATTAAAAATAAACTCATTTAACATGTTCTTTAATAAATCACTTGCCATGATTATATATATATATATATATATATATATATATATATATATATATATATATATATATATATATATATATATATATATATATATATATATATATATATATATATATATATAAACAATGGATTTACATAAAACAAAATAATTTAATTTCATAAATATATTTACATATATAGTAATTACATACGTATTTATAGGTATATGATTGAATTATATTCTAACTCATATACATATATAATACGTATAATTATATATATATATATACAACTATAGTAATAATTCAATTCAAATTTAATTATCTTTTCTTTTTCTAAATATTATATAAATCATATAAGTATATATGTGTGTGTATTTACTTCATTTAATATATATATATATATATATCACTATCTAGAAATCACAAAGTAGAAATATAAGCACGATATGAAATTTATAAATTATTTGCACACAAAATGCACATTCAAACATCAAAATACACGTATAATCATTTTTTTTTAATAATTAACTTTAAAAATCAATCTTTCTTCAAATTAAAGAAATGTCGATGAAAACTACTTATACCAAATTCATCATTCAAACAAACATTCAAATAAAGTCATTTAAATCATCTATCTTTGCAAGATGCAAATTATAAATTCTAATGTGGTGTGTGAGATTCCATCTATTCTAATGAAGTCCAAGAGCTAAAACAACTCTACCTAAACCATGTTCTCGCCTTCATTCACGTTCACATGTTCCTTCATTCACTTGCACTCAATTGCTCAATAGCAATGACAATCCCAATTTTGTAATAAAAATAATATTGATCATTGAATTGCATGTAAATCATTTTATTACATTTGAACTCTTATTTCATTTCATCTATTTCACTAAAAATTCCAATTCCATTTCCATTTCATTTCAATTTCATAAAGGAAAAATAAGGATTATTTTCCTAATAAGTAATTATAGATAAATATGGTTCATGACAATCAATGAGTTCAGAGCATTATAGATTGAGGAAAAGCTCTCTTCCTTGTTACCTGAGTCCTTTCCTCATATTGAGGACTTCTTGGACAAGTTTAAAACCACTAGATCTATCCTCCACTGTTGTGGTAAAAATAAAACAGACACAGAGTGTATCTACCTGATTCTCTCTAAGATTTGAGGTCCCTATCAGATATTTGCTTCAACATTTTATTCTACTATGGATACCTTAGCTACATGCTTCACCATGCCTACATTTGATGTGTTTTGTGATTGCTTGACTCGTAAGCAGGCTCACCTATCTCAGTTGGACACTCTCACAGGATCCAAGAACAAAGCATTGGTTGCACAAACATCTAAAGAGAACAAGAAGGAGAAATCAAAGCCTAAGAAGGATTCAGTTGGCAGTGAGAGTCCCTCTAAGCCACCACCTAAGTCTGATTCTAAACCAAATTCCTATCTGAAACAATAAAAATATTCCAAGTCTGGTGAGTCTTCCTCCAAGACTAAGAATAAATCAGATGAACTTTGTAGTTTCTGTGGAAAGGAAGGACATCCAGTTTCCCAGTATTGGAAATGATTAGAGGTTTTGGAGGAAGCCATGAAACAACATCATATTTCTTCTCCTCATCCTCCTTCTTCCTCTTCTATAGGGAAAGAGCATGTTCCTTTTGTACAAGCTATTACTTCTGCATCCACTTGAATTATTGTTTTAGGGGCTTGTCACCACATGACACACTCTTAGCAGCTTGTTACCTCACTCGCTCACAGTGATACTTTACAGATTGTAGTTGATGACTCAGCACCACTTTCAGCTTTAGGTTCACGTATTGTTCCATTGACAGGTGGTTGTATTCAGGGTGTTCTTTTGGTTCCTGAAATTTCGACAAACCTCCTCTCTATTTATCAGATTTGTCATTTTGGCTCTAGTAAAACAGTTGAGTTCTCACCATATGATGTGGTTATTAGAGCGCCCCATGATCCTGATTTTCTTGTGGCTACCAGCAGTGTTGATCTTGATTCTCGGTTATACAGGTTTGATGGTTTTGAGAGTCCAGATGGTTCAAGTGTTTCTCTTGTAGCACATGCAAATTCAATGAGAAGACTTTGGCATGAGCTTTTTGGCCATGTCAATTATAGATACTTACAATAGATGAACACCCAGGTACTTGTGATTGGGTTCCCTTAGATATCCTATATTGATGGTGTATGTTGAGGTTGTGCACTTGGAAAGCATCACTAGGATCCTTTTCCTATAGGTAGAGCCACACGTGCTAAGGCACCCTTGGATTTAGTACACAATGATCTTATGTCATTTCTGACTCCATCTTTTTCAGGGTCCAAGTATGTGCTCATATTCATTGGTGAATTCTCCAGACGTACATGGGTATACTTTCTTAAGTACAAGTCTGATGTATTTGATTCATTTTGAGTCTTTAAGACATTTGTAGAGAAGCAGTTTGGTCTTTCTATCTAGAGGATACACACAGATAATGAGAGAGAATATGTGAATCAGGCTTTTACAGATTTATGCACAAAGAATGGTTTGCAATATCAGTTATCAGTTCATCACACTCCTCAACAGAATGGTGTTGTTGAGAGAAAGAACAGAGGACTACGAGAGATGGCCAATTGTATGCTTCAGTCAAGTTCTCTGCAACTTTCTTTTTGGGCTGAGGCAGTTAATTGTGTCACTTATATTCAGAATTCGATGCCTCATAAGGCATTGTGCTAGATGACTCTTGAGGAGGCTTGGTCCCATGTCAAGCTTGATGTTTCATCATTCAAAGTTTTTGGTAGTGAGGCTTGGACATTTATTTTGGATGCTCAAAGGAAAGCCATGGAGAGGAAGAGCCAACCACTCATATTTACTGGCTACTGTGAGGATGTTAAGGTGTAGAGGTTGTTTGATCCTAATTCTCAAGAGGTCATGTTTAGGTGGCATGTCTAGTTTTATGAGCAGCTTCCTTAGATGGATTCTCCATCACCAGCTTCTCCCTCACTGCCTCCTCCCTCTTCATCTTTTGAGGATTCCTTATTCCTTGAGGATGATGCAGATGATGGTTCGTCATCTCCACCACCACCACCACCCGTAGCTCAGCCTTTGCCCAAGTGGGCCCAATTTAAAGTTGATGTCGCTAGTTCTATGGTGGATGATCCTTCAGACTCTCATCATACTCATGCACAATCATCTAGTACTAGTCTTCTGAGTCATGCCATTTCGGATGATCCTCAAAAATTTTCAGAGGCGACAAGTCACCCAGAGTGAGATAGGGCCATGGATGAGGAGTATTCTTCTTTGATGAAGAATAATACTTGGGATCTTTGTACTCTTCTGAAAGGAAGAAAGTTGGTTCGGTGCAAGTGGGTTTACCATACCAAGTATGTTTTAGATGGTTCTATTAATAAGTATAAGGATCATCTTGTTGCGAAGGGGTTTTCTTAGGTGGAGGGTATTGATTACTCCGAGACCTTTTCTCCTATCACCAAGATGAATTCTATTCGCTTTGTACTTTCACTTACATCTTCCCAAGGATGGACAATTTTTTAGATGGATGTGAAGAGTGCCTTCTTGCATGGAGACCTTCATGAGGAGATCTATATGGAGTAGCCTCAGGGATTTGTGCAGAATTCCTCTTTGGTTTGCAAACTTTGGTGTTCATTATACGGTCTCAAACAGGCCCGTCGGGCCTGGTATGAGAAGATGGACTCTTTCTTGCTCTCCACACTCTTCACACGTTGTCATTCTGATCCCACAGTTTATATTTAATGTCAGGGGGATGATATAGTTATCCTTGTGCTATATGTTGATGATCTCATACTTACTGGAAGCTCGTCCTCCTTGATTCAGGATATTCAGAGAGATTTGATGGAGCAGTTTGAGATGACAGATCTTGGACTTTTGCACTTCTTTTGGGCCTATAGGTTATTCAGTCTTCCGATGGGATTTCCATACTTCAACAAAAGTATTCTCTTGATATGCTTCATAGATTTGACATGCTTTCTTGCAAGCCTACACCCACACCATTTCAGTCAGGTGTTGTTTTGTTTGCTACTTGATCTACACCTTCTATGGATCCTACCTTATATAGGCAGTTGGTTGGTAGTTTGTTGTACCTAACACATACATGCCCAAATCTTTTCTTTGCAGGTGGTCTTGTCTCAAGGCTCTCCCATGATCCCCATGAGAGCCATTGGAAAGCTGCCAAACATATTTTGAGGTACATTCAGGGCACTACATAGTCTGGCATTCACTATACTTCAGGATCCCCTCACATTGTTGGCTTCACTGACTCACATTAGGCTGGTGATGCTCATGATCGAAATTCTACTTCTAGATTTTTTTTTTGCCTTGGTTCTAGCCCTATTACATGGTCTTGCAAGAAAAAGTTTGATATTGCATTTTCATCTATAGAGACTGAATACCGAGCAGCGGTGTTAGCTAGTCAAGAGGTTTTATGGCTTCAACAGTTGATGACTGAGTTTGGGTTTCCTCCTGCTAGTCCCATTATTCTTTGGTGTGACAATCTGAGTGCCATTCACATTTCCTACAATCCAGTGGAGCACCAGAGGACTAAGCACATTGAGCTTCACATGCACTTCATCAGATAGTTGATTCAGGATAGCTTTCTCATCTTGGAGTACATTCCTACAGAGGAGCAAGTTGCTGACATTTTCACTAAACCTTTTGCATCTATGCACTACCTTCAATTGCGCTCTATGCTTGGGGTGAAGAAAGTTGTCCTTGGGGGGTCTCATTGAGGCCTTCGTTCCTTCATGTGTTTTTAGCATGCATTTCCATCTCTTTTTTGAGTAGAGTTTTTTCCGACGAGGTTTTCTCTATTTCTACGATTTACAAAGATTTGGTTGTGATTGGGTACCTCATTAGGCCTTGTTGTTGGGACCCAAATTTGCCTTCATTGCGTAGTTGCATTATGCTTCATACATTTAGTTTTTTAGTTAATCCCTAAGTTCATCTTAAGGGGGGATGTTAGAGTTATCATGCATTAGCTAATAATTATTTATTTAATTATTAGTCTAGTATTCTCTACGCTTAAGCTAAACTTAGGCATTTAATAATATGGTAGGTATTTAATAATTATTTTAATTATTAAATGCACTTTGTCCCTTTAGGGTTTCTTTAGGGTTGCACAATTATAGGGTTACATATTCTCCTTTTATAAGGATTGTATTGTACTTTTTATTTCATTCCCTTTTTGAATGATGATCTTTTTCTTCAGAGCCATTATTTTTTTTTTGTCTCCATTCTTCTCTTGTGACAGGTATTTTTCTTGTAGGTGTTCTTGGGATCTTTGAAGTTGTATTTCTCAACTTCTTTATAAACCTATCCAATAAATAAAAAATGCTTAAACAAAAAAGCACAATCAATATTAGTCTTTACATAAGGAATTTCTTTCTTTATTGGAATACATACAATTGCCCATGTGATGTCTTCGTATATTTAGTTAAATCATTTTATTTGGTGCATCTTAAGAATTGGCTTATTTATGAAAACACATCATGGTACATATCAAAAAGAAACTATTTAGTCATACAACATAGAAAATGCATGAATGAAAGAGTATACTAGTATACTTATATTCTAAAAAAAATATATGTAAAATAATGTAGAGAGATATCACATAATTGTCTTGCATGTTTATTAGTTGTCAAGAAGGACATGGAGTTGAATAATGTTGCACTCTTTCATTCTCATTGAAGATGTAACAATTTCATATACTTAGATACAAGTGGCAATGATTCTATTTTATTCAGAGTAATAAAATAATACTTATAGAGAAACTGAAACATGCATGCATTTACCTGTCATCTACACGTCAAATTTATTCAAAATCAATTTTTTATTTAAGGATACTTATATGTCATTGTAGATGCTTCTCGACATAAAAACTATCAAAACTACTTTTGAGTTTGATCTATATTATTCTCCCCACTCTTCACTACTATGATAGTCCCATATGACTAATAATCATGATTTTAAATTTGATATCTAGCATATTACCTATTACTTAGGTGTTGTTTTTGAATAGATTGTATTAGTATAACTGAAAATCCTTTTCTTGTTCATGATTTCAAATTTGATATCTAGTATATTATTTACTACTTGTTGTTTCTGAATTAGATTGTATTAATATTTTTTTGTTGTTTTTGATAATTCAAAATATTAATACTAACACAATCTAATTCAAAAACAATAATAAGCAAGAGCTAGAATGTAGCTAGAGTCCCTGCCATTTGAAATAAATTTAAAATTTGTAATGTAATGTTGAGGTTACAATTGCAGTTGTTAATGCTTAGACTACTAATGCATAGCACATAAAAGGCATTATTGAAAAGCAACAATCATTGTGATTGTTACTGTAGTTACAATTTCTATAACAAAGGTCTCATTTGCATTCACATTCAAGTATCTTAGTTAATCTATGGCTTGCAAATTCTAAGAGAATGTTCTCAATTTTTTTTACATTTAATTTCTTTGGAGAAGTCAAGGAAAATTGATAAAGTATTGAACATGGGGAAATTGTCTAGGTTCGGTTGACTGTACTAAGAATAGCATTTAGCTTTGCTGGATCCATTATCGTCTAGGTTCATTTGACTGTACTAAGTGTAGCATTTAGCTTTTTTGGATCAGTTCCTTTGTGGGTCTCTTGACTGTTTCAAGAGTTTCTACATTCAAATACCTATTAAATTAAGAAAATTATGAAAACAAAAAATTATAAGATTATTTATACTATAATAATTTCTTTGTTGTGTGGTAATTGCATTTTTTGTGTGATAATTGCATTTGTAATTGATAAATCTAATTTTTTTCGTATAGGTGATTTAGTGGTTAGAATATCTAAAGATGAAAAGAAACAAAAATCTGAAAATGGCAGGTAATTTGGGCTAGATGTGAATTAGACTCTCTCCTTTGTCAAGGGCATATACACAAATAGTTTGAGAATTGTTGATTAAACTAACATGGATGGCACCCAACTTTCTTTCTCAAATGTGCATGCGTTTAAGCTATCTATTTATGTAAAAATCTATTAGTGTGTCAACATCGTTGCTTTTCCAACGTTGTAGACAATGGAATAAGTATCAATGCATATTTAGCAAGTAGATTAATTAATGTTGTATAGATTGCGACTTTTGAGGTCACATTTTCACTTGGGAGGTTCAATGTTACTTGTGATGACAACTCATTTCCAAACATAACTTATCCCAAAACTACAAATTATAATGCACAAAATCAACTTCTATCATGCAAAAATCATCTATTAGAAATGCTCTATTTAAACCAGTGCAATGTTGATTTCACTACGATATGATACATGGATATCTTCCATTAAGACACAGCCTAAACAATCAAAAGGTTAAGATTACTAAAGAAAATTGTTGAGGGTCTTTCATCGATAAGTAGATGTTGGGAAACATAGCATGGCCGGAATAATAACATGAATTTAGAAATCTATTAGTGTGTCAATATTGCTTCTTTTCCAAATAAGAGCAATATATGTATTATATGAGTACATCGTGTAAGAAATATGATAAACGACTTTTAAGGTCGATAGATAGGAGGTGTAGTTTTGTTATGGAAATTCATCCAATATGGTTAAAAGCATATTTTTTGTGGGATTCAAGGCAGTTGCAATTACTCAAAGAAACAACTACACATTGTGTCAATGCACATAGAAATCGTACACAAAATTTAGATAAAATTTTCAAAAGGATGGTCATGATTACTATTTCATAGTAGTGGATTGATTGTCAAAAATAGCTATCTCTAGCCATTTGTCAGTTGCAAAGCTTTAGTTGCATCATTTAAGAGTTCACTTTGGTTTATAGACTTTTCGATAAGACACTAGATTTTAAAGCAATTGTTGGATCTAAGATGGATACAAAGTTCACATGACTAAATGGACATGTTTACCAACTGATAATGCATTCTAAACATCAATGGACATGAATTGGAAGAGCCCATCTTAAACATGTAACACAACAATAGAGGTTTGCAATCATAGACAATATAGATAAAGAATATAAAAAGGAAAAAAAATACTATTAAAGCATTTCAACTGAAGCTAAGAACTTTACCATGTTAACTTTTCTATTGCTTCTATAGAACCAGAGATAATGTTTAACATTATCCAAATTTCAAGATGGTACACTTTTTTTTACCTGTACTAAAGAACAAGAAACTGAATAAACCCTCTGGGTCAAAACAATACTACTATGACCCAAGACTTATCTGCAAGCAGTATGGTAGATCTTTCACAGCCGCTTTTAATAGTGTATTGACATGTTATCATTTTGGAAAAAAATTTGCCATGTAATGATTTTAGACCAAGTTTAGAATTACTGAAATAAGTGATTGCCAGCACACAATGACTATAACTTGCACACGTAAAGCTCAATAGAGCAACTGCCAGAATATTCTAGTGCAACATTAGGAATGAAATAACAGATTCCAATAGATACATATCTTCATCATAACTACTAAATATCAATAGTGAGCAAAAAAAAAATAGGTCAAATCACTCGAAACTCTACTTCAATAAAATTCTCAAAAGAAGAAAAAGGAGAAAGTGAAGTGATTAAAATGTAGAGGTGGCCAGTTTCGCTTTTTTGACTAAATAATAAGGATCTTTATAAACATTTGCATTTGTCAAAGCCTGTACAAGATGGGAGGAAAGTTAGTGGCATCTCCAAATATTTGTTTGCCCCAGTTAATGAAAATATTGATTGCTAATTTGTTTGTATTTGGTATCAGTAATGAGAAGTCATTAGATTATTTTGGTTTAAATTAGAAATAGCAAGTGTTTTGTGTGAAAGGATTGGTCTTAGTGGAGTAGTTATAGCATAGAAAATATTTTGTACATTTAGCATGTTTGCTATTTCTGGCAAGAAAAAACTAACAAAAAGTGTAGATCCATAGATGAGGGCACTTGTAGAGGTATTTGGTGTGAACAAAAGATGTTTGCTGCAATCAATCAAACCTGCTGTGGACAAAGCGAGTTTAAAAACTCTTTAGCTACAGAGATTAAATGCAGCCATAGTTACTAGCATGTGGAATACAATACAAGTTTGAATTGAATAAAAAGAAAAGGAGGATATATGTCTGCCTGTATGGTGAGGCAACAACAACAAAGGCCTGTGAACCAACCAAGGTAGTGTAAGCAGCAATAAGAGGCATTGTTTGAATCTGCTGAAAATTATTTTCAGTCCAGCAAGCAAAGCAAAGAAAACAACAGTTAAAAAAGTGAATCAATTTTGGCACAGTCTCGACGCACCATGACTGAAAGCCTAAGGCATAAGTTTTTTCTTCAAGCTATTTTGTAAAGTTCATGCAGTTGAAAAACTTTGAAAATAACTAAAGCTTTAGAAAAATATTAAAATATTTACATGAATATGCACAAAGAATCAATTAAATTATACATCTCTTGATCCAGTGAACAGAATTCAATGAAATTTTTGCCACACTTACTGTGAAAATTTTCTTTCTTTCTTATGATGCTCGTTCATGTACCATCATACCATCATGACAGATTTTCTTTTGACACATAGATGTAATAAACTAAGGGTTTGAGGTAGAATAGAGTGAATATCCAGTCAATTTTACTTTGTTATTTTAGCTTTTGTACATTGAAGGTTTTCTCTTATATAGGTGTACAATATAATGGCTTCCATTGGGGTACGTGCAATAAGGTAGCATAGTTAGGGTTTGAATATAAGAGCATCAATAATTGGACACCCGCAGCCCCATTATCATTATCTATAGGTGAAGAATATGAGCAGCCCCAACCCCATTATCAAAGGCATTGCAAAGCCCGATGAATCATAACAAAAAAAAATTCTTCTAACATGGGCCTCAATGAAGGCCTGAACCGAAGCCCTAAATAAGATTGGGATAATTAATTTTTTCAAGTATACTAAAATATACATTAAACATTTGGTTGATTTTGTATCCTGCAACCGTCTCTACAAAATTTACAGACATGAACAAGAATCTGCAATGTGAAGAAAAGCCTAAAATTGAAGGGAGTCAGTGCCTTTGACTCATAAACATCAAAGAACTCTTCCTACAACTCTTTTTAAAGAAATACAACTTGAGTGCATGGACGATACAACTCATCTTTGGGAGAAGACAACTTGTCATCATAGCCACAACAAGAAGAGCAAGAAGGGTAGGGAATGGCTTTAGAGAGATGGGGTTTCAAAAATGGCCTGAAAATTCCTAAATTTTGGATATCCACCTACAAAGAGGTTATTGCAGTGTTTGAACAGTAAAAAAACCATACCTGGAGATTGCTTTAGAAGATGCAATTTAATGCCCTTCTTGGGAACGATCCAACGGCTTTTGAAGCTGTAATATTGCATCTTATGAGCACCCGCAACGAGCAGTGTGGCCAGGTGGAGTTGCTGTTTGGGGACGATGCGGCTCTAGCTGATATGATCTCTATGAGAGTAGAGGAAGATTATTTAAAGATCACTGCAGAGACTCGTCACATATCTTGTTTGTTTGGCTGCACATATTCATCATAGGAAACTCAATTTTTTTGGCAAAGTGAGAAATAATAATATCATGAGAAGGCGTAGGTTAGTGAGGAGTAGTAATCGACCATATATTTAGACATTCAGGTTGAATCTTAGCAAAAGAAGATTGTCAAACATTTATCTTTTAATGGCACTGGTAACAATTTTTTTTTTGGAGAATCTCTAACAATTTATTGCCAAACATTTATCTTATAATGGCACTGGTAACATTTTTTTTTTTGGAGAATCTCTAACAATTTTCTAGTGTATTAAGCGATTTCCAATGCTCAATATCAATTCCAAATGCATAATGGAATGAAAAAGGAACCATTTGATGAAAAACTGGACAAACTCTCATATAGCCTAAATTTGTGGAAACAAAACAATGAATCTTGTTTTGAATACTCTTCAGATAACACTATTAAGGAAGTGCTTAAATTGCTATGCAAAATTTAAAGGTTTACTAAGGGTGCGCGGGTGTTCAGGTATGAAAAATGTGGAAGCATGGACAAGAGGTGATTTGGCAACAAAATGGTAATCGGAGTTATGGGGACTGCTAGTTGTGTTACACATGAATACTTGCACCAAATTGCATCAATGAAATGTGGTCTCGGGCTTGCAATGGGTGCTAGATATGCTCACAATGTATTTGTTGAAAAGGCTTTAGAAATTTCCAAATGGAAGGGTAACAGGTAAAGTAAAATTAGTTAACAATTCAATGGCGCCGCGTCCATCTCTTGTACGACGCTTGGATGTTGAGAATAACGGGATCCCTTTGCAGGTGTAATAAGCTGTTTTACAATTTCAACGGGGTCAAATTCTTATTTTAGAGGCCAGGGCCGAGGCGATTGATTTGTTTGGTCATTTATTTATTTCAAAAGCGTTTTGGATAATTGCTGGACTTACTATGACGTTCAGATCTTGTTGTACGGAGTTAATACCTCAGTGTTGGACGTCCCAAATGGATAACAGAGAGCCAGTACAAGTACACCTAAGACTAATTTAAACTAATTTCTTCTCCAATCCTTGCGTGACTCCTCTTCGTGTGCCATTGTTTAAGCAAGACGCAAATGCCAACTTCACATATGGAAATTGAATTTTTTTTTATATTAACTACATGAAATCTTTTATTAGACCAAAAGTCAACCATGCAATGCATTTTCTTGTCATATCAAAATATCAAATTATCTATAATAAAATAGAAATTAAATTAATTTATATCTCGTTAATTTATTAAAGCAGACTTGTCAATCACCCAATTCTTTTTCTTATCATATTGAAAAGAAATAAACACTCCATATCCAATTCTGCATATGGTATAATATTAATTAAATTACTATCTCATTGATCTAGATAAGAGGTTTGAGGGACAAACTTCTACATCAGGGATCACTACTTTTTATATCTTTGTTAATGTCGAGAGGCATTCTACAATGACAATAAGGAGAGTGTAATGGCATGAGCATATTAACCAAACTTCTTTATTTTTACCTTGAATTTAAGAGTCAATAACATGTCAAAATATTGATATTTAATATTTTTAAAATAAGTAGCACAACGTTTATGACTATATGAATTAACTTAAATAGAATAGTATTAAACTAAAACAAAATTGACTTTTGAGTAAATAATATAGTTCCAAATTGATATCTCTCAAGTGGCATTTTGTTAGATAGATATATTTAAGATATATATACTTGTTCATGTGTATATGAGAAAACATTTAGCAATTAGAATTTTCATGTTAAAATATTAATGTATATACTTGATCCCAAGTGAGAAAAAATGATCTTAAGTGTGGAAATGATTTGTAACTCATGAGAGTGGCTTCGCAAAATCTAAATTCCTAAAAGCTGCTTTGTCCTGATATCTAGCATCTAAATGCCTATAAGGATGGTGATATTTTAAATTATCCTTGGTGAAGTTATCAAATTACTAGGATCAAGTTTTGCTAGGTGAACTCCTTATTATTACTTGCCATTAGGCAATACTATTGTCATGAAAATTCATTTGTTGTGCTTATATGGTTATTAAAAAAAAACATTTAAATCAATGAAAAGCAATTATTTTTCTTTCTTTAAAATTTTTTAATTTATTTTATAGTATAGATGTACATTTGTTAACATTATAATTTACAAAAAATATTTTTGTTGCAAACTATTGGCTAATATCATTTTGCCTCTTATAGGCGGGTTTCTCGGAACAACCCATAATCTCAGGTTTTTCAGAATCACCACGCATGTTAAAATTATTTACCTTCTTTAATTTGAGTTTCTAAAAAACTTATACACAGCTGAATCTAAAATAAGTGCTTAAATTTTAACTTCATTATTTGTTGTAATAGGTAGTTCTTTTAAGTTAACCTATGAACAGATTAAAATATATATATATATATATATATATATATATATTAAAAACATGTATTATATTTAAAATGTTCTTTAATTTATAATCAAAATAAACTAAATTTCAATAATATTTTTTTGGCAAAAAAATAACTATCCATATTAATTTAATCTTTTATTTAATTTAAACATAATAATTTATTAAATTTAATATGAAAGTAAACAAATAGAAGAAGGATAAATATTATGGACTTTTCTAACAATTTATTTTTAAAAAAATTAATAATTTAAAACAAATTAATAGTATTAATATTTATTTATCTGTAGCTTTTCATTATTTAATTACATAAAAATAAATTATTATTTTTAATTTGTATTTCTTATTTAATTTAAACATAATAATTTATCTAATTTAATATGATATTAAACAATCTTTCTAAACAACCCACAACATTGCCTCATTAAAATATTTAATTTCTCCTTCATCCCAACCTATCTATACTTCCTATTGATTAGTATCTTCATACTAGTATTATCTTTGTAAACACTTTTCCCTTCAAATATCTCAAGTGTTATAACTATTTTAACCTCTTATATTTATATGTCTACTATCTATGATAATAAAATCCAAAATAGATTAGTAGCAATATACATTTTTAAAACTCCCTCAATTATCTTGTCCTAATGTCTAACTTCCTTCCCTATTCATATCTTGTTTATCCTTTTCTCGTCCACTTTCCATGGATTAACTGTAGACTGTAGAAACCAATGGTTAGATGTAACATAATCTTTAACTTTCTCTTTTCTCTTGACCAAGCTAGTAAGAGTATTTTTACTATAGACCTAAACAACAAATGAAATATGGTATTTTGTGCTCCCGTTCAAGGCTTTTCACCCATTGAACCAATGATCCTATAATCAAGGTTCCCTTACTTCACTATTTGTCTAAGAGGACGAGGATCAAATGCTTTATTTTGATTGTCCCTCCTACCATTACTTGGTATCATATCTCTACAACAAACTTATGAGGAATTAGTTTTAGTTAGATTCCTCTAGGAATTAAATTATTAATAGTCAAATATGATATATATATATATATATATATATATATATATATATATATATATATATATATATATATATAAACAAATATAAGTCACTTTGTTGTTGCATTTGCTGAAATGTAGGCATTTGGACACCAAAGATCATAAAGTCTTCATCTATACACTATAGTGTACAACCTCCACATAGCACAATTCAAATATAGTTGTTAATGTGCTATTCACCAAATATTTTATAATTATAGCCACATTAATGTTGCACTAAGAGAAACCCTCGTGTCACACAACAATGATCTAAAGTGGTCCAAACTTTGCATGTACTATGATAGAGTTGATAATAGACATAAAAAATACAACTCATGCATCTAATAGTAAAACTATTGGATGCTTGCACCATATAAACGCTATAGGACTTTTACGATTTGTAAAATAATCACTAATATATACCTACTCACTAATAAAATGACATTGAACAACCAAATATTTGATCCTCACATAGCAAGAAGGTTATCTACCAAAAAAATTGTAATTTATCATAGTCCAACACTATATTAGTTATAAAATTAATAAAAAAATTCAATAACTATAACAAAAATTAGTATTTCAATTACAAATCAAGAGGCAAGTACTCGCCACTATGTGGCACTTGTTTAGATTGAATTTATGATATTAAGAGAATTATTGGAGGCAAAAAATTTGAACTCATAAATGACCTATTAGGACCTATAATCATGACTTGTTCTTACTCATTGATTATGTATTAACCTCAATTTATTAATAAAAGCATAAAATATATATGCTTTGTAATTAATCCTTTTTGCCAAATTAGGTTATCCCACATACTTGAGACGTAGTAGTTCCTTTGGGTGGAAGTAGCATAGAAAAAGGGTTTGATAGTAAAACGGATCAACCTTGAGTAATGTTTTATTAAATATTTCTCTATAGTTTCCCCCTCAAAGGGACTAGTAATATATTGTAACATGTCAATATGTTATTTCAATGTAGTAATATTTTTCTAATATTTTCAGATACAACATATATTCTCTATATTTCTATTACTTGTCTTGCCTATTATAGGAAGGATTGCATTATCTAGTACAAAAAGTCTTTCCAAGGCCATGTCTATTTCAGTATACTCTATTTAGGTCCTAAAAGAGTGTCCACCATATGATCTCAACTTGCCCTCCTGGGTTCCTAGTGATCAAAAAGTGTTTACAAAAGTAGCAGCACTAAGTTTTTGTCCTTTTTTTCTTGCTCATAGTTTTTTAATCTTTTTGGTATAAATCCTATATTGAGGGCTTCGTAGTATCAAAAAATTATTATTGTTATAGGTCGAGTTGAATTCCCAATTAGATTTCAGTGAAAGGTGAACGGATTCCCTCTAGAACTATGTAATCAAATATCCTCTACATATAGTATTGTTATTTCGCATACTCTTAGGTATGTCAAAAGACCTCAGGTGTTTTTTCAACCCATCCCTAAGAATCCATTAGATATTTATAACTTGTAATACATTGATAAGTAGATAAAAATTAGAAGTTATTTGTACTATAGTCTATTCATTTAGATCAATATATTTGTGGGCTCACAAATCAAACAATCCCTCTAGGGCCTTTTATTGTATTCTATATTCCTACCCTTGCCTACATTTAGATTTGGAGAAAACCACCATTAATGATCATTATTCCCATCTTTGGCAGACTATGGTTGTTATTGTGATTAAGATAATATTGCCAATTTGGTGAGTTGGCCTATCAACAACATATGTTAACCAAAAAAAAAAGGAAACAAAGATTGCACAAAGGTTGATGAATTGGCCTAGCAAGTGTTATGGCACAGTCTCGAGGCACCATGATGAAAAATGATCAGAAGAATGAGATCATCTGCTCAGGGGGAGCACATAGAGTTTACACAGTTTTAGTAAGACAATTTTGGCAAATCATTTTTGGATAACATTTTGGATATACAGTTTTGATTTTTCTCATGAGTGTTGCCATCAATGTCAAAGGGGGAGAATGTTGGCAAATGCACACTCCAATGAGAATTATAGGTGATTGAAGGTATTGTCATTGATGACAACCTTGCAATCATACGATACCGAAAGGCAATGACATCGACAGACCCTACACTGGCACACAGTTCACCGGCACCATGGCCGATAGGAATTTTGTGTAATTATACTTTGTATTTAATTGTTAAATCTTTTGTAAGCCGACATGGAGGATTGTAATATGACTCATATAAGTATGAGATCATTGTAGATCATTTAGGATGCGAAGTATGGAAGGATTAATGTAGACCTAATATGCGAATTGTAAGGCAGGTATGTATATTGTAGAGCTTAAACCGGTACTGAATCTGGCATAGTAGATGCTCATCTGAAGCAATACATGACATTGGATTTGTATAATCCAATTTTGTAAGTCAATGAGACTTCATTTTGTAACTGAGCAGTGAGATCTAGGCACTTGGCTTTCCTGCAAGTGCAGGCCCCCGTTGTAAACAGTAATATTCTCTTATTGGCCAGTAAGCAAATATTGTGGGTCACAAATCCCACCGAGGTTTTTCCCACACCGGGTTTCATTGTTAAAAATATTGTGTTATGGTGTACTTTTCATGTTGTGGTTGTTGTTCTTATTTACTGCATTAATTTTTGTTTACCGGTACACAGATCTGAAATGCTTTTCATGTTACAATTCAAGAAAATTCTTTTACCAGTCAGATACTTATTCAGCCCCCCCTCTCAGTATCTTTGGGAATCATAACATATTTTACTCTCGATAATACTCTACTCCCATGGGGACTTGCTTCCTATTTTCTCATTCAACTTGAAGAAAGAACCAATTTTGTGGTTCAATGCTATAAGAAAGCCAATTGTAAACCTATTGGACTACATTTATTGATCTATAAACTAGGACGTTAAATTTTTCCAAAAACTTAATCCAATTACAAATTTAATTTTCAATCACAACAGTAATGTGTGGTAATGTATTTCAACCGTTGAGATTACTAAAACTGAGTTATGCATTTAAACACAATTAAACAACTATGTGTTTAATAACATTAAAGAGAGAACTTAAAAACTGAAAGGAAATGCGAAAAATCAAAAAGAGAACATGAAGAGATGGAAGAGACACAAACAAAGATTTTATAACGGAGTTCGTCCAATTAAGACTACGTCTTCGGGTCCACTTCTCAATTTGGGGACTACTTTATTAATGCTGCTAGGCAAAAATGCACCTTGTTACAACATCCAAGCTTTAAACTTCCTTCATAGTCTCTTGTCTTTGTGCTTACAAAAGTCTCTCTCACAATTTCCTCTTTGCTTCATAATTTTCTCTTCACTTGAGATCACCTGAATAACTTTACAAAATTCCTCCTTCCGAAATGAATTCACAAAAGCCATACCCACCTTTAAATACATAAAAAATTCTAAACTGGAAGAAAAACCCCAAAATAACCCCTTTTGCCCTTATTTGTTTTCGGGCTTAACAAATGATAAAAGTTGTTATATCATGTTGGGGTTGGTTCTAACAATAATCCCTTATTTAAATAAAACTGTTGGCTAAACAAACATTAAAATAACATACACCACAAAGGTATGGCATATGATTTTGGTCAACTTTTCTTTTTTCAAGAAATCCTTTCGAACTATGATTTAACAAATATAATAGTGGCCACTCAAAATTTCAAATGCTACTGTGTATTCTTTACGAATAAGGTAATGATACAAAAAATGAGGGGTTCATGGGTTCGCTTGAAGCTATTTTGGCTCCAAAACAAACCTTTCGTACAACGTGATAGAGACGTGTTAGTCAATTGCAACCGTTTATTGCGAAATCGATGGTTTCAAACGTGAGACTAACACGCGTGTTAGTCAATCCGTACAACCGTTTTGGAGCCAGAATAGACGCGTCCCATGGGTTCGACCCCCCTTTGAACAACTTTTGCCTCATGTAAACTTGCCAGGCGGATGTAATAAATAGAGATACCACATGGCGCCTTCTCATTAGCAAATGACTTGACACATGTCAAAGCCTCATTAGAGCCATGTGTTCCTCCAATATGCCACGCCATCACCTCGAACTGTTACATGTCGTGCTCTGATTAGTTAAACTGCACAGTCAGCATGCCAGTCATCTGTACGAAGCGCTGATGTCATTTAGTCAACCCTTTTCGTGGGTAACTTTTACCAGCCATAACTTCTGCATACAAACTCTGTTTTCGATGAAACGAACGCCATTGGAATCGTGGCGACGAGACCTTCGAGATGATGCCAATTTTGTGAGATTTTAAGACTCTAAAATTTAAATTAAATTTTAGGCCTTCTGGATCCACCTGGATCATTTATAGAGCTTCATTTAGTTCACTTTGACCATAATGCCTATGAAGATATTACCTATGGGAGATTTGATAGAACTGCAGCAACGTGGTTATGCACATGACTACCAAACTAAACTTGAAAAACTTACCAGCCAAATTAAAGACTTAAAAAATGATTCTTCACCAATTATTTCATAAACAGACTCGAGGAGGAAATTTAGGAAGATGTCAAAATGTTCAAACATAAAGATGTGATGATGCAAAGATCTTATCAAATTGGTGACTAGACAACATTGGATAGGCACTTTTGCCCGAATCTAGATTGAATTTGACTTGGCAAATCGCATTTGATTTGCAGAATCTAAGTTCAATAGGAACAAGTAATTCATATTTAATTTGCAGAATCGATCTTTTTGGATAAAACAATTGAATGACGCCGTGTCCTGCCCTTGTACGACGCTTGGATGTTGAGAATAACGGGATCCGTTTGGAGTTAATTAGCTGTTTTATAATTTCAACGGGGTCAAATTCTTATTTTAGAGACGCGGCGATTGAATTTTTGGGGGATATCTTTATTTCAAAGCTTTTTGAATAGTTGCTGGACTACCCATATCACAGTCCAGGTTGTGTCGTATTGAGTTAATATTTCACTCTTTGACGTCCCAAACGGATAGCAGCGAACCAGCATACTTAAAACTAATTAAACTAATTTCCTCTCCAATCGTTGTGTGACTCCTCTTCGTGTGCCATTACTTAAGCAGGACGCCAAGGGCGACAGCACATCTGGATATTATATTTTTTTCTAAATGTACGCCATGAAATCTTTTATTAGAGCAAAAGTCAACCATGCAATGCATTTTCTTGTCATTTTGAAAAGAAATAAAACAGTCCATATCAAATTATCTATAGAGTAAGAGAGAAAAGAGGTTTGAGGATAAATCGCCAGATCAGGTGATCACCATTTTATATATCCTTTGTTTATGTACATTTGAGAAGACTTTTTAGCATATACAATTTTCTTTAGTGATATCTTGTGAGTTCTTGGTGTAGAAGGTTGTGATGGATCTGGTGGCTATTTGTTTTTTCAAGTGTGGAAATGAATTGTAATTCATAAGAGTGATTTGGGAAAATCTGAATTTGAAAATTACTTTGTTCTAATATCTAGTATCTTAATGTCTATAAGGATGGTGAGATTTAAAATTATCTTTGGGGAAATTGTCAAATCATTAGGATCAAGTTCTGTTAGGTAAAACTTCAATTTGGTTTGACTTTATGATTCTAAGTAAACGATTGAAGACAAAACTCTCAAAAATAAAAATGGTTAATTGAATACTTTTTATCCATCTTTATTAATACAAGTGTCCAACAAATATGCTTTGTAATTCATCAGTTTTGCTAAATTAAGCTACTCCACATACTTAGAAGTAGTAGTTCCTTTTGGTGGAACTAGTATAAATAAAGAGTTTAATAGTACAAATCCATAAGTTATGTTGTATTAAGCATTTTTTAAAGACGTTTCCACTTGAAGAGACTAGCAATATATTGTAGCGTAAATATGTCATTTCATTGTAGTATTATTCTTATGTTTCCATCTACAACATATATATCACTTGAATTACCTTTCATAGGAAGGATCATATCATTTAGTATCAAATTTATTTTAATGATAATGTCTATTGCAACACATTTTATATGGGTTCCTTTAAGAGTGTCCACCATAAGATCTCAACTTGCCTGCCTATATATATATATATATATATATATATATATATATATATATATATATATATATATATATATATATATATATATATATATATATATATATATATATATATATATATATATATATATATATATATATATATATATATATATATATATATATATATATATATATCACATGTCTTACCTTTCATAGGAAGGATCATGTCATTTAGTATCAAATTTATTTTAATGACAATATCTATTGCAAAACATATTCTATATGGATCCTTTAAGAGAGTCCACCATAAGATCTCAACTTGCCTACTTGGGGTCTTTGTGATTACAAAGTGGCTATAGAAGTAGCCAAGCTAAGCTTTTGTCCCATTTTTTCTTGGTTTTCAATTTTTTTCATTTTTAACATAGAAACCTTATATTGAGGGTTCTTTTATATTCTACATGATAAGTGTGAATGTGTGTTATATTAATGGTTAATATTTGAATGCAACCTCCCTCTTACCTAATCTTATATGTCATATAATCTATCATATGTATTATACACACCACAAGATGTCTACTAATGGACAAACCATGTCACCTCAACGTGGGTGGGATGCCTACCAACTCTTATGAGGATAAAACTAATTGAAATATGAAGTCTACAAAGCTTCTAAATGCTTCTCCAACTCTCCCACAAGAAGACAAAATAGTGAATGCAAATGAAATTCATTAAAGCAAGAATTAGAAGTGCAAAGTTGAGAGAGTTTTTCCCTAAAGCACCAAGGAAGGACAAAAGGAAGGTTGATAACTCACTAAGTACCTAAAGTGCCATGTAAAATTAGAGCAACACAACCAAGTTAAAACCCTAGGGGAAACTGCCTTCAAGAACTTTTCTTGGAAATGTATAGGAAGTAATCATTATCCAAGGGTCACCCCTTTCACTAGCCAATGTCAAGAAAGATTTCGTAAGGTCATCCCATATTTAAATGAGGTCACTCATGATGTCCTAAGGTCAAGGTAATTTATTTATATTTAGGGTCGCCCAAGAGAACCTAACTAGTAAAATATGTGTCCAAGAATAGACATCCAACTAGAAAATGGTTTTAAGGGTCCTAGAAACAAAAAAATTGACAGTCTAACCCTCGCTTCAATCAAAATTTAGGTGAACAAAGGGATGATGACATCATTAAGACTTGAAAATAAAAATAAAATATCTTTATTCAAAGGTATCCACCTTCATTCAAGGGTCATAGTGATGTAGGTCTTTAATAGAAAGTACTTTCTTCAAAGATATTTGTTCATTTGAAGGTGCTCTACAATTTTTGGCATCTTAAGATTTTAAGTGGGACACATCATTGTGAGTATGAAGGGAAAATAATAAATCCTAAGGATAATATAAGTTAGTATAATGAAATAATAAAGTGTTTGTAATCATTGTACATCAAGAACCGAATCACAAATACTATGTGCAAAAATGGACACATTAGATTTCAAGGGGCAATCACCACTAAAAATGGGCATTTCCAAAATTTTCCTTTTGAATCAATATTGAAAGTGGATATCATGTAGGGATGAGTAATATAGATATAAGTTAGGTTGATGGAAACAAACATTAAACTCTAAAATAATGATCTATCAATAAATTTTCATGGACAAGAATTCAAATAATTCAAATAATTCAAATTTGAAAATTTGAAAATTAGATGTAATCATAAATAAATGCATATATGGAAAACTAAGGCAGATAAGATTGAGAAAGATTCATTTACTCTTTTAAAATTAGCCTAGACTAATCCATAAAATGTATACATAATTACAATTGATATATTTCTTTATTTAAGAACTTGTTGAATTTCATCGATGCACTGTGACGTCGCAAGTCGTGATGTGCCAAGATTAAGTATTTTAGTGTTGATGTCCCAAACGGATGATAGAAAGCCAACTTAGACTATTTTTTTAATTTAAAATCTACTCCAATTTGTTGATAGTGTGAAGCCCAACCGTTTTCCCTCCAAGTGTGACTGTTGACCTTCTAGCTTGAAGGCTTCTCACGGTTATATAATATTCAGCTATTGCTGATAATTTATTACTTTTTACTAAGATTAATAAAATTTCCCTTGCTCTTGAATGTGGATGTAGGCATTTTTCCAAACCACTATAAACAATGTGTCAATCTTCTGTATATGTTTTCTTTTTTTTATTTATCTATTGTTTCCATCTTCACTTTTTGTCTTCACAATTATTAAATTCGTCTATATTTAGCCTTGAAACATCTTATTAAACCACAAGATAACCATGCAAATTTTCTTGTCATATTGAAAAGAAACAAACCACTCCATATCAAAATATCAAATTATCTAGAATAAAATATTAATTAAATTCATCCATATCTCAGTGATTAGATAAGAGGGTTGAGTATAGATTGGCACTACTAAATTAATAAGAAATAAATTATTTTATACGAGTGATTTAATTTAATTAAATAAATATAAATAATTATTATATACAAGTAATTTAGATTTAAATAAGTAGTTGGATTGATAAATTAAAATATAATTTTTAATATTAGGGATATTAAGTTTTTAGTATAATAACAAAAAGATAATATTGATATTGCATAAAATTTAGTTGTTGTATAAGAACAAGTATTTCTTTTGATTGGTGAATTAGCTGTGTTAGAATAGACTTAGAATTCACCATGGACCACTTTTGATTATGTTGTATTTAAACCTTGAGCATACAAAATTGATCTCAAATGCAATAATTATATGTAAAACATAAGATCAATTTGACAAAATGTAGACTCAATGAAAACTACTTCACCCTTACATCTATTATCTAGAGCTATTCAAGACACTCATATTTAAAAATACCTTTGTAAAGGCTATCAAATCTTTAAGATCAAATTCCCATAGTTCAACCTTGTATTTGGATTGAGTTTGTAATTTTGAGTGAATGGTCAAATACAATATTTTGATTATTTTTCTCCCTATAGATTAAAGTGTGTGATAATGATTCCTTCTTGTACTCACATACCCGTTAATTATACATTGAATATCTTTCAATATCAATATTTAGTAATATCTCAAACAAATATATACCAAGTCAACTCATAACTACTATAAGGAAAGGATAGGAGTAATAATTTGAATTTGAATTTGAATGCTTAAATTTTAAGTTCAATCCTAAGGACATTGACATTGATCCCAACTTGCTTGAGAATGATTATTTAGTATTGAAGTGCAAATATTGAGGTAGTCAATGAATCTATGAGGATAGATGAACAAAAAATGAGGAACTGCACTAGACAAGTAGAGTTAATTGGACTTCAATTATTAGGACCTATATTTGTGAAAGGTTTCCTTCACTTCAAAATTGATAACATGGTGATCCCACAATAATGTGTACCACTAGTGGGATGGAGCACAAAAAGGAGTTTTGGAAAATAAAGAGTGAGCTAAGCACCTTTGAATGAAGGTACCCTGATTTGAAAGAAAAAAATTTGACATGTGTAAGTAAGGTTTGAATAAGGTGGGGGGATTCACATAAGGCCATTTTTTCACTTTTAAATGTTATATTTTTCAAGATTCCTTAAGAACGTTCTTCAAAATAAAGTACCTTGAAAATAAGGTGCCTTTGAATGAAGGTAGTTATGGTACCCTCCTCTTTCTACTAATACAATTTTTGGGTGAAATTTCTACTTTGAATTAAGGTTTGTACTATCAAATGGAACCACCATGACATGATATTTTGTATGATCATAACCCTCAAGATAAACTCTCTAAAAAGTATAATACATAATATATTTTATTTAATTATATATTTATTTCCTTTTTTTGTATGAACATAGGTCTTTTATCAAATATAAAGGTATATGTTTGACACATAGAAAAAATGAAAAAATGTAGAAATAAAAGTCTTAAAATATGCACACTCGCTATATTGATTACCTTGTTTCAACAAAAAAAAAACATTGGATATATAAATAAAATTATACATTATGACATAATAATACTCTAATTTATAAGTAATATAAATTAAAAATATTAATAAATTTTAAAAAGTAAGATAAATTTTTAAATTATTAATATATTTAGAATGTAGACAAGAGATCTTAGGTTTGCATTATCTTGAAATTGTTAGCAATTTGTTTTTTTATGAGCGACAAAAAGTAAAAATCTGATTAAGGTTTTGAATTTGACTATCTCACTTATGTTGAAAACTGGGTCACATTGTTGTGGAATAGTCCAAGAATAAGACAACTCAAAAATAGATGTGAAAGTGATAGGAATGATTTAAAACATCTCATTTTTCTTTATTTAAAAGTGTATATTGATGAGGATATACAAACTACTCAATATTTTCTATAACATTAACTAAACTTTCAAACATTTTTTGATGAATGGATTCAAATTTTACATTAGATGAATATTGTAATGCTCAATAACAATCATTGAATGTGTCGATTATTAATAAAGATATATTGTATTCTATTTTTTAATTTGTGAAGGGCACAAGAGGGTGGTCATTCAAAGGTCCTAAGGATTGATATAAATATTTAAGTGAAAATAGTTGAAAAAATGAAAAAGTCATATTGACATGAAATAAAAAATAATTATTGTTGTTATCGATTCATAATAGGACTAACTTTAGTGTGAAATTATAATTAAAGATCTTATATTAAGAAAAAAAAAAATGAAGAATCCACATTTGAAATGTGCAAAGAATGAATGATTAAATAATTATTTATATTATGTACTTTATACCCTTAAGTATATGGTAAAAAGAAACAACTTACACTTTACTATATATCCTTGATAATTTTGAATAGAAAATATTAAAATAGATTAGTTTTAAGATGCTTCCATTAACTCATTAATAATAGAGTCATAAACAAATTAAATATAATAAGGAAAAGACAATTCATGGTGACAAACAAATCTAAGTATGTTGGTGAATGCATTTATTTTGTGCATATTTATTTAAATTTCACTTAGGAAAATGCATTTAATTTTTGTCTTTGTTGGTCATCGCTTCTACTGGAGCATCGATAACAAAGTCGGTCACTACAATCATCCTTGCTTTATATACAGAGAATTTTACATTGTTATCCATCTCAATTTCTCATTAATGCAAGTCATTGACTGGTGAAACTTGTTGCTTTTGTGGAAGTTTCAGTTGCAAACGGTTTAAATCACACACACTAAGCTTACACTTCTAGGTTTAAAAGTGTTAAACACTCAGACTTGACTGACATTTTCTAGGTTTAATATGTTACTTAAGGTGTGTGGTCACACTAATAATACACTTCTAGACTTAAAAATATTAAACACTCAAAACTGACTAACATTCTTTAGACTTAACAAATGTTTGAGGTCCGATAACATTTGGTAATTGTTGTGCCATTATCATTTGGCACAAATCATTTTTTGTCCTCCAGGATTTTTGCCTAGTTTTATAAACTGACAAATCCTTGTGTGGGTCGGCCTGTATTTACAATGTAATTCGTTTTGGCATCGGGTTTTATTGTGAGAAGATAGAAGATAGGCGTATTGTCTATTGTGTGGCTCCCGGCACATATTCATCGCTTGTTTGGCAGACTTCTCTACGTTTTTTTTATCAGCTTGTGAATGCCTACATTCTTCGTGACGACGTTGATGAATTGGTTTTCATTGGCAACTACAGGATTGGCCTCTTTCATTGTTAAATGTGACTGGAAAAGTTAATGGGCTTCTTAGCTACATATCCTAGCACTTGGGCGTCTCACCTCGTGTAAGTTCCTTCCTCACACATGCTTCAATCTATTTCTTGCCTAATCAATATTAATTATTGGTCAGGTTCTTATATTGGCTTGGGTTCTTTTTCACTACTGGCATTTAACTATATGCAACAAATCCATGGCAAATATATGGCGAGACTCCTTTTTTTGGGGGTTGTATGCGAACTGGACAAGTCTATAGATCGTTTGTGATGGAGCCATTTGGTATAAGTGTCTCTTTTTTTGTGCATCAATTATTGAAGGCCGATACCTATCTATGGTTTTATTTATTTCTTGCATGCCTAGAGTTCTTTAAATGTCATTTTCAACAAACGATATATTGTTGGAAAGTTGCTTTGACGAACTTCATACTGGATGGGGTATTTTTCCAACAATTTTGTCATTTTATGAGAGTTTTCTTATTTTGTAATAACAATTTATTTTTATTTTTTCTCTTGACAAATTTTGTGTTTGGGAATTATTAAATCAATTTGTATCTATTCGTGGGGTGTATCTTGCATATTCTAAGTTATTTGTGTGTCCTTGTACATCATATCAGACCCTAGGATTGAATTGCTCACTTCACACAACTATCACACATGGAAGTTCAAGATGTCATAATTGTTGCAATCTTGAGGTCTTTAGCAACTGTTGGATGCCAGTCAACCCAAATTCACTAACATTTGAGTTGTTTGTTCATAGAAACAACATAGATGAGGCAAAAGGACTCATATGCCATCATGTGTCTAATAATTTATTGTTTCACATTGTTGAGTGTAAAATATCTAAAGAGGTGTGGAATAGGCTTGCAGAGTTGTATGGTAAGCTCAATCAATTTAGGATTTGGCATCTTGAAGCCAATCTCACTTCTCTCTCTCCAAAAGCATTTCCCACTATTCAAGATTTTCTTACAGAGTTCAAGTTGATTTTGCTATAATTAAACGGATGTGGTCATGCCAAAGAAGATAAGGAGTGTATTTTCTTGATCCTATCCAAGCTTAGAGGTATTTTTCAACCTCTACCTTCTATTCTACTATGGATTATATGTGAGAAGACCATAAGATGTCCTTTTTTGAGGAGTTTTGTGATTGATTGGCTAGTGAGTAGGCCAAGTTGATTTAGATGGATGCTCTTTCTAGGAGTCATGCTTTGATGGCTCAATATTCCAAGTGGAAGGGTAATAATAAGAAGAAGTCCAAGAAAGATTTATCGATAGGTAGTGAGCCTCCCTCCAAGCCTAAGGTGAATAATGATCAAAAGGTTAATCCTCCTCCTCCTTCTTCTAACTCAGAAGACTCATCTTCCAAGTCTAAGAAGAAGGAAAATTGTTTCTTTTGTGGAAACTTTGGGCATAATAATGCACATTATTTTGTGAGGCTAGCAACATTGGAGGAAGCTACAAGGAAGTACAATCTTACAATGCCTAAGTCTTCTTTTTTGGGAAAAGGGCAATCCCTCTCACCTACAAATTTGTCATTTGTTAGTTCCAATTGAATTAGTGATAGTGGTGCTTCTCATCACATGACTTATACTATGGATCTTCTTGATTCTCTTTCTGATAGTCCTACTTCACATTTGTTGTTGAGAACTCTTCTTAGATTCTAATTTTGGGGATAGGCTCAGTTTAGATGCACCTAATGGTATAATTAATGATGTTCTTCTTGTTCTTGATATTTGATAGAACCTACTTTTTCTCTATCAGAGTTGCAATCATAGTGATGGAAGGATTGTTGAGTTCTCTCCTACTAATGTGACTATTCAAAAGCTAAAGGATCCTAAGAAGGTCATTTCTATATAAATAGTTGATCATGTAGCTTGTTTGTACAAATTTGATGGATTTGAGTCTTCAGTAGGATCATCCCTTATTGCTCATGCAGATTCTACAAGCAAGCTTTAGCATAAACGGTTTGGGCACTTGAATTATAGATATCTTCAGCAAATAAGCACATAGAATTTGGTGGTTAGTCTACCTTATATCTCTTGTTTAGATGGAGTCTATCGAGATTGTGTTCTTGGCCAACATCTTAGGGATCCCTTTCCTAATGGTTTGGCGATAGTAGTTTTGTCTCCCATTAATTTGGGGCATAGTGACCTCATTCCATTCCCCACTCCTTTATTTTTAGGGATGAAGTATGTTCTCACTTTTATTGATTACTTTTCTAGTTGCACATGGATGTACTTTTTGAGATACAAGGATGAGTTTATTTGACATTTCATGACCTCTTTTACATTTGTGGAGAATCAATTAGGACATTCCATTTAGAAGATTCACACTATTAATGGGGATGAGTATGTCAATTAGGAATTCCAAGAATTTTGTGATGCTTGAGGTATTATTCTTTAGCACATAGTGCCATACACTTCTTAGCAGAATGGTGTAGCTGAGTGAAAAAAATCAAACCTTATAGGAGATGGCCAATTGTATGATTCAATCTAGATCCATGACTCCAACATTTTGGGAAGAGGTTGTCAATTAGTTGAACTACATTCATAACCATATTCCTCATAAGGTAATGTAGAATATGACTCCCAAGGAGGCTTGTTCCCATGTCGAGCCTAAGGTGTTCTTTTTCAAAGTATTTGACAGTGATGTGGATGGATTTTCATTCTATATGGTCGAGGCACACCAATGTAAAATAAGAATCAATGGGTCATCTTTGTTGGCTATTGTGAAGATGTGAATGGTTATCAATTTTTTTATCTTGTAGCATCATAAATTGTATCCCTATATAATTTTACACTCGCCTAAGCCTCACTTTCTGTTGTAGCCTTCTATGCTTTGATTGTGCCTGATTCTACTCGGACATGCTTCAAACTAGCAATCCTCAAATTTTACCTTGCTACCTAGATCCTTTGTTCAAGCTTGATGGACTGGACAAAGGCACCCAAGCGCCCTTGTCTAGGCCAAAAGGGCCCAATTCTGAACCCTTCAACAGTTAGAAAATTTAGGCAAGAATCCCTTTTTGATTTTGGCATGCTTCATAATTTCAAACACATTTCAAGAGGTGAGGTATAAAAGAAAGCCTTAACCCCTCACATGAGACATCCATAATCCATCTTACACCTCTCTATAAGTTTTCCATTCAATTATTTTAATTCAAGTGAGCAAGTGATAAAGAATTATCAAGGAAATGAAGGAGAGGTCAAGTATTTAGATTTTAAGCATTCAATATGACATTCGTTATCAAGTATGTACAAAGACACCTATACATTCATACATGAAACCATCAACTGTTTCATCAAGACTTCAAAGGAATATTCATAAAGGTATAACATTCCAATTAAATATTTTAATTTTACATCTAGCCTCTGCCCTTTTAAGGCACACTTTTCATTTCACTTTTAGTTCAATTATAGAGTTAATTCCAAACCTAAGGTTTGACCTAGATAAACTCCTATCAACCCAACAATAATTTTCTCTCTATTGTGTGTAGGTGACAGATTCAAGAGACATCAAATATAGATTCAAGAAGAGTAGATAGAGATGCACAAAACCAACTCTTGTAGAGACAAAAAAGTGAGGATGATATCGACCAAGCACCATTGTCTAACATTTTTTTGACAGAACTTGAAGGAAAGACATAGAACATCATCGTGATCCTATAAAGATATCCATTTTTCACATTCAACACCAAGGAGAAGAGCAACCAAGAACCATTGTCTTGCATTTTAGGCTCCAAATTTCAGACACAAGTTCCCTTTTTCTTCCTATTTCTAGAATTGTACTTTATGTTTGCATATATGATTTGAAACTATTTTTGCATGCTAAATATTGTCAATTTCACATCTTTAAGCATAGATATTGCATTCAATTTACATCCTTTTCCATAGATCATTTTCAACCCAATCAAGGAGTACTGAATTCACCTTGTGCTCACTTCTTTTCAATCAAATTTGAGATAGAGCCAATTGAGATCATACTCCTTCTAAATATAATCATTAGATATAGGTGTTATTCCTAGTTGCATGCATAAAATTGTGAACCCTATTTCTAACCCTTTACAGATCTTGTCACCCATGAGGTCATTTTTGTCATGATGTTTTGTTTGATGAATCTTTCACTTTGAAGGATTCTCCATCACAAGCCTCTCCTACCCTTCTTGCCAATTCTTCTTCAAAGAATATTTTTCTTCCAAGGGATGATGATGATGATTCTCCTGATAATGATGTTCTTGATGATGGTATTAATTTATTTGTTGACATTACTACATCTTATCCCTATCCTCCACCTGCACCTAGTCAACCTATATGGGCTACACACTTCACTCCATCCTACACTATAGGTATAAATATTTTGTGTCATGCAATTTATACTCATCCTCAAAAGTTTTTAGATGTTTTGATTGCTCCAAAATGGGATAGTACTATGACAGAGGAGTACTCTTCTTTGATGAATTTCATCTTACGTGTGGATTGGTTCCGCTTGCTAAATGGAAGAAATTTAGTTTGGTGCAAGTGGGTGTATCATACCAAATTTGTAGGTGATGGTTCTATTGGTTAGTATGAGGCTTGCTTGATGGCTAAGAAATTTTCTCATGTTGAAGAAACTGACTATTTTGAGACCTTTTATTCTGTAGCCAAGATGAAGGGAGCACTTTATTGTTGCATCTTAGGATTGGTCAATGCATTATATGGATGTGAAGAATTCTTCTCTACATGGTGATCTTTAGGGGGGTTATATATGGAGAAGACACTAGGCTTTATGTAGTACCTTTCATTTTTTGCAAGCTTCGAAGTTCATTGTTTGGTCTCAAACAGCTCCTAGATATATAGATGAGAAAATGGATAGGTTTTCACTTTCTTTTGGAATCACTAGATGTCACACTAATTCTACAATTTACATTCAAAAGCATGGGGGATCTTCTCATTCTTGTTCTTTATGTGGATGAATTGATTCTCATAGGGAGTTATCCTTCCATTATTGAGGATACTTAAAGATTTTTGATGAAATGTTTTGATATGACATATCTTGGTTTGTTGTATTACTTCTTTGGTTTTCAAATTCATCAATCTTCTGTTGATATTTCTATTTTCCATTATAAGTATGCTCTTGATTTTGTTTAAATATTTTGGATGGCTGATTGCAAGTCAACCCAGACTCCTTTTCAATCAGGTGTTGTGTTGTCTATTAGTTGCACTACTCCATAAATTGATTCTAGCTTGTATCGAGAGTTGGTTGATAGCCTTTTGTACTTGATATATAGTCAACTTGATATTTCCTTTCTAGTTGATCTTGTCCCCTATTTCTCTCAAGATCCTCATGAGAGTCATTATAAGGAAGAAAAATGTATCATGTGGTACATTCATGACACTACATAGTTTGGCTTTTAGTACAAACCAAGAGCTAATAAGATATTGGGGTATGTGCAAGCTAATGAGTCACAAATTCACGGAAGTCTGTGCATTGGAAAATGTGCTCCACAAAACGGGCCCCCGTTTTCAAAAAACGGGGGCCCATTCTAAAAAATGAGGGCCTGTTAATGGTTCGGCCTCCCGAGCCGAAAGGTCATGGGGTGCCGAAGCTAAATAAAATGGGCCCCCGTTTATTAAAAAATGGGCCCCCGTTTATAAACAAAACAGGGGCCCGTTTTTAAAAAACGGGCCCCCATTTTTAAATTCTATTTTTACCATTTTTTTGGACAATTTTTCATTTTCACTATGACAGTAAGTTGACAAGAAGAGATCAAAAATGGGCCCTCGTGCTGTGGTTTCCACTTCAAGCCTCCACCACTATCCCAGGTACACATTCAGTCATCTATTTTCACATTTCATAATTTTCTTGTATATTTTTCTTTTTTTTTTATGTATTATTTAGTTTTTTTTTTTTTATTATTTTAGTTTTTTTTATAGTAGCATATAAATAAATTATTTTTTATATTTGTAAATTCTTGATTTTGATCTAAAATATTTTTTAATAGTTAACCCTAAACTGTAATCAACAAATTTAGAAACCAAAACCAAACCTAGATAATTAACAAAACGAAATCAACACAAACAAAAAATCGAAAATGAAATGGAAACAAAAACAAAAATGTTCAAAAATGAAATTGAAATAAAACCGAACATATGTACCTAAATTGTTCTTAATCCTCATTAGGCAATACAAAAGTTACCACTAAATTAGTATAACCTTAAAAGTAATTAACATTACTCTTCAAATTTTAGATATGAAAGTTTAGGCTTAGGTTTATGCCATGTCATGGCATAAAGATCCTATTATGGTCCTATTATGTCATGTGATGGTATAAAAGGATCAATTATGGACACAATTTTAGAGAAAAGCTAGATAAGTTACTAAAATTGGAGTTTGGTTTACATAGGTTCATAAAGGAAGCTAATATGCCAAATATATAATTCATTAATACAAAATAAAAAATATTCTTGATTTATAATGTTGATTGATAATGAGTTTTCTAAATGGGGTGCTAATTATATATACATCTGAAAGATTTGAAAAATATAATTCCCAAGAAGTATTTTGAATATCTTTAGAAGTATATTGGTATATCTAGAATGTAATTTATATTATAAAAGATTTGATATATGATTTGAAGTTGGTAGATATTTTGAGGAAGATTTATAAGATTATGTTATGATTAAGCTAATATTAGAAGAATGGTTTTAACAACATCTTTTGGTTTTAAAAGCTGCACAAGGTTTGAAGTTGAAATCATATTCGATTGTATATAATATTAAATTGTTAAGGAGCTATTTTTTTTTTAAATAGTTAATTTAAGATATTAGTTGAAGCTATTTGAGAATGTGAGATAGTCCTAATGAACACACGAATTAAATTAATGAACCTAGGACAATCACAATGAACATATGATAGTCCCAATGAGCCTCAAGTGATCCTAATGAATGTAGGGTAGTCTTAATGAACCTAAGAAAGTCCTAATGAGTGTAAAAAAGCCATAATGAACTTGGGACAATCCTAATGAACCTAGGATAGTCCTAATGAACCTACGATAGTGTAAACAAGCCTAGGATAGTATAAGAAAAAATCACTACAAAAAAGACCTCAATTGCGTTAAATGAATTTCCCAATAACGCACTTGTGTTTATCTTTTTTTGGTCATTTGGCTACCTTTTTTTACAACATCTTGGTGTATACGCCCCTAAGAAGACCTTTTCCTCAAAAATTTCTTGGATCATGAACTCCTCATGTGCACCAAACATAAGTTGCCACTTGGAAGCTTCTAGTGCACACAATCCTTTCAATCAATCTACTCCATTGATCTCTCAAAACAATCTTAGTCTTTAATCCTCTATCCTTCATGACTATAAATAAATCATTATATGAACTATTTTCAAGAACTCTTGTAATGCAATGTTATGTTGCCAATTTAAGCACCTTACATCCTATCTTGGTCACAAATCCATCTTGAAGCCATCAACCTTTAGCTACAACAAGAGTTTTCTTTCTGAGATACTATTGTCTTTCATCTTTTATACATTATCCTTTAACTCGATCTAAAGGTGGTACTTATGCATAGCATAATGGTTTGAAATTCATAGTTTAAGTCCTTTATTGATTTTTTATGCTTGCTTGCATACACATATATTGCTAGAATTTAGCAATTCTTTATAGCTTCTATTTTAGTTTATTTATGAAAGAGTTTAAATGAAGCTATATTTAAAGTAAAAATTGTAAGATCCCCTCAATCATTGAGGTAGAATTCAAAATTGATTTCACCTCTAATTATATGAAAAATTTAATTTGTCTGTACATATCAAAATCTTTCAAAATTTTGCATATTAAACAATAAAATATTGTGATGAACAAGTCTCTAGAGTCTTAAAAACCTTTATTTTCATAAAGTGCCAACACTGCATTTTTTCCCTAAAATATTCTCTTTGATTAATACGAAATTTTAAAATGGTTGCCACTAAAAGTATTAGGTCAGCGAAAGGAATTGGGATATTTAAAAATAGGCTTGCATCACTTTTTTAGCTTCGTTGAGTTGTAGTTTGTTCATTGACTTAATAATTAAGTGCTTGCAAGTATGATAGTGGAATTTAGGAATGAGGATCATATAGTATGTTAGGAATTTTATTTGGAATGTTAGTCAAAATAATATTCTAGTTGATAATTATAAATGCATGTGTAAAATATTGTTGAAATTGATTATTTTAAAAGTAAATATTGCAAGGTTAATTTTGTTTTTAATTGTTGGCATGTTGTGTTGATTTTTATGTAAGAGTTTCATTTCTTATTCAACTTTGTAAGAGAATTTGTGTATGAATTGATATCTTAAATTTTATAGAAAGATTATATATGAAAACAAATGATTGCGGAGTTTTATAATAAATGATTTATAGAAAATAATATTTTTTGAAGGTTTTGTAAATTATAATCTTGTGTAGATTTGATTATGGGAGAAATTTAACGGTGAAATATGCTTAACTCTTCAAAAGTTTTGATGTTTTGTCTTTACATGACAACCACTTAGAATATAATATGTTTTAAGTATGTCATTTATAGTCATGGGAGATTAGTTTTTTTTTAAGATTGTCTGAAGACTAATCAATGTAATATGAATTGATGGCAATTATCTCAAAACACTAGAAGGAGGATCATCTTATTTCTCACTTCTTTATTGATCTTATGTATGAAATATTTTATATTGATTTTAATAGTTGATGCATTTTACAAGAAATGAATTTATTAAATTGAATATATAATAGATTTATGATGTTTCATTGAAAGTTTTTATTAAGTTTTGTGCGCAAATTTTATATTTCAAGATTCAATAGTATGTACATGTATATTTTTTTAAATTCAATATTATATTATATATTTCATGTGTATCTCATTCAACAACATAGAAATGTTACTATTTATAAATGTTTTTTTTTAATTTAGTAAAATAGATTCTTCTTTGACATAGAGTTGTATATAATTCATGTATATATTTATATATGCAGGGTTTCTTTGTTATCATGGATATCTTTGACATAGATGAACTATTAGGTGAAAATCCCCCACCACAACCCCCTCCTCCTCCTCCTCCTCCTCCACTTCCACGACCACCACCACCACCACCACCACCACCACCACCACCACCCCCCCCTAGATTGGATGAAATTCGTTTAAGAGAACGAATTAATGAAAACCTACAAGTGATTGAACAAAACATTGCTGCTATCCAAAATGAGCAAGTCACGCCACCCCATCTTGTAGACTTTGCAAAATCAATACAAACTGTTGTCGAGTCAGTTAGATCTGTTGATTCTCAATTAGATCAATTTCATAGACGACGACAAGAGTTGCGTGATTTTTATGCTGATGGTTTAACTTATAGGCAAATCACTGATTTGAAAATAACCAAAGCTCATGTATGTCCATATTTTACCAACCCAAAAACAAGAGAACCAATGCAACCTAACCAGAAAAGAATTTCAATTAGGTGGTGTGTGCATCCAGAAATGGCTAGATACTTTTGGGATAGATGGTGGATGGTTTTTGATTATCCACCACATCGTAATTATGAGGTCCCTTTTTATTTTTTGAAGAAATTATACTGTGAGTTTGTAATGAACCAAAAACCAAATTATTTTGATATTAAGTCATTCCAGGGTGTTGGTCGTGGAATGCCACAACATAGATTAGGGGCACGGAGTAATAATACCCTACTAGATCCACCCATAGTTCCACTTGTTGCTCCATCGATTCCTGCAGATGTCCAAAATACATCATTCATTTCGACATTAGATGCTTTGACTTCCCTCACAGGTAACCTGAGTGAGCAAGCTGCTCACATGGCATCTGCTCCTTGATGGATGCCACATATGTGTTCGAGTTGTCATGAGATGTGTGTAGGTCCTACTACTGCTGCAGGATCTACTTTAGTTCCAGATGAGCATGATGCAGCAGATGATAGTATGATGACATCTTATATGGATTTTCTTTGCTCGGATGTTCATCTTGACCAGGTATAGATATATATATATATATATATATATATATATATATATATATATATATATATATATATATATATATATATATATATATATATATATATATATATATATATATATATATATATATATATATACATGTACACATGTCAATCTTTTTATACTTCATTAAATATAGGTATAAACTAAGTGCATCTCTTTTTTTATACAATCTAATACTTCATTAAATAAATTTTGTTTATGTAGATAAGGACTACACCTAATATTAGAGTCAATATTGCATCTACTGGAACACAACTCGGCACACCTTATGGGGTATAGTATAAATTTCTATCTAGACATTGTACTAGATCTTTTTAAGTTAATATGTTATCATCGTATGCTATATAAATTTTCATGTTGATACATTGAATGCTTCTTTCTCCAGGATTTAGGTCATGAGGGACCCTCTACATCACATCGAGAAGAGGGTCTGACTATTGTGACACCATCTATGGTATGTATGTTATAATTCTTAAATTAAATATGAACTCTTACAATATTGTAACTTAACTTGAAATCAATAGTACACATATATATGCTCACTAAATATGATTTCATTAAATGCATGTATGCAGGTGGACACTACCATTAGGATAGGTTATCCTCATAATTTTGATCAGAGCCAATTTGAATGCACATCGACATCCTTTGAGGTATTAATATGTAATACTTAATTTGATCTTATTTTGACTCTTAATTTAAGATTTAATTGGACACTTTGAATTTGACCTTGTACAGGAGTTAGCTAGCACTACATTTGGTGTTGATACTGCACAAGATACTGCTAGAGGAGATACCACTAGAGGATCTGATGAGCATATGGTAAGTTTGTAACTTAATTTATGAATTCTACTATATTTGATAAATGATTCTTTTAATAGTTAATTTCAAGTAATATTTTAATATTATTTTTTTATTGTACAGCATGAGATAGGTGGATCTGGACCACGTCCCGGGGACAAGAGAGATACTGCTAGAGGATCTGATGAGCATATGGTAAGTTTGTTACTTAATTTACGAATTCTACTATATTTGATAAATGATTCTTTTAATAGTTAATTTCAAGTAATATTTTAATATTATTTTTTTATTGTACAACATGAGACAGGTGGATCTGGACCACGTCCCGGGGACAAGAGAGATACTGCTAGAGGATCTGATGAGCATATGGTAAGTTTGTAACTTAATTTATGAATTCTACTATATTTGATAAATGATTCTTTTAATAGTTAATTTCAAGTAATATTTTAATATTATTTTTTTATTGTACAGCATGAGACAGGTGGATCTAGACCACGTCCCGAGGACAAGAGACCACGAGATGTTATTGATGATAGCACTTAGATTTTACTGTTTATTTGGCTTTGATATGTACTTTTTTATGGACTTTACACATTTGTTTACACATGCACATACTTTATATATATGGATAGTTGCATAATAAGATTAGATCATATATATTTTGTGCATACTTTATATATTTTGTGCACATTAGATATTATGTGGAGTGAACATCATGTTACCATCTAGACATATATATGGATTAGATATTATATGGATTATGTGGACTTGAAATTTTACTGTTTATTTGGCTCTGATATGTACTATTTTACGGGCTTTACATATTTGTTTACACGTGCACACACATACTTTATATATATGGATAGTTTCATAATAGGATTAGATCATATATATTATGTGCATACTTTATGTGTATTGTGCCCATTAGATATTATGTGGACTTGAAATTATGTGCACATTAGATCATATATATTGACTTGAAATTATGTGGACTTGAAATTTTGTGCATACTTTATATATTATGTGGACTTGAAATTTTATTTATGGAAGTTGTGCTTAAACAACTTTATAGGCATTATGTGGACTTGTAATTTTATTTTTGGAATTTCATTCAAATAGTTCTTGTGATTAGATAAACTAAATGTGCATACATCATGAACTAAGTATCGAAACATATCTTATAATTATAACATATTCTAAATTAAAAAGTATCATTTAACAAATATAATGAATAGAACTTGATTAAAACATAATTATCTCATTCCTAAATTTGACCAATAGTCTCTCATTTATGTATATTGTACACAAAATGTAATCAAGAAGACATATCTAAAATAAAATAAATAGTCTATTTAAATAACTTTGTTTTCATTGATGCCTTCTACTTGTGGTAGACCTGAAACAAAATTTTACTAGATTCATTCCGTTATACCATCTGCATCCTCTCTCTTTTGCAAAGCATTTATAATTGTCTCATGCTCTTCCATAGAGAGAGTCCATAATTGTTTATTAGTAGGCCTGCCACGATATCTATCCAATTTTATATTAGTTGCCACTACCAAATGCGAGTAATGTATAATCTTCTTCTCTAATTCATAATCTTCAAATGCGGGCAATCCATTCTTTCTTGTTAGATATTTGCGTAGCCAAGTGCCAACAACAACCACAGATCCTGTTGGATAGTCATAACCATCATCATCTACTCGAGGAGTAGTTAGCTTATGTTTTGGCTCTACACATCGAGCGAACCAATACTCTATCCCGTCTTCATTGTCCTCTGGTGCAACAACAACATAGACATGTACTGTGCACAAAACAATTTTATTTTAATATTTAATGAGAAATAAAAACAAAAATATACACTGTAAGATTTCATAAATTTATGTACTATTTAATAAATCAAAACAAATTTCAAAAATAATTTTACCTTGTTGTATAAGATCTGAAATGTGATCATAGTCATTTGATGCAAACATTTGATCCATATCTTCATCAGTTCTTTCATGCGGATCATTTGCATCTATGGGTGTCAATGATCTGTGTTGCCATTCTTCAACCCATTCTTTATTCTCACAAAATTCCCAATCTCCGGAAACACAAAATTGACAAAAGCAAGCAAGTTGCCTTGGGAATATAGTCCATGTGTTTGAATTAGAACTCTTAAATGAATGCCATTTAGCTGATCCAATGATGGTATTACAATCATGCCGAATAGGAATACTATCTTCCTCTATCAACCAGAAGAAATGTCGAATTGCAGAGTTTTCAGTTGATCCTTTTGACAACTTTGAATTGCACCAATCTACAACTGCACGAGCATCTCTGAATTTCACTGCATCCTCAAATTTCAATTGTTCTCTAGCAAGAGCTCTTTTTATACATGCACCGGCTCCATCGTGTTCCCCCTTACCATGTCCCGCTTCAAAAAAACTCCATAAATGTTGGACATTGGTTATCTTGTGAACTTTGCATAGCCAATAAAACATTCTTACATTTTTGAATTGTCCAGTGCAGTTATCTGACCATATCATATGTTGTTTCATGTCAATTTCTCTTTCCTTAAGATTATCATAAAATACCTCGAAGCAATGTTGGACAAACTCTGAAGAGTGTAATCGATTATCGCTAACATAGAAATGATACTCCCTCAAAATTTTTCTGTTATCTTCTGTACTGTCATGGTCATGTCTATATATAATGTGCACAAATATGGCCACTTGCACTGAGTTGTAGTATTGTGATTGAGTTTCCTCTTGTGGTTTTAGAGTATAATTTTCTGCAAAATCCACAACTGATACTATTGTTCCAACTGGAAATGTGTTCTTGCATATGCGAAACTGTCCATCAAGCCATCGGGCATGTTGGGAATGTTTCACATATTTTGGAACAATATGAGTTTTAAACTCACTAATAAATGCATTCACACTATTCTGTTCTGTAATCAATTCTAAACGTTTCCCCATCTTTCCATCCTTTAGAGGGTATTCTATATTTTTAAATCTCCTAACATCAACCTTTTTTGTCCAAACTCAGATGAAACATGTTCATGCAAACACCACAATAAATGCATGAACTGGAAAGAAATAATTGTTCATTAGGTGGTTTACAAAATAAACTTCCAATAAAATCTTTTATAGTTTCAAGTGGAACATAAACACCACAATCCTACACAAGATCATTACCATGCAACATACAACGAATATATCGAAAAACATCATAATAGTAACGAAATTGGACATGAGTTTTACAACAAGAAGATATTCTTTGTTTATTGATTTTAACATACCAGGGTTTGCATTTTTCAAATGATCTTTGACTAATTCGTGAATTCATTAACATAGATTCATCACTAAATTTTTTAAAGAATTCAGTTTGAGTCATGTCAAGAAGATGTTTTGGATGAGGATCACGAATTTTTGATCCCACCCTTAACTTTAAAACATCTCTAGCATTTGATGAAACTCTAGTGTTATCATGCCAAAATTTTGCAATTAATTGTTTAGTTTCATCATTTAATTTCATGTCCGACCTTTGAAGTCTACCACTAAAACTCCAACAATGGTTTAGTGGATCAATTTCAATTGTGTCTCTTCTTTTGGCCGCTCTTGACAAGGTTCTATGATGTAAGTTCAAATAGCCACTTATATCACTTAACATTGTTTTACTAACAATCATTTTGTCAACTATAGCAGTCGTTATAACTCTACGTGCTGCATTCTTATCTTTAGATCGACTTGTTTTTCCTATAGAATCGATGGCACTGGCAACAGTAGATACAACTTGCTTATATGATTCATCTTTTCTTTTTGGTTTTGCATAAATACCTATTTTTTTCATGACTTTACGCATTTTTAACATTTTTATTAATTGTAGCATTAATTGACATTGGAATCCTAACTTTTTATTATAGAAAAATTGTTTATATAATCTGTTTGCATGTGTTCTGATTTGTCTCCAAGAAACTAACCCATTAAGATTATCTAGCACATTGCTATCAATAGTAAACAAATTACATTCATTTTCTTTTAGAGAGGGTGGTGTAATATTTTCAATTTTTATTTCTTTTCATATTGGTGTATGAAATTTATATCCAGTTTCATTTAAATCAGCAATTTGATTGGCATCATAGTCATCGGGATTTAAAAACATACCAGGATTCGCATCCACATCAACATTTGCATCAACAGTCATACCCGTGTGTGGTTCTACATTTCTTGCGTCCATCATGATGTCTTCAATGGTCTCATCTACAATGGGCACTGAACTAGATGCTTCAGAAGTGTTATTCAATTGTCGTTGTTCTGATCTTCGATCTCTTTGGCGTTTTGCCTCCTTCTCTCTTTGTGCTTGAATTTTGTCCACTGTCATTGTCCTCTTTTTTTTCTTTTGACGTTGCTTAGAACCCATTTTTACAAACTCGTCTTCAAAAAATAATATCTTTTTACTGAGTTCTTCAAAAAATCATGTAAAAAATATTAAAAAGTACTGCCAAATGATGTAAAAAATCTGTCAGTACGGATTTCAATGATAGTGTCGTAAATCGATGCAATCTATCTTCTTTTTTATAGTAACGGTTATTTAGAAACGGGGGCCCGTTATGCAAAATTTGAATTCACAACCCACCTCTTGCCTCGGGATTAGGCCCGGGATAGGTCTGGGATGGCCACACCTGAGACATGAACCTGCAAATTCAAAGCTCCATGAATGAAAGCACAAATATGATGAAATGAAATAGTTTACGTGCCTCTAATCAGAGAATTTTTATATGAAATTGAAACCCATTTCAGATTATACTGTCTAGATTCTAAATATGTAAATTAATTTAAAAATTGATTATTTTAACTATTTTTCATTTAATTTATACTAAATTAGGTTCATAAATTTGAAATATTAACTAATTTTCTTAATTTAATAACTTTTTTTATTTTAATGAATTTTGAAAAAAAAATTATATGTCATCAATCTACACAAAATTCTTTTGAATTTTAAAAAAAAACATTCAAAAAATGCTAAGTTTACATCAAATTATGTGGGTCGTACACGTCAAATTTTTAAAAAGATAATTACGGCCATTAAAAAATTAATTAAAAAAAAATATTTGAAAAAAAAATACAGAAAAATATGCTCATCAATCTTCAGTGTGTTACAAACCATTTCCCAAAATGGTTTTAGAAAATAATTTTAATTGTGTCAAAAAGTGTGGGTCGTACACATGCATGGTATGGTCCTGAAACAGGCATTTTTAAAAAATAGTTTTTAGAACTCCATTCAAAAAGTTATTTTTTATTATGTGGGTATTAAAATAAATTATATATTTGAAAAGTACACTCAGAGAGCTATCTTTTATATTACTAACTTTTTCCAAGATTCAATCTCTAAGTGTTTCAAAATTTAAGCTCAAGTGAGACAAAATCTGAAAAACAGGGAAAACACTTCCACTTTTTGGCCAAAAAGTGGACTCATCTTCTTGCACTGACCCATTGTGCTTCATTTCCTCAGATTGGGCTGGTGATGTTGATGATCGAAAGTATACCTCTATATTTGTATTTTGTCTAAATCTGGTCCATTTTCTTGGTGATACAAGAAGAAGACTGCTATTGCATTATCATCAACTAAGGTCGAGTATCAAGGAGCAATCTTGGCTAGTCAAGAATTTCATTGGCTTTCAAAGTTAATGGATGATTTTGGCTTTCCTACTAATCATCCCACGACTATTTGGTGTGATAATTAGAGTGCCATACATATTTCTCACAACCTAGTGGAGCATCATTGCACTAACCATATTGAAATCCACATTCACTTCATTGAACAACTCGAACAAGATGGTGTTCTTCATTTAGAGATTTACCTACATAGTATTAAGTTGTAGACATCTTCACTAAACCTTTGGCATCTCCTCGCTATGTTAAATTTTAATTGATGTAAGGGGTGAAGGAAGTAGTCCTCATTCCTTTCACTTTTTTTCCCTTTTGGAGAGGATTTTTCTCCCATAAGTTTTTCCACCTTTTCCCCAATTGTGAGAGATTGTGTTTCATTGCATTTTAGTTGTACATGTGTACCTACTATGGTGTTGTTTCCATGACCCATAAATATCTTATATCTTATATTGTATTTTCATTTGTTGATTGCATATCTTGCATATTTCTCCCTAAGTTGCACTCAAGGGGGGGTGTTGGTGAACATATTTATTTCATGCATATCTACTTAAGTTTAACTTAGTCAAATACATTTAATTTTTTCCTTTGTTAGTCACTACTTCCACTGGGAGCATTGGTAACAAAATCTATCAATACATTCATCCTTTCTTTACATATAGGATGTTTTGTACATTATTATCCATCTCATTTTATCATCAATGCAATTCATTGATTAGTGAGACTCATTGCTCTTGTGGAGGTTTGATCTACAAGTTAAGCTTTTACATGCATCAACATGTTCCTATAGCTTGCAAGGTTTGGACTATCACAAATAAAACATATTATAATTCTAGATGTTACTTGAATGACCTACTAATTGAAATTTAACACAAGGACATAAAGTCTATGCCTAGAAACTTGATAAATTCCTTGAAACACCCCAAATAAAATGGAGACAAATTAAGATTTAAAATAAGCTTAAATTTTATGTTAATTTATTGCAAATGGATTTACAAACGAATTTAGAATAGATTATTTAATATAGTACTTTATTCATGGTTTCCAAAAGTTTCTACTTGAATTATTTATAGTAATTCTTATAAATTTCTCTAAGATTGATCTTCATGTACAAAAATAAATAACCCATATATACCAAGTTCTAAGTTGTTTTACTAATATCAACAAAGAAGATAGTCTCTTCTAAACACCCAAGCACATAAACAAATCAATATAGTAAAAGGACATGCTCACTTCAATTGAATATGCAACACAAGTGTCTAATTATCTTATATTCTCCACAATATCATTATTTAATTAAAAAAATTCAAATAAAAAATTGATAGGGCATAATTAGCTCAATTATGGGCTCTTAAAAGGAGAGGATGCAACCTTGTAAGAAAGCTAGTCATTTGAAAGAGAATTCTATTGCCACTAATATATTTGCTCTAATAAGAACATTGTCTCTAATTACAATTGTAATTAAATAATGGAAAGAAGTTGGATCAATCTTTTTCTCCCAAACCTCTTATCATATTGTTCCACTTGGAGCTACCACCATTAATATTTTGAGAGAGAAATTCATAATCTTTTGGACATCTCCCTTGATTTTTCTTGAAGTGGAACTTCGATGGCTTAGAAAACCAATTATATCTAGCTTCACAAGAATAAACTTAAACAAAAACACAACCATGGTACATAATGAATTAATATAAAAGTGTCAAAAACTTCTTTTGAGTTTGACCTGTATTATTCTCAGGACTCTTCATTTCTAGGCCATTTAACATGACTGATAATCCTTTCGTTATTCATATTGATTACAAATTTGACATCTAGCATAATGCCAATCTCCTTGATAAATTTATCCACCCTTGTTTCTGATGATGCCAAGTTCTTATCAAATTGGTGACTAGATAACATTGGATAGGCCTTTTTGCCGCCATTAAACCTACAGAATCCAGGTAGATTTAATTTGGAAAAATATATTTGATGATATTAGATTTTTGTAATTTATTATATTGATAATTTATAATTATTTTTAGATTCGATTGTGTGAGAAAGTTTTTGTATCCACGTTTTTCATCATACTTCTTTGTGATCTATCATCAGAATGAAAGAGTGCATAAAGAAAATAAATATTGATACAAAAACTCTCACACAATTCAATTCTGACGATAGATCATGAAATATGATCTGAAACATTCATACAAAAATTCTCACACAATAGAATCAAAAAATTGCAAATTATCAAAACACATTAGAGTTGTGAAATCTAAGTTTAATTTGAACTGGTAAACCATATTTAATTTGCAGAATCAATCTTTTTCGATAAGAAAATTCAATGACGCCGCGTCCTTCCCTTGTACGACGCTTGGATGTTTGGAATTGAGAACGGCTGTTTACATTTTCAACGGGGTCAAATTATTATTGTAGAGACGCCGTGATTGACGTTTTACGGAGTTAATATTTAACTAACAGAGGGCCAGCCTACATAAAACTAATTTAACTAATTTCCTCTCCAACCCTTGCGTGGCTCCTTTTAGTGTGGCATTGTTTAAGCATGACGCCAAGGCCAATAGCACATATGGAAATTATAACATTTTTTCTAGTCGTACTATATGGAATCTTTTATAAGAGCAAAGGTCAACCAACAAATGCATTAAAAAACGCTCCATATCAAATTACCTATAGTATAAAAGATTAATTACTCACTAATTTAGATAAGAGGTTTGAGGATAAATCTATGGATTGGGTGATCACATGTAAGACCCTTTTTGTATATAGTTAAACAATCTTTAATTGTTAAGAAATATCTATTCCAAATCAATTTCTTTTATGAGAAGTTATAAGTTTAACTTTTTTTGATTTAGAAAGAAATGAGGTTTTATTATTTGATATAAATGTGTTTATGAAATTTATTATTGTGAATATTTAATGAGAGTTTTCCATTTCCAATCATAACTTGCTTTCTATTTTTCCTACAAAAGTTATTCCTTTGTTCAAATTAAGATTGATTCCAAAAGCAAAATTCCTGCCACCTGAAATCCAAACTAATCAAGAGAAAACATGAAATGAAAGGAAGCATAATGACGAGTTTAAGCTAATGATGGTCTAAAATGACCCAAATGTAGATATTTTTGCTTGAAAATTAGAGTTAGCTATATTTGGGGTAAACATTTAGAGCACTTATAGTTAGAATATTAACATGGTATAAATTATAGGATTTAATTTTTAATTTTTAAATATTTAATTGTTTTAATAATCAAATGATAAGATTTGATCAAATAAAGGATGCATAGAAAATAATCTTTTGTAAAAAGTTAATGGAGACAAAACTATGCACCTGCATGATCCACCTAGTTACTTTCATTAAAAAATAATGAAAATAAAACTATTAGTAATAATTTATTTTTTTGATAGGTAAAAGGTCGTAGCCAAATAATTTTATTAATTTTAAGAGTTTTACAATCTCAATTCAGTGTGGGCACTGCTAGGAAAGAATTGGGTAAGAAAACCTTCGGTCTCACCCAAGGAATCCAATCCTGGAATATATTATACATTACATTCCTAGCCATTACCCATTTATTACACCATTAACTAACTACCATTGATGAGATTTTAATTTGGTACTTTGCTTCCACGGTTCAATTCCTCTTGAGCCATTAATTCATCTTCTTCATCTTTATTTCTGTTGCTAGATCACCAGCTCTATCAATGATCGTGTCGAGACCTTTCTCTTAATCTCCACAATCTTTACTGGGTAATATTTTAACCTGAAAATCTTACAATCACTAGAACTCATAAATTTGTCAGCTTGTTAGTTAGTAAACCTTAAAACCAACTTATGAGATGCCAGAGAAGCCATTCTGACTATAATTCAAATTTCACTAAAATATTACTAGCTATTATCCCTAAGAACAGTTACCCCTACTGAGTTTTACATAGTATGCAAGCTAAAATGACTTAACAGAACTACTTCCGTGATTCAAAGCCATTTACGAGAATGGATCACCTGTATGCCTGGCTACATACCATGATTGTGCATCATAAGAATTTCATTACTCTTTTATTTATATGGCCTTCATATACAAACAACTAGGCATTCAACAGAAACAAAACTAAAAAAATTTGTACATTAAAATATGCATTCAAAACTAAGAGCATTGACCAATAACTTCCTGTATATTATATTCTATATGAACCATTTGAGTTGTCATCTTTATTGAAAACAAAATTCCTAAAGTCTGATAATGTATCACTGAAAGATTATTTTTCTCAAAGTCGTAAAATCTAGCCCAACATATTCCTATCGCTAACAATATTCAGTATATATATGATTTTCTTATAATTAAAGTCAAGCAAACAAATTTTCTAGTTTAGTCCTCCAATAGACTGTGGTCGATGTAGTGACTTTCCATAGCTTGCGGCCTAGTAATAGACGAGCCTACCTCCCCTACATTCAGAGACCGGGTGCTACCAGTTGCCCTCCCTTCATCCCCAGATTTGTCATAACTCTCTTTTAGACTTTGGAAAAACTTGTTATTTATTGTTATTATTATTATTAATGTCTATCATTAAAATGATATAATCCATTTACCATCTTGAAGCTAAATAAATAGAGCCACTGTAGAAGGAAATAAGTTGACTATGCCTATCTACCAATAAAGCAGAGGTGACAGCAGTAAAGAAATAATAAATGGAAAACACAAGGTGAATAATGCATGAGGTGAGAAAGGCATAAAGTGAGTTGGTAGAGTACAACGACATTGGTGAAAGGGGGAATAAAATCTATCAAAAAAAGCTGTTATAGAAGAGTGCACGTTAGTATGATAGAAGAGTGGACGCTAAGAAAGGAGTGGTGGTAATGAATAAGAAAATGGCGAATGCAAGGAGGGAGGGACGAGAGAAGAGAATTAGTGGTAGATAAAGAGGAAGGATCCAGTTGAATGAGGAAGGTATCGCTATCCTTGATGATATACTTATATAGGCACAATGGATCTCATTCTTTTGGAGGTCTTTGATGTTGGATATTACCTATTTAAAACCACAACTCTTACAACTAATACGAGTTGGTAATTTAGATCTGTGTTTTGTGAACCCTCCAACAAGATAATTGGGAAAACATATTATAGAATTGACCGTTGTACTTTATTGACCATTGAGATGGCAGTAGTAAGAAGAAATAAGGAAAGGTTGCAAATGGTTATCTTTCTATGCAAGCAACATGCCTGTAGGAATGTACAAATTTTTACATCAATTATGTAGGTAGGGGGTGACATATTAATGCCTTGGATACTTCCCCTGAATATGTTCAATCCTTTCTGCATAATAATATGACCGCAACCTACAATGTTATGCCTACACGTATTGCTCGATTGAATCTTGCCCTTGCATCCTTTGAAACATTATGGCCTTTGATTGATTTAGAAAAAAAAACTATATAAATATAGTTAAATAAATAAGAGAAGAAGAGTTCTAGCAAAAACTTTCAGTAAGGATGAACATTACAAAACCTATAAAATCTAGCGCATGGAATAGGTTAAAGAAATATTATTAGATGAACCTTTAATGGCTGCAAATTGTAGCTAAGTGTTTGGAGAAAACACTCTTTGTATGGGCGTGGAAGGGTGTCAAAAAAAAAGGAGCTACTAATGTTAATAAATTTGCAGCATTATATATGTCTATATATCTTCATAAATTTGTTAAAATCATAACATTTACAGTAATAAGGGGGTTCACCTATTAACATGGATTGAATAGTAATATTGATGTTAATGTTAATATTATTAATATAGTTAGAATTCATTCTCTTGACCATTTCTTGTTTATAATTAGAATACAAAGTTAAATAAATAAATAATATAAATAAAATGTTATAACTAATACATGCATTCCCATGTGTTGGGTAAATACATTTTTACTATTTAAAAGTCAATATATATGATTTATTTACTAATGTGAATGTATACTTATAAATTTGTTGACTAAAGATAAGAGATTTGTTTCTATAAAGAAGGATAGGTTCTAGCAAGAAGATAAAGAAAAGGGAAACCTGGTTTTTTTACTAAGTAGGCTCATGTAGGAAGCAAAAATAAAATAAGTCTCTCTCTCTCTCTCTCTCTCTCTCTCTCTCTCTCTCTCTCTCTCTCTCTTTATATATATATATCTTATTCTTTGTCATAAGGAATGCTTCCTTATCTTGGATTGGTGGGTCAAAAATAAGGAAACAAAAAAAAAGGAAAGGATCATAAAATAAGGCTAGGATTAAGGCTTTTGGGAGATCATGTTTCACCTTAATAAGAAATGTTTATGTCTAGGATAAGATGCATTTCTATTATTTAGGATATGCTTATTTCCAAGATAAGATGCTTTCCTATTATCAAGGATTTATTTCTTGTTTATTAAATAGAAATGAGTAAAATATTCCATTAGTAATATGGTATTAGAAATGTGAATTTGAAATTATATATATAAATATCATATTTATTTATAATTCAATAATAATATTAAAATTAGAATTTATGTCTAATTTATATAGATTTTATTTACAAATATTTAGAGAGGGAAAACATTCTATTATAATTTAAAGTTGGTGAATATGAACACTTCATGAGCGTATTTGGGTGAAGGGTTTAATCATTTAGTCTACTAGTATTTATAATGGGTTATAAGTGAGGTACAAAATACTATAAGGTAGTTGAATTTTGAACACTATTTACTTCCTTATTTGAGTACATAACAACTTAGTCCTCTCTCTCATGGTTTTGATTATAAAAAAACTAGTAAAAATTAAAATTAAAAAAAAGAATTTGTTGGGTTTTCTTAGTGATATAATTGGCCATTATATAATTGAATTTTACTTTCAAGCATTTAAAATACCCTCCAAGTAATATGATTCATATTGAAGGGTGTAATAGTTTTATTCCAAGCATTTAGAATCTTATAATTAATTCAATCATTTTCATAAGTTATCTTTTATGAGTATCATGGCTTCCAACCAATTAGTACTTTCATGTATTTAGTTCAAGTTTTGGAGTTTTAATTATTATCATAGTTTACTATTCCAAAGTAGTTGATTTTGTTCCTTTCGATTATGTGAAATTTATACCTTATTTCTTAATTTCAAGCAATGATTCCTTGTATATAATAGTTTATTTTTCATAGTTGTATTAGTATTGCCTTACTTAAGATTCATGAATTCTAGCCTAAATTCCTAATAAAGCTACAACAATGGTGTTTGTGGCATCATCCCTCTAAATCGCCGGGGAGAAATAAGGGTCACTTGGAAGTTAAAATATAAGGGGCAGGCAATCCCCCTTGAATTTATAATCTAAAAAGATTATTTTTTTAAAATGAATTTACATTCACTCAGTTAAACCTTGGAAAACCCCATTAGGGTTTGGTTGCGTGTGATGTTTGAAATTTATTTATCTTGATGTTTTTAAGTGAATGATAATGGGTCAAGGGTGACACATTTGATAGGAAATGTGACCTAGATGTTTTAGGCCATGAGCAGAGGGCCACCTTGAGCCCTTTTGCTACAAAGCTACCATCGTGGGTAGCAACCATAGAGAAACTGCCTAGACAATTGACCCTAGAAAGGGTTGCGTACCCACCAAACAATTTACATTAAACCATAGTTAGAAACCAAAACTACATACTTTATGTGTTGATCTTCTACCGAAACAAGTATGTAGGCAGTCTAGGGATGAAGTTGTCCCTTGTACTTTGATTATGTTTTGGGTATGGGTGAGTTGATGGTTTTTCAAAGTTACTTAAGTCCCTCAGTCAAAGGGTATAGATAATGCTAATTAGAAGGTTAAAATTACATCAATGCATACTCAGAAGGAATCTCGTATGGATTCGCTTAACTTCCCGAGGCTTTAGGCCAAATTCTGAGGTGGAACTCAAGATTATTTATATAATTATTTTTATATACTCCTAAAGACAGTGACCTCAATGCATTCCTAGTAGGGGAGTGTAGTCTTTAGAGAGTGACTCGGGACTCGGCTGGTCCTGATGAGTCTAAAGTCTCTGGCCATAGAATAACCTATTCTTATGAATAGATGCCTACCCCATTTGGGTAGATGCCTATCCCAGATTGGATAGATGAAACCCCATCTTCCATATGGATAGATTCCTAACCCATATGGTTATATGCTTAACCCGTATGGCTAGATTCCTAGTCCTATATGGATAGATGCCTAACCCATATGGTTAGATACCCATCCTAATTGGATGGATGCCTATCCCGTTTGGATAGATGTACCTAAGTATGTGATTGAATCAAGCACAATTGAGAATAAGAATAAGAAATCCATATTTATATATATAAAAAAATCAGCTCAATTATTTTTTGGATTTAAATAAAAGTGGGTTTTTACAATATTTTCGTTTGGTTTTGGCTGCCTTGATGATTACAGGTTGGAGAACTTGAATCCTTTCCATCGGGATTTTTGGCATGTCCTTCGGGCTCTTAAAACCTTCCAGTTTTAGGTATTTCACCCACCAGTTATTATTAGGTGCTTCCTTCAAATGCAACCATTTGAAGAGAAAATCTGCATTTCTTTCAATTCCCGACATTGGTTGAAGGCCTCTCTATCCCTAATGAATAACAACAGTTGCTTGATGATAATCCTTCCCTCATTCTGAATCCCACCCGAACCACCATTAATGCCATAATCTTTTGGAAAGGGGATCCTTAATTTGTCATCCACATTGCCTACAACTATCTCTAGATTTCCCAAAGCTTCTTCTCTAAAGATGGTCCTACATAATTGTATTACATCCCCTTTTCGTACCCCTATTGTGAGAAGAATAGAAAAAAATGTGGCCAGTATATCCACCTCTTTCAAGACAATTCCCCATCTTTCTGACTTAATCTCTCCCTTGAATGACATCGATCTATTATCACTAGCCGAGATCAATCTCAGATTCAGCTCCATTACTTCATAATTTTTGTTTCTACCACTCAAACCCCAAACTAAAATGTGAGCGTCTAGAGACTTCTTCACAATTAATAGAAGTTGAGAGTGGTAAATCCTATCATTTCACATGGTGTAACGCATTCGAAAAATCACTCCTATTGATATTATCATTATTAGATAGCCTTTGGTTATTAACTTCCTTTAAAATCCACGTCTCACTTTACTAGCCGGGTATAATGTGATTGGTGATATGATCCCTAATGATGACACCCTTTTAATTAAGATATATCTTCCCTAATTTAATTAGATTGGAACTATTATGCAGTTTCCCTTTAAAAAGAATTAATCTCAAAGTTATAGTCTAATGTATAAACCCCTTTCTAACCTATACATTTTATCCCCCTATTCTTTCAATGAAGATTCCATCCGCTCCAGAATTAGCTAATCTATCAGCCTCTACATTCTCTTCTCTATATATATGCTTTACATTGTATTCATCAAGACACTTTAATAATTGGATGACTCTAACTAGCCTGGAGTTTAATATCTAATTAGGAGTGGTTTTAGTTCTTACTGCATTGATGATAATCTAGGAATCCCCCTCTATTGCCAACTTTTTGATTCCTAAATCCTTACACATTAGTAAATCTAAAATCAAAGTTTCCATTTCTACTATGTTGTTGGTTACCCTTCCTATTGGTTTGACAATCTTTGCACAAACAAATCCATCCCAATGATGGATGATGCTTCCTATGCCAAATAAGTCAGAGTTCCATGTGGATGCTCCATCAAAGTTCAGTTTAAACCATCCAAACTCTAGTTTTGTCCACTTGCATTCTTCTATTTCCTTCTTACCTTCTTTTCCTCCTTTTCCATAATGTGGAGGCACTATTAATCCAAACCAATCCTTCTTGATCTTGTTGTCCCAAACTGAGAATTTGCAATCTTTCAGGTTATTGTTCCTAATTTTGTCATTTGTTGTTTCTAATACTCATACCTCTATCTTGTTGCAAATATTATATGTTTTCATACCTTTGCTTTGGAAGATCCTTCTATTTCTTTCCTTCCAAATTTCCCATACTAATATGGAGGGAGAAATCTTCCAAATATATTTGTATAAGCTATGCTTCTGAATGATTGGCCAACTTTTCATATTGCTCATTAGATCATTGGTCATGGTTGATTTCCACTGTAGCTTCCTATAGTGCCATTCCAAACATTTTAAAGTATCAGGACAACTCAGAAGGAGGTGATCCATTGTTTCCTCATATGATTCACATAGAACACATCTAGAAGGTCCTTCAAATCCTATTTTCTTGAATCATTCTACCATTAGAATCCTCTTCCACAATGTTGCCCATAAGAACATACCTGCTTTTGGTAAACATACTTTGTCCCAAAAAAGATAAAGGGGGATGTCTGTCTTTTCCAACTATTCTGTTTTGATCAACTCTTCATAGACTTCTTTAACTTTATATTCTCCTAATTGTGTTCATGTCCAGAGTATTATGTCTACTTCTTCCCTAATAGTTATATTCCTTTCTGTTAACATGCTCCTGAACTCTGAATTTTCTTCTTTAGAGAGGGGAGTTTGATCTAGAGATCTTCGTTTCCAACCTAACGTTGGGTCTCCCCATAGGATTCCAATGTAGTTTTTTCGAGAGTCCTCCAATAGATTCCTTAGGATTTCCTTTGTGTTAGGACTAGTAAGGATAATGTCTAATGTTGCGTAACCCCCCAATAGTCACTCCAAAATTTGACTTTGTTGCCATTTACTACATCCCAAGTAATATAATCTGTGATTAGTTTTCTTCAATCTAAAATGAAATTCTAGATCCTGGATCCCCTAGGTGGATTTGTTGTCATGAAGATATTGCAGGGATCTAATCCTATCAAGTATTTCTTTCTTAGAATTTTGACCCACTTCCTATTTGGCTCCTTGTACAATTTTCATACTAATTTTGCCCCTAAGGCCATGCTCTGCTTACTAAGGTTTTTGATTCCAATACCTCCTACATTTTGAGGTTTGCATAATTTATCCCACTTAATTAAGGCTAATTTCTTATCCTTTGAAGCCAATACCTCCTCTATTTTTTTTCTAATTGTGCCTTTGTGGCTTGAGATAGTGGAGCAAATGACATTTAATACACTGGGATAGCTATTAGGATTGATTTTAGCATTAAGGCCCACCCCTAATTCGACAACCATTTTCCTTTCTATGAATCTATTCTTCTTTCTATCTTTGTCATAATTGGATCCCATACTTTTGGACCTCTGCTTCCTTTATCCAATGGAATACCTAGATATTTGCAGGGGAAGTTACCTTTCTTATATCTTAAAATGTTACAAATATCTAGTTGCATCCTTTCATTAGTATTTACAAAGAATATTTCTGATTTGGTTGCATTGACAGTTTGTATAGAAGCTTTAATATATATATTAACTAGTGATCTAAATTCCTTTGCTTTTGCTTTATTAACTATTCCAAACAGAATCATATCGTCTGCAAACTATTGATGGGTTACGTTATCAATCCCTTTAGTTATTTTGATTCCTCTGATTTTGCCTTGAGAATGAGCTATATTAATCGCTCTACCAAAGGCCTTTGCCATAAATATAAACAAGAATGGGGATAAAGGATCCCCTTTCCTTAGACCCTTGGAGATGTCAAAATAACCTTCCGGGGTTCCATTTATTGGCAAAGATATTTTAGGGCTGGCTATACAATTGAATATTATGTTAATATACTGATTAGAGAATCCAAATGCTTCCATAGATTTACAAAGAAACCTCCAGTCCACCTTATCATAATCTTTTTTAATATCTAATTTTATCATCATACTAGGTTCCTTATTATTTTGGACCGAATGAATAGCTTCTTGTGCTATTATAACCCCTTCTAATATGGATCTATCCGACACAGACTGCCTGTTCTTCTGAAATGATTGAAGGGAGAGTTTTTTTCATCCTATTTGCTAGGGCTTTAGAGAACACTTTATAAACTATATTGCACAAAGAGATGGGTCTAAAATCATCCAATTCCTCTACTTTCTCTTTCTTGGGAATCAATGTGATGAAGTTATTATTGATTTCCTTTAGTATCCTTCCTGAATTTCTCATGTTTTCCGCTACTTCCCATAATTCCAATCCTATAATAGATCATCATTTTTAAAGAATCTTGCAGGGAACCCATATGGTTCTGGAGCTTTTTCTGGATGAAGCTAAAAAACTACTTCTTTAAAAACATTTCTAGTGAGAATCTATCAGTTAGCATGTTATTACATTCTTCTAAGATAACGTTAGGTATATTGGCTAAGAATTGTTGTTGTGAGCTAAGATCCGAGTAATCCCAACTTTTTAAAAAAATTTAAAAGTAGGATACTAACTCTAGAGCAATTTATTTTGAGTCTTCAACTAGATTTCCATTATTACCTTTGATTTTAAGAATTCTATTTGTAATCCTTCTTTTCTTAGTTCTATTATGAAAAAAAATGTGTTTTTGTCTCCATCGGATAACCAATTTTCTCTACATTTTTTCTTCCAAAAGTTCTCTTCTTTGCTTAGAATATCTTCGTATTTATGAAATAACTCTTTCTCCTTTAAATGTTTTTCTTTATCCATCCCATCCTTAATGGTTGTTTCATTAAGCTTATCCAACTCAGCCTCAATTCCTTCTTTTTCTAAAAATATATTCTTAAAATGTTCCTTATTCCATTGTAGTATTTTCCACTTTAGTTTCTTCAATTTGATAGTAGTACATTTTGGAACCTAGAATTTGTCCTTCCCTCCACCATTCTTCTACCAACCCCAAAAAATTTTGATCTTGAAACCACATTCTTTCAAATTTGAAAGGGCAGTTACTTCGACAACTTTCTTCCTGAATGGTTAACGATATTGGAAAATGATCCGAACCTATTGTGGTAAGGATTTTAAAGCTCAAATACCTATTTAACTCTACCAGGTCTCCTTTAAACAGGAGCTTGACCATTAGCCATACTAATATCCAACAGACCATTATTCCATACCCACCTCTTGAAATCCTTTTGGGTCGTGGTTTTAGCTTGATTTCCCCTACCTTTTTATTTTGATTCAAAATGACATTAAACTCTCCCCTAGGATGTAATTCCTATTTACATCTTGTGTCATGAAAGCTGCCACCTCAACCCAAAGTGTTCTTTTCCCTAGTGTGCTTAATGGTCCATAGATGTTTATTAAAACAAAGCTTAACAAATTGCTAATGCTTCTTACCCAACCCCCTTGCCAGTTCTCTTTAGTATAATTTCTTTAAAGTTGATCTTTCTAGGGTCCCATAAGATGGCTAAAAAACCTATTTCCCAAGATGTTTTTGTTAAGGAACTTTTCCATACTCCTAATGTTTTGTCTAACGGGTTCCAATCCTTTGATCTTAACTTAGTTTCCTGCAATAATATTAATTCTCATTCAAAAGTGACTAGACAAGGTTTGATCAAATGTTTTTTGTTAGAGACATTTAAGCCCCTAATATTCCATGATGTGACCCTCATTGCTTCATGGGAAGGCACTTCCCCTTCCCAGCTTGTAATAGAGCAGTGATCTTAGTCTAATCTTTTATAGCTCCTACCATCTCTCTTAGTTCATTCAAAGATTTCCTCCCCCTCTGTTTGATTGCTTTTCCACAATCTGGGGTCCCTTTGTTTGGGCAATCCAACTCTAAGCCTAGATTAAGATCATTTGTAGTCTCCACCTCTTGGATTAGAGGTTCAATATTTCTAGGCTCCACCTTTTATGCTTCCTCTAGGCTCAATATTGTTTAAATCAACCTTTATTTTTCCTAGGCTACTTCAATAATGTCTTCTTCTTCTGACTCTTGATTCAATCCCATTAAATTATACACTACCTCCACCTCCATAGGAATTTACGCTTCCCTCATGATCCCAATTGTGCTTATCTCTTGGTTTGTAATGTTAATCACATATTTGGGGCCATTAAAACCAACACCATTTGACATTGGCTAGGATTTGGAATCTTCCTCAATCTTGTTTACTTCAACGATCTCTATCATCCTATTTATATCCATGGTTCCCATTTCCATCTCCTATTTAATGTTATTTACCATGTCCAGGGGTTGACATTTTCTATTTAGAATCCCCCTACCTACTAATTGAATATAATATTTGTACCTACTTCCTATTTTTTACCAGGGTAACAAGATTTGTCACCTGTATTTAAATACGTAATTACATTTTTTGATACTAGCCCATTATAAAATTCAGCCGTTATCAAATAGGCTACCTGAGCAGTTATCAGTTCCAAGGGTTCCGGCGATTTCATATTCCTACCGAAACCCACCAATATCTTAATATCTATAGATTTCAATCAATCCCCTTCTATACCTATAAATGAACCCAGATCATTGCCAATTTCTATCAGGGCTTCAAATTGTAACAATTCTATCAGAAGATAAGGGATTCTTACCCATCTAGGAGTGATTTTAAATTGGATAGTTTTCTGTGTTAGGCCCAATATGGAAAGCTAATGTATTGAGAGGGGAGGGGCGAATCAGTACTTCAAAACTTTTCTTCAATGATAACTTTACTGTTATACATAAACCGAATAGTGCAGTAACATAATATAAAGCTAAAACAAATAGATAACAATCATACATGATTCACTCCATAATACACATATTTTGGTTACGTAGAAACTCTTGGTTAGAGAGAAAAACCGCAGTGGGGATGGCACCCACAACTTCACTACTGCAATAATAAAGGTTGCTTGGTTAGAGCTACATGTTTAGCTATTTTTGATAGCTTACCCTATTAGGAGTATCAAGATTTGTTAGATCTACCTTGCTAAAGGATTTTACAACACTTAAACTAAATGTTGCACCTAGTTAGAGGCTTTACAATTTATAGACTTGATTAGAGTCTTTTACCCTATTAAAGGTTTCTCTTACAACTTCAAAATATTACAATAAAATCATTACAAATATCTGCAACTTTACATTTGAAATGTTATAACAGATTCTATGTGTTCAGAATAAGATTACCTTGCTTATAGCATACCTCGGTAACCCATATAGTAACTCAGTAAACCCTTTTGTTTACTATGTTCTTTGACTGTTCTCTGAAATCCTTCTCGGTGACCTCTATGTCTCTGTAACAGTCATAACACTTAGTGTTTTCACATGTCTTGCTTCATATATTTCTATATCTTTCTTTTTGTCATGCTACATGTATATTTCTAATCTTAATCCATGTTGTATAAATAGATCTCTTATGTCGGTGATCCATTCATTGCTTTGATCTTATAAACATGTTTTATCGAATGAATAACCATGCAAAATATTTCATTGGTTAGATGACCTCAAAATCATACACAATCTTTAAGTACAATTTCCAATGTGATAACGGTTCTATGTGCCTTGATCTTGTAACACGTTTTCATATGTATGTCCAGGTTCAATGAATCTAGTAACATGTTTCACTCAGTGTATATCAACTCAGTGTGTCATCTTTGTTGCTCGGTAGACATGGAATGATACTCGGTAGACAGCTCGGTGTATACTATGCTCTGAGACTACTTTCTTCTATAACTGACTAGACTGTGCATACCAGCTAAATATCTCGATAGAGATAACTGACTAGAGTATATAGAATAACTTTGAACATAAAACTAATGGCAACTTGATAAGTAGTAACAATCTCCCCTTTTGACATTGTAGACACCCAAAATTGTCCAGTCTAATTAAATAAATATTATTTATTTAATTATCTAAGCCTAATTCTTCTATTAATTAAATAAATCTTTATTTATTTAATTAATTCATTTATCCTCTTCTAGCCTTATTTCTCATTTAAATAAATACATTTATTTATTTAAATTATCCTTTTCCTAAATTAAATAAATACTTATTTATTTAATTATCCCACTTCTTCTATTAATTAAATAAATCTTTATTTACTTAATTAATTCATTAGCCTTTTCTACCTATGACACATGTCATTCATCTCTTAATTCCTACACTGCCTACCTCTTTCATTATTTTATTATTTCCTCTACCTACCCTCTAATCCTAGCCGACCTCCTTTTTTACACTTCTCAATCTTATCCCTCCATTTCATATTGTGTCTTCTATTTAAGGAGATGCCTTCTTCATTATCAAACCCTAATCATTCTATGCACCCTAATCGACAATCTTGAAGACTTGGCTACACTACGATCCTACTTGCAACCACATTCTGTTCTTTATTGAGCTCTTGTGTACATAAAATCTAAGAGCAAATATATCAAGCAAGATCAATGGAGATAGGAAGAATGGAGATCCAAACCCTATTGGACATGTGATGGTATAATCTTTGTGATTTCATGTGATTTGCATTGTCTTAGGTAATCTTCATATGTTATGGTGGATCTTTGTTGTTGTTAGGCTAGGGTTTTTGTGGTTGAATTCATTTAGCCTTTCAATATTGTTATTATTGTTATCCATTTTCACCATATACATTTTGGCACGCCTAGTGGGACTCTTGTCCCTTTGCATTTGACCCCCTTGTTGCAGGTCTTGTGTTTTTTAAGTTGTAGATCAGACATTTTCGGTAGCATTTTTGGTATTTTCGCGTGTGCGCACTTTCGGATCGCGTTTTTGATTTTCTGGCGCGTCTGAGACAGCTGGATCCGCGTCTATGTTTTGGTCATATTTCATTTTGTAGGTTCCAGGGAGGTGCGTCTGTGTTACTAAAACACGTCTGTGTCGTTTTCACCCGCGTCTGCGTACAGAAAGCGCGTCTGTGGTTTTTAATCGCGTATGTGTCTCACAGAACTGCGTTTTTGCTGTGGAGCCGCGTCTACGTAGGCGGTAATCGCGTCTGTGTATTGCCTGTTTTAAAATTTTGGAAATTTTATTGATTCGGTTTTCGGATTTTGCATTTAGGGTTTCAGATCTAGTTTATTTTTGGACTAACATTTTTAGATCTAGCTAACACAATTGGTGCAGGTTGCCTTGGAAGCTAAATCATTTGGTTGAAGGCCCCTATTTTCACAAAGTCTTTTGGGTTTTAAAATTTACCTAACTTGTGTGTTTGCAGGAAGGGGTGATTATTTCAAACAACCCAAACTACTAACAACTCTTTGTTGCAGGTCCTTGGCAAGAGTTTTTGATTTTTATTGTGTGCCTTGTTTTCATAGACTAGCAAACACTTCCATTGGTGCACTAAAATTGAATTATTGGCTTTTGTGTCTTGAGCAATAGGCTCTTTTTGTTTAATCTTTAGAGGGCCTGTCTTCCCGTGTGGTCATTAGGACTACTAGTGAGAAGAGAATGACCCAAGTGGTAGCAAGGAAAACCCACCTCTTCCGAACCACTATAATCAAATGTATTCATGGTGAAAACTATGAATAACGTGTGCTGATTAGATCATACCGACACTATGTCTCCCCATAAACCCGTTTGATCAAATTTATTTGATCATTTGTATGGCGTAACCCCTACCGGCTAGGAGCCTTCTGTATTTACAGAGCTAAAAGTGCCACATGTATGGCCACACGAGCGGATGCCCTTACTAGCACCTTTTTGTTTTAGAAGCCCAAATCCTTCTAGTTGTTGGGGCAGGAGGTCGGACCTCTGGTAGTGGCCCACACACATACGGTTCTTAGTAGAGATACAAAGTTCGCCATGGGGAGTTTTCATGGGGATTGATGCTTGGCTGACCCGAGAAGTGAGTGCTGAGGGTGGAGCCAGTGAGGTCAAGCATCTAAGTATCCGCTCTGAATAGTGTAGCCTCGGGGGTAAAACCTCATGTGGGATCAACAACTATTGCCTTGGCCAGCCATAAGAATTGTGCTTGACTTATTTTAAACATTCAAACATTCAAAAAACCAAACAGCCAAACATTGTGTCTTTTGTGTCATCAAGTGTATGCAAAACAATTTTACATCAAAACAACATACTTTTCTTGGAGTCATTTTGGAGTCTAAACACTTGCAAACATTGAGTCCTCATCAACATTGTGTCCTCTTGTCACGAAAAACAGTCAAACAGTCAGATTTGGTCACAACAAAATGACTTCACAGATTGGAAAAAATTGTACAAATTTTATAGAAACGTGTCTGTGTCTGTTTTAACCGCGTCTGAGTCATATAAACGCGTCTGTGAAGGGCAGAATAACGTCTGTGTTTATAACAGCGTCTATGTTGAATAGAAACACATCTGCGTCGGATAACCACGTCTGTGCAGTATACAGGCGCGTCTATGTTCAAAATTGCAAGAAAATTTCACAATCCAGCAAACAAAAGAAATCAGTTTCGGAATACTTGAGCTTCCTAGGTTGTTTCTTCAGGTTTCATCTAGCATTCAACCTGTCTTTGGGTCTCACATAGTCCATCATTGCTTCACATCTCATTTTACATTCACACTTGTCTAAACTTGAGTCAAAAGGTCACTTGCTTGTCCTCACTATATTTTGTCAACACACTACATACAACAACACTTTGCTAAGTGGTCCCTCATCAAGGTTTCTTACCTTTGGGTCTCATTTGGTCTTACTTAGGGTCAAGGTCATCTTACCTCATCAAGAGAAACTATCCTCTCTTTGGAAGTCACACCTACTCTACCACATACATACTTGGTCTTACACTTTGGACATTTGCAAGTACACCTCAGATTCATTTACATTCCATCCAACTCTTGGTCTTCCATACTTTTTCCATTTTCATCTAGTCTTACACATCTTGGTCAATACCTAGTTCATGGTTGAAACCCATCTTCAAAAAACTAGGAGAGAAACTAAAGAGGCTCAAGAGTCCGCAAACATGAGTTCTTATGAGTATGACAATGATTTGTTTTTCAATACTGATCACACTACATTGCTGGACATGGATGTCTATAGAAACATTCCAAATGTGGAGAATGCAGACACTACAAACAACAATGCTACACACAATGACAATGTGGACAACTTTTCAGTACATTCAGTAGATGTGGAAGAATCCATTATGAATCCCCATTTCAATCGATTGGTTGAGGAAATAATGAGGAGGGATAGACAATACTTCTTACAAATGATGGCACAAAGTGGAGCCAAGATACCTCATGATTTTGACATGTCTCAAATAATGGAACATAGACCTTTGCAACAACCTCACTCCAATATGGATCAAAGGAGACCTAATAGTGGAGGAAATAGAGGACCACACATGGTACCTGAATCACCATTAGCTTTGCTTCAAAAACCAGCGGTCCCACATACACATGGTCAAACATATGATACTCACCTTCGCAGACCATTATGGAGGTCTTACGCAGACAGATATGCTCAATCACATACTCAAGCTACGGATCAACCAAAACAATTGGATGTTCAAAGGCATGCTCAAATTTGGACACAAGGAAACCTCATGTCAAATTTGGGGGCAACACAATGCAACATGACATGCCTGTAGAGTATGACATACATGCACAAAATAAATATGGTGTTCCTCAACATGAATCTATACCAAGTGCTCCATATATGCCGCATCAATATAGACCTCCTCCATATGAACATGTGTATGATCAATATCATCCATATATGCAACAAGCTCCTCCTCAAATTGGTGTCTCAAACATGGGGTATGGTTCAAGAAGTCGATCTCCACCTAAGAGCAATTTGGAGCAACAAATCAGAGACTTACAAAAGAAAATGGAGGACATAAATGCACCGAAGCCAACATACACAATGAGAGACATATGTCCTTATCCATTTGATAAGAGCATTCCAATGCCTCCATTTCCTACACATTTTGTGACGCCTAAATTTGATAAGTATAGAGGAAAAGGGGATCCTAAGGCACACATAAGACAGTTTTTCACAGCTTGCATTGAGGTAGCAGCAGAAGAGACATATTTAATGAGATTATTCCCACAAAGCTTAGGTGATCAAGCTATGGAATGGTTCTCCCAACTCCCACCTAGTATTAATTCATGGGGTAATCTAGCAGAGGCATTTATTCAACATTTCTCCTACAACATAGAGACAGACATATCAGTCACTACTTTGTGCAACACCAAGCAAAAAGAGGGAGAATCTTTTGCATCATTTTTACAAAGATGGAGAAATCTAGCCAGCAGATGCTCTTGTGAAATTCCTCAAAAACAAATGGTAGATATGTTCACACAAAATGTTAACAAGGACATTGGCTATGATCTAAGGAAAGCTTGTTTGTCTACCTTAAAGGACGTCATTGAAAAAGGCTTAGCAATAGAGAAGGTCCTAATTGAACAAGGAATTATTAAGATATTCAAGGAAAACAAAGATGACTTTAAAGGAAAAGACAAGCCAAGATTTTGGAATAAAAACAAGAACACAGTCAATGATGGTGTTGTTGATGCCAACACGGTGCGACCCAAATTCATCTTTTCAGGATCAAGTTCTACAAACAATCAAGTGAATACTCAAACAACTTCTAGATCACGAAGGAAGTACACTCCATTGGGAGAACCACTTGAGTCAGTCTTCAAAAAGTTGGTGGCAAACAAAGTGATCACAGTTCTAGATTTTCCTCCATATGAACCAAAGGTCAAACCAAATTGGTGGAATGATGATGAGTATTGTGAATTTCATAAGAGCAAGGGTCATAAAACAGGTAATTGTCATCGACTGAAGAATATTGTGCAAGATCTCATTGATAGAGGTGACATTGAAATTGAGGGACACTCATCCAATCAAGAACATGAGATGTTTAAGGAACCATTCCCAAAGCACGACAAGGGAAAAGCTAAAGTCACAGATGATCAAGCCAACTATACTAGAGCACCTTACAACTATGATTCAACTATCAATCATATCTCGATGGACAATCATATCTCTACTATTACCATCAAGAACAAAAACCCTGAGAATCCTCCTCAGTGACCCAAGATTGTCCTAAGAGGTGTTGGATCTTCTTCCGAACCTACTTCTGAATGTCATGTTACAACCCGTCGAGGTAAAATTACTTTGCCAGGTGCCTCAACTAAAAACACCGCTTCTTCATCTACCAAACCTGAGTATGACCTTGTAGAACAGTTAGGGAAGACACCCGTGCTCATCTCCATCCTTGAGCTCTTACGCATATCCCCCGCTCATAAAGCTATTCTTGACAAAATCTTGAGAGACACCGCTGTTCCTACTGAACTGAACGTGGACCAGTTTCAAGCCATGGTGGGATACCTTTCCATTCCACATTCCCTTACATTCACAGAAGCTGATGACGCCTTCGTAAGTCAGCCACATAATGCACCATTACATATTGAAGCCTTCATACACAAACATCGAAAAAAGGGAGTCCTGATAGATGGAGGAGCTGGTCTAAACATTTGTACATTGAACACCATTAAACAATTGGGATATTCCGATAAAGCTGTGAATTCAAAAAATCAAATCACCATCAAGGCATATGATGATGAAGAACGCTCATCCAAGGGCACGGTCACCTTACCTCTAAGAATTGGGCCGGTTACAAAGGATGTGGTTTGTCAAGTCCTGGATTTAGATCTCACTTATAATATATTGCTAGGACGTCCTTGGATTCATGAAATGAGGGCAGTCCCATCGACATATCACCAATGCATTAAGTTTCCTCACAACGGAGTCGAGGTAACAGTTAACGGCGATCCTAATCCGTTCATACATTGCAATAACTTGAGATCACATACTGAGATCATCATTCCTAGTAATCGTGAAGTTGTTCCTTCTTCGGCATACATTGACCCTGAGCCATTGAAACCTTCGAGATCAAAACAGGGTGAACTTAAAGGCAGATTTCAAGACAAAGGCATGGGAGAATACACTTTAAATCAGACCATGTATTTACGACAAGTCATGAGCTCTCCAAAAGAATATGGATGGCCACATCCTAACAAGCAAATATCCATCATAGTATTCAAATGGGATCCTACTACCTTTCAAAGATGGGGCGAACTGGAAGAGGAAGGTTTATACAAAATGCTCCACAAAGACATTGAAGATGACACACAAGATCAGATCAATATACCCTGTGAGAAATATGGCAAAGGCTTCAAGATTCTACAAAAATTCGGGTATGATGGAAAAAGCCCTCTTGGGTTACGAAAGGAAGGCGTTATGGAACCCTTACAACTTGAATTGACTGTAAAAAGGGAACACTTGAAGGGACTTGGTTTCCTGACTTCCAAGATCCACACTAAAAGGACATAAAAGGCATCACAAATCAAAGTTGCCAAAATTCAACAAGAGGATCGCTATTCCACAGACTCCAACGAGTGGGAATGGGGTTCAGACAAATCCTCCAGTGACTATGAGCTCACCGAGATATTCAGAGAGCCAGATGAACCCACAGAAGAAGAGGAATTTTATAAAAAGTTTAGAGTTGGTCAAGAAACAAACCATGAGGATTCCGTACAGTCTTCGTCTCAAGGTTCTAGGTCGAAATCACATAGGATGAGAACACCTATCCCAGAATGCGCTACTAGTGATGACAATTTGGATTCGCTTGCGATCGAGACTAATGAGGAGAGTGCCATCGATGACCTCGATAATTACCTCGACATACCTGAATATAACCACATCTTCACTCTTAACCCCACAAACTCCGAAGACATTAAAGGCCTTCCCCTTGTCCACCACCAACTCATTGACTAGGATCAGGATGGACCAGCACAATTTGACACCTTCCAAAATGATGAAGCTATTATTGACTATCTTGGCATACGAGATGATCTTCCCCTTGGGGACCATAAAGCAGGGTACACTATAGAACTCAACAACATCGCATATTTTGGTGAGGGTGTCGGACCTTCCAGTCGCAAAAATGTGAAAATAAGAACAAATCAAGGGTCTTATGGCGAAAACCACACTGTGGCGCTATCTGATCCCAAAAAAGTAAAAAGAAAGGACGTATCTGAGGGCGAAAACCTCTCTGAGGCACCCGAAGATGGAAGGCTTGACATTCTCCCAGTCTCGTATGAGGAAAAGTCATCCATGTTGGTAGAGGAGACTGTCAAAACAAATATTGGTACGGAAGAGGTTCCACACAACATATTCCTGGCTAAATCATTGACAGAGTCTGAAAGGTCACAGTTCATAAGTTTCTTCAAGGAACGACAAATCAACTTTGCATGGTCATACGCTAATATGCCTGGACTAGATCCGGATTTGGTAATGCATCATTTGACAGTCAAACCAGGGGCAAAGCCAGTGAAACAGAAATTAAGAAAAATGCATCCACAAGTGGCATTACTAGTCAAAGCAGAGCTGGAGAAGTTATTGGATGTCGGATTCATACGCCCAATTGATTATCCTGAATGGATCTCCAATTTAGTACCTGTCAGTAAACCAGATCATAGTATCAGAATATGTACAGATTTCAGAGACATCAACAAAGCTTGTCCAAAAGATGACTTCCCATTACCAAATATTGACTTGATCGTTGATCTCACAGTAGGTCACGAAATGTTATCATTAATGGATGGATTTTCTGGTTATAATCAAATAAGGATCGCACCCGAAGATCGACACAAAACATCATTCACTTGTCCTTGGGGAACTTTCTGTTGGAATGTCATGCCCTTTGGGCTAAAAATTGCAGGTGCTACATATCAAAGAGCAATGACCACTATCTTTCATGATCTCATGCACATAACTGTGGAAGATTATGTTGATGATCTCTTGGGTGAATCAGTAGATAGAAATACACATTTGGACATACTTTCAGTCGTCTTTGATCAGTTGGAAAAATACAAAGTAAGATTAAACCCCAAGAAATGTGTCTTTGGAGTAACCTCCGGGAAGCTCCTAGGATTCATTGTGTCTAAAAGAGGAATCGAAGCCGATCCAGCAAAAGTCAAGGATATCTTGAACATGTCGCCACCCAGAAATATCAGTCAACTTCGATCCTTACAAGGGAGACTCTAGTCTATACGAAGATTCATAGCACAACTTGCAGATAAGTGTAATCCTTTTCAACACCTGCTACATAAAAATATCAAATTCAAATGGGATGATAACTGTCAACAAGCTTTTCAGACGCTCAAAGATTATCTCTCGAATCCGCTCGTTCTGATGCCACCAGTTCCAGATCAACATTTGCTACTATACATATCAGCTACTCCAACAGCGCTGGGGGCACTCCTAGCACAACAAATTGCTGAGGGCAAGGAAAAGGCTGTATATTATATCAGTCGCACATTGGTGGGATATGAGCTAAACTACACACCAATCGAGTTTGCATGTCTCGCCGTGGTCTTTGGTTCGCAGAAATTATGACATTATATGCTCACTCATAAGACTAAGTTAGTTGCAAGAATTGATCCATTAAAATACCTTCTCAATAAAGCAACACTTACTGGGCGGCTGGCCAAATGGGTAATGATCCTTAGTGAATTCGACATCAAGTATGTGGATAGAAAAGCAATAAAAGGACAATCCATCACGGATCAATTAGCAGATGCCCCCATGATTGATGATGTTCCTCTAAATTCAGAATTTCCAGATGAATCCATTTTAACAATATCACATGCAAAGCCATGGCAACTATACTTTGACGGCTCATACACACAACATGGGGCAGGAGCTGGTATTCTCTTTATAACTCCTCAAGGAGATTCTATACCAAAATCATACCGCTTATCATTTCCTTGCACTAACAATATAGCAGAATATGAGGCATTAACAACTGGATTACGAATTGCAGTTCAGTGGAAGATCCAGGAACTTCATGTTTTTGGGGATTCCCAACTTGTCATCCATCAAGCAACTGATGATTACCAAACAAAAGATGAAAAATTACTGCCTTACAAGCAAATGGTGGATGATCTGAAACAACATTTCATAAAGATAGATTTTGAGCAGATACCAAGAGAGCAGAATCGTGCTGCAGATGCCATGGCTACAATTGCTTCACTGATTGATCTACCTCAAAATGAGACCTGCTATGAGTTCTTGGTGGACAACCTGTTAGTTCCTTCATATGAGATCACTCCTACTAAAATGATATGCATTGTTGGTCCTGAATCCCAGTTATATGGTTCCATCTTCACATACCTTCGCAACAATACCCTACCTCCTGATCTATCAAATAACCAACGTCGCACCTTCATTCGCCAATCCTCTCGATATGTCATTTTAGCTGATATCCTATACTGGCGAGGTCTAGATGGCACTCTTCTTAGATGTTTAGAAAGCTATGAAGCTCAGATTGTGTTACGTGAAGTGCATGAAGGGATATGTGGTCCACATGCTAGTGGTCCTACCTTGGCCAAGAAACTCATTAGGACTGGATATTACTGGCCCAATATGGAAAAAGACTCATATCAGTTTGTCAAGAAATGTAAGCAATGTCAAATTCATGGAGACCTCATACATGTGCCAGCACAAGAACTACAACCACTTGCGTCTCCTTGGCCCTTTTGTCAGTGGGGACTCGATCTCATAGGCAAGATTCACCCTCCTTCTTCCAATGGTCATAAATTCATTATCACAGCCACAGAGTATTTCACAAAATGGATTGAAGCCATGCCTCTCACACAAGTCACTGGAAAATAGATTGCTACCTTCATCCTTAACTATATCATATGCCGATACGGTATTCCTATTTCCATTATCACTGATAATGGGCGTCCCTTCAAAAATCAGGATGTTCATGAACTCTGTGACCGCTTCCATATTTCCCATCGTTTCTCCACACTGTATTACCCCCAAGGTAATGGCCAAGCTGAGGCGTCTAATAAAACAATCCTTAAAATCCTCAAGAAGACAGTCGACGACGCTGGTTGTAATTGGCATATCCAACTCAATCCTGCACTTTGGGCCTATCACACAAGTGTCCGTACACCTACAGGAGCTACACCCTATTCACTTGTTTATGGCACTAAAGCCATCTTGCCTATTGAGGTCGAGTTACCCTCTTTACGGGTCTCTTTGCAAAACATCATCACTGATGAAGAATACAAGGTCTCTCGCTTACAAGAACTAGAACTACTGGATGAACGAAGACAAACTGCTTTTAATCATCTCAAGGCTTACCAACAATGAATGAGTCGCAGCTACAATCACAAGGTCAAGCCTCGCACATTTGAGGTAGGTGACTTGGTTCTCAGAAAAAACCCCAAGAATCAACAAGACAAAGAGAAGAAGGGCAAGTTCGAACCAAATTGGCTTGGTCCTTACATCATTACAGCAGCATATGGATCTGGGGCATATTAGCTCTCAACTACAGAAGGTGAACCTTTGGAGGATCCTATCAACAGCATGCACCTTCGCAGGTTCTACACATAGCTCTTCAAAATATTCTAAATTCAAAAATACAAAAAAAAAAATCAAAAAATTTCAAAAATACAAAAAAAATTATAAAACAAAAAAATCGTTACTTGGTGAAAACCTGGCAAACAGGCGCCTTGTGACACAAAAAAATTTGAAAAATCGAAAAAAGTAAAGAGAAATAATTTCGTCCAATGGTGAAAACCACTTCGGTGGCGCCCTGGGCAAGTACCATGGTGAAAACTGGGTCACCAGCGCCATGCGTAGAGACATTGCTCCTCCCTCCTTCAGGATTCTCTTTCATCCCTTCATTTTGCACACACTCACAACCTATTCGTTCATAATAAACTTACCCATTCCCATCATGGCTTTTTATTGATCTACCCAAGATTGGTTAGCCATTCATAATAAACCTCCCTTTTCACCTCCCTTTCCATCCATAATAAATTAGATCCTATCTGTGGCTAAGGCAAATCCTATGTCTAGTAATGGGTGTGCAACTGAGAACATCACATGTTTCGAGGAGTACAGTTTCTTCCAGCTTCCTTCAGTCTATTTGCGCACAATCCGCAATAAAGCAACATTTGCATCACAGATCCGCAATAAAGTTTCATCTTCTCCATAATAAAGTATCAGTTTCATGGATTCAGTCAGTTTCAGATGAGACAGCAGCAACAATGGGCTTCAACAAATCAAATCTTTCAATAGACTCAGACAACATTATGGTTCAGTGCTATCTATCCTTTTTGTGAAAGTAAACATTGTGACCACAATCAAATAAGACTTATACAAGTGACAAGAGACACTAAACTTGAGGACTACAGTGGGTGTCGGTGTCGAGTCTTCATTTTCTTTTGATTTTATCTTTCTGGTGACATGTCTTTTAGCTTTTCCAGGATGTCTCTGACTATAGATTCTATTTCCAGGATGTCTTTGACTAGAAAGGCGAGGATGAGGTATCGTCACTTATTTTTCTTTGATGTTTGTGGATTGTCTCTTAGTAATGCTATGACTTGTCCAAGGATATGAGGACACTGTGAGTCTAGTATGAATTGGGGCATTCCTTGTTTGTGACTGTCTTATCTCCATGCAAACAGGTACAATGACTTTCTGGGTCAAACATATGCCTCGATTGTCATAACCTATTTTGCCATAATAAAGCTCAATGATGATAACGCACAAGAAGCTCTTTCACTTTCATATCTTCTATCTTTCATCCCCCTTTCTTGATTGACTTCCATCATCTTTCTCGAGTCCGCGTAGCCTGCTATCACATAACTGAGTATAATGACACACCAAAAACATTTGCATTTCATGTAGTTGCACCTGCATCACCACATATAAGCATTTCATACATACATATAGATATCACAACTGCATCACATCCTGCACACAACACCTGTTAGCACAATCTACAATTGCATTATCATATTCATCTGCATTACATACATTCACATTTGCATCATGCATACGCATATAAAACATAAAAGAACAAAATATATTGCATTGCATCATATACATATTTGCATCCATATCATAAGCATCACATAGAAACATACATTATAAGAACATCTCATCACATAGGTACACATGCATATAGCTGCCGCAAAAAAATGAATCATCTCATATATATAATCAAAAAGTGTCATGATACAATGATGTCAAAAATACATATGGCTACAATCACCCGAAGGTGTCTACATCATCATACAAAAAATGGTACAAAACTGATATAATGGGAGCCCTCTATGGCTATGATGAACTCCCTCCCTCGGAGCCACCTGGCCTTGATGGAATCTGAGCCCCTGAAGGACCCGCCCCAGGATCATCCTACCTATCCCCTCTATCTGGTGGTGGTGGAGGACCCATGACCCCACCACTAGATGCCTACCTCCTCTGACTCCCTCCCGTAGTTATCGCTATACGCGACGGTCTATGGAAGCTCCTCGCCTGCTGATCTGCTGGCACTGCACCGTAGTAGAGGTCCCTCCAGTACCCTATCTCCTCTCCAACTCGTAGGACATATGCGTATCCTACCCCTATGTCCTTCGCTGCCTGTCTCCCTGCCCTCAGTGCTGTCTCAGCCTCTGTATAGCGCTAGATAGCCTGATCTCTCTCCCGCTCAGTATCTCTGAGCCTCGTCCTAAGCTGATCTCTCTCACTCTCCAAATTCTGTATCTCATCTGGCTGGCCCTGGCAGATCTCCCTGAGCTCAATCAGCTCATCCTCCTCTGGGTCAGCCGCCTCTGCCTCTTCCTGTGGCTCCCCCTCTGCAGGTGCCTGCCCCTGTACCTGTACCTGTACTGGTGCCTGTACGGGTACCTGTCTCTGTACATGCCTCTGCGCCTGTACCTGTCTCCGTCCCTGCTCTTGTGCCTGTACTGGCACCTGTCCCTGTACCTGCCCCTGTCTTTGTACTTGCCTAGGACCCTGTGCTGCTGGTACCTGTAAGGGCAATCCACCGCGACCCCTCACCACCTGAGCCTGTCTCTCCTCCCCACCCTCCCTCTGAGGTGCAACCCTCCTCTCCCCAACTACTCCCCTCCGCCTTCGTCGGCCTCTACCCCCATCACCTCCACCATCATCATCATCGTCCCCACCTCCATCTCCATCCAATAGCTCCCCTGGATCTGTCAATCGTGGGAATGGATGCTCTGCCCAATATGCTGAATACTCAGCATCCATCCCGGCGTCCTCAATCTCAGGCCACATGTCCCAGGGTAGGGGCACCATCTCGGCCAACTGTGTAAGCGCCTGATCATATGACAATAGTGGCCCAAACTATGCCTGATCTTTGATTGTGCGGGCATACATGCCCGAGCCCCGTGGCATCCTCTGGATCCTGCCATACTGCCTGCAAACCCTGTCCACAAGCTGCCTCTCTAGCACATAGGGCGTCTGCCCAATCAGGTACCTGCTCCAGAAGGTGTAGGGCAGCTCCACTGCGTCATCCTCCCACTCCTCGCAGCCTAGATATGGTCTCCATATGACCACATCGATATCATCTAGCACCCGCCGCCAATGCTCCAACCTGCCAATTTGCGGCTGCAAGGTGATCATATCGTATAGATGCACAAAACTGCGTCCATGTCCCTTGCCTCTGAAGTGTATCGGCCTCATCACTGGTAGATACTCGTAAGCCCAAACCTGCAATAGTGTCACCCCGCAGCCCAATCCCACTGACCCGTGATAAACAAACTGGTGCAGCTCATAATACAAATGGGCTAGCACACATGGTCCCCACGCGTATCTGGTGTGCTGTGTCACCAGTGTCTCCAGTGCTCCCCCCAACCCACAGCCAATCCCCGTGTCGCCCTGTCTGGACATAGGAATCCACTGATCGCTCCTCCGATCACGACCGACAATGCTAACCCTGTAGTGGTCATGGTGTCCCATGCCACGTGTCCTGCCCTCATCTCTAATCCAGGGTCCTGAAATACCCATCTCAATGCCTCCTAGTCTCCATCTCGATCGTAGGGGATCAAATCTCCATCGATCGGCACCCGCAGAATCCTTTATACATCCTCAAGGGTGACTGTCATCTCACCCATCGGTAAATGGAATGTGCACGTCTCAGAGTGCCACCTCTCAGCAAGCGTAGTCAGCAAACCCATGTTTGCCTGAAACTCAGGCACATACAATACATGTCTTAGACCGATCTCCTCGATGGCAGCTCTGTCTCCAACCGACAGCTCAGGTCGTAACCTCTGCGTCAACGGGAATCTCTCCCGTGACTCCAGCATCAGCAAGTACTCCTGCAGTCAAGCAAATCAATCATGTCAGTCATAGTGGCATTCACTGTTTATCACAAAATGCTACTCGTTATCTAAATGCACATAGCTATTTATCCTAGTGACACTCACTATTCATCACAAAGTGTTACTCACATTTGCACTCCCTGTTCATCACAAAGTGCTGCTCATACTTTGGGTACTCCCTGTTCATCACAAAGTACTCTATCTTGGTACTCACTGTTCATCACAAAGTGCCTTGATCTATCCTAGTCTTCCTAGAGGACCTGCTTGAGTGTATCCTCTCAGCAACTTATCCAATCGACAGCGTATGTTCATCACAAAACTGCCAATTTGACCTAGAAGACCAAAACTTGTATTTTTCAACGAAAACGTGCCTACAGACAGCACAGACATGCCTGTACAACACAGACACACCTGTATATCACAAACATGCTTATACCGTGCATAAACGTGATTTGGCGACACAGACGCCCCTGAATGACATAAACGTGCCCGCATCCGACGCAAACGCGCCTGGCACCTACACAGACGCGCCTGGCGGACATAGACGCGCCTAGCACCGACACAGATGCATTTCAACGGTTTTTGAAATTTTTAAGCTCTACTTCTAAGCGCATTTATTGCTCTAACTAGCATGCATTAATGACAAAATTGAATGCGTCAAAGTACAAAGAGGTTTGGTGGTGCTTACTGGCTCTCCTGCCTTTGCTGGCCTCTAAAATAGGCGAACACGGTCGAATCTATGCACGAAAGCCATCGCTGCTGACTGCTCCTACTCTTTTCTCACTCTGCACTTTGATCTCGTGAAGGTGTAGATGACAATGAGGATGTATTTTCCCCCGTGGTCTATCTTATAGCCTACCCTAGCCCTCGCCTTCATTTTCTGAGTCAGTCTTCATTATCCTATGACTTTGTCACTTTATCTGACTAGTCCATTCTATCTTGTCTTTCTTATCGAGAGATTGTCTGCAATCTTTTCAGACATTTTCATCCAATCTCTCGAGGGGGCATATCATTCCCATTCTGGGGCAATTTTGTATCAGTTCATCTTATCTTCTTTGAAACAACTCGACAAGCCACATTGTCTCAAAGAGGGGCAAAATGTAGACACCCAAAATTGTCCAGTCTAATTAAATAAATATTATTTATTTAACTATCTAAGCCTAATTCTTCTATTAATTAAATAAATCTTTATTTATTTAATTAATTCATTTATCCTCTTCTAGCCTTATTTCTCATTTAAATAAATACATTTATTTATTTAAATTATCCTTTTCCTAAATTAAATAAATACTTATTTATTTAATTATCCCATTTCTTCTATTAATTAAATAAATCTTTATTTACTTAATTAATTCATTAGCCTTTTCTACCTATGACACATGTCATTCATCTCTTAATTCCTACACTGCCTACCTCTTTCATTATTTTATTATTTCCTCTACCTACCCTCTAATCCTAACCGACCTCCTTTTTTACACTTCTCAATCTTATCCCTCCATTTCATATTGTGTCTTCTATTTAAGGAGATGCCTTCTTCATTATCAAACCCTAATCGTTCTATGCACCCTAATCGACAACCTTGAAGACTTGGCTACACTACGATCCTACTTGAAACCACATTTTGTTCTTTATTGAGCTCTTGTGTACATAAAATCTGAGAGCAAATATATCAAGCAAGATCAATGGAGATAGGAAGAATGGAGATCCAAACCCTATTGGACATGTGATGGTATAATCTTTGTGATTTCATGTGATTTGCATTGTCTTGGGTAATCTTCATATGTTATGGTGGATCTTTTTTGTTGTTAGGCTAGGGTTTTTGTGGTTGAATTCATTTAGCCTTTCAATATTGTTATTATTGTTATCCATTTTCACCATATACAGACATTAGTTGAGATGTTTGACAAAAACTACTTTCAAAGTTATAACTCAATAATCTATATACTTGCAAAATTTGACTATACTCACAGTATATACAATAGTCAATGAAATAGTAAATCCAGATATACTCCCCTTATCAATATATGGTACAAAACTCTGATTTTGCATGCTCGGTGATCAATGTTCTGTGTGTTGCACTTGTTCTTTGCTTACTGTTCTGTTCACTACTCTTGGGTACTCTTCTTACTCTGCTCGGTATACTCCCCCTATATACTACTCTCCTTTTGTTTGATGCTATACTTTGATGCATTGAATACTATATCACTCCCCTAATACTGTATCACTCCCCCTTTTTTGACAAACATCAAGACTTAATTACCATTTGGTGGTGGCAACTAGTCAAAAATTGATTTGTACTTGGTCCGTTCTTTGGTGAGAGCGATAGAGAGGGCATCCTTTACACTATCCATTAAAGAATTTTGCGCTTGAATATCAGCCAATAATGATATTAAGCTATCTAGAGTGCTTCCCTCTTGTGTAGTAGATAAGGAGGTGGCTCGGTTGATCTGTTCTTGGACGAATGAAAGATGAGGAAGGAATAATGTATGAAGTGTCATTATGTCCATCTTGATCTTGTGTTCTTCATTTCTTAGGTCCAATTGTTGAGCCATGAGCTGTTGTAGCTTTGTATAGAAATTATGAACTGAATTGGGCTCTGTGGTCAACTTATTTGAGAGATCGGTAATCTCTTTCTCAATTGCTTCTATTTTATTTTTGATGTCTTTGATGAATAAAGAAAATATACAGAGTTTCTGAAATAAATAAAGAATGTGCTTGAGTTGAGGAGTCAACTCAGCAATAAATTTGACAAGTTTAACTTTGCCAATAACTATAGCTTTCTGTACCTCTTCTATTATTTTTGCAGTGAGCTCCTTGTCTTTTAGCTTGCTCAAATATTCTGATGCATCTACTCCAGATGTCTCTATCTTTGTTAGGAGTTCATCCAATTGAATGTGGATGGCTGCATATGTTGACATTGTAGCTTCAGGTACCATATCTATTAAGAGTGCTTTCACCTTCTGAAGTACTTTATTTTTCTTTTGAATCACCATTTGCTTCTCTTGTTTGGCCTTTGCTTTGCATAGTTCACCGAAATCAATGAGTGCTTGCCCCTTTAATTTTGATATGTCTACATTGGGCAACACTATTGGTTTGACAAATCAACTTTAAAACTATGCTTTTTCATCTTCTTTTCTTTACCTTTCACCGATGGAACTAAGACAATGTCTTGTGAGGCTTTATGACCCTCGATGGGTTGCTTGGTAGAGGCAACACTTTGGTCATTTTCTTTAGCCTCTGTAGAGTCCTTTGGTGTCTCGGTACTCGGTGTCTCAGTTACAACATTTTTCAATGCTAGAAGGTGCTTGAGACATCTGTTCTTGAGTAGTACCTTCTCCTACTATAGACTTGTGACCTTTGGTGCTTGTATTTGTATCCTGAGGGGTTTCGGTTGAGATAGGTTGATTAACCGGTGGATAAGGCTGAACTTGTTCCAAGATTGATTCACTGGATACAAGTTTTGCATATGCATTTCTTTCTATCATTTCCTATTCCGGTGCCTCTATATCCATAATATCTTCATCTATTTGAATGGTGTCAGTAGGTTCTTTCTCAGTAACATCAGGATCCTGCTCGGTGACATCAACTATTTCAACTTCAGCTTGCTCACTACCATCCTTGATTTTAAAGATTTCCTGCCACTTTGCTTTTGTCTCATTTTCTACTTCAATATAGAGCCCATTCATTAGTTTTAAGGCTCTTTGTTTGATGAGAAACTTTGTGTTGTAGGTAGTCAGATGTTCTTTTATTTCAGCTACCGACATGTTGGGAAAGAGATGCACCAGACTTCTTTCTCTGATCTGTTTCTTCGAGTCCATTGCATACTTCCACCTATTGTCAATATGTAAATATAATTCATTTGGAAGTGACTTAGATAGTTCCAATGGAGCTAACCAGAAGTATGCAGATGACAGCTTCTTCAATTTGTCTCTTTTCATCATTATTTCTGGTTTCATACTTATCATATCTAAATCCTCCAAATCCACCATATTCTTTTAGATTAGCACAAAAAATTTCAACACTATGTACATTTACCTTCTTGCTCTTGACAATCTGAAATTTGCTTGCATCTTCAGATTCGGTGTCACTAGACTCTTTTGCCAAAATGAGTCTTCGAGTAGATTTCTTATAGGTCTTTGTTACCTTGGGAACAGTAGCACTCTTTGTTTTCTTACTCGATGAAGCTACAGATGCTCTAGTGTTAGGTTTCTTTACTAGAGGAGTCGGTGTGGCCTTTGATGAATCATGTTTCTTTCTTTTCAACACTTTTCCCTTAGGCAATTCAGTGCTCAGTGTTATAGCTGCCTCTTCGGTAATGGTTATAGTTCCTTTAATAGGTGTGGAGGAATAATCTTCTTCGAATTTCTCTAATAATGCCTTGATCATCTTTGTTGCCTTTCTTGTAGCTTTGGGTACTACAATGCTCAATTTTACCTTTTCCTTTACTTCTTCAAAGGTTCCATACCTTAGCTCGGTAGCATGCCTCGACAATGTGAGAAATGCATCAATTTGCTGTTATGTGATGTCAAAATCAATCTTGTAACCCATAGGTGACAAAGATTGAGTTCTTGGTTCCACAACATTCACATAACAGTAATCAGTGTCTACTTCAAAACATATGTCATTTTTGTATTTCTCCACTAGCTGGGGTGGAATCCGGTACCTGTTATGCATTTTCTCTTGAAACTTACTGAAGTAATCATCCATAATACCATTAAAATTATCTCCTAGCTTCTTAATGAAGTCATTGATCTCATGGGTGACTAGTTAGTGTAGTTCCCAAACAACTTTACCGACTGATGGAAAGAATTTTTCAAAATAGAAAAACATGCATACAAGTAGTGATCCAAACTTTAGTGTATTAGCCAAGTTGTTCTTCTTCGGCTTCCTGATGGTGTTCAGATTCTCAAATAGGTTTTTCAACAACACCTCACAAAGATCAATTTTCATTCCCTTTTTCACAATTTTGTATGCTAGGTCTACTATTGCATAGGGTACACTATTCTCCCTAGCCGATTGGAAGAAATAGTAACCTATTACTCTAAGGGAAAATTTTAGTTCTGCATCAATGACATTGTTTAATTTCAGTCCTCTACAATTTGATTCCATTCCGGTTAAACTGATCAATTCCTTCTGTGATATCATCTTTTGGGCTCGAGCATGATCATAAATAGGGTAACCGGTAATCAGATGAATGATTTCCTTGGTAATCTTGAATGGTTTCTCTTCTAACCACATGAAATCATCATGAACTCTGCTCAGAACAAACTTGACCCACTAGGGTTTGAACACATGGGGATAGGTTAGGGCTTTAGTTAATCCTTGATCTTAATGTGCTCATACTTGCTATTTAATTTACCATCTGTGCACAATTCATCATAGGTGTCTTTGATTTCAACATGATTGAGTTCTTCAACACGACATTTGGTGAAGAATCTCACATCCTCGACTAATAACACTCTATCTAGGATGAGTAAAAATGCGGTTTTGTCATCCGGTTCAAATGCAACTTTGGGAGTTAAAGAGTATTTTAGTGAGGGCTTCTCAACATTCTTTACAACAATGGGATCTTGGATCTTAGGTGCCATTTGTAGATTTCAGATAAAAACTAACAAAATATCCTTAGGGTTTCAGGATTTTCAAATGGCAGATGCTTTACACTTAGTAGATAATAGCAACTTGATAAGATCGGTAAACCAGATTAACAATGCATTGAGATTGATGCAAATACCTTGAATTTGCTTTGTAGGAGGTTTGATCGCCTTAGATTCGCTTTTCTCTGCTCTCTTGAAAACTTGGTAAGTAAAAAATGACTGCGAAAATGCTTTAAGTACATAGTATGCCTTATCGGGCTCCGTGCAAGTTAGGTCAAAAACATGAAATGCACTTAGTTCCACTAAACTTTCTTTCCTTTTGTGCTTTAACCGAGTAACCAAACTTCCTTCATTTACTGAGTTGACAGGTTTCCTGTATTCACTGACTTGACAGGTTTCCTGTAAAGTGCTCCAAATGACTTTGATAGAATTTCAAACTTACTACTACATCTTAACTATGCAGATTTTGAATTAAGTACATAATAAAGTAGGAACTATTAAGATTTAACCTTGAGAGAATGTAGTCCCTTCATACCTTTACTGATTAATTTGGAATAAGTGCACCTAACTCGGTAGGAAAGGTGCTTTCTTCATTTGACACAATTTTCTTCTTTTTCCAAATCATCTTTAATTTGTCTTTTATTTCTGCAGTGTCTTTTCTAGGTTGATCTTTGCAATCTCCAGCCAAGTGTCCAACTTTGTGACAATGAAAACATGCCATACCAAGATTTCTCCATGATCTTCAGTTGTTCATTTCAAACCTTATAAAGCAGTTGGCACTTATATGTCCATATCTTCCACAACATTCACACCATATCCTTGAATTGTAATCCCATGGTATTGTAGAATACTGTGGGTAAGGATCTGAGTGAGCTCGGTAACCTCTAGCATTTGCTCGGTGTGTAGACCACATATAGTTATTTTACTTAAGCCAACACTACACACCATATCCTTGTATTGTAATCCCATGGTACTGCAGAATACTATGGGTAAGGATTTGTGTGAGCTCGGTAACCTCTAGCATTTGCTCAGCGTGCAGACTACATATAGTTCTTTTACTTAAGCCAACACTTCGTGGTACTATGTCCATATCTATTGTAGTTTTTACAAAACCCTTTGAATTTTTCCTTTTCATAATTATTAACAGACTCTGTCCTACATTAATTAGATGTGTGACCATATTTATTGTAGTTGTGACAATAACCATTGGATTTAGTGACATTCGGTTGCTTACCTTTTCTGATTTGGCACATGTTGGTTGTATGACCTTGATTTCCACAGTAGTTGCAAATAGGCTTCTTTCTTTTGATGTTCTTCTTGATTCTAGCTTGCTTTGATGATTCTCCTCTCTCGGTAGTATGAATTCCCTTCTCAATAGAGTCTTTTCCTTTGTAACTGAGTCTTGCATCTTTGTTGGGTCTTCTTGTATTCAGTTGCTCATCCAACATCTTTGATGCTTCATAACTCTTCTTCAGTGTTTCTTTGGATTTCTTCTCTATTTCAAGTTCATCAGTCAACCTTGATACTTCAAGTTTCAATGCTTGATTGTCACCATCCTTCAGATTTGCTTCATGATGTGCATAACCTAGTTGATCTGACAAGATTTGTTGAATTCCAGTCATCCTTGTGATTTCATTATCCTTATTAGATACTAATACTTCAAGTTGTTGTTTCTCTCTTTCTAGATCTCTTACTTTATTCTCGGTTGTCCTCAATGCATCAAGATTTTCAATCATCTATGTGCTGAAATGTTCATGTTCTCTTTTCATTGCTTTTAGTTGATCAGCCAGTGCTTTGTTCTTTTCTTTCAATACTCCAATCATTTCTTCAGTCTCTTCAGATATGCTGTTCTCAGATGATGTCTCAATTTGTTCCACTAACTCCTGAGAGTCCTGCAAATCATCAAATAATCTTCTTCTCACTTTTAGAGATTTTTGCATTTCCCTTTGCATGTCTACAATCACTTGATTAGCATGATCCATCTCTTCTTACAGATACACAATCCTCCGAGATTGTTTATAGCCTTCCATTGATAAGATCTTTCTCTTTAGGCAATTAAACCCTTTTCCAAGATTGATGCTCTGATACCAATTGTTAGGCCCAATATGGAAAGCTAATGTACTGAGAGGGGAGGGGTGAATCAGTACTTCAAAACTTTTCTTCAGTGATAAATTTACTATTATATATAAACCGAATAGTGCAGTAACATAATATAAAGCTAAAACAAATAGATAACAATCATACATGATTCACTCCATAACACACATATATTTTGGTTACACAGAAACTCTTGGTTAGAGAGAAAAACCGCGGTGGGGATGGCACCCACAACTTCACTACTGCAATAATAAAGGTTGCTCGGTTAGAGCTACATGTTTAGCTATTTCTAATAGCTTACTCTGTTAGGAGTATCAAGATCTATTAGATCTACCTTGCTAAAGGATTTTACAACACTTAAACTAAATAATGCACCTAGTTAGAGGCTTTACAATTTATAGACTTGATTAGAGTCTTTTACCATGTTAAAGGTTTCTCTTACAACTTCAAAATATTACAATAAAATCATTACACATATCTACAACTTTACATCTGAAATGTTATAGCAGATTCTATGTGCTCAGGATAAGATTACCTTGCTTATAGCATACCTCGGTAACCCATGTAGTAACTCGGTAAACCCTTCTGTTTACTCTATTCTTTGACTGATATCTAAAATCCTTCTCGGTGACCTCTATGTCTCTGTAACAGTCATAACACTTAGTGTTTTCACATGTCTTGCTTCATATATTTCTATATCTTCCTTTCTATCATGCTACATGTATATTTTTGATCTTAATCCTTGTTGTATAAATAGATCTCTTATGTTGGTGATCCATTCATTGCTTCGATCTTACAAAAATGTTTTATCGAATGAATAACCATGCAAAATATTTCATTGGTTAGATGACCTCAAAATCATTCACAATCTTTAAGTACAATTTCCAAGGTGATAACGGTTCTATGTGTCTCGATCTTGTAACATGTTTTCATATGTATGTCCAGGTTCAATGAATCTAGTGACATGTTTCACTTGGTATATATCAACTCGGTGTGTCATCTTTGCTGCTCGGTAGACATGGAATGATACTTGGTAGATAGCTCGGTGTATACTACGCTCTGAGACTACTTTCTTCTATAACCGACTAGACTGTGCATACCGACTGAATATCTCGGTAGAGATAACCGACTAGAGTATATAGAATAACTTTGAACATAAAACTAATGGTAACTTGATAAGTAGTAACATTCTAGGCAAAAAATTTATGCCAATCAAAAAATGAAAATTATAACCTTTAAAAATGATTGGATATCCCATTAGAAGTTTTGTTTTCAATGCCTCATTATTGCAAGTAATATAAAGAAAATTATCTGGCAGGATAGAGATACTTACCTGGTTGGGGAATGCACTATCCCACCAATTCACAATATTTTTGCTTGATTGATCCGAACCCCACCATTTTACAAATAATCCAAATTTGCGACAATGTTCCCACCGCTCCTCCATAATATCGCTATGAATTATGAATGCCTTGTAATCTCCCTTCTTCTCCTACCAGGAATTGACCTTTCCTTGAGAATGTGAATTAGGATTTGGAAAGGTCCTAAATCCATTTATGTTATTGTTGTGGTTATTTTCATTAATTCGTTGAATCGGCTGAGTAGCCTTACTATCTGAATCATCTTGTTTCCAGAAGGATGCATTAGGTTTGTTAGGGCCATCCCTTTTATTTGTTGTTGAATAAATTCTATGGTCCACATTTCATGTTCCAGGTTGAATAAATCTCTTCTTCAGTCAGGGATTGTATGCCTGGTTTGAATAAAGCTTCTTCTGTCTTTCTAGGTTCTTGGTTCTTTTCGACTTGACCGTCTGCCATTCATTAGTTACAGACTGAGGCATTGTGTTAGGTAGATTTTTATGTGTTGTTTCCACTCTATATTTTCCCACCCAAGATCCATTCTCGAAAACCCATTGAGGTCTCTATCCTCCCTGAGAATATGGAAGATAACTACGTATTTCCTTATTCTACAGGAATCTTGTTTGCCGACGGGGATTTGGGCCATGTCGAGGGGGAGCTACATAATTATAGAACCCTTGCGACCCATAATTTTTCTTCCAAGCAGAGAACCCTTAGAAATAATTGTTTTGAGGACTTGTCAAATAAGTGCTTTTAATAATTGCATTTTTGTTGATTTCAGAGCAGTGTTTTTTAACTTTTTTTAGTAATATTTTTAAAGTCAATTTTAATGGTGGATTATATCATGACAATGTATTTATAGGCCTGAGTATTTGGTATAGTTTTTCAACCATGCTTAAAGTAATACAAAATTTAGGGATATTTTTTGAATTCAAATTCAAGATATAATTGATTGAAATAGATATATATTCATAATTGAAACAAATATTCATTTAGAAGAAATATTTTATAGAAGGATTTTATAAAAAGAATATCCTTTTTTGTGTATAATAGATATCTTATTTTGTGTAGAGTTGATAAAATGAGAATAGTGACAGATGCCATTAGCAAAGGTGAAGCCCAGTGTTGGAAAATAAATAAATAATTTATCTCCCTAATAGTGAAAAAGGCTAATAATTTTAAGACTTTAAATTTCACATGTCCGAAGAGAAGGGAATGCATAAGCAGATTATTTATCACACTAGGGATGTGAACTTAATGACAAGAATGAGAGATGGTGGGATGGTGCTTGAGAGGTACAAGGTTTAGTTTGCCTAATGGAATGTGATATCATTAGATGAGTTGGAAGGCGGGGTGAAGTGGTATACAACTGTCATTCTCATCAAAATTGGTAGGTTGGAAAGCATGTCACATCAAGCAGGGATATTAATGAATGGACAGGGAGTACACCACCATTTTCTCCTCCCTTTTGTTGCATGACGGATGCATAAGACTTGGTGCAGAGGTGGCATATGTGATATTAATGACAAGGTACAAAGTGGTAGCATGCATACCCTAGTACTCGATGGGAAAGGTCTCATGAGAGTGTATGGAGATGTTTAAATCTTTGAGAGGTTTTAAGGTGATGGTGAATTTTTCTGCAAATTCTTTGCATAAAGAAGCCAACGTGATTGCAGGGCACATAAAGGTTGAAGAAGAAATTGCAGAAGATTTTTCTTGGAAGGAGGAGGAGGTTGTAATTAGTGGTTTTGGTGACAATGGAAGAAAATTTTCTCTTGTCACAAAAAAAACAATAATTGGCATTTATGGGGAAGATTTTAGAGGACAATTCATGAGAAATGTCTTCAAGGTGAAAGACCCTAAATTATTCCAGATGCTAGACATCTTTCTAGGAGGAGAATACATAGAGTTTGAGTTTAGGTATAGAATCAATGCAGATTTAGTCTCAATTTTCTTAACTTGGGGACTCGAATTGGGAACGAAGGAGGATGTAATGTGGTTTATGATGGAATGCATCAGAAAGGAGCAAAAATTCAAAATAGAGACTTTCATGGTTATGGCACAACCAAGGGAAGGTTTTGTATCCATCAATGGGGAATGGATTCACTCGATAAAGTTCATACCACCCTTGAGGTCTTTCCTAATCTAGGGTGCATACATGAACTAAGAGGCAAGGCAGAAGGAAGCATGGGTGGATAGGGACTACATCAAAGATTACTTGTACAGCAAGGAGAAGATGGAGCAGATGTTGTGACCAGATGAAGTGAAGAAATCAAGGAAGAAAAGTTATTTCAAGAAAGAGGATTTCTAGATAAGCTATTCGAAGCCAATTTCTTACATTTTTCTTAGTTTATATATTTTTTCTTAGGCATAGTGACATTGCAAACTGTTAATAGTTTATATTTCTATTTTAGTATTAGCAATAGTACAAGTATAGAAGCTAGTATATGGAAAAAGACATGGTGGTTTCAATATTTTTTGAAGGTGTGGATGTTTTACAAATGATATGGATAATGTATATGTTTTTAGAAATGAAATAGAAACACAGTATTTCCCAATAAAAAAATTATAGAAAAATAATAATTCATATATGATATCATACCATAATGTTTATCTCGAGAAGTATTTTTGAAGAGAATAGCTAGCTTCTAAAATTTGAACCAATATATTATCAACAATAAATATTGCAATGCAATCAAGCTCAAGAAATCACATGGCTTCACATTAACAGATGATTTTGGAGAAGTTATGAAAGCATAATAGTACCTACAAATGTACATATGAAACCACCACTCTTATCATTGAATGTATAGGATAAATAAAATAGAATATCAAGAATAGGAAATCACAAGCATTAGCAAAAATAATGACCAAAATATATGGTACCCAAAAATCAAGGGCCAAATTCTAATTCCCTATTCCAAGAATTCAACTATCTATTTTGAGAGCATACTTTTATGTTTCATAATTTTTTCACGACCTACTCCCTCACATGGGTGGTCCACTTTGGTTCTATTTATCATTCAAAGATGTCATATGATGCATCATATTTCATACCATAAGATTCTCAATAAGTCAAGTCACTATTGTAACTTCTTATACATTGTCTATGTTGGCTTGATGATGATTGTAATGCATTCATCAATTGTTGTCATTGATGAAACACTCTCACACACACATGTGATTACATTGACTATCGATGTAACTTCATTGATTTACACTATTAACTGGTATGTTTAAGGTCTATCTCTAACTGGTACTTTGTGTAAACCAATATGTGCCTAAGAGATAACTTGTGGTTACATTAAGTCGGCATCAAAATGAAGATGAAGATGAAGATGAAGATGAAGAAGAAGATTTTAGGACATCAGTTCACATATTTTGTTCCAATCGGTATTGACTATTCTAACCAGTATCTATTTTTATGATGAGTTACCAGGACCATTTGTTTGGCGGTCATTTTTGTGATGAGTTATGTTTAATTGTCTAGATACACTGCACCTAGGAAATTATGTTCCTATGACCAACATAAGATTTGTATGTCTATTTAAAGACATCTTAGTGAATCATTTAAAGAGACAGGGAGCTGATATAGAAGAGGAGATTTATGCGAATACTGATTTGCATAAAGAGTGAAATCTTTTGTTAAAGAGCGATAAGTATTTATATGAAGAGCAATGTTGAATGTACTTAGAATGATCTCATCAAGGAAGTCTTGTGCTACTCGGAAAAGATCAAACCTTTCTTGTTGTTTTCTAATCATTACAACAGAATCAAATCCCCTAACCGGGTAAGGTCTAACAAGCTTCATTGTACAAATCCTCTAACAAGGTGATCCATTAGTTTGGATTATCAAATCCTCCAGCAAGGTTACTCTTAACAAGGTATAAGCTTCTAATCAAGCTTGGGATCTCTAACAAGACTCGCTCCTAGCAAAGCACTTTGTAAGACCTTAACCGGTCAGTTATCGATTAATGCAGATAGTTAACTTGTGAGTTCCATCTCACCATGGTTTTTACCTATTTGGGTTTTCCATGTATAAACACTTGTGTTATGGTGGATGTTCTACTTTATGTGGATGTTTTTATTTCATTTTGGATAGCATATATTTTGTTTAAATGCTTGGTTAACTTCATCTACTAGTTAGTGTTTGAAGTTGTGTTTGTTTTGGTGTCACTGATTCACCCCCCCCTCTCAGTGCCTTTCAAGACCATCAATTGGTATCAGAGCCTAACTTCTTTAAAGCCTAACCGCTTAGAAGGGAATCTTGAGACTACAATGGGGTATAGGAGCTACTTTGAGATGGTTAGAGAGCTAGAAGCTAGCAGAAATGAAATTAAATCCCTTAAGGGAAAATTGAAAGTTTCTCAAGTCAAAAGGAGAGAGCTATCTGAAAGACTACTGGAAATATCTGATAATAGTTCTTCATATGAAGCCAACATTGAAGCTTTAGCTGATGAAGTTGAAAAGGTGAACGGTGAAAAAATGAATCTAAGGAGAGAGCTAGAAGGTCTCACTATCCACATGAGTCAAGAACTGGAAGCCAGAAGAGTTGTGGAAGATATTATCAAGGTAAGAGATCAAGAGATCATAAAGATCAAATGGGAAAAAGATACTATACATGAGGACTTGATTGCTAAAACAGAAGAAAAGGATAACCTAAAGCTAGATCTTGAGTTGGCATCATCTCTGAAAGAGAACCTATCTAAGCATAATGAAGATCTTGTAAAAAATCTTACTGAAGCCAGTGAGAAATTGGAGAAGTTCATCAAAAGTTCTACCATGTTGAAAGAACAAATTCAATTACAGAGAATGAAGGTTGATATCTCTGGACTTGGTTTTCATACAATTGAAAAAGGTGAATCCTCTAATACAAAGAACAAAATTATTTCTAAAGGCAATAAGACTACTGGTAAGAAGGTTTTTAAACCTGTCTGCTTTTTTTGTCACAAGCCTGGTCATACTGCAAATGTTTGTAGAAACAAACCTAACAAAAATACAAATTACAATACTAATGCTAGGTATGTGTCTAGAAAGTTTGAAGGTCATTGCTACACATGTGGAATGTATGGGCATAGACATATTGAGTGCGGATATGGATCAAACAATCCTATACCAAACATGCATCCTAGACCAAATGGTGACTGGATAAGGAATTTTGATAACTGGGTAAATCAGAACTGACAAAGATCCTATGGCAACTGGTTTAGTCCATTGGAAATGGAAAAGGCAATAAATGTTGTTTGAAACTTTTGTAATAACCTTGGTCATGTGGCTATGAATTGCAGAAAAAGAATAGGAAGAGGAAATGCAGGACCCTGGAGATCATCTGGTATGGTCTGTTACCACTGCAACAGACTAGGGCACTTAGCAAAGTTTTGTAGATCAAGAAATAATAGACTGTTCAACTCCTTTAAGGATGAGAAAGGAAAACAAAAAGTTTATATCAAGCAAACCAGAGAAGATATGAATAAAATTTGGAAAAAGAAAGGTGATGGCTCACCTGGAGAAGAAACTGTTCCTTCACCTAGTGAAGAGAACCCAGCACCGGTGACTTAAGCCTGTCTAACATAGCCAATGGGAGCTTAACGGTAAAGCATCTCCAGATCTCTTGTAAAATGAGCAGGAAAGAATTTTTGATGACTTTTTAACATGTTATCAATCGATATTTCACTTGAGCAGTAAATAAAATTAGGGTTTGTAACCTAAAGTGTGAGCATTTATTACAATTGGTAAAGAGGATAAAAACTAGTTTTACTTTATCATTTTTACCCTAACTCTTTTGAAAAAGAAATTTGAAGCAATTGCAGAGCAGAACGAGATTGTCTTGTTGTCAATTGGAAAGTTGTTCCACAAAATCAAGCTGAATCGAAAGTTACAGAGAGGCGAACGAGTGTGCATTTGAACATTTCAACCGGGAAATAGAGCGACATGCAAGATACAAGGTATTTCTTTGTATACCACTTCAAAACTTGTTTATCTAGAATGGCATCTACTTCTAAGCTTGTAGAGAGGTTGATGATCACTGTTGAGCCTGAGTGCATTATCGCAAGTCCTGAGAAGTGTTGTGGTCAAAGGTGACTTGTCTAGCTATATAGATTGCAAAATAGAATATTTAGGAACTCTACACATCTATACTTAGCTGAAATCACTTTGTGATAAGAGCAGAAAGATTGAAACCAAATATGCTATGGTTTTTGAAAAAGGGTTTCATAATGCCGCATATTTTCTTGAAGATTTTGAGGATGAACACATAAGAATCATCTTGAGTTGAGTCCATAGAGAGAATATGTATTAGGAAAGGACACATACAATAACCAAGGAGGCTATTAGGGCTATAATGGGTTATTATTCAACCGACGAAATTCCCGTGTTAAGAATAATTTCAAAAGATACTGTCTTCAAGTTAACTGGTTCTACATCTGATATGTGTTCTTTCTCTATCAACACTATTAGAGACTCTGTGGTGAAACTTGCAGTAATGATGATAGGCTACCGGAGATTCTACCCTAGTAGACTTAATAGTGTTCCATCTGTAGCAATTCACACAACACATAGAATGATTGTTGATAATGCAGACTGTGATATTTGTGAAGCTATCAGAGACCAATTATTTCAAAATTTGAAATCCATTAAGAAGGGCAACACACAAATTTTCAAATATGGTTAGCTATTAGCCAGGTTATTTTTCTATTTTCAGAACTTCCTACTAGGTATTGGAGATATTGAATGGTCCAAGGAACAACCGATCAATGCATAGATCAAGAACAACATTAAGGCTGTGAAGAATACTTTTTCAGCTGCCATGAACAAGTATTTAATGAATTTCAGAAAAAGATGAGCATGAGAATGTGGTTACCTGAAGATGTGGTAAATCACTTTGCAAAGGACATAAACTTCACAATTACCACTGAGTTTTTCTTGATGCAAGCAATTGAACCCAGAGAGGAAGAGATGGAAGATATGAGCTATGAGGTTAATCATGATTTACTGGCCGGCTATGCTAATACCCTGTTAGCATTGCCTAAAGATAAAAAGAAGGCAAAATTGGAAATTGTGGTAGTCCAAGTTGCACCAACTGAAACCGACACTGCACCTGTAGCTAAAGTGAAAGGAAAGAAAAAGAAGTTTGATGAGAAATCTCCTATGAAAAAGACCACAAGGGTGACTCAGAGTGTCCTATCCAAGAAGGAACCAACACCTAAAGTATATGTAAAGAAGGAGAATGCACCAAAGAAGAGAAATTAGAAACTTATTTTGCAACCAGCGTCTGAGGATACAGATTCTGAAGAAGAACCAAAAAAGGAAAAAGCAACCGGTAGAACACCTAAGAAGGTAAAGGTAGTGCCAAAGGAAACTACACCTATAGATATTGCTACCTACAAATCTAACATAGTCTTTGAGAGGACATTGAAGTCAATAGGAAGAAATAGGTTTGATAATGTCAAAGAACATTTTGATTCTTTTACTGAAGATGAGCAGAAGCAAGTAATCCAACAAGTAATTACTTATTTGGGTCATTACAATAGATTTCCACATGATTTGGAGAAAGATATTTCAATTTCTTTGTATAATACTTTGTTAGATAAATGGGAGGAAGCAATTCAATTGGAAAAGAAGATTTTTGATGAAATATTTGTACACTATTTTCTCAATCTATCATCGGATGGAATTAGTGCTCTAATTGAGCAATACAAAGCATATTTTGATTTTAAAGTGAGAATATTGAAGCTTCTTAATGCAAAAAGGTCATTTGTGAGTTTAAGACACATCTGCTAGCTTATGTAATTAAAAAAAGGGAAGAAGTCATCCGCTCTAGCAATAAAGATGATACTACAAATGATGTTCCTTGACCAGAAATGGATGAAGAGGAAATTGTTCAAGCTAACGTAGTCTATCCAACCAAGAAGAAGGATGATTCCATTATTCTTATTGATGAAGATGTTCATGACATAGTAGACCTATCTGGAGACATTATTGCACCAAATATGGATCCTACTACAATCACTAAAGTACAGGTTACATTAGTTGAACAACCGGGCATTCAACTCATAGTGGACAATGAACCGACAACAGAACAACTGGAGAAACCCCAATCTCCACCAGTCATTGAGATTACTCAAAAGGAGTCGACTAAGGAAGCTATTACTCAGCAAACTGAAGATACCATAGACACGAACACAGAAAGAGCCATCATTAAGAGTGTATCCCCTGAACCGGCAAAGCAGAAACTACTTGATGATGATGATGAAGATTCTTTAAGTATCTCAAAACCTATTGACATGAACACCTTGAGTGCATCAGAAATGATGAAGATTGCTAATGTTATGCAATCTCAAGCACACAAGAAGTGACTGAAAGAGCAAAGGATTGAAGCAGAGATAATCCAGAATGCAATAGAAATTTTGTCTAGTTGACTACTGGAAACAGTTGTTGCACATCTTCCCACTCCCATCAGCAAACTTGGTCAGTTAGTTGTAGATGGATCTGATAAAATCAAATCACTTGAAGATGCTGCTCAAATGTTTGTTGAGAAGAGCCACAAGAAGATATATGGAGATAAACTAGCTAAGAACATTGAAAGTGGCGAAATGGCTTTATCTCATAATGGAAGCCTGTTGATGAAAGTTATTGAATCTGGAGGGAAGTATCTTGCCTCTACCTCCAATGTTACTTTCTTTTATTCTGATATTTCTAAGAGTCAAGTTGAAACCAAGCAGGAAATAGAAAGGTTATGCAAGGGATATGTCCCACTCCAAGACTCCATTCATGCCTTTAACCAGTCTATAGATTATTTGTATGACATATTAAATAGGAATGATAATGAGAAGGCTAAGAGATTCAGATCTCTAAGAGAGCTCAAAAGTCAGCTCACCTCATAGGTCGACATTCTTGATAGAGAGTACTCCAATGCAGAAGCTACTCTTGCTACTCTTGAAACCTGCATGCTAGACTCAATGGAAGAATTCTATTCCCAGTTGATGTCTACCTCTGAGTATATGGATAACATACTGGAATCATGGGAAAATTCTTTATCCCAGATGAAGCAGAGTTTCAATGATATTTTTATGAGACTAGCCAATGCTTGAACTTGTTTAAAATTGTAATATATGATGAACACTTTGATACATATTTTCTCTATATATATGTATATATTTTACTTTATCATTTTGGCATTGTTGTCAAAGGGGGAGTAATAATATGTATGTGTGTTTTTGAAATTTTTGTATTTATGCACGCATTAAGGGGGAGTATTGCATTAAAAAAAAGGGGGAATTTGAGTACATATGTATATATGTTGTGTATGCACACTTAGTGGTATTGTATTACTCTGGATTTTTTTTTCTCTAAGTGTTGCCATCAATGCCAAAGGGCGAGATTGTTGGCTTCATGATGATTGTAATGTATTCATCACTTGTTGTCATTGACGAAACACTCTCACACACACATGTGATTACATTGACTATCGGTGTAACTTCATTGATTTACATTGTCAACCGATATGTTTAAGGTCTATCTCCAACTAGTACTCTATGTCAACCGATACATGCCTAAGAGATAACCTATGGTTACATTAATTCAGCATCAAAATAAAGATCAAGATCAAGATAAAGATCAAGAAGAAGATTCCAAGACAACAGTTCACATATTTTATTCCAACCGATATTGACTATTCTAACCGATATCCATTTTTGTGATGAGTTACCAGCACTGTTTGTTTGGTAGTCATTTTTGTGATGAGTTATGTTTAATTCTCTAGATACACTGCACCTAGGAAATTGTGTTCCTATGACTGACATAAGATTTGTATGTCTATTTAAAGACATCTTAGTGAATCATTTAAAGAGAGAGAACTGATATAGAAGAGGAGATTTATGTGAATACTAATATGCATAAAGAGTGAAATCTTTTGTTGAAGAGCGATAAGTGTTTAGATGAAGAGCAGTGTTGAATGTACTTAGAATGATCTCATCAAGCAAGTCTTGTGCTACTCAGAATAGATCAAAATTTTCTTGTTTTCTAATCATTACAACATAATCAAATCCCCTAACTGGGTAAGCTCTAACAAGCTTCATTGTGCAAATTTTGTAACAAGGTGATCCATTAGTTTGGATTCTCAAATCCTCCAGCAAGGTTACTCTTAACAAGTAGTACTCTTAATAGGGTATAAGCTTTTAATCAAGCTTGGGATCTCTAACAAGATTCACTCCTAGCAGAGCACTTTGTAAGACCTTAATCAGTTAGTTATCTATTACTGCAGATATTTAACTTGTGAGTTTCATCTCACCGTTGTTTTTACCTATTTGGGTTGTCCACGTATAAACACTTCTGTTATGGTGGATGTTCTACTTTATGTGGATGTTGTTATTTCATTTTGGATAGCATGTATTTCATTTAAATGCTTGGTTAAGTTCATCTACTAGTTAGTGTTTGAAGTTGTGTTTGTTTTGGTGTCACTAATTCAGCCCCCCTCTCGGTGCTTTTCAAGACCATGAGTCTCAAATTTTATTGAATCTATTATAAGAATCTCGTGTCTTACAATAACATAAAATATTATTACTATATTGCATTATGTGCATATATAGTTAGGATAAGATCACATAGGTAGGTTTGTCAATCAACATGCACCTTTTTCTTATTTACCTAATCAACACTTATCTAATTTAGGTTGAGTTAGAGTCCTTTTATCATGTTAGTGAACATCTAGTTTTCTCCACCTATTATATATGTCTTATTTTAGCTAGATCAATCCATCATGGATGTCTAACTTCAATTTCCTCTTTTTATGCATTATGTTTCTCTATATAAGCACAATATTACTTGTGCTTTATAACCATAAACAAAAGCAACCATTGAATATTATTTAATACAATCATTATGTTAGTTATTTTCTCTATACCTCTTATTAGTTTTGTTTATATTTTCTTGTGGAAGGTTTGTTGGTTTGATAGTTCCTAGATCTATTCAATATTTCATTATTATTGTAAGATGTTCTTAAAACTTCTTATGCACATAATGAGATACATGATATGTGTCCAAATATCTCACCTCAAAGTTGGATGTTTCCTTTTCCATGTGAGAAATGATAAATAATAAATACAAATAATTTGATAATTTTGAACATTAAGATGCAAGATTTAAGATACCTTTTCCAACAAATACTATTAACTTTTATCTATTAAATATTGATGACTACTAATCACCCACTCATTTCAACGCTCTATTGAGCTTTAATAGTAGTGTATAATATCTCACCACTATTGTCCACACTATTTAGGCTCTTGTTAACATGGTAAAATTCATGACTTGTTATTTATGCTTTCACCTAATCTATTAAAAATTATCTTAAAATATTCCATGAAGGTTTCTATGATTTTTGGTATCAACTTCCTATCATTCTCATAGAGTGCCAATATTCCAACTAGTAGGAATCATTCCTCGTCGCACTCTTGGTGTAAAATGAGTATCATTAATACTTGCTATGCTACTCTTAAATCTAGAGATAGACATTAAAAAATGCTTCAAGATACCCTTGCATCAATTAATCTCGAACTTAGTCATCAAAAGATAAAGAAGTGTTAGAGTGGACTTGAGATGAAGTCCAATATTTCATTAACTATTTATATCTCCTTCACCTTTGGTAGGAATACCTATATCTTTTATGTTAGGTCTTGGAGCATTTAAAAATCAATTTAAGAGATTGAATTGAGGCCACTTCTTATATATCCTAAGAGTTGACTACAAAAAACTACCATATTTTTTGTTTGACTTTTTTATTCTCTTTTGTTAGCATATCAATATAATCCTTAATGGGCTCATCTAATGAATTTATGATTGAATTCCTCATGAAATTGAAAAACTACTTTTGTATCAATCCAACATATCCTTCTCATTCATATCATTTGCTTGATACCATTTTATACTTCCCTATTCCCTTATCAATATGTAATTTGACTAAGGTGCCATCAATGATTGACATCATTTAATTATAGGTCATTCATGTATATAGTCGCTAAGCTTGTATGATGAGAAGAAATAAAATGAGGGTTGTCTTGTCAAAGCACACATCATGTTTAAGACCGTAAATATGTCATTGATCCTTAACAAGATTTGTTTACTATTATAATTTGTTGGAGCATGATTGATACATATCTAATTACTTATAATCGACAAGTGAAATAAATCACAAAATTAATATATAACAAAACATTCCTTATTGATTACAAAGTTAATATATCTATTCCTATTTACCAATTTAACACACATATATATGTTACCTATCTAAAACAAGCTTCCTTGTCTGATCATAAAGTAAAATACACCTATTCCTCTTTATCAATTTAACATATATATGTACCTATCTCAAATGAACTTTCTAATCTAATTACAAAATTTAAATACACTTATTCCTTTTTACATATCTAAAATGAATTATCTTCTCTCTTTACAAAACTAAATACACATATTCTTCTTTATCAATTTAACTTATATATATACCTATCTAAAATAAACTCTCTTTTCTCATTTCAAAATTAAATACACCTATTCCTCCTTATCAATTCAACATATATGTACCTATTTAAAATGAGCTCTTATCTTATTAGAGAGTCAAATACACATTCCTCTTCATCAATTTAACATCTAAAATTAGCTCTCTTATCTGATTAGAGAGTCAAACACACCTATTCCTCCTCATCCATTTAACAAATATACGTACGTACCTATCTAAACAATACTAATATCACAAGAAAATGGACTCCACGGTTGACTTGTTGATTCAGTAATAGATATTCAAAAAGTTGTAAAGAATTTTATAATTCCCATATTTGGTGCCGGTTTAAGCTGTCTACTTAAAGATTGGTCAGCACCAGGCACGCGAAGAAGAGCGACGCAAGGATTGCAATTGAAACTGGTTGAATTCAAGTTGTGGCTCGCCGTTATCCATTTGGGGCAAAGCTGCAACAATGAAATATCAATACCCACTTGAGATGTCACGCTGTACCAATAATTCAATTCCCTCACCTCTGAAATAATGGAGTGCAATCCCTAAAATAATAAGTTGACCCAAACAGGCGGCTAATCACAACTCCAAACAGACCCACGTTACTCCCAACTTCCAAGCGTCGTCAGGACGCGGCGCCGATGCATTTCTTAACCCAAGAGGTGACTCTTCCGGATCATGGAGAGCCATTAAAAATATTTTGCCAGGTCAAATTGAGCTCAGATTCCATCAAATTTAATACGGGCAAAATGGTCTATTTAAGAGCATGGTTTCCCTAATTCAAACAAACAAAGAAACCACCTTTGATTGATTGCTTGATTGATTGAGTGATAAGAAATATGGCAGACCAAAGTAGGTCCAGTGTTGGGGGAAGTGTGGATATTGAAGCCTCTCCAGGAAATTCCATGCATGGAGTTACGGGAAGAGAGGCCGCATTTGGTTTCAGCGTGGAGGGGACTGAATCGGCGGCGGCGGGTGGAGAAAAGTTTAAGGTGGCGGTGGACTCGGAGCACAAGGCCACCCAATTCAAGCTGTTTTCTTTTGCGAATCCCCACATGAGAACTTTCCACCTTTCGTGGATGTCCTTCTGCACTTGCTTTGTCTCCACTTTTGCGGCGGCACCGCTCTTGCCGGTGATCAGAGACAATCTTGATCTGACCAAGCGGGATATTGGGAACGCAGGAATTGCGTCGGTTTCGGGTTCCATCTTTTCTAGGTTGGCTATGGGGGCTGTCTGTGATCTTTTGGGTCCCCGCTATGGCTGCGCTTTTCTCATCATGCTGTCGGCCCCCACTGTTTTCAGCATGTCCCTCATTTCCTCCGCTGGGGGATTTATAGTTGTGAGATTTCTGATTGGGTTTTCTCTCGCTACCTTTGTGTCGTGCCAGTACTGGATGAGCTCCATGTTTAGTACTAATATCGTTGGTCTGGCTAATGGCACTGCGGCTGGGTGGGGTAATATGGGTGGGGGTGCTACTCAGCTGCTTATGCCTCTTGTTTTCGAGCTCATTCACAGTAAGATCGGGTCTCCTGCTTTCATTGCCTGGCGCATCGCCTTCTTCATCCCTGGTACTCTGCATATTTTAATGGGTGTTTTGGTTCTCACTCTTGGACAAGACCTTCCTGATGGTAACTTCCGAGCGCTGCAAAAGAGCGGGGAGAAGGTCAAGGATCAGTTCTCTAAGGTAATTTATTCATCACCGTACATATAAATCTTTGATAGGCATAGATACACAATATGGAGATTAGTTTTCGTCATAATTTTTAAAATTTCATTTTATTGTGAATAAGATTTTTTTGGTCTGATTGGAGAGGTCATAAATGGGAACTTTATTCTTAGTGTATGTAAATAGGCCAGTACAATAGTTCAGTAGAGAGACAAAGCTATAACCACAATAATAGTCTAATAGAGGTACAATGCTTGCAGCAATATTTGTCCAACTAGGTTTTGGAGCATTAAATCACTATCATAAACCACATCATCTTTAATGTGAAAGTTCAAATTTGTTAGTATATAGAAGTGCAGGTGTATTGTTCATAATTACAATCATCATCTAGAACAATAATGCTGATGAACAATAATGCCACAATTTAACCATCAAATTATATAATGAATAACTAACTTTCACCATATTTTATTATCAATGTTTTTAGATTATAATATCCACTATACATATAAATCTTTGATGGGCATAGCTTTTGTCTATCTTTTTTAATTTATTTCTGTTGGTGAATACCGAGTAGCCCGTTAAAGACACAAAGCTGTAAGTCAAATGAAGGTTTTGATCTTGTAAGTACACTAGCAGAATGAAGGTTTGAAGTATTGAATCATTGACATTAATATCAACATAAAAAATTCAAACCATGATCGCAATGGTCCTCAATCACAATGACCTAATAAATCTTAAACTTCGATGATTATAAAAAACCCACTTCTGTGATATTCTAGTATGACATATTTTAATATCCTACAGGTATTCTGGTATGGCATTTGCAATTACCGAACGTGGATATTTGCACTTCTGTACGGATATACAATGGGGGTGGAACTCACAACAGACAATGTGATTGCTGAATATTTCTTCGACAAGTTCAACCTAACATTGCACACAGCAGGAATTATAGCGGCTACGTTTGGGCTGGCGAATATTGGGGCCCGGCCATTGGGTGGGTTCCTTTCGGACAAGAGCGCCGCCATGTTCGGAATGAGAGGACGCCTTTGGCTGCTCTGGATTTTGCAGACAGGAGGAGGGTTGTTCTGCATTTGGCTGGGAAAAGCAGGATCTCTTCCCCTCTCTATCGTCGCCATGATCGCCTTCTCCATTTGCGCGCAGGCAGCTTGTGGGGCAACGTTCGGCATCATCCCTTTTATCTCGCGCAGGTGAATTCAATACCTGTTTAGATTTCAAAAGCAATTGCATTTTTTCAAATTTACACATTGTTTGTTATTTAATATCAATATCAATGTTCGGAATAGTGATAATTTTTCACTGTCTAAATTGTGGAGTGTGATTGAAAATATCGATTTTAAATTCATTTTGATGATAGATCATGAAATGTGATTTACAATATTGATATTTTGAAATTTTTATAATTAAAGATCATGTGTGATCTACAATATTAATGTTAAATTTTTTTAATCTAACTCAATCAAAAACAGCTGTATCAAATTGAAAATGTGAATAATGTTAATGTATTGCACTGTAGGTCCCTTGGGGTGATTTCAGGCTTGACAGGCGCAGGAGGGAACTTGGGTGCAGGCTTAACTCAGCTTCTATTCTTCACAAGCTCAGCATACTCGACAGGAACGGGAATCACGTTGATGGGAGTGATGATAGTTGCATGTACAATACCTGTGTGTTTGGTGCACTTTCCGCAGTGGGGAGGCATGATCTTCCCGCCCTCCAAAGCCACCACTGCTACAGAGGAAGAGTATTACGGTTCCGAATGGTCTGAAGAAGAAAAACAAAAGGGTCTTCACCAGGGTAGCATCAAATTCGCTCACAACAGTCGCTCTGAAAGGGGATCTGCCAAAAGATCACATTCCATCGTATCTGCGCCCACTCCACCCTCTGCTTCCCCTCTTCCCCATGCCTGATCCTATTCCTCATACTCTCCAAAACTTTAGTAAACTATTTTAATGCTCTCAGAATTGGGTTTTATTATTCGCGAGAATTATGATATATATGTTCTCAGGATTGAGTTTTATTACTTGTGAGAGATATAATATATCATGATGCTATATATGTTTTGATGATGAGTTTTATTACTCGTGAGAGTTATGATATATATGTTCTAAGTATTGGGTATTGGGTTTTACTACTCATTATTAAAACTAATGCAAGAATATGTTTGCTGCTTATTAATTCAGACAAATCAAAGCTAGTGCATTGTTGTTCCTTCTTAGTAAAGACCTGGACTTCCAATCTGATTTGATTAGATTCTATTAACCAAAACTAACTTCATTAAGTGTATTTTGGTCTTTTCACGGTTCATTTAAAAATCTTTGATGATGTTTACTTTCAATGAGTTAGGAATTTTTAGTAAAAAAAATTATAAATGTTACTTTTATTTTTTTGGATTAAATATCATAAGGTCATTACATATCACCAGAATTGACTGAGAATATCAACATCAAGGCACCTCAGGAGGGTGCACCCATCAAAAAGATTATAATTCGAGAGTATCACCACATAAGGGGAGATGGTTACAATAATTACATCATATTATAAGAGCAAAAAGATCAAAATAAAGAGTCATAACAGACTATATGAAAGAAATTTCAGAATCTGGAGAAGAGTTGACTCCCACTAGTGAGATCCAAGCCACCCAGCCCATATCTCCATCTTGCCATACTTCCATACGACCATCAAGAATGTCCTGCTTGTGAGGGTGTGAGGTGTTATGGTGTATCAGGTCAGCTTCCTCCCGAGAAATTTCCATATGTAGATGTCTACGGTCCATCTGTCTCATGAAGGCCATTAGTGCTTGCTCAAATGCCACCTTTCTTGGTTCATCTCTCTCCCATGTGAAGCCATGGGATAGCTCTCTGGTGTAGACAATGGTGGCACCTTCCTTTATCCATTTATCAGACTTATCTGATTCTAGCTTTATAACCATAGTGACTTGCATTGAGATAGTATGAAAAATGAGTCTCCTAAGAGACTCAGTGAGGTGCCTTGTGCTGTTATTAAAGACATCATCATTACGGTATTTCCAAATGAGCCAAAGAATTTTTAAAGATAAACAAGACCAGAAGATATTTGTAGTTTTCCTACTGCCCTTAATGTAGCCTAAAACAACATTTATGATTTCAACACAATTAGCATCTAAATTTAGACCAAACAAGTTCCAGATTTCCTTTGCAAAATGACAGTCAAAAAAGATATGTTTCACAGTCTTTGGAATTCTACAAATCTTGCAATTTAGGTAGTTACCCTCCTTCTCCTTAATAGGGAGTTAATTTAATAGCAGTCTCCAATCAAAGAACTATTTTTTTGGTTCATTTGGAGTCATCCAAAATTTACCTAATCTATCTTTCCATACCCCAGGTTCCCAATTTAGCTCCCAACAATTATTTAGGTGAAGAAAAATGGTATATGCCTCAGTGAGGGATTCATAAATGTTTTTGGCTTTAAGAGAGGAAAGAGGTGTGCCATCAACCCAGCTAAGCCCAAAGAAGGAGAAGGGGGGGGGGGGAGAAAGGTGAGGTGGGGGAAGAGCATTGGCTAAGGCAGACTTAAGGATGTTATAGGTTCTGCTTTGGGATAACGAGATAGAGAAGGAAAGTTGCAGATCATCCCATGCTCTTAATTGGCCATTCTTCAAAGTAATTGATTCCCATATTGTGCCATTAAGTGCAGAGCAGCCTTGAAGAGCTACCAATGGTTTTCCATTATATATTAGATTCCATTAGATAGATCTATCACTAGTGACCTAGCCCTATCTATTTCCCTTCAGATTGTACTGTACCAAGTGTTTCACTTGTTCCCAAGCCTTCCATAGGGACTTAAAGACCCCTGATCCAGCTGGGGTTACATCTATCTGTCCAAGAAGAAGGTCAATCATGGGGAGGTCTTTCCACTTCTTGGCTTTATTTGGAATTGAGGATGATATATTATTTCTTATTAGGACTTTCCATGGCTCCTCACCATCTATGGCTTTGAGGATCCATTTGGAGGTGAGGGCTATCCCTTGCATTCTAAGATCTTTTAGCCCCATCCCACCATGCAGTTTGTGCATAGTACACCATTCCCATTTCACTGCATGTTGCTTCCTAGTACCTTTCCCATCTGACCAAAGAAATTCCCTTATCTATTTTTGGATATGGTTAAATTGATAGTTCTTGAAGAGCCAGGTAGTGGAGAAATAGATATTATATGATGCCAAGATCTTTTGACAGACATAAAATCTTCCAGCCTGAGATAGATAGTTCCTATTCCATTTAGAGAGTTTCTTCTCTATCTTATTCCTTACCCATTCCCACATTTCTTTTAGATTTGGAAGGATAGAGAATGGGATACCTAGATATTGGAAGGACCCAACCAATTGAGAGAGAATTTTGAGAGCCTGTCCAGAGGGCTGTCATCCTAGCCAAGTAGGTTAGATTTGTGCATAGCAATCTTACTTCCAGAGGCAATGCAAAAAACATTTATATTTTCCAGCAGGGCAGTAAGGTTTTCTTCATCAAGTTTAATTAACATTGTCGTATCATCAGCAAATTGGATATTACATATTTCCTTATTATTAGGTAAGGATATTCCCCTAACAAGAGGAGTGATAGAGGAGTCTTTGAGTAAATAGAACATTGCATCAACAACTATGACTAATAGTGCAGGGGCTAGGGGGCAACTTTGCCTTATTGACCTGGATAGTGCAAATTTGGGGGATCTCATTCCATTCACTTCAACTGAGGCATTAGCATCACATAATAGTGTTTTGACCAGTTTACAGAACCCAGGGGGAATCCTAGAGTTTGGAGCATCTGAATAATATATTCCCATTCAATTTTGTCATAAGCTTTCTCGAAGTCGATGAGTAACATGGCTCCATTCTGTCTTGTTTCTTTTTCCCAATGAAGTGATTCCCAACATGTGATTAAGTTCTCTAATATATAGCATCCTTTGACAAACCCTGTTTGTGTATTACTGATAATCTTAGGTAGAATATTTTCCAATCTGCTTGCTGTCAACTTTGCTAATATCTTATATGATACATTTAACAGTGTAATGGGTCTCTAGTTTTTAACAAGGGTTCTATCTCCCTCTTTGGGAATGAGTTTGATCAGACCTTGGTTTATGTTCTCACCCAGGGATCCCTTGTGAATAGTCTCAGAATATAGCTCATGGAGATCATCTACAATCCATTCAACATTATCCTTGTAAAATTCTACTGGGAACCCATCAGGGCCAGGGGATTTGTCATTACTGAGGGCATCTATATCTTCTTTGATTTCTTCTTTGGAGATAGCTCCTTCAAGAATCCTACTATCTTATTTATCAAGGAGTTTGGAGACTAAAGACATGATTAATTTCCTTGCATTTTCCTGTTCCTCCCTAACTAGTTCTGTAGAGAATAATTGCTTGTAGTACTGAGCAAAACATTCTAGAATTTCATTTGGTTCAGAGAGGTTTTTATTGTCTTCCCATATGGAGTCTATATTTTCTCTTGCTTGTTTCATTTTAAGCATCTAGAAGAAGAACTTGGACCCCCGATCCCCAGAATCTAACCAATTAAGCTTAGCTCTTGCTCTCCATCCTTTAATTTTTTGGCTTTGTAGCCTTCTAAGATCATTTTTGGCCCTGATTAGTTGACAAGTGAGTGTTGCATTTTCCAGATCCCCTTGCAGTTTAGATTTTGCCACTTGTAGTGCATTGTTCAATTGCATCTCAGTTGCTCTGGCATCCTTACGTTTCTTTTTACCTACCACCTGACAAAGTGAGGTCCAGGTTGCAATATTTTAGTTCCACCTTTCAATGTTTGACAACTTGTTGTTTCCACATTTGTTATACATTCTGACCAGGTATAGTGCACACTTAAGATCACCATCCTTTAGCAAGATAGTGTTCATTCTAAAATTCAAGTTAGGGCTTGGAAGGGCCATTTTACTATTAGTTATCTTTATCCCAATCATAATGGGGTGATGATCAGATAAAGTATATGGTATGACAACATACTAAACACCTTCCTCATTTTTAATAATTTCAAAACAATCCCTATTGAAGTAAAATCTATCTAGCCTACAGCACACTCTCTTATTGTATTGTTGGTGGTTACACCAGGTGTACCATATTGAGTTGTGTTCTCCTTTTTTACCTACTATTGGGTCAAGCAACCTCATTTTATTGACCATCCTCTCCTAGTGTATCCTCTTTGCTCCTTTCCATCCCACCTTATTCCCTCCTTGTTTGTCTTATGCATTGAGTACCATATTAAAGTCTCCTCCCAAGAGCCAAGGGATGTCTTCTATTTTTGTAATCCATTCCCACATCTCCCCCCTTTCTCGGTAGTCAGTAGAAGCATATATTGAGCAGAGACCAAATGTCTTATTTTCATTCTGTATTATTACCCATACTGCCCTATCACAGGGGGATTGTCCCCATTTGAGAATCTTGTTCTTCCATTTAGGACTTAGCAATATTGTAGCTCCACCCTTACCCTTAGGGTGTTTGGTGAAGAAGGGGGTGGCTTCCCTCCAGATGGATTTTAGCCCAATTTCTAGAGAGAATCCTACTAATTTTATTTCTTGGAGCATAAGGCAATCAATTTTGTTGTACATATTTAGGAATCTTTTGACCACATATTTCCTGTCAGGGGCCTCTAATCCCCTGATGTTCCATGAGATGGTTTTCATCATTGGGGGGTTGCTTCAGAGTTGTCCCCTAGGGTTTTAAACCCTTCAAAATATTTGGGTCATTCCTTAGATTTAGAGAGGTAGCTAGCATCAAAGGCCACAGTTGATAGTGGTCTGCCTCTTTTTTTTCTGAGTTTAGAGAGCTGATCAGGTCCTAAGGAAACTTTCCTAGCTGAATTGTCTTTACTAACTCTAGGAGGTCTTTTCCTCCTTTTTTTGTTTTGTTATATTACCAGTTTGTTCTTCTCCCCCACCATTGGTTCCAACCTCAAAGGTTCTAAGATAAGGGGAGAATGTATTTTCCCTTTCAATATTTTTATTCATTGTTTCAGCCAACTGTAACCCTGGATCAGTACCATGCCCTTTCTCAAGGGGTTGGTCAGAAGGAGAAGTGATAGTCTCCACCTCCCCATCAGTGTTATTAGAGGTTTTTTCAGTAAGATTTATCTCTCCTCCTTCCTTAGCCTCCACTGGAATATTTTCCATATGATGGACACTCATATCCTCTGTGGGGGCATTTACATTAACTTTAGGTCCAAGAGGGGAGTGACTAACCTTTTCGGTAGCACTGGTGGCAACCTAAGTACCACCATCTTCCCCTTCGATCAACTCTTGGAGGAAGGGTATGGTACATGATTCAATTTCCTTTTTTTGATTAATTAATGCTAATTCTAGTTGTTTTCTATGTTCTACAGCCATCTTCATCTTTTCAAGAACAATTTGCTAAGCATTTTGCTTCCTAGGTTCACCAGTAGGAATGGAGACTGTGTTCTTATCTAGTTCTAATACATCAAGTTCACTAGTAGCCCGATTAGCTTCTTTTAATGCCAACTGATATTTGAGAATAACTTTTGCAAGAGGCAAAGTGGATGGGCAAGGGAGGGTTTGGGGTTGAGACAAGGGGGGAGAAGGATCAGATGAAGGTATAGATTCAACAACCCTTGGTTGGGGGGGAGGGTCAAGAGGTGGGGATGCAGAGGGAATAGGGTTAGTCTTATTAGCTTCTTCCGACTCCGAGTGAAGGCGGGTTCTGCTAGAAGTCTTCTTGAAGGAGGCACCATTTTTTCTCACCATCAAAGGGCAATTTTTTAGGTAATGTCCACTTCTTCTACATCTATGGCATGCATTAATCCCTCCTAAGTATTCTACGGGGCACGATAAGAGTTGGTTTTCAATACAAATGTCAATACCAAAGGGGAGGGTTACTCTAGGGTTGAATGCAATGAGAACCCTCGCATCCATGTGAGGTAGTAGAGAAGCCGAGGAATCAATTTTAATAACCTTTCCAAGTGGCTCCGTGATTTTAGAAATACAGTTCCACAAAAAAGGGGGGACATTTTTAATAACTACCTATTTAGGGTTGGAGAGTGCCATTATTTCTTCATTACAAGCAAGCGGAGTCCAAGGAATGGCCCTAAAACAGGTGTTGCCTATACTCCAAAATTGTTTTTCAATAACCTTCCTTTGCATCTCTTTATCATTAAAGAAAATAAGAAATAAACCTTTTTGTAACATTCTGCAGAACGAAAACTGAATCCAAACTTAATAGACCAAGTATCCTGAAACCATTTATTGAGATATTGTCTAGATGGCATTTTATCTACATCAAGGGCTGCTAAAAAAATCGCGGGAATCCCTAAGCGTAGCAATTTCTTTAGAAATACATTCAGTCATAGAGGAGTTAGGTTTAATGATGACTCTCAGGGCCGAGGCAACCTCACCTTCTTCACAATTTGTTGTTGCATCTTGGATTGTCTCTAGTTCGAACCTCGCCTCATCTGGAAAGGTCGCGCGGAGCCCTTGAACAACTTCAGTGAAGGTTTTTTTGCCATTGATAGGGGTTTTGTGAGTATTATGCCCTTCACCATCGGTTTTTCTCTCCATTAAATGAGGCACGAATAGAGTTAATGCGGGGGCCTCCCACTAGGACTGGGAGCCCCTGGGCAGAGAGCTAACCTGCAGCCAAGGACCGTTTGTGTACCTTGGTTGCAGAGCTCCCTCTCCCACTTTTTCCAATAAAAAATATATATATATCTTAAACGTTACTTTCAATGAGTTGGGTATTTTATAATAATAATTAGATCGATATTTTGGTAAATGTTATTTTCAATTAGTTGGGTATTTTATAATAATTAGATTATTTTAAGCAAATTTTTTATAAGATGTATATTTATTTGTTATATTTTGAAATCAATTATTTGAAAATTAGATGTTTTAAACTGATTTTTAGTCTTGATTAAATCATGTAAATTTGTTGTTATGGATATCTTATCTATTTTAGCAACAATCAAGTATTGATATAGTATTATATTTGTTATAGTTAATTATTTCTTAAAGATAGGTATTGTTGTATGTAAATAAGACTATCAATGTATTTGAAACAACCAATCTCTTTACCCCAATATGTTAGAATAGTTTTTTGAAGATTCTCTTACGGTTTCCTATTTTTTCCTTTATTCGTAGATAGAAGTAATTTTTACATTATCATTTTGATGATAAGTATTAAAATTAAGTTTATTCATTCAAACAAATGCTATTGAAAAATGGACGCCATCAATTTATCTTTAAAAGTGATAATTTTAAAAAGAATTCAAATATATTAAAATAGGTTTGATTTATAGTTATCTATTGAATCATAGATGACATAATTTAATATGTAGAATATCATTCAACATTAGTAAATACAATTATTATTATGCTTGTTTAAATTTTTAAGAAAACTTATTCAATGAAAAAAAATAACACTTTATTTCTTTTGCAAAAAAGTACTTGAAAAATACTTAAAAATAAAAATGATAGTTATGAAAGTAATTAATCATAGAAACTTAAAGAAATTGAAAGAATTCTTTAAATTTTATGTTTGGCTTGTTGCTTGAAGATCTACTTCTACAACATTTATTTTCTAAATGATCTAGATAGTGTTAGATCTTAGTATAAACAGATTTATTTTTTATTTTTTTGATGTTATATTATACTTTTTTTTTGGAACATCACACTCAATGTGTAAATGTATATGCAAGTGGAGTTGATTCACTTCTTCAACTATAATGCCTCTAATACTTAATATATTTTTTTTGTTGTATACATGAAAACTTAATGTGGTGTCCTCTCTTTGAAAAGAAACTTTGATTCTTGTAACCTTATTAAATGACTTTTTTTAACTTGAATAAATAAATTAAAATGATGAAAAATCTACCCTTGAAATGTCTTCGTCTTTGTTCTCTAATTATATATTCATATCTTTTAACAAGTCAACTGGGAATTTAATAATAATTATATCATTTTCAGTAAAATAATTATTAGATACATGTTTGCATTATTATTAATATTATAAAATTAGTTATCAGAAATTGGATGTTTTCATCCCATTTTCAATTTTAATTTGAACTATGAAAACTTATTTAAAGAATTTCTTACCAATTCTATCAACAATAAAATATTGATATAAATATAATATTATAGTTTTTATATAATGATTATTATTCCATGAAAAAAGACTATCAATGCACTTGAAACAATCAAACACTTTTTTGAACATTCTTTGAGGATCCTCTTACCAATTGATTTAACTCTATACTTCAAATTTATTAATGAATTATTCTCTTTCAAACTATCATGAATAGAAGTAACTTGTACATTTTCATCTTGGTGATTGATATTAAAAATCAATTTATTCATTCAAATAATACTATTAAAAATGGGTGCTATCAATTTATTTCTAAAATTGATATTAAAAAAATTCAAATATCTTAGAATAGGACTTATTTATATTTCTATTTAGCCATAAATAGAATATTATAGTATATGGAATATCATTTGAATTTAATAATATAGTTATTATTATTCTTGTTTAATCTTGTAATAAATTCATTAAATACACACTTTTTGTATTTCACTTTTTTTTTTAAATACTTGAAAAATACTTACAAATAAAAATGCTACAATTGTGAAGGTAATTCTGTAAATCTTTTATTTGTCTTATTTCTTGATATTTATTTCCACAACACTATAATTTTCAAATGGTCAATTTCTTCAACATTAAATTTTTCAATTGGTCATCCAGATGGTACCATCTTAGCGAGAAAAATTCTTTATTTTTCTATTATATTTTTATTGGAGAAAATTAATGATTTCAAGTGTATACAAGTGAAGTTCCTTCACTTATTTAACTATACTACATCTAATTTTTATATGTAAAAAGCAAGAATTTCATTACAATCTCTTTGTGGAAGGAAACTTTGATTCTTGTAACATTTTTTAAAAACAAAAATCAACTTAAATAATGAGTTACAATGATAAAGAATCTATTATTGAAATATGTTCCTCTTCATTCTTCTCTCCTTCCTTAATAATTTTGTGTCTTTTTTTATTACCAGATCCTTCCTTGCTTTTCCCTATTATAGTTACATACTCATATCTATATACGATAGGAAAAGAAAATAATAAAATAATAAAATAATTCATAGTATGAATGGTTCAGATGTATACTATTTTAATTTTGGAACACAATTATAAGACTTGTATTTCCATGTTTTAGTTGCAATCATGTTAATATTTTTTAGATTTCAAATAACTTACCTATTAGGATAATGTAGTGGTATATTTTTAACTATTAAAGTAATGTAGTGGTATATTTTTCTTCTTCAAGGCACTTGAATTGTGCATGTATAAAAATAATTATAAAATAATATTTTCATTATTGTGATGATTTCTTGGAATGCAATTATAAAGGTATAAATAAGTTCATTTAATAAAGACATAATGTTTGTTCTCTTCATTAGGTATTGAATTGGAACAAATGTGTAATAAATCAAAATTTAATGAGAAATAAATATTTTCATTATTGTGATGATTTCTTGGGATGCAATTATAAAGGTATAAATACGTTCATTTAATAAAGACATAATGTTTGTTCTCTTCATTTGGTATTGAATTGGAACAAATGTGTAATAAATCAAAATTTAATGAAAAATAATATATAATAATCTAGTGTCACAAATTACATTATCTCAAGGAATCATTTGTCTCGAACCTATCAAAAGATCTTAAAAAAACCTTTCCTTTCCGTCTAATCATCCATTTAGAGTGAGATACACTCCCACCATTTTCCTTTAAAGATCATGCAATTTAGCTTCTACCCAAGAGTATGTCCATCAAAATCTACCCATACCAGTACCCAATTTTTACCAAGATCAATAAATTAACTTAGGAAATTGCACGCAATGGGTTATTTGGCCTAGCATTAATCCTTACTCCTCCCCAAACTCACTGGAGTGAGAAAAGATAAATTTCACTACCCTTGCATCAATTTTTGAGACTTAAAAAATCACTATCAAGGATTAATTCTCTATTTTATTGGTTGATGGGATTTTATTTGAACTTCATAATTCTCCAAGATAGATTTATAAAAGAAAAGGATATAAAAGAAAAGGACATTGGAAAAAGAACATTTTGCACTCACTATGAGAATTATAAATTTCTTGTCATTCCACTTGTCCTCATTAATGTATTGGACATGTTTTAGAGTAAATGATAAAGGAGGTTTTCTACCAACTCCTTTTGCAATTAATTATAGTCTTTTTTATGATATCCTTATTTATAATACTACATATTAAGAGCACCTCTGAAGATTGATCATGCCTTCATGTAAGCATAGATTCTTGTATTACATTGTTTAAAGCACCACTTCTTTCTTCTTCTTTTTTCATAATTTATGGTTTCTCCAAGAGGGTATGCATTGAAAAAAATTGGATAAAAAATGGTATCTTGTGAAAAATATGATGTTTTGAGTAATTTCAATTTTAAATAATTAAAAATAAATTCTTATAAAAAATATTTTTTTATATGCATCAAACTATTAAGTAATCAATGTGAAAAAATATGTATTTTTCTCTTTTTTATGATATCTCATCAACCTCACTTATTTTAAAATTTTCATATTCTACTTTTAAATTTATTAAAAAAAAAATCCAACTAATTTTAAAAAGGTGAAAAAAATTGTAAACATAAACTACATTAAGAGTTTAAATTTCATTACTTTATATTATTGTAAAATTCAAACTTAAATATCATTTTTAGTGATTCGAAGTTGAAAATTTGTAGTTATGTTGATCGTTTCCTTTTATAAAAGTGCACCATACAAATCTATAATTTTAACCACATATTTATTTCTTCTTTCATGTGATTCTATTTTTTTCATCCTTCTAGAGTTTAAAACTTAGATGGCAATCTAATATTTTTTGGTTTCTACCTTTTTATCATCCTTTCCAAATTTTCAAAGTGAAAGGCTATATATTGTAAATCTCTCTTTCATTTACCCATTTAGACTTTGAATATATATATTCTAGAATGTTGTCAATCATATTTTTTCATTTAATTTACTTTCATCTTATTATTCATTGTATTCATTATTGGATAGATTTAGTTTTGTGTAATATTTATTAGATCTAGTAAATCATTTTATTAAATGTAGGATCCAAATATTTTTCTGTAGTATCATTTCGAAGCTTCTCCCTAGATAGTTTTTTAAGGTGAAAGCCACCCATTACAAATAGATATGTTATTCCCAATAAATTTAGATATTTTTAAGCTTATTAAAATATGTTAGAAACTAACTATTCTCTTCTTAGAGAATCATTCATGTAAAATCATCAAGATATGCATAAATTGGTCTAATAGAATAAAATCACTGGGGAAGACAAATATTATAAGACAATACCATTACAATTGATATGTATCTAACTATCAAATAATAGCTTAAAATTATATATTATTTTGACTCCCTTTCTTTTTAGATACCATGCTCCTTTTTTATAAGAATTTAAATCGATATCACATCAATTCTATAGTATCATTGTTAAGAATTAAAAATAGTCTACATATATAATTTATCAAATAACAATCTTAAAGACCATCTACTCAAACCTATATTTATACAATAGAACATAAGGGAGAAAACATTATCACTTGTGACTTTGTTAAATGAAACCTTTTTTTATCTGTATAATCATATCCCAAGATATCACCATAATAATGAAAAAAAAAATTATTATTATTTTTACTATATGCACAATTCAAATGTCTTAAAGAAGAGAAATGTGATACTATACTACTTTAAAAGACAAGTTATTTATGATCACATGACCCTAAATATTATTTACCTAAACATCTTGAAATCTAAAAAAAAATATTAACATAGTTATAACTAAAATAAATATAATGCATTCATATTATGAACTATTATTATTTTTTCCTTTGTTTTCCTTATTATATAAGCACATGACTATATAGTTAGAGCAGGGGAAAGAATAAGAAAAAAATTTACAAGGAGAGAATAATAAAGAGGATCAAATTTCAAGCATATATTCTTTATGATTGTAATTCATTTATTCATGTTGAATTTTTTTTTAAGAAAAGGCTAAATTTTATGAGGGAACAATAAAGAGGAACAAATTTCAAGCATATATGCATTTATTCATGTTGAATTTTTTTTAAAAAAAAAGGCTAATTAGAGACATTGTCATGAGATCCTTCTCTTTGTACATAGTAAAATTAAAAGTGTTATACAAAAAATAAAAATGAAGTGAAGTGGATTCACTTGAACACTTGACATTACTAGATACTCTACAATAATAAAAATATAAGAACAAGGAAAAATGGAAAAAAAATTCTAAGATCTAATACCATATTGATGATCATTTAAAAAATTAAATGTTGAGAAATAAATTTTCAAGCAACAAGCCAAGCATGAGATTTAAAAAGAAATTTTCAAATTTTTTTTTGCTATTTACATGTTCAAACTACCTTCATAACTAACATCTTTATTTGTGAATTCTTTTCAAGTATTTTTTTAAAAATCTTCAAACTAAAGTACAAAAAATGTATTACTAATTAATTTTCTTATTTGATTAATCAAGCATAATAATAATTACATTATTAATTTCAAATAATATTTCACATATTAGAATATTCCATTTATGGTTCAATATATTAATATAAATAAATCCTATTCTAGAATATCTTTAGATTTTTAATTATCACTTTTAAAGAGAAATTGATAGCACCCATTTTTCAATAGAATTATTTTAATGAATAAATTGATGATTTTAATACCAATAATCAAAATGAAAATGTAAAAGCTACTTCTATCTATAATAGTAATACATGTCAAGTGTATAGTGAAAAGAACTAGCAAGAGGACCCTCAAAGAATATTCAAACATGTTGGATCAAAGTGTTTGATTGTTTCAAGTGCATGATAGTGTTTTTGGATGAAATAATAAAAATGACCATTTGGAAATAATTTAATATAAAAAATACAATATTATATCAATGTTTGGTTGTTGATAGAATATATAGGAAATCCATGACAATAAATTTATATGATCTAAATCAAATTGAAAAATCAAAGAAATGCCTAATGTCTAAATAACCAAAATCAAAGTATTAAAAATAATTCAAACATATATCTAATATAAATTTTGTTGAAAAGGTCTAATTATTATAAAATTGTTGGTGCAGGAGCACCTAGTCATGCTTTACTCTCTATTTTTAGTATTTTCATGCTTAAGTGTTTGTAAGTCTTTTAATAGGTTTTGAATGTTGTAATAGATTATTTTTAGTCATTTCATGAGTGTTTGATCTCATTTTGTGCTTGAGAGATCAATTTTTGCTTCTTAGGGCTTGAATTGTCAATTTTGTGCTTCTAGGCTTAAAAGGGCTAATTTGTGGAAAACTTCCTTATAGGCTTAGGCATTATTTGGAAAGAATTGAAACCTGTTTAGGGATTTTTTTAAATCATTTATAGGTGACTTTTGAAGGTTGGTTGTGTTAGGTTGCTCAAATTGCCATTTGGAGCAACACAAGTTGTCATTTTGCTTGTAAAAGTTGTCATTTTAGACACTTTTTTGTAAAAAGAAGACAAAAATGCCTTATTTCCATACAGGAATTTATAACTATCTCAAAATACTATATATATGCCTCCCTTTTCTTTTTATATGGTTGGCTTTTGTACTTTCTAACAAAAATCAGTTGAAAGGGCAGCAATTTCATGTTTTTCTCTCATCTTTTGACTCCATTTGTATAGCAGTCCATATTGGGAATCCTTATTTTTGTACTGTACCTTTTGGGAAGTTATTTTATTATATATTAAATTTTCCTCATGTAATTATATTTCAGGTTTTGTGTTTGGAAGTTGGTTGTACAAAAATAGTTTCATTTTTGCGCTTTGGTTGCCCTACCAAGGGTTTGGGCCACAAAAATGCATCAACTTGTCTAAATCTAGGTTTGGGATCCCATGGATGGACTTAGATAGGTTTTATTTCACTTCTATAGTGTAAAAAATTCACATTTTTTCCAGGGCTGTGAGAAAGAAGAGTTTTTGAACATATGCTAGGCAAATTGGTGATGGATTTGGCTAGCAATGTGAGTAAGACCAAACGTGTTTGTGCTCAAGACCAATTTGAGTAAGCAAACTTGAGGAAAAGGTTTGCACTAGAATTAAAGGGTTTTTTTATGCATTTGTAGTTCCAAACAATTTACTTTTCATTTTGCAAGTGTGTGTTAACTCTAGTTGGCAGCAAGCATACACTTTCTAGATTTATGACAGTCAAAATTGGTCTCGGTGCAGAGATGATAACTTTTTATTGCACCATTGGATCTTTATAATTTTTGGATGCGTTTCTACTAATAAATTTTTCTAAACCTCAAATGAAGAGATTGGACTATTCTTTCTGGTTTAGAAGTTATTAATATTTGAGTGTGTTGAAGTAGTGGTTGGCAGCAAGTACCCAGTTTTGGGGAATTTAATGTATTTTTGAATCCAACGTTGATTGATGACCATATCCATGCTTGGGGATCTTTTTAAAAGTGCTAAAAATGTTTCTTGGAGGTTTTTACATGCTTTGGTCAAGTTTTTCATGAGTTCTAAGCCTTCAAAGTGTAGAAAAATAGTGAATTAGCAGCGGCAGTGCATTTTAACAGTCATTTTATTGTTGTATGGCAAGTGTTTGTTATAATGTCATGAATGGAAGTGTTGAATAAGTGTTATAAATGATGTGGCAGAAGATATACAAGATTTTAGAAGCTTGTTGTGGGATTTAGAAGAGACTTCCTTTGTTTCATGTGCAAAACCCTCTTTTCTTGCCTAAAAATGTGGACAGTAATTAAACCACCTTCTCAGGAGCCAAGACCATAAAAAAAATTGATCTTGGACCTTGTTGACATCATCCAAGGAAGGTTTCATTATGGTGATGGTCATTGTTTCCCTATGCAAGAAAAATCCACCCAATTAGGCCTCCATGGGTTAGTTGCCTTTTAGCCTTGTTTTCACTAAAAGTTGAATCCAATCTTCCCAAGGGTGTAAGAACCTTCCAAAATTGTGAAAAGAAGTTGAAAGACACACAATGGACATATTCCAATCAATTTTGACAATTAAGACATAATTTTGGAGTTTGGACCTATGGTGGAGTATTTGAGTAACTTGAGGAAGCAAACTAGAACAATGTTGCATAACATACAATAGGGTAATTGTTTGAGGAGTACTATGGGTGTTGGGGTTTTATGTTGCCAAACAATGATTGAAAACATAAGAAAAGTATATCCTTGGGTCCACTTTTCAAATTAGACCAATTCAGATTGATTGAGTAACTTCTCACTCAATCTCTCTATCATAGTGGTATCAGAGCCTGAGTAAAATTTAGGTGAAAAGAGAAAACAAATTGAATTAGGATCAGTAGAATCCTTAGAAGAAAACATGGTGACTAATGTTGATTTATCCAAGAAGGTCGAAGACCAAGAAGAAGAAAATAGAGGACTCGGAGAGAGGTTGGAGCAACTAGCAATGAAACTAGTTGAAGTAGAAGTCAAAACTAAAGAAGTCCATGATAAGGTTGGAGATAAGGGCAAAATGGTGGCAATAGAAGATGAGGTTCCCATACCTGACCCTGTTATTGAACAAGAACCATTCTTGAAGGATTTGAGAGCTATGAGTGGTAAAACCTTAGAGGGAGTGGCTCTTTTTAGTGGAAAGATGGATCCAGATGCTCTTGTAGAATGGATTGAAGGCCTAGAAAACCATTTTGAATGTGATCGAATAACTGAAGCACAAAAGGTTAAAGTAGCAAAATCAAGGTTGAGAGGGGTAGCCTTAACTTGGTGGAATTTCACCCAAGATGAAAGGGTGAAAGAAGGTAAGCAACCAATAGCCACCTGGAAACCAATGGTATCCAAAATTAGAGAAACCTATCTTCTCAAGGTCTATGAAATATAACTACATAGAAAAAGACAAAACTTGAGGCAAAAAGATTTAGATATCAGTAGCTACAGTAAGGAGTTCCAAAAACCATGCATGAGATCCAAGTTAGTAGAGGATGAGAGTATAAAAGTAGCAAGGTATTTGAACGGATTGAGATGGAACATATAGGAAGATATGAGTTTGTTATGTCCACAAATAGTACACAAGTGTTATCAACTAGCACTTAAAGTGGAAGAGAAGATTAAGAAAAAGAAAGAACAAAGCAACATAGGTAGAGGTAGGGATAGAGATGGTAGAGGCCATAGAGGAAGTTTTGGTGGAAGAGGAGGTCAAAGGTCCCAAGCAGAATCCAAACTTATTGAGCAAAGTAGGGATTCATATAGCAAGAGCAGCTATAGAGGAAGGGGATCTAGCAACCCAGGTAGATGTAGATCTAGTGGACCAAGAAGAGGGTCCTACTTCTCCACCATAAAATGCTACAATTGTCAGAAGTTGGGACACCCTGCCTACAGATGTCTAGAGAAATCCACCTCATCACAAGGAGGTGAAAGAAAAGTACATTATGTGCAAGAAAGTACAGCAAGAACCAAAGCTCATGAAGTGAGCTTAACATCATAAGATGGTGAGAGTTTGATGATGAGAAGAGTTTTGATAAAGGAGCCAATCAAGGAGGAACCTATTCAAAGAAGGTCATTGTTCAGAATTAAGTTCAAGATTATGGGAAAGGTATGCAAGGTGGTCAGTGATTTAGGATCCACAGATAACATAGTTTCAAAAGAAGTAGTGAGGAAACTCAAACTAGAAAGAATCCCTCACACACATCCCTATAGAGTCACATGGTTGAATAGAGAGCAGCATGTTCTTGTCAATGAACAAAAATGGGTAGAATTCACCATAGGAGGGTATCAGGATAAGATCTTATGTGATATTCTTCCAATGGATGCTTGCCATCTACTTCTTGGTAGACCTTGGCAATTTGATAGGAAAGCCATACACAATGGTGAAAAGAACTCCTACTCATTTCAGAAAGATAGTGTTGCATACAAAATTGTCACAACCCTCCTTTATCACTTTTGATTTGATACAATTTCTATTATATCTTTTTGTGTGGTTGAGATATTGAATATGGTTGAATAAATATTATAAAAGGTTAAATAATAGACCCACATACACACTTGGAGAATATAGTTTAAATAGGCATTATTTATTTATTCTTTTTCCCATTCCCAATTATCGCACATGTTGTAGGAGAAATTAGAAGCTTCTAGAGGAATCTTCATTCTTTAATTCCCTTGCATGTAACTCCCCCCACTAGGATATTAATCAATTTTGCATGGATCCAATATTGGAAAAAGAATCTCATTCTCAATTAATTTCTTTAGATAGTGGAATTAAGGGGTTTTTCCTATATATTGTATACAAGTTTTCAAAAGAGGGAGTTGGTTATTCTTTGAAGAAAAGTTTTCTCAAATAGTTTTGTTTTTATTTTTCTTGGTAGTCATATTTTTCATTTGGAGAATAGTTAAGTTTGTTTTAAAGAAATTTTTCCAAGCTTGCAAGGAAGAGTCAAGGAAGGCTAGGCTTGAAGATTTGGAGAGGATTCAACATCAAAAGGCTTCTCTAGGTTCCCTCCCTTTTTTTTTTCATTTCCTAATTCCTTATGTAAATTTTATATTTTCAAAGGAAATATCTCCTCTTAGATTCTTTTAGTTGAATACAACTTTCTGAAGGAAATCATTTCTTAATTGTTAAATGGATTAATTAGAAAGGAAAATCTATTTTCCATTAAAGAAATGCATTGATAAAAGTTTCTTTTCTTTTTTTAAAATGAAAAGCAAATTTCTCTTTTATTTGTTAATCTTTTTAAAAGAAAGAAATCAGATTCTACTTTTTCTATTTTTTTTTAAATCTAGAGAAAATCTTCAATCGGGAAAAAAAAAAATCATGCTTTTCAACATCTCTATTTCTTTTTTAAAAAACTCAAATTATTTTATCTCTGTAAATAATTTCTTTCTCTATGCATATAATCATTTGTATTAAAGAAATCTTGCTATGTGATATAGTATTTCAAATATGAATTCTTCTCAAATTTGTTGTATAAAATCCATGTGGAAAATATTATCTTTTTATCTACTTCTTTTCAGAAAACCCTCTCTTTGTGAATATTAATTTCCTAAAAATCTCTCAAAGAAAGTTTTGTTTATCTCAACATAAGGCAAAATTGTTGGATATGATCACTGTGAAATCAAAATTCGAACATTTACCTATCTCTGAGGCAAAATTGTTGGATATGATCACAATGAAATCAAAATTCGAACATTTACCTGTCTTTGAGGTAATTTAGTTCTGAGGTAACTTTATAATTAAATTATCTTTAGTAAATTTATAATTAATTTATCTTTAGTAAATTTATAATTGTAAATTAAATTATATCAAATTTTATAATTAGAATCTTTCAATCTATTTAAGATTTTTTGGGTCACTTAGTTGGCATTTTAGATTCATTAGAAACAATTAATTCATATTATTATGATTTGAACCAAAATTGTCAAATGTCTAAACTAATTGCTATTTTTGAACCAGTGACTCTATAATTAATTATTCTTGTGGTAGAAATAAAACATTGCTTAATCTGGCATGTAAACTACATTATTTTTGCATCATGCAAATTACTTATACATTTGCATTTATTGATGAGCGAGTTACACCTTCATCATCTTCATGCAAGTCACACATTTTAATTATCAATATGTGAGTTTCATAATTGTCATTATTGTACAAGTTATATTTCAAGTTTGAAATATTAAATGTTTTAGTTGTAGAAGGCTGGTATTTTTATCAAGTGGTACATGAATTCCATAGAATTAGTTATTTCAATTAATAAAACTTTGCAATGTCTAATTATGTACATTCATTTCATAATTGTTTCAAGCATGATGCTAATTAAAAAAAAATTCATAGCTTCTTAGTTAGAAAACTAAACAAAGGAAATCGGAAAACCAAAACCTAGCAGCGTTCAATATTTATGGTGCCTCTGGGTCACGCTTACGAGTAATGTCATCGTGTTGAACTACTGCACTTAATGCCTAATAAAGCTACATCAAGGATGTCTGTGGAATCATCGATATAAATTGTCGGGGAGTAATAAGTGACATTTGGAAGTTAAAATCTAAGGGGCAAGTAATCCCCCTTGGATCGATAATCTAATAAGATAATCCTTAAGTGATTTTACATCCATTGAGTTAAAACCATAGTAAATCCCCTTTAGGGTTGATCGAGTGAGATACTTTTATAAATTTGATTTAATCTCGAAAGAGTTATTGACGATTGACAATTGGGTCAAGGGTGACACTTATGATAGGTATTAGGATCTAGTTATTTTAGGCCACAAGCAATAGGCCATCTTGAGCCTTTGCTTAAGTGCTACCATTGTGGGTAGCAACCACAAAGAAAATGTCTGGGACATTGACCCTAGAAAGGGTTGCGTACCCACCAAACGGTTTACATTAAACCATAGATTAGAAAATAGAACTACATACTTTACGCCTTGATCCTGTGCCAAAACAGGTATGTAGGCAGTCTAGGGACAAAGTTGTCCCTAGTACTCAAGCGTTCGTGGATGGGGTCTAGGTTTTGGTAAGAAGAAGGATAAAAAAGAATCCTAATTTGAAAGATAAGCGAAATAAAAGAAAAATTAATTCAATGTATACTCGGAAGGAATCCCGTATGGATTCGCTTGACTTCTAGAGGCTTTAAGCCCAATCCCGAGGCGGAATTCAAGCTTGCACTATGTTATTTTGATTTCTCCTAAGGACAGTGACCTTGGTGCACTCCTATTAGAAGAGTGTAGAACTTAGTGAGTGACTCAGGACCTGAATGGTCCTGATGAGTCTAAGTCTTTGGCCAGAGCACCCCTTATCCTAATTGGATAGATGCCTATCCTGTATTTGTAGATGCCTATCCCATATTGGATAGATGAAACCTCCTGTTCCGTATGGACAGATGCCTAACCCGTATGGTTAGATGCTCATCCCAGATGGATGAATGCCTAATCCCAATGGATGGATGCCCAAAGTATGCCATTGAATCAAACACAAATGAATAAATTAAACAAAACAAAAAGAGAGGTCAAATTTTGTTGAGTTAAGTATAATGGGTTATTACAATAGGAAGGTATCAAGATAAGATATTATGTGATATTCTTCCATAGGAGGGTATCAAGATAAGATCTTATGTGATATTCTTCCAATGGATGCTTGCCATCTACTTATTGGTAGACCTTGGCAATTTGATAGGATAGCCATACACAATGGTGAAAAGAACTCCTACTCATTTCAGAAAGATGGTGTTGCATACAAAATTCAGTCTATAAATGAAGAGAAAGAGGGCAGCAGTTCAAAGAATCAGAATATTTTAATAGTGAATGAGAAAGAGTTTATTAACACACTTAAAGAGGAAAAAGGAATGGGATTTGCACTCATAGTCACACCCAAGGAAGAAAAGAAGGAGAAGAAGGTTGAGATACCACAAGAAGTGAAGGAAATGCTTGATAACTATAAGGAGATCATAAGGGACGGAAGACTTGCAACCTTACCACCTCCTAGAGCCATTAGCCATCAGATAGACTTCATACCAGGAGCCTCTTTACCAAACAAAGTACCCTATAAGATGATACCTGAATAGAACAAAGAAGTGGCAACACAAGTGCAAGAACTCCTAGATCAAAATCTAATAAGAAAGAGTATAAGTCCTTGTGCAGTACCTTCAGTTTTAGCACTCAAGAAAGGAGGTACATGGAGATTATGCACAGATTCCAGAGCCATTAATAGAATCACTATCAGGTATAGATTTCTTATTCCAAGGATTGAGGATTTGATGGATTGTTTGGGAGGTGCCAAGTATTTTACAAAAGTTGACCTCAAAAGTGGTTACCACCAGATCAAGATAAAAGAAGGTGATGAATGGAAAACAATATTCAAAACAAATGAGGGTCTTTATGAGTAGCTAGTTATGACATTTGGTCTTTCTAATGCCCCGAGTACATTCATGAGACTCATGAATGAAGTGTTGCATGATTTCATTAGTAAATTTGTACTGGTGTACTTAGATGGCATACTAATATTTAGTAAATTTAAAGAAGAGCATTTGAAGCATCTTGACATTATTTTGAAAAACATTTATGATGAATAGTTGACAATCAATTTGGAAAAGTGTGATTTTATGAGACATGAGTTGGTTTATCTTGGCTTTGTGATCTCAGGTGGAGATTTGAAAATGGATAAAACCAAGGTGGAAGCCATCACAAATTGGCCTACACCCAAATCAGCAAGTGAAGTTCTAAGTTTTCATGGCTGAGCATAGTTCTACATGAAGTTCATCAAAGGGTTTAGTAATATTTGTGTACCAATGCTTGATACTATAAAAGGTGGAGCTAAGGTAAAGTTTTAGTGGACAAATGCAGCAAATAAGGGGTTTGAACTTTTGAAAACCAGTGTTGCTTCTCAACCAGTGCTTATACTTCCTAGTTTTGACAAGTTATTTACTATTGATAGTGATGCTAGTAATATTGCAGTAGGTGCAGTGTTGAGTCATGATAATAGACTTGTAGCTTTCTTTAGTGAAAATTTAAATGATGCTAAAAAGAAGTACTCTTCCTATGATTTGGAACTCTATGGTTTAGTTCAAGCACTTAAAAAGTGGAGAAATTATTTTCTTCCAAAGGAGTTTGTTGTTTATACAGATAAGAAGGCTTTGAGTTTCTTGAATTATAAGTTAAATCATAGGCATGTTAAATGGGTTGAGTATTTACAATCATACACTTTTACTCTTAAGCACAAGAAAGGACAATGCAATAAAGTAGCAGATGATTTGAGTAGAAGACTTCTAACAGTGCCGAAAGTACAGGTTCAAAGTATTGGTATAGAGTGCTTCAAAGGAATTTATCCTAATGATGAAGATTTTGCAGCCATCTATAAGGTTTGCCAAGAATTTGATAATTCTTTTCATAGTGAATATGTTGAGTATACTTTGCAAAATGGTTTGCTATTTAAAGGTGGGCAGCTATGTGTTCCTAAAAGCTCAATGAGGGAGAATCTGATTCAAGAAAAGCACAATGGGTGTTTGAGTGGAAATTTTGGTCTCAACAAAACATTGGAGTTGGTGCAACGTTTCTATTATTGGCCTAAAATGCAGCGAGATGTTAGAGGGTATGTGGAGCAATGTATGGTTTGTCAGAAAAAAAAAGGTAATACTTCTAATGCTGGTCTTTATTAGCCTCTTCCAATTCCTACAAGGCTTTGGGAATGTGTTAGCATGGATTTTGTAGTAGGCTTACTTAAGACTCGAGCTGGTTTTGATAGCATCTTTGTGATTGTGGATATATTTAGTAAAATGGCACACTTTATTCCTTGCAAGACTACACATGATGCTAGTTATATAGCCTATTTTTTTTTCAAGGAAGTGATTAGAATCCATGGTTTACCTTCTAGCATTGTTTTTGATAGAGATGTTAAGTTTCTTGGTCATTTTTGGTGGACATTGTGGAAAAGATTGGGTACTAATCTTTCTTTTGGTTCAGCTCATCACCCACAGATTGATGGCCAAACTGAGGTGGTCAATAGGACTCCTGGCAACCTCTTAAGGTGTTTGACAAAGGAATATGGCTAAAGCTGGATCAGCTCATCCATCAAGTAGAACTTGCATACAATGATAGTGTTAACAAGTCAACAGGTAAGATTCCCTTTGAGATTGTTTATGTGATGCACCCAAGGGGTGTCATGGAGTTAAGGGATCTTGGTAACATGCAATAAAAGAGTGGTACAATAGATGACATGGTTCAATCAATGAAGGAAGTTCATGATAAAGTGAGAAAGACTCTTCAAGATACCTCACAAAAAGTGAAAGCTAGAGTAGATGCATCAAAGAGGGATGTTCAATTTTTAGTTGGGGACTTTGTGATGGTTCATTTGAATAAGTATAGATTGTAAAAGGGAGTTCCCAGCAAGCTCCAAATGAGTCGGATAGGTCCTTGCAAGATATTGGGTAAGTATGGTTCGAATGCATATAAAATTGGTTTGCCTACTGATCTTTCTTTGTCTCCTATTTTCAATGTTTTAGATTTGGTGGCATTCAAAGGTCAGCTTCCTAAGGAGGATGATAGAGCTTCAGATGTTCACAAGTCACTTTCAAACATGCCTTTGCCTCCTCCATCCATTCCTCAAGCTAAAAAGGTGTTGGACTCAAGAGTGTACAAGAAGACTTGCCATCAAGTGTACATGGAGCATCTTATCAAATGGAAAGATAAACCACTTTCAGAAGCCACTTGGATACATGAATCTGATTTCTCTAACTTTGTAATTCCTTCTTCTTTTCTGCCTCACGGAGTCACATGACTTCTTTGTCTTTGGGGGAGTATGTTGCAGGAGCACCTAGTCATGCTTTACTCTCCATTTTTAGTATTTTCATGCTTAAGTGTTTGTAAGTCTTGTAATAGGTTTTGAATTTTTTCATAGGTTGTGTTAGTCATTTCATGAGTTTTTAATCTCATTTTGTGCTTGAGAGATCAATTTTTGCTTCTTAGGGCTTGAATTGTCAATTTTGTGCTTCTAGGCCTAAAAGGGCTAAAACATGGAAAATTGCCTTATAGGATTAGGCATGCTTTGGAAAGAATTTAAACATGTTTATAAATTATTTTTAATCATTTATAGGTGACTTTGGAAGGTTGGTTGTGTTAGGTTGCTCAAATTGCCATTTGGAGCAACAAAAGTTGTCATTTTAGACATTTTTTTGTAAAAAGAAGACAAAAATGCCTTATGTCCATATAGGACTTGATAACTACCTCCAAATACTATATATATGCCTCCCTCTTCTTTTTATAGGGTTGGATTTTGTACTTTCTAACAAAAATCAATTGAAAGGGCAGCAATTTCATGTTTTTCTCTCATATTTTGACTCCATTTGTATAGCAGTCCATATTGGGACTCCTCATTTCTGTACTGTACCTTTTGGGCAGTGATCTTATTGTATATTCAATGTTCCTCATGTAATTATATTACAGGTTTTGTGTTTGGAAGTTGGTTGTACAAAAATAGTTTCATTTTTGCTCTTTGGCTGCCCTGCCAAGGGTTTGGGCCACTAAAATGCATCAACTTGTCTAAATCTAGGTTTGGGCTCCCATGGATGGACTTAGAAAAGTTTTATTGCACTTGTATAGTGTAAAAATTTCACATTTTTTCCAAGGCTGTGAGAAAGAAGAGTTTTTAAGCACATGCTAGGCAAATTGGTGATGGATTTGGCTAGCAATGCGAGTAAGACCAAACTTGTTTGTGCTCAAGACCAATTTGAGTAAGAAAACTTGAGGAAAAGGTATGAAGTAGAATTAAAAGGGTTTTGGATTCATTTGGAGTTCCAAACAATTTACTTTTCATCTTGCAAGTGTGTGGTAACTCTAGTTGGTAGCAAGCATACACTTTCCAAATTTATGACCATCAAAATTGGTCTCGTTGTAGAGATGGTAACATTTTATTGCACCGTTGGATCTTTATAAATTCTATATATGTTTCTCTTAATAAATTTTTCTAAAATTCTACTGAATCGATTGGACTATTCCTTTCTGATTTGGAAGTTATTAATGTCTGAGTGTGTTGAAGTAGTGGTTGGCAGCAAGTACCCAGTTTGGGGGAATTTAATGTATTTTTTAATCCAAAGTTGATTGATGACCATATCCATGCTTGGGGGTCTTGTCAAAAGTTATAAAAATGTTTCTTGGAGGTTTTTACATGCTTTGGTGAAGTTTTTCATGAGTTCTAACCCTTCAAAGTGCAGAAAAATAGTGAATTAGTAGCGACAATACATTTTAACAGTCATTTTATTGTTATATGGAAAGTGTTTGTTATAATGTCATGTAGGGAAGTGTTTAATAAGTGTTCTAAATGATTTTTCATAATATGTACAAGATTTTAGAAGCTTGGTGTGGGATTTAGAAGAGACTTCCTTTGTTTCATGTGCAAAACCCTCTTAAAACCCTCTTTTCTTGCCTAAAAATGTGGACATCGATTAAACCACCTTCTCAGAAGCCAAGACCATAAAAAACCTTGAGCTTGGACCTTTTTTACATCATCCAAGGTAGGTTTGATGATGGTTATGGTCATCATTTCCCTATGCAAGCAAAATTCACCCAATTAGGCCTCCACGGGCTAGTAGCCTTTTAGCCTTGTTTTCACTAAAAGTTGAACCCGATCTTCACAAGGGTGTAAGAACCTTCCAAACTTGTGAAAAGAAGTTGAAAGAGACACAATGGACATATTACAATCAATTTTGACAATTAAGACATAATTTTGGAATTTGGACCTATGGTGGAGGATTTGAGTAACTTGAGGAAGCAAACTAGAGCAATGTTGCATAACACACAATAGGGTGATTGTTTGAGGAGTAATGTGGGTGTTGGGGTTTGATGTTGCCAAACACTGATTGAAAACATAAGAAAAGTATATCCTTGGGTCCACTTGTCAAATTAGACCAATTCAGACTGATTGAGTAACTTCTCACTCAATCTCCCTATCAATTGCTAACTCATTAAAAATTATTCTTATAAAAAACAAAAAATAAATTGATTAAAAATGATTTGATTATTATAAAATGCCTAGTTTATTGAAATTAACTCTTATCAAAGATTAAAAATCTTATGGTGAGGGAAAGATGAGAAGGAGCAGAGTGAGTGCTATGACTTTGGAAAGAGAATGAGATAGGGATTCTAAAAAAAATAGGGATGGTGTACAAGAAGTTATCTTGGCCTTCCCTTATGTTCAGTTTAGTTTATTTTTGGGGGCTTCTTTGTTGTGCCCTTTCCCCTAAGCATGTGAAAGCTTTTGGTTTCGCTATTTTTGAGATCCCCTATCTTTGGCAACATATGGGTTTTTTTTCTTTAGGTCCTCCAAAGTTTGCTAATGCTCCAATTGGATATGGATTAGAGGCTTTGTTACTAGCATTGGGTTAGATGCTTAAGGAGGTGCACTTGGCCACAACTAGGTTTTGTGCCCTCCTTGTTCCCTTGTTGTTTTCAATTGTTGAGTGTTTCAGAGATCTCTCCTTTGATAGGATTTATGAGGGTTCCCCTATGTGTTTAAATCGAGTGTCTCAATCTATTAGGGGGAGAATGTCCTCTTTGTTTCCTCTTGCATGGGAGGATATTTCTATTCAAATATTTGGGTACCTTTTGTGGATGCCCCATATATATGATGGTTTTTATACTAGCCTTTTGTGTTGGAAGTGATGACTCTTGGTGTATCTAGGGAAGGGCTTTAGTTGCCCTATATTGGAAGATGACTCTTTTTTGTCTTCTAGGGTAGTCTTGATGGTCTCTTCCCTAGTGGTAGGCATTTTGATGGTGCCTCAATTCCCCTACATATGGATCTAGAATAAAGAGGTTGTTTCCTTGCTACAACTCTATTTATTGGAGGACTTCCTAAAGACTATGTTGATTGTCCCAGAGGCTTCTATGACTGATTTTATTAAGGTTTTTTTATTTTCCTTATCCCTATTTTACTCCTACTTCTATTGAGGTAGAGCTTGTTCTTGCGAGTGTTGATCCAAAGTCTTTTAGTGTAAGGCTCCTAATCTTAATTATTTTACATACTGAAATATATACACATATCCACATAAATAATGATAACTTATAATTTTATTTACAATAATTACATAATTTCATAAATACAATCTCAAAATCCAATTGTTTATTCCAAGTAATAGCACATATATATCTGAATAATATTGATACATTAATCGCTGTCAAGCCAGGTGAATATCAATAATATATCTATGAATTTAAAATTTACAATAAATATAAGTTATATCAATCATCCTTGGTCACCTTCATCCCACATGGTCATCTGCAAGCCAAGGATGGGAACATGGTCTAGGCACTTTTCTGTCCAACCATGAAACTATGCTTCCTTGGAGTTCTTCATGACATGAAAAACCACTGACCCTACATGAAGATCCTTGATAAATGGAAAATATTGGTATGATGGAATTTGTGGTCCAACCTAATACATCTACATGCATTTGTAATAATGAAATACAACATCCTATTATTAGATTATTGTAGAGAAACATATTAAAAAATTTCGATAGGCTAATTCATCTATTTCAATGAACAAGACTTTGAAAAAGGTACTTTAAAATCATGGATTTTCTCAAAAAGAGGATCACCCTTCTTTGTTTAGCCAGATTCGGCACCCTTCTTGGAAACATGACTTAACACGCTGACAAGAGAAGAATCTACTTTATTAAATGAAGACAAAGAATCAAACACATATAACCACATATAATTGACTTCATGCATATAATTAACATCATATTGTATTTATTTTCCTTTCCTAATATGATATTACACAGATGAGAAATGCACTATTATTCAAGAAAGAAGGAATCTACAAGTTGAATTCAAATATGAATATAGTCATAAGTCACCATCATTCAAATACAATGATAACTAAATTTACATCTCAAAAAGCATACAAACTAATAACAATAATAGTAGAGGTTTCACCATTTAAAATGAATATGCATATATTTATTAAAGAAAGTATATCACATGTGTGTATTAATAATACATATATAAGCATAATGTGTATACATTCTAATGTTAGAAACTAATTTCATTGATAACTATACTATGAATAAGTCAACATTTCAGATAGAATGAGAGCATTCATGAACAAAAGAAAACCTATCTTGTTTCAAAGGTCTCATTCATTAATATTTAAATTTGTTTCTCATTCACCTAAGAATTTTATTATAGTATATCATTTGAAAGATAAAGAATGTTTCTCTTATAGATTTTACTCACTCATATCATATATTAAGAGAATTTTATTATAGTATATCATTTGAAAGATAAAGAATGTTTCTCTTATAGATTTTACTCACTCATATCATATATTAAGAGACATGCATGCAATTATTTATATATAAAAAAAAATTATCCTTTAATCAAATAAAAGTTAACAATAATAGATCCTTATATCGTACTAGTAGCTCTCCAATTTGATTGATTAAGATATAAATTACATTCTAAGTATTATAAATGAAGCACACATATATAACACCTTGTGATTTTAAATGAAATGATGCATGAGGACTTTTATGCTGATAAACTTGATAAACTTGTATTATGATCTCATACATTTGAAAGAAGAGTTTAATAATTGAAACGACTCTCAAGGAAATAAATTAAGAATGGTTATTTTATGGCTACATATTTTTCTTATCGATCATGGCTTTAGTTAATAAAAGGCATGATTTAGTTAGACTATTGACAATTTATCCATTATTTTTAATATAATTAATTTTTTATTTACCCAAGGAATAAAAGATGGAAAGATGTCTTGATGGTGTGAACTTATAATAAAGTTTAAAGATTCTATATGCCTATGGCCTGCATGCATCAGAGTTTAGTCAATCTTAATAAGGCAAAATGGAGGTCTTCACAATGTGGTTTACATAAATTTTAGAGGCACAAGATATATAGGAAACAAGAAGGGACAGGGAGGGAAAAGCTTCTGCCATCCTTCAAAATATCAATGCTTCCTATGAACCTATGCATTCGCCAAACACATCATCTACGACAGATTCATAAGATATATGATAATTTTAGGGTACAAACGAGTGCACCCATAAACAAATACCTCTAATAATGACGGTCTAGAAGTTGCAAGGTTGCATGAATTGACAAGATGGTTTGGTTCTTTGGGCTATAAAGATAATGATATTTTATTATTTAATTGTTTAAAGAGATATGCATCTGAAATGAAGTCTAATACCACGCATTCCTTATACAGGATTCTATTCATAATAGGGCAAAATATGATATAGAGAGTTACAAGATTCCAAATCTAGTCTTCTTGTTGTCTTCATTGTTACGCTCGGCAAGATGGTGAGAACCCAATTTAGGAAGGTCTTCACATTTCGATTATCATTAGTAACTACGCTTCAGATGTCTACAAGAATAAGATGAAAACGATATAACTCTTACCGATTTTTTTATGTGAGGTCAAGCTCTCCCTCCATCTACTCTTTTCTCCTCTTATTCTCTCGTAATCTCTGCATCTTCCGTTCTATCTAAATGCATTGCAAGGAAATCTTGTTACGGTGCAGTTCAATCTGCTCACGGAAACCCTCTCTCTTGAACACCATTCTTACCCTTGACTATTCTCAACTAACAAAATTGATATATGATTGATTTCATTTTTGTGCAAACCGTATAATGTAATCTCCAATCAGTTGTCCTCTACTAATCAACCCTCTTCTGGTAGTAAAGATGAAACTTTCATGTCTATAATCCATTCACAGTACTAGTTCTCTGGTAAACATTTTTTCTCTCATAAGAAAATGTTTTGTTCTCTATATGCTCCACTATCTGGTAATGTAAAAAAGATTCTTCTATATTCTTAAACAAGCTACAGTGAGAATAATAATTTTCTATATTTATTTATTATCCGGTAGCTACCAAAAATAGGGTGCGTAAGGAAGAAAATGGTATGCGGCAGGTATTACACTACATAATAGAGGAATAATGCTATTTTAAACATATCCTATACAATTTATTATAAATAGATTTATGTGAAGTTTAGGATGGAAGCATCAAACAATTATTCAGGTTTCATTTAGCAAGTGAAACGGTTGTTTAGCAGCTATGAGGTGACAGGGGGCGGCTGGCAAATGCACCCAGCCGATGCAATAAACATAATATTATTGTGATGCCCATGACGTTCACGGGCTGAAAGCATATGAAATCAATGCCAAAAACTATGTTTTATACGGTCCTTTCTAAAACTTAGCTTTGATATGATAAAATGAAATATATGTTTTGAAAGGAATCGGCCTTCGTGGCCAGCTAAGCCATGCTAAGCATATAATAACATAATGCTTAGTTTAGTAAACATAGCATGAGCATATCACTCGGTGACAAAGGAATTAACATTTGATTTGAATACACAACTCTTACAAAATAAGGGAGCTTTTATTTTAAACGCATCAGCCTCTTTAGTGTGATTAGAGGCTCAATAAAATATGTAACTTAATGTACCTATTATAATATGTATAAGTCTATCTATATCATTATATATTTGTAAATGTGTATTCATATAAAGCATGTAATCAAATAATAACATCCATATCAAAGAGAATCAACATATTCTTGATCAATATAGAAATTATATACAAATGTGATGATATGCAAGTTTAATTTCATTTTCATATTAATTAAAATAATACAATAACGTTAACGTTAGTATGTAAGAATCATCAAATATTCAGATAGAGATATGTTCATTATATCATCCAAAAATACAATTACTACATGAAACTAAGTGATGTGTTCATTAGTTTTCATAACTCTCACGAGTCATAAAACCCAACCCTGAGAACATATATATCTTAACTCTCGCGAATAATAAAACCCAATCCTGAGACCATTAAAATAGTTTACTAAATTATTGGAGAGCATGAGGAATAGGATCAGGCATGTGGAAGCGGGGAAGCTAATGGTGGAGTGGGCGCAAATATGATGGAATGTGATCATTTGGCAGATCCTCTTTCAGAGCGGCTGTTGTGAGCGAATTTGATGCTACCCTGGTGAAGACCCTTGTATTTTTCTGCTTCAGACCATTTAGAACCATAATACTCTTCCTCTGTAGTAGTGGTAGCTTTGGAGGGTGGAAAGTGTTGGGATCTAAGAACACTAACGGGGGGGGGGGGGGGGAGGGGTGAATCAGTGTTCTACTGGAATGGAGAAATTTAACCTTATTAGAACAACAACTCAGCAATTGGTAAACATAACAGCATATGACAATAAGCAACAATGCAACCACAAAGATAAACACCATAACACCACAAATTTATACGTGGAAAATCTCAAAGAGGAAAAACCACGGTGGGATTGGAGACCCAAAATATCTATCCAATAATCAGATAAAGAAATATTACAATAAGGGACTTGCACATGTAGGAAGGCCAATAGCCTAGAGTGCACTTCTCATCACAAAAGGAGCCTCACTAACTACAGAAAACATCGGACTACAATCTTGAATGAAGATTTGACTGCAAGAATAGCATCTTCTATGCCTGGGTACAGTTTTGGTTAAGCTCAATACCAGAGGTCTTACACCTCTTACACAAACCTAATTTGAACACCTATGATCGATAAAAACCTCTACATATAATTATAACCTAGTTCACACACAGATAATCCCATAACCTTAATCACATAATCTACCACGAGATCTTACATCATATTTATACTAACCCAGGACCTAAACAATTAAGTCAGCCACCTAAAAGATAATACAATAAATCTATTACATAATCCCGCAAACCAATGATAAACCAAGTTAGCTTAGAAGATCGAAACAACATAAACCAATCAATAAATCCAATCGGTAATGCATCGGGAACATCAACCAACACATTACATAAACCGGTCCATAACCTAACAGAATAAAATTAAGACTAGACCTAAAATGGGTCACCTTAAACCAAAAGAAACACTACCGATCAACTAGAACACAAACAAGATAACTATCAAAACCTTCTAGAAGCCGCACCAACACCACTTATTGGATTCACCAAAAGATCTTCAATAAAGTTCTGCTAGTAAAACCCTTATCGATAACCAAAAGGCTTACTAGAACAAATGATAGCATCTAGATCATCAAATCCTGAACCAACTGAATGTGATACGCATCAGGAACACATGAATAACCAATCCAAACCCATTCCACAAGCCAGAACATACCAAAGAAGATCTCCATATCAACATCATAATTCAACCACTCAACCGAAACCCTGTAGACAGCAAAACAACTAGTGTTGACATTAATGATAAATATCAATGCAACACAATCAATTCCTCCAAATTGCCAATAATCTCCCCCTTTGGCATTGATGGCAACACTACATGTGAAAAGCATCCAAGTGCCAAGAAATGCCAAACAAGCCTCCCCCAAAGGAAGACATCCAACAATCTCCCCAAAATGATATGACAATGAAGTTTTGAACCAACAGAACAAACTCCACCAATGGGATACAACCAATCAGAAATTTTGTTCTTCCTCCTTGTGCCAACAATCTCCCCCTTAGACTGATATCCTTGTTAACCCTTTTTTTTCACATAAATATCTCTCCCCCTTTGACATCAAAGATAGAAATCTGACATAAACATCAAAGAAAAAGTCATAAATTCTCTTAACCACACGGTTGAATACTCCCCCTGAGTAGTAGCACCAACACATCAATCCAGAATGAATGATAGTTCTAATAATGGATGTCAGACTGATGCCAATCAACATCACTCAAGTCTCTATCAGAGGGGCAGAAACTCCCAATTTGTCTCTGAAGTACTCAAATGATTCCTTAGGAAAAGGTTTAGTGAGGATATCTGCAATCTACTCTTTATTGTTCACATAAACCAGTTTGACTTCATTTGCTTCCACCTTCTCCTTCAGAAAATTATACTTGATAGAAATGTACTTTGTCTTAGAATGAAATACCAGATTCTTTGATATGCCAATAGCAACAGAGTTATCACAGTGAATAACTGCCAATTCATTACAATCTATCCTTATATCCTTCAACATTTGCTGCATCCATAGAACAAGAAAGAAAACTTCACCAGATGAGCCTATCCGGTTACCTATATCTCTATCCCAATCTGCATCTAAATATTCTCATAGTGTAAAGTCATCATAAACCATACCTGAAAAAATCCTTGAAAATATCTAAAAATCCTAGCTACTGGAGCAAGGATTCAACATAATCTATTCCTTCCTTCTAATAATATCCTTTGTAAACCAATCAAGTCAATTTTCAATACCATCCAAGTCCATGTGTTGTCATTTTCTAACTGATCCAATTCCTCTTCCATAGCTCTCATCAAACATTCATCCTTACATGCTTCATCCACTAATGTCGATACAATTAAAAAACTTGAGAAAACCTCATCAACTTCCAACCTTTTTCTTGTCCAATTATCTCATCTTCAGTTACTGTTGAATTTTCTGATACTACCGGAGTAACTGGTTCAACATTCTATTCTGATACACGTGTTACCGGTTTAGTTACAACCATTTCCAATTCCGGTTGATCTTTGTACTGCTCAATTCTCTCTAATCTCTTGTTATAACATCTATATGTTTTGCTTTCATTAGAATAAACAAGAAATATCCCTTCATCACATCTAGGATCAAATTTCTAATTCACTACCAGAGATTCTGAAGTACTTAATTGTAGGTGTATGACCAAACCATAACTCATAAAGTGACTTACCAGTAAACCAAACTAAATCCAAGATCCAACAAATATTCTCCGGTTAACCTTCAAACTGACTTCTCCAAAGTCTAAAATAGGCTTTCAGACCATTACCAGGGGCAATGCAAAATTTGTCATCAATTTGCCTCCCCCTAAGGCGAATGCCTTGGTTACCGAATGAGTTTCTTGTTGGTGCAGGAACATTGTGCTCTGTCGGTTGAGTAACCGGGGTATATACTTCAGCCAAATGAACATCTGGGGCATTTGATTTTTCCGGTTGAACCTTAGACTTCATAACCCACTTCTTCTCATGCTCCTTCTGAATATCATGAACTTTTTTCTTTCCCTTCTCATTATATTTATCACTTCCTATCGGTAGGTTCTTGCTTCTATAAAATTTAGCAATATGTCCTACTTTGTTGCATACATAACAAGTGATATTATTCTTCTGAATTGCCTTACTATAACCTTGACCATTCCTTGACCTACGATGATTATCCATATGTCCAAACTTTCCACATGCATGACATCTTGCATTCATTCTATAATCTTTTGTCCTATGACCATACATTTTACAATTTGAACACTGACCAGGAACTGAATTATTATTCAGATTTGCTCTATTTATGTATTATCTTTCTCTATTACCAAACTTATTGACAACAAATCATCTACCATTAAATTTATGTGCATTGGTTTTCCTTATCAGTGGTTTCTGATTCCAGTTGACCTTCTGACTGGATGTGTCATCCTAATTTGTAGTATTAGAGCTTTCTCCATGCTCAAATCCAAGACCTCTAGTGTCTCCAACGTCTCTTTGATCCTTTAATAATTCATCAAGCTTAGTAGAACTAACCTTAAACTTGTCTTTGTACTCATTTGCAGCATCCAAATCTCCTCTTAGGATTGTTATCATTATTTCCAACTCTTGCTCATTGTTCTATGATTGTACCAATTCAGTTCTCAACTCATCATTCTCATGTGCCAAACTAATGCATTCCTCAGATCTATTCTTCAGAGAATAGCAAGATCTTCTTCATTCTTCTTCTGGTCTTTAATATCCTTGGACATCCTCATAGTTAGGGTTTGCATTTCATTTTTCATAACACCATTTTCCTGACTCAACTTCTGACATAAATCCTTTAAAGCATTCTTCTCTCCATCATCCTATTTTTGCAATTGATCACAAAGTTCTTTCCTTTTAGCTTGTGCAGATGACAACCTCTCCTTCAAAGTAAAAATGAATTCCTTCGCAGATCTCAACTCATCTTATAGCTTCATGTTCCTCAACCTTTCAGCATCATAGTCTTCAAGAGCTACTTGAAGTTCCTTCCTTAAACTTATCTCCATAGATTCCAGATACATAATCTTCCTCAAGTTGTTAGAATTATTCTAAGGCATTAGGCTCTGATACCAATTGTTAGGATCCAAGAACACTAAGACGGGGGGGTGAATCAGTGTTCTACTAGAATGGAGAAATTTAACCTTATTAGCACAACAACTCAACAATTGATAAACATAAAAGCATATGCCAATAAGCAACAATGCAACCACAAATATAAACACCATAACACCCCAGATTTATATGTGGAAAACCTCAAAGAGGAAAAACCACAGTGGGATTAGAGACCCACAATATCTATCCACTGATCAGATGAATAAAAATTACAATAAGAGGCCTACACATGTAGGAAGGAAAACAACCTAGAGCACACTGCTCATCACAAAAGGAGCCTCACTGACTACAGAAAACATTGAACTACAATCCAGAATGAAGATTGAACTGTAAGAATAGCATCTCATATGCCTAAGTACAATTTCGGTTAAGCTCAATACCAGAGGTCTTAAACCTCTTACATAAACCCAATTCAATCACCTATGATCGACCAAAACCTCTACATATGATTACAACCTTATTTGCACACTGATAATCTCATAAACTTAATCGCATAATCTACAAAGAGATCTTACATCATATTAATACCAACCTGGGACCTAAACAATTCAGTTGGCCACCTAAAAGATAATACAATAAATTCATTGCATAATCCCACAAACCAATGATAAACCAAGTCAGCCTAAGACCGAAAAAACTTAAACCAATCAATAAATCCAATCAGTAATGCATCGAGAGCATCAACCAATACGTTACATAAACCGGTCCATAACCAACAGAATAACATTTAGACCAGACCTAAAATGGGTCGCCATAAACCAAATGCAACACCACTGATCAACTGGAACACAAACAAGATAACCATCAACATCCTAATAACCTTCTAGAATCTGCACCAACACCACTTATCAGATTTGCCAAAAGATCTTCAATAAAACTCTGTCGGTAAAATCCTTACCGATAACCAAAAGGCTTACAAGAATAAATCATGGCATCCAGATCATCAAATCTTGAGCCAACTGAATGTGTTACACATCAGGAACACATGAATAACCAATCCAAACCAATTCCACAAGCTGGAACATACCAAAGAAGATCTCTAGATCAACATCATAATTCAACCACTCTACCAGAACCCAGTAGATAGAAAAACAACTAGTGTTGACATCAATGCAACACATAGTCAATTCCTCCAAATTGCCAATAGGAAAGATCATGCTTCCCCACTGCAAAAAGTGCACCAAACACACAGGCATTGTACATACATTTATCATCACTCCCATCAATGTGATTCTCGTTCATGTCAAGTATGTGGAGCTTGTGAAGAATAGCAGTTGAGTTGAGCCTACACCCAAGCTCCCTCATGCGCCCCTCAACCCTGAAATCACCCCAAGGGACCTGTAATGCAATGCAACTGGGGCTTAATATTATTCACATTTCCAATCAAATGGTAATAATCATTGATACAAAGTTGTTGTTTCTGAATTTAATTGTTAGAGATTTTTTTAGTATCAATGTTCTTATAACATTTTTGTAATCTATCATCAGAGTTTTTGTAACATCAATATTTCGGATCCCACTTCATGATCAATCATAGAATTTTTTTAGCATAAATTTTTTGACTCATTCTCCATGACCCACCGATAAATATTTCAGACCATAGTCCATAATCCATCATCAGAATTTTTTAACATCTATGTTTCTCATCACACTTCAAGATCTATCATCAACATGTTAAAAGAATTCAAGAAAATGATAAATTCTCATGATCTATCATCAGAATTTTTGTAGCATTAGTATTTCCTATCACGCTACATGATCATCTATAAAAAAAAAAATTAGCATCAATATTTTAAATCAACTCTATGATCCTTCAATAAAAGTTTTGGAACACACTCTATTATATGTTAGAGTAATTAGGTCTTTACTTGATCAATTAAACGACATTTGTTTAATTAATTAAGTTCCCCTTTATCTCTTTTACACTTAAGCTAACATTAGGTGCATAATAATTAATTCTTTTATTAATTATTATGTGCAAGCCTAGGGTTTTCCCTTTGAAGGTTTCTTGACCTATTAGAGGATGAATTCTTTTCTTTGTATCATGTTTCTATTACACATTTTTGTGAATACAAAGTTCTCACATTCTTAAGCATTTTTCCTATGTTTGTGATTTTCTCTGTTGCTTCCTTTCTTCTCCTTGTAATAGGTTTATCCAGCTTGCAGAGATCATTTGGGCTCCTATGGTGCTGTATTTCTCAACTCTCACATGGTATCAGAGCTTCAGATCTGTAGCTACCTGTTCTTGTTTTGAGTTTTTTGTATTGGAAGCAGATTTGGGGTTTTCAGAAGTTTTTTTGTGCACCTAGGGATAGGCCTTTTTTGTGAGCACTTTTGGCCTAAACGGACCTCACCATCATGCTCAGAAGGCCCAAAAACCACTATGGTCATATAAAAATTGATCATTTTCAACACCTGAGCCTCTGGGGGTATTTTTTGTTCTGTACCAGGTCATACGACCCTGACATGTAGTCTGAGAAAAAAATTAAAAATTTTTGCCTTTTTATGGTATGCAGGGCGAAATTTGTTCTTTTTGAAAAAAAATCAAAAAAATTGGGTTTCCCAAGGTACATCAGCCCTGTCAGTTTGGCCCGTCGCCGACCCTATCACACCGGCCCCCGCCCACTGACCTTCGGTCCCTGCTAGCCCCCTATCCGCTTGGCCACTGCCACCACTCTGCCTCGGGGCCACCTCTGCCCGGCCCTGCCACCAGACAACCCTCTCTCTTGCCTTTTAAGGGGGGTTGGTGTTTTCCTCATATCTTGAGCATACGGAGTTGTTTTTTCGAAAATTAATAGGCGTCGAAAAGATGGTTCCGAGCCAGACCTCATGGTGTTGAAATTTTTTCCCAATTTTTCTGTTTGACTATATTTGTTTGCAGTCAAAGTGGGGTCTCTTTTCTCCACTTTTGAGGCCGTAGAATGGGCAAACGGACTCTGTTTTTTAGAATGAATAGGCATTGGAAAGCTCTCAGCATTCTCTATTTAGATATGTGATCTTGTTTCTCATATTTTTCATCAAGTACATGAGATTTTAGTTTAAAGTTTTTTTGCTTATGCACTACTTCCTTCTCATGAGTATGTACTAGGATTTGGGTTTATCTCTTGTGGGCAGGTATTTTTTTCTCGATTTTTGTCATTTATATCAGAAATATAGAACACCAAAACTCTCAAAACAAAAAAACCCTTCTGCATCTTCTGTATATTCTGAAAGATCACATAATAAAAAAAACACAAGCAAGTATAGGTGCAGAGTTTCATGGCAGATTCTTCAGTTGAGTTATTGACATCACACAACTATCACACCTAAAAGCCTCACATCACAAGGCTTCTCAGGGCATGAGGGTTGTGGTCTTGTTTGGATGAGGTTCAACCTCTATTGCAGCATCCTTTTGAGATTCTTCAGCATAGAAACAAGATGGATGAGTCCATGCGTTTACTCTCATTGCATGGTTTTGATAGTCTTCTGTTTCACCTTGATACTTTTATCACTCCTTGAGCTATGTGGTTGAAGTTTGAAACTCCTCGGGAGAGTTAATGAGATCTAGGAATTATAGATTGAGACAGAGTTGGTTTCCTTGTCACCTAATTCCTTTCCCACCATTGAAGACTTTTTGAACAAATTCAAGACTACCATATCTATTCTCCAGGGGTGTGGAAAGATCAAGACAAACCCAGAGTGCATTCACTTGATCCTTTCGAAGCTTCGGGGTCCTTTTTAGTTTTTTGCCTTTTCTTTCTACTACACCATGGATGGCTTGGGTGCTCGTTTTACCCTACCTACCTTTGATGTGTTTTGTGAGTATTTGTCTCATGAGTAGTCTCACCTTTCTTAGCTAGACATGCTCTTAAGGTCCCAGAACAAAGCATTGGTTGCTCAGTCATCTAAGGAGAAGAAAAAGTAGAAACCGAAGCCAAAGAAGAATTTGAAGGCAGTGAGCATTCCTCCAAGATACCTCCTAAGTCTGATTCTAAACCACCATTTCCTTTGAAACAAGGGAAATCTTCACAGCCTGGTGAGCATTCCTCTAAGACTAAGAATAAATCACGAGATACTTGCAGTTTTTGTGGCAAGGAAGGACATCGAGTTTCGAGGTCTGGGAATTGATTAGAGGCTTTAGAGAAAGTCATGTTACATCTCCTCACCTTAGGTGTCTTCTCCTTCCATAGGGAAAGGTCATGCTCTCACTACTCGAGCTTCGACCTATGAATCCACTTGGATTTTAGATTCTGGTTCTTCTTACCATATGAATCACACTTAGCAGTTGGTTACTTCTCTTGCCTCTTGTGGTACTTCAAAGATTGCAGTGGGTGACTCTATTCAACTTTAAGTCTTGGGTTCTGGTTCTGTCTCTTTGGATGGGGGTACTCTACAGGATGTTCTAGTTGTTCCTGACATCTTGACGAACCTCCTCTCCTTTTATCAGATTTGTCATTCTGGCTCTGGTAAAATAGTTGATTTGTCACCACATGATGTGGTTATTCGGGACCTCCATGACTCTGATTTGGTTGTGGCTATTGGGAGTGTTGATACTGTATCCCGTCTTTACAGATTTGATGGATTTGAGCACTTTATGGGTGTAGGTTCATCTCTTATAGCACATGTAAATTTTGTGATTAGTCTTTGGCATGAGCGCTTGGGCCATGTCAATTACAGATATCTTCAGCAGATGAGTACACAGACACTTGTTCTTGGGCCCCCACAGATTTTCTGCACTGATGGTGTTTGTCATGGTTGTATGCTTCGCAAGCATCATAGGGATCCCTTTCCAAAGGGAAGAGCCCCTCATGCTTTGGCACCTTTGGAGTTGATTCACAGTGACCTCATGTCATTCCCTACTCCTTTCTCTGGGGCCAAGTATGTATTCACATTTATTGATAACTTCTCCAGAAGCACATGGGTGTACTTTCTTAAGTACAAGTCTGATGTCTTTGATTCATTTCAAATCTTCAAGACATTTGTAGAGAAGTAGTCTGGTTGTTCTATTTGGTGGATACGTACAGATAATGGGGGGAATATGTGAATCAAGATTTCAAAGATTTTTGCACTGAGAATGGTTCAACATCAGTTTACTGCTCCCTACACCCCTCAGCAAAATGGTGTTGCTGAGAGAAAGAACAAAACTTTATGGGATATGGTGAATTGTATGATTCAGTCCAGGTCCATGGATTCATCTTTTTGGGCTGAGGCAGTCAATTGTGCCAACTACAGTCAGAATTGGATGCCTCACAAGGCAATTCGACATATGACTCCTAAGGAGGCTTGGTCTCATGACAAGCTTGATGTTTCTTTTTTCTGAGTATTTGGCAGTGAGGCATGGGCATTTATTCCTAATGCTCAGAGGAAAGAAATGGAGTGGAAGAGTCGGCCCCTCATTTTTGTTGGCTATTGTGAGGATGTTAAGGCTTACAGGTTGTTTAATCCTGATTCTAAAGAGGTCCTGTTTCGACAAGATGTTTAGTTTGATGAGCGCCTTCCCACAGTGGATACCATATCTCCAGTGTCTACCCCGCTACCTACTCCTCCCACTGCATCTCTTTAGGATAATTTTGAGGATGATTCTGATGATGCTGTTGATGATCCACCATCCCCACCTCCACCTACTCCACCTCAGTGTCCCAAGTGGGCCCGCTTTACTATTGAGGCGGCAGAATCTATGGCCAGTGATCCTTCAGATACTCGTCGCACATGTTCTCATACTGTGGGTTCTAGTCTTTTGAGTCATGCCATTTTAGATGATCCTCAGAAGTTTTTAGGGGCAACGGGACACCCTGAGTGGGATTATGCTATGGATGAGGAGTATTCTTCTTTGATGAGGAATAATACTTGGGATCTTTGTCCTCTTCCTAAGGGCAGAAAGATGGTTCAACGTCGCTGGTTGTATCAAACTAAGTATGCTATTGATGGTTGGATTGATAAGTACAAAGCACTTCTTGTTGCGAATAGTTTCTCGCAGGTTGAGGCTATTGATTACTCCGAGACATTTGCCCCTGTCACCAAGATGAACTCTATTCTCTTTGTACTATCCCTTGTAGCTTTTAGGGGATGGCCCATTTTTCAGATGGATGTGAAGAGTGTTTTCTTGCATGGGGACCTATAGGAGGAAATCTATATTAAGCAGCCTCAGGGATTTGTGCAGGACAGTTCTTTGGTTTGCAGACGGCGTTCATTGTATGGTCTCAAATAGGCCCCTTCGGCTTGGTATGAGAAGATGGACTCTTTGTTTCTCTCCACTAGTTTCACACGCTGTCATTCTGATCACACAGTGTACATTCAGCATCTTAAGGGTGAGATCCTGCTTCTTGTGCTATATGTTGATGATCTCCTCATCACAGGTAGCTCATCCTCTATGATTCAGCATGTTCAACAAGCTTTCATGGACCAGTTTGAGATGACAAATCTCGGTCTTTTGTGCTATTTTCTTGGTCTTCAGGTGATTCAGTCTTTTAATGGGATCTATATTTACCAGCAGAAGTATGCTCTTGATATGCTTGATTGCAAGCCCAACCCCACTCCTTTTCAGTCAGGGGTTGTTTTGATTACTACTTGCTCCACTCCTTTAGTAGATTATACACTTTACAGGCAGTTGGTTGGTAGTTTGTTGTACCTGACACACACTCATCCTGACCTCTCCTTTGTGGTTGGTCTTGTCTCTCGATTCTCCCATGATCCTCATGAGAGTCATTGGCAAGCTGCCAAATGTATTTTGCGGTACACTCGGGGCTCTATTTCTCATGGTATTCACTACACATCAGGGGAACCTCACATTGTTGGCTACACTGACTCATATTGGACTGGTGATGTTAATGATCAGAAGTCTACTTCTGGCTTTGTTTTCTATCTTGGCTCTGCTCCTATCACATGGTCTTGTAAGAAGTAGACTGCTCATGCATTATCATCTACAGAGGCTGAGTACCGAGTTACTGTGCTCGCAAGTCAGGAGATCTTATGGCTTCAACAGTTGATGACTGAGTTTGGTTTTCCTCCTCATAGTCCCACTATTCTTTCGTGTGACAATCAGAGTGCTATTCACATTTCTCGCAACCCAGTGGAGCATCAACGGACGAAGCACATTGAGCTTCACATGCATTTCATCCACCAGTTGATTCAGGATGGTTTTCTCATTTTGGCGTACATTCCCACTGCCGAGCAGGTTGCAGACATCTTCATGAAACCTTTTGCATCGCCGCTCTATCTTCAGTTGCGCTCTATTCTTGGGGTGAAGGAAGTTGTCCTTGGGGGGTCTTTATGAGGCCTTCCTTCCTTCTTATTTCTTTCAGCATGTTCTTTTATCTCTATTTGGAGAGGATTTTTTTCCCACTAGGTTTTCTCTTTTTTCTCTATTTCATAGAGATTTCCTTGTATTTGGGTACCTGATCAGGCCTTGTTGTTGGGACCCATCTTTCTTGCTTTTAGCAGTTGTTCTAGGTTTTAGCTTCTCCCTAAGTCTATCTTAAGGGGGGGTGTTAGAGTAATTGGGTCTTTACTTGATCAATTAAATGACATTTGTCTAATTAATTAAGTTCTTCTTTATCTCTTTTACACTTAAGCTAACATTAGGTGCATAATAATTAATTCTTTTATTAATTATTATGTGCAAGCCTAGGGTTTTCCCTTTTAGGGTTTCTTGACCTATTAGAGGTTGAATTCTTTTCTTTGTATCATGATTCTATTACATATTTTTGGAATACAGAGCTCTCGCATTCTTGAGCATTTTTCCTGTGTTTGTGATTTTCTCTGTTGCTTCCGTGCTTCTCCTTGTAATAGGTTTATTCAGCTTCCAGAGATCATTTGGGCTCCTGTGGTGTTGTATTTCTTAACTCTCACATTATCCACTATCAGAATTTTTTTAACATCAATATTTCAAATCTCTCCATGATCATAATCATCAAAATGTTAAAAGAATTCAAGAAAATAGATTCAAAACTATAATACTAAAAATATCTTACACAATTAAATTTAAAAAAAACCACCACAGCTTTATAGTTTGTGAAAATCTAAAAAACAGTAATAATGTTACATCTTAAACAATCAAATTTGAAATTAACAGTTATGCTCTAAATTAAAATCAATATAATTGTTGTTTAAATCTAAGCACTTGTGTTCAATTCACCCGCCCGAGATAAAAGGGATGATGTCGAACGTTGCCCCGCAAGCTGCCTGCGCGCAAATGGAGAATGCGATCATGGCGACGATAGAGAGAGAAAGAGATCCTCCTTTTCCCAGGCAAATACAGAACAGCCCTCCTCCTATCTGCAAAATCCAGAGCAGCCAAAGGCGTCTTCTCATTCCGAACATGGCGGCGCTCTTGTCCGAAAGGAACCCACCCAATGGTCGGGCCCCGATATTCGCCAGCCCAAACGGAGCCACAATAATTCCTGTCGTGTGCAATGTTAGGTTGAACTTGTCGAAGAAATATTCAGCAATCACATTGTCTGTTGTGAGCTCCACCCCCATTGAATATCCGTACAGAAGTGCAAATATCCACGTTCGGTAGTTGCAAACACCATACCAGAATACCTGCAGCTTCACAAATTTGGGATATTAAAATAGGTCATAATAAAATATCACACTAGTCATTTCTATTAAAGTTTAAATATTTATTAGACCATTGTGATTGAAGACTATTTTCATGTTGATAGAGTTAATGTCAATGATTCCATGCTTCAAACCTTCACTAAACTGGTGTACTCACTTTGTCAAAGATGAAATCCCTTATTTACAGCTTCGTCTAACTGAACTAAAAATTACAATATTCACAAACAAAAATAAATTAAAAAAATGACAAAAGTTAAGCTCTATACTATTCATATATATGCTTATCAAAAGCTAAGCTCTATATTCATATATGTGATTAATTACCTTGGACATTAAAGCTAGTCATTCATTGTATAGTTTGATGGTTAAATCGGTGCATTGATGTTATAGTTGTAGCCATCAAAGTTTAAATTCTCAATAGTGATTGTGATTATGAACTGTACGCCCTCAGCTGATCACATTGATGGTGATGGTGTTTATGGCAGTGACTTAATGCTCCAAAACTTCATTGGACCAATGTTGTTACAGGCACTGTACCTCTACTGAACTATTGTTGTGGTTACTAGCTTTGTACCTCTACTGAACTATTGTGTTGGCTGGATTGAACTATTTACTAATATTGTATATTCACACTAAAAATAAGGTCCCCATTTATGACCTCTCTAACCAGACATTCACAATAAAATAAAATTTTAAAAATTATGGAAAAAACTAAGCTCTATACTCTTTGTATCTATGCCTACCAAAGATTTATATGTACGGTGATGAATAAATTACCTTAGAGAACTGATCCTTGACCTTCTCCCCGCTCTTTTGCAGCGCCTGGAAGTTACCATCAGTAAGATCTTGTCCAAGAGTGAGCACCAGAACGCCCATTAAAACATGCAGAGTACCGGGGATGAAGAAGGCGATGCGCCAGGCAATGAAAGCAGGAGACCCAATCTTACTATGAATGAGCTCGAAAACAAGAGGCATAAGCAGCTGAGTAGCACCCCACCCATATTACCCCACCCAGTGGCAGTGCCATTAGCGAGACCAGCCATATTGGTACTAAACATAGAACTCATCCAGTACTGGCACGACTCAAAGGTAGCGAGCGAAAACCCAATCAGAAATCTCACCACTATAAATCCCCCAGCGGAGGAAATGAGCGACATGCCGAAAACAGTTGGGGTTGACAGCATGATGAGAAAAGCGCAGCCTTAGCGGGGACCCAAAAGATCACAGACAGCCCCCATAGCCAACCTAGAAAAGATGGACCCCGAAACGGACGCAAAAGTGAAAACAACTTGAATTGGGTGGCCTTATGCTCTGAATCCACCGCCACCCTAAACTTTTCTCCGCACGCCGCCGCCGATTCAGTCCCCTCCACGCTGAAACCAAATGTGGCCTCTCTCCCGGTAACTCCATGCATGGAATTTCCCGGAGAGGCTTCAATATCCACACTCCCCCCAACGTTCGACCTACTTTGGTCTGCCATCTTTCTTATCAATCAATCAATCAATAAAAGGTGATTCTTTGTTTGTTTGAATAAGGGAAACCGTGGTCTTAAAAAAATACCAGTTTGCCCGGAATCTAAGCTCAATTTGACCTGGCAAAATATTTTTAATGGCTCTCCATGATCCGAAAATGTCTCCTCTTGGGTAAAGAAATGCATTGGCGCCGCGTCCTGACGACGCTTGGAAGTTGGGAGTAACGTGGGTCTGTTTGGATTTGTGATTAGCCGCCTGTTTGGGTCAGCTTATTATTTTAGGGATTCATGCACTCCATTATTTCAGAGATGAGGGAATTGAATTATTGGTACAGCGTGACATCCCAAATGGGTATTGATATTTCAGTGTTGCAGCTTTGCCCCAAATGGATAAAGGCGAGACACAACTCTAATTCAACCAGTTTCCATTAGAATCCTTGCGTGGCTCTTCTTCGCGTGCCTGGCGCGGGCCATTGTTTAAGTAGACTGCTGAAACCGACGCCAAATATGGGAACTATAAAATTTTCTGCAGTTTCTGAATATCTATTATTGAACCGACAGTCGACCATGGAATGCGATTTCTTGATATATTTATATAATTTAGATAGGTATGCACGTATATTTGTTAAATTGATTAGGAGGAATACGTGTATCTGACTCTCTAATCAGATAAGAGCTCATTTTAGATAGGTACGTATATATATGTTGAATTGATAGAAGAGGAATAGGTGTATTTGATAGAAGAGACTTCATTTTAGATAGAGACATTCATAAAAAGAAATTGGTGCATCTGACTCTCTAATTAGATAAGAGAGCTCATTTTAGATAGGTACGTATGTTAAATTGATAAAGAGGAATAAGTAAATTTAATGTTTAATGAGAAAAGATATATATATGTTAAACTAATAAAGAGGAATAAGTGTGTTTTACTTTCTAATCAAATAAGGAAGTTTTGTCTGTGTGTATATGGTATGTTTTGATATAGATTAATCTTTTTATTTATTTTACTTGTCAACTATAAGTAATTAGATATGTACCAATCATCTTTTTATTTATTTCACTTGTCAACTATAAGTAAATAGATATGTACCAATCATGCTCTAACAACTTATAATTGTGATTACCTTTTGTAAAGTATCAATCATGCATTTGTGGTCTTACATATGATGAAGCGGTTTGACAACACAACCCTCCTCTTATTTCTTCTCAACCTACAAGCTTAGTAACTACATACATACATAAACTCAAAATTAACTAGTGTAAATCATGGTTGATGCCTTAACAAATTACATTATGATCACATAATAAAGAGCTTTAAAATGGTATAAAACAAATGATATCAAGAAGAAGAAATAGTTGTTGTGTGTTCCATTTTTGTATTGTTCTATAGCTCTTAGTTCCTTTATTAGAGAGTTTTATCAATTTATGTGGTCATTCATACATGCTTAGGAACTAGTTAGATAAAATTTGAATCAATCAAGCAATCTTTCAAGAAACAAAGGAATATAACCCAAAGGATTGCTTGACTCTCTCTGAGTAAGAATTAGTCAAACATATACCCCTTTAGTGGTTTGTATTCCAATGTTTAATCAAAGAGGGTTTGGGCCTAGTTGACTTGGTAGCTAGTTTCCCCCATCCCAAGTTTCATCCTAAAAAAATTGGTAAGACCAATGTGCTTGCATCATTTTTTAATTTGTATGTTCATTTCCTTTTCATTTCAAAAAGTAAAAAAGTAAAAAAATCTTGTTTTACATGCATTGTTATGTCTTTCACTATGTGTGTTTATATTACATTCACATTTTGAATGCTTTGTTTTATTAGATTATATCATTTCATTTCAATAGTTAGAGTAAGTCTTTCTTTTCTTAGATTAGAAAACAAAAACAAAAACCCAATCCCTCTCTTAGAGAAAGTGAATTATGATTAGATAAAACATGGGAGAGGCCCAAACCATTACATAACCGCCAAAGTGCAAAGACCAAGGGTTTCACGAGGAGTGAGAGAACCAACTAGAGAACGAGCTATCAAAAAGGAACCAAAAACCAGTGACTACTAGACACTAACAGAACAAAAAAATAGACTAGAAATCAACAGTCACCTAAAAAGAGAAACCACACCACCCACTGAAGACATGAACCAATGGTCTACTTGGTGAGGGTTTTTTTTCTTTTCCAACCCTAGCTCAACATTTTCACCTTCTGGGAGAAGGACAACCTTTTGTTTGAACCTTTTTCCGAAGACACAACAAGGGACTCTAGAGTAGCCTTGTTTGGAATTAGTTGGCTCCATCACAATGGCAGAAAATAATTCTATGTGGTGCCTTTTCTTCGTGTGTCTTTTATCGATCTCTTCTTGAATGACCTGAAGAGAGGCAGAATTTTTTGTTGCCATTTTAGTGTTAAGGGATGTCATCTCATCCATCTTCCTTTTTAGGGTCATCTGGTTACCCTGAATCTCCTCGATGACTCTAGTCATCTCTTTCATATCATCCTTTTGGTCCACACCTTCACACTAAGCTCTTTAATTTCCTCTTCCATGCCCTCCCACTTCTCAAGTCTATTTGTCAGCTTATTGGCTAGCACCTAGCTAGAGGCTCTAGCATCTGCCTCAGCAAGTTCCTCCAGCCTATTATTTTTTATTTGCAAGATTGAGTTGGTCAAGGAGCTAGTGTATAGTGCCTTCTTGTCTATTCTAACCATCATGTAACTCATTCACCTTCTCAATGAGAATAGGTAAATCTCAATTTTGTAGTGAATTCACGGGGGAGGAGGGAGGGGAACCCAAAGAAGGCATAGAAGAGGTAGCAAATTTTTCCTTAGTGTTATCTAGTATCCACTCTTAATTCATGGACTGAGAGGATGCAAAATCCTCAAAATTAAGAACATTTGGATTTGGCTCTTCAGACACAATAAATTTTGGGGGAGGGGCCAAAAATTTCTTGTTTTTACTAGCCCAGCTAGGGTTAACTTAGGTAGGAGACCCTTTTTTCTCAAGCGTTGTGCTAGGGGCACCTTTCTAGTCTAGGTTTTCAGAGAGATCAACAACCAGGGTGGGGTTACTGAGAGAGCTAGAGGGGTCTATGAAAGGCCCACTAGTGGGGTTCAAAGATAGATTAAAATTATACAACATCAAGATAAGCCCTTAATGTAGGGGAATAACATTTTTAGCTTTTGCAATAGAAACAGACTAAGAAATGGAGGAAAATAATCTAGTAGGGGAGTTCATTTTCACTCCATACCTAAGGTGGTTAATCATTAGGAAGAATTGGGAATAAAAATATTTGAATCTTCCATCTAAATTAATGTACTTCATAAGAAGTAGAGCAGCCTCCTTCTAGACACCAGGCAAATATTCTCTGTTAAAGCTACTTTAGAGATGAGTCACCTCCTCTCTCGGCTTTAAGAACCTCATAGCATCAACTTTGTAGTTCCCCCTTGGTTTCTTAGGGAAGGTCACACATACAATAATATGACCATTCATGGTAGAAATAGACTCCATGGACACTGTAAAAAACCACAACACCAACTTTAACTTCACCCTCATTCGAGGGCTGGGCAAACTATTCTGAGGGAATGGTTAAAACCCCTCATACCTGCAATATAAGGTGCCAAATTACCTCTCTTGGCCTTCTTCCAAAGAGATTCATTATGCTTGAAATTGTCACATTTGTATGGTTTGGTTTGAATGAGATCACCAACCATGGTCAAGCCTTTTGAAAGGAAACTAGTGATAGTAATTGATAAAAGTGAGTTATTCAACTATGTTAGATCTCTTTTTACAAGACTTTCATGTTGGAGAAATTCATTTACTCAACCATGTTGGATCTCTTTTTACAAAAATTTCATGCATTTGATGAGCCATTTAGTAGTGATGACTTTGATATGTTAGATGAATCCTAAACCAACTTCAGCTCTATTAAGTTATCATCTATGACTCCTAAACCAACCTTTTCCCAGAGATTGATAAACATGATACACATGAATGATATAAGAATATATTTTATAAGCCTAAGATTATTGTACATATTCATCTTTATGTCCCTCAACCTCGAAACAAACTAGTGATTGTTGTTAAAGGTAGTAAAAGTCTTGATTCCATCTTGAATTTTGCAAAACAGCTTACTCAAAGAGACAAGATAAATCAATGATATACAATTATCATGCAGATGATCATACATACAACACAAGAAACAATAAGAAACCCAATCTTATGCAATTTTTTCCTTCTTCTTCTCTTCCTACTTCTCAACTTGTGCTCCCTCCTACACCTCAGCTTACCCAACATCTTGGAAAGGAGCATGATCTTGTTGAAGAACTTTGTGTTGTATTTGGTTGGCTTGCATCACATGTTGAGGACTGGTTCCCATACATGGGTGTTTCCAGAGAGGGCCTTTCTTCCTTTGTGACTTCTATTGCGGTGATCTTTGGCTTCTTTTGGAAGGTGTTGGTTTCTTCTTAGGTGTCTTTATTTTCCCTTTTCTTCCCTCTACCTCCTATGTACACTTTTGAGGTGGTGCTCAGTGTTGAGTTCTATCTCTAGGTTGCCCCTATGGCTTGCTTTGGAAAGTGAAGTCAATTTCTCTGTTAAAACTATTCCTACTGAGGTGGGGGGTGCAACAAGGGGTTCTAGTTGACTTTTCTTGGTGGTCCTTGTTAGCTGCCCTGTTAACAATAGGCCTATTGATGTGGACCTAAGTAATGTGTCTATTGGGGTTACTAAGGTTATTGATACTGCTGACAATGGACCTGTTGAGGTGGTCCATGATGCTATGCTTGCAGGGATTTCTACCATTAAATGTTTAAGGATCCCTTTTAAAACCCTTCTAGTTTTTTTCTCTAGTTCACTCTTTGATTATATCATTTAATATTTATTTGGATTGGCTACATTCTCTTGTGGTCACGATGGTTTTGGATGCCTCTAGATCTTTTTGGTCTTCTTCCTTGACTAACAAAGTCTCTATTCAAGGTGGTCCAATAGGGGAAAGGTTGCGGGAATCCTTTCAAAACCCATTGTTAGTTGTATGTTTCATTGGTTATAGTGACTTCAGTGTAAGGGGTTTTTTAAGAAGATGGTTTGATATTCCTTCCTAAAACCCTCCATTTTGACTATGTGATCCTTTGTTGGGTCAAGACTCTTGTTCCTCCTAGTTTGTTGCTCTGGTCAAAAGGCTCTATTTCAAAAGAGGTCTTTCCCCTTTTTGGATTTTGGTTTTGGTGGTTTCACTGCTTGTGAGTCCTTTGTGCTCAGTCAGGATTCAACCCCCCACCCAGGTGTTTCAAGGTGTTCACCCTTGGTCTCCTTTTGTTGTGTAGTGCAATGCTCGGGTTTATGACATGGCTTAACCACCTCCTATGGATTCTATATGTCTAGTGGTTGTATTGGGAATTAAGAGGTTGATCTTTTGGTACAATGACAATCGCACTTGTAACAAGTGGTATCAAATCTTGGTCACAGGTTCAAACCCTTCACTTGCACTGGGGGGGGGTTATTTCAAGGTGTGCACCTTTGGTCTCCTTCTGTTGTGCAGTGAAGCACTCAGGTTTTTGACATGGCTTAACCGCCTCTTATGGATTCTATAAATCTAGTGGTTGTATCGAGCATTTACAGGTTGATCAATTGGTGCAACGACAATCACACTTTTAACACCAAGGATGGGTGGGAGATGAAGGTTGGTTTGGGTGGGCCCCCCCAATTAATCTACCTCTTATTTGTTATACCTCCCACTCTTTCACCTGCATGGTTTTTATGTAAGGGATTGGGCCTTCTCCCACTTTATCTAATCATAACTTTGTGTTGGTCCAACCAAGATATCTATTTGGGAGTTGATTCAAACTTCACCTACATACCATGCATGATGGATAAGAAATGTGTTCTATTTTAGAGCTCCTAAATTATTTTCCTATCCATTTATATTATCTTTCCCTAAGCCTTCATGCCACTAATTATCTAGAGAAATTGGAAAATGTTTAATATGTTAAAGGGATAAAAGATGCCTAAAATTATCAAACTATGAGGGAATTAATTCATTTTGAATGGTCTATGACAGTATCTAATTAAAGGAGGGAATCCTAGAATATCTCAAGATAAGGATGCATTTATAAATTATGCAATGGAGATAGTTGTAGATTTCTTTGTTTCTAAATCCTACCTTCTATTTTGTAACCAATGAAAACTATTGCAATCACTATTTTGAATTTGTGATCAATGACCATGTTTAAACTATTGATATTTTTTATTGTTGGTCGTAGGCCAAAACAAACAAACCATTATCTTTTTATAGTCTTATCAGTTATATGTACTGCACCTATATATGTCATAGTATGGATATAATAAGGCTCTAGATATCAAGTTTTTGTTAAACTAATTAAACTTTGTGAAGTAATTAAACTGGTGTAGAAAGTCTCTCTTTATTCCATCACTTCATGGACGAAGGAGGCCAAGACCACTTCTTGGAACAGCGATGATTTCTACAATTTTATTATTTTTGATATTATGTGTGCTTTTGTATCATTATATTTTGATTGATGGAGCAACCCTAGAATCTAATGAAGCAATAGAGAATAGATGATATTGCTACAAAGAAGCACTAGAAGTTCTTACAGGTATCACTGAAGAAAACTTTGAAAGCTCTCCTTAGTAAAAAAGGCTCTATAATTTGATGAAGCAACTAAAGAATAAATGTATAATGTGAGGCTAGAATATGAAGTGATTTGATCAAAACAACACCATGCCAAGTTTACCATGTCCAAGTAATCCTCAAGGATACCAATATAGAAATAACTCAATAAAATGTACTTGAGACTCAATCTAGAAAAAGTGGATGGATGGCTTGAAAAAGCTCCTCAATCACTTCCCAATGCCACAAGGATTGCAAAATCAGATATTGTGGCAAAAATTTATGAGCTGGAGAAAAAAAAAAGTCACTTTGACTTCAAATAACAATTAATGACACCAAACAACGTAATCTATAAAAATACTTTTCTCCACTACAAATTACATTGAACCAACTTTATAGATATCATGACAAAAAGTTATAGTGATTTGAAAAAAGTTCCTAGTCAAGGCATTAGGGGGCCAAATTTATGCCCGTATGCATCCATATGATTGGCCACTTAAGATTCATTTAAAAAAAAAAATTGTTTTCCTACCACCAACAAAGTGGCGAACGAGAGGTAATAAGGTCGCAATAGGGTGATGGGTAAAAGTTGCACTACCTAGGGCATAGCCCCTACCAATATAATAAGACTTTTTTTATTTTTAAACCCAATTCCAAGTGATACATGATTTAAACCACTAATTAAAAAATTAAAAATTTAATTAATAAAATAAATGATTTTGTAGAAAATGATATTGTTGGAGTTATAACTTTGAGTTAGGATCAACAACTGCTATAGATTTCATGAATACAAAAAATATATAAATCACCAAGAAATTGTAAGGATATTTAGATAAATAAAATGTACAATGAGCTCTACTTATAAAGACACAAGCAATAAAGAGAGAAAAAGTGAGGTGAGAGGGTAGGTAGAGAGTAGGTACAACTACCCTTATGCAAATACAAATGCACATGAAGAAAATACTAAATATTGACAAATAATATCAAAGAATATCTACCTAAGTGGAACTTAAGCAAGAGTAAATAACATTTACTTCAGCCCCTCCCCCCCACCTTAAGTGAAACTCAGGGAGAAAATAAATATAATATTATGATGCAATATATGGGTCCTAGAAACTATGACATGTTAGGTGCCCATGTACAAATAATCTCTTACCAATGGAGAAAAGGAGAAAACCTCATGGGAAAAAACTCCTCTCCAAAAAAGAGATAATTCAAACCATTTCCCCTTAGCAAGTAACAAAACCATGTATAGATTCAGGTATGGATATGAATTGATAAGAATAAGAATCCAAATCTATGATGATGTCTCTAAAAACTGCTCATGTGTCTCCTTGTCCATGAAAGATGATGATGCCACAACCAAATTAGGTACATTCCCAATCAAACAATAAACTGACAAGATGGAACTATGTGGAAACTAATATAGAACAAGCTCCAAATAGGAATATAGTGCACATGACAACAAAAATGTAATAATTGTCATCAAAGAGGAGATATAACCCCTCAAATGTATCCTCCAAATCTAAAATGTGAGACTCCAATAACAATCAACTAAAGTCTATTAAAAAGGAATCCAAAATAGGAAGACAAATAGATGTCACATGCAATAAATCACTACCAATGTGTCCTTTATCCAAGTCTGAAAGGCAATGATGCTCCTACTGATCATGAAGGATGGAAGTCTCAAATGACTCTAGATAAGGAATCATTGATGGTGGATGAGCTATCTCTAAGGAATAATCAGGAACCTCAAAAGCAACCTCATCCTCATCTGAAGTCTCAAAATACTCCAAAGGTTCAAATTCCCTAATAGTATCACAATAATAAGGTATATTCTCTAAAGGATGAAGAGGCACACTACAATCTGAAATAGGATCATCTAGGAAGGGTTGAATATCAAGATCTCCATATAACTCCCAAATATAAGTCCAGAGAGCATGAGGACACTTAAAGTCAACAATAGACCCCAAAATGTCATCATCTACATGCATACCAATAACTCCTAGGACATGATCTCTCTTGCAATTCCAAGCAAAGAACCTCCTAGGTGTGCTTAGGAGAGGAACTAGATTATACAATTGTGGCAACAAATTCAACCATTTGAGATGGGTGGTAGTTCCATTTCTCCATCTACTATAGTTCCCCCTCTTCAAAATAATCAAAGACGGAAGAAAACAAAACCCCATTTTTTACTATGATGATTCTTAAAAAAAATGACTGAGAGATATAACCATCACAATATAAATGAAAACTTCCAAAATGATAAAATATAGCCAATGAGGCTAAAAATCAAGAAAAACCTGATTTGTTGAGATGCCTCACTGTGGGCCGTGGGGCCCACTGATTGAGCAAAAAATATAATGGTCAAACTATGTTGGAAGTCACCAGCAATAAGGCTTAACGAATAGCCCAATATATCTATCCAATACTTGATGCAGCCAATGAATGAAATCCATGACAAAGATATCCACAATTGACACAAAAAAAAAAAAAGAAAAAAAAAAAAAGGTGATGCTTGAAGCCTGATAAATCGCATCTTCACCACACAAGGATGTTGCCTCAAACAAAGGGATACGTCAGTCAGCACAATAGACCTTCAAATAACTTCCACAAAATGAAATTGATCACCAAGAACGAAAAATAGCTATCACCAAAAAAAAGGGTCAACCTAATACCTCGTACCAACCATACCATCTATTGAGCGCAGATAAGGCATAGTGTCCAAAGGCATGGGCGGTATACAAGTGAAGGACATGAAATAGAAAGGAAACTAGCGTTGGAAGGCATCAGTGATTTGGCCAACGAAGAAGGAAATTAGCGTTGGAAGGCATCAGTGATTTGGCCAACGAAGAAGGAAACTATAGCAAAGTGATCGCCTCAAGCACAAGGATATAGCTCGATGCACAATAACCCAATAATAAATTGGTCCTCAATACTTTGAACAATGCAACCAATATTATCATAGGTTAGAAGTTATATCTTGACTGGTCAGTAGATGAATGCAAAATAGAAGACGCCCCCTTTGTAATATATCGCTATTGTTATTGAGCTCGCCTCAAAATGATGTCATCTTAAAAATGGCTCCCAACGATTTTTAATGTGCACCACTAATAAAAATAAGGCCATATTAAATGCCCAAGCAAGTATTGACCCTTCTAAATTTAATATCTCTTGAGCCAATAAGAAACCAGTGATAGCAAAGACAAGGTGCAGAAAAGCCAGTGATCATCACAACAAACAATATGTGATACAAACCAAAGAAATTTGCTACCTCTGACAGAAGGTTATATGATGGCCATGGGAAAAATCGGAGCTCTGTATTATATGTGCCAATACAACTAGCGATCAAACGTAGGAACACCCAGCCAAGGTGACGTTGGCTAGCCTACAGAAGATGGATCACATGCCTTGAATGTAGAAAACCATCGTTCTTGCAACAAAGAAGATGCAACAGCCAATAAAAATAGATTTTCTACCATAATATGAGCTTAATGAAAGCATAAATTATCGGTGAAAACACAGGCCAACAAGGGCTGGTTAATAGCAAGTTTGAGGGCCAATAACTTCAAATTGTCTTAGTATGAAGTCATCAACCAAATGGAGATTGCCAATCTCTGCAAGACAAACCACCTGCAGACCTAGAAAAATATTAGGGCCAATGGTCTCCAAATAATACTCGCAACCAAAGGGAATATGAAATCTATGCCCAAAAATTTTCGAGTCCATGCCACAAAAGGATATTTGAACCTACAAAAAGTCTTGATGCCAAGGACCAATGAGATCACAGCAAGAAACAAAAAAATACCCACACTGATAATAAAGTGCTATGGAATTGCCAAAATATATATATCGCCAACTGGAGCCACGCAATCAAAATGCAATCACACTATACCAAAATGGTAGTCAACTTCAATGAGATAGAATACAGCCTTTGGAGTAAAAAGAATGCAACTACTACAAGAATACACGGGATCGACCAATTTGCAGATCCAACATACAGACCCGCAAATGATGATGCCGGCCTCTTCAACACATCAAACTACTGATCAAAAACAAAACACCTGCAGATCTAAGAGAGCTTTAAACCTAAAAAAAATGTTGCAATTCAGATAGAAAACCACTGGACCAATAGAAAAAAAACGTATAGGACTATCATGCACGCTATATCGAAGTCCCAAAAACCTAAATACAACTTCAACCTGCAAAAGAGGGAGGTCAAATAATATTGATATGTCTCAGCCAGATGGGTGAATCACCATTCACAAAATATTACCAAATTAAATATCTTCATTATTCATTCATATTAATGAGCTGACAGTAAATAGCAGTAACAACAAAAACATCCACGCAATGACACCAGATTTTTACGTGGAAAACCCAAACACGGAAAAACCAGAATGAGAATTGAACTCACAATATATAGTAACAGTTTTACAATAGACAAGGCTTTCTTCCAAAAAGAGCTCACAGCTCCGAACTTGCAAACTGATATGCACAACCTCGGAAAAGATACAAAAGAGAGACTTGCTTAGCTGAAGATCACTTCTTCAAAGCAAGATACAAAACTGATCTCATAAAGCAATAAAAAAAATAGATTGAACTCTATACAAAAAGCATTTGTTAGAATGCAGATGACAGTTCTCTGAATATGCTCATATGTCTACTCTATACGCCTATAAACCTCTATTGTTACTTACTTTACATCTGTCGGCCATTTATTTCACTTTATCTATCCATCTCACATTTCTCAACACTATCTCTTATTTTTCTTCTTCTTCCCTACTCATCTATATCTAATATAGTCAATATATACCAATCAAATCCGAAAACAACCAATGCTAGCTCGGCCAAAAGACTATGTAACATGTATATAACATAGACCCAGAAATGTACTATCCAAAAGATAAAAATGATGCGTACTGAGTCGACACTCCTTCCAATCAATATCAAAAATAGTTTACACCCAACCGTTCAAACCAAAATGCATAAACTAGTACAAAAACTTGTTTTGTGTAACACATTTTACTTTGGACCAAAAACAAATAAAGTGATTCATCCAAGAGAACCATAACAATTGTCTCAACAAAATAGCAACATATAATCTACTAAGACATAATCAGTACAAATACTTATTCCGGTCCATGATAAGTTTCTCCAGAGCAATCAACAAAAGTACTTTCGAACAAGGTGAAGAACACTAATCTTCCCGAAATATATCGAAACATCATTTCCTATCTTCTCATTAGCACAAGGTAAACCTACAAATAATTTTGCATCATAAAGTCAACAGAACAAACATCTGAACCACCAAGTGCACATCACCTGAGCCTATCCAAAATTTGAATCACCAATAACAACTGAGGCAATATGAGATTGACAAAGGTTTGACATCAATGACAATAATGACATCTATATGTGTAACAATCTCCCCCTTTGTCATTGATGGAAAAACAAAAAAGATATAATTTTTCTCTCTCCCCCAACACCATTTCTCCCTCTTTGACAACAATAAAAAAGGGTAAACACCTGTAAAGAATAAAAATATACAAAACCAAAGTTTTGCAACCTTCTTCAACTAAATAATTAATAAAATAAATGAGAAAATAGAAATGTCGATCAAATATTTTTAGGCCAGATGTCCTTGTATTGATTCTTCAAACCAATAACCGATGAGTTCTAGGAACAGATAGTAGCAGATAGGATCTTATTTTGAGTTTCACAGCCAACACATAAATTTACTACAACATCAAATATATTAGAATTAAACACACATTATTCAACTTTCTCTGCATTAGCCAGCAATCTGAGAAACAAGGACAACCACAATTCTATGGTATCTTTAAGTCCACAAAATAATTTCACATGGTCTTCTCTTTGCTTTTGTCTGATGACCAAATGGGAATGAAGATCTTGAACCTTGTCTCTCATGGCACCGTTTGCATCTTTGTAAATATTGAAGGATAGGGCCAACTCTATAAACTCAGACTCAATAGAGTCTATCTCATATTTGAATTGCTTTGTAGTCGCAGACCAGGTTAGAAGATTCAATGTCCAACATCTTCCTGAAATTAATCAAATTTAATTTTAGATCATGGTGTTCCTTCAAGAACCTTTCAATCATCTTCTCTAATACATTACCTTCAGTGAAAGGTTCACTGGATTCAGTTTCTTCTCCGACGACTATGGTCATCCTTTCAATCAACAATTATATCAATACCTCTAGGAGAACATCAGCAACATTCAAATGAACGAGATTGTTCTAAAGAAAATATGTAGCACAAGCCTTCTTAATAGTGTCCTGATCATAGGACGGAATAGTGAGGTTCAACTCACTAACTCTTTTCAAACCATGAAGCTTTGAGAGCATCTCAAGAACCCTATTTTCATTAAGTACACCTTCAGGGGAGATTTCACCAACTCCATAACTAAAACACTCTTTTTCAAATTAACCTTTCCTAAATCTTCATCATCACTCTCTATAGTAACAGCTTCTACAAATCTCTTTACAATTATTTTACCTTTTGACACTTTGGAGGAAGAAGCAGATGCATCATCAGATGATCTTTTTATTTTCTTCCCTTTTGGCACCAATGAAGTTTTGCTAGGTCTTCTTTCACCACACTCACTCAAAATCTCTTCAAAAGTTCCAAATATTTTTGCATTCACATCCTTAGGAATCTCAATGAAAAATTTCATGATGTCTATACACTCATCTTTCATTACCTCGGAAGGAAGCTTGTCAACCTAAGAAGTTCTAGGAATAACAACCTCAATAAAATAGTCATCTTTATCAACTAGAAAAGTAATATCCTCTTTGTACCACTCAATAATCTTTGGAGAAATCCAATTCCTTATAATCAACTCTTTCCAAATATCTAGAAAGAATTTATCACAGCAAGCATCACAATCATTCAAGTTATCCAACTATCCTTTTATCTGAACACAAATCAAAACATCTCTTCTCAAAGCTATATTGTTCATTCCAAGTAAAGAATTAAGAAAGTAAAATACTATGAAATACACAATGAGTGATCCAAACCAAAAGGGATATAAGTCAATCTTTGTCAGTCGAAGATTATCCAGCAATTGATGCCTCAACAGTTCATACAAATCATAGTCAACATTCTCCTTTACCATCTTATATTCCACATACACAACAATAGAGGAAGTTGAACCTTCTTGATTCTTGTAGTACACTTTGTATGAAATACCCATGTTTTCATAATTGATGGGTAGGTCATCAATAGTGTCAATGCATAGGGCTCTTTTATCAGACACAACAGCAGTTAGCTTGTTCACTTCATCATTCTTGATAGACTTCAAAGTAGGTATGGTTTCGAATGAACATAATCTAGTTAAGTCACTTAGGGCCAAATTCAAAATTTGATATAGCTGATCTAGCCATAAAAAATCCTCATGAATTATGCTCAAAACTATCCTTATAATTTTCTCATCATGAAATGTAGTAAAGTCACTCCATGCATCCAAAATCTTGTACCCTAGAATAGCATATTCAGCCCTAAATCCTCATGCGCCATCTACGAGATGAATTCAATTGAAATCTATAACCTTTCTATGATCATATTCTTCCAAAGGAACATGAATATAACTAAAATGTATTTCTTACATACCACATTGTAGGGAATAACACAAAATGCTCCAATTTGATCACTTGACTCCAAAATAAATGGTCTCAATTCTTAATTGGGTCTTGCCTTTTTGTTGTTACTGATAATTTTAGGAGTTTTCATCTACGAAAGATTCAAACAAGAGAAATACCTTGAATAATTCTTCTTCACTTCTCCTTGTGCTCTGCTACTCTTTGATCACAATTGCACAAACGATATTTGAATAAGAAATACATAATCATCAATTAGGGATTTTTTAAAAAGTTGATACATTCTACACCCACAATTGCCAAAAAAGTTTTGAAACATAAAAGTCACTTAAAATCCACCAAAAAAAACTTCCTCACATTTGTAGTGTTGAGATCAACCCAACACCAATCCAAGAGGGGATGAAAAATATACTATTAAGATCTCCCCCTCAAACATAGTTGTATGAGCTAATTTCCAAAAGAAGGGTATGCACCCACAAAAGGTGTGGATCCATCCTTAGTCTTTTCTTCAGTCTCAACTTTTGAATTCTTCATCCATTTCATCTTCATCTTCTCATTTCCCTTATTGATGTCAATTTTCCTTTCTGGGTCATTAGATCATTTTGTTCTACTTCTGTAATAAATTTCAATATGACCCATCCTTTTATAGTTATGACATCAGACCTCTTTGAGGTTTTTTACAATTCATCCTGATGTTCCCAAAAAAAAATTCCTACATTCAACAGTTGTGTGTCCATATGTATTGCATGCGTAGCATATTCCATTAAAAGTATGAACATAGCTCAAATTTTGGCATTCATTCCTCATCATTCTACTTCTATATTTAGTAGCCTTATGACCAAACTTGTTGCAAGAAAAACATCTCATACCAATTAATTGATCCTTGTTTTGACTTTTGCATTCACTAGTTGTATGCCCAAATCCATTACAACAAAAAATTTTACCATTAAAAGAATAATACCTAATAGGAGCGAGAGAAGTTCTCCAAACATTTCTTGAATTTTTTAAGCTCCAGTTATTTTGATCTTTGATATCCTTAATCTTGTCTTTTCCTTTGTCCTTTTTCAATCATTTACCTTCATTCAAATCCAAGTCCACTCTTATCTTTATTTTGTCTCTAAGAATTCAAAATAGTATCTAATACTTCACTGCCAACTTTGAGCTTTAACCCATTATCAATCTAATCTTTTATAATTTTAGTTCCTCCTTAAGTTTGACAACGTCTTCAACAATATTTTCCCATTCTCTGGTCTTCTCATCGAGTTTGGTTTAAATTTCATCAATAACAGGTTCTTTCCTCTATATACCAAGGTTCTTAAAAAAGAAATATTTTCAACTACCTTCTTATTCTTCTCTCTACTATCATCCAGATCTTCCAAAGACGATCTCAGTTTTCCTTCCATTTCAACTATACCATCCACATCATTCCATCCATGCTGATCTATATCATCCATGTCATTCAACTCTTCTTTGAACATGGTTTTCATTATCCAAGATCTAGCTAAGTGGTTAAGCTGACTCTTTAGGAACCAAGGCTCTGATACCAATTGTTGAACATTCTCAGAAGCTAAGAGGAAGGAGTGAATCAACATTCAAAAAATATTACCAAATTAAAGTAATTATATCTTCATTATTTATTCATATTAATGAGTTGGCAGTAAATGACAGTAATAGAAAAAACATCCACACAATGACACCAAATTTTTACATGGAAAACCCAAACTAGGAAAAACCACAATGATAATTGACCTCACAATATATAGTAACAACTTTATAATAGACAAGGCTTACTACCAACAAGAGCTTACTACTTTGGACTTGAAAACTGAGACGCACAACCTTAGGAAAGATACAAAAGAAATCATTTCTCAGTTGAAGATCACTTCTTCAAGGCAAGATACAAAACTAATCTCATAAAGCAATAATAAAAATAGATTGAACTGTATACAAGAATCATTTGTTATAATTCCAATGACAATTTTCTAAATATACTCATATGTCTTCTTTGTATACCTCTAAACATCTACTCTTACTTCGCATATACTGATCATTTATTTTGCTCTATCTAGCCATATCGCATTCCACAACACTATCTCTTCTCTGTCTTCTTCTTCCCTACTTATCTATATCTAACATAGCCAATATAGACAAGTTGAATCCAAAAACAACCAATGCTAGGTCGGCCAAAAGAAAATGTGACGTGTATATAGCATAGACCAAAAAATTTATTATCTAGAAGGTAAAAGGGATGTGTACCAAGTCGGCACTCCTTCCAATCAATATAAAAAACACTTTACACCCAGTTGCTCAAACCAAAATGCATAAACTAGTACAAAAACTAGTTCTACACAACACACTGTTTACTCCAAACCAAAAAAAAATAAAGTGATTCATCCAAGAGAACCATGACATTTGTCTCATCAAAATAGAAACTTATAATCTCTTGAGACATAATGGGTACAAATACTTATTCTGGTCCATGATAATTTTATCGAGAGCAAAACAAAAGTACTTCCAGACAAGGTGAAGAACATGGTGCAGGAGCACTTGAGAAATTTTGTTGTGTAGGTTCCAGGAGTTTGGAATCATGTGATTTTGGCTTGTAATAAGGTCATTAGGTTTGTGAAAAGTACTCAAAAGTTTGTAAGGACCCTAGGAGTCACTGATTGGCCAATGTGGGCATATGGGCTCTTAAGGGTGCTAGGTAGAGTACTTGGTAGAATAAGTTGGTTTTATGTTAGAATAGGTTGTTTGATGTTGTTTAATGGTTTTTAAGGTCATTTGAACCTTTAGAACTGATCTAGATTTTAATTGGGCAAAGATTGCTCAACTATGTATAGGTTGCAAAACGTTGCTCATAGCAACTTTGCATCTTTTACATTTTCCAAACACCAACGGCTAGTTGGTTGTATTTTTTGGTTAAAAGACACTTGTAACCAGCCCAAGGCTGATATAAGGCTTGGGACAACCAATGAGAAGGTTGGTTGAAGAATTGGAATAAGGAGAGCAATATTTAGCCTTCTTTTTTGGTGTTTTCAGCGATTTGCATTGAGTTCCTTTGGTATTGTATGGTCTATATGGACTTCTAAGCCTAGATAAAGACATGGATTAATAGAACAGAGACTTAACTTCCATTTCATGGTGATTTGAGATTTACAAGTGTTCTTGTTTGCAATTTTTGGCATTTTTGTTGTAGGCAGGTCCTAAAGACCTTCAAACAAGGGTTTTGAAGACTTCATGGCCCAAACCTAGCATTTCATGGTGAAACCACATACTAAAACCTTGTGGAATGCTAGGAGGGTTTTTACATTATGTCTTTCATTTATGTTTTAAGGAAAGGAAGGTTGATCTCTACTTTTTCCACCATACCGTAGGTTTGGCACGTTGAGTTGGCAAGCAATGGGAACATGGACAGCTGGCCCTAGATGGGTAAATTCGAAGATTAGAATTGATGCCAGGTTGCATTAGACATTCTCATGGTTGTATAGACCTGAGACAATCATTATATTACTTGGTCATTCAGACTGGTGAGGACATTTGAGAAAAACCCTAGTTTGTCGTCTTAAAAGGTGAAAAGTAGGCCTAAAGGGTTAGGTGGGTTAGAGACCAAACCCAGAACCAATTCTAAGATATTGTATGAATTTTCCAAAAGGGCATCTGAAAAGATAAATATTTCATACCAGTGTGTAGGAATTTTGGCAGATAAGTGCAAAATACCTCACCGATAGGGTTAATTGGACTAGGTCTCCTAGTAGGCCTAAAAAAGAAAAATGGTCCTTAATCTTGAAATTGGTAATCTCCACAGACCTAGTTGAAGGGATAGGGTTGGAAATAAAAGTAAAAATAAACCCTAGGTGAGTTGTGAATGAGTGTATGAAGATCCTAAGGTAGAGGGGGTTGGCTCATGGGGAAGGTGTGAGAAGTTGTTGGGTTGGAAAGTCTCAATTGAGGAGTGTTGGACACTCACAAGTCTAGGGGTGATCACCTTAGTTATAGGACCTTGGGAAGGTTAGTAAAGGTGATCCCTACAACCTTTGGAAGGTTGGATTAGTGGGAACCATTGGAAGGTTCATGAGATAGCCTAGAGAGACATCAAGAATAGGAAAAGCCTGGAGGAGTGAGCATCCTCTCTACATCAGATTGGTATTAGAGCCACTTGATTGAACAAGGTGGTGTATGTCATACCAAGAGGTCGAATCAAAATCCAGCAACATGCCACCTAAGGCAATGAGTCAAGAGACTATTAGGAATTTGTTCCAATACATGCTTAATGAAGCCCGGGAGCAAGACTCCAAGAAAGGTAAGGGCAAGATCACAGAGTGGGGTGATGAAACTGATGATGAAGATGCAGATGTGATAGGAGTGGTGAAAAAAAAAAAAAGGAGTTGGAGAAAGATTAGCAAATCTTCTTGGATGCTCTTAAATCACTCAATAAAGATAGCCTAGATGGTTTACCAATCTATAGTGGTAGCCTCAATGGAGAAGAGCTATTGGATTGGATAGAACCTTTGAACAATCATTTTGAATAAAAGGAGGTTGCAGAAGAAAAGAGGGTCAATCTGGCTAAGACAAAGTTGAAAGGATCAGCTTTAGTATGGTGGAACATGATGCAAGAAGAAAGGGAACAAACCGGGAGAAAGAAGATCAACTCTTGGGAGAGAATGATGATCAAAATCAAAACTCAATTCCTACCTCTATATTATGAGGTGTAGATACACAAGAAGTTGATGAGTTTGAAGCAAAGAGAAATGGATGTGAGTAGCTACACAGAGGATTTGAACAAACTAACTCTAAGAGCAAGGAAACACGAGGAAGAAGTGGAGAAGGTAGCAAGACACTTAAATGGCCTTAGACAAAACATTCAAGATGGAATTAGCATGATGGCACCTAAGACAATTCATAAGAGTTTTCAGTTGGCCTTGAGAGAAGAGGACAAGATCAAGAGGAAAAGTGAGTTCAATCAAAGAGGCAAAGGCGGTAATGGATTTAGAGGAAGAGGCACCTTTGGAAGGGGTCATAACTCTGGAAAGAATGAAGAAAGCAATCAAACTAAACATAGTGGGGATAACTTTAGTAAGAATGGTCCGTTTAGAGGAAACTCTAGAGGAAGAAACAACTTTAGGGGCAGATTTGGTACTCAAGGAAGAGGACCCACAGTTTTCACCAATAAATGCTTTCATTGACATCAAGTGGGCCACATAATGAGCTGGTGTCCTGAAAAGACTTCAAATTCTTATGTAGGTGAAAGAAGAACACAATTGGTGCAGCAGCAAGACAATCAAAGTGTTACCTCACCAATTAGCAAAGCTAGACCAATTTTAGATGGAGAGAACCTGATGTTAAGGAGGACCTTGTTGAAGGTACCGCATGCCAAAGAACCTACTCAAAGAAAGACACTCTTCAAAACCACTTGCAGATCATATGGTAAGATTTGTAGGGTCATAGTGGATTCAGGGTCTACTGAGAACATTGTAGCAATTGAGATGGTAGATAAACTCAAGTTGAAAAAGTTGCCACATACCAATCCTTACAAGGTATCATGGTTGAGAAAAGGACAACATGTGTTAGTTGATGAGCAAGCTTAAATAGACTTTGAAATTGGAGGGTATAAGGACATAGTACTATGTGATATACTTCTCATGAATGCATGTCATTTGTTGCTTGAAAGCCCTTGACAATATGATGTCAAAGCTATACATGATGTGGAAAAGAACTCTTATGTTATCACTAGGGAAGGGAGGAAGTTCCAAATGGATCCATTGGTTGTTCAGGGAGAAGAAAGACATGTATGTTCAATTGTTATGTTACTTAGTGGGAAGGAGTTTCTAAAAGAGTTGAAGCATGAAGGGAACCAAGGATATGCCATCATAGTGAAACCAAAAGAAGAGGCAAAGACTGAACCCAAGCCGGTAGTACCTCAAGAGGTGAAGACCTTGTTGGACTAGTACAAAGACATTGTTGTAAATGAGATACCAGATGCTTTACCCCCATACAGAGATATGAATCATTAGATAGACCTCATACCTAGAGCTACCTTGCCAAACAAAGATGCTTACAAAATGAAACCTACTCAAAATGAAGAAATAGAAAGACAAGTGCAAGAATTGTTAGATAAGGGGTTGATAAAGAAAAGTCTAAGCCCATGTGTAGTACCTATTGTCTTGGTACCTAAGAAAGATGGAAAATGGAGAATGTGCACTGACTCAAGAGCCATCAACAAGATTACCATCAGATAGCAGTTTCCAATGCCAAGAATTGGAACCTAATGGACTACCTAGGAGGAGCTTGCTACTTTTCAAAGGTGGATTTGAAATCAGGTTATCATCCAATAAGGATCAGACTTGGAGATGAGTGGAAAATAGCCTTTAAGACCAATGAGGGGCTCTATGAATGGTTGGTGATGCCCTTTGGGCTCACAAATGCACCTAGCACCTTCATGAGACTCATGAATGAAGTGCTTACAAAATTTATTGGTTAATTTGTGATTTCTTATCTTGATGACATTCTGATTTTTAGCAGGTTAAGGGAGGAGCATATCAGACATCTGGATCAGGTCTTGAGGAAGCTACATCAAGTAAAGTTGATGACCAACCTAGATAAGTGTTAGTTCTTCAAAACTGAACTAGTATATATTGGTTTTGTAGTTTCTCAAGGTTGTTTGAAAATGGATCCAACAAAGGTAGATGCAATAGTCAATTGGCCTACTCCTAAGTCAATAGGAGATGTGAGAAGTTTTCATGGATTAGCTTCATTCTATAGGAATTTTATTAGAGGGTTTATCCATGTATGTGCACCCATATTGAATACCATCAAAGGAGTAATGAAATGTGAGTTTAAGTGGACTAGTGCAGCAGACAAGGGGTTTGAGTTGTTGAAACAAAAAGTAGTAGAACTACCTTATCTTAGGCTTCCTAATTCCAATCAGCTCTTTACTATGGAGTGTGATGCTAGCAAGTCTGCAATAGGGGCAATTTTGAGCCAAGAAGGTCATTTGGTAGCATTTTTCTCTGAGAAACTCAATGAAGCAAAAAAAAAGTATTCTACCTATGACCTAGAGTTGTATGCCATGGTACAAGCCCTTAAGAAATGGTAGCATTATCTACTTCCTAAAGAATTCATATTTTATACTGACAACCATGCACTTAGCTTCTTGAATGGATAGGAGAAGTTGCATCAAAGACACATCAAATGGGTTGAGCACTTGCAGGCCTACACCTTTTCCATCAAACACAAGAAAGGAGTCACCAATAAGGTAGTAGATGCCTTAAGTAGAAGAGTTATTTTAAACCATCCAAGAGGTGCAGCTCCAGAGTGTGGGATTAAATAATCTCAAATATCTATACCAAGGTGACAAGGATTTTGGTGAAGCATATGAAGTTTGCGCCAAGTTTACTAATGTTTGTCATGTTGCATATTCTGATTTTATGTTGCAGGAAGGCCTTTTTTTTTAAAGGACACTTACTTTGCATACCTCAGTGTTCTATGAGAGACAATATCATTAAGGAGAAGCATCAAGACAACTTAGGAGGACATTCCAGTCTTGACAAGACCTTAGAGCAGGTTGGAAGGTTTTATCATTGGCCTAAACTTCAGTTAGATGTTAGAAGGTTTGTGGAGAAATGTCCCATATGTCAGAGAGCTAAGGGAACCTCCAACAATGTAGGTTTATATCAGCCATTGGCCATACCAATCAGACCTTAGGAATGTTTGTGCATGGACTTTGCTCTTGGCTTTCCTAGGACTCCAAGAGGCTATGATAGTGTTTTTGTCATAGTGGACAGGTTCAGCAAGATGGCACACTTTGTGCCTTGCAAATGAACTAATGATGCCTCTTACATAGCAAGGTTATTCTTCAAGGAAGCTGTGAGATTCATGGCTTACCGGTTAGCATTGTGAGTGACAAAGACACTAAATTTGTAAGTCACTTTTGGCGAACCTTATGGAAGAAACCAAGAACAAATCTTTCCTTTTCATCAGCATACCATCCACATTCAAATGGTCAAAATGAAGTGGTTAACAAATCCTTAGGTAACTTGTTGAGATGTCTCACCAAACAAAATGGACAAGCTTGGGATCTAGTATTGGGTCAAGCAGAGTATGCCTACAATGACTCAGTTAATAGAAGTAGAGGTTGGAGTCCCTTTGAGATTGTTTATGGATGTCATCCTAGTGGCATCTTGGAACTAAGAGACCTCAATCCTATGGACCATAAAAGTGTACAAGGGGAAAACTTTGCAGAGAATATTAAAGAGATACATGAGCAGGTCAAGAAGACATTATAGCAGCACAATGAGAAGTACAAGGCACTAGAAGATAAGAAAAGAAGAGAAGTACACTATAAGGTAGGTGATCTAGTATTGACCTACTTGAGGAAGGAGAGGCCACCCAAGGGACAACCTAGAAAGCTATGCATGAAGAAGATTGGACCTCTTAAGGTGATGTAAATTTTCCAATAATGCATATGAGTTAGAGTTACCTCCAAACTTGGGCATATCCCCAATCTTCAATGTATGTGATTTGTATCCATACAAAGGGTCTTAGAAAACAACAAATCAAGAAGAACCTACTAATATGGAAGATGTAGACTGGTTACAAGATTTACCTCCAAGCCAACCAGTCACATTAGAATGCATTTTGGATTCTAAAGTTGTGAAAAAGACTAGGAAATGAGTCTATAGAGACTATCTGATCCAATGGATAGGATTACCTGAGTCAGAGGCTACATGGATGTCAAAAAGAGATATCATATAACATGGTACCACTGTCCAAGCTTTATCCACTCAAGAAACTTGAGTTCTTCCTACCCCCGGAGCATGGTGCAAGAGCACTTGAGCAATTTTGTTCTGCAGATTCTAGGAGTTTGGAATCATCTAATTTTGGTTTGTAATAAGGTCATTAGGTTTGTGAATTACTTAGAAGTTTGTAAGGACCCTAGGGGTCACCGATTTCCCAATGTGGGCATATGGGCTCTTAAGGGTGTCAAGTAGAGTACTTGGTAGAATAAGTTGGTTTTATGTTAGAATAGGTTGTTTGATTTTGTTTAAACTTTTTTAAGGTCATTTAAACCTTTAGAAGTGATCTATATCTGAATTGGGCAAAATTTTCTTAGCTATGTATAAGTTGCAAAAAGTTGCAAAAGTTGCTCATAGCAACTTTGCAACTTTTGCATTTTCCAAACACCAACAGCTAGTTTGTTGTCTTTTTTGGTTAAAAGACACTTGTAACCAGCCCAAACTGATATAAGGCTTGGGACAACTGATCAAAAGGCTGGTTGAAGAATTGGAATAAGGAGAGCAAGATTTAGCCTTCAATTTTTTGTGTTTTCAGTGATTTGCATTGAGTTCCCTTGGTATTGTACGGTTTGTACGGACTTTCAAGCCCAGATTAAGACATGGATTGATAAAACAGAGACTTAACTTCCATTTCATGGTGATTTGAGATTTTGAAGTGTTCTTGTTTGCAATTTTTGGCATTTTCGTTGCAGGCGGGTCCTAAAGACCATGAAACAAGGGTTTTAAAGACTTCATGGCTCAAACCTAGCATTCCATGGTGGAACCACATACTAAAACCTTGTGGAATTCTAGGAGGCTTTGTACATTATGTTTTCATTTTGTTTTTAAGGCAAGGAAGGTTGATCTCTAGTTTTTCCACCATACCCTAGGCTTGGCACGTTGAGTTGGCAAGCAATGGGGAACCTGGACAGATGACCCTAGATGGGTAAATCTGAAGAATGGAATTGATACCAAGTTGTATTGGACATCCTCATGGATGGACAGACTTGAGACAATCGTTATATTTCTTGGTCATTCAGAGAGGTTGTATTGGACATCCTCATGGATGTACAAACCTGAGACAATCATTATATTTCTTGGTCATTCAGACTAGTGAGGACATTTGAGAAAAACCCTAGTTTGTAGGCTTAAAAGGTGTAAAGGAGGCCTAAAAAGGGTTAGGTGGGTTAGAGACCAAGCCCAGAACCAATTCTAAGATATTGTATGAAGTTTCCAAAAGGGTATCTGAAACAATAAAGATTGCATACCAGTGTGTAGGACTTTTGGCAGATAAGTGCAAAATACCTCACTGGTAGGGCTAATTGGACTAGGTCTCCTAATAGGCCTAAAAGAGAAAAATGGTCCTTAAGCTTGAAACTGGTAATATCCATAGACCTATTTGAAGGGAAAGGGTTGGAAATCCAAGGAAAAATCAAACCTAGATGAGTTGGAAATGAGTGTATGAAGATCCGAAGGTAAAGGAGGTTGGCTCATGGAGAAGGTGTGAGAAGTTGTTGGGTTGGAAAGTCTTAATTGAGGAGTATTGGACACTCACAAGTCTAGGGGTGATCACCTTAGTCATAGAACCTTGGGAAGGTCAATAAAGGTGAGCCCTACAACCTTTGTAAGGTTGGATTAGTGGGAACCATTGGAAGGTTCATGAGATAGCCTAAAGAGACATCAAGAATAGGCAAACTTTGAAGGAGTGAGAAACCTCTCTACATCAGAACACCAATCCTCTAAAAGTATACTAAAACATTATTTCTTATCTTCTCATCAGAACAAGGTGAACTTGTAGATAATTTTTCATCATAGAGTCAAGAGGTTAAACATCTAGACCACCAACTACACATCAACTAATCCTATCCAAAATATTGATCACCAATAACAACCAAGGAAATATAAGATTGACAAAGGTTTGACATCAATGACAACAATGGCATCCATATGTGTAACAAAAATAATAACATGGCACCACCAAAAAGAGGATTTTGGGCTAGTCTGGCAATAACATAACCACAAAACCCTCATATGGATGTTTCCAATAAACCTCCATAGCTAAACGCCAAATAAAACTATCCCTAAAGCAATAGAATAGAACCAACTGCAACCATAGTCTGATAAAAATGACAAAATAGATTTTTTTCTAAAACAAATTCAAACATCGATAACTGATCTTTCTATAAATCTGTAGAAATAATTATAAAACTACAATAGTTGGAATCACAATGGCTGGTGAATGCCTCAAACCAAAAATAAGAGAAAATCTACAATCTTTGATTCTGCATTGGATTTATGAACTTTGAGCCAGGATCAACGATTTCTACATCTTCCATGAATAGAGAAAAGATATAAATCACCAGGATATGATATGATATTAAGATGAATAAAATGTACAATGAACTCTACTTATAAGGGCATGAGAAATAAAGAGAGCACTAATGACATGCGAGGGTAGGTATAAAGTAGGTACAACCACCCTTATGTAAATACTAATGCACTTAGGAAATACTAAATAATGACAACCAATATCTACCTAAGTGGAACTTAAGTAAGAGTAAATAATATTTACTCCAACAGATATGGAATCATGATACAAAAGTTGAAAAAACTTTGCACAAAGAGTATGCAGCCATGATAGATTGCTAATGTAGGAAAATATTCACCCAAACATATCAATTCACAATCTATCAACATCTGATTATTCCAATGACGGTATGCAATCATACAATATATATGTTACCAATTTTCACACACAACTCAATTTGGCAAAGTTGGAAAAGCTATTGTTATTAATGGTGAAAGGTACACTTATTCATTGATATTTGATCATACTTGAGATGAAAATTTCAGTTTCAGATTTATTATGCATGAACATAACAGAAAATTTTCAGAAATGCCTAGCATTGTTGTTCTTTTCCATTTCATTATGAAAGTAGATAAAAGAGTGCAAAAAAGTAGTTCCATTTCATTCTTTGAAGAAGAAAAGTGTTTAGAAGTCCCACACAAGTTGTGGGAGTAGCTGAACTAACATATGACATATGAAAAGTACTATATAGCTGAGTAAAGAAGAGGAGAATAGATAAAGGTAACATATCCATCATTTCCTGATGATGAGTCTTATGGGGGTCTTTAAAGTTGGTATCTTCTCTTGCTCCCAATCTTCAAACAAACCTGCAAATGATGAGAGGAAAGGGTTAGATCTATGTTTATGAAACCTTATATGTTCTATTGAACATAATATAGTGCATCACATATGTCATAATGATCAAACAGATACCAGATGCATGCAAGAGAAGCTGAAAAGTATCAATCACTGAGGCATATAATAATGAGCCTAGAAGATGCATTTATTTTACTAACTTATCTGTTCACTATGTAGGCATGGGTACATAGTGCACTACTGATTTATCATTCAAGCATGTGGGGTAAAATGAGGCTCCCACAAGGGTTGAGCCTAGCATGTTTTTTTTTTATTAAGGGAAAACAAGTTTTGAAGGGACCTCAAACCCTATACAAAACAAGTTTTGGAAGGACCTGAAATCCGAACCTTTAGATAAACCTGAAAGTCCACCCAATGATACAGTACATAAGTGAGACACGACAAAACCATACAAAAGATGGGGGATAGCACAAGAAGGACCCCCAACAAGAAACAATGGGCTGCAAAAACCAAAGATGGCAACCCCAACCAAACTAGGATGGATCAAGGCTTTGATCTACACTTGTGGGAGTGAAGGGTCATATCAAAAGAGGATAGGGACAATTTAGATTTCTTACTTTTGTCGATAATCCATCCCTCCTCTATTGGCATTGCATACTCCAATGAGAAATTGTAGGTGATTGAAGGTATTGTCACTGATGGCAACCTTGCAATCTTATGGCACCGACACTGGAAGACTCTACACCGGCAAATAGTTTACCGGCAACGGCAAAGATGATTACTGGCACCCTAGCCGATAGGATTTTAATTATTGCATTTTGTATTTATTTGTAATATCTTTTTGTAAGTCGATAAGGAGAATTGTAATAAAACTCATATATAAGTATGAGAACTTGTAGATCATAAAAAGAAGTGAACATGGGAAGATTATTGCAAAAGTAATGTGTGAATATTAAGGTAGATTTTGGAGTAAGGTTTATGGTTATTGTATGAGCTTAAACTGGTACTGAACCTAGCATAGCAGATGCTAAACTAAAGTAGTACATTATATTGGATTTACATAATCCATTTTGTAAGTTAGTGATACTTCCTTTTGTAATTAAGTAGTGAGCTTTAGGTAGTTGGCCTTCCTACATGTGCAGGCCCCTATTGTAAGTAATATCCATTCATTGGCTAGTGACTGAATATTGTGGGTCGCAAATCCTAGTGACTCTTTTCCCACACCAGGTTTCCTCATTAAAAATCTTGTGTTATAGTGTGCTTTCTATGTTGTGCTTATTGTTCATATTTACTGTATCAACTCTTGTTTGCTGGTACACTATTTTAGAATGCAATTTATTTAATAAGATCAGAAAATCTGTTAACCAGCAAGATACTGATTCACACCCCCCCCCTCTCAGTATCTTTGGGAATCCTAACAATTGGTCATCCTCTTTTTTCAAAATCCTAATAGCTTGAGGGAGATTTTGACACCGGTATAGATGGATAACTTGAGAAAGTAATTGGAAATAGCTCTTGCAGATTATGATGCAGAAAAGTTGAAGAATATCAAACTTGAAGATGATCTAAAGGCTACATAGGAAATCATTTAAGGACTTCAGGAGAATCTTACTATTGATAGAAGAAAAAGGAGAGAACTTCATGAGAAGATACAGAATGATGATGATGAAAAAGAAACTCTTAATGATCTAGTAAGTAGGATGAAGCAAGAAAACATGACCTTGAGGAATGAGATGCAAGATATGACTATGAGATTTTGTAAAGACACTGAAGATAGAAAGAAAAATGAAGATGACTTGGCTAGGAGAATCAATGATGCTGGAAATAAAAATCTAAGACTCAGTCATGAAATGATATGTTGAAGATAGATCTGATTCACTTGGAACATGATAAAACTGAACTCATGAGACAAAAGGATTTCTCAGAAAATGAGTTGGCTACTACAAATCAACATAAAGAGAAATTCAAGAAAAGTTCAGAAGAACTTGATGATATACTGAAAAATCAGAAACCTAATGGAGGTACTAATGGACTTGGCTTTGAAGTTGGTAAAAGCTCTGGTACTGCAAACAATCATGATCACAATAAACCAATAAGACAACCTAATGCCTACAAATTTAATGGGAAATGCTTTAACTGTAACAAGTATGGTCATAGAGAAAATCAGTGTAGATCTAGAAACTAACATAACACTAATGCACCCACCGGTCAATGTTCTAAATGCAAAAAAATCGGTCATAATTCAGAAAACTGCAGAATGAATGTAAGATGTTATGTTTGTGGAATATTTCAACACTTATCTAATCAATGTAGAACACATACCAGCATAGGATATGGAAAAAATATTCAGAAAAATAATGTGACTTGTTATGCTTGTAACAAGATTGGACATATTACAAAATTTTGTAGAAGGCATCACCGACAAATAACAAAGGACCTAGTTTGAAAGGTAAAGAGAAGGTTAATGAGGTAAAGCAAGAATCTTCAAAACAATGGATTAGAAAGAGAGATCAGAATATTCATGAGGCTATTCCTTCACCGGTAGAACAGAGTATCACTCCACCGGCAGGAGATTCTTCATCTAACTGAAAATAAATCTCTTGGGGGTATGGGAACTAACTGAAAATCATGCTAGTTTACCCTCGGTTGATGGTAAGAAGATGAAATGCTTCTTTACTGGCAGATGAGTTAAGTTTTCACTTAACCGACTAGCATTTATTATGGTAGTTGAAGGAAATGACATTATAAAGAAAGTGTTTTTCACTCTTATTCACTCACCAAGCATTCAAATTTCCTAAGAGCGTGAAAAACCCAAGCGAAGGCATCCACAGCGAGAAGTGAAGCAAGATCTATCAAGCATTCAAACCTAAAGGTAGATTAAGTTATTTATCAAATGGGTTCCTCCTCTGCACCTAAATTCATTGCAAACCCTATTGTTGTTGAAGTGGTTAAACACCCTAGACCCGTATTTAAGATCATACCCGAAATAGCGAAGCGGGATGATACCCTAGGAGCATTCTCTAAAATACCCAAAGGAGTTGCATATGCAGAAGACCCTAGGATATACATACATTGTCATATTGAGGAACTTGGTGATGAGGAAATTATGAACATGTATAGGACAGTAATTTGTGATGAAAATGGTAATGTGAAACCGAAACACAAGATAATTGAAACTCTAGGTTTTGTGGAGATACTTAGCATTCCTGATTTTCCTAAGGAAGTTGTAAGAATTGTGCTTAGCAGAGTTCATGGGAAATTCTTTTGGCTTGAATCCATCCATAAGATTACAAGAGAAGATGTTAGGGCAGTCAATGGCTTACCTTCCACCGGTAGCAGGCCTGATAAAACTAAAAAGGTTCCAAAAAACACTGTGATGACTCTAACCGATGCAACCCATGATAGCAGATCCTTGAGAGTCAATGATATCAAAGATATAAATGCCATATTCATTAGCATGACACTAAGATACAAAACTACACATGCTAACAGATTAAACTTTGTATCTAGTTTATGTATCAAGAGTGCTTATGACATGGTGAATAGTAACACTAAGATTGACATATGTGAATGCTTCAAGGATGAACTAATTGACAACCTAAAGAGAATTAAAGGTGACAAGAAAGGTACTTTCAAATTTTTCAACTTACTTCTATGCCTAATGCTCTACATTACTAAGGAAGTTCCAGGTATAGGTAGAAAAGAATTTGGTTTTGACATACCGGTAGGCAGACAACTTTTGGATATCTTTACCAACATGGGAGATGACAAGGAAAATAACATAATTGAACACTTCTAGGCATTTAAGGATAGAATTAAAATGAGGGAAAGACTATCTCAGAGCATAGTTGACAAATATCAGAAAGAGATATGTTTTGTTATAAAGAAAGATGAAATCTGGATGGAAGCAGTGGTTCCTAGAACTATTTGGGTGACATAAATGGGTTATGAGACAGATGAAAACATAATTGAGATATATGCTAAAGCCCTACTTGAATCCCCTAGAGAACCTAAAGAGGAAATATTTGGAAATGCAAAAACCATTGAGAGAAATGTACAGACCCTTAAAGGAAGGAAGAAAAGAGAACAATCTATCAAAAAAGCAACAAAATAGGCCAAAGAGATTAAGGAAAACATATTGAATATCACTGGTACTAAGGAAAGTGACCTGGAAGGGATACAACTAGAAGCTCAACTTTCACCATTTGGAACTTCATCTAATAGTGAAATCCCAGCTGAGTTTAAGAGAGTAGAAAGGAAAAGAAAACTTTCACCAGTACCCTCTCCTACACCAAAGAGAACAAGAAGGAAACAATAGGCAGTAAGGCCCCCGACATATAAAATGACACCAAGGAAGAAGAAAGAAAACAAGTTATTCCTCCTTTATAAAATCTTTTGAATGAAATAACGGATGATGGAAACTTGTGTAATGTCAGCAAATTGTATAATACTTTTACCAATGAAGAAAAGGAAAGCATAGAAAATAATGTCATTCTACACTTAGACATATATAATAATTTTTTTATAAAAGTTGTAGATGATCTACCAAGTGACTTGAATAGAAGATTAGATGCAAAGAGATTAGCCATTGTGGAACTGGATAAGAAGATAAAGATAGAAAAACTACTTGTTGTTCACCTAGTGAAATCAGCAAAAAAAATTGATAAACTGATAAGTGAGGCAAACAGGACTGTATTTTCCACTGGTCACCAACATGTAGCTTTAATGGCTGGCAGAGTTAATGAAATCTCTAAAGAGACAACAGATAAATGGGATATCTTCTTTCTAGAGAAAGAAAAGAAAGAAGAACTTAAACAACCCAAAGCTTTTAGAGTTTACCAAAAGGATAAGGACAAAGGTAAAGGCAAGGTAGGTGGACCTCCAAGCATAAAAGTGATAGACAACTTGCCCCCACCTTCTTCTGATACTCCATCGGCACAAACTATCGATACACCACCGGCTACTAATAATGTTGAGTTGACACATGAGGACACTAATCCTGATTCTGAAGTGTTATATACAATGAACATTGATACACAAGAGGTAAACATTATGGTTGATAACGAAACCACTAGTGAGAAGAAAGATGTGGCAACTGAGCCACCGACTGAGAATATTGAAATGGAAACACATGTTGAGCATATAGTTGGAAATATTGAGATTGGGGTTGAAACACATACTGAACAATCAGTTGATCCCCTTGGTAATGGAATGGTAACTGGTGCACACACTGAAAAACCCATAGAGTTAGAGATACCGGCAGTGGACAGTTTAGAGGTACATACTGAGAAACTGACAGTGCATAGTGAAACTTCATCAAACAAACCGATAGTAGAAAGCACTGAGAAACCAAAAGAGAAAAATGTTGAGACTGAGACAGTGCCATCAGCAACTGTTGAGAAACCCAAGCCTTTGCTAGTTGATCTGCACACACAAAATGACCTATCAGAGGTCACCACAAGCAAAGAGGTTACTCACACCGGCAGAATGCAGATTGTTAAGGTAGCTGGACAATCATCTAGTTCTTCCATGACAAAATTCAGACCAACTAATGTAACAGAGGTATTATTGGATTCCATCAAGAAAATCATAGATTGTAATGCACTTATATACAAGGAATTGTGTCAACAATTCCTTTATTGAAATTGATTACACCCAGGTGCAATGTGGACAATAAAAATTATTTGAGTCAATTAGACACATTGTCTAAGTATATCACCGGCAACTTATTGACAGTTGATCAGATTAATGAGGAGACATTTAGTAAGAAAATGAACAAGGAAAAGGAGAAATTGTTTGATGAGACAATAAAGAAGTGCATGGGACACATTGATACCCTTCTATCGGCACTTAGCAAAACAATAATGGAATTCAAAGAGTTGTACAAAGACACATGCAAGATTGATATTTTGACAGTGGATATAGACAAGAAAATCAGTAAAGTGCAGAAAGAAATAAATGATATAGCTGATAATCTCATTAGTTCATCAGTGTTGGCATATATGCAGAGCATGATGACATGATGATATTGTATATTGTCATTGATGTCAATATGCTAAAGTATGAACCAATATATTGTAGTAAGCTAACTGGCAAGAGAACCGGTATGATGATGTAAACTTATACATGTGAAAAAGTGAAGCAGTATGTTTGTTCAAGGTGAACTAGTATGTTGGAATGAGAACCGATATATGGAAGTTTTGTATCAAGGTTTCATTTGGCATGACTACCGGTTGGTAGTCTCAGCTTCAGGGTTTCTGGTTGATGCATTTCCTGTGTGATTTAACCAATGACATCTTGTGATGAGTTAGCATTGTAATGAGAACTAGATCGTGTTGCCACGTAAGCCTTGTGCACATGAAGGATTTTCTTGAGGATCTTGCATGAAGAAGATAGATCCTATCTACCTTGGGAATGTGCAAAGTCTCTGTTAATGGTGGAGAGTGCATGATGGGTTATCAACTTCCTAAAGTAGAAAAGAATGAATGTTAGAGAACGTCTTGAGATCTATTCAAGACTGTTGTATTCAATGCAGTGTGATTAATAGTTAGGATTGAACTAACTAAATTGTTAAACCTAAATGTTTAGGGTTTTGGGTTTATGCTACTGACCTATCTATTTCCTATAAGGTCATTGATGTTTTTCATTTTGAAGTTGTTGGCAAGTGAAGAGATACTTGATTCTTGCCAGATTGGAGAAGTGTGTTGATACCTACAGAGTGTGATTGCAGAAGCAAATGAGCTAAAGTGGATCTGCCTTGGCATTGTGTGTTGTTATCATATCAGTGTATTACCTATTGACTTCTAACCATTTCAGCAATTGGAAAATCCCTTAACTGGGTAGCTTTAACAGGCTTTTGTGTAAATCCTTTAACAAGGTGACTCAATTCAATGAGTTCTTAAAATCCTCTTGCGAGGTAACCTCTGACAAGGTTTTAACCTTTAACTGGGTATTTAGCCATCCCCTAACCGAGTGATCCCTAGCAGGATCGGTTCCTAGCAGATCCTATTGTAAAAGTCTTTAACCGGACTAGGCTCCTAATAGTGCGAACTTCAGAAGAGTTCAGAAAATAGATTGTGGGTATTCATCCCCATCGTGGTTTTTCCCAGTTGGGTTTCCACGTGAAAAATTAGTGTGTCATGTGTGATGTCTTTCATATGATGATTTAGTGTTTTATGTCAAAGTGTTAATGCAAGTTGGTTCAATGATTTTAAGTATTTCTAATGTATTGCTTGCCTGAACTTAAGGGTGAAGTAGAAATGAGATATTAGACTGTGTAGTGAGCTAAGAGTTGCAGGTTTATGTCATTCACATTCTCACTATGTTTTATTGGTAGTGCTCTATTTTAGACCGGTGTTATTGTTTACCAGTCGAGTGCAGTCTTTGCAGTCAAACCAGTTCAGGGAAAGTTTTTTTTGTCTGTACTGATTCACCCCCCTCTCTCAGTACCGGTTTGGTACTAACAGGTCATCATTATTCATCAATTGGTATCAGAGCGTCGTCTAGGTTTTTCTGTGTTGTAAGCTTAATTGCTTGAGGAAAAGATCCTATTCTAATGATGAAGAGGGAAGGTCCAAAGTTCAACAAAGATATCTTTTAGATATGGAAGGATAGAATGAAGATCTACATTAGAAGCATGGGAGCTCAACACTGGACCTATGTTGAGAATGCTTATGTTATTCCTACCGGTACTCTCACCAATGATCCAAGAAGAGAGATTCAAGAGAATGGGCAAGTCATGGAAGACCTAATCAGTAGTTTATCTGACATTGAGTTTATTGACGTTTAGGATAAAGACAATCCCAACAAAGTATGGGATGCTCTAGAGAATATCTATTGAGGTGATAAGCATGTGAAACAAGCTAAGGAAGAGAGCCTTAGGGGAAAGTTTGAAGACATGCAGATGGTTGAAGGAGAGACCATTCAACAATATGGAATAAGAATCAAAACTATTGTTTGAGACATCAAGAGTGCAAGAGGTAAAATTGATGATTCCACTATTGTTAGCAAAGTCTTGAGATCCTTGTTACCAGTATATGTGATAAGGGTTGCTGCTATTTAGGAGTTGAGGTCCATAGACAAGACAAAGGTATCCCTAGACTCCATCATTGCAAAGTTGACCACATATGAGCTTAATAATTATGATGGTAGTATTCTGAAGACTGAATCGGCCTTTAGAGCATCTGTTGCACCATCTAGAAAGGGAAAAGAAGCAAGTACTAGTTGTGAACCAAGACAAAGCAGATAAATGGATGATGAGGAGATCCTGATGGAATTTGAAGCTCTTCTTGCCAAGAGACTTCCTAAGGGAACTGGTAAATATAGAGGTAAGCTTCCTTTGAAATTCTTCTCTTGCAATAGGATAGGACACATTGTTGTAAATTGTCCTAATGGTGATAATAAGGACAAAACAAAGAAGTTCAAGAAGTTCAAAGGAGGAAACAAGAGAAACTATTTTGTAGCAGTTGATGAAGCTGTCACTGATGAGGAATCAGAAGATGAAGAAAGTGAAGACATTGCATTTGTATTAGTTAAGGAAGATGTGTCAGACAAGAAGGCTCTTGTCTCCCGCTTTGATAATTCCAATGAGTGGATTATTGACAGTGGATGTTCTCACCACATGACTGGTGGCTGGAGTAAGTTTTTGTCTCTAGAAGAGTATGATGGTGGTGTGGTCTGATTTGGTAATGATGCACCATGTATGGTAAAAGGCAGAGAGTCCATCTCTTTGAATGGAAAAAGAAGTGTTGATAATGTGTATTGGGTAGAAGGTCTCAGACACAACCTTTTGAGTGTTGCCCAGCTGAATGATAACGGACTCACTCTAGAATTCAGAGATGGAGTGTGTAAAATAAAAGGAAAGAGTGGTGAACTAATGGCCACTGGTATGTAGACCAGAGGTAACTTATTTTAGCTAAATGCAAATATCAGTACATGTCTAATGGCTAAGTTTCATGATAGTTGGATATGGCATAGGAGACTCTGCCATGTAAAATTTGATAATATTGTGAAGGCCAGTAAGATCAAGGCAATTAAAGGATTGCTTGTGTTGAGCAAACCGAAGAATCCTCTATGAAGAGAGTGTCAACTAGGGAAAATGTCTTCCTCAACCTTCAAAGGTAAATCTTTCATTACAAACAATTTACTTGATCTTGTGCATACTGATTTGTGTGGTCCTATGAAAACTAGGAGTGTGCAGGGAGATAGGTACTTTATGATTCTCATTTATGACTTCTCAAGAATGATGTGGGTTACATTCTTGAAAGGCAAGTTTGAAGCTTTTGGAAAATTCAAAGCCTTCAGAGCACCGGTAGAAAAAGAAAGTGGTAAATGAATCAAATGTCTTAGAACTAATCAAGGAAAAGAATTCACTTCCAATGAATTCAACAAGTACTGTGAAGAAAATGGCATCAAGAGGCAACTGTCTGCCCCCCGAACTCCACAGTAGAATGGCCTAGTAGAGAGGACTGTAGTTGAAGCAGCCAAAACTATGTTGATCCAAGGGAAGGTTGCTCACACTTTTTGGAGAGAAGCAATGAACATTGCAGTCTACACAATGAACCGGGTACTCATAAAGAAAGGTAAGGATAAAACTCTTTATGAGTATTGGACCGGTAAGACACCTATGGTAAGCTACTTTAGAGTGTTTGGTAGCAAATTTTATATCAAGAGGAGTGAACATCAGAGCAAGTTTGATGCAAAATGTGATGAGGGAATATTCCTAGGGTATTTCACAAAGAGAAAAGCTCTCAAATGTTTCAACAATAGGAATTGGAGAATTGTTGAAAGTATTAATGTTAGAGTTGATGAAAGTTCTGAGAAACCTGAGGGAACCGACAACAAGCAAGTAGGAGATGAACCGATAGTAACCTTCTAGGAACCGGTTGCAAAATAGCCTAGTACCAGTAACAATGCTTCTACACCAGTAGATGTTGATGTTGATGAAGATGAGGGTGAAGAAGAAAAGCAAGAGGAAACAAGTAAGATCATTCCTAGGTATGTAAAGTTGAATCATGATCCATAGCAGATCATAGGAGACAAGGATACAAAAATTCTTACAAGAAGAAAGGTCAGAGAAAATTCTTGCATGATCTTTGAATTTGAGCCTAAAACATTTAAAGAGGCACATAAAGATGAAGACTGGATCAAGGCAATGGAAGAGGAACTTGACCAGATAGAAAAGAATGGTACATGGTCTTTGGTACCCAGACCTGAGCATTAAAATCTCATAGGCACCAAATGGGTTTTCAGAAATAAGTTGAATGAAGATGGCACAGTGGTAAGAAACAAAGCCAGACTAGTGTGTAAAGGATATGCCCAAGAAGAAGGAGAAGACTATGGAGAAACCTTTACTCTAGTAGCTGGATTGGAAGGAGTTTGTATGCTTCTTGCATATGAAGCTTTCAAGGGATTCAAAGTATATCAAATGGATGTAAAATCTACATTCCTAAATGGAATACTTGAAGAGGAGGTGTATATAGAGAAACCAAATGGGTTTAACCTATCAGAAGACAATGACATGGTGTGTAGACTACATAAAGCCTTGTATGGATTGAAGCAGGCACCTAGAGCATGGTATGAATTCTTGCACTCCCATCTTGTGAAGATTGGATTTGAAAGAACAAGTGAAGATAGCAATATCTATTTGAAGTTAGAAGGAGATCAAATTCTAATCTGTGAAGTATTTGTTGATTACATAATTTTTGGTGGAGATGACAAGATGAGTCATGCTTTTGCAAATGAGATGAAGAAGGAATTTGAGATGTCACTTATAGGGGATATTAAGCTCTTCATTGGACTACAGATTCAACAAATGAAAGATGGAATCTTTATCACTCAGTCCAAGTATGTCAAAGAGGTGTTGAAGACCTTTGGCATAGAAGACAACAAACTAGTTGGTACACCGATGGTGATCGGTTGTAAATTATCAAAAGATGATGGCTCAGCGTTGGTGAATGAGAAGGAATACTGACCAATGATTGGTAAGTTGCACTATGTAGTACATAGCAAACCAGGCATTGCACATGCAGTAGGAATTACTACACGGTCCCAGAATAGTCCAAGAGAATCCCACTTGGTAGTAGTTAAGTGGATTCTTAGATATCTGAAGGGAACTATTGACTATAGATTGTGGTATCCATATAGTAATGATTTCAACCTCAGAGTGTTTACATATGCTGATTGGGCTGGTAATGTGGATGACTGGAAGAGCACAATTGGTGGTGCATTCTTTCTTGGTGGTAGACTAGTGTCATGGATGAGTAAGAAGAAGAGTTGTATCTCCCAATCTATAGCAGAAGCGGAATATGTTGCAACATTTATGAACTACACCCAGACAATTTGGATGAAGCATGTATCAAGTGGTTTCAAGGTTCCTATATCTGAACTGGTGAGTATATTTTGTGACACACAAATGCAATTAATATTTCTAATAATTCAGTGTTGCATGTTAGAACCAAGCACTTTGAACTCAAGTATCATTTCTTGAGGGAAAAGGTTCAGAACAAAGAGGTTGTATTGGAACATGTTTCTAGCAAGGAGCAGTTAGCAGACATGTTCACCAAGCCTCAACCAAAGGCTTCCTTTACCTATTTGAGAGGTGAATTAGGAATGTTGCCCCTTCAAGAGGTGAACTAAAGGTGTATGCTCCACATCAGTCAAGTTCTGCATTGATAAATCATTTTCAGGATTGGTGTGTTGATGAATGCTCCTCCTTAGGGGAAGCAACATACTGGAACATAGATGTATGTGCCTCCACTTTGGCATTGTTGTCAAAGGGGGAGAAGATGTGAAGTAGAGAAGATATTTGGAGTATTGGGGAGAAGAAGATGTGAAGTAGATAGATATCTTTGTATATTGCCATCAATGCCAAAGGGGAAGATTGTTGGCATATGTGCAGAGCATGATGACATGATGATATGGTATGTTGTCATTGATGTCAATATGCTAAAGTATGAACCATTATATTATAGTAAGCTAACAGGCAAGAGAATCGGTATGATGATGTAAACCGATATATGTGAAAAAGTGAAGCGGTATGTTTGTTCAAGGTGAACCGGTATGTTGGAATGAGAACCGGTATATGGAAGTTTTGTATCAAGGTTTCATTTGGCATGACTATCGGTTGGTAGTCTCAGCTTCAGGGTTTCCAGTTGTTGCATTTCCTGTGTGATTCAACCAATAACATCTTGTGCAGTTAGCATTGTAATGAAGACTAGATCATGTTGCCACGTCAGCCTTGTGCGCTGAATGATTTCCTTGAGGATCTTGCATGAAGAAGATAGATCCTATCTACCTTAGGAATGTGTGAAGTCTCTGTAAATGGTGGAGAGTGTGTGATGGGTTATCAACTTCCTAAAGCAAAAAAGAATGAACATTGGAGAACGTCTTAAGATCTATTCAAGACTGTTGTATTCAATGCAGTATGATTAACTGTCACGATTGAACTGACTGAATTGTTAAACCTAAATGTTTAGGGTTTAGGGTTTATGCTATCGACCTATCTGTTTCCTATAAGGTCATTGATGTTTTTCATTTTGAAGTTGTTGGCAAATGTTATGTGTGTATCCAAGTGAATAGATACTTGATTATTGCTAGGCCAAAGAAGTGTGTTGATACTTGCAGAGTGTGATTGCAGAAGCAAATGAGCTAAAGTGGATCTTGTTAGTTCTGATGCTAATTGTTAATAAGATGAGAGGGGGGGGGTAAATCATACAAACTTAATCTTCAATATATTCAATAGATTCAACCTCAGTAGCTTTAACAGATATATGTAACCAAATATGAAAAACATGCAAGCTTAAGAACACAACACTCATGACACCAGATTTAATGTGGAAACCCAAATAGGGAAAAACCACTATGGGATTTTGGACCCACTAAGAAATATACTCTTCTAGAGTATGCTCGGTTAAAAGAAAAACCTGTTAAAGATTACAAACACATTGCTAGATGTGACCCAGTTAAGGGATTTCCCTCAAATCTGTTAGGATCTTCACCTTGTTAGAGGTGACCTTGTTAAAGGGTTTCAAACACTCAATCAAAATGTCACCTTGCTAGAGGATTTACAAATAAGATTGTTAAGTCCACTCGGTTAAGAGATTTTTTGTCACTTACAAATAAATAACAGTAATGAGTATGTCTACAACTTTGCATCTAAAATGCTAAAGCAAATTCTTATTTTCTCAATACAATCTAGTCATAGGACTTATCTTGTCCCTCTGCTAGGCTCCTTACTTTGTTATTCAAACAGGTCTTCAAGCTTTTGTGCTCGGTAATCACTATGTAGCATCCCCATTCTTACACTTGCCCGCATACATTTTTTATCAACAGTTCCTTATTTATAAACAATTTGCTAACTACTTAATCTCTTTGATCACATTTCCCATGATCAATCATAGCCATTAGATCTTCAATCTTGACTAGATTCAATGTATCCTTCAATCAGAAAATGTTTTACCTCGCCTTGAAACTTGCATACATTTCTTGGAACTTGTGCTAGGGTATTGTGGTTTAATCTGAGCTGTAGATCTTCCTGTCGATCTTCCATTGCCATAGATCCTTAACAAACTTCATACACATTGTATCAATCATTTAATCATAACCAGCTCATCAGCTTCCATCATTTAATAATGCATGTATTCATCCAATGCATTCTCTAATTTCTCAGTTGCAACTCGATAAATACTAAACTTCACTTGGTAGACATTCTGCCTTCATTAACTAATAGCGATAACCTTAGGGTTTACCGACTAGGTTCCTTAGGGTTTACCGACTAGGTTTTTTGCTTGGTAACATAGTATAGTATTAACCTTACAAACAATAGCATATGTAGGATATCAAAACAATATAAACAACATGATCTCATCATTGTCTAACTCGGTAATAGTTGCCCATTGAATAGCTTATTCCTCCCCTTATTCATCACATTCTTTCTGTGTCTTTTATCGACATCTTAATTCTCTTCAAAACATACTTCTTAAGATATGGCAACATCATACTAAATCAGAAAATCATTTTCTTGACATCAATGACAAAATAATATTGTGAAGACAGTAAACATCCTTAATCTGTTATATCCATAATTATCAACAACCTTCTCAATATCCTAATTGAAATGCCAACAATCTCTTATTGTCTGTTATAATGCCAACAGATCTCCCCCTTTGGCATTGATGACAAAACCAATTGATTTGACCTGAAAGATTCGAATTCAGATTGTTGTGATTGTGATTGCTCAAATTGTTGAAATTCTCTCCCCCTGTCATTAGTCTTCTCCCCCATACATTAGTCTTCTCCCCCTTTGACAACAATGTCAAAAGAAAACTAATACATAATTTCTTCCTATGTAAAGTAATTCCTTTGTTGTTCGGTATCAACTCAGTCTCAATTAGAGCATTTTGTCTTCAGTTCTGTTTCCCTATTTTTGTTTCCTGCACACCTTTAGAAAACATCCTAAAGTGTGTAAATCGACATCAACTCCTAAAAGGTATTCTTTAGAGTCATTGAATTGATGCTTTCACCAAACTCAGTCAGTGAGTAGAAGATAGGGGTAGGACCCCTAACTTACTTTTGAGATACTCAAAAGTGTCCCTTGGCAATGGCTTGGTGAAAATATCTACTATTTGTTCCTTTGAGCTAACATACTCCAACACCACTTTCTTCTCTTGAGCTTCTTCTCTAAGATAATGATATCTGATAGAGATGTGCTTTGTCTTAGAGTGCATAATAGGATTCTTTGAAATGTTAATGGCACTAGTATTATCACAGAATATAGTTACTGGCTTGGTAACTTTCTCATTTATGCCTTCCAATAGTTGTTTGATCCATGCTATATTGGTACAATTCAATGTTGCGGCAATGTGTTCAGCTTCTGTTGTTGACTGTGAAATACATCCTTGTTTCTTGCTAAGCCAACTCACTAGTCTTTCTTCTAAAAAGAAAGCTCCACCACTTGTGCTTTTCTTGTCATCTATGTTGCCTACCCAATCAGCATCAGTATAAACTTTTAAATCAAAGTCATTTCCTTTCTGATATACTAAGCCATAATCCTCTGTGCCTTTCAAGTATCTAAAAATTCTCTTGATTGTTGTCATATGTGTTTCCTTGGGATCTGCAGAAAATCTTGCAACTATACCTACTACATGTGTTATATATGGCCTCCTGTGAACAACATATTGCAACTTTCCAATCATAGATCGGTAAAGTGTCTCATCAACAGATCCAGATTCATCATTCTTTGATAGTTTACAGTTGGTAGTCATAGGAGTACTTACTGGTTTTGAATCCTCCATTCCAAATTTCTTCAAGATTTCCTTTATGTACTTGGATTGAGTAATGAAAATCTCATCTTTCATTTCCAGTATCTGTAGACCTATAAAATACTTTATCTCACCAATTAATGACATCTCAAATTCTTTGCCCATTTTATTTCCAAAGTTCTTGCACAAAGAGTCATTTCCAGAAAAGATAATATCTTCAACAAATATGGATGAGATCAGTATTCCATTTTCATCATTCTTCATGTACATATTGTTGTTTTCACTTGTCCTTATAAAACCAATCTTGATTAAATAAGAGCGCAATCTTTCATACCATGCTCTAGGTGCTTGTTTCAAACCATATAAAGCTTTGTTCAGTTTACATACCTGATTTTTATTCTCTCCTTCAATAAATCCTTCAGGTTGTTCAATAAAAACTTCTTCTTCTAATATACCATTCAAAAATGCAGATTTGACATCCATTTGATATACTTTGAAATTCTTGTAAGCAACGTATGCCAACAATGTTCTTACTCCTTCAAGTCTTGCCACAGGTGTAAAAGTCTCACCATAATCAATTCCTTCTTCTTGAGCATAACCTTTGCAAACTAGTCTTGGTTTATTTCAAATGACTTCACCTTTTTCATTCAGCTTGTTTCTAAAAATCCACTTTGTACTGATTACATTTTTGTCCTTCGGTCTTGGGACCAGTGTCCATGTGTCATTCTTCTTGATTTGATTAATCTCTTCTATCATAGCATTTATCCAATCTTCACTATTAAATTCCTCTTTCACTATCCTTGGTTCAAATTCAGATATCAGACATGTGTTTTATCTCAGTTTATTCCTTGTCATCACTGGATCATTCTTATCTCCTATAATCTGACTTGATGCATGATTCCTTCTAATATACTTGGCTAATATAGGCTCGGTAGATTCTGTATGATCTTCTTCATCACTTGGTAACTGGATATTCTCTTCATTTCCTTCAGTAGTTTTCTTGGTAGGACTTCTCGGTTGAACATATACAAATCCTTCATAATCCTCTAGTTCTTTGGAGTTTCCTTCATCATTTCTTTTTGTAAATTCATCAATTTTCACATTTGCACTTTCTACTATTTTGTTAGATGATTTGATCAAACATTTAAATGCTTTTCTTTTAGAAGAATAACCAAGAAATGTTCCTTCTTCACTTTTCTGATCAAACTTACCATTTATGTCATCTTTGTGAACATAGCATCTACTTCCAAAGATTTTAAAATAACTTACATTAGGTTTCTTGTCATACCAGATTTCATATGGTGTCTTCAAGGTTCCTTTCTTTAGTTGTACTCGATTCAGGGTGTAAACTGTAGTGCTGATTGCTTCTCTCCAAAATGTTTGAGGTACCTTCTTTTCTATCATCAAGGTTCTTGCACAATCCACAATTGATTTGTTTCTTCTCTCGGCTATCCCATTTTGTTGGGGTGTTCTCAGTGCAGATACTTGCCTCTTTATATCATGATCATTGTAGTATAAGTTAAATTCATCAAATGTGAACTCTCCTCCTCTATCAGATCTAAGACATTTCAGTTGTCTTCTTGTTTCATTTTCAACTCTTGCCTTGTACCATTTAAACATTTGAAAAGCTTCTGATTTTTCTTTTAAAAACATTATTGACATCATTCTTGAGTAATCATCCACAAATAATATGAAATACTTATCACCATAATAACTTTGAACTTTCATAGGACCACAAAGATCAGTATGCACAAGATCTAAAATTCCCTTAGAAGTGTAGGACTTACTTGTAAAGATTGATCTTGTCATCTTACCCATCTGGCATCCTTGGCACATAGCATTCTCAGGTTTCTCAAGACTCGGTAGACCTCTTACTCGGTGCTTCTTGCTTATTTTGATCAAATTATCAAAATTTACATGACAAAACCTTTTATGCCATAACCAGGTATCATCTATCTTTGCATATAGACACTTATTCTAAGTTGAGTCAAGGTGAAATGTGTTACCTTTTGTTTGTGTCCCGGTAGCTGCTAACTTTCCATGTTTGTCATGAACTTTGACAATTCCTTTCTAAAACTCTATTCGGTATCCTATATTATTTAGCTATGCTACACTCAACAAATTGTATTTCAAACCTTCAAACCAATAAACATCATTACATTTAGCATTGTCAAGAAGTGTTATAGATCCTTTACCTCTCACTGGACATGGTGCATCATTACCAAATCTTACATAACCTCCATCATAATCTTCTAATATGACAAACTTGTGTTTATCACCTGTCATGTGATGTGAGCATCCACTATCTATGATCCAAGAATCATTAGTATTTATGTGAGATATTAAAGCTTTTTCTTTGTACCTATCTTCATCTGATCCATCTTTGATAGCCACATAAACAACTTCCTTTGTATCAATTTCATCTAATTTATCATCATTAGATTCCTCATCAGCTATTAGACATGTCTTTTTATCTCTTCTTCTGAAGTCTCGATGTCCTCTATAATGATTATCTTTCTGTCTATCATCTCGGTAATCTCTCTTTTCACTAGATTCTTTGTCAAGACAGTTAGAAGTCATATGTCCTGTTCTATCACAGTTAAAACATTTCAAAGGAAACTTTCCTTTGTACTTACCTTTTCCTCTCGGTAGCCTTCTGGCTAATATTGCTTCAAACTCTTCTTGCTTTCTAATTTCTTCATAAAGCTTGTGTATCTCCTCCATGTTTTTGTGAAATCTTTCACTTGCTCTACTATGATTCCCTTTAGAGTACTTATACTTTCTATCATTGTAATCATCAGATTCATCAAGATGAAAAGAACTAAATGCAGACTCAATTTTATTTATCGAAGACCCACTATTATCAAAGTTACTTAACTCAAATGCATGTAGCTTACCAATAGTAGCATCCAAAGAAACTGGCATATTGGGTACAAACCTAAATTCATTGATTGTAGAGACTCGGATTGCATAAGCAGGTAGAAGGGTTCTTAATAACTTACTTGTGACATCCTTCTCTTCAATGGCTCCTCCCGATCCTTTGATTTGATTGACAATCTCCTTTAACCTTGTACTGTACTGGGTTATGTTCTCACCTTCATTCATTCCCATAGATTCAAGTTGTCCTCTTAGACTGTCCACTTTTTCTCTTTAAACATGTTCATCACCACCATACATAGATATGAGCTTGTCCCACATTACCTTGGCATCATTGCAGCCTTCTAGATCATTAAACTCTAAGTTAGTCAATGCAGATGTTATTTCAATCATTGCATGAATATGTTCTTGCTTTGCCTTTATCTCTTCCATTGTCAATGGATAGGTGCTAGGTGTAATGAAATCATTCTCCAGATAATATACATCATATTCTCCAATTCCTGATAGGTGTAGCTTCATCCTTTTCTTCCATGTAGAGAAACTTGACTTGTTCAGCTTCAGTGCATCCCTCTTATACATCTTTGGATCTTTTCCTCAAGTACCTTTAAAATTTTCTTCCACAGTCCAAAGCTCTGATACCAATTGTTAGTTCTAATGCTAATTGTTAATAAGATGAGAGGGGGGGGGTAAATCATACAAACTTAATCTTCAATATATTCAACAGATTCAACCTCAGTAGCTTTAACAAATATATTTAACCAAAAATATAAAACATGCAAGCTTAAGAACACAACACTCATAACACCAGATTTAACGTGGAAACCCAAATAGGGAAAAACCACTGTGAGATTTCAGACCCACTAAGAAATATACTATTCTAGATTATGCTCGATTAAAAGAAAATCCTGTTAAAGATTACAAACACATTGCTAGATGTGACCCGGTTAAGGGATTTCCCTCAGATCTGTTAGGATCTTCACCTTGTTAAAGGTGACCTTGCTAAAGGGTTTCAAACACTCAATCAGAATGTCACCTTGCTAGAGGATTTACAAATAAGACTGTTAAGTCCACTCAGTTAAGAGATTTTCTGTCACTTACAAATAAATAATAGTAATGAGTATGTCTACAACTTTGCATCTAAAATGCTAAAGCAGATTCTTATTTGCTCAATACAATCTAGTCATAGGACCTATCTTGTCCCTCTGCTGGGCTCCTTACTTTGTTATTCAAACAGGTCTTCAAGCTTCTATGCTCGGTAATCACTATGTAGCATCCCTATGCTTTCACTTTCCCACATACATTGTTTATCAACAGTTCCTTATTTATAAACAATTTCTAACCGCTTAATCTCTTTGATCACATTTCCCATGATCAATCATAGCCATCAGATCTTCAATCTTGACCAGGTTCAATGTATCCTTCGATCGAAAAATGGTTTACCTCACCTTGGAACTTGCATACATTTCTTGGAACTTGTGCTAGTGTATTGCAGTTCAATCTGAGTTGTAGATCTTCCTACCGATCTTCCATTGCCATAGATCCTTAACAAACTTCATAAACATTGTATCAATCATTTAATCATAACCAGCTCATCAGCTTCCATCATTTAATAATGCATGTATTCATCCAATGCATTCTATTATTGCTCGGTTACAACTCGGTAAATACTAAACTTCACTCGGTACACATTCCGCCTTTATTAACCGATAGCAATAACCTTAGGGTTTATCGACTAGGTTCCTTAGGGTTTACCGACTAGGTTTTTTGCTTGGTAACATAGTATAGTATTAACCTTACAAATAATAGCATATGTAGGATATCAAAACAATCTAAACAACATGATCTCATCATTGTCTAACTCAGTAATAGTTGCCCATTGAATAACTTATTCCTCCCCTTATTCATCATATTCTTTCTGTGACTTTTACCGACATCTTAATTCTCTTCAAAACATACTTCTTAAGATATGGCAACATCATACTAAATCAGAAAATCAATTTCTTAACATCAATGACAAAATAATATTGTGAAGACAGTAAACATCCTTAATCAGTTATATCCATAATTATCAACAACCTTCTCAATATCCTAATTGAAATGCCAACAATCTCTTATTGTATATTATAATGCCAATAGATCTACCTTGGCCTTGTGTGCTGTTATCATATCAGTTTATTACTTGTTGACTTCTAACCATTTCAGCAGTTGGAAAATCCCTTAACTGGGTAGCTTTAACAAGCTTTTGTGTAAATCCTTTCACAGGGTGACTCAATTCAATGAGTTCTTAAAATCCTCTTGTGAGGTAACCTCTAACACGGTTTTAAGCTTTAACTAGGTATTTAGCCATCCCCTAACCGGGTGATCCCTAGAAGGATTGGTTCCTAGCAGATCCTATTGTAAAAGTCTTTAACCGGACTAGGCTCCTAATAGAGGGGACTTCACAAGAGTTCAGAAAATAGCTTGTGGGTATTCATCCCCATCGTGGTTTTTTCCAGTTGGGTTTCTACGTGAAAAATCAGTGTGTCATGTGTGATGTCTTTCATGTCATGATTTAGTATTTTATATCAAAGTGGTCAAGCAAGTTGGTTCAATGATTTTAAGTATTTCTGATGTATTGCTTGCCTAAACTTAAGGGTGAAGTACAAATGAGACATTAGACTATGTAGTGAGCTAAGAGTTATCTATTTATGTCTTTCACATTCTCACTATGTTTTACTGGCAGTGCTCTATTTTAGACTGGTGTTACTATATACCAGTCAAGTGCAGTCTTTGCAGTCAAACCAGTTCAAGGAAAGTTTGTTTTGTCTGTACTGATTCACCCCCTTCTCTCTTAGTACTGGTTTGGTACTAACTGGTCATCATTATTCATTAATTGGTATCAGAGAATCCTTCAGGTCCTCTATGTTGGAAGCTCAACTACTTGAGGAAAAGATCCTATTCTAATGATGAAGAGGGAAGGTCCAAAGTTCAACAAAGATAACTTTAAGATATGGAAGGACAGAATGAAGATCTACATTAGAAACATGGGAGCTCAATACTGAAGCTATGTTGAGAATGCTTATGTTATTCCTACCGGAACTCTCACCGATGATCAAAGAAGACAGATTCAGGAGAATGGGCAAGTCATGGAAGCCCTAATCATTAGTTTATCTGACATTGAGTTTATTGATGTTCAGGATAAAGACAATCCCAAAGAAGTATGGGATTCTCTGGAGAATATCTATGATGGTGATGAGCATGCGAAACAAGCTAAGGAAGAGAGCCTTAGGGGAAAGTTTGAAGACATGTGGATGGTTGAAGGAGAGACCATTCAATAATATGGAATAAGAATCAAAACTATTGTTGAAGACATCAAGAGTGTAGGAGATAAAATTGATGATTCCATTGTTGTTAGCAAAGTCTTGAGATCCTTGTTACCAGTCTATGCAATAAGGGTTGTTGTTATTCAGGAGTTGAGATATATAGACAAGACAAATGTATCCCTAGACTCCATCATTGCAAAGTTGACCGCATATGAGCTAAATAATTATGATGGCAGTATTCTGAAGACTGAATCAGCCTTTAGAGCATCTGTTGCACCATCTAGAAAGGGAAAAGAAGCAAGTACCAGTTGTGAACCAAGACAAAGCAAATAAATGGATGATGAGGAGATCCTGATGGAATTTGAAGCTCTTCTTGCCAAGAGACTTCCTAAGGGAACTGGTAAATATAGAGGTAAGCTTCCTTTGAAATGCATCTCTTAAAATAGGATAGGACACATTATTGTAAAGTGTCCTAATGGTGATAATAAGGAGAAACCAGACAAGTTCAAGAAGTTCAAAGGAGGAAACAAGAGAAACTATTTTGTAATAGTTGACGAAGGTGTCACTAATGAGGAATAAGAAGATGAAGAAAGTGAAGACATTGTATTTGTATCAGTTAAGGAAGATGTGTTAGACAAGATAGCTCTTGTCTCTTGCTTTGATAATTCCAATGAGTGGATTATTGACAGTGGATGTTCTCACCACATGACTGGTGACCGGAGTAAGTTTTTGTCTCTAGAAGAGTATGATGGTGGTGTGGTTCGATTTGGTAATGATGCTCCATGTATGGTAAAAGGCAGAGGGTCCATCTCTTTGAATGGAAAAAGAAGTGTTGATAATGTGTATTGGGTAGAAGGTCTTAGACACAACCCTTTGAGTGTTGCCCAGCTGAATGATAATGGACTCACTCTAGAATTTAGAGATGGAGTGTTTAAAATAAAAGGAAAGAGTGGTGAACTGATGTCCATCGGTATGTAGACCAGAGGTAACTTATTTTAGCTGAATGCAAATATCAGTACATGTCTAATGGCTAAGTTTGATGATAGTTGGATATGGCATAGGAGACTCTGCCATGTAAAATTTGATAATATTGTGAAGGCCAGTAAGATAAAGGAAGTTAGAGGATTGCCTATGCTGAGCAAACTGGAGAATCCTCTATTTAGAGAGTGTCAACTAGGGAAAATGTCTTCCTCAACCTTCAAAGGTAAATCTTTCACCGCAGATAACTTACTTGATCTTGTGTATACTAATTTGTGTGGTCCTATGAAAACTAGGAGTGTGCAGGTAGATAGGTAATTTATTATTCTCACTTATGACTGCTCAAGAATGATATGGGTTACATTCTTGAAAGACAAGTCTGAAACTTTTGGAAAGTTCAAAGCCTTCAGAGCACTAGTAGAAAAAGAAAGTGGTAAATGAATCAAATGTCTTAGAACTAATCAAGGAGGAGAATTCACTTGCAGTGAATTCAACAAGTTCTATGAAGAGAACGACATCAAGAGGCAATTGTTTGTCCCCCGGACTCCACAGCAAAATGGCCTAGTAGAGAGGAACAACCGAACTGTAGTTGAAGCAGCCAGAACTATGTTGATCTAAGGGAAGGTTGCTCACACTTTTTGGAGAGAAGCGGTGAGCACTGCAGTCTACACAATGAATCAGGTACTCATAAAGAAAGGTAAGGATAAAACTCCTTATGAGTATTGGACTAGTAAGACACCAGCGGTAAGCTACTTTAGAATGTTTGGTAGCAAATTTTATATCAAGAGGAGTGAACATCAGAGCAAGTTTGATGCAAAATGTGATGAGGAAATATTCCTAGGGTATTCCATAAAGAGAAAAGCTCTCAAATGTTTCAATAATAGGACTCAGAGAATTGTTGAAAGTATTGATGTTAGAGTTGATGAAACCTCTGAGAAACCTAAGGAAACTGGCAGCGAGCAAGTAGGAGATGAACCGATAGTAACCTTCTGGGAACCGGTTGCAAAATAGCCTAGTACCAGTAACAGTGCTTCTACACTAGTAGATGTTGATGCTGATGAAGATGGGGATGAAGTAGAAAAGAAATAGGAAATAACTAAGATCATTCCTAGGTATGTAAAGTTGAATCATGATCCATAGCAGATCATAGGAGACAAGGATACATAAATTCTTACAAGAAGAATGGTCAGAGAAAATTCTTGCATGATCTCTGAATTTGAGCCTAAAACATTTAAAGAGGCACATAAAGATGAAGACTGGATCAAGGAAATGGAAGAGGAACTTGACTAGATAGAAAAGAATGGTACATGGTCTTTGGTACCCAGACCCGAGCATTAAAATGTCATAGGTACCAAATGGGTTTTCAAAAATAAGCTGAATGAAGATGGCACAATGGTAAGAAACAAAGCCAGACTGGTGTGTAAAGGATATGCCCAAAAAGAAGGAGAAGACTATGGAGAAACCTTTACTCCAGTAGCTAGATTGGAAGGAGTTCGTATGCTTCTTGCATATGTAGCTTTCAAGGGATTCAAAGTATATCAAATGGATGTAAAATATGCATTTCTAAATGGAATACTTGAAGAGGAGGTGTATATAGAGAAACCAAATGGGTTTAACCTATCAGGATACAATGACATGGTGTGTAGACTACATAAAGCCTTGTATGGATTGAAGTAAACACCTAGAGCATGGTATGAATGCTTGCACTCCCATCTTGTGAAGATTGGATTTGAAAGAACAAGTGAAGATAGCAATATCTATTTGAAGTCAGAAGGAGATCAAATTCTGATCTATGAAGTATTTGTTGATGACATAATTTTTGGTGGAGATGACAAGATGAGTCATGCTTTTGCAGATGAGATGAAGAAGGAATTTGAGATGTCACTTATAGGGGATATTAAGTTCTTCATTGGACTACAGATTCAACAAATGAAAGATGGAATCTTTATCACTTAGTCCAAGTATGTCAAAGAGGTGTTGAAGACATTTGGCATGGAAGACAACAAATCAGTTGGTACATCGATGGTGATCGGTTGTAAATTATCAAAAGAGGATGACTCAACGTTGGTGAATGAGAAGGAATACTGATCAATGATTGGTAATTTGCACTATGTATTACATAGAAGACCGGACATTGCACATGCAGTAGGCATTACTGCATGGTTCCAGAATAGTCCAAGTGAATCCCACTTGGTAGTAGTTAAGCATATTCTTAGATATCTGAAGGGAACTATGTACTATGGATTGTGGTATCCATATAGTAATGATTTCAACCTTAGAGTGTTTATAGATGTTGATTGGGCTGGTAATGTGAATGACTGGAAGAGCACAACTGGTTGTGCATTCTTTCTCCATGGTAGACTAGTCTCATGGATGAGTAAGAAGGATATTTGTATCTCTCAGTCTACAATAGAAGTGGAATATGTTGCAGCATTTATGAACTACACTGATCGGATGGGGCTTAGGATAGACTAGCCTAGTCTATGCTCCTGGATCCTTTCCTTGGATCACCTGGTGTTCTCTTCACACCCTAGGGTCTCTAGGACTTCCCTTTGCTTGAGGAATCCCCTGACCATGCCCAATCCACCCACCAATGAGTTGCAAAACTGCTCCTAAGGTCTCACCTACTCATGAGACTCAAAACCCCTTACTATGGCTAATAAGGGCTAATCTTGTTCCACACCTTTCAAGGTCTTAGCAAGGTTTTTTTAGGTCTTTTCCATGGTCTATCCACCCATTCATGATCCCACAAGAGGTTTCAAGCCTTCAACCCCTTACCGATTTCACTATTTTGTGTTTTTGCCTTCAAATAGGGCTACAAGGATTAGGACCAATTAGGCCTCCTAACCGGTCTTATAGGGTTCCCTCTCACAAACACTGCACAATCAACCCAATCTCCCAAAAAAGACTACCATTCATTTGGCAAGGACTCAAGGATTTTCTAGGTTTTAGGCCTCCAAGTGTCTGTACACTATCCTAGGTGGATTTTAAGGTTTTCAAGGGTTTTGGGAGGGTTTTTAGGGTCTGCCTGGGTCACAGTGAAGGTTTTGTGTTTTAGCCACCTTGTTTGGATTGGTGGAGGCTCCTCCTTCACACCAATGATGCTTCACTCACTCCTGTACACTTCCTCCAAAGGATGTAATCTCCACTAATCAACCTTTCTCTCCAAGGCCTCTGCACCAACAACCATTCCTAACTGGGCACTATCTAGTCTCACCTAGGAATGGGTCTTTTCTTGGCCTCCTTTCATTTACAAGGGCCCTTCTTGCTTGGGACTATAGTAAAAGGTCTTCACATCCATTACCCATGGTTTCATGGTGGTTCCACAATGGGGAATGGAGTTAAGACTTCATTTACTCAAACCGGTCTAAAACCGATCAGTAAGACTGCAACTTACAAATTATTTACAAACACACTCAATCGGTAAACAAAAATCTAATCTAATCACTCATAGTGAAGATATATACACCAAAGAAGCCATTTTACACAGGTTTGCTTGCAAATCAATCCATTAGTTTGCTCGGTAACTACATTCAAACTGTCTGGTAACCCAAAAATAGTCACAGTTAATTCAGTTTGCTTTAGTCATACAACCTCTGACATCCAACCCTTTAACTTAGGGTTTGCAACATCTTATACTACCCATACCTCAGTTGGTATGCCACATTTAGGGTTGTCCACGCCAACCTAAGGATTTTGACAACATGGTGGAAAAGTTGCTTGACAACTTTTAAAAGTTGTCATGCAACTTTTGAGCAACTTTCCCAATGTTGCTCTTCCTAACTCCTAGACCCACAATGGGCCAGCCTAAAGACACCACCATGATATAAAGGACCCCTAAACACCTCCAAGACACACCTACCCTCCATTTACAAGAAATTCACAATCTTGACTCATGACCCCTAAGATCTCCTGTAGGACCCTACCTAGGACCTATGAGCACATGGCTCATTATTTTATGTATAATGGCTTCTAAAGAAGCATAACACCAACAAGACAAAGAAAGAGAAAGAGTTTGGAAGGGTTCTCCTACACCATACTCCCCCTCTGCACACAACTAATAAAAAGAAGAAGAGATCAGAGCTGGGTCTATTCCAAGTGTCTTGAACCTGCTCTCCTCCACCCATGTAGCTTTAGATACTGGTTGATCTACCCATTTCACTAGGTGCTCCATGTAGACCTGGTGTCTAGTAGATTTCTTCACCCTTGATTCCAAGATCTCCTCTACTTTAGGCTTCTTCACTTGAGGTAAGGTGTTTACATCCAAATCTTGTAACACCTTGGCTTTGTTCTCAGTCTGCTCTGCTATCTCTCCCTTGTACATTACCAGATCAGCAACATTGAAGACTGGTGAAATGGCTAAGTCTGAAGGTAAATCAACCTTATAGGTGTTCTCACCATATTTTTCCAGAATTTGACAAGGTCCTACCCTCTTCATCTACAGTTTGGTAGGCTTACCACTTTGCATCCTAGCTTTGCTCAAATGGACCATCACATAGTCACCCACCTTGAACTGAACTTCTCTTCTTTTCTCATCCACTTTGGCTTTCATCTTTTGAGTGGATTCAAGGATGGCCTTCTTAACTTGCTCTTTGCCTTCCTTGATGGTTTGAGTGAAGTCCTCTGCTTGCCCATTCTTCATCTCCAAACTACCAAGATCTCTCAACTCACACACTCCCCTTGGATGTCTGCCATACACAACCTCAAAAGGACTTTTACCAGTAGTCCTATTCACACTATCATAATATGCATACTCTACTTGAAGAATGATAAGGTCCCATGTCTGACCATATTCCTTAGTTAGACACCTTAACAAGTTGTCTAACACTCTATTGATGACTTCATTTGACCATCTATTTGTGGATGGTAAGCTGAGCTAAATGACAAGTTAGTTCCTAGTCTCCTCCATAATGTTTTCCAAAAATGACCCATGAACTTGTTGTCCCTGTCTGAAACAATGTTTAAATGGAGTCCATGAATCCTAACAATCTCTTTGAAGAAGAGATGTGCAACATAGCTTGCATCATGTGTAATCTTACATGGTATGAAATGACTCATCTTGGAAAATCTATCTACTACCACATATATGCTATCCATACTTATTTTTGTCTTGGGAATTCCTACTACAAATTCCATGCTGATACATTCCCAAGGTTTGTTAGGGACCGACAATGGTTGATATAAACCAACATTGCTAGATCCACCTTTGGCTCTTTGGCATACACCACATTATTCTACATATCTTTTCACATCCCTTGGCAACTTTGGCCAATGGTAGTACCTCTGTACTAAGTCCAAGGTTTTGTTAATTCCAAAGTGTCCACTCAAACTTCCATTATGTTTCTCTTGGATGAGGTTCTCCCTCATAGATTCTCTAGGTACACACAACTAGTTACCCTTGAACAAGAGACCATTTTGGAGAGTGTAATCTGCATACTCACCATGGAAATGGTTCTCAAACTCTTTGTAAACCTTGTATGCTGATGAGAAGTCTTCATCTCCTTCATAGAGGTCTTTGAAAACTTTTATGCCTATGCTCTGCAACTGTAATTCTTGAACAATCAATGACTTCTTGCTTAATGTGTCTGCCACCTTATTAAGTTACCCCTTCTTATGCTTAATGGTGAAGGTGAAGGATTGGAGATATTCCATCCATTTCAGATGTCTATTTCCTAGCTTCTCTTGAGTATTAATGTAACTCAATGCCTGATTGTCTGTGAACACTACAAATTCTTTTGGAAGTAGGTAATGCCTCCATTTCTTTAGTGACTGCACTAATGCATATAACTCTAGGTCATAGGCTGAGTACTTCTTCTTTGCTTCATTAAGCTTCTCATTGAAAAATGCCACAGGTCTTCCCTCTTGACTCAACAAACCACCCACTACAATTCCACTTGCATCACACTCCAAAGTGAATAGCTTATCAAACGTAGGTAGGAGAAGGATAGGTTTTGTGGCCACTTCTTGTTTCAACAACTGAAATGCTTTGTTAGCCTGCTTAGTCCATCTAAACTTGGTTTTAAGACCTCCTTTAATGGTTTCAAGGACTGGTGCACATATACCAATAAAATTCCTCACAAACTTCCTATAGAATTGAGCTAATCCATGGAAACTTCTAACTTCGGTCCCTATTTTAGGTGCAGGCTAATTCAAAATTGCCTCCACTTTGCTTGGATCCCTCTTCAAGGTTCCCTTAGACACCACAAATCCTAAGTAAACTAGCTCTTGTTTCAAGAAGTCACACTTCTCTAGGTTGATGGATAGCTTCTCCTCATGCAACCTCTCTAAGACTAACCTCAAATGCTCAAGTTGCTCTTCTTTGGTTCTGCTATAGATGAGAATATCATCTAGGTACACCACCACAAATCTTCCTATGAAATCCTTCAACACTTCATTCATCAACCTCATGAAGGTTCTTGGAGCATTGGTGAGTCCAAATGGCATCATAAGCCATTCATACAATCCATTTGTGATCTTGAAAGCAGTCTTCCACTCATCACCCTCCTTAATTCTTATTTGTTGATAACCACTTTTAAGGTCTAGATTGGTGAAATACATAGCCCCTCCTAAACAGTCCATTAGATCCTCTATTCTGGGAATAGGAAACCTATACCTTATGGTAATCCTATTAATTTCTCTTGAGTCAGTGCAAAGTCTCCACTTACCTCCTTTTTTGATGCTAGCACTACCGGGACAACACATGAGCTGATGCTCTTCTTAATCAGTCCTTGTTCCAATAACTCATGCACTTGCCTTGCTACCTCCTTGTTCTGATCAGATGTGAGCTTATATGCAGCCTTGTTATGTAAGGATGCACCAGGAACAAAGTCTATTTGATGACTCATAGACCTTCTTGGTGGGAGTGTTGTAGGTGTTCCATCACTCACTATATCCTTATGCTCTTGCAACATTTGCTATACCTCCTTGGGTATTTATGTCTGCAACTTGTCTTCTTCCTCCTTTGGTTTCACAAAGATGGCACACTTCACTATCTCCTCCTCATGTAGTAAGTTCAAAAACTATTTACCAGTGGCCATTAAGATACTAGGTGTCTTTGAAGTTCCTTCTTCATTCTCTGTCAAAGACTAAATCTTGAAGGTCTTGTTGTCCTTCTTAAACGAAATGGAGTTCTCCTCTCCATCATAGATCACCTTCCTATCAAATTGCCAGGGTCTTCCTAGCAATAAGTGACATCCATCCATAAGCAACACATCACAAAGAATCTTATCCTTGTACCCTCCAATGGAAAATTCTACCCAAGTCTGTTCATTGACGAACACGCTCTGCTCATGATTCAACCATGTCACCTTGTATGGGTTAGTGTGGGGTATCCTTGTGATTTTCAGCTTCCTAACTACCTCTTCTGATATGATATTGTCAATTGAGCCTAAATCAACTATCACCTTGCACACTTTACCAAGAATCTTGCACCTTACCCTAAACAATGCTCTCCTATGCTTAGGTTCACTCTTGACTGGCTGTCTTATCAAGACCCTATTAAACATCATATTTTCTCCACTCTCTGATTGAATATGATCAACCTCAGGTGTCTTGCTGCTTGAAGAGTCTTCATGTGCATAAGCAACCCTCTTCCCACTGTTTGATGATGTAGGCTTGTCAGGGCATCTATATGTCGAGTGTCCCAATTGTCCACAATTGTAACACTTCATTGTTGCAAAATAGGAGTTACTTCTGCTGGTACCTCTACCCCTATTTGGACCACCTTGTGCACCTCTTCCTCTAGAATGTCCTCCTTTAGGATTGGTTTCACTGCCATGTTCTGTTATCTTGGCATCTCCTTGGTTCCTCTGTTCATTTGTCTTCCTTTGGTAACCACCTTAGTGATTCACTTGATCTCTACCTCTGCCTCTACCCCTATTATTGGAGTCTCCTTTCCTTTTGTTTCTCTCTTCTACCTTGGCTGCAAGCTGATGACATTTTTGGATAGTAGTAGGAGTCCATAGGCTTATCTCCTCTTGAATGTTCCACTTTAGGCCACTTAGATACCTAGCCACCTTAATGGATTCATCTTCTTGGACTTTGGACCTAAGACATAGCTTTTGAAACTCTTCTGTGTAGGAGGCCACATCAAGATACTTCTACTTCAATCCTTGTCTCTTCTTATGAAGTTGGACTTCATAATCCTCTGGTAAGTAGTTCTCCTTAATCTTACCCACCATAGCTTTCCAATTTGCAATAGGTAGCTTTCCCATACTAACTCTCTCTTCTTGCAAGTACTTCCACCATGTCAAAGTTGCTCCCCTCAATCTTGATTTGGCAACTTTAACCTTCTGAGCCTCTGTCACTCCTTCACACTCAAAGTGGTTTTCCATGCCCTCAATCCATTCCATAACAGTTTCTATGTCCATTCTTCCACTGAAATGTGGCAATCCTTCAAAAGCTTTGGTGTTCAAGGCCTTGATAGCCTTCACAAAAGGTTCTTCATTGAACAAGGGATCAAGTTCAGGGATAATGTCATCTATATCTATAGTCTTCTTTCCTTTACCCTTGTCATCCCAAGGTTCATGTGTCCTCTGATCCACCACTTCCTGTAGTTTATCCCTTATCTCACTCATAGCTGCTTCAAGGAGTCTATTCTTCTCCTTCTGTTCTTCCACTTCTCTAGCCAGCTCTGCATTAGTGACCATTTTGCTCTCCCCTACTTATTCACTAGTATATAGAGACATACACAGTCCAACAAGTCATATACTAGCTTTGATACCAATCTGATGGGATGGGGCTTGGGATAGACTAGCCTAGTCTATGCTCCTGGATCCTTTCCTTGGATCACCTAGTGTTCTCTACACACCCTAGGGTCTCTAGGACTTCACTTTGCTTTAGGAATACCCTGACCATACCCAATCCACCCACCAATGAGTTGCAAAACTGCTCCTAAGGTCTCACCTACTCATGAGACTCAAAACCCCTTACTATGGCTAATAAGGGCTAATCTTGTTCCACACCTTCCAAGGTCTTAGCAATGTTGTTTCAGGTCTTTTCCATGGTCTATCCACCCATTCATGAGCCCCCAAGAGGTTTCAAGCCTTCAACCCCTTACCGATTTCACTATTTTGTGTTTTTGCCTTCAAATAGGGCTACAAGGATTAGGACTAATTAGGCCTCCTAACCGGTCTTCTAGGGCTCCCTCTCGCAAATGGTGCACAATCAACCCAATCTCCCAAAAAGGACTTCCATTCATTTGCAAAGGACTCAAGGACATTTCACACAAGTTTGCTTGCAAATCAATCCATTAGTTTGCTCAGTAACTGCATTCAAACTGTCTGGTAACCCAAAAACAATCACAGTCAATTCAATTTTCTTTAGTTGTACAACCTCTGACATCCAACCCTTTAACTTAGGGTTTGCAACATCTTATACTACCCATACCTCGGTCGGTGTGCCACATTTAGGGTTGTCCACGCCAACCTAAGGATTTTGACAACATGGTGGAAAAGTTGCTTGACAACTTTTAAAAGTTGTCATACAACTTTTGAGCAACTTTCCCAATATTGCTCTTCCTGACTCCTAGACCCACAATGGGCCAACCTAAAGACACCACCATGATATAAAGGACCCCTAAACACCTCCAAGACACACCTACCCTCCATTTACAAGAAAATCACAATCTTGACTCATGACCCCTAAGATCTCCTCTAGGACCCTACCTAGGACCTATGAGCACATGGCTCATTATTTTATGTACAATGGCTTCTAAAGAAGCATAACACCAACAAGACAAAGAAAGAGAAAGAGTTTGGAAGGGTGCTCCTGCACCATACACCTAGACAATTTGGATGAAGCATGTATCAAGTGGTTTCAAGGTTCCTATATCTGAACCGGTGAGTATATTCTATGACAACACGAGTGCAATTAATATTTCCAATAATTCGGTGTTGCATGCTAGAACCAAGCACTTTGAGCTCAAGTATCATTTCTTGAGGGAAATGGTTCAGAACAAAGAGGTTGTATTGGAACATGTTTCTAGCAAGGAGCAATTAGCAGACATATTCACCAAGCCTATACTGAAGGCTACCTTTACCTATTTGAGAGGTGAATTAGGGGTGCTTCCCCTTCAAGAGGTGAACTAAAGATGTGTGCTCCACACCAGTCAAGTTCTGCATTGATAAACCTTTTTCAGGATTGTTGTGTTGACGGATGCTCCTCCTTAGGGGAAGTAGCATACTAGAACATAGATGTATGTGCCTCCACTTTGGCATTGCTATCAAAGGGGAAGCAGATGTGAAGTGTAGAAGATATCTACAGCATTGGGGAGAAGAAGATGTGAAGCAGATAGATATCTTTGTATATTGCCATCAATGCCAAAGGGGGAGATTGTTGGCATATGTTCAGAGAATTATGACATGATGATATTGTATGTTGTCATTGATGTCAATATGTTGAAGTATGAACCAGTATATTTTAGTAAGCTAATTGGCAAGAGAAATAGTATGATGATGTAAACCGATATATGAGAAAAAGTGAAGCAGTATGTTTGTTCAAGGTGAACCGGTATGTTGGAATGAGAACCGATATATGGAAGTTTTGTATCAGGGTTTCATTTGGCATTACTACCGGTTGGTAGTCTCAACTTTAGGGTTTCTGGTTGATGCATTGCCTATGTGATTCAACCGATGACATCTTGTGATGATTTAGCATTGTAATGAAGACCAGATCATGTTGCCACATCAACCTTGTGCGCGTGAAGGATTTCCTTGAGGATCTTGCATGAAGAAGATAGATCCTATCTACCTTGGGAATGTGTGAAGTCTCTATAAATGGTGGAGAGTGTGTGATGGGTTATCAACCTCCTGAAGTATAAAATAATGAATGTTGGAGAAGGTCTTGAGATCTATTCAAGACTATTATATTCAATGTAGTGTGATTAACGATCAGGATTGAACCGACTGAATTGTTAAACCTAAATGTTTAGGGTTTAGGGTTTATGCTACCAACCTATCTGTTTCCTATAAGGTTGTTGATGTTTTTCATTTTGAAGTTGTTGGAAAATGTTATGTGTGTATCCAAGTAAAGAGATACTTGATTCTTGCCAGATCAGAGAAGTGTGTTGATACCTGCAGAGTGTGATTGCAGAAGCAAATGAGCTAAAGTGGATCTGCCTTGGCATTGTGTGTTGTTATCATATCAGTGTATTACCTGTTGACTTCTAACCATTTTAGCAGTTGGAAAATCCCTTAACTGTTTAGCTTTAATAGGCTTTTGTGTAAATCCTTTAATAGGGTGACTCAATTCAATGAGTTCTTAAAATCCTCTTGCGAGGTAACCTCTAACAGGGTTTTAACCTTTAACTGGGTGATCCCTAGTAGGATCGGTTCCTAGCAGATCCTATTGTAAAATTCTTTAACCAGACTAGGCTCCTAACATGGTGGACTTTAGAAGAGTTCAGAATATAGCTTGTGGGTATTCATCCCCATTGTGGTTTTTCCCAGTTGGGTTTCCACATGAAAAATCAGTGTGTCATGTGTGATGTCTTTCATGTGATGATTTAGTGTTTTATGTCAAAGTGGTAATGCAAGTTGGTTCAATGATTTTAAGTATTTTTGATGTATTGCTTGCCTGAACTTAAGGGTGAAGTAGAAATGAGATATTAGACTATGTAGTGAGCTAAGAGTTACTAGTTTATGTCTTTCACATTCTCACTATGTTTTACTAGTAGTGCTCTATTTTAGACCGGTGTTACTGTTTACCAGTCGAGTGTAGTCTTTGCAGTCAAATCGGTTCAGGGAAAGTTTGTTTTGTTTGTACTGATTCACCCCCCCCTCTCAGTACCAGTTTGGTACTAACTGGTCATCATTATTCATCAATCAAAACTTATATCGGTAATAGAGCAGGAAATAGAAGGCTTTGAGGAGAAAATTAAAAAAATTTGAAAAATAGAAGGAAAGAATAAAGTTCAAGGCTAAAGAGACTAAATGTAGACTTGGTCCTAAACTTGACATCCTCATCTCTTTGAGAAAAGAGATTTTAAAGGCACTTGTTCCAGGAGTAAAGACACCAAAAGAGCAAATGCAGACCCTCACTACTACAATACAAAGGACTGAAGCAGCATTGAAGGACAGTGACAGGTTCATTGAGAGCCTAAATTTTGTACTAGCAGAACTTTTTCAGATTGTAACCAACCGATTAAAGGGTTCTAGATAAGAACTACACTCAATTAACAATTTTTATAGCCTTTTTCATTGATACCAAAGGGGGAGTAGTAGAGATGCAAAAAATGATGGATAGAAGAGATCATCTGCTCAGGGGGAGCACACAATTTTGGTAAGATTTTTGGATTTCAAATTTTGGATACATTTTTGGATTTTTTCATGGGTGTTGCCATCAATGCCAAAGGAGGATATTGTTTGCATTGCACACTCCAATAAGAAATTGTAGGTGGTTGAAGGTATTGTCATTGATGGCAACCTTGTAATCTTATGGCACTGAGACCAGTAGACTCTACACCGGCAGATAGTTTACCAACAGTGGCAAAGATGATTACCAGCACCCTAGCCGACAGGATTTTAATTATTGCATTTTGTATTTATTTGTAATATCTTTTTGTAAGCCAACAAGGCGAATTGTAATAAGACTCATATTTAAGTATGAAATCTTGTAGATCATTAAAAAGAGGCGAACACGGGAAGATTATTGCAGAAGTAATGTGCAAATATTAAGGCAGATTTTGGAGTAAGTTTTATGGTTATTATATGCGCTTATACTAGTACTAAACCTAGCATAGCAGATGTTGAACTAAAGAAGTACATTATATTGGATTTGCATAATCCATTTTGTAAGTCAGTGAGACTTCCTTTTGTAATTAAGTAGTGAGATTTAGGCAGTTGGCCTTCCTATATGTGCAGGCCCCTATTGTAAGTAATATCCATTAATTAGCCAGTTAGTGAATATTGTGGGTCACAAATCCCACCAAGGTTTTTCCCACATCGGGTTTCCTCATTAAAAATATTATTTTATGGTGTGCTTTCTATGTTGTTCTTATTGTTCATATTTACTGCATTAATTCTTGTTTACCGGTACACTATTTTAGAATGCAATTTTTTTAATAAGATCAGAAAATCTATTAACCAGCAAGATATTGATTCACTCCCCCTCTCAGTATCTTTGGGAATCCTAATATCCTCAACCCTAGCAGTAGTCCTTTGCCAAGAAGACGGGTCCAGAATAAAGGACCTCCCACCACCAGGAGGAATAGAGGCAACATCATGAGAGGCAGGGATAATAGAAATATGAGAATCAAAAGGACCAGACAAAGATCCAACAACAATCTGGGAAACGGGAAGGTCAACCACCATTGAAGAGCATCCAACATCCTTCAACCAATCAGTCGGAATGTCACCACCACAAGAAGAATCCACACACACTTGAGGCAAAGCAACACCAGAACTAGGGGCAGTAGCCAGAGGCGCATTACCTTCACCATCATCGACCTGAGGAACCTGAGAAACTGCCTTGGATAATCTTTTAAGTAGTGTTCAGAAGAGGCACCCTTCCACCAAGAAACAGATCTTTTTTCTTTTTTTTTGACTCACACCGTATAGTGATATGCCTAGTCTAGAAGCAATTTTGACATCTAAAGTGGATGCCCTCAAAGTTGAGCGGTTGGACCCAAGATCCCAAAGAAGAGTCAATCTTTATCTCAACTGGGAGGCCTTTAGAAACATCAGTATCAACCAAACTCTAAGAATAAGTAGAATGTTACATGTAGTAAGAATCCTTATCAGCTATTAGGAAGTCATCTAAATCCTCCCCCACTTCCTCTAGTAGAGAGTCTTAATAAATGAATCAATAGATGGGTTAAAATCTAAGAACCAGGGTTTAACAATCAAAACAAATTTATCCTCCTAGCTGAAAGGATTGTTACATAAAAATTTTGATCTATCATCTGCCTGTTGAAATTTAGCAATGAAAACAACCTTGGCTAAAGGATAAATGTTTATAGTACCCTTTAAGATCAGTTCCTAGCTTTGGGAAATCCAAGTGTGCGGCTGAGGAAGGCTTAGCCAAAAGCCCTGAAACCTACAAATTAGTCCATGAATCTCAAACATAGAGGAGTTGTGGATGATCTCCTTTTTAGTGTCAGCAAATACCCTAAAATCCAAGGGGTTGCACATAGGAACAGCCGTATACACCAAGCCATGGGCAACCTGATCCACAGTAGAGGGCATCGAAACCCCAACGACATACACTAGAACACCACCTTTCACAACATCATCGAAAGGAGCCCCATTGGCATCCACCTTCGGCCCACTAAACGCAGCAAATAAGGGAATGACACCTACAAAAGAGCTTGTCCCCCCATGGACTCATTCGTAGCCAGGAAAGAACTCTTCGAGCAAGAAAACCCTTTAAAAAACTCACCTGCCAGATAATCCATAAACCCAGAAGCGGGGTCACTAGGCGCAAAAATAGTGGTCGACCCAGAAGTAGCACCAGGGGCATTGACAACATGTACCTGAAGAGAAATGGGGGGTGAAGGAGTCATGGAAAGAGTAGGAGTCATTTGAGCGTGTTTCCCCATATTTGACATACCCAAAATTTGAACTTCAAATTGGTCCCAATGTTGAATGAAGGCCCAAATATGTGTCTGTGCATAATGAGTGAACATGTGATCCAATGTTGTTGTCAGTCAAAATGTGAAAAATGGATGAGTTCTTAAAATTACAAATAATTGAGGGAAATCCTTTTGTGAACATTTCCTAAGCATCATTCTTTACCATATAACCAATTTTTGCCTAAACCTAGTTCACAGTTTGCTATATTTTAAACTTTCCAATTTTGATGTCCCTCGCTCACAAATAATTAAAATCCCTCACCCTAAGCATTGTCATGAGGAATAAATGATGTTATATTCTCATTTTCTTACCATAAATATGTGTTTCAAATTCCAGAGCCTAATTCCTTCCCATTTGAAAGTTATGGCCATTTTTCCTAAGTTTGGGCATTAAATTGAAAATATTTAAATTATTTTTTCAAAATAATTTAAATTTTAAATTGATTTTAATATTGTGATCATTTGAGGGAAAAATTTATCTAGAAACATTATTATTTCCATTTTCCCTTTGTTCCCCTTTATGGTCAATGGCTCTTAAAGGTCAAAATCATAACCTTTGAGAGAAAATGGTTAGGAATGCTCCGTTTTCGAGCATTCATAACCCCAATTTATAACGTCCCATAATAAGGTTAAGGATGCTCCAAAACGGAGCATCTCTAACCTTATTTCCTAACCTTGTGTGGGCTCGCTTTGCATAAAAAGGTTAGAAATGCTCCGTTTTGGAGCATTCTTAACCATTTTCATAAGAGATATTAAAAAAAATGCTCAAATGAAATGCAGTCTCATGGCATTACACCATATGAAGAATATGGAAGGATAGACAATACACATAGTAGATTTGGTTGAAAGGAAATTCAGAAACTCTAAATCAAAGTGTGGATCAATCATAGATGAGCACATAAAGTGTTAGCAGAATATTTCAAATACATGTCATTTCATGGAGTGTAGCGGTTGCACAGCTAAGCAGAAAATATGTTTTGATGAAAAAGCTCTTTAATTTGGCAGCTATTAATGATGGTGTTATTGCATAATGTGGAAGTAAGGACAAAGTGAGCAGATTGTTTGATCAAGCAAGTGTGTGTAAATTGTTGGACGAAATTCCTTAAAGAGATGTCACCTCATCATGGAAAGCAAGGATTGCAGAATGCACACAAAATGGATTTCCTAAAAAAGCTTTCAAATATTTCAAACTAATGCAATCGGCAGGGCAAAGTTGAATTCGCCAATCAATGCTCTATTTGGAATGCATATAAAATGTGAAAGCATTGACATGCACATGAGCTATTTGTCAGAATACCTCAAGGGAGAGGGATATCATCTCATGTCTAGGTTAATGATTGCACAAATGTCATGAGGATTTTTATCAAAAATTATGTTTGCAAGTGTTTTAGGTGACATGCATAAGCAATCTAGAGGCAAAGATATGGCATTTGAATTGTTTGGTAGAATGCTTCAACACAACATAGATAGGACTATGAAATGTTTGACAAAATTCCTCAAAGGAACTTGGTTGCGTGGATTATAGTGACTACAGGATTTGCACAAATTGGACTTGGTGAAAAAGGTATTTGAAGCTTTCAAACAATGTAAGCAGAAAACATGAATTCAAAAACCACGATCCCTACCAAATCCTCATTGCTCTGTGATAAAATGACAGCTTTGAAATAGGGCATGGACATGAATCAAGTTGCACTGGTATACATACATCCAAATTGTGGAATCATAAAGAGCATTGTTGAATTGTTTGGTAGAATGCTTTGAAGGGGACTCTTTCCACAAAATAGAATGATTACAATGGGATTCATAAAATAAACTTGTTGAAAAGGCTTTAAAAAAATAAATAAAACCAAGTGCAAATGTGGGTATAAAGACATGATTAACAACCCCTGCTAGTATCTTATCCCTACTAGTATTGAAATAGGAAATTCCAAACTAATATGAACATCCACAAAAGCATAATGATAGTGGGAATTTTTATCGGACATTGTTGTTGCAAATATTCTAATCAACATGTATCCAAAATGTGTAATCACAACCAATGGACCTGATTTGTTTTACAAAATGTACCAAAGAGATGTCATCTCGAGGGATGAATTGGAACGATATGCAGAACTGAATTTGGTGAAAAGGCTTAGAAACTTAAATCGAATGCAATTGGCAGGTACAAAGACAAATTCCACAAGCTATGTCATGTCCTCACATTGGCACTATGAACAAATTTGTGGGTTTTCAAAGTGATTTTATTGCTATAAGATTCCCTTCTTGTGCCTCATGAACAAAAATGGAGACAAAGAGCAGAGTGGTAGAGTGAAAGAGTTTTCTGGTGTAATTATGTCAAACATTTTCAACTTGATTGTTCCATTGGTTATGAGAGATGAAAAAGCTCTTGCGATTGTTGTTACACCCCAGTCAACCAATTTCACTATAAATTCATATGGGTTACCAATGCATTATTTCAAACATGTATTTGATCTAAATTCATGTAAAGGTGAGCATGGTGCTGTTGTGGTGAGAAAAGGATCAAAATCATTCAATTATATCTCTTAAGAAATGCGTCAAATTTGTGAGAAAGAATTTATATTCATGTTGGAATGGATGGCATCATTTAATTCCTTGCAAGTATATGCATTTATATCTATCAAACATGAAGGATGGGGATTTATTTTTAATGATAAAATTGTGAAACAAAAAAATTGGATTCAATGGAAGGAAAGAATGCTAAATAGAATGTAGTTGGAATATGATTCCTTGAAGTTTAATTTGTTTATCAAATAAATGATTCTTGGATTAGATGAAGATTCAATGTCACCTCCGAAAGATCAATTATTTGATCTCTTTCTTAAATTTTTAACTTTCTAGTTACCTTTTTGTAAAAATGACTTATGTCACTTAATGTAACAAAAAATTAGGAAATAGATCTTATTTAAAAAAAAAAAAAGTTATGCAAAACATAACTATATAAGGTTTATTATATTTATTTATTATATTTAAAAGAGGTAGTTAGGAAGTTTTTATTGAGTTGGTTACAAGTGATTATCAAAGAAAGACTATAAATACAAGGCTCTTGTTATTGTTGAGGGGATACTTTCATGATAGGGGGAAAACTCTGCAGAATTTTGTAGAGGAACTAAGTGAGAACTTTTGATGTTCATACGTATTCATTAGTTATTGTTACTAATTTCTCATATGTTGAATTAGTAATCTCTTTATGTATTGGTGAAATCTATTGATAAAATACATCATTTCATGGTATCTTGACTTGCATGTGCTAGTACAACCTATCTCTTCGTGTGTCGAGGTTTATTGCAATTATTTCATCATCATTGCATGACTAACCTATTTGGTGGTAACCCCTTTTGTGATTGTTATCATTTATGGAATCTCACTTGGTATTTGTATGTCTTCTAGTAGGGTTTCTGCTATTAATCTTGTTTAAGTTCTATGTTTTCTCCTTTATGTACTTTCAGGTTAAAAGTACACAAAAATCCTAAATACCCCTATCATACAAGGGAGATAGCCCTCTCAAACACAGAGGAAGATTGTGGTTTTACTCCAATCTCTCCAACTGTTGGAATGTTTGTCACTCCTCATCAGGCAAACAGGGTCAGTTTCAGATAAACGACCATAGTGACAAATTTGTTTACCAATAGAGTGAGAGTGGGAGGTTGAGCCTAGCAGGTTAATATGTCAATATAGCTTCATTGAGAAGGGACACATCATTCACAATAGTGAGACTTCCAGGGTCATTGTTATGAATGATGTGCTTGTACCCAATGGAACCATATTGATATATTAAACTGCCAAAAATCCCTAATGGGGTCTCAGAATATTATTGCAGTCATATGAAGTATGATCACTCAAGAAAAGGTTTTATTATTAGAAGCAATAATATCAGATAATTTTAAGAGAGGGACCATCCAATAATGATGCAACAAAAGATCTAAGTGACAGGTCTCTAATGGTTAAAGTAATGTCAAAACACAAAGAAATTGAGACAAACCTATCAAAATAGTATATTAAGAAATGATGCATTCATCATAAAGCCAAACATTGAATATTAGCCATGCCTCAATCAAGAGCAGTCTCAAAGATGAGAACATTCAATGGCATAAGAAACAAACTTTAAGCATAGGTAACAGTCTTTTTTAATAGAAGAGAGAAAAGAATGATTGGTAAAAGGAGATGTCATAGTCATCATGGTCAAAAGATAGAGAGAACAACAACATAATGAGCAGTTAAGGAGATCAGATGTAATCAAGTTCATAAGTTGCAGTCAAAGAGCTCATAATTAAAGCTTAGAATCAAGGCAGAGATAGGCCTAAGGGTCCCAAAGACATAATCAATGATCGCAGAGAAGATCTATAGGCCAATGATCAGTGATGTTTCCAAACAGTTGACAGTCAAATATTTTTTAATGGTTGTGGATATTCAAGGTGTTAGACTATCAAAAAAATCATTTTAAACTATAATGAGAGAAGGAGTTTGTAATTGTAGCACAACCATAAACAAAAGTCCATAGATAGAGATCTAGTGTAGAGAATAAATAACACAAGAATAAGCATGCTTAGTACAGTCCCAGCCATAAAAAGAGAGCTTATAATCATAGAAAATAAAAGTCAATAATGAGCAACACATTATCACTATGCTAAATGGTATAGCCTTGCATCCTTGGATAGAAGAAATGTGTCCCATGGATAACAACCTAGTAATAGTGAGTTTGAAGAAATCATTACAAAAGATAGATTTACAATCTTCATTGTGTAACAGTCATAAGATCATCATGAAAATGTCTTAGAATAGACCAAAAGTAGTTAAAGCCATCCATAAATGTTAAAAGTGCAGTGAGGATTAAAGTATGGCAATAATATCAAAGTTATTTCTCAGTCGCAAAGGGTTGTTGTAGTCACTGTAAAAGGATTGAGTAATACACAAAAGTACAATGACATCATACATGTCAAGGACATTAACAAAGGATGGCATATATTTCACATAGAGCTTAAGAGCAGTCATTTGCAAGGATACAATTAGAAAAGCATGATCACAGTTATACCTCATTTTAAAATGTAGTCATAGTCATGCTAAAGTGCAAAATTAGACAATAATAGCTCCCTGAAGAAACCCTTTGACAGTGCCTAAAGTATAGTAAGTAATAAACCATGAAGGACAATAAACACAGAGGTATAACATACTTCAACAGTCAAATATCAACAGTAGTCTCAGAGCTATAAACAGTGACAAATCATTGGAAAATATAGGGTTCATTGTTAATACAGTGAAATCACAATAATAAGAAGTTAAAATTTAGTAATGAAATGATCAAAGCACAATAAAATGCAGCCCATGGCATAGAACTATAAGGACAGTCTATGGAAGAGAGATCATAAGGTTTCTTCATGAAGATTTTGAGATCAAACCATGGTTGCAACAAGAAGTAAATAAGAGCTACCATTCATGGAGGTTCAGTCACAAATACACATAGCATTAGGTCATTGGTGAATCTTTCTAGAAGAGAACTGATAATAAAAGTGCAAACTATGGCACATGACAATCATAAGTGCATAAGAAGCTATGAGGATGGTCATAGGATAGCTACATGAAATCATGCATCCATGATAAACCTAATAATAAGATAGATCACTGGGATACCCTATTATGTAATTCATAATAATATATGGATAAAATCACCCCTTGATCATTTATGATCAATGAATAAGAACAGTCCTAAGATGCCATAACAATGATAAAGACAAATGAAGGGCAGTTTGAAAACACATAGAAGAGATCATGAATCCAATACATGAGAGGTATGAAATGTTAATAGAAATCATACAAAAGACAGTCTCAGCTAAAAGGGATATGACTGTCCAGACTCAATCAAAGGACAACAATCATAAACATAGTCATGTTACAGAGATATGCAAACAATATAACAGATGAACAATGAGTAACACAAGGATAGCATTGTCAAAGAGTTTTGCTTTACAATCATAGTTTTAAGAACAGTAAGAAGCTAGTCTTCAGGAGTAAACACAGTGGGCTAATATCAACAAATGTAAGACAATTGACAAAGGGGTATCATTCCCTTGATGGTCTCTATTATCATATATCCAACCACATGACAGAATGAAAGGAAATAATTGACTATCACAGAGATCTTACCAAGAAGGATGCAATATTGAGCTTTTCACTATTATTTTACCAATTAAAAGAGGGCATACATATTCAAAAGACATAAATAATTGAGTCTCATGAATAGAGAAGAAGTTTCAATTTTTTGTATGTAACTAAGCTTCCTAAGATAATTATAAGGGTTTTTATTCATCAAAGAAAATCATGAATAAGGCTCGAGAAGGTCTTCATTGGCAGACCTAGACTTTCAAACATGAAAATCAATTCTTTGAAGCAAGTATGGTCATTGACAAAGAGGTAAAGGTCCTTGGTGACATTTGAAGAAGAGACTAGTATATATATGCTTTTATGACAGCAGGTGCAACATGAAGAGGGAATACTCATTGAGATCAAGAACACATTCCAAGCAGTCATATAACAATGAATGGCATGTATAACATAGTATTAAAATAACAGCATAAAGACTGCTCACAGTCCCAAAAGAACTTCATAAAGAATAGTGATATTTCCCAAGATCATCAATAAGTCAATATGAGCAGCAATAGACCTTTTGAATAGCACAATAAAACATTAGAGATGGAGAAAAAGCATAATACCAAATCATTGTTACAATAGTAAGTAAAAGGCGACAGTAATCATGGTCATGTGCAGACACTCAAGCATTAATAGATCATTCTTAAGCTCTAATAAGTGCCAAATTGCAATCAAAGAGGGTCTCATTGGTAAAAGTAGTATCATGAATACATCACAGTCAAAACATAGTGATAGTGTTGCAACCAGATAAGGCTATGATGGAGCAAGGTGATCACCCAAGATAGTCATAGTCCAAAGATCTACAGTAAAGAGGAAATATCATGCATTTAAAGCAGCATAAACAATAATCATCAAATAGAATAAATTCAAACCCTAAGAACAACATGCCTATATCAAGGGTTTTAGCAATCGAATAACAGTGTTAGTTGCAAAGAATTGTAAAGAAGCCCAAGCACTATCATAATAGAAATGCATTCTTCAAAGATCTATTAAATCATAATAGTGTTATCGTAGAGAGCTCTAAAACCCTAAAAATATACATGCACAGAAGCAAGTATTTCTGCGATAAATATTTTGCATAGAGAAATAATAGCATGAAGGAGGTAGAAAGTAGATTGTATACCTCATAAAAGCTCAAATCAAATCACATAGAACCCCCAGTTCGGGCTCCAAAACACATAATGCATGTCGACCAGATGAGGAGTCTTCTCGAAGAAGATGGAAAATGAAAGAATGCATAATGATTTTAGGGTTTCCCTTTTTCTTTTATCTTTCATTGCCTAGTTCGCTTGAGATGGTCTTTTTTATTTATTTTTCAAAAAAAAAAAACATACATCTATTATTGCCATGGGGTCAAGACCTTATGTCTTACTGTTGGCCATGTAAAGCACCCTAATGCAAAGGGTCAAAAGCTTTGAAAAAAAAAATTTAATATTTTTCTTTTTCCTTAAAAATATTATTTATAATTAATATAGCTTTATTAAGATTTATTTTTGTTAAAAATCTTAATAAAGTTATATTAAGTTAAAAAAGGAATAATTAAAATAAAATAATTTATTCTAACATTTATTAAAACAATATTATTTATTGGTCCAAATAAATGTTAAAATAAAATTATTTAAAAAAGGCAAAATAGCATGCAGAATTTAGAGAAAAGAATGCTTTTTGATAAAGCTATAATAGGGGATTTTGGAGTAGCTTCCAGCAGTTTCATATGGACAGAGAGTTCTACATGCATATACCATAAATCAAGGAGCTATTTTGGGCTCACAATTTGTCATTTTGGAGAATTTTTGCATGTCTTTTTGCATTCTTTTGGGGCAAATTTGACCAAGAGGGTTCTTCATACAGATTTTCAAAGAAGGGGGATTAATTCTAAATATAGAGCTCACCTATCTTAACTCTCTTTTTCTCAAGACTATTTCTATAAAGTCTCTTCTCTCCTCTTTCTTTTTCAGTTCTTTCTTTTCTGCCTACACATAGCAGAAAAAGTATTGTAGCTCATGGATTTTATGTATTGTAATAGATTTATTTTTCAGTAATCAATAGAGAAGGCAGATTTCTTTGTCAATTATTTTTAATCTTTATTTTCAAATGAATGATTTGATAGAAGTATTGTAATTTATTTTTGAATCCTTTACTCTGTCTCATTTATGCTTTACAGAAATAGGAGATTTCGTAGCAAATTCAAGTTGTAGGTTGTGTTCATCTGATTTCCAATCAATTGCACGACGTGAAAATTCACTTTTTCTTCATACAACATTGGAAAATTTCAAGCCTTCGCACGAAGTATTGATGAATTTATTGATCTTATTTGATTTGTGAAATAAATATAAATCTTTATTGCAACTAATTATAGTTTTAGGACAGCAAGTAGACTTAAACAATTTTGGTGCAATCACCTCCTGTAGCTTTAGGATTTCAGTTTTTTAGCAAACTCTCTATCCTTTTTCTGAGCAAAAAGTTATTTTTAGGAGATTCATCATGCAGAAATCTGGCCTATAATCTGGAGGTCTACTTTCATCATAGGCAACCGACAAGCCTAAAATTATTCTCATGTTTCACAGGATTGTTGGGTTTCATACTTAGCTTCAAGGGTGCAATCCGACAAAAATAGATTTTAGGTGCAATTAAAACTAAAACAAACCTTTGATTCCCTCAAATAAAATTCTTGAATTTTGATGGTTTGACAGTCAAATTTTAGGGTTTTTGGGCCTTCTAAATACAATTAGAGGACTTTTTAAACCCAAAGTGCTCTAAAATTTCACCTACTTTTTGGATCTAGCAACCTTCACCCAACTTGAAACCTTTATATATCTAGTCCCACTTTTTGGGTTTAGACAAAACAAAAACTAAAATTGACCTTTTTAGATGCCTTAGTTCAATGATGAGGTCTAAATGACACCAAAGTTCACCCAAACAAAAAATCAAGTTTGATTACCTCCTAGATTTGAAAAGGGCTTGCAAGTATAAATCTTTGATACCATGTTAGATTCATCAATGGACTCAAACCTCCAAAATCATTTGAAAAACCTAAAAGATGTCTTCCACAAGAGAGCAACAAGAGAAAAATAATTCCTAATTATGGATATAATGGATTAGATATATTTTGATACTACTTCATAATATGTTCATATGATATCTTTCTTATAGAGGGAAGGTTGAACGATAGGATTAGACAAGATCATCGCATGTTTTTTTAATCCTATGCAATGAGACAACCAACTTGATAAATATTAAATGAACTAGGGCTTAAGAATTAGATTCCAACAAACATGATAAGATCTAATTAACAACTAAGTCTTCTTGAAAAATTCCTAAGACCTATGTAAAATTAACATGTGGATAAGACCTACTAGTGAACTAGTCAAATAAACTACCTGATTCACACCAACATGTTTGTCATATTAAGCATTTTTTCTACCTTCTTTTCTTCACTTTCAATTTCATCTATAGGGATAGCTTCTTATTCCTCATCGCTCTAATCTATCTTAGGGTGAAGGTTTCTTATGCAATATTCTTTAAGAGCATCCCTTTAAATCTTAAATACCTTTATCATTTCTTACATTTATTCCATCTTCCCAGCAATATCAATAGTTTTTTTCCTCCAAGGGGTAATCTTAGATCTAGTGAAGCATACCTTAGATTGGTGTTCTATCCTTAATCACTCCTAAAAAATACCTCATAAATAACAATATGTCCTTAATTACTCCTATAAACTACCTTACTAATGACTCTCTAGTGATCAACAAGCTTCTTGTACACTACCTCAATTCAAAGGTCTATTTACAACTAGTATATCTATAAAGGGGAAATTTTGATTTAGTGACTTGCAACATAGAAGGGAGAAACCACTAAATCAATTTTCACTTTGGGCCTTTATATTCAAAAGAGGGTTAGAATTCACTAGATTCAGTCACAAATCAGATAAGGATTGAATACTAAATGGATTGCATTGGTTTTGATTTCCTCTTTTGTAAGTTGAAATGTTGAAATAGGTAGTGTTGAAAATGAAGGAAAATATGCGGAAAAAGTGAGCTACATATGTGAAATTTTTGCATGCACTTGGATTTGAGTAGTATAAGATGACTCAGATCTAATCCTTGAAAAACATTCTAAAAAGTTGAGACCATGACCCAGCACCACGGTCCTCCAAATTTTTTGCATGTCAAAAAGGGTTGATTCATATCTTTGAATGAAGCTTATTTTGGAAAGTACAACTACATACATGTTTCCTGCACACAAAAAGAAAGGGAAATAGGTTGGGAATAGGGGATTTCCTAATTCAAACCCTGGTTTAGGAATTAACCTTGAAGGAAATATTGAAAATACTTGAAATAAAATGATGGAAAGGTATACAAATCAGATTTGCAATGAATTATAATGATGCTTTGATTCTTGAATATAATCACATATGTTGTATGAAAATGGAATGAACATGAAAAAACCCTAATCACACACACATGCTTGAAAATGAATAATTTAATGCTACTCCACAATGGATAGATGAAGAATATGCAGCCTTGAAGACATCTAGAAATGCTTGATTATGAAGACTTCAATGTTTGAATTCTTGATTGCTTGATTGTTTGTGCTCCCAATATCACCTATCATGAATGTATATCCACCTTATTTCTGAATAAGAGGGGAAGACCTCCTTATATACTTGCCTCGTTGTCAATTATGTTAATTTCCTAACATAGGCCGACACAAGAAAAGGTTTCCCGCTCAAATTCAATATAGGACCTAGGATTTAAAATGGGCCCCAATTAGGGAGTACCATGGTGTGGCGCATGGTCCTAGTAAGGACCAAGCCACCACATCCTAGTCTTACCCCATAATTGGGCTAGGGTTAAGGATATAGCAAGATGAAAATGTGAAAGTAAGGCATTATTGCATGGTGGGGGCATAAATAGGTCTTGATCAAGCATAGAGATGTAGGCACTAAGGTGAGGGCCCCAAATGTGGTCAAAATTGCAAAGGGTGCAATTTTAGGATGCCACATTTAGCCCCCACTTTAACAAGAGTGTGAGCTTATGCAAATACTCATGGTAAAGTAGAAGAAAGGAAGATGGAGGAAAATCACAAGGAGTATAAATCGCTAATTTTGAGGAACCAAGCCCCCAATATTAGGATCTTAACTCACTCAAACATATGTAAGGGCACAAAAAACAAGACAAAAACAAAAAGGCAAACAAAGGACAATAAATAAGGAAAAAGACACACAAGACAAAATCTAAGAACACAAAAACAAGACCTCAAGTCAACTAGTCAAAGGGACCTCGATATGAAAATTTCTCAATAACTAATATCATTCTTGAAAAATGTCATCCCATGAACACAAATAATTACAAAAAAGAGCAAAGAAAGCACCATCCATGAACTATCGATAGCAAATCTATGAGTGCATGTGAGGAAGAAGAGAGAGCATGAATAAATGTTAGATGTTTTTATCCAGGTGATCCATGAGAAAAACGATGAAAAGGAGGAGAACATAGATACCCCACACCTATATTTTTGCATCTAGTTGATCCATGTTAGGGAGGAGAGTAGGAATGGTTTATCCCTATTATGCTAGTTCCACTCATCCTCATGCGTGTGTGCAAGTGATGGCTAGTTTCAAGTGTATAGCACCTCATATAAGAGTTTGGTTCCTCTAGTTTCAAGTGTGCTACAACCTATTTAAAACATAAATGTAAATAAAAATTTGAAGGGTTGATTATGTGTGCAAATTCCAAGGGGAGAATGTGTAAATGCCAAGGGGCGAATAACAAATACATGCCTGGTTTTGAGTACATCTTGTGTAAGAGTTTTCTCTTGTTTTGGTGATGTGTTTCCCCATCTAAGACATGTATCAAATGTTGCATTTTGTTTCACGAATGAAGCATCTCATGTAAGACTTTTTTTTTCTCGTTTCAATAATGAGAACCCTATTTAAGACATCCAAAAGTGATATGAAAAAGATATAGTATAGTATGATACAACGGGAGCAATATGGGTACCCCCGCTTTAAGATGTCAACATAGCCTTATTTTGATGTCATAAGGAAGCTAGAGACAAGGATACCATTCTTCAACACCAAGGAGATATCCTTTAGGCAACAATATCATAAATCCAAGCTAGAGAGGGAAAACTCTTCAAGTAAGGATAAGATAGTTGAACAAGATATATCTTGCAACAAGTGTAAAGGAGAATCCTTCGAGGAGAAGAGATCTTTTTGCAAAAGAAACCTACCTCCAAGAGGAGTTTCTTGAACAAAGATATCTTCTTCTACCAATATAAAGGAAGGGGAACAATGTCATACCTTCCCCCTATTGCTAGGTGAAAGAGATTCTTGATGAAGGATGACACACTTTTAAACCAATGTGAAAGGGGTAAGTTTATGATAGATGTACACTACCAAATGAAAAAGAGGTTGTAGCCAAGGACTTACACCTCTTGTATAAGAGAGAGTCCTTGAGAAAACAATAGCCTCACACAAGGAAATGAAATTGAATCATGAAACAAACACCACTCATCAAAGGAAAAGTAGATCCTTAGAGATGAGTTACAAAGAGAAATAATTGCCCCCCCAAGTGTAAGGACAATGAGAATAATTATACAGCTTCTAAAGAGAGGTTATTCATAATAGATGTACCATTTCAAACAAAGAATAGGTCCTAACAAGGGAGACACATGTACTTGCATGAAGGATAACCCTATGAAAGAAAGGACATCACAAAAATTCTCTAAGGAGAGATCATTCATAAAGGACATACCATTTCAAAAAATGAATAGGTCCTAACCACATAACAAACATGTGTTGGCGTTGTCATGCCTTGCATATCCATTCCCCATGTTTCCTTGTGTTACAATATGGGTCCCCTGCTTTGTTCTTTTCTTTTTTGTTCTTACCTCAGAACTCTAGAGTCCCGGAGTCTCAAGGTCTCTTTTTGTTCTTTTGTTTTAGTCCTTTACCTCGGAACTCCAAACCCCTAGAGTCCTGAGGTTGGTCTCCTTCTTTATGTATTTTTGTGTGTGAGTTTTCTTACCTCGAAACTCCGGAGTTCCGGAGTCCTGAGGTGTATGTCTTGTATTTGTGTAATTTATTTACCTCGGAACCTTGGAGTCCTAAAGTCCCGAGGTATGTGTGTCTGAGCCACCCCAAAACTCTAGAGTCTCGCAGTCTCGAAGTGGATCCTAGTTTGTTTGCCTTCCTACCCTGCAACCTTAGACCCCTAGAGTCACGAGGTAGGATGTCTTGTTTGGTGTTTTGTTTGTTGAGCTCAGAACCTTGGGACCATAGAGTCCCAAGGTCCTGAATAACTCACTTGTACGGACAGGTTTTGGGAGGGGGTATAAATAGGAATGATGAACTTTTAAAATTCATTTGTGCATTCAGAGCTCCTTCTTCCTTACCTCCTAACCATGAGCATCCAAACTATCAAGCTTCCTTTCATTTTCTTCGACATTTTGATCCACTAGGTAGGTGATTTTCTTGCCCTTTTGGTTGTTTATAGGTTAGATTTTATTTCCTTGTCATTTTTTGTTGTTTTTCATTTCTCTTCTTTTTTCATTTTTTTTGTGTATTTCGTGTGTCCTATGTGCCCAATTTTCCTTACCCTAGAACCCCAGAGTTCTAGGTGGTTTTCTCTTCCCTACCCCGGAACCCTGGAGTTCCACATTATTTCCTTAATAGGAGGCTCTACCCCAGAACCCCAGAGTTCCAAGCTCTACCTTGTATAAATATTTTTGCTAAGCTCCTATTAGTTATTCAGCTCGGCACCACTAGATCCTGAGATATGCTTAAACTCCTTATCCCGGAACCCCAAAGTTCTGGATTCAAGGCCTATCTACCCAACCCGGAACCCTGAAACCCTGGAGTTCCAGACTGCATTCATGAGTACCAACCCTGGAACCCCAGAACTCTGGATTTTCGAACCTTGTTTTAAAAGGAAAAAACTCCCTACTCCAGAAGCCCGAAGTCTCGAAGTGAAGGAATTTTTTATATTTTTTTTTTGTAAAAAAATGATCCTCATTTTTTTTCTCACAGGTTCAAGTACTTAGATAGACTCGTCTTCTAGCAAAAGAAGCAAAGATATTGACAGACTCCTTGCTACCATGAAGTACCACTATCAAGGACAAGTCTACTCTTCAAAGTTGGATGATCAAATCAAATGGGTTACCGACACAAAGATTGGCCATATTGAAATTCAAGATATTAGAACCCAATTAAATAAGCCCAAACTAGAAGCCCTACATAAGAGAATCAAAAGATCGGGCTTAGTGGAGACAACTATTTTTACACAATTAGTGCAAGCACCAAAATTTATAATGACAATTGCTCAGTTCTACAACCCGGACACTAGAAAGTGTACTGATGCACAGTGAAGGATAGTTATAGACTTGTCTCTCGACATGTTGGAATTTATGTTTGGTAACCCAACCAGAGAACAGATATTCCTCTCAACTAAAGAGGAGGCCTTGAAGGCATGGAATGACAAAGTTGTAGTAAATAAAAGGCACATGAATGAAAACTGGCTAGAAGAAGAGAGGAAAACAGGTCTCGAGGCAACAAAGATCCTAAGGGCAGATTTCAAGGAGCCCCAAAGAGACTTGACTATTATGTTGAGTAGGGCCTTTGGCAAGCCTGATTGTAGGCATTTCCATCCATGGATGTTCCAGTTTATGACCACTATCCTAATTGGAAAACAATATTTTGATTGGTCGCAGATCCTTTCTAACAACATTTGCAAACAAATGAAGGAAGTCCACCAGACTGAAAAGTTCTTTTTCACATCTTATGTCATCTAGGTGGTTGCCAGAGCTGGAAAGTTTCCAGGACTACAAGTAGAAGGTCAATTAAGGGATGAGGAAGGATAGAAGAAGATATGGGAATATTATTCCCAACTCACCCTAGCCAATGCAAAGGCTCATTTCAAAATAATTAATGATGCCTTCATTTTTCCAATAATAATTAAATTGACAAGAGACAGAGGTTATCGGATTAGCCTGGAGGCCATGGCTATTAACTAAGAGTAGGCATGTTGGTTTATCCAGAACCCACGCTCTACTTGCATTAGGGTTAGAGAATTCATAGGGAACCCAATGTTGCTTCCCAGATACTGCAATGATAGAGTAGCATTGTTGGAATATGTAAGGCAACTATTGAGCCTCCAATCTCTCTTATCTTCAAAACATAAAATAGGCATGGATTTTTTAGTATCTATTGGATACTTCTCATGTTTGAAGATACAGGTTGCAAAGCTAGCAGAGCTAGAGCTCCAAGATTTGAATTTGAAAGAGTATGATTATGCTAGGGAATTTTATGATCCCTACGGGAAGCTCAAACAATCTATGCCTAAGGCATATGAGGGACACAAGCCGAAACTAGAGGATTTTTGGGCCAACCTCCAACATAGTTATGAGGCCAGAGAGAATAACTATAATAGGTTATATATGCCACAAATAAGAGATTTCAAAATTGAGACCAATCTCCCTAAAGACTTCAGGGATGATGGAGACTTGCTCGATGCGGCTTATAAAGGATTAGAAATTGATAAGAAGCCCCTCTCCCCAATAAGGTGGTCTACAAATGAGGATGTGAATATTGAAATGGTTTCTCAAGTGGTCATCAATAGGACCAAGCAATGGTTAAGCTAAAGGGTAAGGCTCAGTGCCTCAAAGGCAAAACAGAAGGAGTCCACTTCAAGGATACCCCAGTCAAGGGGTTACAAGGAGTATGCTTGGAAGACGAGGTCAAGCTCCAAAAAAAAATGTACACTGATCCTGATGAGGGGGATAAACCTCAAGAAAGCACTAAATACTTAATGAAGAAACTTTGAGAAAAGATGAAGGAGTCTGAGTTGTTGAAAAAGGTTGCAGACCTTGGAGTGATAGATGGATTAGGAGCAGTACCACTGGCTAATGTCCTCCCACCAAGGACAGCTATAGGGTAGACTACGGGAGAGGGTACCCAAGAGTAGGAAGAAGAAATAGAAATTACTAAGGATATACCTACTCAACCACATTCAACAAATGCCACACAGGATCCAAGTACCAATGCCCCTGCACCACCACCAATTAATATACCCGCAGGGCAGCCTAGAGTGCAAGGCTTCAGGTCTATTACTGAAGGAATAAAAGTTAGGAACATTGAATCTGATTCAGATTAGGAAGAAGAGGATCTTGAGAAACATCAGTTGCAAGAAAGTGAGAAAGAAGGGGATGAGGCAGAGGACCTATTGAATGAAAGACTAATTTTAACCCCTCAAGATCAAGAGGACCTCCTCAAGAATATAGTAGCCGAGCAAGGTGAAACAGAGGCAGGCGAGGAAGAGATGACATTTAATGAAGAGGTCGGTGGAAAATTGGGAGATTTACATAAGCAGTAGGCTCTCCAAACCAATCTAGCCCACCAAGTTACCTCACCTCAAGATCTCGGGCAAACAGAGGCAGAGGAAAGAGATGAAGTAGAGGAGTGAGTAGAGGTCCATGTTATAACTGCAAACATAGTGTCACATCAAGGTGACAAGGATGAAGATATACCACAATGGCTTGAGTTCACTTTTGAGAAGAAAAAGAGAAAAGAGGAGCTTCCCAAGGTCACTTTACAACAACTAATCACCAAGGAGCCACCAAAGGCTAAGAAGCTAAAAACCATTCATCATTTATCCAAAATGAGCTCCAGTGAAGTGATTGTAGATGTGGCAGTTCCACTCAAGTTGAGGGACAAGCTTCCCCCAAGTATCAAATATCCTAGGTAAATTTGGGTAAACAAACCAAGTGGGGAGAGCTAGATACTTTGGAGCTAGCCACAAGTGTTTTCAGGGGACGTGTTGGAAAAGATCATACTTCAAACATGGAGCTCAAAGTGCAACTAGGGCAATACAAGAAGCTCCTGATTGAAATGAGAAAACCTCTAGACTCTTGTAGGGTTGATGACCTACCTTCAACCTCCTCACTGCTAGAGGGAGAAGTGAAGGCACTAGTGGAGGTGACATGAGTGCCTGCTACAGCCAAGTCATGGACCCAATTAAATGCAGCTAAGATTAGATTATTTTTGCAGGATACTATGAAGATATACCTGAGGGCAGTATAAGATGATGAACCTTTAGCTTCTTGTGCTACACAATGGCAATAGAAGCTAAGCATTTTTAATAAGGAGTTCCAAATTTTGAATAAAGTATTGTGGTTAGGGGTAGAGACAATAATGGAGGAAGAACTTTTAGGAGGGGACAGTTGTGAAAACTTGCAGTCCTATGTGTACATTTTGGAGCTGAAGATTGAAATGTTTCAGCAGTATATGAAGGATATTGTAGAGATTTGGGTCCCTCTCCTTAGAGAAATTTTGTCATATGAGAATTTTGTCAAACATGTGCTTGGAGCCTTCGAATTAGGATTAACTAGTACCGGAATAAATTGAGCAACAACAAGTTTTGAATTAGTGGGATGCATACAATGCTCAACACATAGGACCTTCGGCCCAATTTGATGTCAGCCTCATGGACAAGTACACATACTTGATCACTCAGTGTCAAAAGGTGGCAGAGACAATAGGGGAGCTAGAGAAAGGAAATAAGCATCCAGATAAAGTTTTGAGGAAGTATAGATTTAGAATTAAACACATAGTAGTTCCTCCTATCCAAGAAGTCATATGCATAGTGGATAACTATAGAGATTTTATTAAAAAGTGAAGGATGAATGTAAAGTTACTAAAAATAGCAGGGTTTTTGTATGACCCCCCAATTTTGTATTTTCCAACTGTAGCTGCAACTCAGGCTCCAATTTTGAGCAAAATTTTGCATGACTATGAAAATGTGGCTCATCCAGCATGGTCTTCGTAGTGCTCATGCAACCCCCATTTCGTATTAGTTAATTGGAGTATCAAGGTAGAAACTTGTAAGTTAACTGCGACTCCTAGTTTTAGTTCTTAATTTAGGCTAGATTTATTTCCTAGATAATAGGGTAGAAAACTTCTATAAATTGAGAAGTTGGATTCATTTGTAAGGGTCCCCAAATTAATGATTTGTGGCCCACTTAGAGATTTTTAGAGTATTTTGTAGATTGTTAAGAAGTTGAGTTATTTTTGTTACACATTCATTGAGATTAATATGAGAAGCAGCTTGTAGATTGCCTGATCTACATCTATATTCTACTAAATTGTTCTGTGTAATCTGGTAATGTCTATTATTTGGAGTTAGCAATGTGGTTTGATCTTTTTGTTTATCACTTTATGAATCATATTGTGCATGTCAGTGGTGTATGATAATTACTATGATAGGCCATATTGTTGATGATTTTGCAGGTTTTCTGGAGGTCTGTTGTTGAATGCTAACTTGGATAATATTTGATAATTTCTTGGATTGCAAGGAACTAATTGAGTAGTTCATTAAGTTGTTATTGTATTGGTTTTATTATTATTTTCTTGTTCCCTTTTACTCTTCACAGTTTATTTTCCAGAGAATCTTAAATCATAAAATATAAAAAAAGGAAGTTCAACCATTCACAACCAATGAGATTTAGTTTCAACCAGTAGGTTCCTTAATAGGTACAACCACATTAACCATTGGGTTTCCTATCATCGTCATGACCCTACTATAGAGACCTTGGGGTAGTGAGTTTTCCCAAATTCATTTCTTTTTAGGAGAGGTGGTGAATGTTAACATTGGCTACTTGACTATTGGTGGGTGTGCCAAAAATAGTCATCAACACAAACTGGTGCTAGAAGGAGGGCCTAGACTAGTCTCATCACTGGTTAACCACATATGATACTTCCAAGAGATGGATTGATGCCATTTACCTAGCCTAACCTCAACAACGAGCAAGATGACATTATTACCCAACTATATGATTTTGCTTGGGACAATACAAGAGATTATAATGATAGGTTAAAAGCATGACAAGTCTTGGATAGCAAGAGAGAAAAGGCTATACATATAGAAAAAGAGGCACAAAGACAACTTAATCCTTAGTAGAATCCACAAGAAAATCCACAACCACCTCCTCAACTTGGGAATTGACGTACTAAGCTAGATCATATATCATCTTTCTCTCCTAAGAGATTTCACCGAGTTCTTAGGAGTAGTTCTTCACCATCCAACTTAGTAGAGTTAGGACCTACCACTAAGAGAAATAGTAACAAAGCTAAGAAACAACCCTCAATAGCCTCACAAGTACATTCATCCATACTCAACGTAGAAGATCAACTGATTCCTAGTCCTTAGCCTATCCCTGCACCTTTTGTGACTCAACATCCACCATCACCACCTTCAATGGCCTACTTTAACCAAGACACCACACCACTAGGAACCATACCAGGGGTTATACATGACCTACCTAGAAACCCGGATAAATTTTGCAGCAAATTGTATTATTTGGGGGGACGAATGGTTGATGAACATATTGAAGTATTCAAAGATGCGGTCTTCCGTAACCATATTGAACACCAAGATGTAGTATGTAGACTCTTCCCATATTCACTTGGGAATAATGAATACAATTGGTACCTAACCTTACCTACAAATTCTATCACATGTTGGGATGTCTTGGAGAAGGCTTTCATCGATCAATTCTGAGTGTATGTAGACCCCAGAACACGATACCATCAGTTCACTTCTCTTAAGAAGTCACCAAATGAGCCATTAACAACTTTTAATACTATCTTCCAAAGGGCATTCAAGAGGCTACAAGCTCCTTACCAGGTAGAGCCTAATGTAGCCATCGACTCATATCTAAGATCTATTGACCCTTGGACTGCTATGTTTATTAAGAAGAGTGTTCCCCAAGATCAAAGGGACACTTTGGCAAAAGTCTTCACACTAGCAATTAGTATGAACCATGAGTTGAATTAAACCCCAGGCGGGATTAGATATAATCTACCTATAGGGGTGAATCAAGAGAACTACAACCAACTCCTAGATGTACCCTCACCTCTACCTGTAGGTGCCCCAACAATGAACTCGGTGCCAATCTATGCATCCCAACCTCAAGTGAATCAACAGTTTTCTGCTCAAGCTTTGACTTGGAAAAATAATACCAATACTGCCCCCACTCAAACACAATATGTTGGTCAAGCGCAAGGGGGAAGTCAACAATTGAGTAATACTAACACAACAAACCAACCTCCAACCATGCCTCCTAAGAAACATGGATCTCATATATCTGTTAAAGTAGAAGCCTTAAAGAAAATGACCTCACGGGTTACTTCAGACTTGAGCCAGCTAAAAATGAATCCTCCAGGAGGGTATAATCAATCCCAACCATATAATAATCAGTAAAACTACAATAACCAGAACCAAAATCAAAGGTATAACAACAAACCTTATAATAGGTAGTGGAACACAAGTTTGAATAATGGTGGGGTGAACCATGACCACCCTGATGCACGAGATAACCCAAACCACACACAAAGTGTTAACCTTGTGGAAATGAATTTGCTAAAAAATTGGTGTAGGTTGCATGATACAGCTACGCATTGTAAGGTTAATTGTGCTCAGTTTGAGAAGATCATAAGAATTTCTCAAGCTGACTCTCATCCAAAAGACTGTTCCAATGATGAACTCGATAAGGTTAATACTACCATGCTGGTCGATACATTCCTGTGCAAAGAATTTTAGGCTGAAGCTAAAGGTGAACCATGTGTCTATGATGCTCGGGTCTTTCAGACCAGAAACAACTACAACCTTAGGATTCAAGACAAAGCTCCATTAACGGAGCCACCTCCCTCAACGAGTGGGTTTGTACCTCTTGATGCAAATGCAAGCAACAATCCTCACCCTCCTTATTATTTTCAAGGAGCACACCCTAAACAAGCTCAAGGGAAAGATTATGTTCTGAAAGGATCATTTGATGTTGCTAAGGAGATGGAGAGGACTGCCACCACTATGTCCTTGATGGAAGTACTAAGATATTGCCCTGAACAGAAAAGGGCTCTCCTTAGAAAGTTGGAACTGTTAGATTCACAAAGCAATGAGGTTAAGATAGCAGACCTTAATGAAGTCAATGCTAACGTCGGCAATGATGCAATAGAGAATCCACCATTTTTACTAAGTTTGAGGATATGTGGAAAGAATTTACACAACTATTTGGTAGATTCAAGGGCTTCAAGAAATGCAATGCCCTACTCTATATGTTAGAAGCTCAGACTTAAATCGATATGTGAAAATAGTAAGGTGGTACAACTAGACAAAACTAAGGTTAACATAATTAGAGAATTGAAAGAAGTATACATCCAATTAGGCGTTGATCCCTGAATATCCCATTATATTGACATTCAAGTAGTGGATATTCCGGAAGTATATGGGATTCTCCTTAGTAAGGATTGGTCAAAGACTTTGGGAGGATATTTCTCGACTTGTTTTACATACTTGTGGCTTCCATGGAAGGGGGTAAGCAACCAAATTTGAATTGATAGTGAACATAAGTTGAAGAAGTTGGTAATGGATTATGGTGCTCCCAATGACGTGGTGTTTGTTGAAGTGAGTCCAGGAGTTTATAGGGTAAATGAAATCCTCACTTTTTTTGCACCAGCTCCTCTTCAGTTATTTCGAGCAGACATGACCACATATAAAGGGTGAGTCAAAGGTTTTTCTACAATAGTACAACAAGGAATGTGTTTGTTGGGGGATACTATGAAGATACAAGATTTTTTGCTCCCAAAATGGTGTCAAATACATCATGAGGAGAACTCAGAGATGTTATGTATCCCATGTCAGAATGAGATTATGAAATTGATGAGCCCTGTTCCATATGAAGAAGATGATCATACCATCAATATGGAAGAAGTTCAAAGTCTAAGTTGTGAAGGATTAGAGCCCCAAAAAATAGATCCTAAAAGTAAGACTACCCTACCTAAAGAATACAACTAGGAGATTCTTGCAGTTGAGATTGTTAAACATGAGAAGGAATATATTCCTCTTGAGCAAGAGAAAGAAGAAACACAATCTCAACTTCAACCTCAATCGAAATAGATTGTTCCTAACACTATTGAAGTGTTCATGCAACTAGAATTGAACAACCTCAATTGTCACAATACCTTGAGTCGGAGAAGCAACAATCATCTCAGGAAGCTAGTCTGATCACTGACCCTAAGGTGAAAAATGTAAAGAGACCAAAAGATGAAATATGGTTTTTAAAGTTTGATGGGTCAAGCTCCAAGCAAGACAGTGGAGCAGGCATAGAGATAATGAACCCAAAAGGGAAAACACTTTTAGCTTCTTACCAACTCCAATTCCCTTGTACTAATAACATGACGTAGTATGAGGCCTTAGTTAGAGGATTACTTTTTGCTCATAAGAAGGGAGCAAAGTGTTTGAAGGTGCAAGGAGATTATGAGATGGTGGTTAAACAAGTGCGAAGCCAATATGCATGTCATGATAAAAGGTTAGTAGCATATAGGAATAGAGTATGGGATTTGGTTGAGCATTTTGATTCTTTTGACATTCAGTTGGTACCCAGGAATGTAAACAGAATACCTAATGCATTGGTCGTAGCTGCCAATACATTAGAACTAGTAAGCCAATCCCCTTTGAATAAGTTTTCCATAGAGTTAATCTCCATACCTGTTGTACCTGGTAATATCAAACTTTTCCAAGTTTTTCAGGATGATGCCCACATTCTATCCTTTCTTGCCAATTCAGGGGCTTTTGAAGAGCAAATCATTGATGAGGAAGATAAATCAGATGATCTTAATGTCAGAAGTAATGCTGATATTTTGGATTTACCAACTAATGTAATTTCTAAAGGGATGGTCACCTTAGAGGGACTTTTTTATTCTAACCCTAGAGTAAAGGAGAGATTAACAATGGATTCAGATGCCAGAAAGTACGAGCCACATAATATTGGTCTAGAAGCACAAGAGAGGATTGTCTATATTGGGAAGCTTTGCACTCATAATGAAAGAGAAAAACTTCTACAAATCTTGAAAGAGTTCATCGATGTAATAGAATAGGGGTATGAAGATTTAAAGACATCCGATACAATGATCATCACACATGTGATCCCCCTAAAACCTAACATAAAGTCATTCCGACAAAAGAAAAGGCTGGTCAATTCACTAATAGAATCATTGATTTTCAAGGAAGTACAAAAGTTGCTCTCTGCCAAGATTATTTTTCTGGTGCGACATTCTACTTGGGTTGCTAATTTGGTACCAGCATAGAAAAAGAATAGAGAAATATGGCTTTGTGTAGACTTTCACAATCTCAATGAAGCTTCCGAGAAAGATAATTACCCACTTCCTTCTTTGAATGAAGTACTACAAATAGTAAATGGTTAGAAAATGATGTCGTTCTTAGATGGTTATTCTGGATATAACCAAGTTTTGGTGAACTATGAGGATCGTATGAAGATAGGGTTTATGACAAAGTGGGGAATGTATGCATACAGAAGAATGCCATTCAGGTTTATCAATGTTGGGGCGACCTTCCAACAAGCAATGGATACGGCCTTTGAGGAACTGATTGGAAAATACATTATTATCTATATGGATGACTTAACGATATTTTCCAAGGTCAGAGAAGACCACCCAAACCACCTCCAAAAGGAATTGGAAAGATGTCAGAGATATGTGATTTCCCTTAACCCCAAGTAATGTGTATTTGGAGTGGGTAAAGGAAAGCTACTTGGCCACGTAATCTCTAAGAGGGGGATATCTATAGACCCAGATCGTGTAGAAGCGTTATTGAAGTTACAAATGCCTAATAGTAAAAAGGTGATGAGATCTTTCTTTGGGAAGATCAATTTTGTCAGAAATTTTATTACTGGGTTTATAGAGAGTCAAGCCATTGAATGAAATGATGAAGAAGGATGCTAAGGTCGAATGGATAACTGAAGAAAAAGAGGCTTTCACCCAGATCAAGAAATCCATCACCGAAGCTCCCATGTTGACCAGTCCTGACTACACTTTGCCTTTTTAAATATATTATTTTGCTTCGTTACACTTAGAGCAATTGTTTTGATGCAGAGGCAAGTAGGGGATGAGAAACCCATTGCATTTATGAGCTCTTCTTTCAAAAGTGTTGAGGTTAGATATTCTGCCCTTGAAAAATAGGCTTTCACGTTGGTGAGAGTAGTCAAGAAATTCAGGCATTATATCCTGAGGAGTAAAATTTATGTGATTGTCCTTGATCAAGTGGTGAAGTCACTACTCATGTAGTCTAAGATGGGAGAATATCGAGGGAAATGGATGGCAATATTGCAAGAATTTGATCTAGGGATGCATCCAATAAAGTTGGTCTGAGGCCAAGGATTGTCTTAGGCCATGGCGACCGACATCCCTCAAATCTAGTGCCAACAGTATATGTTAGATTCATTCACTCAGGACGCATGGTACACGGATTTGGTATTTATATTGTTGAATAATAGGTGTCCTGAGGGGTTGACAACCATGCAAAGATGAGCATTAAGGCTCAAAAGTACCAATTATATGATCAAAGATTCAACACTTTATAGAAATAATTATGAAGGTATTTACCTTCAGTGTCTTGATCATCAAGAAGCTTGTAATATGATTGAGGAATTTCACGAGAAATATGGTACAAGTCATGGGTCGGCAGATGCCACTGCACATCAAATCTTGAAGGATGGATATTACTGGCCTAGCATATTTAAGGATACTCATGAGAATGTTTGTCACTATCATACGTGCCAAACCGTAGCCTCCAGAGAAAGAAATCCCACTATGCCTCTCCAACTAGTATTCGAGGTAAGACCTTTCGCCCAATGGGAATTGGGTTTCATAGGTGTTATTAATCCTAACTCATATGCAGGACATAAGTTTATTCTTACTGCGATAGATTATTGCACCTAGTGGACAGAAGCCATTGTGTGTTTGAATGCTACTGGTGAGGTAGTCTTGAAATTTATTGAAGAGAACATCGTCACCAGGTTTGGTATGTCGTTCGCTCTAGTATGTGACAATAGCCTTGCTTTTACTTCTGCACAGTTGATGCAATGGTCATATGATTATAAAGTGATATTGAAATTTTCTTCCAACTACTACCCACAAGGTAATGGAGTAGCTGAATCTACGAACAAGAACATCCTAGATGTCATTAAGAAGCTACTTGAGAAAAATCCCAGGGATTGGCAGAATTAGTTGAGATACGCCTTATGGGCTGATCAAACCAAAGTAAAAGCTGCCTTGGGAACTTCTCTGTATTACCTTATCTATGGCTAGACCCCTATCTTCCCAATCAACTTACAAATACCGGTCCTCAAATTAATGAAATAACTTGACATTGAGGATCAAGTAGAGGTTTGCCTCTTAAATTTATTAAGACTTGATGAAAAAAAGATTAATACTCTACAACACTTTGCCAAGCACCAAGTCATTGTTAGGCGATGGTTTGATAAAAGGGCTAAGGTGAAATATTTTCAAATCTCTGACCTAATCCTATTATGGGATAAGGCCAAGGAGAAGAAAGGTGATCACCTCAAGTTTGAAAGGTTGTGGTTAGGTCCTTACCAAATAGCCAAAATTTTAGGTGAAAACACCTTTAGGTTAAGCTCTTTGACTGGAGAACTTGTACCATTGCCCATCAATGGTCAGTTCCTCAAACATTACTTTGATTAATCCTCAGTGAAGGTTGACCTATCATATATAGTAGATTAGTTGTTTCTCTTTTTTTGTTTTGTTGTTTCTTTGGGTTTTTTTTTGTTTGTTGTGTTTTTGTTTTGTTGCATGTTTGTTTCCCTTTTGGTTTGTTTGTTTTTCTTGTTTGTTTGATTGTTCATTTTGTTTATTTGTTGTGATGGGATATACATATTTTGTTCTCAAAGATTCTAAAAGGAAGGTACCATTTGTATAAAATGTTGCCAAATTCTGAGAGACTTCGACTCTTTGTTATTTACGACTTCATCGTCATTTGGTTAATTTTGAAACTTTTGTCTATACTCGCTCAAAGAGATATATAATCGTTTAAATATGATTTGAGTTTTCAACTTTCAATTGGAAAAGGCTAGCTTGATAAACTCAACACTAACATCACATTAAAATACATCAGAAAGTTTTGTAAGATATCAGATAAATTGGTTTTCAAGTGAAAAATCTGAAGTCAATATGTTTCACGTTATCCACCGTGGTTCCCAACCCAGTAATCAGACTTCAATGTTTGAAAAGTTGCTTTAAAGGTTATTTAAGGAAATAAGTCATTCTATGTTCTATAATGTTTTCAAAAAAAAAAAGAAAGAGAAAAGAAATGATCCTCTTAAAGAAACTAAAATGGGTGTCTCAAGTAACCTCCACTGGGGCTATGGACGCCTGGCTAGCAATGGAGCACTGCTTGATGGGAACCAGAGGTATCTTTGTTGGGGCTATAGATGCCTAGCTGGTAGCAAAGCTATGCCCAGGATAACATTGCATGAAACACATTGGTTGGCTTCACCTACGTAGCTTGTGTCCAATTTCCTCTTGTTATCTGCATTATTGAAATGATGGAGTAATAAATCATGTGCACACACTTAAGAGTTCATCGTATCTAGTTCTCAACTTGGTTGTTTGTTCATTAGTTCACTCATCTTTTTCTCTTATACATCCTTTTGAATGATAATAGCCTTAGGCATCGGGTTAACCAGAGATTCTAAAATTCTAAATTGCGTAGAGTCATTTTTCCCAAATGGTCGCCATTTATTATGCCTTGCATATCAATTCCCCATTAGTTTCCTTGTGTTACAATATGGGTCCCCTATTTTGTTCTTTCCCTTCTTTTTTTTACCTTGGAACTCTAGAGTCCCAAGGTCTCTTTTTGTTCTTTTGTTTTAGTCCTTTACCTCAAAACTTCAGACCCCCGAAGTCCCAAGGTTGGTCTCTTTCTTTGTGTATTTTGTGTGTGAGTTTTTTTACCTCAGAACTTCATAGTTCTAGAGTCCCAAGGTGTGTCTTTTGATTGCTTTTTGTTTACCTCAGAACTCTGAAGTTCCAAAGTCCTGAAGTTTATGTCTTGTATATGTGTAAGTTCTTTACCTTTGAACCCCGAAGTCTCGGAGTCCCAAGGTATGTGTGTCTGAGCCGCCTTGGAACTCTGGAGTCTCAAAATGGAGCCTAGTTTGCTTGCCTTCCTACCCCAAAACCCCAAACCCTCAGAGTCTTGGGGTAGGATGTCTTGTTTGGTGTTTTGTTTGCCGAGCTCAAAACCTCAGGACCCCGGAGTCTCGAGGTCTTGTTTAAGTCGCTTGTATGGACAGGTTTTGGGAGGGGTTATAAATAGGAATGATGAACTTTTAAAATTCATTTGTGCATTCAGAGCTCCTTCTTCCTTGCCTCCTAACCATGATCTTTTGAACTGTCGAGCTTCTTTTCTCATTCTTGGGAATTTTCATCCACTAGGTAGGTGATTTTCTTGCCCTTCTGGTCGTTTATAGGTTAGATTTTCTTTCCTTGTCATTTTTTGTTTTTTTTGTTTTCTCTTCATTTTCATTTTTTTTGTGTTTTTTGCATGCCCTAGTTTCCTTACCCCAAAACCCTAAATTTTTAGATGGTTTTCTCTTCCCTACCCTGGAACCCCAAAGTTTCAGGATCTTGTTGAAACTTGCTAATCATTAACTCGGAACCCCGGAGTCCCAGAGTTCAGGATTATTTCCTTGCCAGGAGGCTCTACCTCTTACCTCGGAACCCCAGAGTTCTGAGGTCTACCTTGTATACATATTTTTGCTAAGCTCCTATTGGTTATTTGGCTCGGCACCACGGGATCCCAAGATAAGCTTAAACTCCTTATCCCGGAACCTCGAAGTTTTGGATTCAAGGCCTATCTACCCAACCCATAACCCCGAAGTTCCAGATTCAAGGCCTATCTACCAAGCCTCAGAACCCCAGAGTTTTAGATTCAAGGCCTATCTAGCAAACCTAGAACCCTAGAGTTTTGGACCCTATTTTAAAAGGAAAAAACTCCCTACTCTGGAAGCCCAAAGTCCTGAAGTGAAGGAAATTTTTATGTTTTTTTTTGTAAAAAAATTGATCCTCATTTTTTTTCTCACAGGTTTAGGTACTTAGATGGATTCATCTTCTAGCAAAAGAAGCAAATGTATTGATAGAAATCCTACTACCATGAAGTACCACTATCAAGGACAATTCTACTCTTCAAAGTTGGATGATCAAATCAAATGGGTTACCGACACAAAGATTGGCCATATTGAAATTGAAGATATCAGAACCCAGTTAAATAAGCCCAAACTAGAGGCCCTACATGGGAGAATCAATAGATCAGGCTTAGTGGAGACAACTATTTTTACACAATCAGTGCAAGCACCAGAATTTATAATGACAATTGCTCAGTATTACAACCTAGACACTAGAAAGTGTACTGACGCATAGGGAAGGACAGTTATAGACTTGTCTCCCAACATGCTGGGATTCGTGTTTGGTATCCCAACCAGAGAAGAGATATTCCTCTCAACTAAAGAGGAGGCCTTGAAGGCATGGAATGACAAAGTTGCAGCAAATAAAAGGCACATATATAAAAACTTGCTAGAAGAAGAGAGGAAAATAGGTCTCAAGGCAACAAAGATCCTGAGGGAGGATTTCAACGAGCCCCAAAGAGACTTGATTATTATGCTGAGTAGGGCCTTTGGCAAGCATGATTGTACGCATTTCCATCCATGGATGTTCCAGTTTATGACCACTATCCTAATTGGAAAATAATATTTTGATTGGGTGCAGATCCTTTCAAAAAAAAATTGCAAACAAATGAAGGAAGTTCACTAGACTCAAAAGTTCTTTTTCACATCTTATGTCATCTGGGTGGCTACCAGAGCTAGAAATTTTTTAGGACTACAAGTAGAGGGTTAGTTAGGGGATGAGGAAGGATAGAAGAAGGTATGGGAATATTATTCCCAACTCACCCTAACCAATGCAAAGGCTCATTTCAAAAAAGTTAATGATGCCTTCATTTTTCCAGTAATAAATAAATTGATAGGAGACACAGGATACCAGATTAGCCTGGAGGCCATGGCCATTATCCAAGACTGGGCATGTTGGTTTATCCAGAACCCACACTCAACTTACATTAGGGTCAACAGATTCATAGGGAACCCAATGTTGCTTCCTAGATACTGCAATGACAAAGTAATATTGTTGGAATATGTAAGGCAACTATTGGGCCTCCAATCTCTCTTATCTTCAAAACATAAAACAGGCATTGATTTTTTAGTATCTATTAGATACTTCTCATGTTTGAAGATACAGGTTGGAAAGCTAGTAGAGCCAGAGCTTCAAGATTTGAATTTGAAAGATTATGATTATGATAGGGAATTTATGATCCCTACAGGAAACTCAAACAAGCTATGCCTAAGGCATATGCGGGACATAGGCCGAAACTAGATGATTTTTGCACCAACCTCTAGGACAATTTTGAGGTTAGAGAGAAGAACTAATATCAGGTTATTTGTGCCGCATATAAAAGATTTCAAAATTGAGACTAATCTCCCTAAATACCTTAGGGTTGATGGAGACTTGCTCGATGTGGCTTATAAAGGATTAGAAATTGATAAGAAGGCCCTCTCCCCAATATAAGGTGGTTGGAAAATGAGGATGTGGATATTGAAAAGGTTTCTCTAGTTTTCATCAATAGGACCAAGCAATGGTTAAGCCAGAGGGTAAGGCCCAGTGCCTCAAAGGTGAAACAGAAAAAGTCCACTTTGGGGTACCATAGTCAAGGGGTTACAAGGAGTATGCTCCGAAGATGAGGTCAAGCTCGAGACAAAATGCATCCATCGATCCTAATGGGGGGAGAAACCTCAAGAAAGAACTGAAGATTTAATGAAGAAACTCCAAGAAAAAATGGAGTTTGAGTTGTTGAAAAAGATTGCATACCTTGGAGTGACTGATGGATTAGGTGTAGTACCACTGGCTAAAGTCCTCCCACCAAGGACAACTATAGGGCATACTACAGGAGAGAGTACCCAAGAGTAGGAAGAAGAAATAGAAATTACTGAGGATATACCTACTCAACTACCTTCAATAGATGCCACACAGGATCTCGGTACCAATGCCCCTACACCACCACCAGTTAATATACCCGCAGGGCAACCTGGAGTGCAAGATTGTAGGTCTACCAGTGAAGGAATAAAAGTTAGGAACATTGAATCTGATTCAAATCAGGAATAAGAGGATCTTGAGCAACATCGGCTGCTAAAAAGTGAGAAAGAAGGGGATGAGGTAGAGGACCTATTGAATGAAAGACTAGTTCTAACCCCTCAAGATCAAAAGGACCTCCTAAAGGCTATAGCAGTTGGGCAAGGTGTAACAGAGTCAGACAAGGAAGAGATGACATTTAATAAAGAGGTCAGTGGCAAATTGGGAGAGTTACATAAGCAACAAGCTCTCCAAACCAATCTAGCCTGCCAAGTTACCTCACCTCAAGATCTTGGGCAAACAGAGGTAGAGGAAAGAGATGAAGCAGAGGAGCGGGCGGAGGTCCATGTTATAACTACAAGCATAGTGTCACATCAAGGTCACAAGGATGAAGATATACCACAATGGCTCAAGTTCACTTTTGGGAAGAAAAATAAAAAAGAGGAGCTTCCCAAGGTCACTTTACAACAAGTAATCACCGAGGAGCCACCAAAGGCTAAGGAGCTAAAAATCATTCATCATTTATCCAAAATGAGCTCTGGAAGTGATTGTAGATGTGGAAGTTCCACTCAAACCTGAGGGACAAGCTTCCCCCAAGTATCAAATATCCTAGGTAAATTTGGGTAAACAAACCAAGTGGGGAGAGCTAGATACTTTGGAGCTAGCCATAAGTGTTTTCAGGGGGCATGTTGAAAAAGAGAATACTTCAAACATGGAGCTCAAAGCGCAACTAGGAAAATACAAGAAGCTCCTGATTAAAATGAGAAAACCTCTAGACTCTTGTAGGGTCAATGACCTACCTTCAACCTCCTCACTACCCAAGGGAGAAGTGAAGGGACTAGTGGAGGTGAGACGAGTAGCCACTGCAGAAAGTCATGGACCCAAGTAAATGCAGCTAAGATTAGATTATTTTTGTAGGATACTATGAAGATATACTGGAGGGCAGTACACATAGGAAAAGCTTTAGCTTCTTGAGCTACGCAATGGGAATGGAAGCTAAGAATTTTTAATAAGAAGTTCCGAATTTTGAATAAAGTATTGCGGTTAGGGGCAGAGACAATAATGGAGGAAGACATTTGAGGAGGGGATAGTTGTGAAAACTTGTAGTCCTATGTGTATATTTTGGAGCTGAAGATTGAAATGTTTTAGTAGTATATGAAGGATATGGCAGAGATTCAGGTTCCTCTCCTCAGAGAAATTTTTTCATATGAGAATTTTGTAAACCATATGCTTGGAGGCTTTGGTTTAGGATTAACTAGTACTAGAATAACGGAGCAACAACAAGATTTGAATAAGTGGGATGATGCATATGACTCTCAACACTTAGGACGTTCTACCCTATTTGATGTCACCCTCATGGATAGGTACACATATACTTGATCACTCAGTGTCAAGAGGTGGTAGAGACAATAGGGGAGCTAGAGAAAGGAAAGAAGCATGCAAATGAAGTTTTGAAGAAGTATAAATTTAGAATTAAACACATAGCTGATCCTCCTATCCAAGAAGTCACATGCATAGTGGATAATTATATAAATTTAATTAAAAAGTGAAGGATGAATGTACAGTTACTAAAAATAGAAGGGTTTTGGCATGACCCCAATTTTATATTTTCAAGTTGTAGCTCCAACTCAGGTTCCAATTTTGAGCAAAATTTTGGTTGACTACAAAAATGTGGCTCATCCAGCATGGTCTTTGTAGTTCTCATGCAACCCCCATTTTGTAGTAGTTAATTGGAGTATCAAGGTAGAAACTTGCAAGTTAACTATGACTCCTAGTTTTAGTTCTTAATTTAGGCTAGATTTATTTCCTAGATAATAGGGCAGAAAACTTCTATAAATTGAGAAGTTGGATTCATTTGCAAGGGTCCCCAAATTGATGATTTGTGGCCCACTTAGATATTTTTAAAGTATTTTGTAGACTTTTAAGAAGTTGATTTATTTTTGTTACACGTTCATTGAGATTAATATGAGAAGCATCTTGTAGATTGATTGATCTACGTCTATATTCTACTAAATTATTCTATGTAATCTGGTAATGTCTATTATTTGGAGTTAGCAACGTGGCTTGATCTTTTTGTTTATCACTTTATGAATCATATTGCACACATCAATGGTGTATGTGAATTACTATGATAGGCCATATTGTTGATGATTTTATTTCCATAAGTCTGTGAAATTGATGATTTTGCAGGTTTTCTTGAGGTCCATTCTTGAATGCTAACTTGGATAATATTTGATAATTTCTTGGATTACAGGGAACTAATTGAGTAGTTCATTAAGTTGTTATTGTATTGGTTTTATTGTTATTTTCTTGTTCCCTTTTACTCTTTGTAGTTTATTTTCCAGAGAATCTTAAATCATAAAATACAAAAAAAGGAAGTTCAGTCATTCACAACCAGCAAGATTTAGTTTCAACCAGCAAGCCCCTTAACAGGTACAACCACATCAACCATTGGGCTACCCATCATCATCATGACCCGACTATAGAGACCTTGGGGTAGTGAGTTTTCCCAAATTCATTTCTTTTCAGGAGAGGTGGTGAGTGTTCACATTGGGTACCTGACTATTGGCAAGTGTGTCAAAAATAGTCGACAACACACGTGAAGGATAATTCCATGCAAGAAAGGACATCAAGTTATGAATAATGCAATCCATTAAGAAAATAGTGAAACCTTAGAAAGAAGAAAGATAATATTATTGCCCCCCAAGAATAGAGACAAGAATAAATAGACTATTATTTTTCTCACTAAGTATTATTTCACTTGAAATTGTACCACCATGAATGACAATGAGCCCCCACTAGGTAGGCTAACAATGTCACATAGTGAGGAGCAAGATAATAGGAACTTGAATGTTATTTAAAATGATTATGAGAAATATGAGATTCATTGTCAGATGTTATTTTAATGACACCTAAATGAATATAATGTTGTATTTTTCTTTTCAAATCTTGACACTCATTAGTAGAATGGCCATGAATTTGATGATACTTGCAAAATGAATAATTTTCAATATTTTTTCTACATTTCCTTCTTCTTTTAGGCCAAAGAAGAAAGATTAAATTGGCATGGAGAATATCATAAAAAACATTATCTTTTTGTATATTACCATATTGGAATGAGAAGGTGCGGATTCATTAAACATTGGACGAGGGGATGTTGACAAAGGAAGAGGCTGGAAACCTAGCTTTTTATTAGAAAAGTATGATTTCTCATGACTTTCATGACTTTGTTGCACACATCATAGAACTTGTCCATTGTATTCATGTGTAGGCTCAATAGAGGGTTTACTCTTAGGTGAAATTGGATTTAAGTTTAAAGAGGCCCAATAAATTTCTAAACATGTGTTAGGATAAGAATTTTGAGTATCAAATTTAGGCATCTAAAATTTTCTAGAAAAAGAAGGTGTGGAATCTAAGGACCCCCAATCATCCTCTAAGAGTTATTCTTTAGGAAATTATTTAGTAGGAGATGGTGTACTTGTCTGAATTGGAGAAAGGATTGTAGGAACTAAAAAAATTATGTTGTGATTCAATTCATATATTTTTGTCAATTTCCAAAGAAAACGCCTCATTATTATATGTGTAAGGCAAAACATGATAATCAGGAATAATTTTTGGTTTCTCGGCAATATGAATGGCATTGATTTGATCTTTGTTAGGCTCTTCAATTTTGGGAAAGAGAGCATTGGAAATATTATAATGATGGGAAATAGGAACATCCTTTTTCTTTAAGGTGTCTTTTTTATTATGACAAACATTAGGAAAGGGACTATCATATGTAATTAATGCTTCAACTCTAGGGGGGAGGTTATTAAAATGAATATAATGTGAAGTGTTATCAAAAGAATTCTCACTCATTTCAACTTCTTTTACCATAATATCATCCTCTTTAACCAAGGTTATGGGGGAGGAACATATTAAGAGAATAATCCACACCATCCTACAATGGTTCATACCAAATAGGGAGATCATTGAGAGAAGTGTTAAAAATATCTTCTTGCATCAATATGTCTTCTTTAGGGACAAGAATCATTGAAAGGCTTGTAAAGGGGTTTTTCATATATCTTAAATCCTTTCAACTTAATAATCTCCTCTTGTAAAAAGAAATTTGAAATTTTTCCAAATTAAGAAAAGGAAACTTGCAATGAAAGAAGTGAATGTAATGAACTCGATTTAAAAAACACAATTGTAGAATTATGCAATCCACAAGTTAACTTTAGAATCATAAATTAGGGTTTTTGTAAATTGAACCACTAGATTTATTTAATTCAAATGAGATCTAGGAGGGAAAATTTGAATTTTGAATTTTGAAACAATTAAACAATGCAAAATTTTGTAAAAATGATTGTTCAATTATTTAAGCAAATTGGTTCGAAAAGATAAAGAATAACTGTAAAAAATTATGCAACCCCTTAGGAAATTTAAATTTAAAATTAGGGTTTTGGTAAACTAACCTTTTAGTTTGAATTTAAAATTACCCACTAGGAGATTCGAATTTAGAAATTTAGAATCACCCAAGAGAGATTTAGATTTAAAACTAGGGCTTCGTTAAAATAATCTCTTAATTTTAAAATTTAAAATTTTAAATATTCTAAAGGAAATTTAAATTTAGGGCCTTGTAAAAAGAACCTCTTAAAATTTAAATTTAAAATTATCCAAAGGAAATTTAAATTTAAAATTAGGGCCTTGTAAAAAGAACCTCTTAATTTGAAAATTTAAATTTAAAATGTAGTGTTGAAATTGGGAATTGAAAGAATCAATTTAAATCTAAAAATTAGGGCTCTTCTGATTAACCAATTAATTTTAAAATTTAAATTTGAAATGGTCTACAAGAAATTTATATTCAAAATTGGGGCCTTGTAAAAAGCACCTCTTAATTTTAAAATTTAAATCTAAGATTGAAATTTGGAAATTGAAATAATTAATGCAAAATTTAGAAATTGAAATAATTAATGCAAAATTGGGAAATGCACATGGATCATTCAAATTTTAAAATTAGGGTCTTTTCAATTAACCATTTAATTTTAAAACTTAAATTTGAATTTAAAATTTGATCCAACATTGCAATTTTGAAATTAAAATTTGAAACAAATTTGAAATGGGAAATTCAAAATTTAAACAACCCACAAACTCAATTTTTCAAATTTAAAAAAATTAGGGTTTTTTAAATTAACCACTTATTTTTAAAATTTAAATGTGAAATTTGAATTGCAAGTGAAAATTTGAATTTTGAAATTGAATAAAACTCAAATTTGAAACAATTAATCCAAATTATCTAATTCACAAGCTCAATTTTGAAATTAAAAATTAGGGTTTTAGTGAAATTAACCTCTAAATTTTTTAAATTTGCAAGGAATTTTTTTTTGTAAATTACAACTTGAATTTTAAATTGCATAAACAATCAGATCTGAGAATATAAATAAAAAATTATAGTGTAAGGAGTCGAGTTAACCAAAATATAAAGGGGGAAATTTGATTTAGCGATTTGCAACATAGAAGGGAGAAACCACTAAATCAATTTTCACTTTGGGCCTTTACAGTCAAAAGGGGGATAAAATCCACACAATTTATTCACAAATCAGATAAAGAATGAATAATAAATGGATTGAATTGGTTTTGATTTCCTCTTTTGTAAGTTGAAATGTTGAAATAGGTAAAGTGCTGAAAAATGAAGGAAAATATGCAGAAAACATGAGCTATAGATGCGGAATGTTCCCATGCACCTAGATCTGAGCAGTATAAATCGAGTTGAAACTAACCCTCAAAAAAGATCCTAAAAATTTGGGACCATGACGTGGAACCACGGTTCTCCAAACTTTTTGTGTGCTGAAAAGGGTTGATTCTTCTTTGTGAATGAAGCTTATTCTGAAGAGTACAACTCCGTACCTATTTCCTACACACAGAAAGAAAGGGAAATAGGCTGGGAATAAGGGTTTTCATAACTCAAACCTCAATTTATGAATTAAACTTGAATGAAATATTGCAAATACTTTAAAAAAAAATGGAAAGGTATAGTTCAGATCTTCAAAAAATGATAATGATGCTTTGTTTCTTGAATATAATCACATATGTTGTATGAAAATGGCATGAACATGACAAAACCCTAATCACACACACATGCTTGCAAATGAATGATGTAAGAAAAAAGCATGAAGTTGTGTCTCACTTGGGGCCAACTAGGGCTAGTCTGGTCGGACTACCACCTAACCACGTGATGCCCCATGTTGTTGGCATGGCACCTAAATGGCGCCAAGAGTTGGAACGGACTCTTGGCTACATTATCCCACTTTTTGTCAGTGTTGAGCTTAGAATTTTCAAAAGAAATCAAAATAGTTTGGCTGAACTTAGTTCGGTCAGACTCACCTATGTGGCAGGTGATGTGGCAACCAAATCACCTAGATTTTGTTTGTATTTCTGAAACTTTTCACTTCTACTCAATTTTTCTTCAAGCAGAATATTTTTTACAAAAATTAAAAAATTACCCTTTGTAGAGCTTGAAGTCACGAATCTAGACATAATTTTTTTAGTATTTTGATTAATTTAAATATTTTTTATTAATTAAACATTGTGAGTAGTTTTTTTAAGTTAAAAAAGAAGTTGATTAAAAAAAATAAATTAAAATATTAAGTGATATTAAAAAAAATTAAAAAATATATTTTTCACTAGATAAGAGAATCTTCTCCAAAAGGGTATAATTGTTTTTTTGATAATCATAAATTTAGTAGACAAAAAGTGATGCTAAATGAAAACTACCAAATTTTACTATGTTGGGCTTTAAAATATTATTACAAGAAAAATATACATAAAAATTGAAATTTTATTTTTAATATTGCACTTATATGTCCTCTATTTGGAAAATTAAAATCTATAAAAGAATAAGTTTGTTTTCATTTTGTTTGGTGACGCCGACTAGAACCCCTTATTTTCATTATTTTTTAGTAATAAAAAAATTATCTTTGAATATATAAAATAGATGACAATTTTAAAAATAAAAATAAACAAATAACAGACATAAATTTCATTAATATTTCTATATTTTATCAATTTATGTAATTTTGAAATTCAATTTAGAAATGTCACTTTTATGCAGTCGAAATTAAACAATTTTAGTTGTCTTGGCTACTTCCTTTATAAAAGTGTGACAGAATATTGTGCTTTTACCCTGTAATGTTGCTCCACAATGGATAGATGAAGAATATGCAGCCTTGAAGACCTCTAGAAATGCTTGATGATGAATACTTCAATTCTTGAATGCTTGATTGCTTGTGGTCCCAATTTCACCTATCATGAATGTATATCCACCTTATTTCCAAATGAGAGGGGAAGACCTCCTTATATACTTTCCCTATCGTCAATTATGTTAATTTTCCGCCATACACTGACATGGGGAAAGGTTTCCCACTCAAATTCAAGATAATACCTAGGGTTTGAAATGGGCCCCAATTAGGGAGGACCATGGTGTGGCGCCATGGTCCTGATAAGGACCATGGCACCACACCATGGTCCTACCCAATAATTGAGCTAGAGTTAAGGGTCTAGCAAGATGAAAATGTGAAAATAAAGCATTATTGCATGGTGGGGGCATAAATAGGTCCTAATCAAGCATGGAGATGCAAGCGCTAAGGTGAGGGCCCCAAATATGGTCAAAATTGCAAAGGGTGCAATTTTAGGACACTACAATATCATACCAACACTTTCCTACTTGAAGACACCCTTATTTAACTCTTGCAAGGTACAAACAAAATAAAAAAATGTTATTGTAATAATTAGGACTCTATTATACGTTTTGAGAAAAAAAATTGATGTATGATGAGCTATGTCAATGTCTTGTGTTTTTTTTTTTTTTGGCTACTATCTACCACTTTGATTCTATTTTATCATGTTATCCTCACACTTGTTATATGTTTTATTATCCTTAGAATCCATATTACTATTAACTATAATATATATGTGGTACACTGATATGGATATGCAATGTCTTTTGATGAATGAATTGTTGTTATATGTTAGGAATGATGGTTTATGCAGACTACTTCTATTTCTAGAATTAACATATACCAGGAAGCATGAGCTAGTTGTGGTTGATGTGTCTCTGTGTCATTTGCAACAAGAGTAAATGGACTATTGTCAGTGCAAGGAAGTAGTAACGTGGAAAGGAGAACCATGGTTGAATAGGAGTCATGGTTGAATAAAAGTCCTTATTGACTTTGTCTCTCAATTAAATGATTCTAAAGGTAAAACATCATGGGGTTATGCATCATAACTCTTGAAGTTAATGTAGTAACTATGTTATCAGTTTTGTGTCATTGTCTAATAAAATATTTTATTCTGAAACATACTCCTATAGTGTCAATCTTTTGTTTTTTTCCTCCTTTCAGAAAAAGTCACCTCAATGTTAAGGAGAATCAGCATCTCGTTACAGTCAATTGAAAAAAGTTAATGATGTGGTTATTTTGAATGCTTTAAATAGTGTTAATGTCATTCTAGTAGGGATATTTTTTCCCTAGTTCTTAGAATCAATGTACTTTTGCACTTTCAATTAAATATATGATGCAAATAATATCTAAACCTTGTGCTCTTCATGAGGTCTTGAATATAATCATTGTTTCAATGTTCTAAGAATGAATTAAGAATGATAGAATGATTGTTGTTCTTTAGTTTCAACATATTGTAGTTCCTTATGAAGACTACATTCCTCAAGGAAGTTCCACTTGAGGTAATGTGAGACTCCCTTTATTTCTATTAATTAGTTTCTTGAATGTAATAATTAAGTTCTTTTTTTATTGTTAAATTTCAAGCTCATTAATTCTGCCATAACTAATAGTTAGGTTCCAACCAACTTCTATTTATTAGTTGCATTACACTTGCAGCCATTGTTGTGTCCCTTTTGTAGTCACCTGCAGGAACTAATGTATTAGCTAGTCACATTTAAGCAATGTTTATAGTTTTAGTAGTTAAATGTATTCATTCCATTCAATGATAGGAAGATTAGGAACCCTATGTTGCACAAACAATGCGAGTTCCATCTTTGAAAAAACATCCCTATTTGATAATTATGTTGGCATTTTGGATATGTTGATATGGTTTTGTCATTGATGTCAACACCTATCATCGCTTGTCAACACTTATCAGCACTTGGAGATTTTGGTTATGTTCACCGGCAAGTTAGAGACATGCACAGTCATCGGTATTTGGTTCACTGACAAATTATATTGTTCACCGGCACTTGGAATGACTTGGAGACTACTTGGTTATGTCGAAGACATTATTCGATCACTTGGTTTTGGCAATTTGGTTATTTGTTTATTCGGGTTTGCATATTTGTTGTTATCGGCAAATAGGTCCAAGATAAGCACCGGTAGGCATATCTATTCCAGATCAACATGACATGTTATGGAGATGATTTATTATTATTGTAAATGCATTGAGCTGACATCATGCATCGGATATTGATTTATTTGTAATTGATTTTATTGTAATATCTTTCAGTGAGCCGACCTATTCAATTGGTCTTGAGTTATGGTATAAATGTAAGATCTCATTTGTGAGATTGATATGCAATTAGAAAAAAGGAATTTTAATAAGGTATATGTGAAAATAAGCAGAGCTATACATGCAGACATCATTTGAAGGTTGAAGGAAGGTTTTTGTGAAGGCATTCAGAACTAAACCAGTACTGAATCCAACATATGAAGATACTATTTTATACAGTACATTATCATTGGATTTAGCCATCGAATTGTAGTCAGTGTGACTCTCATTTTATGATTGAGTAGTGAGCTCTAGGCATTTGGCCTTTCTGCATGTGCAAAATCCATATTGTGCACACATACTATCTACAGTAGTATCATTTGATTGTGGGTAAGGCTTCCCACCATGGTTTTTCCCCTTATAGGGTTTCCAAGTACAAATATTTGTTATATGTGTTGTGGATGTTATTGTCTTTCTGTTCCATACATTAATCTTTACCGGTACTGTAATTAACTGAGATAACTGTCTACCGACAATAATGTTTGGATTACCGGTATTAAGCATTAAGTTTTATTTAAGTTAATTTTGGTTGAATTTATTGGACAACTGATTCACCCCCCCCCTCTCAGTTGTCTCCGGGACCTAACAAATTAAATGAGTATTCACTTAGGACATAAGGTTACCCCATTTAACACCTCAACTGAGTTGTCTGCATTGTATAGTGCACCAAATTAATGGGTACAATGGAGACTAGTCATTTTTGGTGTCATTTTTGAGGATGTTGCTAAGGTTTGGGATTCTTAAGTTTAGGATTATTGAATTGACAACAGGACTAAGAAGAGAAGGGTGAATTGATCCAAATCACTTTAAAACTAATCAATCAAATTATAATAAATATTTAAACATTCTACAACAATACTAAAACATCAACACATGAACACTGGATTTATGTGAAAAATCCAACAGGGAAAAACCACGGCGAGAATCATGCTCACAATATAAATTAAATTTATTACAATGTTTTAGCTGCATTGCCAAGGAGTATCATGCACTTGATGAACTTGCAAAACTAAGGTGCACTACCATAGGGAGAGATACATGGAATTGCACAACTGAGGCACACTACTTCAAGGCAAGATACAAAGAATTGCCAAGAGACCCACTATCTTTCAACAATAGAAAGAATGATAGAATTGATATAAAAATAATCTCATGATCATGAGATTATTCTTGAACCTCTGCATCAAGCAACCAATAACATGGCAAACACATCTGACATCCACCATTGTCTCATAATACTATCACATTGAATATATCACCTTCAGAGCTCTTTACAAACTCACATTTGCATATCCATAGTATCAAATCTTCTTACACATCATTCACTTTCACTTCACACAAATTCACATTCTACCCCATACACAACTCATACATCTGCACTTCTTAAATATAAGATCATCAAAAATTTAGTTGAGGGTTAGCCATAGATAGAATAAACAATATTGCACAAAATTAGATACCTAGACTAAAATAACCAAAGCGGTCCAGTCTTAGGAGAAAAGGGGGACCCAAATCCATCACAATACATCATTCCAAGTTGAATCCAATGAACTACACATGCTAACACATCCTCCAAAGTCGGCACCAAATGTAACATGTAGATAAACAATAAAATACACAACTAGTCAACCAAAAAATATCTTCCAATGCAAGTTACCTAACATGAATCTCCACACACTATGGTGAGACCCATAACAATATTCTAACTCAATATCTGTAATAACCCACTTAACTTAATCCAAAAATCTCAACTAATTTTTTTTATTGATGATTACTTATTCCCACTTATTCTTAATTGTATTTGATCAATCGCATACTCTAGGCATCTATCCAAATGAGATAGGCATGATAGCAGTGGCCAAGAGGGAATATTGAGAGGGGGGTGAATCAGTCTTCACCAGAATAACAAACTTGATCACAAAACATAGATCTGATAAACTACGGTAATAAGACAGATAAGCACCAAGATTTTTGATGTAGAAAACCTGATTAAGGGAAAAACCACAGTGGGAACCAACCCACAATAAGATGATACTCTGTAGTTGTAGTGAAAATGTTACAATGGGGAATGCACATGCATTCAAGAACACTACCTAGAGCTCACTACTCAAATATTATGGCCCAGAAGACTATAACCCTTAGGAAAGTCTCACTGACTTACAATACAATTTGGACTACAATATAGAAGGAATGAACTGAAAGAATAGAATCTCCAAATGCCTGATTAAAGATTTGGTTAAGCACAGATGTCTTCCCTGCAACACCAATCTCACCTCAAACTCAACACCAAAGGATAAATCACTTGTTCGCACACAAGCCTTTCTCTAATAATGCAAACACAACATCGACACACAAAATACATGACTATATCACCTATATATACAAATCATCAACCCTGATAACAAGGGCAGATAAACCCTCAACCCTCAACTACAAAATTACATCACATGATACAAAGATCAACCACCAAACCAATATAATGGTTTACATAGTATAACCTGGTCCTAAAACAAATTTCCAAATGCACAACTCCACCAAAAATCATGCTAAGATCAATAGCAACATGCTACACCACTAGGAATACCGCATAACATGAAAATTGTCACTGGATGATAGAAACCACCAAAAACTTGCACAACTATCAATTCAGATTGCCAAAACAAATAGGACATGACTAGGAAACACATGTTAGAATCATCAGGAATAGCTGCACTAACACCACTTATCAAATCTTCATTGGTCAATGTTTGAAGCTCAAGAACACAACCAATCAGTAACTGTCACGAAGAAAGATAACTTGCGGAGAACCAAATCACAATCCATCTGACATGAAGATACACAAGACCACATCCCAAGCAATATCTCAAAAAACCAACACAAGATCTGATAACATCAAAATATAATGGAGGATATACCAAACTCTACAAAATAGTGATCAACAAAACAATACTGTAAAACCATATCATAAGATCTTCCCAATCAGCAAAATGAACTAATACATAAGAATATGTTGACATCAATGACAACAACATATCCTAGTAGTAGTAATGACCAACAATATCCAAGAATCTCTCCCTTTAGCATTGATGGCAACATATGAATGTGAAAAACAATCAATGAAAAGAAAAAAGATATCTCCAGCAAACTCCCCCAAAAATCAGGATAGATAAAGTATTTTTTCACATGATCTATCTCCCCCTTTGACAACAATGCCAAATATCTCAAAACAGAAAACCAAACTCACTCTCCCCCAAAATAGAAACATGAATCTCTCTCCCCAAAACACAAACTACTCTAGCAAAGGAGCAGCACCAACACACCAACCCAGATAAAGAGATAAAGTTCTAAAGTCCACCAAATTGATGCAACTCAATGCATCTAGTTCTCATCAGGAGGGGTGGGTACCCTTAACTTGTCTCTCAAATAGACAAATGTATCTATAGGCAAAGGCTTAGTGAAAATATCAGCTATTTGTTCCTTTGTAGATACATACTCTAGCTTCACCTTCTCTTCACTGACTTGCTTTCTCAAGTAATGATATTTGATTGACATATGCTTAGCCTTTGAATGTTGCACTGAATTCTTTGACATGTTAATAGCACTAAAATTATCATAGTATATAACATTAGGATCATCAAAAATAACTTTGATATCCTTCATCATTTGCTTTATCCAAACTACCTGATGCAATTACTAGCAGCGACAATGTACTCAGCTTCAGTAGTAGATAAGGACATTGAATCTTGTTTCTTGATAGCCCATAAAACCAACTTCTTAGCCAAAAAGAATGATCCACTGGTAGTTCTCTTATGATCATCAACATCACCAGCCCAATCAGCATCAATGTAGGCACGTAGCATTAAATCATCATTCCTCATATACCATAATCCATAGTCCACAGATCCCTTCAAGTATCTAAATATCCTCTTAACAGTAGTGACATGACTCTCCTTCAGATCATCTTGATATCTAGTAGCCATGCACACAACATGCATAATGTCTAGCCTAGTTTGATTAATATATAATAGTCCACCAACCATAGATCTGTACAAACTCTTATTAGCTTTAGGAGATTCATCATTCTTAGACAATTTACAACTAGTCACCATAGGAGTTCCAACCGATTTGGAGTCATCTAATCTAAACTTCTTTAGCAATTCCTTCACATACTTAGTTTGAGATATGAATATACCTTTTCCATTCTGTGTAATCTATAAACCTAAGAAAATTTTCATGTCACCAATCATAAACATCTCAAATTATTTCTGCATGTCACCGAAAAACTTCATGCTCAAGTTATCATCACTAGCAAAGATTATATCATCAACAAAGATCTCAACAATTAGGATGTTATCATTATCTATCTTAAAGTATAGATTATTGTCAGCAGCACCTTCACTAAATCCCAATTTCAATAAATATTTATCTAGTCTAGCATACCAGGCTCTAGGAGCTTGTTTTGATCAATAAAGAGCTTTCTTTAGCTTACAAACCATATCTCCATCATCTGGAAGTTCAAATCCATCAGTTTGTTCAATGTAGACTTCTTCCTCAAGATCACCATTCAAAAAGGAAAATTTGACATCCATCTAATATACTTTGAAATCTTTATAAGAAGCATAAGCAAGCAACAATCTAATAGCTTCAAGTCTAGAAACCAAAGCAAAAGTCTCCTCATAATCAATCCCTTCTTGTTGTGAATATCCTTTGCAGACCAGTCTATCTTTATTTCTGACAACTTCACTAGCTTTATTCAATTTATTTATGAATAACCATTTAGTACCAATAACATTCTTATCCTTAGGTCTAGGCACAAGTTTCCAAGTGTTATTCTTTTCAATCTAATCTAGTTCTTCTTCCATAGCTCTCATCCAGTTTTCAACTTTTAAATCTTTAGCAACATCTTTAGGTTCAACTTTGGAAATCAAGCATACTTCTTCAGCAACTAAACTTCTTCTAATCATCACACCTTTATTCTTATCACCAATAATCTGATTTTCAGAATTGATTTGATCTTACATACCTCGGTTTCTTTGAATTTTTTTGATTCTTAGGTTCCTGCACTGCTACACCAACAACATCCAGATTACAATCTCTACCAGATCATTTTTCTTAGGCTCTTTAGGCTGAATAGGGGCTAAAACAATATTTTCTCCATCATCATAACCACATGCTCTAATCTCTTTCCCAATATTCTCATCCACCTTCACATTTTCACTCTCCACTATCTTCCTTGGTCTCTTATTGTAACACTGGTTGGATTTTCTCTTTGTAGAATATCCCAAGAAGATACCTTCATGACTTCTAGCACCAAACTTTCATGTATTGTCATCTCTCTTGATATAAAATTTTCTACCAAATGCTCTAAAATATCTCATAGTAGGAACGTGACCAAACCAAAGCTCATAAGGGGTCTTACCGGTATCTCCTTTCATGTGAACTTTGTTGAATATGTAAACAACAATACTAATAGCTTCTCTCTAGTAGATCTTCAAAACATTCCCTTCAATCAACATAGTCCTTGCAGTAGTCAAAATAATTATGTTCTTCCTCTCAACAACTCCATTCTACTGAGGGGTTTTAGGATCAAATAATTGTCTTCTAATCCCATGCTTCTCAGAGAATGAATTGAACTCACCAGAAATAGAATTCTCCACCTCCATTAGATCTCAAACACTTCACCTTCAATCCTCACTCAATTTCTACTTTTGTTTTAAATATCTTGAATTTATATCAATGCTTCTGATTTCCTTCAAAAAGACAACCCACATCATCCTAGAATAATATCAATTAGTAGCATAAAATATCTATCACCTTGCACACTTTTAACATTTGTAGGTCCACATAGGTCATTATGTACAAGATCTAGAAATCCTTCTGATGTATATTATTTTCTTTTGAAATAAATTCTTGTTTGCTTACCCAACTAACATTCCTTACATACTGAATTAGCAGGCTTAACAATCTTAGGAAGATCTCTAACAGCATGTGTAGAACTGATCTTAATCATTGAATCAAAATTTACATGGCACATTCTCCTATTCCATAACCAACTCTCATCAATCTAATAAATCAAACAACTTTTCTCACCAGCATTCAAATGAAAAATGTTACCTTCATTCTTAGTTCCAGATGCAATCTCTATATCGGAGGCATTTAAGATCTTGCATTTACCATCCTTAAATTGTAGACTATAACCTTTATCAGTCATCTATCCAACACTCAAAATATTATGCTTCAAACCTTCAACATACAAGACATCATCAGTGTTATTCTTAACATCAAAATAAATAGAACCTCCCCCATAGATCAGACAGGGTTTGTCATCTCCAAATCTAACTATTTCACCATCATATCTTTCCATGCTTACAAATTGTCTTTTATCATCAGTCATATGATGTGAACAACCACTGTCAATCATCCATTCATCTTTCTCTTCAACTTTAGTAGCTAAAGCTTTCTCTTCAATAGCACAGCTAGTGGAATCAATAGGTATAGGCCCATCTTCCTTAATGGAAAGGAATACAACTTCATCTCCTTCTAATTCTTCATCGGTAATACCTTCATCAGCATCATAATTGCAATTCTTCTGATTCCTATACTTCTAGTTAGGCTTGTAAGGCTTATCATACTTCTCATGCGTGTCATATCTATCATTCCTATCATGCTTGTCAAACATATCATGCTTGTCATACTTAGCCATTCTCTATGGGCGTCTAGAAGAAAAATTTCCTATCTTATTACAAGAGAAACATTTCAAAGGCAAGTTTCCATCATACTTACCAGCACCTTTAGGCAATTTCTGGCCAATCAGTGCTCCAAGTTCATCCAACTCCCTTTCTTTCTCTTCCATCTCTCTTCTCTCTCTTTCATATCTAGATATTTTGCACTCATCAGGATAATATTTTTTCTTACTAGATAGAGATGCAAATTCTCTAAATGTAGTCTTAGACTTACCATGTAATTCTCCAAACTCACTCAACTCAAATGCAGCAAGATTTCTAGCCAGCATATCTCTTGCCACTATAGTCACACTCTGGATCTCATCAATAGTAGAAAACTTATGTTTATAGGCAGGAGACAAAGATCTCAAAATTTTAGCAACAATTTAATCTTCTTCAATGGTTCCACTAGCACATCTGATACCTAGGACAAGGTCAGTCACCTTAGCCATCAAAGAGTGTATGTTCTCATCATCCCCCATCTTCAATGTCTCATACTTTCCTTTTAAACTCTACAACTTAGCAACATTCACTTGTTTATCACCTTCGTACAGAATCTCAAGCTTCACCCAGATCTCATGTGTAGCCTGAAGTCCCATTACATTTGTCATATCAGAATTAGTCAGGACACTAAGAAATGCTTCCTTTTCTCTAATATTATGTTCAACTTCCTTGATCTCATTAGGAGTAGACAGTCCATTTAGAGGAACAGTATAGGCATTCTATGTAATCTTCCAATAATTTTCACCAAGACATTTTGAGTGCACTTCCATCGTATCCTTCCATATAGCATAGTTACTTCCATCAAATCTCATACTATCCTTCTTAAATATTAGACCTTGAGCTGCCATCCCGAATCTCCTCAAATGGTTAAGCTTCTACTGGAAGATCTAGCTCTAATACTAATTGTTAGCATCAACCAAGAGGGAAGACTAAGAGGGGGGGGGGGGGTGAATTAGTCTTCACTGAAATAACAAACTTAATCGCAAAACACAGATCTGATAAACTGCAGTAATAAGATAGATAAGTACAAGACACAATACCAAGATTTTTGTCATGAAAAACCTGGTTAAGGGAAAAAACATGGTGGGGACCTACCCATAGTAAGATGATACTCTATAGTAGTATGTGAAAATGTTACAATGGGGAATGCACATGCATTCAAGCACATTGCCTACAACTCACTGCTCAAATATGATGGTCTAGAAGGCTACAACCCTTAGGGAAGTCTCACTGACTTACAATAAGATTCAGACTACAATCCGGAAGAAATGAATTGAAAGAATACCATACCTAATTACAGTTCTAGTTAAGAACATATGTCTCCCATGCAACACCAATATCACCTCAAACTCATTACCGAAGGATAAATCACTTGTTTGCACACAAAACTTTCTCTGATAATGCAGACACAACATTGACACACAAACTACATGACTATATCACCTATATATAAAAATCATCAACCCTGATAATAAGGTCAGCTAAACCCTCAACCCTCAATTACAAAATTACATCACACGATACAAAGATAGACCACCAGACCAATATAATGGTTTACATAGTATAACTTGTTTCTAAAATAAATTCCCAAATGCACAACTCCATCATAAATCATGCCAAGATCAACCGCAACACGCTACACTACCAGGAATACTACATAACACAAAAATCATCACCGCTTGATAGAAACCACCAAAAAATTGCACAACGATCAATGAGGAACACCAAAACAAATAAGACATGACTAGGAAACACCAACACGAACATTAGAAACATCGAGAATAGCTGCACCAACACCACTTATCAAATCTTCATTGGTCAATGTCTGAAAGCTCAATAATACAACCAATCAGCAACTATCATGAAGAAAGATAACTTGCAGAGCACCAAATCACAATCATCTGAAATGAAGATACATAAGTGCATCCCAAGCAATATACCAAAAACCCAACACAAGATCTGATCACACTGGAATATATCGAAGGATATACCAAACTCTGCAAACTAGTGATCAGCAAAATAAAACTGCAAAACCAAATCATAATATCCTCCCAATTAGTAGTCATTGGAGTAATACAGAAGAATATGTTGATATCAATGACAACAATGTATCCTAGCAGTAGTAATGACCAACAATTGTTAGGAACTGGGAAGGACAACTGAGAGGGGGGGCTGAATCAGTTGTGAACCAGTTGTCAAAAAATTATAATCCAAATGCAAATTATTCCAACTTAAACTTAGTGTCAGTAAACCAAACTTAAATGTTGGTAAAACAGATTAAAAACTATAGCAGTACTGGTGTAACTTAATGCATGAAACATAAAGACAAACAATATCCACAATGCATGACACAAAGATTTTGATGTGGAAACTCGGTAAAGGGAAAAACCAACGGTGGGAAACCTTACCCACGATCAGATGATACTACTATAGATAGTAAGTGTATACAAATGGGGTCTGCACATGCAAAAAGGCCAACTGCCTAGAGTGGACTGCTCAACCACAAGATAGGAGTCAAACTAACTACAATTGGATGGTTAAATCCAATGATAATGTACTGCTCAAAATAGCATCTGCAATGTCGGATTCAGTACCAGTTTAAGATCTGAATATGAGTGTCAAACACCTTCAACCTTTAAATAATGTTTGCATGTTTTGCACAAGGATCTACTTATTTTCACTCTTCAATATTCACACACACTCATCATGATCCTATAATATCTTCAATAATATCTTATAATCATATATAAAAAACCTAAGACCTATACATGAGGTCGTCTCACTAAAGATATTACAATTAAATAAATTACAAATAAATATTGATGTGATACAACATGTCGATGCAATACATTTACCACATTATCCACTCAATAAACCATTTCCAAAATGTGTCGTGTTGATCTGGAATAGATATCATGTACCGATCAATAACCTAGACCTATCTGCCGGTAAAGGCAAATCTGTCAACTTGATTAGACCAATAAGAAAAACACCAAATCCAAACTTCCAATCCATGTCTTCAACATAACCAAATCAGAGGACAACAAGTCATTATCCCTACCAATGAACAATATAACCTATTGGTGAACATATATCGGTGACTGTGTATAAACCACTAACCGTGTCGGTGAACAAAATGTAGACCTCCAAGAAGATAAGTGTTGACATCAATGACAAAACCAATGCAACACATGACGAATTCATCCATAATACAAACAATCTCCCCCTTTGGCATTGATGGCAACACTAGATGGAAAAATATCTAAGTGCCAAAAATAGAATGCCAAAAACCAATAAACCAACAATCCCCAAAGTAGATCAATACAAAGTTTGATATAGAAATAAAAACCAAAATTCATCTCTCTAAAGAGTATATCTCTCCCTCAAGGTATAATGTTTTTCCATAGATATCTCTCCCCCTTTGACATCAAATGCCAAAGCAATTAAGAATTTAAAACATAACATTCAGCTAACTACTCCCCCTGAGAAGTAGCTCTCCTTCATCAAAGCTGGAAAAAGATTTTTCTATTAGTCCCCGTTAGTTTGATGCCAATCTTCATCATTCAAGTTTCTATCGGTGGGGAAATTACCCCAAGATGCTCTCTGAGATATTCAAATGTTTCTTTAGGAAAATTCTTTGTAAAGATATCTGCAATTTGCTCTTTAGTATTCACATAAACCAATCTCTCTTCATTTGCTTCAACAATCTCTTTCAGAAAATTGTGCTTAATAGAAACATGCTTTGTTTTAGAGTGAAATATCAGATTCTTTGATATATCAATTGCTATTGAATTATCACAATAAATAATTATCAGTTCTTTGCATTTTACCTTTATATCCTTCAACATTTGTTTGATCCATAATACCTAAGTACAATTAGTTGCTACTACAACATATTTTTATTCTATTGTAGATAATGATGCACAAGTTTGGTTCTTTCTTATCCATGAAATCAATCTTCTACCAAGAAAGAATGCACCACCAGTGGTACTCTTTTTGTCATCTACATCTCCTACCCAATTTGCATCTGTATATGCACATAAATCAACATTTTCATCCTTAGGATACCATAAACCAAGATTTGGTGTGCCTTGTAGGTACCGGAAAATCTTTTTAACTGTTGATTCATGATTGTCTTTAGGATTGCTTTGAAATCTTGAAACAATACATATTGCATTCATTATATCAGGTCTGGTTTATGTTAAATACAGTAAACCTCCAATCATAGATTTGTACCTTTTTGGATTAATAGGAGCTGAATCAAATGCCAATTTATCAGTTGTAGTCATAAGAGTACTTATCGATTTGGAATTTTTCATACCAAATTTCTTCAAGAGTTCCTTCAAGTACTTTGTTTGACATATGAATATACCTTTATCTGTTTGTGAAATCTGCAAACCTAGAAATTTTTTTATCTCCAATCATAGACATTTTAAATTTTTTTTGCATTTGGTTAGCAAAGTCTTTACATAATCCATCTTCACCTCCAAAAATTATATCATCCACAAATACTTCCATAACCAAAATATCATCATTGGTAACTTTTTAATACAAATTTCTATCAACATTACCTTTTGTGTAACCAAGCTTTAAAAGATATTTATCCAATCTAGCATACTAAGCTCTGGGAGCTTGCTTCAAACCATATAAATCTTTCCTTAACCTGCAAACCATATCCTTATTATCTATCAAATAAAATCCATCAGGTTGTTCAATGTAAACTTCCTCCTTGAGATCTCCATTAAAAATGCACATTTTACATCCATCTAATAAACTTTATAATTCTTATGAGCTGCAAATGCAAGAAATAGTCTAACTGCCTCAATTCTGGCTACCGGTGCAAATGTTTCATTATAATCAATTCCTTCTTTCTGTGAATAACCTTTACAAACTAATCTTGCTTTGTTCGTGATTACTTCACCATTCTCATTAAGTTTATTTCTATATACCCATTTAGTTCCAATTACATTTTTGCCTTTAGGCCGGGGAACCAATGTCCAAGTATTATTCTTTTCAATTTGTTCTAATTCATCTTCCATTTCTTTTATCCAATGTTCATCCTGACATGCTTCAATAACAGATGTTGGTTCAACTTGATAAATTAAACATACCTCTTCATTTGTCAATCTTCCTCTAGTCATAACACCTTGATTCTTGTTTCCAATTATCTGATTCTCTGAATGATTCAATCTTACATACTTGGGTTTGTTTTGATTTCCACTTACATGTTGTTTCTCTTCGGTCATAGTTGAGTTTTCTGATGATGCTAGTGTGACTGGATCTTCACTCTGTATCGGTGCAATCTGTGTCGGATCATTTATGATCATTTTAACTGTCAGTTCTATAGATCTTGAATCTCCTCTAAAATTTTCATCTATCTTCACATTAGTACTCTTAATGATTTTATGTAACCTTTTATTATAGCATCTATATGCCTTGCTTCTAGAAGAATAACCAAGAAATATTCCTTCATCACTTCTAGGATAAAATTTGGCAATATATTCATCTCTCCTAATATAACATTTTCTTCCAAATATTCTGAGGTACTTACGAGTAGGAGTATGACCAAACCATAGTTCATAAGGAGTCTTACCAGTTTCACTTTTGATGTGAACTCTGTTGAAAGTATAAACCGTTGTATTCATTGCTTCTCTCCAGTACACATGAGGTAGATTTTCTTCCATCAACATGGTTCTTGTTGCATCCAGAATAGTTTTGTTCTTCCTTTCCACAACTCCATTCTGTTGGGGTGTCTAGGGTGCTGATAGTTGTCTTTTGATTCCATTTACTTCATAGAATGCATTAAATTCTCTAGATGTAAATTTTCTTCCTTGATCTGATCTCAAACATTTGATTTTCTTGTCGGTTTCATTCTCTACCATTGTCTTGTATATCTTGAAGCTTCCAAAAGCTTCTTATTTCTCCCTGAGAAAAGTAACCCAACACATTCTAGAATAATCATCAATTATTAGCATAAAGTATCTATCCCCTTGTAGACTTCTTGTTCTTGTTGGGCCACATAAATCAATATGAATTAAATCAAGAATATTATTGGATTTCTCATTAATGCTCTTTAATGTTGTTCTAACTTGCTTTCCCATTTGACATTCCTTACATACCGGCTTATGAGGTTTCACAATCTTAGGTAAATCCCTTACTGCCTTAGTTGAACTAGTCTTTACAATGCAATCAAAATTTACATGACAGAGTCTTTTATGCCATAACCAACTTTCATCAATGTGTGCAATCAAACATGTCTTATTACTGGTATTCAAATGAGAGATATTACCTTTAGTTTGATTACTAGTTGCAATCTCTAATCCAATTCTGTTTATGATTTTGCATTTTCCATTCTTGAATTGTAACTGAAATCCTTTCTCAACTAACTGACCAACACTCAAAAGATTATGCTTTAAACCTTATACATAATAAACATTATCAATATTGTGCTTACCATCCAAGGATATAGTGCCTCTTCCTTTGATTAAACAAGATTTATCATCTCCAAACCTTACTAGACCTCCATGAATTTCCTAAAATGATAAGAATTTTCTTTTATCACCAGTCATATGATGCAAGCATCTACTATCTATGATCCATTCATCGTTTTCTTCAATTTTTTGCTTCCAGTGCCTACTATACTTGTTTGACAATAGGTGTTGGTTGATCTTCTTTTATCACAACAAAAGCCCATCCGCTATCTATTGGATCTTCATTGGAATCATCTGTAACACCTTCATCTACATAGTAACATGACTTATCTCTATTTTTCTTAAATCCATATCTCCGATATTTAGGGTTAGGCTTATATGTTCTTTTTGCTTCCTCCCTTATTCTTGCATGTCTATCAGGACACCTAGAAGCTATATGACCAGCTTTACTGCAATTAAAACATTTGAAAGGTGCTTTACCTTCATACTTACTTCCCATTGGACCTTTAGGCATCTTCCTTGCAAATAGTGCTTCTGTTACTACTTATCAAATTGCCATTAGTTTCATATCCAAAGTCATACTATATATTTTAGTCGGTTGGTATTACCGAATCATGCAGTCGGTACACACAGAGAAGTTAGTATGAACAGTCTAGTCGGTTATAGAAGAAAGCAGTCACAGAATGTAGTATTCACCGAGCTGTTTACCGAGTAATGTTTCATGGCTACCGAGTGGTAAAGTTAACTCATCGAGTTGATATTCACTGAGTGAAATGTTTTACCAGATACATTGAACCTGTACATGCACATGAAAACATGTTACAAGATCGAGGCACATCTAACCGTTTTTGCATTGGAAATTGCACTAAGAGATTGTGTATGATTACAAGGTCAATATAACCAATGAAATATATTGTTTAGTTATTCATTCAAGGAATCTTTTTGTAAGATCGAAGCAATGAATCAAATCACTGTTGTAAGAGATCTATTTATATAGCATGATTTTAGGGTTAGGAGAGATATACAAGAGATGTGAGATATGTGTGTGTATGCATGAAAGAAGACTGTTATAGAGACACAGAGAGGTCACTGAGAAGGTTATCAGTGAACAATCAAAGAACAAAGTAAACAGAAGGGTTTACCAAGTTACAATATGGGTTACCGAGGTATGCTACAAGCTAGGTAATCTTATTCTAAGCACATAGAATCTGCTATAATATTTCAGATGTAAAGATGCAGATATTTGTAATGATTTTATTGTAATATTTTGAAGTTGTAAGAGAAACCTTTAATAGGGTAAAAGACTCTAACCAAGTCTATAAATTGTAAATCCTTTAACTAGGTGCAACATTTATATAGTGTTGTAAAATCCTTTAGTAAGGTAGATCTAACTGATCTTGATACTCCTAACAGGGTAAGCTATCAGAAATAGCTAAATGTAGCTCTAACCGAGCATTTTTTATTATTGTAGTAGTGAAGTTGTGGGTGCCATCCCCACTACAATTTTTCTCTCTAACCAAGAGTTTCTACATGACCAAAATATATGTGTTATGGAGTGAATCATGTATGATTGTTATCTGTTGATTTTAGTTTTATTTTATGTTACTGCACTATTCTATTTATGCATAACAGTAAGGTTATTATCAAAGAAAAGTTTTGGAGTACTGATTCACCCCTCCCCTCTCAGTACATTAGCTTTCCATATTGGGCCTAATAGCTTCAAGTTCTTCATTTTCTCTCCTCATATCTTCAAGTTCTTTTGCATAAAGTGTTTTCTAATCAGTTTTGTCAGATGATGATGATGTTGATGTTAATGCTTTGAAAGCTAACTCAGTCTTTACAGTAGCAATAGGACCAAACTCTTCAAGCTCAAATGCACAAACTTTTCTGGTGTAGGAGCACCTCATCAAACCCTTCAAGATGACATGATAGACTCTGATAAGGGAGGATAAGGCATTAACAATGTCTTTAGGATGTTTTATATAGGTTTTTAATCATGTATTATATGTTTGTAATAATGAATCCCATCTTGTGAGCCAAACTCCTATTTTGGCATTTCTATGAGCCAATTAGGACTTTTGGACAATAGGGATCCAATGTGTTGGTTTTGAGTGTTTTAAGATGTTTTAGGAGGGATTGAACTTGACCCAAGGCATTAGGAGGTGAAATATGACATTTTGACAACTTTTGCAAAAGTTGTCATGAGCAACTTTTATGCACTTTTTGCTTTTTGTAATTTGAAACTTCTCCAACAGCTCTAACCTCTTGATTTTCAGTTGAGAGTAGTTGAGGAATTGTTTATATGCCTCAAAGATCTATTTTCCAATGGGGTGATTGTACGGAGAAGATTTTTTGATGCAAACAAACCAATAAAATTATGAGTTTTCCTACAATTCTAGAGTTTTGGTCTGTGGTACGGTTTTGTATGAATTGGGATCCATTCCCAATGATGTGAATTGATTTAAGAGGAGAGTTGACTCTATTTTGATTTTTATTTGGAGACTTGATTGTGTGTGTTGCTCCTGATATTGAAGTTTTGTTGTAGGTACTCAGCAAAACCAGGGTTTACCTTGGGTTTTTCCTCATTCATGGCCATATCTTGCACTTTACCAATCTGAGGCTCATGGAATCTGGTGAAAGGAAAGTATGGTCAATGTATTTTATATTTTTAAGAGTCTTTTACAGAAGGAGAAAGGGAGGGAAGTGTTTGAAGCGACCCTAGGTAGGCATCTCTATGTGGCTACCTAGACCTTGAACAAACAAAATCACCTTGTGTGCAAATGGCGATGCTTCCAGGCATGTAACCCTAGAATCGCTATTGGTTAATGTTTTCCAACATGCCCATGGGATTGTAACCCACCGGTTCATTCATCTAAACATAGTTGTTTCAAAAAAGAGACTCAATTAGCCCTTCTAGGACAGTCAAATTCCTACCGACAAAGACCTTTATTTTCCAGACCTTGACCCTTCCTATTGGGGACTTGTATAAATTTGCAAAGGGTATTTGAATCCATAATTTTTTTACCAAGGTGTTTGGGAAAATTGAAACTTAAGGTCCCTTTACTTGTTAAATAGGGCTACAAGTGACTAGGCCTAATTGAGTGAGTTTCTTAAGGAATGAGTAGGTACCCTTGCCACCGATGCTTTCTTTGAACTTGGGAAGTTTTGTATGACCCAAAACTGGTGTAGAAATTATTTGTAACCCTTGGGGGTACCATGGCATGTGTTTTAGCAAGATACCCCTAATTGAGTAAGAGAGGGTCTTGGAGATGTTGAGAAGATTGTACTAAAGCTGTAGAGCCTTGTCTTGATAGGATCCCATCCATGTGTTAAGGGTTCAGTGTCATACATTTGGAGGTGTTTAGCAAGTAACGAGGAGGGCTCTACATCAAGTGGTATCAGAGCTAGTAATGGCTTTGGTAAAGAGAGAGAAATTTGAGAAATGTCAGAGGGACAAGAAGAAGAGGTCCCTAGAGGACTAATCACCAACATGGAATTGGCAAAGATTGTAAGAGAGTAGGCCACTGCTTGCAAGGCAATGCAAAGGGAGCTAGAGAGGTTGAGAGGTAGTGTAGATGGAAAGGGAGATGGAGGCACTAGTAGTTGTGATGAAGGGGATGAGGATGAGATCCCTATGCCAAAGGAAGAGGCAATTCCTTTTGACCAGAGGAACTTCCTTAATTCCCTCAAATCCATGGAGAGGAAAACCATGGAGCAGAAGATTGATTTGCCAACTTTCACTAAGAAGATGGAATCAAATGTTGTGATGGATTGGATAGGCTCCCTATCTAGTTTCTTTGAGTGTGAAGACATTCTAGGACACCAGAAGGTGAAGATTGCTAGGTCCAAGTTGAAGGGAGCAGCCCTAACTTGGTGGAACTTTGTCCAAGAGGAAAGAGAGAAGGACAATAAGCCCAAGATTGTTTCTTGGAAGAGGATGGTTGCCTTAATCAAAGAGGCCTATGTACCGAAAGACTATGAAATACAACTCCATAAGAGGAGACAAAATCTCAAGCAGAAAGAGATGGATGTGAACTCATATACAGAGGAGTTCCAAAGGCTATGCATAAAGTCAAAAACAAAAGAGGAAGAGAGTGAGAAAGTTGCCTGGTACCTGAATGGATTAAGGTGCAACATTCAAGAAGAATTGAACCTTCTTAGCCTGGATACCATTGGTAGATGCCATCAACTTGCTATCAAGGTGGAAGAGAAGATCAAAAGGAGACAAGAGTAGAATAATAAAGGAAGAGGAAGACAGCAGAGGAGTAGAAGAAATTTTTTCAGAAGCAAAGGAAATGGCTTTGGAAATCAAAGTGAAATCAATCAAGAATGCACTAAAGGAGAGAGCAATTCCAACAACAATGGAGGATACAATCAGAGAGGTAATTTCAGAGGAAGAAGACCACCATTCCAAGGGAGATCTCAAGGTAAAGGTCCAATCAGATGTTATAACTCCAATCAAGAAGGACACATGGCTAATAGATGCCCAGAGATGCCTACTAGTTCCATAGGAGAAAGAAGAAATAACTTGATTTTAGAGGCTGACTGCCAAAGTGTGGCAAGTGCAAACACATACTAAAGTATCAATACCCCCGATAGTTATGGATACCTTGAAAGAGGTGAAGCCTTGATGATCAGAAGAGTAGTAACCACTATGAAGATGTCTGATAGAGAACCCCCACAGAGGAAATCTCTATTCAAGACCACTTGCAAAGTAGGTGGAAAGGTCTGCAAGATCCTAATAGATTCCGATTCAACTAAGAACTTTGTGTCTCTAGATATGGTGGAGAAACTAAAGTTGAGGAGACTACATCACCCTTGCCCCTACAAGGTCTCATGGCTCACACAAGGACAACAAGTTGTTGTGGAAGAGTAGGCTTGGATAGAATTCCAGTTTGGAACCTATAGAGATAAGTTGATGTTTGAAATTGCAAAGATGGATGCTTTCCATCTCCTATTTGGGAGACCATGGAAGTTTGATTTGAAGGCACAACATGATGGTGCTAGAAATACATATTCCATTACCAAGGATGGTAAGGTAATTGAGTTGCTACCTTTAATGGAGAGTGAGGAGGAAAACAAACAAAAGGAAGCCAAGGTGTTGATATTAGGAGGGAAGGAGTTCATGAACAACATGGAAAATGAAGGCATGGTTTGTTATGCCCTTATCCCTATTCCAATAGTAACAAAGGTGGAGAGGTCTGAGGATAAGAAAGAGGATAGATTGACATTGATTGACCCTGCAGTGCATCAACTACTAGACAAATACAAGGGTGTCATCTCTGATGGCATGCCAAGGTCACTACCTCCCATGAGGGACATAAACCATTGTATAGACCTTATACCTGGATCCACATTGCCTAATAAACAAGCATACAAGCTCACATCGGATCATAATGTTGAGATGGAAAAACGGGTTGAAGAATTGTTGGAATCCGAATTGGTTGGAAAAATTTTGATCCCATGTGCAGTCCCTGCAGTCTTGGCACCCAAAAAGGAAGGCACTTGGAGGATTTGCACCAATTCAAGAGATATCAACAAGATTACTATCAGGTATAGGTTTCCCATGCCTAGGATTGAGGATTTGTTAGATTGTTTGGGGGTGCTGGATATTTTACAAAAATTAATTTAAAAAGTGTCTATCTGTTGATGTAAATAAATATTCATTATGAATATTATTACACTTTACTTAAGTTAACTTAGGATAATGCATCTCTTCGTAGTTTGGATTTGAGACATTTAGGGAAGTGTGCACATAGGGATAGAGCTTGTAGGAGAAATTCCACCTTTTGTGGTCTTATTTTGTTGTTACACTCCACATTCGGTGGGTCATCCACCTCTTGTGGAATATTATATTATTTCTCCTACCTAACCCTAGTATTTTTTACCTACCCTTGTTTCTCATTGAGCCACATGTCATGATTGTCTGCTCATACATCCATATGGCCTTGCCTATATAAGCAAGCCTATATTCATTGTATTGGTGAATCCAGTTGATCATTTACATATTGATGAGAATATAGTTTGTTCTTGTCATTCTATTGTCTTTTTTTTTATTCTTTTCATTGTGCCATTGATCTTGGAAAAATCTCACATGGTATCAGAGCCATTGGGGCTTCATTGATTGGTTTTTGGAGACATCGTGGAAGGCTTCTATTTTAGGATCTAAGGGAGTGCATTTATTGGAGGCATCTTAGAGCGTTTTCAACCTCACCATTGCATTTGAGAGGCCATTTCCATAAAAATCAAGTATAAACTCGACCTATTTTGGCAAAAATCGATTTTTGGGTGTGGAGGAAATTTTCTGCCCAATTCGGGCGATACGGTACGAAATTTTTGATTTTTTTTTTTCTGAAAAATAATTTTCCTGTTGAAAATGTTTTTGGGATCTGTAGCTTCTACCCAGTCAGTGCCCAGTCAACATTTTTTGAGAAAAGATTTGACCCCTCTCCGTTGAGCAGTTTGGTTTTTTGGGCCAACTTTGGAGGCTCATAACTTGCTCAATTTTGCTCCTTTTCGAGTGCAATTTTTTTTTATTTGGGATAATTTTTCATGCTCTTTGAAGTGGTGTGGTTATTTTCTGATTTTGGTGCATAGGTTTTTTGGAATTTTTGGATTCTCTCAGTTGTACCTGTCCAATCTTCAATTCTGCAACTTCAAAGGCCTCGTTTGAGCTCATACGACCTCCTTTTCAGGTGCCATTTTTTTTTTAAAGTGCATATTTTTTTGTCTAATTTCATAATATATGATCAGATTTTATATATTTTAAGTGAAAATTGTACTTTCAAATATTGGTCTTATTTGGCCTATTTGGTACTTGTAAATTATTTGGATCTTAATTTAGATCTCTTGCACTATTAGTTTGAGTCTCTTTTGGCCTTATTGAGGTAGTTGTAAAATTGAAATCAGAAGTCCACTTTGCCATTTTTTGCAAAAGGCCCATTGTATACGCACTAAGTATAAAGTGCCAAATCATCATTTTTGGGGGGGTTCTTTGATTGAATGAATTTAGGGGGGGTGTCTTGTGTCATTGTGCCTCTCTTTCCTTGTGCTCTTTCATTGTTTTTGCAATGATTCCTCATAAATTTCTACCTTTAACTCCACATAATTATGCATCATGGAAAATTAAAGTATGGATCAAATTAATGGAAAAAGGTCTCACGCATTACATAGATGGAACAATAGCAGCAACACCTGATCCTAAGGCTGATCCTAATGCTTAGTTAGAATGGCTCACTAAGAATTGTATGGCTCTTGGAACTTTACGCAAATATGTATTAGATGACCTCATCTTTCATATTGAGAAGTGTACTACAATCAAAGATGTTTGGGATATGTTTCAGAAATTGTATGGTCAAGTTGATGAAATCAGAGGTTACAAAATTGACATTGAGCTCACCAACTTGGATCCCAAGAGTTTTGATGCAATCCAAGATTATGTCACCAAAGTAAATGAGCTAAGAGCAAAGCTTAAGGATTGTGGAAATGACAAAAAGGATGCTCAATTGATATTCAACTTGTTGGACAAGCTTGCACCAAAATATGCAGCATTTGTGTCTAGCTTCCAAACTCATCGTTTGACATTGGGGAGTTCCTATGTTATGCCTTCATTTGATGCTTTCATAGAAATGTTGATATTGGAACAATCTAAGTTGTTGAACATGGGGCTTCTCAAGTCTTCAAAATCCAAGGCTTTGGTGACTAATCAAGGGAATCAAGGAGGTCAAGGCAAAGATTCCAACAAGAAGAAGAAGCACTCTACATCAAAGCCCCAACAGGTAAAGGGACAATCATTCTCTCCATCACAAGGCGATTTTTCATCCTCTTCCAAGAAGGGGACTCCACCTAAGAAGGATAAACCAACTTGTGCATATTGCAAGAAGTATGGTCATGATGAGCATCGATGCCACACCAAGCAAGTTGATGAGTTGACAAATCTTCTTAAGAAAAACAACATCAACTTGTCATCCACCTACACAAAGAAGGATTCAACTTCTTCCTCTTCCTCACACTCTAAGGGAAAAGGACAAGCATTTGTGGCTACTACAGGTTCTTCATAGCAGTGGATACTTGACTCGGGTGCCTCTTATCACATGGGTTCTACAAAAGAGTAGTTTTCTTCATTGGAGCCATTTAAGGTACCTCACATTTACATAGGTGATGATACACAAGTAGAGGTTGAAGGGAAATGTTTAGTTGACATGGAAGATGGAACATTTGAGAATGTTCTCTATGTTCCTAACTTGTCTACCAACCTTCTCTCCATCTACCAAATCACTTACTATGGGAATGGGAAAAAAGGTTGAGTTTACACCTGATTCATTTGTGGTAAAGGAACTTGATGATGATGCCTTGGTAGCAGTGGGACAAGTCAATGACAACTCATGGCTTTATTCATTCTCCCACTTTGTACCAAGTTCTCCTTCTAGAGCCTTGCTTACTCATTCAAATTCAGAAAGTAAGCTATGGGATGAGCAGTTTGGTCACCTCAACTACCGCTATCTTCAGCAACTCAGCACTAAAGGCATGGTCACAAGTCTACCTTGAATTAGTTTTTTAGAGGGTGTGTGTTTAGGTTGATCCATGGGCAAGCATCCCGAGGAGAAGTTTGATAAGGGGAAAGCTTGGAGAGCTTTGGAAGTTCTTCAACTTGTTCACAGTGATGTAGCAGGTCCATTTCCAACACTTTCATTTAGCAAGGCCCACTATGTCCTCACCTTCATTATTGACTACTCTCACTTCACTTGGGTCTACTTTCTCATTCATAAGAGTGAACTATTTGCCAGATTTCAAGACTTCAAGACTTGTGTGGAGAAGCAATTCGGGAAAGTGGTCAAGATTCTTTGTACAGATAATGGAAGGGAATATGTGAACAAGAGACTTGAGGATGTTTGTACACTTGAGGGGATTGATCTTCAATATTCTATTGCATACACTCCACATCAGAATGGAGTTGCAGAATGCAAGAATAGAACTCTCAAAGAAATGGCTAGTTGTATGATACATGCACGTTCTCTTGATCTCACTTTTTGGGCAGAGGCTATTAGTTGTGCCACACACATCTAGAATCGGGTTCCTCACAAAGATTTGCAAGGTATTACTCCTTTTGAGGCTTGCACTGGTAGGAAACCGATTGTGAGACATTTAAAAGTCTTTGGGTGTCCAGCATGGGCTCGCATACCTTCGCAGAAACGCAAGGCATTGGAACCTTAGAGTCCGCCTTTCATATTTGTTGGATATCCTAAGGGTGTTAAGGCATATAGATTGATGGATCCTGAGGTGTTTATTGAGAAGAGTGTTCACTTTGAGGAAATCTCTCCTAGCTTAGCCTCTCTACCTCCTCCACCTTCCTCCATTGTGGATAGTAATGCTAGTGATTCAGATGATGAGACTCCTTCAACTCTAACTCGCAGGGTTACACCTCTACAGGGTCCACTTGCCATTGAGGAGCCTCATTCTCCACCTCCACCTAGACCTCGTTGGGCTCGACAGACACTTGAGTCTATAGGTTCTCTTGTTGGGGATCCTTTAGATACATAGAGAACTCAATCACAACATTGAGATCTTCCACATGCATTCATTGCTACTGCTTCTGATCCATAGACATTTTAGGAAGTATCAAGGGTTCTTGAGTGGGACCAAGCTATGGAGGAGGAGTATAGTTCCTTGATGAGGAACAACACATGGGATTTAGTCCATCTCCCTAAGGGGAGAAAGATGGTTCGATGTAAGTGGATCTATCGAACCAAGTATGCAGCAGATGGTAGTGTGGATAAGTATAAGGCTTGGCTTGTTGTGAAAGGTTTCTCTTAGGTTCCAGGTGTTGACTATACTGAGACCTTTGCGCTCATAGCCAAGATGAACTCCATTTGCTTAACACTTGCTATTGTTGTAGCTCATGGTTGGGCTATACATCATATGGATGTGAAGAGTGCTTTTCTTCATGGGGATCTTGATGAGGAGATTTATATGGAGCAGCCACAGGGTTTCATCTGGGATACTTCCTTGGTTTGCAGACTAAGGAAATCTCTCTATGGCCTTAAGCAAGCCCCTAGGGCTTGGTACGCCAAGATGGATTCCTTTCTTCTCTCAGCAGGGTTCACCAGGTGTCACTCTGATCCAAATGTCAACATTTTGTGATAGGATGACTCTCACTTGATACTTGTGCTCTAAGTTGATGATTTGATCATTACAGGGAGTATCGCATTCATCATTAGCAGGGTCAAATCTGCTTTGCATGACAGATTTGCTATGACTGACTTGGGTCTTTTGCACTACTTTCTCAGGATAGAGATTTCACAGTCACCTTCTAGGATTACACTATCACAGCCCAAGTATTCTCTTGATCTACTTGCATGCTTTCATATGGCTGATTGTAAGCTTGCACCAACTCCCTTTCTTTCAGGAGTCAAGCTTGAGGCTCAATGTTCTACTCCACTAGTTGATGCCACTTTGTATCATCAACTTATGGGTAGTCTCATCTACTTGACTCATACATGCCCTAATATTTCATTTACAGTTGGCATGGTTTCCCACTTCATGTAGGAACCACATGAGCTTCATTGGAAAGTCGCCAAATGCATCCTACATTACATCCAGAGTACACATCACTATGGGATTCACTATGTAGTAGGCACAAGACTTCGCTTGGTTGGTTACATAGACTCTGATTGGGCTAGTGATCTTGATGATCATAAGTCTACTTCAGGTTACAGTTTTGTCCTGGGTTTAGGCCCCATTTGTTGGCTGAGCAAGAAGTAGCATGCTATTTCTCTCTCTTTGACTGAGGCTGAGTATTGAGGAGTTGTTAACATAGTGATTGAGACCATTTGGCTTCAGTAGATTCTCACAGAGTCTGGGTTCACCACTCCATGACCAATAGTTCTACATTGCAACAATCAGAGTTCTATTGCACTCTCAAAGAACTCGATCTAGCACTAGCAAACCAAACACATTGAGATTCATATGCAATATATCTAAGAGCTGATTCAAGAGCAAGTTGCAGACATATTCACCAAACCTTTCACCGAGAGTAAGTTCTAGCAGTTGTGAGCTCTCTTAGGGGTTCAGGATGTGTCATTAGGGGGGGTTAGCTAACTCTTCCATTCTCTCTTATGGGGGGGACTTTTTCCTCTTTGAGTTTTTGTCCTTTTTCTTTGAGATTCTTTTGTACATTCATCTCTCTTTTGGGGGGGAGTTTTTTCCCACTGGGTTTTCTCCCTTTCTCCATTTATGAGAGATTACCTTGCATAGTTTTGCTTGCATTTGCATTTTGTACATGGGTACCTATCATGACCTAGTAACCGGGACCCATCTTACATTGTTAACTTGAGTCTTCATTCCCCTAAGTTGCACTTAAGGGGGGGTGTTGGTGTAAATGAATATTCATTATGGATATTATTACACTTTACTTAAGTTAACTTAGGATAATGCATCTCTTCGTAGTTTCAATTTGAGACACTTAGGGAAGTGTGCACATAGGGATAGAGCTTGTAGGATAAATTCCACCTTTTGTGGTCTTATTTTGTTGTTACACTCCACATTTGGTGGGTCATCTACCTCTTGTGGAATATTATATTATTTCTCCTACCTACCCCTAGTATTTTTTACCTACCGTTGTTTCTCATTGAGCCACATCTCATGATTGTCTGCACATACATCCATATGGCCTTACCTATATAAGAAATCCTATATTCATTATATTGGTGAATCCAATTGATCATTTGCATATTGATGAGAATACAGTTTGTTCTTGTCATTCTATTGTCTCTTTTTTTATGCTTTTCATTGTGCCCTTGATCTTGGCAAAATCTCACACTATCATCAGATTAGGATTAGGCCAGGAGATGAATGGAAAACTTCCTTTAAAACAAATTAGGAGTTATATGAGTAAAAATTTGTGCCCTTTGGCTTATCCAATGCACCTAGTACCTTTATGAGGTTAATGAATGAAGTCTTGAGGGATTTCATAGGGAAATTTGTTATAGTCTACCTAGATAACATTCTAGTTTTCATTAAAACCAAAGGAGAACATATAAAACATGTAGACCTGGTCCTAAGGAGATTATATGAAGAAAAATTAATGATCAACTTGGAAAAGTGTTTCTTTATGCAGGAAGAGATCATTTACTTGGGATTTGTGATCTCATATGGTGAATTGAAAATGGATCAAGAAAAGGTGAGTGCCATATTGTCTTGGCCTACACCTAGGACAATGAATGATGTTAGGAGTTTCCATGGCTTAGCTACCTTCTATAGGAATTTTATAAGAGGATTTAGTCATATTTGTACCCCTGTGCTTGATACAATAAAGGGAGGACAAAAGTGCAGGTTTAGTTGGATAGAAGAAGCAGATAATTCTTTTGAAACATTGAAAAGAAAAGTTGCAGAACAACCGGTCCTTGCCCTACCTAACTTCAACAAGATTTTTCAAGTAAAATATGATGCTAGTCATATGGCCATTGGAGTAGTTCTCAGTCAAGAGGGAAGACCTATTTCTTTCTTCAGTGAGAAGTTGAATGGGGCAAAGAGAAGATATTCATCTTATGACCTAGAGATGTATGCTCTAGTCCAATCATTGAAAAAGTGGAGACACTACTTGCTACCAAAAGAATTCATAGTTTTCACAGACAATCAAGCCTTTAGCTAAAGTTGAATCACCGGCACATAAAATGGGTAGAGACCCTACAAGATTTCACTTTCATTCTTAAGCATAAGAAAGGAGTCAAGAATAAGGTGGGAGATGCTTTGAGCAGAAGAGTCCTAACTACAAATCAAATTCAGTTGGAGAGTGTTGGAATAGACTCTTTGAAAACCATGTATGAAGATAATGAAGATTTTGGAAAGGCCTACAAGGTATGTACTTCATTTGATGAATGATTTCATGTTGAGTATTCTAAATTTTTGATTCAAAATGGATTGTTGTTTAAGGGTGCACAACTTTGCATACCCAAATGCTTTATGAGACTAAATATCATTAAGGAAAAACATTGTGGAGCAATGGCAGGACATTTTGGTCTTGGCAAGACATTAGATTTGGTAAAAAGACACTATTTTTGGCCAAACTACAGACAGATGTTAGGAGATTTGTGGAGACATGTGTGATCTGCCAAAAGGCAAAAGGAAAGTCCACCAATGTAGGTTTATACCAGCCTTTACCCATACCTTCAAGACCATGGGAAAGCATAAGTATGGATTTTATTTTAGGGTTGCCTAGGATAAGGAAAGGATATGATAGTGTTTTTGTAATGGTGGATAGGTTCAGTAAGATGGCACATTTCTTGCCATGCAAAACAACTTGTGATGCTTCTTATGTTGCAGATTTGTTCTTTAAGGAGATTGTTTGGATACATGGCTTACCTTTGACCATAGTCTCTGATAGGGATGTAAAATTTGTTGGTCACTTTTGGAGGACCCTTTGGAAGAAACTTGATATGAATTTATCCTTCTCCTCATCCTACCATCCCCAAACAAATGGTCAAAACTGAAGTTGTAAACATATCACTAGGGAATCTCTTAAGGTGTTTGACTAGAAAACATGGAGAAAGGTGGGATAGTATACTGTCTCAGGCACAATTCTCCTATAATGATATAGTGAATAGGAGTACTGGTAAGTCACCTTTTCAGACTGTCTATGGCATCCACCCAAGGGGTGTGCTGGAGTTGAGAGAGATACCTCAAGGAGAACCCATTAGTGCAGATAGAGAAACCTTTGCTACTACTATACAAGAGATCCATGACTAAGTGAAGACTCATCTTCAACAATCTGCAGAAATATATAAAGCCCATGCTGACAAAAATAAGAGAGATGTTTAGTTTGATGTAGGAGACTTTGTGTGGGTTCACTTGAAGAAGGAAAGACTTTCAAAAGGAAGATACACAAAGCTAATGCAAAGAAAGATTGGCCCTTGCCAAATCTTGAAGAAATATGGTTCAAATGCCTATGAACTTCGACTACCATTTGATCTTGTTTTGTCACCTATTTTTAATGTTTGGGAATTAACTCTCTATAAGTGTACTATTGATGCAGGTGAAGACACAATGCAGGAAATTGATGATGATGAAATTCCTAAACATGAACCACCAAAGTTGCATAAGGTTCTAGATACTAAGGTTACCAAGAAAACCAAGAGTAAAGTTTACATGGAGTATTTAGTGGCTTGGAAAGGACAACCTGATACTGAAGCAATCTAGATGACAGAGCAATAGATCAAAGCTCATGGTGCAGACCTGCAGACTCTCATCTCAAGTGGATTTGAGATTTCTTCTTCTGGGGAGTATGGTGCAAGAGCACCTCATCAAACCCTTCAAGATGACATGAAAAACTTTGATAAGGGAGGATAAGGCATTAAAAATGTCTTTAGGATGTTTTATATAGGTTTTTAATCATGCATTATATGTTTGTAATAATGAATCCCATCTTGTGAGCCAAACTCCTATTTTGGCATTTCTATGAGCCAATTAGGACTTTTGGACAATAGGGATCCAATGTGTTGGTTTTGATTATTTTAAGATGTTTTAGGAGGGGTTGAACTTGACCTAAGGCATTAGGAGGTGAAAGATGACATTTTAACAACTTTTGCAAAAGTTGTCAAAAGTTGTCATGAGCAATTTTTATGCACTTTTTGAATTTTGTAGTTTGAAACTTCTACAATGGCTCTAACCTCTTTATTTTTGGTTGAGATCAATTGAGGAATGGTTTATACACCTCGAGGATCTATTTTCCAAGGGGGTGATTGTACGGAGAAGAGTTTTTGATGCAAACAAACCAATAAAATTCTGAGTTTTTTTGCAATTCTGGAATTTTGGTCCGTGGTACGGTTTTGTACGAATTGGGATCCATTCCCAATGATGTGAACTGATTTGAGAGGAGAGTTGAATTTTTTTTTAATTTTGATTTGGAGACTTGATTGTGTGTGTTTCTCTTGATTTTGAAGTTTTTTTGTAGGTACCTGAAAAAACCAGGGTTTACCTTAGGTTTTTCCTCATTCATCACCATATCTTGCACTTTACCAATTTGAAGCTCATGGGATTTGGTGAAAGGAAATTATGGTAAATTTATTTTAGATTTTTAAGATTTTTTTTGTAGGAGGAGCAAGGGAGGGAAGTGTTTGAAGTGACCCTAGGTAGACATCTCTATGTGGCTACGTAGACCTTGAACAAACAAAATCACCTTTTGTGCAAATGGAGATGCTTCTAGGTGTGTAACCTTGGAATCCCTGTTGATTTATGTTTTCCAACATTCTCGTGGTATTTTAACCCACTGATTCATTCATCTGAACATAGTTGTTTCACAAAAGAGACCTAATTAGCCCTTCCAGGATAGTCAAAATCCTACCGGCAAAGACCTTTATTTTCCAGACCTTGACCCTTACTTTTGGGGACTTGTATAACTTCCAAAAGGGTATTTGAATCCATAATATTTTTACCAAGGTGTTTGGGAAAATCTTAACTTAAGGTCCCTTTACTCGCTAAATAGGGCTACAAGCGACTAGGCCTAATTGAGTGAGTTTCTTAAGGAATGAGTAGGTACCCTTGCCACCAGTGCTTTGTTTGAACTTGGGAAGTTTTGTATGACCCAAAACCAGTGTAGAAATTATTTGTAACCCTTGGGGGTACCATGGAGTGTGTTGTAGCAAGATACCCCTAATGGAGTAAGAGAGGGTCTCAGAGATGTTGAGAAGATTGTACTAAAGTTGTAGAGCCTTGCCTTGATAGGAGCCCATCCATGTGTTAAGGGATCAGTTTCATACATTTGGAGGTGTTTGGCAGGTAAGGAGGAGGGCTCTACATCATTTTCCAACCAAGGTATCTCTAGATACTAATGTATTAAGCATTGTTCTCAACTCATTAATAGAAGGCACTTTCCTTTTGTAAGTTGGTGGAAAAGCTCTTAAAACTTTAGAAACAATTTCATCTTCACTTAAGGATCCTCCACAACATTGTATTCCTAAAAAAATTTCATTAACTCTTTCCATAAATGCAAAAATTCTTTCATCTTCTTCCATTTTTAAATTTTCATACTTGACCTGGTAACATTCCAATTTTGCAATTTTGATAGTGGTATCTCCTTCATTCATTGTTTTCAATTTATCCCAAATAGACTTAGAAATAGATCGATCTAATAATCTCATGATTTGTCGATCTGATAATGCACTCAAAAGTGCTTCTCTTGCTTTGCAATCATTCTCCAAGTCCTTAGCCAATGTCGGTGGATGAGGTTGATTCGGAGTAGGACCAACATAGTCATTCTTAGTAACATCCCATATATCTCTTCCAATGCAATTAAAATGTGTTTCCATTCTGATCTTCTATATACCATAGTTAGTTCCATCAAGTTTCAGACTGTCCTTCCTAAAAATATTTGTTGCCATAGGATCTTCTCAAGTTGTTAGGCTTCTGCAAAAAGAGGACTTAGCTCTAATACCAATTGTTAGGAACCAAGAAGGACAACTTAGAGGGGGGGTGAATCAGTTGTGAACCAGTTGTCAATAAATTATAATCCAGATGCAAATTATTCCAACTTAAACTTAGTGTTGGTAAACCAAACTTAAATGCCAGTAAAACAAATTAATAGTTATAGCAGTACCAGTGTAACTTAATGTATGAAACATAAAGAGAAACAACATCCACAACACATGACACAAAGATTTTGATGTGGAAACCCGGTAAGGGGAAAAACCATGGTGGGAAAACTTACCCACAATTAGATGATACTACTGCAGATAGTAAGTGTATACAAATGGGGTTTTCACATGCAGAAAGGCCAACCACCTAGAGCTCACTGCTCAACCACAAGATAGGAGTCACACTGACTACAATTGGATGGTTAAATCCAATGATAATGTACTGCTCAAAATAGCATCTGCAATGCTAGATTCAGTACCGATTTAAGCTCTGAACATGAGTTCCAAACACCTTCATAGCCTTCCTTCAACCTTCAAATAATGTCTGTGTGATTCGCACAAGTATCTGCTTATTTTTGCTCTTCAATATTCATACACACTCATCATGATCATATATGATCTTCAATAAGATCTTACAATCATATATATAAAACCTAAAACTGATACATGAGGTCGCCTCACTAAAGATATTACAATTAAATCAATTACAAATAAGTCTTGATGTGATACAACATGTCGGCTCAATACATTTACCACATTATCCAATCAATAAACCATTTCCAAAATGTGTTGTGCTAATCTGGAATAGATATCATGTACCGGTCCATAACCTAAACCTATCTGCTGATAAAGGCAAATTTGTCAACCCAATTAGACCAATAAGAAAAACAACAAATCCAAAATTCCAATCCATGTCTTCGACATAACCAAATGATCTCTAGGTGATAACAAGTCATCATTTATGTCGGTGAACAATATAACCTGCTGGTGAACATATATCAGTGACTGTGCATAAGCCACTAACCATGTCAGTGAACACAATGTAGACCACCAAGAAGATAAGTGTTGACATCAATGACAAAACCAATGCAACACATGACGAAGTCATCCATACCAACAACAATATCCAACAAGGCATCCATCCAATCGGGATGGGCATCTAACCATACAGGTTAGGCATCTATCTATACAGGACAATGGGTTTCATCTATCCAATTCGGGATAGGCATCTACCCAAATGGAGTAGGCATCTATTCAAAGAATAGGAAATGGTCTGGCCAGAGACTTTAGACTCATCAGGACCATCTAGGTCCTCAGTCACTCTCTAAAGACTACACTCCCCTACTAGGAATGCACTGAGGTGTCTATCTTTAGGAGTATATTAAAAAAATAAAAATAAAATTAACAAGCTTGAGTTTCACCTCGGAATCTGGCCTAAAGCCTTAGGAAGTCAAGCAAATCCATACGAGATCCCTTTCGAGTATGCATTGAATTACTTTTAATCTTCCAATTAGTGTTACTATAACCTTTGATGGAAAGACCAAGGAACTTCAAAAAAAAACATGATCAGCTCATCCTTAACCAAATCCTAATCCCCATGCCCGAACGCCTGAGTACAAGTCACAACTATGTCCCAAGACTACCTACATACCCATTTCGACATAGGATCAAGGTGTAGAGTATGTAGTTCTAGTTTCTAACTATGGTTTAATGTAAACTGTATGGTGGGTACGCAACACTTTCTAGGGTGAATGTCCCAGACAGTTTCTCTGCAGTTGGTACCCACGATTGTATCTCTATAGAAAAAGGCTCAAGGTGGCCTTCTACTTGTGCCCTAAAATAACTAATCATATTTCCTATTAAATATGCCACCCTTAATTAGTTTTCATCCACTGAATTCCATCAAGATAAAATATATATCCAAAAACATCACTCACAACCAAACCCTAAAAGGGGTTTTCTAAGGTTATCTAAGCGAATGTAAATTTATTTAAGATTTATCCTTTTATATTATCATTCCAAGGGGGATTAACCACCCCTTAGATTTTAACTTCCAAATGACCCTTATTGCTCCCCAACGATTTAGAGGGATGATGCCACAAACATCATTGTTGCATCTTTGTTAGGCGTTAAGTGCAGTAGTTCAACACAATGGCATTACCCGTAAGCGTGACCCAGAGGCACCATAGATACTGAACACTGCTAAGTTTTGGTTTTGTCTCCTCTTGCTTAGTTTTCTAACTAGGATTTTAACTTTGAATTCATGAATCTTATGTAAAGAAATATACTAATACAATCATGAAAATGAAACTATGATATACAAGAAATTTTTGCTTGAAAACTTGTAAAATTATTACTTATGAAAAAGCTTGAAATACTTCTTGAAAGGTACTAAATTTCTTAAATAAAATCTAATTCCTAGGTAGAAAGACTTTAGAAATGAATTTTAACACTTACTTGATTGAAGGAAAAACTTAATAATAATAATAATAGGCTCAAAAGTAACCGCATTTTTAATAACCCACTATTTCTTCCACTTGAAGCAACATAAATTTCATCTTTAATTTTTTTCTCCACAAATGATAACCTTACTTTAATTATGAATCCTAATGCTTGAAAGGTGCTAATTTTCTTAAAGAAAATTAAATTATCTAATATTACTTTGGAAATTAAATTAAATTTTCACTTGTTTGAAGGAAAAAGAAAATAACTATTAACAATATGCTTTAATAAACACAATACTTTTAATCACTAATTGTTTGAAAATAAGATTACAAGAGATTCTAATTCTTCCTAATCAAATAAAATAAAGACCCTAAGCTATTTGAATCAATCTTCCTCTAGTTTCTTTAGAACCAATGTCAATTCCTTGCAAGATTATAAGAGATAACTAACTATTTCTTCCACTTGAAGTAATGTTAACTTATCCATAGATATTCCTACATATAACAACCTCTTCAATTCCAAATTCTTAGAAGTGAGCTAATGCTTGCTCCTATAATGTACTTCAATTAAAATTTATTATTTTACTCTCCAAATTATCATGGGGTAGTTTTCTTGAAAACTCATTTTCTTGATAATGATAGAACCCAATGATCTTAGAACAACGAATCCTAACTTTATTCACCTTCAAAGGTAAGCTTCATAAGATAATTTACAAATAAGAGATAAGTACTAAATTTGGGGTATGCAAGGTAAGTCAGGTTTAATAATCTCACGTAAAAGGTTTCAACCTTTGTCGCACCCATATACTAAACTATTTTGGTTTTCAAATAAAATTTCTTTACACCTTGATTAATACTAATATTCTTCCAAAATAGACTATACCCCTTTAAATTGTATGAGAAAAATTTCTAATCTTAAATGTTAATCAAATTTATCTATACTAATTACTTGCAATATAAAAGTAACTTATCCTTACTAGCCCTATGTTTCTTTATAGCAAGAAGGTAAATATTTTTAACCATTAATAGAAATGACCATCCTTTATGCCTTGTATACTCTATGCCTTGAAATCTAACAAAGAAACGAATCAAATATTCGACTTCTTGGATTGAAGGAAATTCATATTGCTCGAAATACATAAAGAGTACTATGAATCTAAGCACATTTACATAGTAGGTAAATTATTTTATCTCTTAATACTTGCACAAATTTAAATATACAAAGGGGTAGTTTCGAAATAAAATAAAGAAATTAAATATTTGAAATGTATTGAATGTTTTGGAGAAATCCATTTACTACTAGGTTCCATTTGAAAATAAATAATGAGGGAGAATCCAATACTTGGAAAAAAATTCATTTGTGCAAAAGCTTCCCAAGATGCATGAGAGCAATGTCATTTCCCTTTCTTTTGTTTCCTTAAGTCAACTATTTTATTTAATAAGGAGATTTAATTGTTTTATGTACATCCTCAGAAGATTAATTCAATATAATATATCTCTTAATGTTCAATTATCTATTTGAATTCCACAAGTGTAATTTGACCATTTCGCCTTATGCAATATTTATCCTTCCAAAACCCCAAAGGCTCTTTTCACATCATTGAGGAGATAGTGAAATCTTTATAGATAAAGTATTTATAAATAGAAAGGTCCAAATTTATAACTTAAATTTTCATATCAAACCCTTTTATCATGAGTTACGTTTGTCATCCTTCTCCCTAGGAAATTTATTACCACTTTCATTTTTTCTTTAATACTATATTTTACACTTAAGAATAAATCCTTAGATTCTAAATAAATTGAACGAACTTTTAACTATTAAAATTATTTATAATGCTTAACTATAAATTAATTCAACTAATATGAATATTTTTTAATTTTCAAATATGCGTTTTAATCCAAATAAATCTTTGCTAACAAATTAAATATAAATAAATTCCAACTAAATAATCTAAAAAAGCTCTGATTGTTTCCTTTGCCTTTAATAAAACAATTTTAACTATTACTAATAAATTTTAGTTATCTTTAACTAATAACTACTTTTTTTATTAATAAAAAATAAAATAAAAAAATTAATTATTTCATAACTGTCAAAAATTAATTTACAATCTTAAAATTATAAAATAAAATAATTTTTTTAAAAAAATATTTTCATATAATATGGGAAGGTACCAAAAGGAATTCTTTAAAACAAGGAAAACAACAAAAAGCATTATTTTAACCGATAAAGATATAATTATTATATTCGACAATCATAAATAAAGGGTATTTTAAATATATATACATGTGTGTGTGTGCATGCGAGCGCACACATATATGTATATACATGTATATATGTATATGTATATGTATATGTATATGTATATGTATATGTATATCTGTATGTATATATGTGTATATGTGTACATATATACATATATGTATACATACATATATGTATACATACACATACATATGTATATATGTATACATATATGTATATGTATATATATATATATATATATATATATCTATATGTATACATATATATATATAGATAGATAGATATATATATGTATACATATATATATACATATATATATGTATGTATGTATATATACATATGTGTATATATATGTATATGTATATGTGTATGTGTATGTGTATGTGTATATGTATATGCGTGTATATGTATATGTATATGTATACATATACATATACATATATATACACATATGTATATATATACATAGGTGTATATATATGTATATGTATATGTATACATATACATATACACGTATATACATATACATATATATATGTATGTATATATGTATATGTATATGGATATATTTTTGTGGTTTACTATTATTTATTTTTTTTTCCTGTTTAAAAAAAACAGAGATAAAATTTCTTGTTTATAGAGATATTATACACAGAGACGGGTAATCTAGAGATAACAGACAGAGGTGGATGAGTATTCCAGAGATAAATAGACAAAGATATTTGTACAATGAGGGATGAATTTCACAGAGAGGTAAAACTCACAGATTTTACTTTGAGAAATGATAATTTTCATAGAGAGAGCTTTTCACTAATTTCACTTTGAAAAAAAAAAGAGAGAGAGAGATAGATTTCACAGATTTCACTTTGGGAATAAAAGAATTCAAAAAATTTCACAGAGATAGTTTTTTCACAAATTATATTTTTCAGAGACAAATTTTCCAGAGAAATAAATACACACACATGTATGTATGTATGTATGTATGTATGTATGTATATGTATATGTATATGTATATGTATATGTATTTAGAGACAAATTTTTCAGAGAAATAAACATAGAGATTTCCTAGAGAAATATTTTTCAGAGAAAAAAAAATATTAGAGAAATAAACACAGAGATTTCTTAGAGATAAATATATATTCACAGGGATATATATACACCTTTCAAGGATAAATTTTCACAGAGATGAATAAGCATAGAGATATGCATTTCACATAAAAACATATTTTATTTCTTTTTTATCACTATTCTAATTTTAAATCTCTTGGGCAACAAGGCAACTTTTGAGTAGAAAAATGGAATCAAGGTAAAGGGAAGAAGAGATTTTAACAATATTCTCATTGCATGTATATTTTGAAAGAAGCCCACTGATTATAGGCAAAATATACAAACTTTGTTTCCTATTTGCATTTAAATTCTTCTATCAAAATCTAAACCAATGAAGGTAATTTCTTTTTTGGAAAAGATATGCAATATTATTTTTAGCTACTCAAATTTATGGTAGGAAATGCATACAAGTGAATAAAATTCTCTCTTCCTTCAACTACATAAAACCCATTACAAAGAAAACCTATGCATGCAAGTAAGAAAGAAAAGATATATTTTTCCTACAATATCTACAATACAAATACATCATGAAAGAAGACAGGCAAGTGAACAAAAATGAATGGATTGAACGAGAACTTGTTGTAGAACCATGTCCAAATCTCCCCCTAATCTTCTTCATTCCTTCCTTCTAGCTTGGTCAATATTCTTCAAGAACAAACTTGAAAATTCTACAATGAAATGCCGTTACAAAATCCTACTACTACTAACAAGCATCTACAAGAACTTGAGAAATTACTTCTTCACCCAAAAAAAAAAATGAACTCCCCCTTTTCGAAATTCTTGTATTCAATATATAGAAAATGAGAGTCATTTCCCACTACAAGACAATTAAATGATTAACATATTCTTTTTTTTTTAAATAATTCCATGCAAAAGTGGGGACTACATGCATATTAAATTTGAATTTGAAATTTTTTAAAGCAAGACATATTCCTTACAACTTGTCATAGTGACAGTTACATTTGACCATGCATTTTGAATTCAATATTTGCTTCTAGAATCTTCTTATTTCTCCTACACCATGTGCTCAATTATAATATTGGAAAAAATAAATAATTTCCAAGTAATGACCTAACGTGTGAGTCACCACTATTAGTTCTTCTCCCTTTAAAATATTTCAACCATATTAAATTTATAATTTCTAACATTATTCTTAAAAATTAATAATAATAATGAAAGTAGTAATAATAATAATAAGCATAACAAGGTCTATAAAGAGGGTTATGACAATATCCATTGCATATCTAGACCAAAAAGTATGATCCAATCAATGTAATCCAATCAACACATTGAAAAACATATCACAACCGAATATACCAAGCACAAACCAACATAACTCACTTGTAGAATAGAAATGCCACCAGAGAATTGAACTTAAATACTACACAAACCAAATAAACATGTCCACCATATTGCAACACAAGATTCTACAAATCTAGAGGCCATCAAGCATTTTTTGAACAAGTCTGACAAATGCCCTTACTGTTAGATAATATCAACATTACACTTTTGAAATCCAAGAACCAAAAAACTAAATGATACAGGATCCTTAGAACAAATACAATATATCCAAAAACATAAAACGTAATCTTCACCATCCAAAGAAATGCAAAGATTTCTACCACTGGGGCATTAAGTATTATTTCCTGCATATTGAACTTGCCACAACTGTAAATTTCCAGATAAACTCCACCAACAAAAGTTCAACAACAACACTAAACAAAGAAACATGCATCAAAAACAATCACAATACCAATTAAATAAACTTTCAATAGTACAAGATCATATCCAAACCAGACTTCGTCTGAACCACCAAGTTTGGCATCAATGACAACACAAGTCAGATATCCAATAAGTAATTCAGATTTTCAATAATAGCATCCTTTTTCATTGATGGTAACACTTGAAAAATAAGCATAGAAACACCAAAAATTCTCTCTCAAACATTTATCAAGAGTTCTCTCCCCATTTGATATCAAATACAAAGGGCACAACATGACATACTAATCTTTGCAACAATCTATCAAACACTAATTTCCAACAAAAGAAATTACATACTCCACTACTCCCCCTGAGAGCATCAACAACATCAATCCAAGAGACAAAGAATAAGCTTTGAATCTCCCCTTGGAAAGATGCACCTCATTTATGCATCTAGCTAGAGAAAGGAGGGCCAATGACCCCTAGTTTTAGCCTGAGATACTCAAAGGTATCCTTCACCAATGTTTTAGTAAAAATTTCGACCACCTATTCTTTTGTAGAAATATACTCCAATCTGACTTCCTTTTTTGCAACCTTCTCTCTTAATAAATGATGCCCTATGAAGATATGTTTAGTTCTTGAATGCATTACCAGATTCTTTGAAATCTTTATCACTGGTAGTATCACACATGATGAGCATAGCTTCATCATACATTATTCTGAAATCATTAAACATTTATTTCATCCACATAACTTAAGTGCAACAAGATGTTTTTGCAATGTATTATGCTTCTACACTAGATAGAGACATTAAACCTTGCTTCTTACTTAACCAAGAAACCAACCTATCTCCCAAAAAAAATGTGCCTCCCCTTGTGATTTTCCTATCATCAATACCTCCAACCCAATAAACATTTGTGTATACTTTTGTCATAAAATCTCCATTCTTCTTGTACCAAAGACCAAAATTCAGGGTTCCTTTTAAGTACTTGAAAATCATCTTCACTACTTGATCATATGATTGCTTCATATTAGCGCTTGAAACCTTGCAACTAAAAAAACAACTTGCATAATATCTAGTCTAGAGACAGTTAAATATAGCAATCCTCCAATCATGGATTTGTACTTCTTTTGATCAACTCTAAAGATTTATCATGTTTTCTCAACTTACAACTGTGTGAGGTAAAAAATGATGATGGAAAACTATTGTAAAACCACAAAGATCCAACCACAACAAACCTTTAGTTCTACAATAATACATTCACCATACACCAATGAAGAAACCTAAGAACATGCAAATTAACAAATTGAAACAATAATACCATTCACATGCCTAGTAGGGTTTGATCTTCATTGTCTCCTATCTCCATTGATCTTGTTTGATATATTTTCTCTCATATTTTTTATTGTGCACAAGAGCTCAACAAAGAATGGATTATGGCTGCGAAGTCACTTGATCAAAAGAAAGCTTGATTGATTATTAGATGCATTAGATAAATGCATTAGGATTAGAAGGATAAAAGAATCCTCTTATATAGAAGACACTTTAGAATATGGAGTGATAGGATTAAGAGGTGAAAAGATAAATGGTAGGCTAGGATTAAAGAGTGGGTAGAGGAAATGATAAAATGATAAGAGGTTAGTTAAGAAAAATAATAAAATAATGAAGGGGATAGGTAGAGGAAAATTAAAAGATGAATGACATGTGTCATTGAAGAGAAAAAGCTAATGAATTAATTAAATAAATAAATTTATTTATTTAATAGAGGAAGTGGGGCCAATTAAATAAATAAAATATATATTTAATTTAGGGAAAAGCAAATTTAAATAAATAAAAATATTTATTTGAATAGGAAAAGGGCTAGAAGAGGATAAGTAAATTAATTAAATCAATAAGAATGTTTTTAATTAATAGAAGACTTAGGATAAAATAATTAGATAAATAAAATATTTATTGAATTAGGCTAGGACAATTTTAGGTGTCTACAACAACCAACAACCAAAGGGGTTGCAACCAGATTAAAGTTATCCATTTCAAGCTTCTTTAGCATCTCTTTGACATATTTGGCTTGAGAAATAAAAATTCTATCTTCTAACTGTGTAACTTGTATACAAAGAAAGAATGACAACTCGTTAATAATTAAAATTTCAAATTCCTTCTACATCTCTTATGAAAACTCCTTACATAAATCATCATTTCCTCCAAATATACATCATCAACATAAACAACAATAATCAGTAGCTTATTACCTTCAACTTTAAAGTAAAGATTATTGTCAATTTAGTACCTGTAATAACCCACTCTACATAACCCAAGGATTTTTTACTATTTTTTTTTTAATTTATTTATTTAATCACTTGTGTTTGATTCAATCGCATACTCTGGGCATCTATCCAATTGGATTAGGCATTCATCCATCTAGGATGAGCATCTAACCACATGGGTTAAGCATATGTCCATACGAGAGAGGAGGTTTCATCTATCCAATATAGGATAGGCATCTACCCAAACGAGGTAGGCATCTATCCAACTTGGGATAGGAGGTGCTCTGGCCAGAGACTTAGACTCATTGGGACCATTCGGGTCCTGATTTACTCACTAAGAACTACACTCCTCTAATAGGAGCTGAGGTTGTTGTCCTTAGGACAATAAAATTAACATAATGCAAGCTTGAACTCCACCTTCAAATTTGGCCTAAAGCCTCAGGAATTCAAGCGAATCCATATGGGATACTTTTCGAGTATGTGTTGAATTACGTTTTCCTTTATTTCCCTTATCTTTCAATTAGGATACTTCACAATTCATCTACTTTACCAAATCCTAGACCCTGTCCCCAAACGCCTGAGTACTAGGGACAACTTTGTCCCTAGACTGCCTACATACCCATTTTGGCATAGGATCAAGGTGTAAAGTATGTAGTTTTGTTTTCTAATCTATGGTTTAATGTAAACTATTTTGGGTGGGTAAGCAACCCTTTCTAGGGTCATTGTCCCCGACAGTTTCTCTATCATTGCTACCCACGTTGGTAGCTCTATAGAAAATAAGCTCGAAGCCGCCCTTTGCTTGTGTCCTAATAGACTAAGTCCTACTTCCTATCATGATCATCACCCTTAACCCATTATCATCCACTAAAAGCATTAGGATCGATAAAATCATGTAGACACCTAAAAATGTCTCATTGATCATGTATTAATTATTCTTCTAATTGATTAAATAATCTTTATTATTTAATTAATTTAATTAATCTTATTCTTCTAATTTCGTATTTCCTCATCATCTTACTAATTATTCTATTTCTTATTCTTTCATCATTTAATCATTTTAATCATTTTCTAAATATTAATTAAATATTTATTATTTAATTAATTATGATTAATTCCCCAATTTAAATAATCTTTATTATTTAAATAAATTAATTTTCAATTTCTATCTCTAAACATCTAATCATTCAACCCTCTTCTAAATATTAATTAAATATTTATTATTTAATTAATTGTGATTTAATCCTTTAATTTAAATAATCTTTATTATTTAATTAAATTCCATTTCTAAATAATTAAATAGTTTCTTTAAATTATTTAATTAGCTAATTAATTCTACATTTCCAAGTCCCCAAATTCTAATTTTATTTAATTTCATATTCTTGTAATTTCTTCCAAATTCAATAACATGTGCATGATTTCAAAAACCAAATTGAAAATCAAAGTCAAGTTCTAAATATATTCAAATGGTAAATTGAATTAATAAATTCAATTATTGAATAATATCCCATGCAAAGATTAAATTAATAATCTAAATCTAAATGCAAGCACATGCTATATTAATTAATTCAATTAATTGATTAATTAAATCATTTATCTCTCCAATCTCTATTTCCATCTTTTAGTTAGCTTTTTCTAAATTAAGCTCTTTGTGTCATCTTCTTTATTTCCTCCAATCATCCTTTTTCTTCCTTTAGTCAGCTCTTTCATCAATCAGTTGATTCAATTAATCTATTCAATCTATTGAGTTTCACTCCTACAATCAGTAGTTCAACTATCAAATTTCATTTGAGCTCACCTGAGTTCACACCTCTTGATCATTATGTTCCACCTTTCAATCAATCTCATCCAATATTCTATAAATTAAGCATCCAATCTCCATTTTCAACAATCATGAACTTTGAATCTTTGTGTCACTTGCAGGGTACCAGCGCAATATCTGAGAGCCATCATACCACGAAGAGAAGAAGAGAAATGGAAGTTCTATGCAGTCATAGAATATTTGATTTGATTTGATGATTTATAATTCCTATTTCTTAATTGCGTTATTTCATTGTATTGTTTGTTAAATTTTGATTAGGATAGGGATTCATGATTTCCCTTGTTTCTAATTGATTATTTTTTTAATAGAAGATGAATTTTGCATCCCACATTTTAGTGAACCTGACGTGAACTAATAGCAATTTAACCTTTTCTGTGTTCTGTGTGATTTTTGCAGATTGTGCGGATTTTTCATTTTTTTTGCAAGTTGTATGAATTTCAAGAAAAGATATTTCCATCATGCAATCGAGCTTACATCGTCATGCAATCGCATAGACAGAATTATGCATTCGACCCTTCAAGGTCACACATTCATTCTGACAGGGTCACGCAATCGCCCTGTCCAGATCACGCATCCGCAGGAAGCTTTGTTGTTTAATTTTTTCTTCCGTCTGTTATCTGTTCTATTTAATTTTGTCTTAAAATTGGTCAATCTAGGATCAAATTGATTTTTATTTCATGATTTGATTAACACTATTTATGGCAAGAAAAGTTCAGTTCAACATTTCAGGTGCAAGAAGGACGAAACAACAAAGGATAGAAGCCAAACGATATCAAAAAGTTCTACAGGCAGAAAAATTGACACAAGATTTGGAAGAACAACTAGCCTTAGACAGATATAATAGCCTAGTTCTTTCTTATATAGTTAAATATGATCTAATCAATATTGAATGGATGATGAGGGATTTGGCTAGGACTTCACCATTGGTTTCGCAGGTTCCTAATCGGGTTTAGTTTTTCTTATTTTTTTTTAGCCTTTTTTTAATTGTTGTTGTTGTTGTCTACATTTTGTCATGCAATCGACCTGTTAGTGCTACGCAATCGACCAGATACCATCACACATTTGGTCTGTCATATTTACGCATTCGATTTGTCAAATTTATGCATTCGATCTGTAAGTATCACACAATCGCTAAGGTAGTATTACGCAATTGTCTCTATCAAGTTTTGAGTTTCTGTTTTCTGTTGGTTTAATTTTACTACTAATCTTTTGTTTATAGCCTATGGCGGATTCGCAGAGAGGATTAGATTAGTAATTTTGTATGCACACTTCACACTTCAATTTTTAGTGCTTGAAATCAACAATAGTTAAAATGGACATGCATGGATAATCTCACACTTCAATTTTTTAGTCCTTAAAATCAACAATAGTTAAAAAGGACATGCATGGATAATATCACACTTCGTTGTTGGTGTTTAAAATGAACATGGTCTGAAATTGACATGCGTGTATCTCACACTTTGTTTTTGGTGCTTAAAAATCAACAAATGGTTAAAATTGACATTTATGCCTTCATACTTGGATTTGGTGTTTAAAATTGACATGCACATTCGGATCTAACACCTAAATTTGGGCTATAAAATAAATGTAAATCAAGCTGCATTAGATTAAATCATTTTCTATATTTTTAAGGTGAAGAACTTTTTATTGTCTCTGGGGTGGACCTATCGTTGCACTAACTGACTTTCTATGCGCCATCAGGCTCTTGGGAGAAAGAAGGAAGGTGACAACGACATCCAAATTTTCTTTTGTTCTACGTAGTGAGGGGTATCTTTGACTGGGGATTTCATCACCCCATAGAGGTGCTTCAAATTGGGATGCGTTGGGGATATCATCTCTCCCAGCGTACTCTCAAGTAGGTTTTTCAAGCCGCTATATAAATATACTGGTCAGGTGGCTAGAGTGTTGAGTGAATTCAACGTATGTGTGGGCCTTCCCTGCACCGATAAGCTCAACTAAAGCCTTAAGTGGCTTGCTCTGAGAATCCATCATTGGATCGGGACCCCTTGAAACCTAATACTAAGAACCGATTTTGTTGCCAAAAATCCTACATTCAATGGTTCCAGGAGTGCGGATCGTACCCCATAGATACCCTTCATGTATCTTACACTATGATACAGGAATCCCTTGGCTAAAAGATCCTCAAATCTTCAGGGTAAGAGAAACTGGCATGCCCGAGAAGTGTGTGTTGTGGAGTGGAGCCAGTGCTGCCAGACTCTCTATCTGTTCATTTTGTCTCAGTATTTCATAAGGGCCTCACTGAATGGTGTCCACTATCCAGCCTAAGATTGTATTTCATGCTTTTTTACATATCATTGTGATAGACCAGTATTGAGTCAGTCCCTTGGGCTATTTTAGGGCCTATCCTACGTATCTCTGAATTTTCTGAGATTGTATAAAAATTGAGTTAGTCAGCTATACATACCTACCAGCAATTATTCTCAGATTTGGAAAACCTCAAAACATTATCCTACACAGGAAGTTACAGAAAACAAAGTCCATTTGGAAACCAATTCTCAAAAGTCCTTACATACTTGTAACCCTAGGCAGTTTTTTCCATAGTCTTTTGCATAGTTCTAAATTACATCCTCATTATCATCCTACATAGTCCTAATAATGTCCTCATTATCGTCCTACGTCTTTTGCATAGTCCCACTTACATCCTCATTATCGTCCTAAGTCTTTTGCATTATCATCCATAGTAGGTGCATAGTCCTACATTATCATATACCTCTTCATCTAGACCGCATATACATCTAAGTCCATTGTCAGTTATAGGTTCATAGCATGTGCCTTCATGGGTCTCCCAGGTGATGGTTTTCTCCCCTTCGAGCAACCTAATCTAGTTTTGAACGACAATCAACGAGAAATCATTGATGGTCTAGCTAACTTAGCTTGGGATTTAAGAAGAAGCGCACCTCAATATATAGGAGTCATACATGAGATAAACATTGAGTCTAGGATTTCCCATATAATTGATAGAGAGATTGAGGCTGAACAACTTTGTCAACAAATGGAAAGACTTGCATTAGAGAAATCTAGAAATGCTAAAAAAGTCTCACATCAAAATCCTAAATAGAATCTAGTATAGTTGTGCATACCTCATATTTACATCTACTATCTAGTGTTAGGTCATCATCTTGCATAGAACCACCCTCATATAAGCAATTTTAGATGCCCATCACAAGGTCCCAGAAAGAGAAAGGAATAATGGACCCAAACAACACACATTCTATAAACCCTACTTGGAACATGGACATGTCAACGGGTCAACACTCAGGTACACAGACAATGTCCACCATAAATGAATTACAACAACATTTGACAAAAGAAGAAATTGAGTCTGCACAGCAAGACCCACATGTCCTCATGATCCTAGATGCACTTATACATAGCGATCTAGGGACAAGTATCTTTTGCTATTAATACAAAATGAGGCAAAACTACCTGAGGATTTTGATGTCACAAAGATTTTACCACTAGGAAAAACTTTAGGTCAAGATAACAGTCAAACACCACCCTTGACACAAATACAAGCAATGACCTCTAGTTTTCCTCAAAATGTACCTATCCAAACAAATGTCAACACAAATGCAAACTTTCAAACAAGTGTGTCATCCTCAATGATCAATGCTAGTATACCATCACAAAGCATACCAATAATATTAAATGTCTCAACACCTATTCAAACACAGGGAACAAGTGCAACCCAACCTCCAGTTTCCTATTCCATGGGATCCACATATAGTTATCAAAATGTAAATATAGGTCTTGCCAATACAACAAGTATAGCTCAACCAAACATGGGTTCGCATATCACCTATTTCATAGTACCTAGTGGAACTCACAACACACAAGGTTATAATCTTGGTACCTTCCAACAACCTCCTAGTTATGCAACCATGAATCCTTTTATGGGACATACACAAACACAAGGTATACCTTTGACACAAACAGATATTTTGACACAACAAATACAAAATTTGAAACAACAAATGATGACCATACAAACTGGTAACGATAAAAAGAGCTACACAATGCAGGACTTATGTCCTTATCCATTCGATCACACATTATACATGCCACCTTTCCTAAAACATTTTGAAATGCCCAAATTTGATAGATATCAAGGGAAGGGTGATCCTAGAGATCATATCAAAGAATTTTTTACGGCATGTATAGAAGTTGCCTCAAAAGATACTTATTTAATGAGATTATTTCCTAAAAGTCTGGGAGGTCTGACTTTAGAGTGGTTTTCACATTTACCACCAACCATCACATCATGGGGAGAATTAGCTAAAAAATTCATTGCAAACTTCTTGCACAACATTGGCACCCCGGTTACTTTGATGGACTTATGTGCCGCTAAACAATATGAGAATGAAACATTTGCATCCTTCATACAACGATGGAGGGACCTCTATAGGAGGTGCAAGACAGTTATCCCAGAAATAGAGCAAGTGGCTATGTTTATAGAAAATTTTATTCCTAAGATTAAATATCCGATACAAATGCAATGTCTAACCACATTCAAACAAATCATAGAAAAGGCTCTCAAATGTGAGAAGGGATTAGTAGAGAAAGGTCTTATTAAGTATGGCAACACCAACAATAATGACAAATCTAAGTTTTGGTCAAAAAAAAATGTTACCAATAATGGTATTGTAGATGCTAGAATGATAAACAAAACTCAACCCATTTTGTCTTTGGGAATGAGCCAGTCAAAAAAATCCACATACAGGGAGTAACACAACATCAGCAAATGTAAATGCTACGCAAAACATGAACACAAGATACCCCAGAGTAAATGCTCCAATAAGAAATTACACACCTTTAGGAGAACCTATTGAGTCAGCACTCACAAAGTTAATACAGACAAACATGATCACTTTACATGAAGTAAGAGTTTATGAACCAGGTCCTTTCAAACCCACATGGTGGAATGATAATGATTTCTGCGATTATCACAGGACTAAAGGTCACAAAACGGCAAGTTGCTACAAATTGAAAAACTTGGTTCAAGATATGATAGACCAAGGGGACATCACAATTGATACTAATAAGACTTCAGCAAACACAAATCATACAATTTTTAAGGATCCTTTTGTTAAGCATGACAAGGGAAAAGCTACCACATCAGGTACCCAAAACAATATGGCTAACTACACAAAGCTCTCATATGACTACACTATTCATGCCATTAGCTCAGGAGATACAACAAACAATGATTCACAAGAAACACCTAATCAAGAGGACCAATATCAAGACACTCATAGAGATGATAACCAAATTTGCATGATATCTAAAGCACCAAAGTATGATGATGATACAAATCTTTGTCTCAGAGACTGGGGACATGATCAACCATCTCACTCAGGTTGGTTTGAAGATGAACTCATAGAACATATTATGGATGTCAAACATACAAATCAAGACTATGAAGAGGGATTTAATATAAATCTTGATAGAACAACCTATGATACAAGTGATACAAATGCTACAATCACAATTACTCCTAGAGACAGAGAATGTGCAGTGGTTACTTGTAGATCAAAGGTAACTTTACAAGGGATACCACAAAATCAACCACTAGCAGTAGGGACTTACAATGTAGTCGAGCAACTTAAGAAAACTCTGGCATAGATATCATTATTCGAACTATTGTGTATTTCACCCAATCATAGAGCTATACTAGACAAAGCACTTCAAGATTCAGTAGTGGACAGAGATATAGATGAACAAGCCTTCTAGTCTATGGTAGAAAATCTGACACAAGGCACATGTATTGCATTCACAAAACAAGATATTCCTAGTGATAAATTGCTTCATAATGACCCACTACATCTGGAAGCTTATATTCATAAGAAAAGAATCAGAAGAGTACTCATAGATGGGGGAGTCGGTCTCAACATTTGTACTTTAAAGTAGGTCAAAGCACTGGGATATTCTAAACTTCACATTGATTCTTCCAAAAGGATAAATATCAAGGCTTACGATGATGAAGAACGTCCATCTAAAGGCATTGTAACATTACCTATACAAGTAGAACCAATAATAACAGAGGTCGCTTTTCAAGTCTTGGATAGAGAGCTGGGATATAACATGTTATTGGGCCACCCATGGATTCACACCATGCAAGCAATACCATCCACATTTCATCAGTGTGTCAAATTCTCATACAATGGTATTGAAATCACCATAAAGGGTGATCCAAATCCATTCCAACATTGTAATTTCTGAAAGACAGTGTCAATAATCAGGTACCTATCAATCAGGCCGCACCTCTCACTACACAACTGGAAACATTAAAGATCACAGAAATAAAAAAAGATATGCCTACAACATCCTCCTTACAAATAAACGATATGGGTTGTGGAGAGTACTCTATTGCACATACTTTAAGTGGGAAATAATTGTCTCTTTCTCCTAATTCCTTTGGGAGACCTCACACTATAGTGCAAAAGTGAGACAAAGGAAAAGAAATTGTCAAATACACAGATTCATGCTCTTTCATTAGATGGGGTGACTTACAAGAAGAATCCCTGAATGAAGATGTTAACCATTGGATATATAGAGAAGAAGATCATATGACAATACCCAGAATACACACAGATCAGTATGGCAATGGATTCAAAATACTCCAAAGACATGGATATGATGGTACCACAGGCCTTGTGTTACAAAAACAAGGAAGAATAGAACCTGTTGTTCCTAATGATAATCTAGGGAACCAAGGATTGGGATACAAGCATGTACAATATATTACCAAAGCAAGACATTGTACTCTTGATATACTAAATCAACCAAGCAAAACAACAGATCACATATCACACAAGAATTTGTCCACATAGGTGCTTCCATCTTCATCTCAAATGAGTAATCAGGTACCTACATCACCAAGTGCAGAATCAGATGGGGAAGATATGAGACAACTCTTGCAAGAACCTATCACTGAGTTACAAAATGATGCAGTTATTGACACAATAGTACATGCTAATGTGGCAACAGATGCAGGATTACCCCCACCACCTGAATCCCACCTATGGTTATTGTCACTACTTCTACCAAGAGAAGAAACTCGGGCTCAACCTAACAAAATAGATGAAGAAAGATTGCAAAGGCTTATACCAGGCTTAAGAAGGGTCACTAATGTGCAAAGAAGACCAGTCAATCTACAATAGAATCAGGGACAAGAACAAGAAGAAATAAGTGATGATAGCTCATATGATGAAATGTATATTGAAAGTGAGACAGACATTATGAATTCTTATCACTCCATGATTCTAGCCCACCTGAAAGTGTAATATTAAGGAATCAAATAAGGCTTATAAAGGATGAAGATACACAAAGCCAATCAAATAATCAAGTCTTCATGTTATCAGAGTCTACTAAAGAAGGGAGTAATAATTTACCCCTAGTACATTCACACTTGATTGATTGGGGGCAAGAAGGAAAACCAATGCTAGATTGGTTTGAAAACGACGAAGCAATTTCAGAATTTCTAGGAGTCAAAGAGGGATTTCTGCAAGGTGATCATAAAGCAGGGTTTGCTATAGACCTGAATATAATGGCATACTTTAGAGAAGAAAGTACTTCTCCAATAGAAGATAATGATCAAACCACCCATAATGACAAAAGTGACTTGGGTAATCTTCCTATGGAAAGAGAAAGTTCAACATTACTTACAGAGGAAACAAAAGAAGTAAACATAGAAGAAGGGGAGGTTGTACATAACATCCATCTGGCAAAATCACTGAGCAAAGAAGAAAAAGATAGATTCATTCATTTTTTCAAGAAACAACCTATCAACTTTGCTTGGTCCTATTCAGACATGTCAGGCTTAGACTTTGAATTAGTGTTACATCACTTACCATTGATACCAGGAGTTAAACCTTACAAGAAAAAATTGAGAAAAATGCATCCAAGTATCGCATTACTGGTTAAAATAGAACTACAAAAGTTGTTGGATGTAGGTTTTACTAGATCTATTGACTACATGGAATGGATATCCAGCCTGGTACCTGTAACTAAGCCCACGGGAGGCATAAGAATCTATACTAATTTTTGAGATCTAAATAAAGCTTGTCCTAAGGATGACTTCCCGCTACCCAATATCGACATGATAGTTGACCTAACAGCTGGAAATGAGATGCTATCCTTAATGGATGGTATTTTAGGATACAACCAGATTAAAATTGCACCAAAAGATCAACATAAAATGGCCTTTACATGCCCATGGGGAACGTACTGCTGGAATATGATGCCATTTGGTTTTAAAAACACCGGAGCAACATACCAAAGAGCCATGACAATATTGTTTCATGACATGATCCATAACATAATGGAAGATTATGTGGATGACATATTGGCTAAATCACAAACTAGACAAAGTCACCTTGCAATTCTTACATAGATATTTGATCAGTTGAAATAGTATAATGTCAGATTAAACCTGAAGAAATGTGTGTTTGGCGTAACAACAGGTAAACTATTAGGGTTTATAGTATCAAACAGAGGACTTGAAATAGACCCTGCCAAGGTTAAGGAAATCATTGATATGCAACCTCCGTCAACACTTAAACAACTCAGAGGGTTACAAGGAAGATTGCAATCCATAAGGAAATTCATAGCACAGTTGGCAGATAAGTGTCACCCATTCCAGCATTTACTCAGGAAAGGAGTTACTTTTAAATGGACAGAGCAATGCCAGGAAGCTTTCCAAGTTCTAAAAGCTTATCTTTTGAACACACCATTCTTAATATCTCCTACTCCAGGACAACCTCTATTTTTATACATATCAGCTACGAACTCAACTCTAGGATCTCTATTGGCACAGCATGACAAAAATGGAAAAGAAAGAGCCATTTACTATATAAGTAGGACTCTAATCAGCTATGAGCTTAATTATATCCCCATAGAGCGAGCATGCTTTGCAGTAATATTTGCATCCCAAAATCTCAAACATTACATGTTGAGTCATAAGGTACAACTCATTGCACGCTTTGACCCACTCAAGTATCTATTGAGCAGAGCAACATTGACCGGGCGATTGGCTAAGTGGGTTATGATCTTGAGCGAATTTGATATAGAATACATAGACAGAAAAGCTATCAAAGGACAGATCATAGCAGATCAATTAGTAGAGGCTCCTATACAAGACAGTCATCCATTGCTGATAGACTTTCCAGATGAATCCGTGTTTACATTAACTACCTCAGTAATGTGGAAGTTATACTTTGATGGGTCATATACAAGTCATGGATCTGGAGAAGGCATTCTCTTCATTACTCCTCAAGGGGATGTTATACCCAAGTCATTTAGGATCAATTTCCCATGCACCAACAATATGATTGAATATGAAGCTCTCCTCATAGGGCTTCGTATAGTTGTACAATGGAAAATACAAGAGTTACAAGTCTATGGTGATTCACAGTTGATTGTAAACCAGGTCAATGATGATTACAACATGAAGGATGACAAACTCATGCCTTATAAGAAGTTGGTCAAAGATTACAAGGAACACTTCAGCAAAATTACCTTCGAACAAATCCCAAGAATACAAAACAAGGCAGCAGATGCAATGGCAACCATAGTATCTCTTCTGAATATGCCTACTAACGAAACTCAATTTGAGTTTATCATAGAACAACTAATGCTACCTACATATGAGACTCCCCTATTAGACTATGTATGTGCAGTTATGGGTCTAGAATCACCTTGGTACAATGAAATATATACATATTTACACACCCAATACATGTCACCGGATCTGTCCAGAAATCAAAAGAAGACCTTTATTCGTCAGGCATCTAGATACACCATTATAGTTGATACTTTGTATAGAAAGGGTTTCAAGGGAACTCTTCTTCAATGTCTGGATGAGAATGAAGCACACCTTGCTTTAAAAGAAGTCCATGATGGAATCTATGGGGCTCACCAAAGTAGTCCGCCATTGTCAAAAAAATTACTAAGAACAGGGTATTACTGGCCAACCATGGAAAAAGATGCTTACAAGTATGTACAAAAGTGTAAACAATATCAAATGCATGGAGACCTTATTCATGCACCAGCACAAGTTCTTCAACCCATCACATCACTGTGGCCTTTTTCACAATGGGGATTAGATCTAGTGGGTAAAATCAACCCTACTTCTTCCAATGGGCACAAGTTTATATTGACAGCCACTAAATACTTTACCAAGTGGGTTGAGGAAATTCCTTTAACATACACTATTGGAAAGTAGATAGCAAAATTCATGCTCAAGTACATTATATGTAGATACAGAGTTCCAATGTGCTTTATACAGAGTTCCAATGTGCTTTGTTACAGATAACGGGTGTCCATTTAAAAACTAGGAAGTGAAAGAATTGTGTGACAAATTTCACATACAACAGAGATTTGCCACACCATATTATCCACAAAGTAATGGACAAGCAGAGACTACAAATAAAACAATATTGAAAATTATTAAGAAAGTAGTCACTGACACAGGACAGGACTGGCATCTCAAGTTAAATCCCACTCTCTAGAACTACAGAACAGGAGTACGCACACCTACAGGAGTAACACCATATTCCTTGGTCTATGGTATAGAAGCAATACTCCCCATTGAAATAGAAATACCATCTCTAAGAGTATCCTTATAGAACATTATATCAGAAGAAGACTACAGGGTAGCTAGGTTGCAAGAACTCGAGACCCTTGATGAAAAATGACAAACAACGTTCAATCATTTACAAGGATATCAAAATAGACTGAGATGAAGTTATAATAAATGGGTCCACCCATGAACTTTTCAAGTGGGAGATCTAGTACTTAAAGAGAATAAAAGGAACCTAGTGGAACAAGAAAGGCCAGGGAAATTTGAGCCTAATTGGCTAGGTCCTTTCATTATAACAAGGGTCATAGGCAATGGAGCCTATAATTTGGCTACCATGGAGGGAGATCCAATCTCTGACCCTATGAATAGCATGCACCTTAAGCGATATTATACCTAAGGGTTGTGTAGTTTAGGTTTTATTTTCTGCATTCCATATCATATCATTTAAAACACTGCATTACATGTAGTTTCTTTTTTAGATTCATCACATTCTTAAAATTTCCACATTTTCATATAGAAGAATCAATAAACAAGGCAACTATTTGAGTTTATCATTCATTTTCATCTAAGGAAAACAAGGGTCATTTCCTTTCTTAGATATTTAGACATGAAGTCTTTGAGGTTCTAAAGTCATTCATTCTCAACATTACCCTGTGACGACACTTTACTTATGGTTGGGTAGTGATTTCACTATTTGAGAACTTGTTAACCCACAATCTATCAATTGCTATATCTCACACATTAAGAATATCTCTAATTCATTCTAGACACCTAGTTGATCATATGACTAGTGAAAAATCTAAAATTCTACTTCAGTGCCACTATAATTGTCACACCCAAGTAGGTTTCATTACTTACAAGTCAAGGCAAGAAAACAAAAAAGAAAAAGCCAAATATCCATCTAAAGGCAAAAAGAGAAATGATATATAACTAAAATATCATGTATACAAAATGCAATAAAAATTTGACTATGGGAACATGCAAGTAACTCCATCAGAGCTATGAATGCCTACTGGCAATGGATCCATATTTGAGAAATTACAGTCTATAACCTCATCGGAGCTCTCAAGGCTTGCTGGTAGTGAGGCTCTATTCGGGATGTTTTTGAAGTTAGAAAAATCATGTAGCTAGTCATATAAGATGTTGTGTGGGGGAAAAAGTGACACTAAGCAAACATGCCCTAATCTCACTTTCAAGCACACATTTGTGGAATACGAAAGAGCCTAGAGGTATCACACAATTGGCTACTTCTTTTTGTGGAAGAGAGAGCCACGGGCTACCTATTAGGATTTCTATTCCTTTGTTGTAATTGAAAGATGAAATGATGCAAGTTCAATCCCTAACCCCAAAGTGTAAGTATGAACTAATAACAAGATTACAGAATTGAACTTAAATGATGGAAAGTTGTAAACACAAGGACAAGACAAGAATGTAAATGTGTACCCGGTGTTAAAATATGAATGAAAATGTTCGGGACGGGGGCGCGGGTGCCACTGTCCTGAATCTGCCCCTGAAACTGCTCCGAAAACTGCTGTTTTGCACTCTGGAAAAGCTGTCAAAAATGCTAAAAATGTTGTCTGTCAGGAGGACCAGGGCACCCAGCGCCCCTATCCCAGGGACCAGGGTGCCCAGCGCCCCTGTCCTGGCAGGACCAGGGCACCCCATGCCCCTGTCCTAGTCTTTTGCTCTGAAATTTGGTGGGAAAGTTGGTCTCAGTCTACTTCTCCCGAATCTGCAACCTGCGGCGTCGTCCGAGTCCCGAAACCTGCACTTATATCTGAAAAGGTGTTTGGGCAGCTATATAGGGTTTTGCCTTAGTCAAACCCACGCTTCGGTGATTTCCACCTCCACGAATAGCCAATTTGTATTGTAAAATGTATTGTGTGTGCAGACCTAGTGTGTGTGCAGGGTCCTAAAATGCAAGAAAGCAAACTAGAGCAACCTAGAAAGTAAACCCTAATTGCTTGTAAATGATAATGTAAATGCTCTAAATCAAGATGCAAAGTGATCTAAAGCATGAATAAAGGATATGTTGAAGCTTATGCAAAGACATGAAATCATACCCAACCCTCAAGGGAGGAGTACAAGCCAATCTTCAGTCGGTAATCCCCTATTGCTCTTCAATGTCTTCAAAGCCCTAAATGGATGAATGAAATTGATGAATGCTTGATGGATGGATGTTGAATGTTGTTGAAGTCTTCAAAGATCTGCTCTTTCACTGCATAGAAGGTCCTGAAAATGAAAATCGGATCCTTTCAAATGAAGAAAGAGAGCTCTTATATATGAAACCCTAGGTCTTAATTCCAACTTTAGGCCAACTTAGAGATTGAATCTCCCACCAATTTCTTGGGGTTAAGCTTTATTTTATGATTGGATCGCGCTCCTAAAATTTTGGGAAAAATGTCCGGGACCATGTTGCACTCCGGACACCATGGTCCTGACAACTTTTCACCAAATTTTCAGGGCCGTCAGATATGATGATTTTAGAGAGAATCCCAAAGTTATAGGTGATTTCGAGATGTTTTGACCCCCGAAATCAAGCCCCCAAGTTCAAAATAGGACCTAATTAGGGTTTTTGATTAAATGATGTATTGGAGGAATAAAATGAAAAGGGCACACTTTAATGAAAGGGCCCAAATTTATGATGTAGGAAATGATAAAATAGGACCTTAGACCTAATTAATTTAATTAATTAAGTGCTAAAGGGGAAATGCAATGCAAAATACAAAATGCGCCAAGGCGGGTGCTAAACTAGGTGTGAAATTGTACCACCCTAGCAAGTGCGTACAATTTACGACGCTACATTTAGCCCCCACTTTAGCGGTCATATGAACACTACGTGCATATGCAAGCTAAAGTATAGAAAAGTAAAAGTTATTTGAAAAAGGATATATCCATAAGTCTGTCGAACGAAGCCCCCAGCGGTATCTGCAGTACACAGTTAGGAACCGCACCCTACAAAACACACGTTAGATCACAAAGTCACCTAATGCTTACTAAGGAAGGTGATGAAAATTCGAGGGTAGCTATATGCCCCCCCCTATTTCGGCTTGCTAATTTTAGTGAGTTGAAACAGGGTATCATGTTTACCACTTCGAATTGTTAAAGAATATTGATGACAAATGCTCACAAGAAGATTTTATATGAGATCAAAAACTAATGGAGAATCATTTGGTAAGAAAGAGGACTAAATCTCAATTCCAACACAACAAAGAGTGTGAGGATTTGAGAGTTCTCTAACACAAGATGAAGGATATTAAATGGAAACAAAATGCAAAGAGAAGAAAAGAAAGGAAAAAAAAAAAAGCATGAATACACACATTGGTGATCCATGAGAAGAATAGTGAGAGAGAAAACATGGACTTCTTGCCCCTAGATCTTGTCTAGGTGATCCATGTAAGGGAGGAGAGTGAGAAAGTCTAGCCTTATGCCGCTAGTTCCACTCAACCTCGTGCATGTGTGTGTAAGGGAGGTTAGAAGCACCTCATAGGAGTCTATGCCCGAGTATACTACAACCTATATATGTATAGTACAAAAGTGTGACATCTCACTCTAAGAGTCTGTGCTCTGGTTCCGAGAATAATCACCTTGCATAAAAGGAAAATGGAGACATCTCGCTCTAAGAGTCTGTGCTCTGGTTCCGAGAATGACCCATTGCTCAAAAAGTGTAATGTTTATGTCATAAGAAAAGTAGAACAAGGATACCTACCTTCATCACAAAAGAAGATACCCCAAAAATGAAACAATGTCATAGATCCAAGCAAGAGAGTTTTGCACTCTTTAAGCAAGGAAAAGATAGTTGAAAAAGGGATATCTTGTAGTATGTGTAAAGGAGATCCTTAGAGGAGAAGAGATCTTTGTACAAAAGACACCTATCCCCGAGAGGAATTATCTTAGACAAATATAACATCTTCTAGAATAAGACAAAGAAGAGAATAAGAATGCAATACTTCCTTCTTTTGCGAGTTGAAAGTGATTCTTAATGAAGGATGACACTCCTTTTAACCCAATTGGGAGAGTGAATTCATTATGGATGTATTTTACCAAGTGCAAAAGAGGTTGTAGTCAAGAACTTACACCTCTTGTAAGAGAGAATCCTTGGACAAACAACAACAAATGCATACAAGGAATAACATCAAGTAATGAAGTTCACACCATCCACGAAATAGGAAAAAGTGGATCCTTAGATAAAAATAAGAAAAGATTATTGCCTCAATGAGAAGGACTTACACAATCTTCTAAGGAGATATTTGGACATAAGCAAAAGAAGAGATATATGAAATCACTCTTGTCCCCATATGAACAAGAGATAACATAGAAAATTAGGCTATTATGTTGCTTCAAAAATATGATTGCACTTGAAATTGTACCATCATGAATGACAATGAGCCCCCAGTAAATGGGCTACCAATGTCACATAATGATGAGCAACATAATAGCCATTAATGTTATTTAAAGACATGATAGATTGAATGAGGTATTTGAATATGACATGCTGAATGCTCAACCATAAGTGAGATCAAAAACATGTATAAAATGATAAAAATTGAGGAAGAAAAGTCACAAGAAATTTTAGAAGAGGGATGAGTGTAAGTTATTAGAGCCTTATCCCTGGAAGAAAGGACTTTATGATGAATAGGAGATAAAGATTCATAAGTGGATTTACAGATTTGAGGGGAGTCATAAAGAGATTTGTTCATCGCCAAGATTTCCTTATGAGGGGAATGAGAGTTGATAGAAGTAGAAGATGATTTAGTTGAAGTGAGATCATCATCACTACTAAATATAGCATTCACATTGAGAGATGGTCTTTTAGATGCTTTGGTGGGCTTAGAAAGATTATATCCAAGTCCAAATGAATATTCATGCATGTTATGTTCTAAAGGAACTTTAATTCCTTGTTCATTTGTGCCACAACCATTTCCACTATAGCCACTCTTAGCCAAAATGTGAAAACCACGACCATAACGATTAGCCATTTCAGAAAGAAAAGGTGGTTTTTCATATGACAAAGAATCAAATCCTTCAGAATTAGAGGTGTGAGGAGAAGAAGTTTGAGAAGCAGCCACAAAATTATTGCTCATAGGTTTAGGTAAGACAGATTGATCTCTAGTTTCTTCCTTCTTTTTAACTTTAAGCTCTCTAGGAGGAACCCTATACTCACCTACAAAGGTGGGATTAAAATCAAGAGATCCCCAATCATCTTCTATGAGAACTTTCTCAGGATCAAAAGCCTTTTCATGTGTAGATTCAAGTTCAGAAGAATCTTCTTCAGGAACTTCAGACTCATCCAAAGAATTTTGATTATCAGAGGGTGATGATTCATCCATAGGTATCTTGTTTAAAGAGTCATCACTAGAAGAGGAAGGTTTAGAAGAACTCCCTTTGGAAGTAGATGTTTGCAAACAAGCTTGAAGATTAGTATCACCTATCAAGGTATATGTCTTATTGTTATAAATGAATTTAACTTGTCTATGCAATGTAGAGGGGACAGCTTGCATACTATGAATCCAAGGTCTCCCTAATAACAAGTTGTATGTTAGATTTCCTGACATAACATGGATAGGAGTGGGCAAAGTAACAGGTCCCACTGTGATGGGTAAGGTGATAATGCCTAATGAAGACTTAGCCACATTATCAAAGCCTCGAATGGGATGAGAGTCAGGCTCAATAAGGGATGTATCCACATTCATCTTATGCAATAGATTAATGCTACACACATTAAGGCCAGAGCCATTATCTACCAGTGTTCGTCTTATAGCAGTGTCATTTATGATAACCACAATCATCAAGGGATCATATTGATGTTGAATTTCACTAGTAGGCAACTCATCTTGGATAAACACAATTTGAGCTTTAGGATTCATCATAGAGTTAACCAAAGATGCTATATTACTAGATGTATTCGGTGGAGGAACATTCAAATCTTTCAAGGCATCTTGTAACATTCCATGATGAGCGGAAGAAGTTTGAATCAAATCCCAAAGGGATATCTTAGCAGGGGTAGCTTTAAGTTGTTCTATGAGATCATATTCCTTACCAAGAACTTGTGAAATACGAGGAACTTGAGGAAGAATAGGTTGGGAAGGAGGAAGTGAAGTTGGGATAACTGGAGGAGGATTAGGTTGCCTATTGTTTCTTGTGTTATAGGTATGAGCAACCGCATGATAACTCTCTCTAGTCAGTTGCTTAGCATACTCATAAGGGCTCTTAGTAGAATAACCTCCTTGCATAGTAATAATAGGTTTCTTAGGAGTGCAAAAAGAATCAATAGCATAACCACCTTGAACCACTAAGATAGGCTTATTTAAAGGTTGAGAATTTTGAGAAGGACAAGCACCTTGGACAGTGAAGAGAGGTTTGTTAGGTGTTTCATTCACATGTATCAAATTGATTGAGGATGGTTTAGAGGAATGAAAAAAAGTGTTGGAAGAATTGTTGATAGTCTTCTCTTGCACTAAAATCTCATCACGAATTAAATCAATTTTAGGAGAGAGACAAGGGATAGGCATTGATGTTCTAGTAGGAAGAGTAATACTAGGAAAGGTCATATCATCCTCTATCATCAAAGGATCTACATGGGGAATAAACTCTCTAGGAGAAGGATCAACATTACTCTCTAAAGTATCACTTTTGAGAGGGAGATCTTTGAAAGAAATGTTAACCATCTTGTTTTGAACTAGGGTTTCCTTATGAGTAGAACCAAGTTGAGGAGAGGGAGATGCTTTATTTTTAGAGGAAGAATAATTGAGATTCAAGGAAGGGGAGAAACTATCATGGGAGAGAGAATAATCTACACCTTCTTCTAATGGTTCATCCCAAATAGTGAGGTTGTTGAAAGGAATGTTTGAAGTATTGTCAATTTCGGGAGAGGAGATAACATTGTTTATTAATTCCTCATCCTTAGGAGGAAGAGCATCAATAGATGTGCTAAACTCATCCTCTTTCCTCAAAATATGTTCAATATGATCTTTAGGGGAGAGAGAATTAAGGAAATTTCTTATTATTTCATCTTCTTTCTCTAAGGGATGCTTATGTGTAAGACAAACTTTAGGAGATGGGTAAGCATTTATCATTAATTCATCATCTCTAGTGGGAATCTTGTTGGAAAAGGAAATGCCATCACTAGGAAATGTAGGGATAATGTCATCTTCTTGCACAAAATGATCCTCATGAAGGGAGTGTTTTTTAGGAGGAACATGAACATATGTCTCCAAAGATTCATGCTTAGGAAGGAGATCTTTGAAAGAAGTGTTCATAACCTCTTGTTGCACTAACATGCCCCCATTGGAAGGACCAACTTTAGGAGAAAATAATTCAATGTCCATCAATACCTTTTCACTTGGAGAGGCATCATGGAGGGAAGGTGAAGTAACATTAAGAAAGGTGTTTATGATATCATTCTCTTCCTCTAGGATAGATAAATAGGAAGGGCACATTTTAGGAGAATTGTCAATAAAGTCTTCATCCTTAGAGCATGGAAGAGTCTCAAAGGGATTGGTAGAAACTCTTTTAGGCACTAAAATGTTGTTATAAGTGGGGGGAGATTCCTTAGGAGAAGGAAAAATTGAAACAAGGGAAGCTAACCCATTATCACATCTATGAGATGAATGCATCATGACAACAATTTTCTTCTTTCAAATGATAACACATGCAAAATAGAAGGAAATGTTCAATACAAGCACTTAGAATGTAGATTTAGAAAATGAAATTTATGATTCAAATGAGTTCCTAAATCAGATTTAAAATTATTGATCCAAATTAAGCTATCCACAAGTTCAACTTTGAATTGAAAAATTAGGGTTTTAGCAAAAATTTCCTCTAAATTTTTGAATCTTGCAAGAAATTGAGACTTGTAAATACAAATTTGAATTTGAAATAGCATAAACACTCAAATTTGAAAACATAAATCAGAATTAGAGAAGATTGGAGTTCACGTCGGGTTCACCAAAATGTGTGGGGGAAAAAGTGACACTAAGCAAACATGCCCTAATCTCACTTTCAAGCACACATTTGTGGAATACGAAAGAGCCTAGAGGTATCACACAATTGGCTACTTCTTTTTGTGGAAGAGAGAGCCACGAGCTACCTATTAGGATTTCTATTCCTTTGTTGTAATTGAAAGATGAAATGATGCAAGTTCAATCCCTAACCCCAAAGTGTAAGTATGAACTAATAACAAGATTACAGAATTGAACTTAAATGATGGAAAGCTGTAAACACAACGACAAGACAAGAATGTAAATGCATACCCGGTGTTAAAATATGAATGAAAATGTTCGGGACGGGGGCGCGGGCGCCACTGTCCTGAATCTGCCACTGAAACTGCTCCGAAAACTGCTGTTTTGCACTTTGGAAAAGCTGTCAAAAATGCTGAAAATGTTGTCTGTCAGGAGGACCAGGGCGCCCAACGCCCCTGTCCCAGGGACCAGGGTGCCCAGCGCCCCTTTCCTGGTAGGACCAGGGCACCCCACGCCCCTGTCCTGGTCTTTTGCTCTGAAATTTGGTGGGAAAGTTGGTCTCAGTCTGCTTCTCCCGGATCTACAACTTGCGGCGTCGTTCGAGTCCCGAAACCTGCACTTATATCTGAAAAGGTGTTTGGGCGGCTATATAGGGTTTTGCCTTAGTCAAACCCCCGCTTCGGTGATTTCCACCTCCACGAATAGCCAATTTGTATTGTAAAATGTATTATGTGTGTAGACCTAGTGTGTGTGCAGGGTCCTAAAATGCAAGAAAGCAAACTAGAGCAACCTAGAAAGTAAACCCTAATTGCTTGTAAATAATAATGTAAATGCTCTAAATCAAGATGCAAAGTAATCTAAAGCATGAATAAAGGATATGTTGAAGCTTATGCAAAGACATGAAAACAACATGAAATCATACCCAACCCTCAAGGGAGGAGTACAAGCCAATCTTCAGTCGGTAATCCCCTATTGCTCTTCAATGTCTTCAAAGCCCTAAATGGATGAATGAAATTGATGAATGCTTGATGGATGGATGTTGAATGTTGTTGAAGTCTTCAAAGATCTTCTCTTTCACTGCATAGAAGGTCCTGAAAACGAAAATCGGATCCTTTCAAATGAAGAAAGAGAGCTCTTATATATGAAACCCTAGGTCTTAATTCCAACTTTAGGCCGACTTAGAGATTGAATCTCCCACCAATTTCTTGGGGTTAAGCTTTATTTTATGATTGGATCACGCTCCTAAAATTTCGGGAAAAATGTCCAGGACCATGTTGCACTCCGGGTGCCATGGTCCTGACAACTTTTCACCAAATTTTCAAGGCCATCAGATATGATGATTTTAGAGAGAATCCCAAAGTTATAGGTGATTTTGAGATGTTTTGACCCCCGAAATCAAGCCCCCAAGTTCAAAATAGGACCTAATTAGGGTTTTTGATTAAATGATGTATTGGAGGAATAAAATGAAAAGGGCACACTTTAATGAAAGGGCCCAACTTTATGATGTAGGAAATGATAAAATAGGACCTTAGACCTAATTAATTTAATTAATTAAGTGCTAAAGGGGAAATGCAATGCAAAATACAAAATGCGCCAAGGCGGGTGCTAAACTAGGTGTGAAATTGTACCACCCTAGCAAGTGCGTACAATTTACGACGCTACAGATGCTAAGGATCTTTAGTGAACACAAGAGTAGGTATTAACGCATCTACACACACATGGGCAAAAGAAGATCAAAGTTTCAAGAACCAGTGGGGATGTTTTCCACGTCTCCATTTGTAAATCTTAGTCACTAAGTGTGTTAAGATGAATTTTCCGAAGGGCCTTAGAGATCGATTGACTGCTTATCTATGAAATGATTTGCACCTCCATTTTCAATTGGTGTATTACAAAAGCAAAAACAAACATAGTCAACCTTGTTTGAATAGGAAATGCATCTTCATCCTACATATTTCATTCACATAGGTCATGTCAAAAATTCATGTGTCTCCACATACATTCTGCAGATCGTCATGTCATATAGGTCTCCACACTGGGGGCATAACTGAAAAAAACAATGAAAAACTCAAAATCCAAAAAAAAAAAAAAAAAATCAATCAAAAACATTCAAATATGATCCTAAAAAAATATATATATATATACCAAAAACATTCAAATATCAATCCACATAGTCCAAAAAACATTGAAAAATCTCTTGGAAAAGAACTAAAAAAATAGAAAATCAATCAATCAAAAAAACTTGCAATAAAATGTCTTGTAAGAAACAAATACCCTAGCAGATATCCAACAAACACTTTGCACAAAGTTAACAAAGGATACGACTATCCAATCAAACATTTGCAATCAACTGATCAAACTATCTTATCAATCGTATCATATCCATATCAACATGATCATTATCTTGTCTTAAATAGAAGAGGATACACTCGAAATCAGATAGGCCAGTCTTAAACGGGGTCCGCAACTTTCTGAGATCAGACATTATCAACCATCACATCAAACAACTGAGAATGAAGGTACAAGGTCAGTATAGCTACTGAATTTTGTTTGGGTCGGTCTTTATCTTTTTATCATTTGGCAACAAATATTGTTCCTATGCTACTCAAGGATTTCCACAAGTGACTAGAGGAGCTATGATGGGCATTATATTTTTCTTTGTTTGTTGTTTGTGGTGTGAACTGATGAAATTCTAGGGAAATTGCTCTAGTGGGTGTCTGTGACAAGAGCCTTCACATCAAAGTGAAATCACCACACATACCTCGACCCCTAACACAATTCCCAGAATGGAGGGTTCACTCCTTGTCTGCTATGTGTTTGTTTCTTCAATGAGATATCTTTACATCTTGGTTCCTTATACCCTGATGTGCTAAAGCTTCATTGTTCAAAAATAAGGCTCAGTGATGAATATATATTGACGCAATAAAATATGTGACACAAGTTCGTGATTCATTCAACTTCATTCTTATTCTCATATCAATTGCTTATTGATAGTTTGTTGATTTCTCATCTTTTGTCTAAATCACATTCTTTCATACATTCTTTCTATCGTCAATTTTTCTCTCTATCAATCTGACTAACATTTCTTCAATTTATATCTGAGTTAAAATTGGTTCAACCATTATCATACAAAAAGCATTCATCATTATAGAGTTCATTTCATCATTATAGTGTTCATTTGCATTCATTATAGAGTTCATTTACATTCATTATAGAGTTCATTTGCATTTCATCATTATAGAGTTCATTAGCATAACATTCATTATAGATTCCATTAGCATTCATTATAGAGTCATTTGCATTCATTTAGATTTCATTTACATCATTACTACATATATGTACTACCATTGCATTTAGAATCATATAGAATTAAAATAGATATGCATCATAAAACTCATAACATCATATAAAACATACATAGATCATTACCAAAACCTACATGCCATATATATATAACTCAAAAATGATAATGTGTGTGAATACAATAAATAAGCCCGAAGGATCAGATAACATGATCAACCAACATTGCCTCTGTTAGCAGGTGGATCCTGTCCACTAGATCCTGCCCCAAGATGTTGAGGTGGTCCCATAACACCACCACTGCTAGTCTATCATGAAGTAGATCTACTTGATCTTCTCCCCATGTATGCACTAAAGCTAGGCTCTCTCTAACCCTTAGGGACGACTCTCTCATATGCCTGCCGATAATAAATAAACTCTTGTGCAGTAGTGAAATACCTATCTGCCTGGTTGCATGCATCTATACCTGCTCTAAAAAGTTGATCGAAGGCATCCATAGTAATCTAACATCTCTGCACTGCCTCATCTCTCTCCCTCTAGAGATGATCTCTCTTAGTCTCAAAGGCACCATAATCTGTATGATACGTCTCTCGCTCGATATCTCGTTTGGCGACCTCATCCTCCAAACTCTAAACCCGCACTCTAAGAGTCTCTAGCTCATCATCAAATTGTCCTCTCCCATCCTCGGCACTAGGAATATCCTCCAGCTCTGACATATCCTCATCATCACCTCCATCCTCGCTCCTTGATGAATCAGAAGAATCATTGTTGTCCTCACTACTAATAGACTCGGTGTCCCCACCAATGTCTACATCCTAATCTCCATCATCTCCCCCATCTCCTCCCTCGTCTCCTCCCTCATCTCCCCCATCTCCTCCTCTGGCTCTCCCCCCTGCACATATCCTCAACCACTATCTAGGATGGTGAATCTGTTGTGCTGTAATTGGAACAGCAGGATCAGTCAAAGGCACTGGCCCATGCCTAGAAAACCACACATCATACTCCGTCGTCATTCCTAGATCCGCTCTACCTCTACCCCAACCCCAGAGTAATGGCTGCAGAGAATCAAACTTAGCATAAGCAACATGTGGTTGTATGCACACACCCCAATCAGATACCTCTCACGATACACGAGAAAAATAGGTAGTAACCACAGGTGTCACCTATACCTCACTGAACTATCTGAGAACCCGCCCTAGAAGATACATCTCGATAATCCGTTGGGTCTCAAAGGTCCTCCCAATAACATATCTTTGTTGTCAGCAGAAAGACAAGTGTACTACATCATCAGGCCAACCAAGGCAATCTAAGTAAGGTCTCCAAATAAAATGTTGCAATATGTCAAACTGATGTCTCCAATACAAGGTGTTCTTCAAACCCCTATGTCTGACACCTGTTGTATACCTGAAGGCATAAGGCTCACTAGGCTGCAAGTCTACATGAATGGCAGACCTAGAAATAGAAATGTGCTTGCATTCCCATGTCTGAAGAAAAGTAACACCACAACTGACAGAATGGTATCCCAGATAGACTATACCATGCATCTGATAGTATAACATGGCTAGAAGACAAGGACCCTAGGCATATAGTCGACGATGCACAATCATATCATGGAGCACTCTACCCCATCCAACTAGAAACCCATGACCTCGTCTGTCAGGTATTAGTAAACCATCGACAACACTGCATAATAAAATAGTCAGGTCATCATAGTCTAATCGGGCCCAAGGGATGTCATAACAACCACTGATCTGCAAATCCTGAATCTCACACTCGAAAAGTGCACATAGTCCAGCAATGCCATCATCATGGTCATATATAACTCTCTCACCATGAATGGGAATACATAGTATACGCCATACATCCTTCAAGGTAATGGATGCCTCACCATTCAGAAGATGAAAAGAACAAGTCTCAGAATACCACCGCTCTATCAAAGCTATAATCATGGCCTTGTTGGCTATAACATCTGGCAAATGTAAAACATGGTATAGACCAAGTTGTCAGATATGCTCAATCTCCTGATCCGATAAGTCAGCTCCAAGATCAAGTCCACTTGGTCTGCTCTATCGGCAGTATAACACTCCAATGTTCTCCTGCAATGAGAAAATGATCAAAATATCATATATCGGATCCCGAAAAACTTAAATATTTTCAAACGCATGACAAAAAATTACATATACAACAAATGCATGACAGTTATTACTTATGAGGTACAAATATGACTCTTGCATAATGATTAAAGCTAATATGTAATGAAATCGGCACATGCGTAACAATAAACACTTATGCGTAATGGTATACATGAATGTGGCATGATAACACTAATGTGTAACACTTAGGATGCATGCGTAGCATTTAAAGCATTTGCGGTACACTTAACACTAATGCGTGAAATTTGACAAGTGATTGCGTAACACAAAGTAAAAATTGATCATGGAAATTTTTTGAAAAATAGACATAAAACAGGCGTAAATCGGGAAAAATTTGGAAAAATACCATGCCGCTAGGCCCAAGAGGTCTCTGATATGAACGTACTTGGTCAGATAGGTGGAATCAAGCTCTATAACCAGCCATGATGATCAAATACTCAGAAAAAGCACACAAATTGCAGAGAAAACCAAGGAATTACCAAAGTGCAAATGAGCAAATGAAAACCTAAAAATCTCTATTTATAGCTCAAAAATAGGGTTTTCTAACATCTTGACACCCATGGTCCCCGCCAGCTTCAAACACCTCATAGCCTACTCAAACAATCTCGAAATCACATGAAATTTTACGCGCTTGCTCATTTGACTGATATTGAAAACATGGTCTCAATTTTGGAATTTTCCAACCACCTTTTCCGAGGGGACATATTTACACTATACAGCAGTACCAAAGCATACTGGAGCAAAAATTGTCGTTTTCTTTGACACAATGTCGTTCCGACTTTGTCTCAAAGAGGGGCAAATGTAGACACCTAAAAATGTCTCATTGATCATGTACTAATTATTCCTCTAATTGATTAAATAATCTTTATTATTTAATTAATTTAATTAATCTTATTCTTCTAATTTCATATTTCCTCATCATCTTAATATTTATTCTATATCTTATTCTTTCATCATTTAATCATTTTAATCATTTTCTAAATATTAATTAAATATTTATTATTTAATTAATTATGATTAATTCCCCAATTTAAATAATCTTTATTATTTAAATAAATTAATTTTCAATTTCTATCTCTAATCATCTAATCATTCAACCCTCTTCTAAATATTAATTAAATATATATTATTTAATTAATTGTGATTTAATCCTTTAATTTAAATCATCTTTATTATTTAATTAAATTCCATTTCTAAATAATTAAATAGTTTCTTTAAATTATTTAATTAGCTAATTAATTCTACAATTCCAAGTCCCCAAATTCTAATTTCATTTAATTTCATATTCTAATTTCTTCTAAATTCAATAACATGTGCATGATTTCAAAAACCAAATTGAAAATCAAAGTCAAGTTCTAAATATATTCAAATGCTAAATTGAGTTAATAAATTCAATTATTTGAATAATATACCATGCAAAGATTAAATTAATAATCTAAATCTAAATGCAAGCACATGCTATATTAATTAATTCAATTAATTGATTAATTAAATCATTTATCTCTCCAATCTCTATTTCCATCTTTTAGTTAGCTTTTTCTAAATTAAGCTCTCTATGTCACCGCTTTTAACGCGATAGTTGAAGGTTGAGGGAGAGGGAATGGGGAGGTGGTCCCATGGGCCCCCGGCCCTTGCCCACCCCATACCCCCTGCGGGCCACTGCGTTAGCAGAGGCAGCAAGGAGTGGGGTGGGTGGGGTCCCACGTGTCCACCTCACCTTCCACTAACAATGTAACGCCCCACGAAAATAAAATCATACCCAAGTTAATTCAAATAAGAATTTTATAATGCCCAACATTAATAAGTTTTGTATGGAGTTTTATTTATAATGTTAATATAATTTTTATAATGTCGAAGTTCATTTGAAAAAGCATATATGTAAGAAAATAGATTTAATTTGGGCTTAATTAACCTTTTCATGAGAATAATGATAATAATATAGATAATAATGATAATAATATAAATTTATAGATCATTCATGAGTTAACTTAATCAAGGAAATAATTTACACAGTGAGGACACATTTTTTAAGAGAGGGTTTCCTCACAGGAATAATTCCAAAATAGATTTAAGGGCAAATATTTATACATTTGAGATAAACTTTTTATAGAGCGGGAGATTTCACAAAGAGGAAACTTATTGCAAGTTATTCATAGAGACATTATTGAAAGAATGATCACAGAGTGAAGAGTTTATTCCCAGAAGAATAATTAAAGAAGGGGAAAAAAAATTGCACTCTTAATAAAAAAAAAGATTTGTTTAAAGCAAAAAAAGACAACAAAGATCCGATTGTATCTTCTTCTTTTTTTCGAAGAAAATTAAATAAATAATATAGATTTAATTTACATGGATTACAATATTTGTCCCAAATAAAAAATTTAAAAAAAAAAGGTTTTACTTTGATTTAAAACAATTTGGAACTTTTATATAAATGAAGATCTAAAAGAAGGATAGAAGCTATATTCTTTTTTTTCATATGTAAATAAAGGAAAATGAAAGAAGAGAACCTGGATTGTCAAAGTTTGATGTTGAATCCTCTCCAAATCTTCAAGCTAGCCTTCCTGGATCCTTCCTTGCAACTTGGTGAAATTTCTTCAAAACAACTACTTAACAATTCTACAAATGAAATGTGACTATAAAAGAAATCCTACTAGTTTCAACAAGATTCTTGAGAAATTTTCTTCAAAAATCATCAACTCACTGTTTTCAAAAACTTGCATACATTATATAGAAAAGATCCCTCAATTCCACTATCAAGAGAATTAATTGAAAGAAATGATTATTTTTCCTAAATTATCCTCATGCAAAATTGATTGAACACTTAATGGAGGAGTTACACACAACACAATGGAGAATGAAGATTCCTTCTAGAAGCTTCCAATTTTTCCTACGACATGTGCTTATTTGAAATTGAGAAATTAAATAATTTCCATTTAAATTATATTTTCAAGTGTGTATGTGTGTATCCTTTATTTAATCTTTTTATTATAATAACTTTTTTTTCAACCATATTCAATAATTCATCTCTAACATAACCACAAAATGATATGATAGTAATAGCAATAGTAGTAGAAAATTAAAAATGGCAAAGGAGGGTTATGACATTTATTACCTTCAACTTTAAAGTAAAGATTGTTGTCAATATAGTACCTTTTTAAAAAATTTGGTGTAATAGATATCTATCCAATATAGCATACCAAGCCCTAGGTGTTTTTTTGAGTCCATATAAATCCTTCTTCAATTTGCAAACTATATTTGGATCTTCTAGCAATTTGAATCCATTTGGTTGTTCAACATGTACCTCTTCTTTAATTTCTCCATTTAGAAAAGCTGACTTAACATCTATTTGATATAGCTTAAAGTTCTTATAAGTATAAAAAGCAAGAAATATTTGTATAGCTTCCATCCTAGCTTCTAGAGCAATTTTTTCCTCAAAATCAATACCTTACACCTATGAATAGCCTTTACATACCAATCTTGCCTTGTTCCTTGTGACTTTTCCTTGTTAATTTAGCTTCTTTTTTTAAACACCCACTTAGTTCCTATCACATTTTTGTCTATTGGTCGGGGTACCAATTCCCATGTTTAATTTTTTTGTATTTGATTAATTTCTTCTTCCATTTCCTTTACTCAACTTTCTTTTCTACTAGCTTCCTCAAAATATTTTGGTTGAATTAGTGAAAGAAAACAATAATTAGCTCGCTAGTTGACTTTCACAACTTTTCTTCTTATATGAACACCTTTGTTTTTATCTTCAATAATCTAATCCTCTAAATGATTATTTTGCACATATTTCACTGGAGTCTTGGACACTTGCTTGGGTTCTTTTTCTTTTTCATTTGTCTCTTTTCCACTATTGTCTTTCTAATCAATCTTATCTTCTACAACAACTAGAATAATCTCAATTTCAGTCTCTAGTTCAGGTTCAGAGGCAATTTGATCCCATTCTTCACAATTTTTTACATTTTTACTTTCTACTATCTTGTTTATTGTCTTATTATAACATTGGTAGGTCTTGTTATTTGTAACATATCCCAAAAATATCCCTCCATCAGCTCTGGTATCAAACTTTCTTAGATCATCTTGATCTATCCTAATGTAGCACTTACTTCCAAAAATTCTAAAATATTTCACATTAGGAGGTCTTCCATTCCAAATTTCATAGGGTGTCTTAGTATGATTTACTCATATTTGTATCGTATTGAGAATATAGACAACTTCTTTCCAATACACATCAGTCAAGTTAGTATATTTTAACATAATTCTAGTCATCTCAATTGTTAGGGTTTCAAGCAGATCCGAAGCAAACATAAACTAACAATTATAAGCAGATTTAAATACAAAAGATAAAGAAATAAAATAGGACATAGATAACACAGAGATTTAACGTGGTTCACCCAGAATGGGTTACATCCACCATACACAATCGTCCAATCTTTCTTATTATCCAGCAAAAATAGTACATCAACCTTACAAAGCCTTAAGCATCCCAGCCGCTTATAACATGCATTTTTAGGGCAAAAACAAAGTCGTCCTTTTTAGGGTTTTATTACAATGTCAATTTTCATAAAAAAAAAAACCCAAAAATTTTTTTCTCAGGGGCTCCCACCCCCGAACCCCTGCTTTTCTCAGGGGCTACCACCCCCAAAACCCTGCCTGGGGCCCGACCCAGCCCCGAACCCCAGCGGTTATCCTCTTGTGTCTGACCCAATTCCTCTAGAAAACATTGCAACCAAATCATCTCCTTGCTGGCTTCTGTAGCAGCAACATACTCGGCTTTAGTGGTTGAAAGTGCAACAACCTTTTGTAGCCTAGAAATCCAACTGACTGCAGTTCCCCCTATAGTAAAAACATACCCTGTAGTACTCCTCCATGAATCAATATCACCTGCCAGATCAGAGTCAACAAATCCACTCAGAGCAGCATTAGATCCTTTGAAACATAATGCCTTCGTAGTAGTTCCTTTCAAATATCGAAGAATCCATTTCACAGCATTCCAATGTTCCATACCCGAATTACTCATAAACCTGCTCACAACTCCCACTGCATGTGCAATATCTGGCCTTGTGCATACCATTGCATACATCAGACTGCCAACAACTAATGAATATGGGATGTTAGACATTTTATTAACCTCTTCCTGTGCCTTTGGGCACATCTCCTTAGTCAATTTCAAATGATTAGCCAAAGGTGTACTAACTACTTTTGCATCCTGCATGTTAAATCTTTTCAACACCTTCTTTATATACTCACTTTGGGACAAATTCAAGGTTCTATTTTTGCTGTCCCCTGTAATCTTCATACTGAGAATTTGCTTAGCTACACCCAAATCCTTCATAGCAAATGGCTTGGCTAATTTCTGTTTAAGATCATTTATATGTTGCATGTTAGACCCAGCAACAAGCATGTCATCAACATAAAGCAATAGGATAATATAACTGCCATTATCAAATCTCTTAAAATATACACTGATCAGAATGACATATATGATAACCATGTTCAGCCATGAAATTATCAAATTTTAAATACCATTGTTGGGGTGCTTGCTTTAGGCCATACAAACTTTTCTTCAACCTACACACCAAGTTCTCCTTACCTTTGACCTCATATCCCTGTGGTTGCAACATGTAAATTTCTTCCTCCAAATCTCCATGGAGAAAAGCTGTTTTGACATCTAATTGTTCAAGATGTAAATCATCTGCAGCTACAAGACTAAGTATAGTTCTAATTGAAGTCATTTTTACAACTGGAGAAAATATTTCATCATAATCTATACCCTTTTTCTGTGCAAAACCTTTTACCACAAGTCTAGCCTTATATCTTTTCTGACCTCCTTCCTCCTCCTTTAGCTGATAAACCCATTTGTTAGGCAAGGCTCTTTTTTCTACAGGTAAAGGGACTAAGTCCCAAGTCTTATTTTTCATCAAGGAGTCTATCTCCTCTTTCATGCCTAGCTTCCACTGTTGTTTGGCATCTACCTGCATTGCTTCTTCATATTCTTCTGGTTCACCAAAATCCATTAATAAAATAGAATACAAAGAAGGAGAAAATATTTCAGGGGGTCTACTTGTCCCCGTAGAACATCTAACACTTGCAGGAGTTTGTGGGACAATCTGTTGTTGTTGAGCATCAGGTACCTGTGGCATTTCATTTTCAAGAATCTCATCCAACACCACATATTCTTGTTTGTCCTGTTCATGCTTATTTTCCTGCATCTGTTCTTTATACATGACCTTCTCATTGAATATAACATCTCTACTTCTAATTATTTTCTTATTTTCAAAATCCCATAACCGATAGCCATATTCATCTATCCCATATCCAATGAAGGTACATTTCTGAGATTTAGCATCAAGCTTGGTTCTATTTTCTTTATCAACATGGACAAAAGCTTCACAACCAAATGTTTTTAGAAAAGAATAATTTACCTTTTTACCAGTCCATGCCTCCTCTGGAATACCACCATCCAAAGGGGTTGAAGGTCCTCTATTTATCAAATAGACAGTAGTATGTACAGCATCTGCCCAAAAATGTAAGGGCAATCCAGCATGCAATCTCATGCTCCTTGCGTGTTCCATGATAGTCCTATTCATTCTCTCTGACACACCATTTTCCTGTGGAGTTCCTGGAACTGTCTTCTGCTTTCGAATCCCATTTAAGAAGCAATAATCTTCAAATGCTTTGCTGCAATACTCACCTCCATTATCCAATCTAAGACACTTCAACTTTTTTCCTATCTCATTCTCAACCAAAGCTTTCCATTTCTTAAAAGTTTCAAAAACATCTGATTTTTGTTTTAGGAAATATACCCATATTTTTCTAGTTGAGTCATCAATAAAAATAACATAATAACAAGAGCCACCAAGAGATGATACCTGAGTCGTTCCCCATACATCTGAATGTACAAGCTCTAACTTCTCACTCTTCTTCTCTTTCCCAACCTTGAGAAATCTGACTCTTTTTTGTTTACCATAAACATAGTTTTCACAGAACTCTAAATCAATCTTCTTTAGTCTTGGCAATAGATTTTTGGAGTGAAGGGTTTTCATCCCTTTCTCACTCATGTGCCCAAGCCTATGGTGCCACATTATCAAATCTGTTCTTGCAACATTTATTGTTGTTGTACCTGCAAGAACTTTATTTGTAGCAGCTCGGGTAGAGTAAGTGTTACCTGTACACATATATAATGTGCCTACCTTTGCACCTTTAGCTATTACTAATGATCCTTTAGCGACCTTCCACATACTATCTGATAGGGTAACTATGCAACCTTCACTACCTAGTTGCCCTGCAGAAATTAAATTTCTTCTTAAATTAGGAACATGTCTGACCTCCTGCAGAAACCAGTCATTTCCATTCTACAACTTGATCTTTATCTTTCCTTTTCCAACAATTTGATAGGGTTCATCATCACCCAAATATACCTGTCCAAAATCACCTTGAACATAATCTAGAAAATATTTTCTATGGGGTGTAGCATGAAATGAAGCCCCAAAATCTATTACCCAGGAATCATTAACATTATCCAAACATATCCAAACATAAAATTAAAGCATCTTGTAAAGTATTACTTGCAACATTAGCTTCCTTACTGTCATTTTCATTTTTGTCTCCTTCTTTGTTTTTCTGAGACGAATAGTCTTTCTTTAGATGACCAAGATTTCCACAGTACCAGCAATCTTTCTTTCCTCTAGATTAAGAGCGTCCTTTCTTTGACTTCCCTCATGACTTCTCATTCCCAGGGCCTTTTCCTCTTTCCTTTGATCTTTCTCTGTTCTCCACATTCAAAACACTACCCAATGATGTTGGAGTCTCACCTGTGCTTTTCCTTCGCATTTCCTCACTTAGGATAACACTAACAATATCATCAAATACCAAAGTATTTTTACCGGAGACAGGGTTACTTACAGCCATAACCAAGCTATTCCAGCTTTCTGGTAAAGAACATAAAATCAAGAGAGCCCTAACCTCTTCTGCAAAAGTAATTTTTACATAAGACAATTAACTGGTAATTGTATTAAATTCATTTAAGTGCTCTACTACAGATCCTCCCTCACTCATTTTCAAATTAAATAGACGCTTCATAAGAAATACCTTATTCGAAGCTGAGGGTTTCTCATACAACCTAGCCAATGTCACCATCAAATCTACAGTCATTTTTGCTTCTATTATATTGAATGCTACAGATAGTCCAAGGCACAATCGAATGGATCCCAGTGCCTTTCTATCTAAAATGTCCCACTCTTCATCTGACATTGTGGTCGGTTTCTTTGCCTTTCCTTCCAATGGCCACCACAAATCCTTTTGATACAGGTAATCCTCCATCTACATTTTCCATAACTGATAATTCTGGTTGTTAAACTTTTCGACCTTGAATTTGGAATCCTCCATTGCTCCCACTCAAATCTAAAAGTCCTGCCAATTTACAGAAAACCTTGCTCTGATACCAATTGTTAGGGTTTCAAGTAGATCTGAAGCAAACATGAACTAACAATTATATGCAGATTTAAATACAAAAGACAAAGAAATAAAATAGGACACAGATAACATAGAGATTTAACATAGTTCACCCAAAATGGGTTACGTCCACCATACACAGTCGTCTAATCTTTCTTATTATCCAGCAAAAATAGTACATCAACCTTACAATGCCTTAAGCATCCCAGCCGCTTATAACATGCATTTTTAGGGAAAAAACAAAGTCGGCCTTTTTAGGGTTTTATTAGAATGTCGATTTTCATCAAAAAAAAAATACCCAAAAAAAATTTCTCAGGGGCTCCCGCCCCCGAACCCCTACTTTTCTCGGGGGCTGACGCCCCCAAACCCCTGCCCGAGGCCCAGCCCGGCCCCGAACCCCGACGATGATATGTGTTGAGTGTACAATACTTTGTTGATCAGTCACCACATTTCAACATCAATAATAGTTTTATTCTTTCTTTCTACAACACCATTCTGTTAAGGGGTTCTTCAAGCAGATAAGTTCCTTCTAATTCCATGTTTTTCACAAAAGATATCAAATTCAATTAAAGTAAAGTCTCCACCTCTATCAGATCTTAAACACTTGAGTTTGGTATCTACTTGATTTTCAACCATTGACTTGAACACTTTAAACTTTTCAAAAGCTTTAGATTTTTCTTTCAAGAATGTAAACCATGTCATCCTAGAGTAATCATCAATTTAAGTAACATAAATTATCTTTCTATGTTTAGTAGTAGACTATTCTTTGTTCTTGAACCTCCTCTTCATCTATTTTCCTAGTTGACATTCCCTACACACAACATAAGTAGGTTTGATAGTTTTAGGTAAATATCTCACTGATTTAAGTACATTTCTCACTGCTTTAGTGGTACTGATCTTCACAATATTATCAAAATTGACATGTCCCATCATTTTATGCCACAACTAGCATTCACTGCTTTGTGCCAGCAAACATCTACTCCCACTCTTATCCTTTATAAAGAAGACATTTACATTTGTTTTAATACCTTCTACAACCAATCTTCCATACATTACTTTTCAAATTACACATCCAGACTTACTAAATAAGACTTCATAACCTTTATTTCACATTTGACTAACACTTTTAAAAATTATGCCTCAGACCTTCAACATAATAAACATCATCAATTGTATGCTTACCATCAATCACAATGCTTCTTATCCCACAAATAGGTGCATTTTCCTCTCCTACAAATTTCTTTAATCCTTTATCATTCTTCTCAAGATTAATGAGCTTCTCTTTATCACCAGTCATATGATTTGAGCATCTAGAGTCAATAATCCAAGCTTTTGGTTCTAATTTGGCATGAAATGCAATCTTTTCACTTACTGAGTTTTTGTTGTTCTTTACTCCTTTTGGTCATCTAGACATTTGCTTCTTCTTTTCTTCTATAGCCAAAAACAAATATTCTTCATTTGATTAATCGCCATCTTCATCCTCAGATGAATGTGTCTCCATAGATCATAGACTCTTTTTTCCTTTATTTCTATCATCTATCATTTTCTTTGAATCATATATTTTGTATCTACTCTTTTTCTCATCATCATCAGATATTTTGTAATCTTCCTTATACATGCATTTATAAGCATAATGACCAATTCTTCAATAATTAAAGAATTTTAGAGGTAACTTTTGTATTCTCCAATTCCGCTCTTCAATATTCTTCCAAAGTTTTCTTCGATCTCATCCATATTTTCACTTGCTTTCATTTCATCTTTAGCTATCTTTGAAACATTGATTTCAACCTCTTTTATTTCCCTTTTGATATCTTCCATCTTTGATATTTCAAAGATAGATAATGATTAAAGGATTTGATCAATTGTATACTTATCCAAATCATGACATTCTTCAATAACACACTTCTTAGGCTTGTAGGGTTTAGGGAGAGTAAGAAAGATCTTTCTCACAACATCACCTTTTTCTATCTTTCCACCAACACCTCTGATAAAATTCACAATCTCATTTACCTTGTGTGTGTAATTTTCAACACCCTCATCATTGGCCATATTTAGACATTCATATTTCTATTTGAAATTCATCATCTTAGCCTACTTTGTCTTAAGATCTCCTTCATATCTTGACATAACTTGTTCCAGACTTCTTTTACTTCTTCCAATTTTTTAACCTTACCAAATAATGCATCACCCAAACAACTAATAATTATTGCTCTAGCCTTTGCATTATTCTCATAATTCTTAATTTCATCTGGAATCTGAGGTTCATTCGGTGAAGGCATATAACTATTTTTAAAAATTTCCCAAATTCCACTCAGTAAAGTTTCCAAATAAGACTCCATCCTCTCCTTCCAATAAGAAAAATTTGTGCCATCAAACCTTGGTGATTTGAGATTAAGTTCCTATGCCATTCTCAATCTACCTCAAAAGGTTAATCTCTTCTAAGAGGAACCTCACTCTGACACCAATTGTTGAACCCACAATTGGACTAAGAGGGGAGGCATGAATCATTCTAGATCACTTTAAAACTAACCAATCAAATTAAAAGAATTATTTTAACATTTTACAACAATACTGAGAACATCAACCATAACACATGAACACCATATTTATGTGGAAAACAAAATAGGGAAAAATAATGATGAGAATTGTGTTCACAATATAAATAGAATTGAATACAATGTTTTAGTCTCACTGCCAAGAAGCATCATGCACCTAATGCTCTTGCAAAACTAAGTCGCACTACCTTAGGGAAAAATACATGGACTTGCACAACTAAGGTACACTGCTTGAGGGAAAGATACAAAGGATTTCCAAGAGACCCACTATCTTTCAACAACAAAAAAATAGCATAATTGATATGAAAATAATCTCCTGATCATGAAACTATTCTTGAACATTTCATCAAGCAACCAATACCATGGAAAACACATCTAACATACACCATTATCTCATATTATTGCCACGTTGAATATATCACCTTCAAAGCTCTTTACAAACTCACTTTTTCACATTTGCAATATCAAATTTTCTTACACATCATTCACTTTCACTTCAAATAGATTCACATTCTATCCCATACACAACTTATACATGTGCTAATCTTAAATACAAGTTAGATCATAAAAAACCTAGTTGAGGGTCAGCCATAGACATAATAAACAATATTGCACAAAATTAGCCACTTGAACCAAAATAGCCAAAGTGGTCCACTCTAGGAGAAAGAGGGGACCCAAATCCATCATAATGCATCCTTCCAGGTTGAATCCAATGAGCCACACACACTAACACATCCTCCAAATTTGGCACAAAATGTAATGTGTAGATAAGCAATAAAACTCAACAATCAGTCGGCCAAAAACATCTTCCAATGCAAACTACCTAACGTGGATCTCCATGCACTATAGTGAGATCTATAAAAATGTTATAACTCAATATCTAGTGCATATCTAGACTAAAACATATGATCCAATCAATATAATCCAGTCGAGACACTGATAAATAGATCACAACTGAATACACCAAGCACAAACCAACATACCTCACTTGTGGAACAAAAACACCACCAAAGAATTGAATTGAAATATTGCATAAACCAAACAAACATGTCCACCAAATTGTAACACAAGAATCTAAAAATTTGGAGGCCATCAAGCATTTTCCAGACTAATTTGACAGACACCCTTACTATCAAAAAATAACAACTATACACTTCTACAATCGGTGGACCAGAAAAGTAGATGATAATACAACATCCTCAAAACACATAGAATATATCTAAAAGCATAAAACATAATCTTCACCATCTAAAGGAATGAAAAGAAATCTACCATTGGGCAACACCAAACAAAGAAACATACATTAGATTCAATCACAACACCAATTAAAGAAACCTACAATAGTACAAGATCATATCCAAACCAAACTCCATACGAACCACCAAGTTTGGCATCAATGGAAACACAACTTAGATGTCCAACATTTAACTTGAATTTTAAACAAGGATTACATTTAGTCATTTATTACTAGTAATTTCTTTCCTGCTATACTTTAGTAGCATAATTTTTTGCATTTAGTATTAGGAACATTATAATTTAAGCTAGCATTAACTTATCTACAAACAAGTGCAAGAAGATAGCCTTGTTGCAAGGTATGCACCTTTGGTCTCCCTGTGTTGTGCAGCTTAGTGCTTGGGTTTGTGGCATGGCTTAACTGCCTCTTGTGGATTCTATAAGTATAATGGTTGTATTGAGCATTAACAAGTTGATTTTTTGGTGCAATAACAACCACACTTATAACAAGTGGTATCAAAGCTTGGTCACAGGTTCAAATCCCTCGCTTGCACTGGGTGGAGGAGTGTTGTAAGGTGTGCACCCTTGGTCTCCTTGTGTTGTGCAGTGCGGCGCTCAGGTTTGTGACGTGGCTTAACCACCTCTTATAGATTCTATAAGTCTAGTGGTTGTATCGGGCACTAATAGGTCAATCTTTTGGTGCAACAACAACCGCACTTGTAGCAATCTTATTATCTCGACACTTCCATTACATGTGTTGGCAAGGGTATTCTAGAGGAAGGCTTCTTCTTTACAAGAATAGTATAGGATATGTTCTAGCTTCCATATAAGAGCTAGAGGACTCATTGAATTCCACATAGATAACATAAGATCCATTTAGCGTGTATGTAGATCCAACATCTTATAATAATATTCAAGAAGAGCATAATCTAGCACATTTACCAAAAACAACACTAACAATGGGTGATGCAAAAGTAGAACACCTAGATGGACCAGTCACTTTTGCATTTCCAATGATTGACCAAGAGAGGACTCCAACATTGAATAACATACCTCCCAATAACCTCCCTAACTTTTATGCCCTGTTCACTGAATATCATGACTCCTTTTTGTTTTAATTTGATGTAATCCATAGAATTTATGACTATGTAATTGATGATCATAGTTTGAAGCTATTTCCAGCCAATTTGAAGGATTCAACATTAAGGTGGTTTGTGTGGTTGGTAAGTAATACAATTACTACTTGGGAAGAAATGAAGTAAATTTTCCTATAGAAGTATCAAGACTATTGTAGGGTTGGAGACACAAGGAATAAGGCATCTTTATAATGTCTCAAAGAGAAGACAAACCCCTTGAAGACTATATAGATAGATTTTAGTTATGTTTGAACAAATCTAGACAAAATAAGCTTACTCTTAAGTTGCTTAAACTAGTTTTCCTAAGGGGAATAAATTAGGAGTGTATCGATACACTCAATTTAATGAATGGAGATGATATTACATGAGAAAATTTTGATGATATTTGCAAGCTAGAAAGAAATTATTTCAAGACTACTTTGAGGAAAGACAAGAGCTCCAAGCTACTTCCTACTACTAAAACATATATGGGTGTTTCAAGGGTGGAATAGAGAGACTTACTCTCTAATATGAAGGAAGATATAATAAGTCACTTGGAAACTCAGATGGACACTCTACAACTCAAGAAGAAGCAAGAAGAAGCAAAAGTTTCCCTTGTATAATATTACCCTCATTATCGACAAAAGAGGGCCAACTGTAGATGTAAAAATATTGATGTCATTACTGAAGAGAAACTAATTCATCCATAATTAAATTCATTAGAAGAAAAGGATGGATAAATATTCTACACAGCATAGTGAAGGCCATGGAAAAAAGAGCAAGGTATGCCAGAAAATCTATTACCATTTAGTCTTTCATTTCTTTGAATTCAATAAAATGTTGCCAACTAGAATTCTTAGCCTTGGAATGTAATACACGACCCACAATGGCAAGGTAATGCATCAAACTATATGCCTTAGCAAGGCTCCTAGCCATTTCAATACTAACATCTAACTTATAACCAATGGAAAGGTCCACAAAACCCATAGTCTCAACCATGGCATGGGAATCAACAATGGTAACAATCTAATGTTAGTTATCCATAGAAACAACAAAATCAACCTTAGTCACCTGCCTCTATGCCCAATGTACATCCTCAATAGTTGGCCCTTATGCCTAGTCAGAAAACGTCTGCCTCAACTCAACCAAGAACACCTCAATTGTCTTCTCAACCTACACCCAATCCTAATAATTGTAATTTGGATAAAATTAGGAATTAGGGTTTCAACAAGTAAAACCACAAACTAGCCCAATTAACCAAATTACATTGAAAGAAGGGGGTAAATCCAATAGATCTAGCAACAATTTAATTTATGTGGGATTAAATAGTTGTTAATGTTTAATTTAATTATTGGATTTTTTGGTGTTTTGATTATTTGAGATTTAATATTTCTTTATTTATTGTTTGTTGTTTATTTAGAAATCATTGTTTAAGTATTTATTTATTGTTGATTAATGATTTATTTACTATTTGTTGTTTAATCAATATTTATTGTTTACTTATTTATTTATTGTTTAATTAATATGTATGGCTTAGTTAATTATTTATTGTTTATCATTGTTTTAATATTTTTATATTGAATAATAATTATTAGAGGCTATTTATTTATTTATTTTATCAGCCTTTGCGTTAACTATTTAATTATCCACTTGATTTATCTATTTAATCATAGCCTATAGTTATTTGTATAGTCTTATTATTAATTAATTAGGGGTAAAGTATTTTATATTATGTCTTTTTACATCCCACTAATAATTATAACTGTGTTTCATATATTTCCTTCACCCACCATTTATTCTCATTAGTTAGATTTGAAATGAGAAATAAAAATATAACCTAATGTGGGTAGGTAAAATATATTCCCAAAAGGAATATTTTTATTGGTTGATTTTGAGGCTAGGTATTTGGCTTGGAGGCTAGGGTTTTGGTTTGGTTTTTCTTTTTATTTGGCAGCCTGAGCTTGTTGTTAGGTTACCGCTTTTAAAATCTTTTCTACAAATTTTATTTTGAGCTTGGATTTTGACTTTGGGGAGCATGCTGGAATTTTTGTACGTGCTTCATCAATCTTCTTCCATCACTTCTAATCCAAGTTGGAGGCCCTTCCTTGAAGTTTTATTTTTCGGTTATGTGTTTTCACCGTGTCTATAGAAATGTCTATTTGCGGGAATATTTTGAGAAAATATTATTTGATATACTCATACTATAGTTTGAATAGAAATATTTCCTTGTATAAGTTTTAATATATAGTTTAAACTTAGGGAAGGGGAAAATATATTTGGGTATATGGTTTTGTCATACGCACGACTCTACATATTTTCCTTCTAAAATCGATTCTTAACTCTTCCCTATGCAAGCATATTTATTTGTTTGAGAGTGTGCTTGATCTCTTTTTGGTATGTGATTGTTTTTGTGAATTTGATTGGCTTCGTTAGGCTCTCTGTGAAGTGTTCTGTGTGAATTTTTGGCTAGGAGCTGTGAGGCTTTTTTTGAGTGAAAACTCTGATTATAGTCTCGATGATTTTATACTTTGTTTTTATCTTTCACTTCATATTGACTGGGCATCTCTTTTAAGCCCTTATTCGAGAAATTTAATAACTTGTACAATTTTATTTTTGTGATGTAAGTTTTCTGAGTTCGTGCCTTATTTTGAGTAAATGTGTTATTTGAACAAATGTGTTATTTCTTTATGTATATGTGATGTGTCTTTATGTATATGCACTGCTTGATATTTTATATGCACTATTTGAACCTGCAAATGCATCATCTCTAAATGAATGTGTTGTTTAAATTTGTGTATGCATTTTTGTATATGGTATATGCATTGTTTCTTCAAGTAAATGTGCTTTAGAGAATGATAAATGCATTGTTAGGTGCAATAAAGGTATTGTAGGGTTTAGCATATGAACTGCCCTATGTAACATATGCACTGAACTGCCCAGATTTGGTATTTTAATTAATTTTCTCAGTTTGTCTTGGTTTTCCAGATTTGGTGTTGTACCAAAGGAATTTATGGAGGTCTATTGTTGTTTTCTAGTATTGTATTTTATCAGATTTGATGATCTTTATGTGGTTTTTCTTCTATATGTTGATATGCTTTATTATTGTGGTTTTGTGCTCTCTTCCATGTTGATAAACCATGATAGAGAGGGTTGTTTTACTGATTTTGAATGAGAAAGTTGATGTGCCTTGTTGTTAGTTCTCATTTCATATGTTGGACATATTTTGATGGCCTTTTTGTGGCCCTTGATTCATTATTATGTTATGAGGCTCTTTATTGCTTTATTTGGTGTTGTGATCATTGGACGTATATGTATGTGTATGGCTGCATGATGTTACTTATGTTTTTCAAATTTACATATTGAATTGGAGCCTCTTGTTGTGATTTTGTTTTGGGAACATGTTAGTGGGAGTGGGCTTCCTTGTGATGACTGGGGTCATGAGAGTTAGGCTTGCATGAGGTTCCTTGTAAGGATGCATGAAGTCTAGACCGCCAGAGCACATTGGAAGTTTACCTTGAATTAACAAGTGATAATGTAATAATAAATTGATGGGTGGGTAGTCAGGTTCACCTAATCAAGATAATTAATAGTTGAGTCCAATGACTTGATCCTAGGGAGTATGTTTTAGGATAAGCTTGGTAAGGCCATTGTAATGGAATGTCAATCTCCCTTGATGTCTCATAGGTTGAGATGGATCCACATGTCCATCGGGCTTGTGCCTTGTGCTATGGTATTTGTTGTGTTAGAGGATGGCATGTTATGACAATCCACTCCTACATGTTTCCCCTTATTGATCTGTATTTATGCCTTGATGGTTTGTGTGCCTCTGGGAGTTTCTTCTTTTGATTGCTTGTGGATTGGTCCCTACTTGAGGGTCCTTGTATTGTTTAGTCTCTTTTGTTGTAAGGTGACAGTTTAGGTCTAGAGTATGTGTTGGGACCTTGTTTCATCTACTAGCATGAGGGGTGGTTCCTTTGGTTCCACATGGTCAGGTGGTTGGTTATTTTCAACCATTGGGATATTCATTTGGATTCTTCATGTGTGAATGTGGATACTCTTCTTATAGCAGCTTATGGATGTTTCTTGTAGCAGATTTATGTAATGGATATTTTAGACTCATGTAATGTATTATTATGTAAAGGATGTAGATGAAATAATGTATTAGGAATGAGCTATTCTCATGACGTATCAATCATGCAAACGTAATTGTAACTATATTGTAGTTGGTGCCTTAGGTCATGGCATGAATTGTAATAATGAGACTATGAGATGTATAGTTATGTACTTGTATATCAAGAGGAAATGGTTTCATGCACTTAGATGTTTGCAATGGATTTACACCTAGAATAGAATTGATTTATGTTGTTGATTAATTATAATAAGTTTAGAAAGAAAACTCATGGTTATTAACTAGGATGTAGATTACTATGTGGAATATCCTTAAAGAAATGGAATGAATATTTTGTAGGAATTGTGGTTGATTAAAAATATCATGTTTAGTTGATAATGTCATTCATGTGGTTGCATTGGAAGTTAGGAAAGTATGCATAACATAAAGGATGGTTTATTAAGGATGGCATTAAGATTCTTTCATTATGCATTTGAAATTCATGTTGAGGAAATGATCACGCTAAGAATGTAGATGCATGTGTAGCATGGATAAGGTAGTTAAGTAAAGATGATTATGTTTATGCATTAAGTATTTCATTATCATCATAGATGGATAATAATCATGTAGATAGGAAATGGTTAAGGGTTTATGCACATTTGGGATTGGTAGATAAAATTAACGTAGGAAAAGGGAATAGTCTTGCATTGAAAAGAGTAAGCATATCATATTAGCTAGATGATAAGGTAGTTTGTATATCATAAAGGAAGGAAATAATTAAGTTGCATTTGAACATGATCAAGGAGTTATTAATAATAAGTGTGGTAATAAAGTGAGTAGAATAATATTTCTTATAATAGTTATAATAAGTAATGAAGTTAAGGTACCCTAGAGTGATAGTTGTAATGATTGTAATGTTTATTCTTCTTGCATTAAAGGTTAATGAACTTATGAGAAATGGTTTATGTTCTTTATTCTTTTTTGTTAATTCGCATAGCATAGATGATATGATGTGTAGCATTAGATGTTAAAAAAAAAAAATTAACTTCATTTAATATGTTAGATCCTTAGTTTCTCTAGGGTATTTTGGCAGGCATTACATCTGGTATCAGAGCCCATGTTCATACACTAGGTACTCTGGTTTCACTTTAGCCCATTGTGCATGTTAGAATTTAGTATGGGCTAACCCAGCGGTTTTATCCCTCCTTACACTGTTTTTGCTCTTATTGCCCTAGTTTGTTAGCTTATATTTTTCTTTTGCATCTTTCTTAGACAAGATGCCTACTAGGGGTAGAAATTGTTGTCATTTTGATCGCATGGGTACTCATAGGAATCCTTGTCCTAAGGTTTCTAAAGAGTAAAACCATGAGGAGAAGCAGTAGGATCATCTTAGAGGTGATGTGATTCTATAGTTGTTGAACATGCTTCAAGAACTTCTTGGATGCCTAAGACCAACACAAGAGGAGTCTCATCATTCAAAGCATCAAGAGAGAGAGTTCATGTTCTCCTAGGAGGAGAGTTGAGGTGGATTAGGAGGCACTTGCAAGTAGTCACATGAGAGATCTCATGAAGACTTGCCTTCCTACTTTTGATGGCTTAGGTAGTGGCATGGAGGCAAAGTCTTGGCTATTGGACTTGGGTAGGTGTTTTCTATGCACCCATGTAGAAATAACACCAAGGAGAGGTGTGCGATTATGCATCTTTGTGATTTTAAGATGACATGGTGGCATACGGAGGAGCAAAAGTTGTATTTGGACATAGTGACAGTATCTTGGGAGTTGTTCCTAGAACAGATTTGTGCTTGATTTCTTTCAGAGCATTGGAGGCAGAGGAAGGCCGATGAGTTCCATGACTTGAGGAAGCAGAGGATGATAGTGGATTATTATGAGCACAAGTTCTTTGAGCTTAGGTAGTATGTTGGGATTGCATATGATGAGTCGATGTTGATTCAGTATTTTGTGAGAGGTCTTAGTGATCATATTAGTGGTGAGGTTTAGATGTACAAACTAAGACTTTGGAGGCAACTGTGGAGAAGGAGAGGATAGAAAAGGAGAATTTTTCCTTAGCTTCAGGAGGTGTGACAGGTAGACAGATAGTTAGTGCACTAGTTATAGGAACAGTTGTGAGAGGTTCTCAGTCGCAAACTTCATGTGTTGCTAGGAACCATCCTTCTTTCCATAATGGTCAGTGGTTTAAGAAGAGGCATCCTCAAGGTCAGATCTTTGTGCGAGGTACTAGATTTTAGGTTGAAAAGAGTCGTAGTTGTCAACATGACAAGAGGACTACTACTTCTCAACCAACTTCTAGTAGAGGCAGTGTTTAGCAATCGAGTGCTACTCCAGTGAGTGGAGGATTTGGTAGGAGAGATTGATTTTCATGTGGGCAGCTAGGACACATTGTCATTCATTCTCCTTAGCGTACTTCTTAGATGTCCAGACAATAGAATCCAACTACTTTTGATCCTACAATTGGAGATGCAAGTAGATCCCATCATGTGTTTGTGGCAGTTGATAACCGTCATGCTGAGCACCAGGTGTCAGTTGTTGAGACCACATGTATGATAGGTGGTATCTCTTGCACAATTCTATTTGATTCAGGTGCTATAGATTCTTTTGTTACTCCTTTTCTAGCAAATCATTGTGGTTTTTCTATGGCAAAGAAGGATGATAGGTGGTAGGTAGAGTTAGCTACGGGGTCCAAGGTCGCAGTGGACTCCCTTGTGTTTGGTTGATCCTTGGTTGTAGGTGGATGCCATACCACAGTGGATTTTCATGCCATACCCTTGGGATCGTATGATATTGTGCATGGCATGGATTGGCTTGAGTCTGATCGAGATTGGATTGATTATTGGGGTAAGAGAGTGTAGTGTGGATGATAGCGGGGAGAGTATGGAGATAGTGGGGATTCATAGACCCATTTCTCTTTGCATGATTTCTACTATGCAGATGAAGAGGTGTGTGTGTAAGGTTTTTTGGTTGTTTGTAGTGAGGGTGAATGACATGGATGAGGGAGTGAGTTTAGAGGAGGTTCTTCAATGTCATCTCATTCTTCTTGAGTTTGCAAATGTTTTTCCTAGTGAGATTTTGGGTATGCCACCCAAGCAAGATATAGATTTCTGGATTGATTTGGTGCCAAGAGTTGAGCCTATCTTTAAGGCTCCCTATCGGATGACTACCCAGGAGTTGAGCAAGTTGAGGTTGTAGTTAGAGGAGTTGTTGGCTAAGGGATTTATTTGTCCTAGTGTGTCCCCATGGGGTGCGCCTGTGTTGTTTGTGAAGAAGAAGGATGGATCTCTTCTCTTGTGCATTGACTATAAACAGCTTAATAAGGTGATAGTAAAGAACTGATATCCTTTGTTGAGGATAGATGATTTATTTGATCATATTAAGGATGTAAAGTTTTTCTCCAAGATTGACCTTAAGTTCGGGTATCACCAGTTGAGGATTCATGAGGAAGACACTCATCGCACAAAATTTCATACTAGATATGGACATTATGAGTTTACAATGGTACTTTTTGGTTGTTGGCTTTATTTTGCCATTGATGTGAATTGGTATAGGATGGCAACTGGTATGGGATTTTTATGAGTAGTTTTGTCATTGATGAATATTGGAAATGATGTCATTGATATCAACAAGCATAGTAGCTCACCAGTAAGGAAGAGAATGTCATGCATTGGAGTCATCAGTACACAAGTTAGTGTTTACATGTGCTGAAGACATAGACTGAAGACTAGTAATTTGTATGTTGGCAGTACATTGTTGCCAACTAACCTATGAGCAAGCAAGGTAAAGCTATTGCAGATGTGCCAACCAGTATGTTGTTGGATGTTTGGATGAGAAATAGGAGAAATCCCACCAGATAAAGATGCAGTCACCAGATGAAGAATATATCACAGGAAGAAGAGAAGACTGGTAGAGAGTGTGCCCAATAGGATTATATGTGGTTGTTTGAAGATATGCTTGCTCAAACAAGGAAGCCATATTGGTGCATTGCAAAATGCAAATGTCAAGGAGCCACTCCCACTGGTAAATGGAGCTTATCTCCTTTTATGCATGGAATACATCATAGTCCTCTGAGATAAGATAGAAGAGTATAAGGTAGGTGATTGAAGGCTCACACTGGATGAACTGATGAAAAACTAAGTTTCTTCAGGTGCATGAGATCAGAGATATGCATCGGATCAGCTGAGTAGACATGATGAGTTGTCGACACATAGAAGGAAGGATAGGTTTGTGACTTTGACAAACTGGTTGAGATGATGTCTGGGCTGATGAAGATAAAGTAAATGATGAAAAACTATAGACAAAGGATGTTTTTGGAATGAATATGGATCTTTGTGCCACCGTTGTGCATGGTATGCTACCAATATACATGTAGAAGATATTACCAGTATAGTTGTCAACTGATAAAGCTGACAAAGTGACAAGTGAAGAGCTCTTATCTAATGAAGTTGAGTATGTTGTGGTTTGGCATGTGAAGTGATTGATAAGGGTGTTCCACCGAAAGAGAAGAAAAGTACAAGTTTGAAGGAAGACCGGTTAGGGTATAATCGGCAAGGTTAGAGAACCTGTAGATGAACCCGGTTGTGTGGTTGGTCGATGATCTTGTCTGAACTGACTCAGAAGACTCAACAGAGGTGGATACTAATAGAGACACTAGATGGAGTCCAAGTGTCAACCAAATGGACCATGCATTATCGATGAGGTAGGTGGTGACTGGTCAACATTAATATCGATAGCATGTTTCACGGGTCGAGAGCAGAAGGGTGTGACTCAAGACTGATTAGAGGATAGAGATCTGATTTAGTGGCTTCATGATCAAGGCTAAGTTTCCAGGTGCTAATCAAGGTAGATGAAGCTTTCTATGTGATTGCTTCATAGGTGTTTTGACAAGTGCAGAATGGAAGAGGTTACTGTGTTTGCCAAAAATGGCAAACGTGTTCTAGATATTATGTGATTGGTAGTGATGGGTGATTGGCTATAGGTGGTCCATCTATGAGAAGAGATTTGATCTGATATGATTTTCCTCAAGGTTGATGAAGGAACCCTAGCAGACCAAAAGTTTGAATGTCGGTCATGGCAAGAAAACTCAAGTATAAATATGTCAACTCATGACAGAAGATGACTGATGATACCCCCAAAATATTAGGTGTCAGATGTTGAAGAGTGGAGTGTGAAAGAGTAGCAAAGAGCCAACCACTTAGATACTTCATCAAAGATCATATAAACTATGTGTTGGAAGTGCAACCAGTGAGAGAGTTTAGCAAAGGCTTAACTAACAAGGTCAAATTAACCTGTATATTGCAAAGTGAGTTGCAGTGGGGAAAACCAGTAGTGCTAGTACCCGTTAAAAAGGTAGAGAAGGAGTTGTAGTGCAGTGTAAGCAGTTGAGGAGATCCAACTAGCTAGAGTATAGTGCAAAGTTAAACTGGAAATCAAAGAAATAGTGGTAAGTAGAGAGTAGTGTACCAGCAGAGAAGAAGAAGAGGTTGAACTGATAAGGTTGCAACGGAGAGAAGATGAGAAGAGAACTGACAGATATCTATATAGAGGTGAATTGATGGAGAGACATGTGTGAGAGTTACAAAGTTCATTTGTAACAAGGATATTACTCTTGTTTTCATATATGATATTATAGTCACTAAGTTGGAACTCAGTGCAGGGATTGGTACTCCTTGGGTTGGTGCCCTAAATTTTGTAACTGAATGTTTCATTCTGAGGCTGGATTGGAGCAGTAGACTCTAGCAGCATTTCTCACCAAGGTTTTTCCTATCTTGGGTTTTCCTTGTATATACCGGTGTTATGTGATGTCCCTTTTGTGTGTGGTTCCATTTGTGTCATCCTCCTATCTAGCCAGTATGTGTGCTTTATGTTAGATCTCCATACTGGTATATACACATGGGATAGAAAAGGGTAAAGTTTGGAAATCACTAGTTCACCCCCCCCCCCTCTTAGTGTCATCTTATGTTCAACAATTGGTATCAAATCCTAGGTTCCTAGTTGATAAGATTTCTCCAGCTTAGGTAGATTTTGGTATTTGAACACAATGGGTTGTTTAGTGTCACCCCCTACTCCAGTGTTTGATGGTTCAAATTTTTCTATTTAGAGTTGTAGGATGGAAGTCTACTATCCTCCCATGGGTTTGATGTGTGGATGTCGGTTGTAAATGGTCTCTCTAGACCGATCAGTCCTCCCACCATTCCTAAAGAAGAAAGGAGAAATGAATGTAATGTTGAGCCATGAATTCTATACTCAGTGGGCTATCCAGTGATGTCTCATAACAAGTGGATAGATGCAAATTGGCAAAAAGCTTATGGGACAAATTAAAGAAGCTCTATGGAAATAAGCCTAGCACTATAGAACCAATTTGTGGAGGCAAGAACGCAAATGTAACACATGAGTCTGCAGATGAAGGTAGATCTATTAGCAGAAACAACAATAATGGAGAAGGAACCTACCTCTTCATGGCTCAAGAATCAGAAGATGAGAGGCACACATCTGAGAGTGAACATGTAGATCACTCCTATCAGCAAGATATGTTTGGAAGTTATAGTGAAGATGAAGCCAAGGTAGATCTAGAAGAAGAACTTGTAAGTGCACTCGAGGAACTTAGTAGAGTGAGGAATAAATACAAGTTATTCAAGAATACTACGGTTGTGGAACAAAATTGGTTAATCAAATGCCTTGAAGAATCTGAGAAATGCATCTCAGAGTTGAAGACTCAATAAGAAGACACCAAGGAGTGCAGGTGCAAAGATCTAGAGTTTGAGCTAGAAGCCAAGGATAAAGAGTATCAACAGCTACAAGGAGATATGGAGAATCTCTGAAAATACCTTGAGAAGTGTCAGGATGAGCTCAAGGTGAGGATCCAGTATGATGGCAGCAGTGATGTCTTGGACAAAATATTGAAGAAGAAGAAGAATTCCAAGGATACTAGAGGATTGGGAAGTGGTGCAGGTGAATGCTCCACCAGTAAGAATGTCCCCCACAAAGACATTACATTTGTCTCCTCTAATGGAGATAACAAGGGACAAACCTTCACTATCCAAAACACTCCCAGGAAGAAGGTTGATCTAACCACAACCGGTGAAGACGTAAAGCTAAGGATAAAGACTAGTGCTGCAAGAAGTAGGAACAATGCAGATCCAAAAGGAAAAGGAAATATGGGAGAAGGCAACTACACCAGAAGTAAGAACTTGAGAAGAAGACAACTTAGAAGACCTCTTACCAATAGAAGACAAGGAAATTCTACCGCCCATAGGACAAGACAAGTGTGGAAGAGAAAGGGATCATATGAAAGAACTACACAAAGTGGACAATCCAGGATCCATCCTCGGAGAAGCAAAAATAGAGATACTAAACCGGTAAGATCTCTTCATGTATGGAAAAATAAATTTGTAAGTCATATGCCATCCTTTATCAGTTACTTATTCTTTTGCAAAGGTTATGGACATAGGACAGATGAATGCAGAATGAGATCTAGGAATAGACAAAATGTTTTTCCTAGAAATAATAATGTTGTCTGTTAGAGATGCAGTGGTTTTGGCCATAGAAGTTATGATTGCAGAAAGAAGAACTTGCAGTCATATGGCAGCCGGTGTAGCATCTATGTTCAATATGAAAATGGGCATAGAGCATATGAGAGACAAAGGGATGCATGGAACAAAAGGATAAAGGCCCTTATAGGATCAAGAGGTCTACCGGTTTCAGTAGCTAGTTACAATAGCATGACCAAAAGGAGATGGTCAGACGATTTGACAAAAGGTCCTCCAATCATGTGTTTGGTTTGAACATTGTTTGCTTCTACATCAATGCTTCCAGTCATGAGGCAGAATTTGGTAGAGAAAGGACCAATCAGCAGAAGAAAATAAGACCTGCTCCCAAGACTAGAAATGGGAAGAAGAGTGAAGTCAAGCAGGTATGGAGGAAGAAGCAAGAAGATGCAACCATGGATCGACACTGTGCATTCAATACATAGGTGATATATCCTAAGGCTTAAAAGGAGATACAGGACCTTAGAGGGAGTTACATATTGACCTTGTCATTCACTCCCTTAGTAGAAGAGGACAAATGGAAGAACATGTTGCTGCCGGTATAAAGGAAGAAAATGAGATGCCAAGTGTGTGTAGTGGCTTCCTTGGCTACACACCTACAAATGGGAGATGGAACTATTGGATGTGTCAATGGATAGCTAATATGCATTTGGAATCATAGGCACTTGACACAAGAAGATGAGAGTTAGAGGAAGGTGCTCTGGTAGAGATTATGGACCAAGATAGGAAACCATCTTGTGAATTATGTTACCGGTATGGATACTAACTAGAATTGCAGGTTATGTAAGTGAATGAGGTTTGGGATCAATGCAATAACTCTGATAGCATGTATTGAGGTGTTTAAATTTCAGGTGGTATTGGAAAAGACCTGAATGACATATGTTGGCCCAGTTGTTGATCATGTATGCTTGCATCTTTTTGGGCCAACCAGTTTGATATTTTGGCTTGATAGTAATGTGGTATGGCATTGTGTTCATAGAAAACCATGTCATGAGTTGTGATGGATGTCAAGAAGCTAAAAGATTATCATATGGATCACATATGCATAGCTTAACTGGTATAAGGTGCATTTTGGATCCAGTTAAGACGCTGACAAGCAATGAGGACCTGAGATCTATGGCTCAAGGGGAGTTGGCAGCCATGTCTTCTGATTTGTATCAGACTTGTTGGATATAGAGGGAGAGCAAGTGTCTATGGTTGTACCGGTATGATTGATTCAAAGTGGGAGATTATTGGCTTTGTGTTGTCATTGATGTCAATCAATATAGGATGGCAACCGGTATGGGAGTTTGATGAGCAATTTTGTCATTGATGCATACTAGAAATGGTGTCATTGATATCAACTAGCATAGCAGGTCACTAGAAAGGAAGAGAATGTCATCCATTGGAGTTATCGGTACACAAGTTTGTGTTAACTTGTTTTGAAGATATTGATTGGAGACCGATATGGTATAACAACTAGTAAGTGGTATGTTGGCAGTACAGTTTTTTCCAACTAGCCTATGAGCAAGCAAGATAAAGCTATTGTAGATGTGCCAACCGGTATGTAATTGGATGTTTGGATGAGAAATAGAAGAACTCCACCTAGATAAAGATGCAATCACCGGATGAAGAAGATATCACAAGAAGAAGAGAAGACTAACAGAGAGTGTGCCCAAAAAGATGTGGCTATTTGAAGATATGCCTTCTCAAACAGGGAAGCCATATTGGTGCATTACAAAATATAGATGTCAAGGATCCACTCCCACCGATAAGTGGAGCTTATCTCCTATTCTGCTTGGAATGCATCATAGTCCTCTGAGATAAGACAAAATAGTAGAAGACAAGTGATTGAAGGCTCACACCAGATGAACTGGTGAAACACTAAGTTGCCTCAGGTGCATGAGATTAGAGATATGTACTGGATCAATCAAGTAGACATGATGAGTTGTCGTCATAGAGAATGAAGGATAGGTTTGACACTTTGAAAAACCAGTTGAGATGATATCCAAGCTGATGAAGATAAAGTAAATGGTTAAGGACTATAGATAGAAGATGTTGCTAGAATGAAGATGGAGTTTGGTGCCATGGGTCTGCATGGTATATTACCAATATACATGAAGAAGATATTACCAGTATAGTTATCCACCAGTAAAGCTGACAAAGCGACAAGTGAAGAGCTCTTGTTTGATGAAGTTAAGTATGTTGTGGTTTGGCATGTGAAGTGACCGGTAAGGGTGTTCCACCAGAAGAGAAGCAAAATACAAGTTTGAAGGAAGACCGGTTAGGGTATAATCGGCAAGGTTAGAGAACCTATAGATGAACCCGGTTGTGCAGTTGGTCGGTGATCTTGTCTGAACTGACTCAGAAGACTCAACAGAGGTGGATGATGATAGAGACACCACGTGGAGTCCAAGTGTCAACCAAATGGACCGTGTATTATTGGTGAGGTAGGTGGTGACTGGTTGACATTAATATCGATAGCATGTTTCATGGGTCGAGAGCAGAAGGGTGTGTCTCAAGACTGATTAGAGGATAGAGATCTGAATTAGTGGCTTCATGATCAAGGGTGAGTTTCTAGGTGCTAATCAGGGTAGATGAAGCTATTTTTGTGATTACTTCAAAGGTGTTTTGACAAGTGCAAACTGAAAGAGGTTACCGTATTTGCCAAAAATGGCAAACATGTTTTAGACATTGCATGATTGGTGGTGATAGGTGATTGGTTGTAGGTGGTCCATCTCTGAGAAGAGATCTGATCTGTCCTGATTTGCCTTGAGATTGATGAAGGAACCCTAGCATACCAAAAGTTTGAATGTCGGTCATGGCGGAAAAACTCAAGTATAAATATGTTGAATCATGACAGAAGATGATTGATGACATTGCCGAAAGATTAGGTGTCAGATGTTGAAGAGTGGAGTGTGAAAGAGAAGCAAATATCCAACCAGTCAGAGACTTCATCAAAGATCATATAGACTGTGTGTTGGAAGTGCAACTGGTGAGAGGATTTAGCAGAGGCTTAAGTGACAAGGTCAGAGTAACCTTTATATTGAAAAGTGAGTTGCAGTGGAGCAAACCAGTAGTGCAAGTACCTACAGAAAGGCATAGAAGGAGTTGCAGTGTAGTGTAAGCAGTTCAGGAGATTTAGCTAGATAGTGTACAATGTAGAGTTAAACTAGCAATCTAAGAACTAGTGGTGAGCAGAGAGCAGTGTACTGACAAAGAAGAAGCAGAGGCTGAATGGGTAAGGTTGCAACAGAGAGAAGGTGAGCAGAGAACCGACAGAGATCTGTATAGAGGTGAACTGGTGGAGAGACATGTGTGAGAGTTACAGAGTTCATTTGTAACAAGGATATTACTCTTGTTTTCATATATGATATTGTAGTCACTGAGTTGGAGCTTAGTGCAGGGGTTGATGCCTTAAAATTAGGGGTTGGTGCTCCTTGGGTTGGTGCCCTAAATGTTGTAACCGAATATTTCATTGTGAGGTTGGATTGGAGCAGTAGACTCTAGCAGCATTTCTCACCGAGGTTTTTCTCATCTGGGGTTTTCATCATATATACCAGTGTTATGTGATGTCCCTTTTGTGTATGGTTGCATTTGTGTCATCCTCCTATCTAATCGGTATGTGTGCTTTATGTTAGATATGCTAACTTGTATATACACATAGGATAGAAAAGGGTAAAGTTTGGAAACCACTGATTAACCCCCCCACCTCTTAGTGGCATCATGTGTTCAACATTGGTCTCACAAATGCACCATCGGTTATCATGAGCTTGATGAATGGTGTATTCAGAACCTATTTGGACATATTTGTGCTAGTTTTTTTGGATGATATTCTACTACTTTTGAGATCTACTAAGGAGCATGAGGATCATTTGAGATAGGTTTTGTAGTGCCTATGAGAGAATTAGTTGTGTGCCAATATGGAAAAGTTTAAGTTCTTCCAGTCAGAGGTTCGGTATCTTGGTCATGTGATTTTAGGAGAGGCTATTGCAGTTGATCCCTTTAAGATCCAAGTGATTGTTGATTGGCCAGCACCCACTAATGTGGGTGAGGTTCATAGCTTTATGGGTTTTGTAGGATATTATCATAGGTTTATTTAAGATTTCTCTAGGATAGCCCATCCTATCACTTCTCTTCAAAGGAAAGGGAAGAGGTTTGTTAGGGCAGAGCAGTGTGAGACAACATTTCGGATCGTTAAGGAGGATTTGACTAGTGCACCTATTCCAGAAGTGTTAGATCTTTTAGTTGATTTCATGGTGTGCACAGATGCTTCTTTGGAGGGTCTAGGAGAAGTGATGATGCAGGATGGTCATGTGATTGCATATGAGTTGCAGAAACTCAAAGATCATAAAGTATAATTACCCCACCCATGATCTAGCATTGGTTGTAGTGGTTCATGCTTTGATTAGATGGAGGCATTTTCTTCTTGGGCATTGATTCAAGTTGCATAGTGATCATCGTAGTTTGTAGTATATCTTCACACAACCAAATTTGAATGCTAGGTAGAGGCATTGGATGGATTTTTTGTGTGAGTGTGACTTTGAGATGAAATACATCCAAGGTAAGGAGAATATGGTAGCAGATGCATTGAGCCACAGGAAGCATGAGGTTTCAGTACTGTCTCTTAGAGTGGATTTGAGGAGCCATATTCTCAGTGCCCTTCCTTCAGATGTGTGGTACCAGAAGATTATTGCAAAGGTTTTTGCAGGTAGAACTCTTGAGGGCAGATATGTAGGTTATTCAATTGATTCGGATGGTCTTCTTAGGAATTTGGGACACATTTATGCTCCACCATCAGACGGTCTCCAAGATTTGATCATATTAGAGGCAAATCATGCACCTTACTTGGCATATCTAGGTGTCAAGAAGATGCATGCAAATTTGAGATAGATATATCATTGGGTCAGTATGAGGAGAGATATTGCAGATTTTGTGTCATGTTGCTTATAGTGTCAGCGAGTGAAGGCAGAAAATCAGGATCCAACAGGATTATTGCAGTCGAACTTGGTTCTAGGATGGAAATAGGATATTATATCTATGAATTTAATAGTTGGATTGCCTATGTCTTCTCATCATCATGACACTATCATGGTCACTGTTGATAGGTTGACGAAGGTGGCACACTTTTCTTTGATCAAATCATCATACATAGCAGCGGCAGTAGCTCAGATTTTCATGGAGGCAGTAGTGATATTGCATTGTATTCCTCAATGAATTATTTCATATCATGATCCATGTTCACATCATCCTTTTGGACTGCTCTTCAGCATGATTTAGGGACATAGTTGAACATTAGTTCAGCCTACCATCCTGAGACAGATGGTCAGACAAAGCAGGTTAATCAAGTTTTGGAGGAAATGTTGAGGATGTATCTTATGGATCAGTAGTCTCGTTGGGAGGATTACCTCTATTTGGTGGAGTTTGCGTACAATAATGGTTACCATGGTTCTATTTATATATCTCATTTTTAGTCTTTATATGGTAGACCATGTCATACACCCTTCAGTTGGGACCATTTGCAGGACAAAATGTGTATTGGTTCAGAGATGTTGCAGGAGATGGAGTAGTAGGTGGCTCGTATCAAAGAGAATTTGGTAGCAACACAAGATAGAAAGAAGAAGCATGCGGATTCTCATGGTGTGGATAGACAGGTTTTAGTTGGTGACAAGGTGTTTTTAAGAGGTCGCCCACAAAAGAGTCTGACCCATTATGGAAAAGGCTCTAAGTTGGTGTCTCGGTTTGTAGGACCTTTCAATATTTTGGAGAGGATTGGTCATGTGGCTTATCACCTTGCCTTTCTGCCTAGCTTTTCCCGCATCCATGATGTGTTTCATGTTTCTATTTTGAGATTATATCATTCTGATGTATCGCATGTTTTGGATTGGAATGCATTACAGGTAGAGGATGGACATCTTTCTTTGGAGCCTATGTGCATTCTTAAGCATCGAGAGATGTTCCTCAGAGGTCAAACCATAGAGGAGGTAAGGTTCCAGTGGGATAAGATTGATTATTCTTCAGCTACATGGGAGGATGTAGCGTGGATGAGAGAGCTTTACCCCTATTTGTTCTCAAGCTACCAGGAGTAAGCCTAGGCAAAGGGGGCGAGGATGTAGTGTCCTTCCTTGACTTGACTTGACTTGACTTAACTTGACTTGACTTTTATTCCATGCATGATAGACCTATCTAGACGCTTTATGATGTTCTGGATTATGATTATACATGTGTTTCAGTTACTCATTATGATGCTAGACTTTAGCTGGGCATATGCAATTTTAATGATTTATATAGATAATGACGCTATCATTATTGATCATGTGATTTGATGGATATATGTGTTTGATGGATCATATATGTTTGATGGATTATATATGCATTACTATGTTGATGGATTAATGATAGTTTATATTGATCATGGATTTAATGATATTATGATTACACTAACCCTATTTTACGATCACATGTGATGAGTTGAATATGTGATGTGTTTGATTATTGTGTGATTGTCTTCATGAGAGGGATGATGTCACATCACTCATTGCGAGTGGGATGTGTAGTTGTGATTCCCTATCACTTGCCTGTTATGGTATATATGCATATGTTGTATTGTTGCTTTGTGGTTGAAGCATTTGCAGGTACCAGACACCGACTCCACCTGGCTCCATAGGTTTGAGTGTGTCTTTAAATCCCAATCGCATGTGGTTCAGAGTTAACACAAGTTCCCTTCACATACTTTAGGTCAAAGATGTCTACCTTGAGTCGCCAATGTCTTAGCATGATTTTCCATGTTAGTCTGTGAGATGGTTTTCTGAGTATGTTATGGTTTTGTGAGTATGCAAGTGTTTACTGATTTATTTAATTAATTGATGTGAGGTTAAATAGTTGTTAATGTTTAATAAAATAGTTGGATTTTTAATGTTTTAATTATTTGAGATTTAATATTTATTTATTTATTGTTTTCCTAGAATTCATTGTTTAAGTATTTATTTATTGTTGATTAATGGTTTATTTAGTATTTATTGTTTAATCAATATTTATTGTTTACTTATTTATTTATTTATTTTATCATCCTTTGGGTTAACTATTTAATTACCCATATGATTTATCTATTTGATCATAGCCTATGGTTATTTGTATAGTCTTATTATTAATTAATTGGGGGTAATAAAGTATCTTATACTATGTCTTTTTATATCCCACTTATAATTATAAATGTGTTTCATATATTTCCCTCACCCATTGTTTATTCTCATTGGTTAGATTTGAAATGAGAAATAAAAATACAACCTAACATGGGTAGGTAAAATATATTCCCCATTAGGAATATTTTTATTGGTTGATTTTGAGGCTAGGGTTTTGGCTTGGAGGCTAGAGTTTTGGCTTGGAGGAAAGGGTTTTGGTTTGGTTTTTTCTATTTATTTAGCAACCTAAGCTTTTTGTTGGGTTACCGCTTTTGAAATCTTTTTAGCAAATTTTATTTTTAGCTTGGATTTTGGCTTTGGGGAGCTTGCTGGAATTTTTGTATGTGCTTCATCAATCTTCTTCCATCACTTCTAATCCAAGTTGGAGGCCCTCCCTTGAAGTTTTTATTTTTCCATTTTGTGTTTTCACCATGTCTATAGAAATGTCTATTTGTGGGAATATTTTGAGAAAATATTATTTGATGTAGTCATACTATAGTTTGCATAGAAATATTTCCTTGCATAAGTTTTAATATTGTGTGGGGGAAAAAGTGACACTAAGCAAACATGCCCTAATCTCACTTTCAATCACACACTTGTGGAATGCGAAAGAGCCTAGAGGTATCACACAATTGGCTACTTCTTTTTGTGGAAGAGAGAGCCACGGGCTACCTATTATGATTTCTATTCCTTTGTTGCAAATGATAGATAGAATGATGCAAGTTCAACTATTAACCCTAAAGTGTAAGTATGAACTAGTAACTTTGAGCACAAGATTGTAGAATTGAGGAGAAATGTAAATGTGTACCTTGAATGGATTTGATTCTACAAGATCTACTGCTAAAGCCAGAAGCCTGAAATACTGAAGTTGCTACCTCTGAAACTGCCAAAATTCACTGAAATGGACAGGACCAGGGTGCCCAGCACCCCTATCCCAGGGACCAGGGTGCCCAACACCCTTGTCCTGGCAAGACCAGGGTGCCCCATGCCCCTATCCTAGCTTTCTGGGTTGGAATTTGGTGTGAAGTTCTGTCTCGGTCCACTTCCGTCGGATCTGCAACTTGCAACATCCTTCGAATTCAGAAATCTGCACTTATATCTAAAAAGGGTTGTAGGTGGCTATATAGGGTTTTGCCTTAGTCAAACCCCCGCTTTGATGATTTCCACCTCCATGAATAGCCAAGTTGTATAGTAAAAGTTGTGTGTGCAGACCTTGTGTGTGTGCAAGATCCTAAAATGAAAGTAAGCAAACTAGAGCAACCTACAAAGTAAACCCTAATTGCTTGTAATTGACAAAGTGAAATGCTCTAAATCAAGATGCAAAGTGATCTAAAGCATGAATACAAATGATATAATGAGGCTTATGCAAAGACATGAGAACAACATGAAATCATACCCAACCCCAAGGGAGGGGTACAAGCCAATCTTCAGTCGGTGATCCCCTATTGCTCTTCAATGTCTTCAAAGCCCTAAATGGATGAATGAAATTGATGAATGCTTGATGGATGGATGTTGAATGTTGTTGAAGTCTTCAAAGATCTGCTCTTTCACTGCATAGAAGGCCCCTGAAACCAAAATTTGGATCCTTTCAAATGAAGAAAGAGAGCTCTTATATATGAAACCCTAGGTCTTAATTTCAACTTTAGGTCGACTTAGGGATTGAATCTCCCACCAATTTCTTGGGGTTAAGCTTTATTTTATGATTGAATTGCGCTCCTAAAATTTCAAGAAAAATGTCTGGGACCGTGTGCACTCCGGGCACCATGGTCCTCTCCGGGCGCCATGGTCCCGACAACTTTTCACCAAATTTTCCGGGCCATCGGATATGATGATTTTAGAGAGAATCCCGAAGTTACAGCTGATTTCAAGATGTTTTGACCCCCAAAATCAGGCCTTAAAGTTCAAAATAGGACCTAATTAGGGTTTTAGATTAAATGATGTATTGGAAGAATAAAATGAAAGGGGCACACTTTAATGAAAGGGCCCAACTTTATGATGTGGAAGATGATGAAATAGAACCTTAGACCTAATTAATTTAATTAATTAAGTGCTAAAGGGGAAATGCAATGCAAAAAGCAAAATGCGCCAAGGCGGGTGCTAAACTAGGTGTGAAATTGTACCACCCTAGGAAGTGCATACAATTTACGACGCTACAAATATATAGTTTAAACTTAGGGAAGGGGAAAATATATTTGGGTATATGGTTTTGTCATATGCATGACTCTACATATTTTCCTTCTGAAATCAATTCTTAACTCTTCCCTGTGCAAGCATATTGATTTGTTTGATCTCTTTCTAGTCTGTGATTATTTTTGTGAATGTTATTGGCTTCATTAGGCTCTGTATGAAGTGTTTTGTGTGAAGTTTTGGTTGGGAACTATGAGTCTTTGTTTTCTGCAAACTCTGATTATAGTCTATGATTTTATAATTTATTTTTATCTTTCACTTCGTATTTACTGAGCATCTCTTTTAAGCCCTTATTCGAGAGATTTGATAACTTGTACAGTTTTATTTTTGTGTCATAAATTTTTTGAGTGTGTGCCTTATTTTGAGTAAATGCGCTATTTGTTTATGTATATGCGATATTTCTTTATGTATATGCGTTGCTTGATATTTTGTATGCACTATTTGAACCTGCAAATGTGTCATCTCTTAATGAATATGTTGTTTAAATTTGTGTATGCATTTTTGTATTTAGTATATGCGTTGTTTCTTCTAGTATATGCACTTTAGAGACTAATAAATGTGTTGTTAGGTGCAGTAAAAGTGTTGTAGGGTTTAGCATATGTGTTTCCTTGTGTAACATATGCGTTGAACTACCCAGATTTGGTATTTTGATTAATTTTCTCAGTTTGTCTTGGTTTTCTGGATTTGGTGTTGTACCATAGGCATTTATGGAGGTTTTTTGATGTTTTCCAGTATTGCATTTTATCAAATTTGATGATCTTTATGTGGTTTTCCTTCTATATGTTGATGTGCTTCATTATTGTTGTTTTCTAATCTCTTTCATGTTGAGAAGCCATGATAGAGGGTTATTTTCTTTATTTTTTCAGAAAGTTGATGTGCCTTGTTGTTAGTTCTCATTTCATATGTTGGACAGATTTTGATGGCCTTTTTGTGGCCCTTGATGCATTATTATGTCATGAGGCTCTTTATTTCTTTATTTGATGTTGTGATCATTGGATGTATATGTATGTGTATGACTGCATGATTTTACTTATGGTTTTTAGATTTATATATTGAATTGGAGCCTCTTGTTGTGATTTTGTTTTGGGAACATGTTAGGGGAAGTGGGCTTCCTTGTGATGACCGAGGTCGCAAGAGATAGGCTTGCATGAGGTTCCTTGTAAGGATGCATGAAGTCTAGATCGTCAGGGCACATTGAAAGTTTACCTTGAATTAATAATTGATATTTTAATAATAAATTAATGGGTGGGTAGTTAGGTTCACATAATCAAGATAATCAATAGTTGAGCCCCATGACTTGATCCTAGGGAGGATGTTTTAGGATAAACTTTGGAAGGCCATTGTAATGGAAATTCAATCTCCCTTGATCTCTCATAGGTTGAGATGGCAACACGTGTCCATCAGGCTTGTGCCTTGTCTTATAGTATTTGTTGTGTTATAGGATGGCATATGATGACACTCCACTCCTACATGTGTTCCCTTGTTGATTTACATTTATGCCTTGACGATTTGTGCGCCTCCAAGATTTTCTTCTTGTGATTGCTTGTGGATTGGTCCTTACTTGAGAGTCCTTGTATTGTTTAGTCTCTTTGGTTGTAAGGTGCCTGTAGACACCTAAAATTGTCTAGTCTAATTAAATAAATATTTTTATTTATTTAATTATTCAAGCTTGATTCTTCTATTAATTAAATAAATCTTTATTTATTTAATTAATTGATTTATCCTCTTCTAAGCCTTTCCTCATTTAAATAAATACTTTTATTGATTTAAATTATCTTTTTTCTTAAATTAAATAAATACTTTTATTTATTTAATTAATCCCACTTCTTCTATTAATTAAATAAATCTTTCTTTATTTAATTAATTCATTAGCCTTTTCCACTTATGACACATGTCACTCATCTCTTAGTTCTTACACTACCTACCCTCTCATTATTTTCTTATTTTCTCTACCTACCCTCTAATCCTAGCTGACCATTTATCTTTTAAACCTCTTAACCTCATCTCTCCATTTCTTACAGTGTCTTCTATATAAGAGGATGCTTCTTTCATTATCAACCCTCAACTACGATTTCGAACTTTCATATGCGATCAAGCCTACTTACAAACACATTTCCGTTCTATGTTGATCTCTTGCGCATACATAAAATCTGAGAGAAAATATATCAAGCAAGATCAATGGAGATAGGAAGAATGGAGAATCAAACCCTAGTGGACATGTGATGGTATAATCTTTCTGATTTTATTTATTTACATTGTCTTAGGTAATCTTCATATGTTATGGTGGATCTTTGTTGTTGTTAAGCTAGGGTTTTGTGGTTGAATTCATTTAGTTTTTCAATATTATTATTTTCATCTATCCATTTTCACCATAAAAATATTGGCACGCCTGGTGGGACTCTTGTCCCTTTTGCATTTAACATCTTTTGTTTCAGATTTTGTGTTTTTGAAGTTGCAGATCTAACATTTTCTGATAACTTTTTGACTTTTCATGTCTGCATCTTCTGGAATCGTGTTTTTGTTTTTCTGTCGTGTCTGTGGACACTTGAATAATGTTTGTATTTCTGACAATTTTGCATTTTTTTTCAGATTACAGTATTGCATCTATGTTGCCGAACTGCATTTGCGGTCATTTTAACCGTGTTTGTGTCTCGAAATCGTGTCTGTGTCTGAGGACCACGTTTGTGGGGTTTATAGTCGCGTATGTGTGCTAGAATCACGTTTGTGTGAAATATAATCGTGTTTGTGTTTGGTTTTGCAATTTTTCACTTTTGTTTCATCATTCAGGCTTTAATTTCATCATTTTTTATTTCAAATCTTATTTATTCAATCTAATATATTGTGATCTAGCTAACAAATTGGTGCAGCTTGTCTTTGAAGCGAATCGCATTATCGAATACCCCTATCTCACAAATTCTTTTGGATCTAAATTTTACCTAACTTGTTTGCTTGCAGGAAGGGGTAATCATTTGAAACAACCCAAACTACTAACAAATCTTTGTTGTAGGATCTTGGCAAGGGTTTTGCTTTTAATTTTCATTTTGTGCCTTGTTTTTATAGATCAGTAAACACTTCAATTGGTGCACTAAAATTGAACTAGTGTCTTTTGTGTCTTGAGCATAGGCTCTTTGTGTTTAATCTCCAGAGGGCCTGCATCCCCGTGTGGTCACTAGGACTACTAGTGAGGAGGGAATGACCCAAGTGGTAGCAAGGAAAACCCACCTCTTTCAAACCACTATAAATAATTGTATCCATGGTGAAAGCCATGGGTAACATGTGTTGATTAGTTCATATCGACACTATGTCTCCCCACAAACCCATTTGATTAATAGTAGGGTGTAGCCCCTAGCGGTTGGTAGCCTTCTATATTTAAAGAGCTGAAAGTGCCGCATGTATGGCCACACGAGTGGATGCCCTTACTAGCACCTTTTTTTTTTAGAAAGCCAAAATCCTTCTAGTTGTTGGGGTAGGAGGTCAGACCTCTAGAGCGGCCCACACACATACTGTTCTTAGTAGAGATATAAAGTTTGTCATGGGGAGTTTTCATGGGGACTGGTGCTTGGTTTCCTTGAAGAAGTGAGTGTTGAGGGTGGATCCAGTGGGGTCAAGCATCTAAGTATCTGCTTTGAATAGTGTAGCCTCGAGAGAAACCCCATGTGGGATCAACAACTATTGTCCTAGCCAACCATAGGAATTGTGCTTGTCTTATTTTAAACATTCAAACTTTCAAGATCAAACATCAAAACATTGTGTCTTTTGTGTCTTCAATTGTATGCAAAACATTTTTTTACATCAAGCAACACACTTTCTTTTGAGTCATTTTTGAGTCCAAACACTTGCAAACATAGAGTCCTCATCAATACTATATCCTCTTGTCATGAAAAATGGTCAAAAATGCAAATTTGGTCACAACAACAACTTTACAAATTGGAAAAATCGCACTCAGATTCTAGAAACGTATCTGTGTCTGATAGAAACACGTCTGTGTCCTATAACCGCGTCTATATAGGATAGAAACATGGTTGTGTTATCATAGCAAACTGCATTCACCAAATTTTCATAAACGCGTCTGTGCAGTGTCTAATCACGTCTGTGTTGGGTAACCATGTCTATGAAGTATACAGGCATGTCTGTGTTCAGTATTGGGAAATCTATAGTCCAGCAAACAAGAGCAATCAATTTCAAAATTCTTGAGCTTCCTAGGTTATTTCTTTAGGTTTTCATCTAGCATTCAACCTATTTTTGGGTCTCACAAATTCATCATTACTTTACACCTTGCATTACATTCACATTTGTCTAAACTTGAGTCAAAAGGTCACTTGCTTTTCCCCATCTTACTTTGTCGACACAATACGTACAATGACATTTTTCTAAGTGGTCCCTCATCAAGGTCTATCACCTTTGGGTCTCATTTGGTCTTACTTAGAGTCAAGGTCAACTTACCTCATAAAGAGATCTATCATCTCTTTGGAATTCATGCCTACTCTACTACATACATACTTGGTCTTACAATTTGGACATAGCAAGGACACCTCAGATTCATTTACACTCCATCCAACTCTTGGTCTTTCATACTCTTTCCATTTTCATCTAGTCTCACACATCTTTGTCAAGACCTAGTTCATGGTTGAAACTCGTTCCCAAAAATCTATGAGAGAAGCTAAAGAGGCTCAAGAGTCCACAAACATGAGTGTCTATGAGTATGAAAATGATATCGTTTTCAATTTTGATCATACCATATTGAATAACATGGATATCTATAGAAACATTCAGAATGTTGAGAGCCTAGATAACACAAACAACAATGATGCACAAAATGACAATGTGGACAATATTTCAATACATTCAGCAGAAGTGGAACACTCTATCATGGATCCCCATTTTAATAGATTGGCTGAAGAGATCATGAGAAGAGAGCCAGTATTTCCTACAAGTAATGGCACAAAGTGGAGCTATGATACCTCATGATTTTGACATGTCCCAAATAGTGGAAAATTGACCTACTCAAGAAAGTCAACTCGACTTGGATCAAAGGAGACCTAGTAGTGGAGGTAATAGAGGATCACATTTCGTGCCTGAGTCACCATCATCCTTGTTTCAAAAACCTAAGATCCCAAATACACATTATCAAGCTTATGATACTCATGAAAGAACATCTCATGAACAACCCCATCTACGCAGACCTTTATGGAAGTCTTATGTAGATAAATACACTCAATCGAATACCAATGCTAAGGACCAAACTCATAATCACTTGGACATCCAGAGACATGCTCAAAATTTTGACACAAGGAAACCCTGGGTCAAATTTGGGGGTATTATACAACAAAAAACTCATGATATATCTTATGACCCTATATCAAGCAGTCCCTACACACATTATCATTAAAGACCTCCTTTACATGAGCATGTTTATGATCAATACCATCCATATATGTAGTATCCTCCTCCACCTTGTGGTTTAGGCATGGGATATGGTCCAACAAGTCGGTCTACACCCAAAAATAATTTGGAACAATAGATAAAGGAATTACAAAAGAAGATGGAGGACATCAATACACCAAAACCAACTTACACAATGAGAGATATATGTCCCTATCCATTTGATAGAATCATTCCAATGCCTCCTTTTCCTACACACTTTGTAACACCAAAGTCTGATAAGTATAGAGGCAAAGGAGACCCTAAGGCACATATAAGATAGTTTTTCATAGCTTGCATTGAGGTAGCAGCAGAAGAAACATATTTGATGAGATTGTTCCCACAAAGCTTAGGTGAACAAGCTATGGAATTTTTCTCCCAACTTCCACTTGGAATTAAGTCATGGGGTGATCTAGCAGAAGATTTCATACAATATTTCTCATATAACATAGAGACAGATATATCAATTACCACTTTGTGCAATACCAAACATAAAGATGGGGAGTCATTTTCACCATTCCTACAAATATGGAGGAGTTTAGCCAGCAGATGCTCTTACAAAATTCCACAAAAAAAAATGGTAGAGATGTTTATATAGAATGTCAATAGAGAAATTGGTTATGACTTGAGGAAATATTTTTTTCCACTTTCAAGGACGTCATTGAGAAAGGCTTAGCAATAGAGAAGGTCTTAATTGAGCAAATAATCATCAAGATATTCAAAGAAAATAAAGAGGATTTTAAAGGAAAGGACAAGCCATGATTTCAGAACAAGAACAAGAACACATTAAATGATGGCATTGTTGATGCTAACATAGTAATACCAAACATCACTCTTTCAAGATGAAGTTCTTCTACAAACAACCAAGTAAATACTCAAGCAACTTCAAAACCATGAAAGAAATACACCCCATTGGAAGAACCACTTGAGTCATCTTTTAGGAAGCTAGTGGAAAACAAGATAATAACAATTCCAGACAATCCTCCTTATGAACTAAAATTCAAACCAAATTGCTAGAATGACGATGAGTATTGTGAATATCACAAGAGAAAGGGACAAAAATAGGAAATTGCCATCGCTTGAAGAACATTATACAAGATCTTATTGATAGAGGTGACATTGAGATCGAGGGACATACATCTAATCAAGAACATTAGATGTTTAAGGAAATGTTCCCTAAACATGACAAGGGAAAATCCAAAGCCATAGATAATCAAACCAACTATACCAAAGTGTCTTATGACTATGATTCAACCATTAACCATATTCTGATGGACAACTATGTTTCTACTATTATCATAAAGGACAAAACGCCTAAAATTTATACTCAAAGAGTCAAAGTTATCCTAAAAGGCAGTGGACCTTCTTCTGAATCTACCTCCAAATGTAATGTCCAAACTTGTCGAGGTAAGGTCACCTTGCAAGGTGCTCCAGCTAAACCCACCATTTCCTCATCAACCAAACCCTAGTACGACCTAGTAGAACAGTTAGGGAAGACACCTGCGCTTATCTCAATCCTATAATTGTTGTGTATCTTGTTACTACTTATCAAGTTGCCATTAGTTTTTATATTCAAAGTCATACTATATATTCTAGTCGGTTAGCACTACCGAATCATGCAATCGGTATAACAGAGAAGTCGGTATGCACAGTCGAGTCGGTTACAGAAGAAAGTAGTCACAGAACGCAGTACACATCAAGCTGTCTATCGAGTATCTTTCTATGACTACCGAACAGTAAAGATGACACACCGAGTTGATATTCACCGAGTTAAACGTGTTACCAGATACATTGAACGTGGACATGCATATAAAAACGTGTTACAAGATCAAGGCACATCTAATCGTTATTACATTGGAAATTGCACTAGAAGATTGTGTATGATTACAAGGTCAATCTAACCAATGAAATATTTTGTTTAGTTATTCATTTGAGGAATCTTGTTTGTAAGATCAAAGCTATGAATTGGATCACCGTTTTAAGAGATCTATTTATACAACATGAGTTAAGTGTATGAATGCATGGAAGAAGACTGTTACAAAGACACAAAGGTCACTGAGAAGGTTTTCAGAGAACAGTCGAAGAATAGAGTAAACATAAGGGTTTACCGAGTTACTATATGGATTACCGAGGTATGCTATAAGCAAGGCAATCTATTCTAAGCACATAGAATCTGCTATAACATTTCAGATGTAAAGTTGCAGATATTTGTAATGATTTTATTGTAATATTGTGAAGTTGTAAGAGAAACCTTTAACAGGGTAAAAGACTCTAATCAAGTCTATAAATTGTAAAGCCTCTAACCAGGTGCAGCATTTAGAATAAATGTTGTAAAATCCTTTAGCAAGGTAGATCTAATAGATCTTGTTACTCCCAACAGGGTAAACTATCAGAAATAGGTAAAATGTAGCTCTAATCAAGAATTCTTTATTATTGCAGTAGTGAAGTTGTGGGTGCCATCCCCATCACAGTTTTTCTCTTTAACCAAGAGTTTTTGCATAACCAAAATATGTGTTATGGAGTGAATCATGTATGATTGTTATCTATCTGTTTTAACTTTATTTTATGTTACTGCACTATTCTGTTTATGCATAACAGTAAAGTTATTATTCAAGAAAAGTTTTGGAGTACTAATTCACCCCTCCCCTCTCAATACATTAGCTTTCCATATTGGGCCTAACATATCTCTCCTTTGCATAAATCCATACTTGACATAGTCCTAAGAGAAACCTTTGTACCCACTAATCTGAACATGGACCAGTTTCGAGCCATGGTGGAATACCTTTTCATTCCACACTCCCTTACATTCACCAAAGCTGGCGACGCCTTCATAAGCCAACCACATAATGCACCTTTACACATTGAATCCTTCCTACACAAACACCAAATAAAATGAGTCTTGATAGATGGAGGAATCAACCTCAATATATGCACATTGAATACTCTTGAGCAATTGGGATATTCTGAAAAAGTTGTGAATGCTACAAACAAAATTACCATCAAAGCATATGATGACGAAGAGCGTTCATCTAAAGGCATAGTCACCTTACCTCTTATATTTGGGCTAGTTATGAAGGATGTGGTTTGTCAAGTCCCTTATCTAGATCTCACATACAACATACTCTTGGGACACCCATGGATTCATAAAATGAGAGTTATTCCCTCAACATATCATCAATGTATCAAGTTCTTACACAATGGAGTTGAAGTGACCATCAAAGTTGATCCAAACCTATTCATGTATTGCAACAATTTGTGACCTAGATCATAAATAACAATCCTAGTCAATTGAGAGGTTGTTCCTTCTTTAGCATATGTTGATCTAGAATCCTTGAAAGCTTCTACATCAAAACAAGCAAAGATCAAAGAAAAGTTAAAGAATAAAGATATGGGATGTAGTGAATATATATTTCATGTTGATCAACTCCCACTATCTCCTAAGACATTTAATTGATAGGAACAACCTACAAACAAGTTGCAATTCCAAGGAATTTGGTATGAACCACCTAGTGTTGTGGCTACTAAGTCTGGCTACAAATCTCCTCTAGCAGTGCAAGCAGCTTTTGATATCAATAGTCCTAAGAGTGGTTCCAATGAAGAATCTATTGAGAATACTACCAGTCCTCTTGAGAACTCACATAGATTTACCATATCATCCACTCATTCCATTTCCACTCCACTCCTAGACTTGGATCAATAAGAATCACAAAAGCCCTTACTAATTGGGAATAAAAAATCAAGCATTGAAAAGAAAAATCTAAAAGTCAAAAATAAAGGAAAGTCCTTTACTCCAAATCAAAATCAAAAGCTATTGGACTCTGCAAAAATCAAAGTCAAGGATAAAAATCCTATGAAAGAAAAAGAGAAAGAGATGATCTCCCCTAATATCAAAATAACTAGCGACGAAAATTCTACAATTTTAAGTAAAAAAGAATACTTGTTGATCCTAAGTCTTCATCATGCCATCCTACCTTCACTTATTTTCACAATCACAAGCCTTTATTCCTCATCCACTTGTTCTGTACATCCTTTCCCTTTTGGAGATACATCATGGACCTTTAATGGAACTTCCTTAAAGGACTTTGTTATCAGGGATGCCCAAACTTCTTTAGGTGACATGCATATGGGACTATGTAGTCCACAAGCTAGTAACTCTATCTCAGTTCCCTTATCAAGGAAGACAGTCGCTTGAGGTACACATCATTTAGTTAAGGAGCAATGCACCTACAATCATAAGATAAAGCCTCACACATTTGAGGTAGGTGACTTAGTTCACAGGGAGAATCCTAGAAACCAGCAAGACAAAGAGAAGAAGGGAAAGTTCAAACCAAATTGGCTTGGTCCTTACACCATCATAGCAGTCTATGGATCAGGTGCTTATAAAATGTTGACACCAGATGGAGAACCTTTGGAGGATCCTATCAACAACATGCACCTTCACAGGTTTTACACATAGCTCTTCGGAGTATCCTAATTCAAAAATACAAAAGATTAAAAAAAAAAAAAATACAAAAAATATCAAAAAATATCAAAAATATAAAAAATAAATATAAAAAATAAAAAATCATTACTTAGTAAAAACCTGGCAAACAGGCGCCTTGTGACACAAAAAAAATTGAAAAATCAAAAAAAGTAAAGAGAAATAAATTCGTCCAATGGTGAAAACCACTTCGGTGGCGCCTTGGGCAAGTACAATGGTGAAAACTAGGTTACTAGCACCATACGCAGAGACATTGCTCCTCCCTCCTTTAGGATTCAATCTCATCTTTTCACTTTGCACACACTCACAACCTATCCATCCATAATAAACTTACCCATTCCCATCATGGCTTGTTATTGATCTACCTAAGATTGGTTACCCATTCATAATAATCCTTCCTTTTCACCCCTTTCCATTAATAATAAATTAGTTCCTATATGTGGCTAAGGAAAATCCTAAGTCTAGTGATGGGTGTGGAACTAAGAGCATCACACGTTGCGAGGAGTACAGTTTCTTCTAGTTTTCTTCAGTCTATTCACGCACAATCTACAATAAAGGAGCACTTACATCACGGATCCGCAATAAAGTTTCATCTTCTCCGCAATAAAGTATCAATTTCATGGATTCAATCAGTTTTCAGATGAGAAACAACAACAATGGGCTTCAACAAATAAAATCTTTCAACAGACTCAAACAACATTATGGTTCAGTGCTATCTATCCTTTTGTGAACGAAAACATTGTGACCACAATCAAATAGACTTATACAAGTGACAAGAGACACTAAACTTGAGGACTACAGTGGATGTTGGTATCGAGTCTTGGTTTTCTTTTCATTTTAGCTTTTTGGTGACATGTCTTTTAGCTTTTCTAGGATGTCGCTGACTAGAGATTCTATCTCCAGGATGTCTTTGACTAGAAAGGCGAGGATGGGATATGATTCACCTCCTATTGTTTTGTTGTCTGTGGATTGTCTCTTAGTAATTCTATAACTTCTCCAAGGATATGAGGACACTGTGAGTCTACTATGAACTGGGGCATTCCTTGTTTACAACTGCCTGATCTCCATGCAAATAGGTACAATGACTTTTTGGGTCGAACCAATATCTAGATTGTCATAACCAATTTGCCATAATAAAGTTCAATGATGATAAAGTATAAAAAGCTCTTTCACTTTCATATCTTCTATCTTCCATCCCCCTTTCTTGATTGACCTCCATCATCCTTCTTGATTCCATGTAGCCCGTTATCACATGAATAAGTATTATGACATGCCAAAAATATATGCATTTCATGTACTTTGCACCTGCATCATTGGTGCAGGAGCACCCCAACAATGAAGCCCCTTTTCTATTTTCATGTTTGTTGTAATAAAGATCCATTTTTGTAAGACCAGTTGTCAATTTGGTACACCTATAAACCACTTGGTCAAACTTGGTCAACGGATCTATGGTAGACTAGGAAGCATCAATTTTGTGTGTCTTATTGTAAAGCAGAAAAATCGAACCCTAGTTGTTCTCCCCTCCCCAACTCCAAGGAGAGAGAAGGGAGAGTCACTAGGGTTGATGGTTTTCACTTAGGAGAGACTTTACATTCAAAAGAGGGGTTGAAACCCACAAGATCCAATCCCACGCAATGCAAGATTGGATTCTAAATGAGTTTCAAGGGTTAAGACATCAAGGATACCCTCTTTTGTAAAGAGTGTAGATAGAAAGATTGAACTAGGAATGCATGTAAAGTAGGAAAGATTTGCTTATAAACAGAGATAGGGATATGGGATGAAGCTGCGGACCTGGAATTAGCAGTAAAATGTTGAGACGGTGCTGTTCTACAAATTTGAGCGAAAGTTGACGGGACGATGGCGCCCGACGTGCACACGGTCCTCCGAAAAATCCGCGAAATGAAGGGGGATCTGTTCGTCTCTGCACAAGGATTCCAGATCTTCAATTATAGCTGCGTACTTGCAACCTACACACAGAAAAGAGAGGACGATTGGGGGGTTATGGATGAGGGGTTTGCCTTTAGGTCAAACCCCGGTTTTGGAATTAACCAAGAAATGAGAATGTTGTAAATATAAATGTTTGTAATGTAAACAAGTACTGATACCTTGTTGTAAGAATGTTTGTATTCTTACATGCGAAGGTGTAATGTATGTAGTATGTTGTATGTTGTATGTGATCTCCTCTTCAATGGTTGAATCCTTGTCTTGAATGCAACACTTAGCCTTGAATGGAGACTTAGAATGCTCAATTGCTTGAAGTAATGCTTGAATGCTTGAATGCTTGAATGTTTGAATATCGCTTTCGCCTTTTGCACACATATGTCCTCCTCCCTTTCTAGGAGAGGAAAAGTAGCTTATATACTTGTCAATTAGGGCTGATAGACTGATTTTCCTGACCTTAGGCTGACTAGGAAACATTATTTTCCCATTTGCAAACTTAAAGACCCGAAGCCCCATAAGAGACCAGGCCCAAAATAGGGCCAGGGACCAGGGCGCTGGGCGCCATGGTCCTGGGGGACCAGGGCACTGGGTGCCATAGTCCTGAAGGACCAGGGCGCTGGGCGCCATGGTCTCACCTCCAGGGACAGTAGGGTACAAGGAGGATCAGGCCAGGGTGCTGAAAAATGCAGTTTTTGATGTCATGAGCAGGTTTCGGGGTCTCCATTCAGGTTCCATGTTGCATCGCCATCGTGAAGACCCAAATGCAGTCGAAACTGCAAGTGTCACAATTTTAGGATGCTACATTTAGCCCCCACTTTAGCAGGAGTATATGCATACGCTCATACTTCTGGTAAAGTACAAGGAAACAACATTGAAAAACTTTCACCACATCAAGGAGGCAAGATACACCAAGCCCCCAGTGGACTAAGGATCTTACGACTTCGATTGACAAAGTAAAAGGGAAGATCATGAGGGAGAACCATGACTGTCGGTAGTAAGGTTCCCTCACTATGAGTCATGCAAGAAAGATATCAAAAATTTTCAAGGCAAAGCTAAATTTGTCAAGAAATTTTCAAGTATCTTGAAAAGATATGGACGGGATGTATGCCCCCCTACGTTAAAGCGATCGCACACGCCTCATCGGGGGTGATTTCTTTAAGGTAGTGATACATATAAGAAATGAGAAAGGAGTACGTTATCGCAAGGATTTAGCCCCCAAGTGTGAGATAAGCCCAAGGATAATAGACACAAAACACAAAGCACGAGGTGACTTTGCTTTCCTCGGGGTCAGTATGCTGTATGATAATTCATGTATATCATATGTATGTATGCATAATTCTTCTTCATTCCCCAATCAAGGAAGATCACCTAGAAGAAGGTAACACATGTGTCTTTTGAGTCAACATGAGAGAGACCAAAAGAGATCTCAATGTTTTGCATCGTCCTCAAGTAGACAACACTAAGGACAACAAATCAAAGAATGAGAATAACACATAGAAGAAGTAACAAAAGAGATCAAGAGAGGAGGAGAGAGTCTGCTATGCTAATGAAACTAGTCTAGCACGTCATCTACCCCCCGATCTTGCTGATCAATATTTCGGGAACGTAGGAAACACGCTACAGGAGGAACATCCAACACAGCAGATGGAGCTATCACAAGATCCAAACAAGGGCTATGTTCATACCCCAAGCCACGGTGTTCTTGTCTAGGAGCTAGGATAAGTGCTTTAGAAAATTCGTTAGATAGATGGTTATCAACATCAACATATTCATATTCACTATCAGAATGAACAGGAGTAACATTTTCATCATCATCAAGATTTATAAAAATAGGATCTTTAACTCGCATAGGATCAAGGCCATCATGCATCTTATGCTTAGGAGATTCCGGCTCAATCTTCGGCTGAGGAGAAAATGGAATAATACTAGCTGAAGGTGTTTTTGGGGATTGCAAAGTTTGAGAAGCAGCTGCCTGAGCTCTAAGATGACGCTTTCGTCGGCGTTCACGTGCAGAATGATTTCATCTAGTCTTAGTAGGAAGTTGAGAAGATTGAGGAGAAGGAATATTCTCATCCTTATCACTTGGGTGTTTAGGTTGTGGTCTCTTATGTTGAATAATAGGAGAAGAGGAAGGTCTCTTCTCTCCATAAGAGGAAGGAGGAGGAATTGCTCCATGCAAAGGAGGAATATTTGGTTTAGGAAGGAGACCAAATCCATCATGACGAGGAGGGATAGGTCTACTTTTAGGAAGTTTATTAGTCATAGACATAGTCACATTCATAGGGATGGGTTGGGAATCTTCTTGAGGAAAGACATTAGTTTTATCTTTCAAAGGAAGAACTTCCTTCTCAAGAATGATAGGAATATCAAGTTTGGGTGTTCTAGGTTCACTTAGAGAGAGAATCATATCTTTTTTCCACTTTTGATAAGATTTAAAAAGATGATCACTTCGCGGAGGAAGAGATTGGAATTGTTTAGGCCAAAAGTAATCAATAGGAACGCTAGAAGTTCTTTCAGCTGGTTTAAAGAGACTATGATTGACAGTAACAACTTCACCATTATGGGGAAATTTCAAACACTTGTGAATAGGAGAAGCAATAGCTTTCATGGAAGATAGCCAAGGATAACCTAGCTTCACACGAAATTGTTCGGATGATGGAATAATAGCAAAGTCCACATCAAGGGATTTGTTATGGACCTCAATAGGTAATGTAATAGAACCAATTGCAGGAGAAGAAAATGCATCAAATAATTTCACAACCACATTTATTTCATCATAGATCACTTGATTCAATTGCAAAGTAAAAAGAAATTCTTCAGTAATGATATTAACCATACAAGAAGGATCAATAAGCACTCCACGGCAAGGTGTATTCTTGACTTTTGCAACTATATATAAAGGACCATGAGGTGCCCTGATAGTTTCACTAGAATCAAAGGTGATGGAAGGTTCTTTAGGGATTTTCTGCTGCTCTACAAAGTTAATCACATTCGGAGTCATAGACACAAGATCATCAGGTGAGACAGAGGAATCATTAGTATCGATCGCATTAGAGGTGTGAGAAGGCAATGGATCAGTAAAAATCTTAAGATTTTGAGTAGGAGGAGCTACAGATGTGTTGCCTTTATCATTCACACCAGAAACAGAGATAGTATTATTATCAATCAAATCTTGAATTTTACCCTTTAAAGCAAAACATTTTTCAGTATCATGCCCAGGATGACGATGAAATTGAGAAAAAGATTTGTTATCAAAATAGGGTGAATTAATCTTTGTAGGATCTATCTGCTTTATAGGAGGAAGAGTAAGCACATTTTGTTCCAATAACTTATTCATAATACTATGCAATGATTCATTCAAAGGAGAAAACTTTCTTTCTTTCTTGAAAAACTTAGAAATAGGAGGCACACCTGATAGTGCATTCACATTGTTGTTGATGATGTTTTCATTGAATTTAATGGACTCTCTGTTCGGTTTAAACTTCCCAAATGGTTGTTGACTACTATCACCCTTATCACTCAGAGCCATAGGATTTGCTTGTTCCATTTGACTCACAGTCAGTTGATAATTGTGAAGAGTTGCGCACAACTGCTGGAAAGAAGTAAACTCAGAAAACAGGAGTTTTCTCTAATATCTTTTTGTAAATTAGAAATGAAGATTCTTTGAATATCATTGTCAGGTACTGGAAAAGAAATTTGAGCATACAAATGCTTATATCTACCAATGAAATCAGTCACTTTTTCTTTAACACCTTGTTTACAATGCATTAAATCAATCAAAGTAACTTTAGGACTTATATTGTTTTGAAATTGTTGAATAAAAGCGTTTGCAAGTTGTTCCAAAGAAGTAATAGAATAAGAAGGCAATGAGCAATACCATTGTAGGACTTTATCTCTTAATGTTCTAGTAAATAGTTTTGCAAGCAACCTTTGGTCATAAGCAAAATCGGTACATATTGTTTGAAAGGTCTTAACATGTGTTAGAGGATCACCCTTACCATTATAAAGCTCCAAATGCGGAATTTCAACATGTTTAGGGGGAATAGCTCGAACAATGTCAAGAGAAAGTGGGCTCGCAACATCAAATGTGGGCACACTAAACTTAGATTGATTCATAGAGGCAATTTGTTGTTGTAAGGAAGAGACAGTTTGTGCAAGATTGTTAATGGTCGCTTCAGTCGAAGAGTTCATGTTAGATGTGTTAGATTGTGATGGAGGTGTTATGTTATTGAAAGAAGGTAGAGAGTAAGGTGGTGGGACACTATGATAGTTAGTCATAGGAGATGATTGGAAAGGAGGAACACTACAAGGAGGAATGGAAGGGTTAAATGAATTGCCCCCTTGCATCATGTTTATTTGTGGAGATGTAATAGGGACACTCATTGAAGGAATGAATGAAGAAATCAGATTGAATGAAGGAAGAGGGTTGATTGAAGAAGAAGGATTTCCCCCATGACTAGTGATCATAGGAGGAATGTCTTGTATTGAAGTAGTCATTATGTTTGATGTAAAAGTAGGCATACTAGCAATAGGAGTTGTCAAAGGAATAGAAAGATTAACTTGAGTAGGAGGTTGTGTATAACCTAAGGTTTTGGCACAACTTTTCATCGGCATCACATTCGAATCCACAATGTGTGCAATACCACACAAAATATCAATTCCATTCTTATCACTTTGAACCATACGTTTTAGACCCTCAATTAAAGGAAGAGCTTGACTATCGGGGTATTCTTGAGACATCCATTGTCAAAAATCATCAAATTGGTTATCCAATTTTGAAAGTTGTTCTACAGAAACCTCATGGAGAGCTTCTTCATCATTAAGAGGATTAGAGGAATTACCCATGTCCTCGTTAAAAAGGCCATTCAAATTAGGTTCCATCTCCTCAGTAATTAAACCTTGGAAAGACTTAATTCTAAGGCTTCATCTAACAGGAATAGTGTAAGTAGGGCTTATTGTTGTAAAACTCATGCACTAAAGAGAGAGAGAAGATTTTGAATTTTAGAGGTAGCAAATTTCAATAAAATCAGCCAATCTCCTAGATTTAAGCTGTTAAATGCAATCAAGACAATCTCCTGAAATTTCGGAAAAAATGTCCGGGACCGTGGCGAACGGAGTGCACACGGTCCTCGCAACTTTTTTTGAAATTTTCAGGGATGAAAGTTATGATGATTTTAAAGCTAATCTGAAAAAATTGAGTGATTTTATGATCTGTAGATAGGCAAAATTAAAGTTGCAATCTCAAAATTGAACCCTACCAAGATTGTTGAAAAATGTAAAATTTGAATTTTGAAAAAGAGGGGGAAACTGAAAGTTTGAATTTTATGATTTTAGAGGGAATGTTGAAAGCAATGCAAGTTTTGAAATTTAAAAGTTGACTTGATTTCATGCAAAATTCGAATTTGAAAGTGGAAATCAAGGTTGTTGCAATTAAACACTTAATTTCAAAAGTCACAAATTGTAAAGATTTGAATAAAACACTGAAATTTTGAATGAATGCCAACACACTTTTCAGATTTAGGGCAGTAAGAAACACAATTTTGATATGAATTTTAATTTCAACAATTTTTGAATGATTAGAAGCCTCAATCCAAGCAATCGCTAGACCAACTTTGACTTTAATTTTGAAAGTGTTAGAATTGATAAAATCAGCCAAAATTCTGGATTTTTAGCAGAAAAATACAGTAAGATCTAGCTCCCGAAATTACGAAAAAAATGTCGGGGACGATGGCGCTCGGGGTGCACACGGTCCTCGTAACTTTTTTCCAAATTTTCAGGGATGAAAGATGTTGTGATTTTATTGCGGAATCCAAAGTTACAGCCAATTTGGAGGTATTTTAATTAGTGAAATTATCAGTCAAAGGTTGAATCAAGAAGGTCTTAAAAATTAGGGTTTTGACATTTAACCACTTAATTTTCAGAATTAAAGCACAACTATGAATTGACAATTTGCAATAGAAGGGTAGATCTGAAACAAGCATTAACAATTAAACATTTCACAAGTTTAATTACTAAAAAGAAAATTTTAGGGTTTTTATGCAATTAACCTCTAAAATTTGCAAAAGATCAAATATGGAAATGTAATTAGGGAAGCAAATTTTTCAGATCTAACCATGAATAATCAAAATGAGGATGTTCACATCGGGTTCACCAAAATGTAAAGCGGAAAAATTGAACCCTAGTTGTTCTCCCCTCCCCAACTCCAAGGAGAGAGAAGGGAGAGTCACTAGGGTTGATGGTTTTCACTTAGGAGAGACTTTACATTCAAAAGAGGGGTTGAAACCCACAATATCCAATCCCACGCAATGCAAGATTGGATTCTAAATGAGTTTCAAGGGTTAAGACATCAAGGATACCCTCTTTTGTAAAGAGTGTAGATAGAAAGATTGAACTAGGAATGCATGTAAAGTAGGAAAGATTCACTTATAAACAAAGATAGAGATATGGGATGAAGCTGTGGACCTGGAATTAGTAGTAAAATGTCGAGACGGTGCTGTTCTACAAATTTGAGCAAAATTTGACGGGACGATGGCACCCGGCGTGCACACGGTCCTCCGAAAAATCCGTGAAACGAAGGGGGATCTGTTCGTCTCTACACAAGGATTCCAGATCTTCAATTACAGCCGCGTACCTGCAACCTACACACAGAAAAGAGAGGACGATTGGGGGGTTAGGGATGAGGGGTTTGCCTTTAGGTCAAACCCCAGTTTTGGAATTAACCAAGAAATGAGAATGCTGTAAATGTAAATGTTTGTAATGTAAACAAGTACTGATACCTTGTTGTAAGAATGTTTGTATTCTTACATGTGAAGGTGTAATGTATGTAGTATGTTGTATGTTGTATTTGATATCCTCTTCAATGGTTGAATCCTTGTCTTGAATGCAACACTTAGCCTTGAATGGAGACTTAGAATGCTCAATTGCTTGAAGTAATGCTTGAATGCTTGAATGCTTGAATGTTTGAATATCGCTTTCGCCTTTTGCACACATATGTCCTCCTCCCTTTCTAGGAGAGGAAAAGTAGTTTATATACTTGTCAATTAGGGCTGATAGACTGATTTTCCCAACCTTAGGCCGACCAGGAAACATTATTTTCCAATTTGCAAACTTAAAGACCCGAAGCCCCATAAGAGACCGGGCCCAAAATAGAGCCAGGGACCAGGGCGCTGGGCACCATGGTCTTGGGGGACCAAGGCGCTGGGCGCCATGGTCCCACCTCCAGGGATAGCAGGGTGCGAGGAGGATCAGGCCAGGGTGCTGAAAAATGCAGTTTTTGATGTCATGAGCAGGTTTCGAGGTCTCCATTTAGGTTCCGTGTTGCATCACCATCGTGAAGAACCAAATGTAGTCGAAATTGCAAGTGTCGCAATTTTAGGACGCTACACTTATGTTCTTAGGGTTCATTTAGAAACCTTTGGAGTGCGAGAAAATGTATAAATGGTCGATACACCAAATGTTGCAAAAAGTTGTAAAAGTTGCACTATCAGCATAACTTATCCTGATAGAGTCACCTTCTTGAAGAATTGTCATCGGGTATCCATGTAGCCCATTTGAGTACCACTCGATAACCCAATGGAGGGGCAACATTCCGAAGGAGTTTTCATCGGGTATCGGTGTAGCTATTTTTCTCCACTTGCGATGACCTGATAGAGTAGCAAACTAAAGGAGTCGGCATCAGGAATCGGAAGTCGAGGATCCTGACTTACCCTGATGACCCAATAAGTTAGCACACTTGGAGTTTTGGTGTTGGCAATCAAAGAAGCTATTTTGAAGTCATCCCGATGAGCCGATGGAAAAGCGCACCACCTTGAGAATGTTTCATTGGACATCAAATGGAGAGTTTTTGAGCTCCTTCGAAGACTCGATAGGAACGCACCACTGGCAAAGTTTGTCATCAAACATAGGGAGCCCTATTTTTGAGTTAACCTGATGACCCAATAGAACTGCTTGATTGTAAAATTGGCCATCAAGCATCGAAGGTCATGTTTTTGACCTATGTCGATGACCTGATGGAAGTTGCCAACTGCCAGAAAATGTAACCGAACAGGAACTCAGTCTCCCAACTCCTCCCAACAACTAGGCCAGTTTGGATTTCAGTTGAGGATGTTGGTGGGGACCTATTTGAACAAGTTTGAATCATTTCCAAGAGGGAACGGATTGATTCAACGAATGTAATTGATCTTTTGGTGGGGACAGAAATATAGTTGCAGGTTTCATAGAACATCTTTTGGTGTTGAAAAATCAATAAGTTGCATTGATAGGACTTGGCATGGCATTAAGGTTTAGAATTGTGTAGTTCTTTTTGTTTTCAATTGGCTTAGGGACTGGATGGACACATCTGAGTCAGAATTTCTTCTTCTCTAGTTTGATAGCCAGGGTAAAGTGCAATCAGGGTTTCATCTAGCAATGGCTCTAACTTGAGATTCCTGCATTGGACCATAATGACCATTTGGGGAGTTCAATTTTGAGAAATTTACATTAGGACTCTAGTAGTTGTAGCCTAGGAAGTGTCAAAACTTAGGTTCCACACCATACCCAGGCCAAGCATGCCCATGTGCTTGGTTTTAGAATTGAGAAAGTAGGAGTGTAGAAGGACTTCGGGAGTGGACTGAACCAATCCAAGGTTGTATTATGTGTGTAGGAGCATCCTTAGACCTGAACCTAATGTTTATTTAGCCTTGTGAATTCAATTGCAGTTTGTTGCTTTAGAAGCAAACCTAGTTACCCCTATTAGGCATGTCTGGTGAAGAGGAGCTTAGGGGTGTACAAAATGAGTAGGATCTTGTCCTTTTGGAATCTGAAAGTACACCATAAAGGGTACTCAGATCTGAAGTTTGTTTTCTTCATCCTTTGGAAGAGTTTAGGTTGTTTTGTAGAAAATAGTGTTTGGAGGGCGACAAGCTAAATTCAGTCTGGTATGATAGTATAGTAGCACTTGGGTGTTGCGGGTCTAGGAGCTAGTGGGGATCAACTTGGTTTATCAAAACAAGTCATTTCCAAGCTAAGGGAACCCTGTCCACTCCCTAAATCGAAGGGTTTGAGTATTTCCACGTTTTGCTAATTTGGCTAGTCAATCATTAGCATTAGCATGCTAAGTAAGGTAACATTGTTCATTGGGTCAGAGTGAACAAAAGTTTTGATCATCTGTAGAAGGTTGGAGTTAGAGCTTAATTATGCTTCCCTTGCCAACCTATGCATCAAGTGGTATCAGAGCTTAGGCAAAGCCTAAGGGAAGAAGTAGTTGAACATGTCTGAGCAAAACCAAGAAGGAGAAATGGAGATCCTTAGGAACGCTCCAAAGGTGACCAATGTTGAACTTGCAAAGATAGTGTAAGGATTGAGCACGGAACTATGAAGTTTGAAAGGCAAGCTTGCGAGGAGGAAAGAAGGTCTAGTAGAAGAAATGGGAGAAGAAGAGGAGACCCCAAAGTTAGAGGAAGAGGAAGAGGAAATTCCTACAGACCAAAGACACCTTGTGAATTCCCTCAAGTTTGTGGCTAGAAGGACTTCAGACAGTAAGTCAGACTTGCCCATGTTTAGTGGAAAGATGGACCCAGAACTAGTCATGGAATGGGTGGATGCATTGGAAAGTTTCTTTGAATATGATGAGATCCCTGAGAACCAGAGGGTCAAAATAGCAAAGACAAAAATGAAAGGTGCAGCATTGACTTGGTGGAACATCACTCAAGCAGAAAGGGTGAAAGTAGGAAAGAATATGATCACTTCATGGAAGGTGATGGTTGCCAAGATCAAAGAAGCTTATGTACCTAAAGATTATAAAGTACAACTTCATAAAAAGAGATAGAACTTGAGATAGAAGGAGATGGACGTCAGTAGCTATACTGGGGAATTCCAAAGGCTATGTCTGAAATCCAAGACAGTGGAAGGTGAAACTGAGAAGGTAGCTAGATACCTAAATGGCTTGAGAATAAACATTCAGGATGAACTGAACCTTTGCAACCCAGAGATGGTGCAAAAGAGCTATCAATTGGCACTAAAGGTTGAAGAAAAGCTCAAGAGGAGGCAAGACCATAACAGCAGGGGAAGAGGCAAAAAGGACTTCAATAATAGAGGTAAAGGAATGTCTAGTGGAAAGGGACAGAACTTCAGACCCCAAGGAGAGTCAAACCAAGAGAACTCACAAGGAGAGATAAGTTCTAGAGATGGATACAGAAGCAAATCTGGTGGAAGAAATGGAGGTCCAATGAGGTGCTTTAATTGCAACCAAACATACCACCATGCCAATAGATGTCAGGAGAAGATGGGATCAAGCACACAAGGAGATAGGAGAACAAACCTGATTCAAGAGGATGCACAAAGTTCCCACTCACCCTCAAAGGATTTAGATCTAGAAGAAGGAGTATGCCTAATGATGAAGAGGACATTGTTGAAGACACTAGCACAACAAGAACCACCACAAAGGAAGATGTTGTTCAGGACCCATTGCAAGAGCCATGGTAAGGTCTATAAACTTGTTGTTGATTCTGGTTCAACTGAGAATTTAGTGTCTAAAGAAATGGTAGACAAACTCAAACTTGTAAATATTCCCCATCCCATGTATCTTGGCTTAGCAAAGGCCAACAAACCCTCATAAATGAACAACCTTGGGTTGATTTCTCTATAGGAGAATATAAGGATAGAGTACTATGTGATGTTGTAGACATGGATGTGTGTCATTTTTTGTTAGGTCTCCCTTGGTAGTATGACCTCAAGGCACAACATGATGGGATGAAAAACAATTATACCATTAACAAGAATGGAAATGTATACACCATGAAACCATGGCCTGACCTGAGGAATGAAAAGTAAAAGGAATCAGTGGTATTATTAATAGGAGAAAGGGAGATGGTAGAAACCATAAAAGAAGCCAAAGGAGCCTATGCCTTAATCTTGAAGCCCAAGGAGTAGGAAAACCCTAAGGAGGTACCTAAAGAAGTGCAAGAAATTCTCGACATTAGCAAAGGTGTAGTTGCAAGAGACATGCCATATGCCCTACCACCCTTAAGAGATGTATGTCATCACATTGACTTCATACCTGGTTCTTCACTACCTAACAAAGCAGCTTATAAGATTACCCCTGATCAGACTACATAAGTCTCAAGACAAGTCCAGGATCTACTGGATAAAGGGTTGACTCAAAAGAGTAAGAGCCCATCTGCAGTCCCTAGTGTATTAGCCCCTAAAAGGGATGGCAAATGGAGGCTATGCATCAATTCTAGGGTAGTGAACAAAATCACAATTAGATACAGATTCCCAATTTCAAGGATTGAAGATCTAATGGATCAGTTAGGAGGTGCATGTTACTTTTCAAAGATAGACCTTAAATCAAGCTATCACCAGATCCAAATAAGACCATGAGATGAGTGGAAAATTGCATTTAAAACCACAAAGGGATTATATGAATGGCTTGGCATGCCATTTGACCTTAGTAATGCACCTAGCACACTCATCAGATTGATGAATGAAGTTCTTCAGGAATTCAATGGAAATTTTATGAGTGTGTATCTTGATGATATACTTGTTTTTCAGTAAGACCAAGGCAAAACACTTGGAACATCTCAGTCAAGTCTTAAAAAGGCTTCATGAACAAAAATTGTTGATAAATCTGGAAAAATGTGTTTTCATGCAGGAAGAAATAATATATTTGGGATTTGTGATATCCAAAGGTACTTTGAAGATGGATCCAGAGAAGGTAGATGCCATCTTGACTTGGCCAACACCAAGGACATTGGGAGAGGTGAGAAGCTTTCATGGGATGGCAATATTCTATGGGAAATTTATTAATAATTTCAATCACATCTGTGCACCACTCCTTGATACCATCAAGGGAGGAAGAAAGGTAAATTTTGAATGGACAACCAAAGCATAGAATGCATTTGAATACCTGAAAGGTAGAGTGGCAAAATTTCCTATTCTTACCCTTCCTGATTTCAATAAACTATTCATAGTAGAAACAAATGCAAGTAATTTGGCCATTGGAGCAATCCTTAGCCAAGAATGTAGGCTGGTTGCATTCTTTTCTGAAAAAATTGAATGAAGTTAAACAAAAGTATAGTACATATGACTTGGAACTGTATGCAATGGTACAAGCACTTAGAAAGTGGAGGTATTATCTTTTTCCCAAAGAATTTATTGTTTTCACTGACAACCATGCATTAAGCTTCTTGAATGGATAGGAGAAACTAAGTTGTAGACATATGAAGAGGGTTGAGCAGCTGCAGGCCTATACATTCACTATAAAACAAAAGAAGGGAACACAAAACAAAGTGGAAAATGCACTCAATAGGAGAGTCCATTTAGTGCAAGAGGTTCAGATCCAGAGTATTGGGATTGATGCCCTTAAAGACCTATACAAAGGTGATGCAGATTTTGGTGAGATATATGAGCTTTGCATTACTCTTTCTGATGCATATCACACTTTGTATTCTGATTACATGATTCAGAATGGCTTATTGTACAAACGGGGACAGTTGTGTATTCCAAAGTGTTTAATGAGAGGAAATCTCATTAAGGAGAAACATTGTGGTCCTATGGGAGGTTATTTTGGTATTGGTAAAACACTAGAGTTAGTTAGGAGGCACTACTTTTGGCCTAAAATGCAGACAAACATTAGGAAGTTTGTAGAGTCTTGCACAATCTGTCAAAGAGCTAAGGGAGTTAGCACAAATCAAGGCCTTTACCAGCCATTGCCAATACCTACAAAACCGTGGGATAGTGTGAGTATGGACTTTGTTATGGGTTTTCCTAGGACAAGATAAGGGTTCGACAACATTTTTGTCATTGTAGATAGATTCAGTAAAATGGCATATTTTGTACCCTGCAAGTCCACAAATGATGCATCTCACATTGCAAATTTATTCTTTAAGTAGTCAGAATCCATGGATTGCCTTCCTCAATCATATCAAATGGAGATGTAAAGTTCAAGGCCATTTTTTGTGAACTCTTTGGAAGAAGTTAGGTACAAATTTGTCTTTTAGTTCTGCCTACCATCCTTAGATAGATGGGTAGATTGAAGTTGTAAATGGGTCTCTTGGAAACCTACACATATATCTAACCAAGCAGTATGCACAAGCTTGGGATTCAATTCTTCCACAAGCATAATTTGCATTTAATGATACTATTAATAGGAGCACTAGAAAAACTCCTTTTCAGATCAACTATGGTATTCATCCTAGAGGGGTGATGGAGTTAAGAGAGATACCAAATGATTTCAAAGCAAGTGTCCAAGGAGAAGATTTGGTAGAGTTTATCAAACAAGTGCTTGAATAGGTGAAGGAGACTTTGAAATCTACTGCAGAGAAGTATAAGATACATGCAGATCACAAAAAAAGATATGTCAATTTCAAAATAGGAGATCAAGTATGGGCTTATTTGAAAAAAGGTAGGTTTCCTAAAGGCAAGTACACCAAGTTGCACATGAGGAAGATTGGTCCTTGCCAAATCATCCATAAGTTTGGAGATAATGCATATGAAATCTCTCTACCACCTAATCTTCCTATTTCTCCTATTTTTAATGTTTGTGATCTCACTCCATTTAGGAGTATTGCAAGTGATAACAATTCTTTGCAGGAAGCTGATGATGAATAGGTTGAATGGCCGAAGGCCCTTCCACCTAGCCAACCATTCTAGTTGGAGAAAGTGTTGGACACTAAAGTGGTAAAACAGACTAGGAAGAACACCTACAAGGAATATCTGGTCAAGTGGAGAGGTTTACTAGACTTGGATACCACTTGGATGGATGAGCAGACAATCCTCAAGCATGGCACCACACTACAAGAGCTACTCTCAAGTAGGAACTTGATTTCAAAGCAACAAGGGGAGTATGGTGTAGGAGCACCCCAATAATGAAGCCCCTTTTTCCATTTTTGTAAGACCAATTGTCAAGTTGGTACACCTATAAACCACTTGGTCAAACTTGGTCAATGGATCAATGGTAGACTAAGAAGAGTCAGTTTTGTGTGTCTTGTGTGCTTAGGGTCCATTTGGAAACCTTTGGAGTGCAGGAAAATGCATATATGGTCGATAGACCAAATGTTGCAAAAAGTTATAAAAGTTGCACTATCAGCATAACTTATCCCAATAGAGTCGCCTTCTTGAAGAATTATCATCAGGTATCGGTGTAACCCATTTGAGTACCACCTAATAACCCAATGGAGGGGTGACATTTTGAAGGAGTTTTCATCGGGTATCGGTGTAGCTATTTTGCTCCACTCATGATGACCCAATAGAGTAGCAAACTAAAGGAGTTGGCATCGAGGATCAGAAGTCAAGGATCCTGACTTACCACGATGACCCGATAAGTCAGCACACTTGGAGTTTCGGTGTTGGCAATCCCAGAAGCTGATTTGAAGTCATCCCGATGACCCGATGGAAAAGTGCACCACCTTGAGAACATTTCATCGGACATCAGATGGAGAGTTTTTGAGCTACTCCGAAGACCTAATAGGAACACACCACTGGAAAAGTTTGTGATCGGACATCGGGCTCCCTATTTTTGAGTTAACCTGATGACCCAAAAGAATTGCTTTATTGTAAAACTGGTCATCAGGCATCAAACGTCATGTTTTCAACCTATGTCGATGACCCCGATCGAAGTTGCCAACTGCCAGAAAATGTAACTAAATAGGAATTCAGTCTCCCAACTCCTCCCAACGGCTAGGCCGGTTTGGATTTCAATTGAGGACATTGGTGGCAACCTATTTGAACAAGTTTAAATCATTTCCAAGAGGGAGAAGATTGATTCAAAGAGTGTAATTGATCTTTTGGTGTGGATAGAAATACAGTTGCAGGTTTCACATAACATCTTTTGGTTTTGAAAAATCAATAAGTTGCATTGATAGGACTTGGCATGGCATGAAGGTTTAGAATTGTGTAATTCCTTTTGTTTTCAAGTGTCTTAGGGATTGGGTGGACACATCTGAGTCAGAAGTTCTTCTGCTCTAGTTGACAGCCAGGGTAAAGTACAATTAGGGTTTCATCCAACGATGGCTCTAACTTGAGATTCCTACATTGGACCACAATGGCCATTTGGGGAGTTCAAGTTAGAGAAATGTACATTAGGAATTTGGTAGTTTCAGCTTGGGAAGTGGCAACACTTAGGTTGCACACCATACCCTAGGCCAAGCATGCCCATGTGCTTGGTCTCAGAATTGAGAAAGTAGGAGTACAAAAGGACTTCGGGAGTGGACTGAACCAATCCAAGGTTGGATTGTGTGTGCAGGAGCATCCTTAGACCTGAATCTAATGTTTATTTAGCCTTGTGAATTCATTTGCAGTTTGTTACTTCAGAACTAGACCTAGTTGCCTCTATTAGGCTTGTCTAGCCAAGAGGAGCTCAGAGGTGTACAAAAGGAGTAGGATCTTGTCCTTTTGGAATCTGAAAGTACACAATAAAGGGTACTCAAATCTGAAGTTTTTTTTCTTCTTCCTTTGGAAGGGCTGAGGCTATTTTGCAAAAAATAGTGTTTGGAGGGCTACAAGCTGAATTCAGTCTAGTATGATAGTATAGTAGCACTTGGGTATTACGAGTCTAGGAGCTAGTGGGGATCAACTTGGTTGATTAAAACAAGTCATTTCCATGCTAGGGAAACCCTATCCACTCCCTAAATCGAAGGGTTCGAGTATTTCCACATTTTTCTAATTTGGCTAGTCAACCATTAGCCTTAGCATGCTAAGTAAGGTGACATTGTTCATTGGGTCAGAGTGAATAAAAGGTTTGATCATTTGTAGACGGTTGGATTTAGGGCTTAATTGTTCTTCCCCTACTGACCTCTGCATCAATCATCACATCTTAGCATACCTCATTTCATAAATAATCATATCACTATCATACATCCATCTATCATACATTCACATTTGCATCATGCATGACATATTAAAACATAAAAGAACAAAGAATATTGCATTTCCTCATGTACATATTTTTATCCATGTCATAAGCATCACATAGAGACATGCATCACATGGAGGCAACATCACATAGGTACACATACATATAGCTACTGGAAGGATGAATCATCTCATATATATATCTCCAAAAATCATAAGTGTCATGATACAATGATGTCAAAATACATACGGCTACAAAATCACCTGAAGGTGTCTACATCATCATACAAAAATAGTACAAAAATGGATACATAGAGAGCCCTCTAAGGCTATGATGAACTCCCTCCCTCGAAGTCAGCTCACCTTGATGGACTTTGAGTCCTGGAAGTCCCTGCCCCAAGATCGTCTCTCCTTCCCCCTCTATTCAGTGGTGGTGGAGGACCCACAACCCCACCACTAGATGCTTATCTCCTGTCTCTCCCTCCAATTGTCATCGTAGTCTGTGATGGTCTCTGGAAGCTCCTAGCCTACTGATCTGGTGGTACAACTTCATAATATAGATCTCTCCAATAGACTATCTCATCCCCTGACTATATAACATAGGTGTATCTGGCCCCTGTGTCCTTTGTTGCCTTCTTGCCAGTCCCTAGTGTTGTCTTAGCCTTTGTGTAGCACTGAATGGCCTGATCTATCTCTCCCTTAGTGTCCCTCAGCTGTCTCCAGAGCCTAGCCTCGTCCCTGTCCAAATCTTGGTTCTCATTTGCCTGTCCCTAGTAGATCTTTGTCTAGGATAGTAGCACATCCTCCTCCTCTCCTCCTCCCTCACCCTATCACTGTGGTTGTTCTTACGGTTGTCCCTGTCCCTATCCCTATACCTGTCTGGGAGCCTATGCTGTTGGAAACTATAAAGGCAATCCACCTCTACCCCTAATTACATGCACCTGTCTCTCCTCACCTCCATCTCTCCTCTTAGCCACCACCTCTCGCCTTCGTCGTCGGCCTCTACCTCCACCATCCCCACTATCATCTCCACCATCACCCTCTATCAGCTCCCCCAGATCCATCAGCCATGGAAATGAATGCTCTACCCAATATGCATTGTACTCTGCATCCATCCCTGCATCTTCCACATCTACCCATATATCCCAAGGCATTGGAACCATCTCCAGCATTTGTGTCACTGCCTGATCATACGACAATAATGGATCTAAATGCACCTAATCCCTCACTATCCATGCATACATCCTTGAACCCAATGGCATGTGTTGTATTCTGTCAGACTTCTTGGACACTCTGTCAATCAACTGCCACTCAATAACATATGGTTTCCACCCAATCAGATACCTACTCCTAAACACGTATGGAAGCTCCATGACATCATCCTCCCACTCCTCATAGTCTCAGTAAGGCCTCCATATCACACTATCTACCTCATCGCTCACTTGGCACTAATACTCTAGCCTCCTAATCCATGGCCAATAAGTAATCATATCATACAAATGTACATAACTGCGCCCATGTCCCCTTCCTCTAAAGTGTATCGATCATGTAAGCGGAAGATGCTCGTGTGTCCATACCTGCAATAATGTCACTCTGCACCCTAATCCTATTGATCCATAATACACAAATAGATGCAGCTCATAACACAAGTGTGCCAGCAGACACAGCCCCAATGAAAACCTAGTGTGCTTTGTCACCAATATCTCCAGAGTCCTCCCCCATCCCATAGCCAACCCTCATGTCACCCTATCGGGATAGAGGAACCCACTGATCACTCCTACTAGCACCATCGCTAGTGTCAATCCTGTAGTTGTCATAGTATCCCAAGCCATGTGTCCTACCCTCATCCCTAGTCCTGGATCCTGGAACACTCATCTCAGTGCATCCCTCTCGATCATAAGGAACCAACTCCCCAACTATCAGTATCCTCAGTATCCTATATACATCCTCCAAGGTGACTGTCATCTCACCCATCAGAAAATGAAATGTGCATGTCTCTGAATGCCATCTCTTGGCTAATGCAGTCAATAATCCCATGTTCACCCAAAACTCAACCATATACATAATGTATTGTAAGCCCATGGCCTCAACTGTTTCTCTATCCTCAAATGTCATCTCTACTTGTAACCCCTGAGTCAAAGGGAATCTTTCTCGTGACTCCAACATATGTAGGTCCTCTTGCAATCAAGAAAATCAACTGTGTCAATCCTAGTAGTACTTCCTGTTCATCACAAAGTGTTGTTTTTTTAATCCTAGTGCTTATATCTATCATATGGCACTCTATCCTAGTAGTACTCCATGTTCATCACAAAGTGTTTCTTTTATTTATTTTTTTAGGGCACCTACTTGAGTGTATCCTCTTGAGTATCTTATCCAATTTACAACGTATGTTCTATCACAAAATTGTCAATTTCTATGGTACTCCTTGTTCATCACAAAGTGCCTCGCTCTATCATATCCTAGGGCCTATGCTTGAGTGTATCCTCTTGAGTAGTTTTCCTGATTGGCAATGTATGTTCTATCATAGAATTGTTAATCCTAGCCCTATTTGTTATCCTAGTCTTTCCTAGAGGACTTGCTTGAGTGTATCCTCTCAGCAGCTTATCCAATCGACAACGTATGTTTATCACAAAATTGCTGATTCGACCTTGAATACATAAATGCACATTCATGACACAATGCTCTTGCATACTTCATAGACGTGCTTGAAACACATAGACATGACTCTGTTCTACATAGACGTTCTTGACCTACATAAATGTTCCTACATTTCGCAAACACGCTCACATTTGACATAAATGTTCTTATAACCATAGACGTGTTTAGCACCAAACGCAGACGTGCATAACCTACCAAGACATGCCTGGCACAAACATAGACATGCCTTCCTATCTTTTGACCTACTTGACATTTTTTGCAACACACCTAATGCACAATTATTGGTCTATCTAACATGAATTAATGACAACAATTAATGCAACAAGGTACAAGGAGGTTTTGCGGTACTCATCGGCTCTCCTACATCTGTTGGCCTCTAATATCGGTGAACACGATCTAATCTGTACACCAATGCCATCACTGTTGACTGCTCTCTGCTCTCTCTACACTCTAATCTCTTAGATGTGTAGATGATAATGAGGATGCTTTCCCTCATAGTCTATCTTATAGACTACCCTAGCCCTAGTCTCTCGAGTCATTTTTCTTTATCTCGTGACTCTGTCACTCCATCCTATCTTGTCAGTCCTTTCTAGCCTTTCTTTCTTATTGAGAGATTGTCTGTGATATTTTCAAACATTTTCATCCAATCTCTTGAGGGGGCATATCCTTCCTTTCTTGGGGCAACTTTGTATCAATTCATCTTATCTTATTTGAAACAATGTGACAAGTTGCATTGTCTCAATGAGGGGCAAAATGTAGACACCTAAAATTGTCCTGTCTAATTAAATAAATATTTTTATTTATTTAATTATTTAATCCTAATTCTTCTATTAATTAAATAAATCTTTATTTATTTAATTAATTCATGTATCCTCTTCTAAGCCTTTCCTCATTTAAATAAATACTTTTATTTATTTAAATTATCCTTTTTCCTAAATTAAATAAATACTTTTATTTATTTAATTAATCCTAGTTCTTCTATTAATTAAATAAATCTTTATTTATTTAATTAATTCATTAGCCTTTTCTACTTATGACACATGTCATTCATCTCTTAATTCTTACACTACCTACCCTCTCATTTTCTCTACCTACCCTCTGATCCTAGCCAGCCATTTATATTTTACACCTCTTAATCTCATCCCTCCATTTCTTATAGTGTCTTCTATATAAGAGGATGCTTCTTTCATTATCAACCCTCAACTGTGCTTTCAAACTTTCATATGCAATCAAGCCTACTTACAACCACATTTCCATTCTTTGTTGAGCTCTTGTGCACACATAAAATCTGAGAGCAAATATATCAAGCAAGATCAATGGAGATAAGACAAATGGAGATTCAAACCCTAGAGGACATGTGATGGTATAATCTTTGTGATTTTGTTTATTTGCATTGTCTTAGGTAATAATCATATGTTATGGTGGATTTTTGTTGTTATTAGGCTATGGTTTTGTCGTTGAATTCATTTAGTCTTTCAATATTGTTGTTTTCATCTATCCATTTTTACCGTAAACAATGTCATCTTAGGTCTAGAGTGTGTGTTGGGACCTTGTGTCATCTCCTAACATGGGGGGTGGTTCCTTTGGTTCCACTTGGTCGGGTAGTTGGTTCTTTTCAACCATTGGTATATTTGTTTGGATTCTTCATGCATGAATGTGGATACTCTTCTTCATAGCAGCTTATGGATGTTTCTTGTAGTCACACATCATTAACTCTCTATTGTTTTTATCCTATCTCTCTCTACCTCTCCATCTCACATCCCAAACTCTATACTCTCTGTCTCCTTTCTCTCTACACATGCACCTCCCCTCACTTCCTACCTACCTCCATTTATCTACATATACATCTCTATCTCTCTCTACATACCTTTATCTCCCTCCCTACCAACTTATATTTCTCTACATACATCTCTCTTCTATTCTCTCTCTCTTTCTCCCTTCCACCCTCTCTGTCTCTCTCCATCTCTACCTCTCCACCCCTCCTTCTTCCCTCTCTATCACTCTTTACCTATCCATCTCTCTCTACTTCTTTCTATCTCCCCTCTCCCTCTCTTTCTATCCATCTATCTCATAATCACTCTTTATCTATCCTCTCACTCTCTCTACCTACCTCTCCCTCCCCCCATCTCTAATTTTATCTCACCTCTATCCCCTCTCTACCTCTCTATCTCACTCTCTCCTCTCTCTCCTAAAATATAGACCTATTTTTCTACCTCTCTCACATACTTATCTCTTTCGTATATGTCCCCTCGCTCTCTCTCTCTCTATCCATCTCTACCTATCCACATCTCCCTTCTTCCCTCTCCCCCTCTCTAGCTATCCATCTCTCTCTACTTATTTCTATCTCCCCTCTCCATCTTTCTATCTCCCCTCTTCCTCTCTTTCTATACATCTATCTTCCCAATCACTCTCTTTATCTCCCTCTCACTCTCTCTACCTACCTCTCCTTCCGTCTTCACTTGTATCTTACCTCTCTACCTCTTTATGTCACTCTCTCCTCTCTCTCTCAAATTATAGACTTGTCTCTCTACCTCTCTCTAACATCCCTAACTCTACTCTATCTTCTTTATCTCTACACACCTCACTTCACTCCCTACCTACCTCTATTTCTCTATATATACCTATCTCTCTCTACATACCTTTCTCTCCTTCCCTGCCAACTTGTCTTTCTCTACATACATATCTCTTCCACCATCTCTCTCCACCTCTTCACCCCTCCCACTCTACCTATCCATCTCTGTCTACTTATTTCTATCTCCCCTCTCCCTCTCTTTCTATCCATATATGTCCTCAATCACTCTCTTTATGTCCCCTCTCACGCACTCTACCCACCTCTTCCTCCCTTTGGGGAGATAGATGGATAGAGAGAGGGAGAGAATAGATAGAAAGAAGAGGAGAGAGATGGATAGGTAGAGAGTGAGAGAGAGGAAAAGAGGAAGGGATCTAGATGTAGAGATGAAGAGAGAGAAAGAGAGATTTATGTAGAGAAATATAGGTAGGTAAGGGGAGAGAGAGAGAGAGAGGGGTATATATAGATAAACAGAGATATAGAGGGAGTGAGGGAGGGTGTATAGAGAGAGAATGCAGACCAAGAGTAGAGATTTAAGGATGTGAGAGAGAGGTGGAGAGAGATCTATATTTTTGGAGAGAGAGGAGAGAGTGAGATAGAGAGAGGGAATAGAGGAAGAGTAATATGGAGAGAGATAGGTCTAGATCTTGAAGGAGATATTTATCTTCTTATAAAAATCCAAACATGAATGAAACATAACCTCTAAATCAAGAAGATAATTTATCTCCATTACCAACAAGATCATGTTATGTTTGCAATACAAAGAGAGGGAGAGAGACAGAGACATGGGCATATATTAGTGGGAGAGAGGGAGAGAGAGAGAGAGAGAGAGAGAGAGAGAGAGAGAGAGATGGACATGAAGATATAGATAGATATGGAGATGGAGAAGGAGAATGAGAGCTTGGGTTTGGAAAGGAGAGAGATAAAAAACAAGATAGGTCTAGTTTGTTCCTTTTTTTGCATTTTTTATTATTTATTATAATGCTCTTATTCACAAGCAGGTATATTCCATTAAATATGATAATTAAAATTTTGGGATTTTTTTTAAATTTGTTAAAATTTATGCAGTAGTCCATTATTATTTTCCCTATTATTTTTCAAGTATATGCTTTTGTAGATGTGTTATATTTCTTCTATAATCATCTGTTTTAGCTAAAGAATAACTACCAACTAAAAATATTAACATATGGCTTTTCAAAGATTAAGACTAGTTGAAACCTAATAAGACAAAAAGTAATATCTAAATAAAACCCTTCTGATAATAATTAGACATGGTAAAATCAAAAGTCAAAAAGATCTGCTACATAAGTTCTAAATCTAGCAACATCCTTCAAACAAAAGCATGTTTCCCAGACCATGGGAAGTGAGGAACATGTTACTAAATCTTGAGAAGCGTTACACTATTATGCTTCAAAAAAATTTGAGGGATTATAATTTTTTTGACTTGCAGATTTTAGAAGGTCTAGGTTACAATGTGTAAGAGTGGTATAGAGAGAGTGAGAAAATGTTGACAGGAGCCTCCTAGTTGCTGAAATTGACTGTCTAAAAAATTTGTAAGATCTTCTAAAATCTAGAATTTTCATTATAACTCCTAGAGATTTGAAACCACTCTTAAGATTCCACCAACATATACATGAAATATAACTTAAAGTAAAAACACATATTGAAATGTGACTTATACTTGAATTTTATGTTTCATGTATATATAAGTAATTTTTAATATAAAAGAAATAATATTAAAAAATAAATAATCCCATTTCAAAAAAAAATGAATTCCAACATTGGCTTTTGCTTCAAATTTCGCTTTGAAAAAAGGCTTGGGGAGTCGACCCTTAGCCTTGGACTGGTTTGACCTACAACTTGAAGGCCATGTTAGTGTCCATACCAAATACTAACTTTGGACATATATCTAAAAACCTTTTCTGCAAAATTTTTTGAAGAAATTAAAACCCATTACAAAAAAGACTATCTAGATTCCCAATGTATAATTTTAAAAAAAATGGATTGTGAGTGTATGCTTTTGGATTCAATTATGTGAGAATTTTTGCATCTAGATTATATTTTTTATTTTTAAAATAATTTCTAAGGAAAGAGGTCCATAAACTTGAAATAACAAGGTTTCTTATTTTTTTAATAACATTTTTGTTTTAAGTTTTTTTAAAAATAAATTATATGCATCAAACTAGAGACAATTCTATATAGTTTCAAAAAATGTTAAGTTTACGTCAATTTATGCTTGTCGTACACGAGGGTTTTTCAAAACAACAATTATGCCCAATAAACAATTAACAAAAAAAATTCACAAAAAAATTACAAAAAAATATCCTCATCAAAGGTGAGTGAGTTATAAAATTTTTCCCAAAAGGATTCAGAAGCATACTTTCATTTAGGTCAAATTATGTTTGTCACACACGGACATGGTATGGTCTTGAAAAAGTGGCTTTTAAACTATAGGTTTTAGAAATGTCTATTCAAAATTAGTTTCTATCATATGGGTATTAAAATAAATTATATATTTGGAAACAAGACTTTGAGCACAACAATTTCTATTACTAATTTTATTCAATATTCATTCTTTAAGTGCTTTAAATTTTTAGGTCAAACGGAAAGAATTTTGAAAAACAAGGAAAGCACTTCCACTTTTTGGCCAAAAAGTGGACTCAACTTCTGCAAGCACCCACTTATGTCTCTGCTCTAGATCCATACTCTCTAGGTCAATGCTATGTCTTCTTCTCAAACTATCAAATGCAATGGGAGAGGAGATATCCCACCCCTCTAGAATAATTATGCCACTTTTCTTTACGACTTGTCTCCCCATCTCAAAAGTCATGATAGCCAATTGTTCTCTTATATTGTTTAGGAGCTCATCCTTTACTTTGAGCCTCTCCCCTTCTTCCAAGTGGTCAAGTCAGATTCCTTTCCTTCTCTGCATCTCATCAACAATATTCTAAATCATAAAATATTATAATTCCTTTGTATGGATAAAATCATCATCACTCATGAACTCTTCATAGGCATTCAGTCGTATATCATCAATAAGATCTCCTATAAACTTGAATGCATCAAGGGACAATTCTTGAGAGGGGTCTTCAATTCTTATACTGTTTGGTGTCAAATATGTGTGGGGATATAGGTGCTTCACCTTGATATTCAAATCCCTCATGACTAAAAAGGGATGTCTCTACCAGGATACAAAGTGTACAAGGGTGCGACTACCCTGGGAATTTCTAGGAAAAGGAAAATTTGTCCACTTGAGGAGGAGGAGGAGGCTGATACAACCAAAGGCTTCTTCATGGAAACTTCGACAAGTAATATAGGTGGTGGAAGGGGCTCTTAAGAAGGGGGTTGTGATGTCTTAACAATAGAAGGGGAATATGATGACTCCTAAAAACTAGGTGGAGGTTATGGTGAAGAGGAAGTTGGGCCAATGGGAGAACCAATAGAATGAGGTGAATGAGGTTCCTCCTCTTCAATTTGTCGCACATGAGTCTCCACAAATCTAGGACTTAGATGGGGAAATGGCATCCAATCTACATCAATGTATGCACTAAAAATGGCCTTCATCTTTACCTCGGGTATCAAAATTTGGTCTATGAAGAGGAATATGAGCTATCAATTCTTCACTTCTGCTTCTCTGCAAACTATATCTTATACCACTTTTCCTTTTTCTTCAAGACCTCACTATAATCCAAAGAATTTCTTATAAGGTCTTCTTCTTCATCCTACTCATGTTGATGGGTCTTTACCTTTCCAAGACCTTGTACAAGCCATTATGAAACATAGAACCTATCCTTGGCCCAGGGGAGGTTATATCTATTCAAAATCCTATCCAAATATCATAGGCCTTCCTATTTGTAAAGTGGTGTATTCCTACCTTAACTTGAGAATGAAGGAGTGAACCCTTCTTGTGAGCTCCCCCATTGAGGAACCTCTCTACCTTAACCAATTGATGCATAATTTCTAAAAAGGAAACCTTATCAAGTGATGAATACTAAGAGGGGGGGTGAATTAGTATGCCAAAACTTACTGCACTTAAACACTTTACTAGTCTAGCAGTAAACCGGTAAAACAATTTAGCAAACAAACTAGTTAGCACATAGGCAAACCAAGTAGCAAATAATGCATTCACCCACAAAAGCACAATCACCATAAAACAAGAGATTTTGACGTGGAAAACAAAATGGGAAAAACCACAGTGAGATGAAACTCACAAGTAACTATCTACAGAATAGGAACCAGACCGGTTAAGGTCATACAATGTTCCTTACGAGAACAGATCCTGTTAGGTATCTCAATCTCTGTTACGAGATAAGTCTAATTAAAGACTACCTTCCTAGAGGATTTTAGATCCACAGATGTGAACCACCTTGTTAGAGGATTTACAAAAGGCTTTTTGAGCCTACCCGGTTAAGGGCTTCAGACTTGTCGAAGATGTGAGTAATCAACAAGTGATGATCTAGCAAATAGCACACTTGTTCCTAATGCATTCCAACATTACTTTAGTCTTCAACACATTCATACTGTACCTTTTCTCATAGACATGAACTTATCTTCTATAATCTCCCTTACAAAAACTCATCAACCACCTTAAACCCTAGCAACAACCTAAAACCCTAGACATGATGTCCTTATAAAGGAATCTGATTTCATGTCAGTCCAATAGGATTACAATACAATTTCCTATGTTCAATGCATCTATACATAATTGGTTACATGACATAAAAAGCACCGCTAGAGTGTCGGCATCGCAAAACAATCGGTGGATGGTAACTCATCGCAAAATGTCGGTTGGTAACTCATCACAGAGTATTACCGGTTTAAACAAAATACTGTTTTAAGCAAAATACCAGTTGCCGGTTTGATAAAATGAAGATTGGAAAATATGAGTTATGTCACTTTGGTCCTTCGTACCGCTTGAGATCCTCGAACCGCTTGGGGTCTTCATACCACTTCAGATGAGTAAACACTTTCTGCAAAACACTGATAGTCTAAAGACTATAATACATCATACCGGATGGAACAAATATCAATTGAGCTTTAACTCATACATACAAAAAGTGATCTCAAATCAAGTGTGTGTCCATCAATGACAATCACAACATCAATCATAAAAAATGCCAACAATCTCCCCTTTCGCATTGATGGCAACACTTAGGAAAATTTTGACATCTAAGTGTTTTACAATAAAAAATATGCCATAATCAAAATTACTCCCCCTAAGCATATACACTATCACTTTTGTAGAAAATACAATGTATACTACTCCTTAACACAAATAACATGAAAGTATACATCAAAACATCAAAATTTATATACTTCTCCCCCTTTGCCAACAATGACAAAATTATTGCAGACTAACCCCTATTTCATTAGTATTCAAATAATAAGTGTTTATAACAGTAAAGAGTAAAACTTGTCAAAAAACTGATTTAAAGTACTGCAAAAATTGCTTCATGGATAAGGACCATGACTCAAGTAGGGATGTAGCTACCTCTTTCTCTATCTGCATCTGGGAGACCTATTCTTCCATGGCATCTATCATGCTCATTTCTTGAGTAACTGTTAGGGCATCAAGATTTAGATAGTATTTCTGAGGAATTTGCAGTCATGGCAGTAGGATCAGTTGAAGTTCCTGCAAATTACGTGTCTGGTTGCTTATCTCTACCTCTATTCTTGTAGACTAGATTTGAAGTCCATGAACAGTTTGACCATATGTGGAGGAGTCATAGGGCATCTTGAAGGTGCTAAGAAATGACTGCATATTAGTGTGCAGTTTGTCCTTCTGAGTGAGCACATCATCACAGAATAAATGAGGTTGATAAATCTTCTTGAGTAGTAGATTGCCCTCATTCATTGCATCTCTAATGTCCTTTTGTGCCTTCTGGAGATCAGACCGGAGCTCTGTTAACTTTCTCACCAAGGCAGTGTCCAAAGCCTTTTGATGTTCCTTCTTGGCATTTGCTTCTGCAACCTCTTCCAGGCTTTGCACCTGGTCTTCTACAACTGTCCATAGGAGCTTCAATTATGCAAGTGAGGAATCAGTACTGGGAAGGTTTATACCAAGTATCAAACTGGTAAGTGTTTCCATCACAGTTTGGATAACATCTTCCTCCTTTTTCCTCCTTAGAGCATCCAATCACTCTTGAGAAAGCTTAATGCTCTACAACAGCTCTGATTCATTTGCTGACTAGAGGTCAATAGGACTAGTAATGTCAGCCGGTTTAGCTTGACTACCAGTTGCCATTGGGGTCTCCACCTGTGTGCTCTTTGCTGCTGCATCCTTGTCCTTGGATTTTTTCTTATCTTCTTGAGCCTTCCTCTGCTCCTCTTCTTCTTTCTTTCTTTTCTCTTCTTCTTGTCTCTTCTCTTCATCTTTTCGCTTCTTCTCTTCTTCATCCTTCTTCTTCTCCTCTTCCTTCTTTCTCGTCTCCTCATCCTATTTCTTCTCTTCCTCTTGTCTCTTATTTTCCTCTTCTCTTCTCTCCTTCTCCTCTTCATTCTTTTCCTCTTCCTTCTTCTTCTTCTCTTCCTCTTGTTTCTTATTTTCCTATTCTCTTCTCTTCTTCTCCTCTTCTTTCTTTTCCTCTTCCTTCTTTTTCTTCTTCTTCTCTTCTTCTTTTCTCTTATCCTCTTCCTCTTTCCTCTTTTCCTCCTTTTGTCTCTTATTCTCTTCCTCTTTCCTCTTTTCCTCTTCTTTTCTCTTATCCTCTTTATCTACATGTTTCTTCTTTTCTGCTTCTTGTTGCTTCTTTTCTTCTTCTGCCTACTTCTCATGTCCTATTCCTTCTGATGGTGTACCCTGAGTAACATTTTCACCATCTAAGGCATCAACATCAATGGGGTCCATCTATTCTATGACTGGTTCTCCTTCACTGTCATATACTTCATCCAGTTTGCCAGTTTCTAGTTCTTGCTCATCTTTCCTATTGGCTTCAGCCACTTGATGCATCTTTAGAGCTTCTTGAGCATGAGTATGTGTATCTTTTATCACTTCATGAACCTTTCCTTCCAGTATCAAGAGTCTTCTTGTTCTCATGAAGAAGAGGCCTTTGTATTTATTCATAACTTCGAAAAGTTCTAAATTTGATACATCAAGAAAATATTGAGCAAATATTTCCTCCCTCGTTTCCTGTTCCTTTTCTATGGCAATGTGCCATTTGTTGTCTAAAGAATTATACAAAGAATCTGGTGTCTCAGATCTAATTTCTGAAGGCGACCGGTCATTAACACACAAATACTTAATGATTTCTTATTCAACTTCTTCCTTTTCATTATCATTGAAGTCATCAAAACAATCAATTAAATCATTCAGCAATTTTCTCCTAATATTCTTTATAGTTCTTTGACAATGTGTCAAAGGTTTGTAAGAAGAAATATCAATATTTATCGGTACAGATGTTATCGATTCATTCTTTGTCTTTTTCTTTGTTTTCCTAGTCTTCTTAGGCAGTTCTTCTGACACAGTTTCTTTTGAGTCCGGTGTATTTCTTTTCGTCTTCCACTTCCTCTCAAAGACTTTGGCAGGTGCAGCTTCCAGTTTCTTCTTAGCTGGTGACTGCTTGGTCACTTTGGGACTAGCTGTAGTAACCGGTGTCAATGTTGAAGGCACTACCTTTCCTTTCTTTTCTAAGGGTTCTTCAACCAGTGTAACCCTTTCCAAATAGGTGTTGCTTCTCTTTGCCTTAGGATCGAGGGGTGAGGTGATTAGGGTAGAAGCATACCCATCTAGCATATCATACATTACCTCATAGCCCATAGGCTCCACTTCTTCCTATTTGGGCTCAACGACCTCCATTATGCATTCATCCACTTTGATGGTGAAGCAGATGTCTTCCTCTTACTTTTTGACTATATCACCAGATATTCTTACCCTTTGGTTCATTTCGCATCTAAACTCATCAAAGTATTTGTTCAGCACTTTTGGATAGCTGGTTCCAACCACTTGTAGACTTTCCTTGATTTTCTTTGTCACCAGTTGGTCAGCAGACCACTGAATGTCACCTACTCCTAGAAAGTAGCCTTGGAAGTAAAGAACAACCCAGCCAGTAGTTGTCTGAACTTAAATCTCAGTGCATTGTCCTTTTTTATCAAATTAAGATTCAACAGAAGTTGTCTTTGCATACAAGTGCACAGATCAAACGATGCATCTTCCTTGATCATCCTGTAAGTAGCATTTACCACTGCAATAGAGACAGAATTAATTCTTCTAGCAGAGAACATCTGGTAACCTATCACCATGCAGGCATACTTGACTAGATCATCCTTGATTGAGTTGACGTCATTCCATGTGAGTCGCTCATTGAACGAGTGAGCTTGGACATTACAGTCTTACTGACCTTCCTCAGGGCTGGTACTTCCCCTGTGTTACAAAAACCGGTGACAACATGAATTGCTTCTGGTGTGATATCATGCATCCGCTCTAGGTACATCTTATCACCATGTACCCTACTTAGAAAAATGCGAATGTGATCATCCAAAAATTCTTCAATAAATTAAACTGCATTGTGAAGTTTCTTCTTTTCCAGAATGTTGAATTCTGGTTTAATCTTCTTATCCTTTCTACAGAACAAGATCAGTTGGGAATGGATCACAAGAGACCCTAGCTCTTCAATTTTGTAGTCTATGTAATCAGAAATGCCTTCTTCCACTATAACACTAGCAGGTACTTGAGACAGGGCATTGTATTTCGACTTTCATTGAATGAAGTCCATAGAATCAATGGGTGCACTAGAGCTATCATGTGATGCGGAAGCCATGATAAACGGAGAATTATAAAAAAAAATACCTTTGTAGATCAAAATTTAGGGCTTCAAAATTTGAACTTCGCCACACACTCCTTCAGTTACTGAAATACAGCTTTGTGTTCTACACTCCTTCAACACATGATAGCTTCATATTCTTCTCTAGGTATTTGATAAATTCCTTGAATCACAATGTAACTCACTTTTCTTCACTCTGCACTTGAAAACTTCTTTTCTCGAGAAAATGATAGTGATAAATGATTCTAAAATTCCTTTTAAATAGGTTCTCCACCTACCATAATAAATGCTCCACTATTAGGGCGTAAACCCTAATTTACCTTTTACCATTTCCGGTCTTTTGCCGACTGACAGGTATCTCATATCAGTTAAGGTCTTTTACCGGTGTCAACCAGGGGTTCAAGATATTTCACCGTTTACTCCCCCTAAGCTTTTTGTAGCTTAGTTTTCCGGTTCTGAAATTTCCACACTAGGTGCAGAAACTGGTTCTTCTTGCAACACTCCTAGTTTCTTTTTCCAAGTTTTGTTCATATCTGCTTGAACAGTTTCAATATCAATCTTTCCTTCCGAAGTGACTGGTATGTCATCCGATATGTTCTTTCTTGTTCTGCAGAATCTGGCAATGTGACCTGGTTTGTTGCAATGATAGCAGACCATTCCAGGTGCTCTCCATGGTCCATTATTCATGTTACCATTCTTTCTCCTGCATGTTGCAGTAGTGTGACCATGACAATGACAGATCAAATAGTTTGCTCTCCATCTGGTTGTCGCTTGATAGCCACCTCTTCTTGACTGATGATTAAAGGTATTAAACCGGTTGGGATTCTGGTTCACAAAAGGTTTCGGACCAACTCCTTGATTCCTCTGAGGATATCTTCCAGTGTTGTTCATAACAAACCTGCATTCAGATGCTCTATGCCCAAACTTGTTGCATGCATAACAATTACCATTGAACTTATTAGATCTAGGTACATTATTTATAAAGTAAGGAAAATTATTGTAGGCTTTGCTCCTACACACATTAGCAGTATGTCCTTCTTTAAGACAGTTAAAGCAAACAGGTTTGAACTTTTGCTTACCTTTACCTCTGAATGTTGGTTGCTTCTTTGATGCTTCAACATTTGCACCAGAGATCTCACCTTTCTCATGACCAGAGTAACCAAGTCCATCAATATTCTTGATAGGTTTGGCCAATTCAAGCTTTTTCTCTATCTTAACAGTACTCTTCTTGAACTTAGCAAGTATTTCCTTTGACTCAGAGAGTTCTTTGGAAATATCAGCATTTGTTTCCATCAAGTTTGCATTCTCGGAGATGGCTATGTTCAGTTCTCCTTGCATGTCTTTCTTTTCCACTTTGTTCGCATGGAGTTGAGCGGTTAGGGCACTGATTTCTTGTTTTAACTTGGAGATCTCATTATCTTTGTCTTTTACAAGATCTTCAACTTTCCTCTAGTTCTCAAGCTCTTGACACATTCGGATAGTTAGTCCTTCCAACTCCTTCCTTAGGTTGGAATTGGATTCATTCAGCTTTTCTACTTCTTGAATTAGGGCTTCCATGTCCGCTTCATCAAAGAAACTATTTTCAGTTAGCTCCATCAATTTTTCAGCATGTTCTCTCCTTTTTGCCTGAGAGGCCATATATTTGACCATAAGTTCATCAGAGGCTTGCTTAGACTGAGTGAGCCGATGAGTAAGTTCCCTCACAGTGTATTACCCCATATCTCTTTCCAAGTGGTTAAACTTATATAAAGGTTGGCTCTGATACCAATTGATGAATACTAAGAGGGGGGGTGAATTAGTATGCAAAAAATTACTACACTTAAACACTTTACTAGTCTAGCAGTAAACCGGTAAAACAGTTTAGCAAACAAACTAGTTAGCACAAATGCAAACCAAATAGCAAATAATGCATTCACCCACAGAAGCACAATCACCATAACACAAGAGATTTTGACATGGAAACCCAAACAGGAAAAACCACGGTGAGATGAAACTCATAAGTAACTATCTGCAGAATAGGAACCAAACCAGTTAAGGTCATACAATGTTCTTTAATAGAACAGATCCTATTAGGAATCTCAATCTTTATTAGGAGATAAGTCCGATTAAAGACTACCTTGCTAGAGGATTTTAGATCCACAGATGTGAACCACCTTGTTAGAGGATTTACAAAAGGCTTTTTGGGCCTACTCGATTAAGGGCTTCAGACTTGTTGAAGATGTGAGTAATCAACAAGTGAGTGATCTAGCAAATAGCACAGATTGCTTGGTTAGATCCTTGATAGCTCATTCCTAATGCATTCCAGCATTACTTCAGTCTTCAACACATTCATACTCTACCTTTTCTCATAGACATGAACTTCTCTTCTATAATCTCACTTACAAAAACTCATCAACCACCATAAACCCTAGCAACAACCTAAAACCCTAGACATGATGTCCTTATAAAGGAATCTGATTTCATGTCGGTCCAATAGGATTACAATACAATTTCCTAGGTTCAATGCATCTAGACATAATTGGTAACACGACACAAAAAGCACCACCAGAGTGTCGGCACCACAAAACAATTGGTGGATGGTAACTCGTCACAAAATGCTAGTTGGTAATTCATCACAGAGTATTACCGGTTCAAACAAAATACTGATTTAAGCAAAATATCGGTTGCCGATTTGAAAAAATGAAGACTGGGAAATATGAGTTGTGCCACTTCGTTCCTTCATACCGCTTGAGATCCTCGAACTGCTTGGGGTCTTCATACTGCTTTAGACTGGTAAACACTTTCTGTAAAACACCAATAGTCTAAAGACTATAATACATCATACTGGTTGGAACAAATACCGGTTGAGCTTTAACTCATACATACAAAAAGTGATCTCAAATCAAGTGTGTGTCCATCAATGAAAATCACAGCATCAATCATCAAAAATGCCAACAATCAAGTAGTATCATAGGGAGAAGCCTTGGGACCATGGGGCTACCAAAAATCTTGATAATAGTATGGGCTTTAAATCAAACCATGACCCCCAATTGTGTTCAATGCCTAACTTAGGCAAAAGGTCCTAAAGCCTTGAGTGGGAATTCCTTTGCCTCTTTACTTAGACCCCACCATACCTCCCCTTGGAGAATACTCATTAATTTTATAACAAAATAGTTCTCAAATACAAGGTAATTGGATTGCCTTGAATGCATATCTTAAATATATGTCCATTCTTGGAAAGGGAGGGGTTCACCCTTAACAACTGGTACAACTTTCAAATCAAAGTGCCAAACTTTAAGGCTCTTATAAAACAAAGTATGCTTAAGGATAGAGTAATACCTTAAATTCAAAAAAGATCCCTTATTCAAATCACAAAGGGCCTTGTGAAGTCTCTCGGGTAATAAACTTGCATAATCAAAGGGTCAATTTATATCTTTTCTCTAAATATCTATACACAAGATGAGCATCCAATTAGGGATCATTCTCTAAGAATCAACTCCACTAACCTGACACAAAGCATAATATGTGTCTTCAATGTATCCAGCAAACATATCAATATTATAAGGTGATATGTCCCTTGTAGTCAAGGCCTTCTCATCTCTCTTCAAATGTGTTGGCCTAAAGGCCATAATTTTTCCCCTACACAAGCTCTCATGTGTCTTGTATTCCTTCTCTAGTTCCTCTTCATTTATAAGCCAATCAATGTTTACATTTATCATAAAGACTTCTCCAATCACCTCCTTGGTAATTGCAACTAGTCTCCCTCTATCCTTGGCCACAATCTCCTTCACATATGGCCTATAACTATGAGAAATCTCAACAACAAGATCAACATTCACAAAGACATTTGGAACCAGAAATCTTCCTAAGTTCAAACTCCAAATGTTGCACACAAGTACTCGGTCCTTCTTCTTATTGTTGTACCTTCTCTAGAGACTAAATCCCCAAGGATAAATTATGGGATCCCCACATATGCTTGTATAATCAATCAGGAATTCATCTAGCTTAGCACTAGGCTTGGCCCTCTTTTGAGTGTATGTTGAGCCTAGAAGTTGTGCAATGATCTCCTCTATTCCTCTTTCCTTGGCTAGAGGATTTGCCCATCTTCTGTAATTAGGGTTTTAGATAAATAGAAACAGACGACTACCAAGGTTTCAAACTCGACACTATAGAAAAGAATTCCTAAGAATATCTTGACTATACAAAACAATTTGAGAAAACAAAACTCGAAATAAGGCACAAAGACTACTAAATGAGAGTGAGTGTGATTATGTTGTGCAAAACCTAGGGTAAAACCCTAGTAGTTAATAATTCATATCATAAATGATATATAGATAGTAAGAGAATAATAGATCATTAAAAAATCAAAGAGGTGAAATGGATCAAAAATATGGTTTTAACAATGAATTTGGATCATTTACCGCAGACACGTATGTGTTACATTAGCACAAAGTAGTTGCTAATTTTCACATTTGAATGGTGCAATATAAATAGCTAATTCCCTCTCTTAGGCGATGGTGAATGAGAAAAAGACATGTAATTTTCCTTTTTTATATATAAAGTAATTACCGCTTAAAATGTTTTTCGGAGCTATCGAGTTAGGTCTGTCAAGAATCTTTCCTTAGTTGTGAAACTGTACGCTCGATCTCGACCATTGATCTCATTTGATGCAGACTCATTTTTCATTAGTGACACCATGGACCTTAATAAACCTAGAGGATCTGGTTAATACTCAAAGGGGGGTGAATTAGTATTAACAAAAACTAAAACTTTCAACACCAAAACAAACTTATCTCAGATCTGAAAACATTCAACACTTAAACCAAATCTTCATAACAGATTTGTGGGATTTTGCCAAGATCAAGGGCACAATGAAAAGCATAAAAAGAGACAATAGAATGACAAGAACAAACTGTATTCTCATCAATATGCAAATGATCAACTGGATTAACCAATACAATGAATATAGGCCTGCTTATATAGGCAAGGCCATATGGATGTATGAGCACACAAATATGACATGTGGCTCAATGAGAAACAAGGGTAGGTAGGAGAAATAATATAATATTCCACAAGAGGTGGATGACCCACTGAATGTGGAGTGTAACAGCAAAATAAAACCACAAAAGGTGGAATTTCTCCTACAAGCTCTATCCCTATGTGCCCACTTCCCTAAGTGTCTCAAATCCAAACTACGAAGAGATGCATTATCCTAAGTTAACTTAAGTAAGTGTAATAACATCCAAAATGAATATTTATTTACACCAACACCCCCCCTTAAGTGCAACTTAGGGGAATGAAGACTCAAGTCAACAATGCAAGATGGGTCTCGGCTACTAGGCCATGATAGGTACCCATGTACAATATGCAAATGCAAGCAAAACTATGCAATGCAATCTCTCACAAACAAAGAAAGGGAGAAAACCCAGTGGGAAAAAAATCCCCCCCAAAAGAGAGATGAATGTACAAAAGATTCTCAAAGAAGAAGGACAAAACATCAAAGATGAAAAAGTCCCCCCCATAAGAGAGGAAGGAGAAGTCAGCTGACCCCCCCCAATGACACATCCCACACCCCCAAGAGAGCTCGCAACTGCTGGAACTTACTCTAGATGAAAGGTTTGGTGAATATGTCAGCAACCTGCTTTGTTGTAGGACAATACTGCAAATCAATGACCTGCTCCTAGATGAGCTATCGGATATAGTGCATATGAATCTTGATGTGTTTGGTCCGCTGGTGCTGGACCGGGTTCTTCGAGATCGCAATAGCACTCTAATTGTCACAATGTAGAACTGTCAACCATGGAGTGGTGAATCCAAACTCTGTGAGGATTTGCTGGAGCCAAATGGTCTCAGTCTCTGCGTTAACAGCGCCTCGATACTCAACCTCAATCGAAGAGAGAGCAATAGCATGTTGCTTCTTGCTCTTCCAACAAATGGGGCCTGAACCAAGGTGAAAACTATAACCAGAAGTAGACTTACAATCATCAAGATCGCCAGCCCAATCGGAGTCTGTGTAACAACCAAGCGAAGTCCTGTGCCTGCTGCACGGTGAATCCCATAGTGATGTGTACCCTAGATGTAATGAAGGATGCATTTGGCAGCTTTCTAATGAAGCTCATGTGGTTCCTGCATGAAGCAGGAAACCATGCCAACTGCAAATGAAATATCAAGGCATGTATGAGTCAAGTAGATGAGACTACCCACAAGTTGACAATACAAAGTTGCATCAACTAGTGGAGAAGAACACTGAGCCTCAAGCTTGACTCCTAAAAGAAAGGGAGTTGGGGCAGGCTTACAATCAGCCATATGAAACCGTGCAAGTAGATCAAGAGCATACTTGGGCTGTGATAGTGTAATCCTGGAAGTTGATTTTGAAATCTCTATCCCGAGAAAGTAGTGCAAAAGACCCAAGTCAGTCATAGCAAATCTATCATGCAAAGCAGATTTGACCCTACTAATGATGGATGAAGTACTCCCTATAATGATCAAGTCATCAACATAGAGCACAAGTATCAAGTGAGAGTCATCTTGTCGGAAAATGTAGACATTTGGATCAGAATGACACCTGGTGAACCCTGCAGAGAGAAGAAAGGAATCCATCTTGGCATACCAAGCCCTAGGGGCCTGCTTAAGGCCATAGAGAGATTTCCTTAGTCTACAAACCAAGGAAGTATCCTGGATGAAACCCTATGGCTGCTCCATATAAATCTCCTCAACAAGATCACCATGAAAAAAAGCACTCTTCACATCCATCTGATGTACAACCCAACCATGAGCTACAGCAATAGCAAGTGTCAAACGAATAGAGTTCATCTTGGCTATGGGTGCAAAGGTCTTAGTATAGTCAACACCTACAACCTGGGAGAAATCTTTCACAACAAGTCGAGCCTTATACTTATCCACACTACCATCCGCTGCAAACTTGGTCTGATAGATCCACTTACATCGAACCATCTTTCTCCCCTTAGGGAGATGGACTAAATCCCATCTGTTGTTCCTCATCAAGGAACTATATTCTTCCTCCATAGCTTGGTCCCACTCAAGAACCCCTGATGCTTCCTTGAATGTCTATGGATCGGAAGCGGTAGCAACGAATGCATGTGGAAGATCCTAATGTTGTGATCGAGTTCTCTGTGTATCGAAAGGATCCCCAACAAGAGAACCCACGGACTCAAGTGTCTGTCGAGCCCGACGAGGTCTAGGTGGAGGTGGAGAACGAGGCTCCTCAACTGCAAGTGGACCCTATGGAGGTGTAACCCTGCGAGTTGGAGTTGAAGGAGTCTCATCATCTGAATCACTAACATCACTATCCATAATGGAGGAAGGTAGAGGAGGGAGAGAGGCTAAGCTAGGGGATTTTTCCTCAAAGTGAACACTCCTCTCAATGAACACCTCATGTGTCTCTGGATCCATCAATCTGTATGCCTTAACACCCTCAGGATATCCAACAAATATGCAAGGCCGACTCTAAGGTTTCAATGCCTTGCATTTCTATGGAGGTATGCGAGCCCATGCTGGACACCCAAAGACTCTGAAATGTCTCACAATCAGTTTCCTACCAGCCCAAGCTTCAAAAGGAGTAATACCTTGCAAAGCTTTGTGAGGAACCTGATTCTGGATGTGTGTGGCACAACTGATAGCCTCTGCCCAAAAAGCGGGATCAAGAGAATGTGCATGTATCATACAGCTAGCCATTTCTTTGAGAGTTCTATTCTTGCGTTCTGCAACCCCGTTCTGCTGTGGAGTGTATGTGATAGAATGTTGAAGATCAATCCCCTCAAATGTACAAAAATCCTCAAGTCTCGTTCACATATTCCCTTCCATTATCTGTGCAAAGAATCTTGACCACTTTCCCTGATTGCTTCTCCACACGAGTCTTGAAGTCTTGAAATCTGTCAAATACTTCACTCTTATGAATAAGAAAGTAGACCCAAGTGAAGCGGGAGTAGTCATCAACGAAGGTGAGAATATAGCAGGCCTTACTAAATGAAGGTGTTGGAAATGGACCTGCTACATCGTTGTGAACAAGTTGAAGAACTTCCAAAGCTCTCCAAGCTTTCCCCTTATCAAACTTCTCCTCGGGATGCTTGCCCATGGAACAACCTGAACATACACCCTCTAAAAAACTGATTCAAGGTAGACCTGTGACCATGTCTTTAGTGCTTAGCTGCTGAAGATAGCAGTAGTTGAGGTGACCAAACCGCTCATGCCATAGCTTACTTTCTAAATTTGAATGAGTAAGCAAGGCCCTAGAAGGTGAACTTGGCACAAAGTGGGAGAATGAATAAAGCCTTGAGTTGTCATTGACTTGTCCCACTACTACCAAGGCATCATCATCAAGTTCCTTTACCACAACTGAATCTGGTGTATACTCAACCTTTTTCCCATTCCCATAGTGAGTGATTTGGTAGATGGAGAGAAGGTTGGTAGACAAGTTAGGAACATAGAGAATATTCTCAAATATGCCATCATCCATGTCAACTGAACCTTTCCCTTCAACCTCTACTTGTGTGTCATCACCTATGTAAATGTGGGGTACCTTAGATGGCTCCAATGAAGAAAACTGCTCCTTTGTAGAACCCATGTGATATGAGGCACCCGAGTCAAGTATCCATTGTTGTGAAGAACCTGTTGTAGCCACAAATGCTTGCCCTTTTCCCTTAGACTGTGAGGAAGAGGAAGGAGATGAATCCTTCTTTGTGTAGGTGGATGGCAAGCTGATGTTGTTTTTCTTGAGAAGATTAGTTAACTCATCAACTTGCTTTGCGTGGCATCGATGCTCATCATGACCATACTTCTTGCAATATGCACAAGTTGGTTTATCCTTCTTAGGTGGTGTCCCCTTCTTGGAAGAGGATGAAAAATTGCCTTGTGATGGAGAGGATGATTGTCCTTTTTCCTGGTGTGGCTTAGACTTAGATTGCTTCTTCTTCTTGTTGGAATCTTTACCTTGACTTCCTTGATTCCCTTGATTAGCCACCAAAGCCTTGGACTTTGAAGACTTGAGAAACCCCATGTTCAACAACTTAGATTGTTCTAATATTAACATTTATGTGAAAGCATCAAATGAAGGCATAACATAAGAACTCCCCACTGTCAAATGATGAGTTGGGAAGCTAGACACAAATGCTGCATATTCTGGTGCAAGCTTGTCCAACAAGTTGAATATCAACTGAGCATATTTTTTGTCAATTCCACAATCCTTAAGCTTTGCTCTTAGCTCATTTGCTTTGGTGACATAATCTTGGATTGTATCAAAACTCTTGGGATCCAAGTTGGTGAGCTCATTGTCAATCTGATAGCCTCTGATTTCATCAACTTGACCATACAATTTCTGAAACATATCCCAAGCCTCTTTGATTGTTTTACACTTCTCAATGTGAAAAATGAGGTCATCTGATACATACTTGCGCAAAGTTCCAAGAGCCATGCAATTCTTTGTGAGCCATTCTAATTGACCATTTGGATCAGCCTTAGGATCAAGTGGCGTTGTTATTGTTCCATCTATGTAATGTGTGAGACCCTTTTCCATTAATTTACTCCATACTTTAATTTTCCATGATGCATAATTATGTGGAGTTAAAGGTGGAAATTTATTAAGACTCATTGCAACAAAAATGGAAAGAGCACAAAGAGAGGCACAATCACACATGACACCCCCCCAAATTCACTTAATCAAAGAACCCCCCCAAAAGTGATGATTTTGGCACTTTATAATTAGTGCGTATACAATGGGCCACTTGCAAAAGATGGCAAAGTGGACTTTTGATTACAATTTTACAACTGCCTCAATAAGGCCAAAAGAGACTCAAACTAATAATGCAAGAGATCTAACTAAGATCCAAGCAATTTACAAGTACCTAATAGGCCAAATAAGACCAATATCTAAAAGTACAATTTCCACTCAAAATCTCTAAAATCTGATCATAGATTATGAAAGTAGACAAAAAAATATGCACTTTCAAAAAAAATGGCACTTGAAAAGGAGGTCGTATGAGCTCAAACGAGGCCTTTGAAGTTGCAGAATTGAGGATTGGACAGGTACAGCTGAGAGAATCCAAAAATTCTAAAAAACCTGTGCACCAAAATCAGAAAATAACCACACCACTATGAAGATCACAAAATTTTAGCCCATTTAAAAAAAAATTGCACCAAAAAAGGAGCAAAAATGAGCAAGATATGGCCTTTCAAAGTTGGACTGCAAAACTGAAAAGCCCAATGGAGAGGGGTCAAAAAAATTTCAAAAAGCTGCTGATGTTAGCAATTCACTATCTTAAATTTGATGGTCATGTGACCGTCGCGAGAACTTCACCTCCCTGCTGACTGGGCGTCCATACTGTACGGACTACTGACTGGGCAGGTGACTGTGCTGTCGTACGGATGCTGACATGGCACTGTGTAGGTGTACGGTTTTGACCGCAGGCCAGTGGCCGCTTGCCACATGCCAGATGCGGGTCCATTGGTTTAGTGATGCTAGCGGGCCGGTAGTGGAAGTGAGGCAGCTGGCGGGACCTGCTCGGGCGGCAGCGGGGCAAGCGGTCGCTGGGCGGCGGGAAGGAAGCGGCCGGCGGAAGGCGGAGACCAGCAAGAGGCAGCTAGTGAGACCTGCTCGGGTGGCGGTGGCGGCAGGTGACGTGGACCTGCGGTGGCGGGCGACGTGGTACCCGCTACGGTAGTGTCTACAGCGTGACCTGCAACACACATACTGCGGGGCGGGTCTGCGGACCCCCAAAAAATACTTTTTTTTTTTTTTTTAATTCTTTTTAATTTTTTGATCGCTTTTTTTGATTTTCGAATTTTTTTTTGAAATCCATACAATAATTGCCAAAATGGGGAAAAAAAAATTCTCACCAAAATAGGTTGACTTTATAGTCAAAATTTATGGAAACGGCCTCTCGGATTCAACGGTGATGTCCAAATCGCTGTATGACACCCCAAAAAAATGAAGATCCCCAAGTCCGAAAATAGAAGCCTTCCACAATGTCTCCAAAAACCAATCAATGAAGCCCCAATAGCTCTGATACCATGTAGGATTTTGCCAAGATCAAGGGCACAATGAAAAGCATAAAAAGAGACAATAGAATGACAAGATCAAACTGTATTCTCATCAATATGTAAATGATCAACTGGATTAACCAATACAATGAATATAGGCCTGCTTATATAGGCAAGGCCATATGGATGTATGAGCACACAAATATGACATGTGGCTCAATGAGAAACAAGGGTAGGTAAGAAATATTAAGGGTAGGTAGAAGAAATAATATAATATTCCACAAGACATGGATGACCCACCGAATGTGGAGTGTAACAGCAAAATAAAACCACAAAAGGTGGAATTTCTCCTACAAGCTCTATCCCTATGTGCACACTTCCCTAAGTGTCTCAAATCCAAACTACGAAGAGATGCATTATCCTAAGTTAACTTAAGTAAGTGTAATAATATCCAAAATGAATATTTATTTACACCAACAAGATTTCCTTATTAAATCTAGATAATCATTTCCTCTTAAGAAAACTTATTAATCAAATTAGCCATCAATTCAGTATCAGATCAACAAACATAGTTACTGTAAAGCGGAAAAATTAAACCCTAGTTGTTCTCCCCTTCCCGACTCCAAGGAGAGAGAAGGGAGATTCACTAGGGTTGATGGTTTTCACTTAGGAGGGACTTTACATTCAAAAGAGGGGTTGAAACCCACAAGATCCAATCCCACGCAATGCAAGATTGGATTCTAAATGAGTTTCAAGGGTTGTGATAGCAAGGCTACCCTCTTTTGTAAAGAATGTAGATAGAATGATCAAGCTAGGAATACATAGAAAGTGAGAAAGATTCGCTTATAAACTGAGATAGGGATATAGGATGAAGCTGCGGACCTAGAATTAGCAGTAAAATGTCGAGACGGCGCTGTCCTGCAAATTTGAGCAAAAGTTGACAGGACGATGGTGCCCGGCGTGCACACGGTCCTCCGAAAAATCCGCGAAACGAAGGGAGATTTGTTCGTCTCTGCACAAGGATTCCAGATCTTCAATTTCAGCTACGTACCTGCAACCTACACACAGAAAAGCGAAGATGATTGGGGGGTTAGGGATTAGGGGTTTGCCCTTAGGTCAAACCCCGGTTCTGGAATTAACCAAGAAATGAGAAATGTTGTAAATGTAAATGACTGTAATGTAAAACAAGTACTAGTACCTTATTGTAAGGATGTTTGTATCCTTATATGCGAAGGTATAGATGTTGTTGTTTGTTGTATGTTGTATGTTGTAGAATGTGATCTCCTCTTCAATGGTTGAATCCTTGTCTTGAATGCAACACTTAGCCTTGAATGGAGACTTAGAATGATCAATTGCTTGAAGGAATGTTTGAATGCTTGAATGCTTGAATGTTTGAGTATCGTTTCCATGCCTTTTTTGCCTCTTTTTCTCATACCAAAATGAGAGAGGAAAAGTAGTTTATATACTTGCCAATTAGGGTTGATAGACTGATTTTCCTGACCTTAGGCCGACCAGGAAATGTTATTTTCCAATTTGCAAACAAAAAGACCCGAAGTCCCATAGGAGACCGGGCCCAAAATAGGGCCAGGGACCAGGGCACTGGGCGCCATGGTCCTGGGGGACCAGGGCGCTGGGCACCATGGTCCTGAAGGACCAGGGCACTGGGCGCTCTAGTCCCACCTCCCGGGACAGCAGGGTGCAAGGAGGGATCAGGCAGGGTGCTGGAAAAATGCAGTTTTTGGTGTCATAAATAGGTTTCGGGGTCTCCATTCAGGTTCAATGTTGCGTCGCCATCATGAAGACCCAAATGCGGTCGAAATTGCAAGTGTCACAATTTTAGGATGCTACATTTAGCCCCCACTTTAGCGGGAGTATAAGCATATGCTCATACTTCCGGTAAAGTACAAGGAAACAACATTGAAAAACTTTCACCACGTCAAGGAGGCAAGATACACCAAGCCCCCAGTGGACTAAGGATCTTACGACTTCGATTGACAAAGTAAAAGGGAAGATCACGAGGGAGAACCAAGACTATCAGTAGTAAGGTTCCCTCACTATGAGTCATGCAAAAAAGATATCAAAAATTTTCAAGGCAAAGCTAAATTTGTCAAGAAATTTTCAAGTATCTTGAAAAGATATGAACGGGACGTATGCCCCCCTATGTTAAAGCGATCGCACACGCCTCATCGGGGGTGATTGCTTTAAGGTAGTGATACATATAAGAAATGAGAAGGAGCACGTTATCACAAGGATTTAGCCCCCAAGTGTGAGATAAGCCCAAGGATAATAGACACAAAACACAAAGCACCAGGTGACTTCACTTTCCTCGGGGTCAGTATGTTGTATGATAATTCATGTATATCATATGTATGTATGCATAATTGTTCTTCATTCCCCAATCAAGGAAGGTCACCTAGAAGAAGGGAACACATGTGTCTTTTGAGTCAACATGAGAGAGACCAAAGAGATCTCAATGCTTTGCATCGTCCTCAAGTAGACAACACTAAGGACAACAAATAGAAGAATGAGAATAACATATAGAAGAAGTAACAAAAGAAAGAGAGGAGGAGAGAATCTGCTATGCTAATGAACTAGTCTAGCACGTCATCTACCCCCCAATCTTGCTGATCAATGTTTCAAGAAGGTAGGGAACACACTAGAGGAGGAACATCCAACACAGCAGATGGAGCTATCACAAGATCCAAAGAAGGGCTATGTTCATGTTCCAAGCCACGTTGTTCTTGTCTAGGAGCTACGATAAGTGCTTTAGAAAATTCATTAGATAAATGGTTATCAATATCAACAAGTTCATATTCACTATCAGAAGCAAGAGAAGTAACATTTTCATCATGAATAACATTTTCATCTATATCATCATCAAGATTTATAAAAATAGGATCTTTAACTCGCACAGGATCAAGACCATCATGCATCTTATGTTTAGGAGATTTTGACTCAATTTCCGGCTGAGGAGAAAATGGAATAATGCTTGTTGAAGGTGTTTTTGGGGATTGCAAAGTTTGAGAAGTAGCTGCCTGAGCTCTAAGACGACGCTTTCGTTGACGTTCACATGCAGAACGATTTCGTCTAGTCTTAGTAGGAAGTTGCGAAGATTGAGGAGGAGGAATGTTCTCATCCTTATCACTTGGGTGTTTAGGTTGTGGTCTCTTAGGTTGAATAATAGGAGAAGAGGAAGGTCTCTTCTCTCCATAAGAGGAAGGAGGAGGAACTGCTCCATATAAGGGAGGAATATTTCGTTTAGGAAGGAGACCAAGTCCATCATGACGAGGAGGGATAGGTCTACTTTTGGGAAGTTTATTAGATATAGGCATAGTCACATCCATAGGGATGGGTTGGGAATCTTCTTGAGGAAAGACATTAGTTTTATCTTTCAAAGAAAGAACTTCCTTCTCAAGAATGATAGGAATGTCAAGTTTGGGTGTTCTAGGTTCACTTAGAGATAGGATCATATCTTTTTTCCACTTTTGATAAGATTTGAAAAGATGATCACTTCGCGGAGGAAGAGATTGGAATTGTTTAGGCCAAAAATAATCAATAGGAACGCTAGAAGTTCTTTCGGCTAGTTTAAAGAGACTATGATTGATAGTAACAACTTCACCATTATGGGGAAATTTCAAACACTTGTGAATAGGAGAAGCAATAGCTTTCATGGAAGATAACCAAGGATAGCCTAGCTTCACACAAAATTGTTCGGATGATGGAATAATAGCAAAGTCCACATCAAGGGATTTGTTATGGACCTCAATAGGTAATGTAATAGAACCAATTGCAGGAGAAGAAAATGCATCAAATAGTTTCACAACCACATTTGTTTCATCATAGATCACTTGATTCAATCGCAAAGTAAAAAGAAATTCTTCAGTAATGACATTAACCATGCAAGAAGGATCAATAAGCACTCCACGGCAAGGTGTATTTTTGACTTTTGCAACTATATATAAAGGACCATCAGGTGCCCTGATAGTTTTGCTAGAATCAAAGGTGATGGAAAGTTCTTTAGGGATTTTCTGCTGCTCCACAAAGTTAACGACATTTGGAGTCACAGACACAAGATCATCAGGTGAGACAGAGGAATCAGTAGTATCAATCGCATTAGAGGTATGAGAAGGTAATGGATCAGTAAAAATCTGAAGATTTTGGTTAGGAGGAGCTATAGATGTGTTGCCTTTATCATTCACACCAGAAACAGAGATAGTATTATTATCAATCAAATCTTGAATTTTACCCTTTAAAGCAAAACATTTTTCAGTATCATGCCCAGGTTGACGATGAAATTGACAAAAAGATTTGTTATCAAAATAGGGTGAATTAATCTTTGCAGGATCTATTTGCCTTATAGGAGGAAGAGTAAGCACATTTTGTTCCAATAACTTATTCATAATACTATGCAATGATTCATTCAAAGGAGTAAACTTTCTTTCTTTCTTGAAAAACTTAGAAATAGGAGGCACACCTGATGCTGCATTCACATTGTTGTTGATGATGTTTTCATTGAATTTAATGGACTCTCTGTTTGGTTTAAACTTCCCAAATGGTTGTTGACTACTATCACCCTTATCACTCAGAGCCATAGGATGTGATTGTTCCATTTGACTCACAGTCAGTTGATAATTGTGAAGAGTTGCACACAACTGTTGGAAAGAAGTAAACTCAGAAAACAGGAGTTTGTCTTGAATATCTTTTTGTAAATTAGAAATAAAGATTCTTTGAATATCATTGTCAGGCACTGGAAAAGAAATTTGAGCATACAAATGCTTATATCTACCAATGAAATCAGTCACTTTTTCTTTAACACCTTGTTTACAATACATTAAATCAATCAAAGTAACTTTAGGACTTATATTGTTTTGAAATTGTTGAATGAAAGCATTTGCAAGTTGTTCGAAAGAAGAAATAGAATAGGAAGGCAACGAGAAATACCATTGTAGGGCTTTATCTCTTAATGTTCTAGTAAACAGTTTTGCAAGCAACCTTTGGTCATAAGCAAAATCAGTACATATTGTTTGAAAGGTCTTAACATGTGTTAGAGGATCACCCTTACCGTTATAAAGCTCCAAATGCGGAATTTCAACATGTTTAGGGGGAATAGCTCGAACAATGTCAAGAGAAAGTGGGCTCACAACATCAAATGTGGGCACACTAAACTTAGATTGATTCATAGAGGCAATTTGTTGCTGTAAAGAAGAGACAGTTTGTGCAAGATTATTAATGGTCGCTTCAGTCGAAGAGTTCATATTAGATGTGTTAGATTGTGATGGAGGTGTTATGTTATTGAAAGAAGGTAGAGAGTAAGGTGGTGGGACACTATGATAGTTAGTCATAGGAGATGATTGGAAAGGAGGAACACTACAAGGAGGAATGGAATGGTTAAATGAATTGCCCCCTTGCATCATGTTCATTTGTGGAGATGTAATAGGAACACTTATTGAAGGAATGAATGAAGAAGTCGGATTGAATGAAGGAAGAGGGTTGATTGAAGAAGAGGGATTGCCCCCATGACTAGTGATCATAGGAGGAATGTCTTGTATTGAATTAGTCATTATGTGTGATGTAAAAGTAGGTATACTAGCAATAGAAGTCGTCAAAGGAATAGAATGATTGTCTTGAGTAGGAGGTTGTGTATAACCTAAGGTTTCGGCACAACTTTTCATAGGCATCACATTTGAATCCACAATGTGTGCAATACCACGCAAAATATCAATTCCATTCTTATCACTTTGAAGCATACATTTTAGTCCCTCAATTAAAGGAAGAGCCTCACTATCAGGGTATTCTTGAGACATCCATTGTCGAAAATCGTCAAATTGGTTATCCAATTTCGAAAGTTGTTCTACAGAAACCTCATGGAGAGCTTCTTCATCATTAGGAGGATTAGAGGAATTACCCATGTCCTCGTTAAAAAGGCCATTCAAATTAGGTTCCATCTCCTCAGTAATTAAACCTTGGAAGGACTTAATTCTAAGGCTTCGTCTAACGGGAATAGTGTAAGTAGGACTTATTGTTGTAAAACTCATGCACTAAAGAAAGAGAGAAGATTTTGAATTTTAGAGGTAGCAAATTTCAGTAAAACCAGCCAATCTTCTAGATTTAAGCTGTTAAATACAATCAGAACAATCTCCCGAAATTTCGGAAAAAATGTCCGAGACCGTGGCGCTCGGGGTGCACACGGTCCTCGCAACTTTTTTCGAAATTTGCAGTGATGAAAATTATGATGATTTTACAGCTAACCTGAAAAAATTGAGTGATTTTACGATCTGTAGATAGGCCAAATTAAAGTTGCAATCTCAAAATTGAACCCTACCAAGATTGTCGAAAAATGCAAAATTTGAATTTTGAAAAAGAGAGGGAAACTGAAATTTTGAATTTTATGATTTTAGAGGGAATGTTAAGAGCAATGCAAGTTTTGAAAATTAACAATTGACTCAATTTCATGCAAAATTCAATTTTGAAAGCGGAAATCAAATTTGTTGTAATGAAGCACTTAATTTCAAAAGTCACAAATTGCAAAAATTTGAATAAAGCACTGAAATTTCGAATGAATGATAACACACTTTTCAGATTTAAGACTGTAAGAAACACAATTTTGACACAAATTTCAATTTCAACAATTTTTGAATGATTAGAAGCCTCAATCCAAGCAATCGCTAGACCAACTTTGACTGTAATTTTGAAGGTGTTAGAATTGATAAAATCAGCCAAAATTTTGGATTTTAGCAGAAAAATACAGTAAGATCTAGCTCTCGAAATTTCAGAAAAAATGTCGGGGACGATGGCGCTCGGAGTGCACACGGTCCTCGCAACTTTTTTCCAAATTTTCAGGGATGAAAGATATTATGATTTTATTGCGGAATCCAAAGTTACAGCTGATTTGGAGATGTTTTGATCAGTGAAATTGTCGGACAAAGGTTGAATCAAGAGGGTTTCAAAAATTAGGGTTTTGACACTTAACCACTTAATTAAAGCACAAATATGAATTGATAATTTGTAATAGAAGGGCAGATCTGAAACAAGCATTAACAATTAAACATTTCACAAGTTTAAATACTTAAAAAGAAAATTTAGGGTTTTTATGCAATTAACCTCTAAAATTTTGCAAAAGATCAAACATGGAAATGTAATTAGGAAAGAAAAATTTTCAGATCTAACCATGAATAATCAGAAAGGATGTTCACGTCGGGTTCACCAAAATGTAAAGCGGAAAAATCGAACCCTAGTTGTTCTCCCCTCCCCGACTCCAAGGAGAGAGAAGGGAGATTCACTAGGGTTGATGGTTTTCACTTAGGAGGGACTTTACATTCAAAAGAGGGGTTGAAACCCACAAGATCCAATCCCACGCAATGCAAGATTGGATTCTAAATGAGTTTCAAGGGTTGTGATAGCAAGGCTACCCTCTTTTGTAAAGAATGTAGATAGAATGATCAAGCTAGGAATACATAGAAAGTGAGAAAGATTCGCTTATAAACTGAGATAGGGATATAGGATGAAGCTGCAGACCTAGAATTAGCAGTAAAATGTTGAGACGGTGTTGTCCTGCAAATTTGAGCAAAAGTTGACAGGACGATGGCGCCCGGCGTGCACACGGTCCTCCGAAAAATCCGCGAAATGAAGGGAGATCTGTTCGTCTCTGCACAAGGATTCCAGATCTTCAATTTCAGTTGCGTACCTGCAACCTACACACAGAAAAGAGAAGATGATTGGGGGGTTAGGGATTAGGGGTTTGCCCTTAGGTCAAACCCCGGTTTTGGAATTAACCAAGAAATGAGAAATGATGTAAATGTAAATGACTGTAATGTAAAACAAGTACTAGTACCTTATTGTAAGGATGTTTGTATCCTTATATGCGAAGGTATAGATGTTGTTGTTTGTTGTATGTTGTATGTTGTAGCATGTGATCTCCTCTTCAATGGTTGAATCCTTGTCTTGAATGCAACACTTAGCCTTGCATGGAGACTTAGAATGATCAATTGCTTGAAGGAATGTTTGAATGCTTGAATGCTTGAATGCTTGAATGTTTGAGTATCGTTTCCATGCCTTTTTTGCCTCTTTTTCTCATACCAAAATGAGAGAGGAAAAGTAGTTTATATACTTGCCAATTACTGATTTTCCCGACCTTAGGCCGACCAGGAAATGTTATTTTCCAATTTGCAAACAAAAAGACCCGAAGTCCCATAGGAGACCGGGCCCAAAATAGGGCCAGGGACCAGGGCACTGGGCACCATGGTCCTGGGGGACCAGGGCGCTGGGCGCTCTGGTCCCACCTCCCGGGACAGCAGGGTGCAAGGAGGGATCAGGCAGGGTGCTGGAAAAATGCAGTTTTTGGTGTCATAAACGGGTTTCGAGGTCTCCATTCAGGTTCTGTGTTGCGTCGCCATCGTGAAGACCCAAATGCGGTCAAAATTGCAAGTGTCACAATTTTAGGACGCTACAGTTACCAACTTATTAACTGATCAGAATGCTTCATCAATCATATAATCATCAATACCAATAACCACTTTAAGATCTTTGATAAACAAACATAAATTGTCTTTACCGGTTATCAGAAATAAAAAATTAACATCACAATAAAAGCATACCACACATGAACACCATATTTTTCACATCGAAACCCAAATAGGGAATAACCACGGTGGGAATTGGTACCCACAAATATTTTGCACTCTTTCGTAATGCACCCTGTTAGGTTCCAAGCCCGGTTAGAAGTTGTTAGATACTTGATCAGTCCCAAAGACACTGAGAGGGGGGGGTGAATCAGTGTCTAACCGGTAAACAAAATATTTGAACTTTTTTTCAACTTTATAACCCAAATTAATATATCGGTAAACAAGTAATAATGCAATGAAGAGAAACAAAAGTATAACCATCAATGCACACCATAACATAGATATTTTTGGTGAGGAAACCCAATAGGGGAAAAACCTTGGTGGGATTTGTGACCCACAATATTTACTCATTGGCCAATATGATTAAATATTACTTATACAATAGGGGCTTGCACATGCAGGAAGGCCAACAGCCTAGAGCTCACTGCTCAGTACAAAAATGGAGTCCCACTGACTACAAAATTGGATGATTAAATCCAATGAAAATGTCCTTCTCAAAATAGCATCTACAATGTTGTATTCAGTACCGGTTTAAGCTCTGTCAGATACCTCTGCCATAAACCTTTCTTCTCTCTGCTCTGCTCTTATTCTCTCATTAAATAATTACATCATAATGCACATACAATTATTCACTCTCATATACCACTTACATTCATTACCTATATACTTTTCTTACTTACAAAATGAGCTACAAGATCTCATACATATATGAGTCTTTACAATACATCATGTCAGCTATACAATATAATTACAATACAAAACAATATCATTTCCATGTCGTCTTAGAGTGTCGGAGTGATCTACTATCGGTGTAGACTGGATGCCGGTGTGAATAAACCTGTAGTGTCTTTCGGTGTTGGTAGATTATGTTTGTTGCCGGTATAACCTATGAGCCATATTACCATTTGGTTGCCATCAATGACAACATCAACCATTCTCCTCTGAGTGTATAATGCCAACAATCTCCCCCTTTGGCATTGATGGCAATACTCATGAGAAAAGTCCAAAAACTAATATCCAAAAATTGAGTGTGCTCTTCCTGAGCAAATGATCTCATTCTGTACATTTTTCTCATACACCACTACTCCCCCTTTGACATCAATGACAAAGATGTCAAAAGAATCAAAGAATTCAAAATTTACCTAGAAACTTGTAACCGATTATGTACAATCTGAAAAATATCTGCCAAAACCAAGTTAAGACCTTTCAAAAACTTAGTATTGTCAGAAATTATGGTCTCAGTCTGTCGGATCATCCCGATTAGATAATGCATCTATTTCTCCGGTGATCTATTGCCTTGAATATATGCTTTAGATAGCTCATTCTGGTGTGTTAATAAGTTGTCCAATCTAGAACCAAGTTTGTTCTTCAACTCCCGGGTTTTTATTTTTAACCTTTCTTTCTCCCTTTCCAATTTCTCAATCTTTTCTTCATACGTTGTCATTTCCTGATCCAGAACTAAAGTAAGTTCCAAAGAACCTATCATATTATCAGCTATATCATCAATTTATTTTTGTGTCTTTCTCATTTCCTTATCAATATCCTCTGTTAAATGGTGAGGCTTACATGCTTCCTTGTGCAACTCTTTGTATTCCAAAATGGTGGAATTTAGTGCCGGTAAAAAAGAATCAATCTATCCAGTACATTCCTTAATTGTTTTGTCAAAGAATTCATCTTTCTCTTTATTCACCCTTTCCTTAACAGTCTCTTCATTAATTTAATCCATAGTTTGAATATTTGAAGCAATGAATTTGGACAATGCGTCCAATTTACTCACAGACCCAACAATGTGATCAACTTTACATGTCAGTGCAATCATTTGCAAAATTAGTAAAGTATCATCAATAGCCTTAAATGCTAAGGCATTGCATTTTGTGATCTTCTTTATTGAATCTAGCAGTACATCTGTAACATTTGTTGGTCTATAATCCATGGTAGAAGTGCTAGGCAAAGTGTTAGGTTTTGCAGTTGGTTTATTATCTTCTCTGGATGTTTGTAAATTAACCTTAACCACTTCTGCTATCTTTCTTCCATCATTGACCTCTTCTTTATTCAATGTTTCTTCCTTATTCTCACTTTAGTTTTCAACCCCACTGTCATCCTTACTGACTGTCGGTTTAGATATTCTCTGTTCATGTCCTATTCCAATTCTTGTATCTTCTTCTGCTACTACTTTTGCTTATGTCGGTATTTCAGTATTAGGCTGAGTAACATTAGGGATGGTTTTTGTTTCCTTAACTTCAGCTGGTATCTCAATATTCTGTTGAGAGTCAACAGTGTTGACCGGTGACTCATAGATATCAACATTTATAGTTTCAACTTTCTTTACCTTTGTAGTTTCCTTATCCAACACAATATTAAAGTCCTGAGTGTCTACATTCATAGTAAAAAGAATGTCTAACTCTAGATTAGTGTCATCTTTTGTTACTTCCTCTGCCTTCTCTTCTTGTTGACTATCAGTTTGTGTTGGTGCCTCTGTAGTTATTGTTGGGGTATCTTGTATCACTGGAGGAAGATTATCCTTGATCATGATATTAGGTATACTTCCAATTTTCCCTTTACCTTTATCTTTCTGACATACCTTAGCAAAATACTTATCCATTTTCTGTCTATCCTTCTCTTCTTTCTTCTCTCTCTCAACAAAAAATATATCCCACTTATCCGTTGTTTCATCTGCTATTTCTTTAACTCTGCCAACCATAAGACTAACCCGTCGGTGACCACTCACAAAAACTATTATATTTGCCTCGAATATTAGTTCATCAATTTCCTGCTTGGAATTGACAGGATGCACAACTAATAGAGATTCTACCTTTAATTTCTTGTCAAGCTCCATGATAGACATTCTCTTAGCCTCTAATCTTAAGCATAAATAATTAGGTGGATCATCTACAACTTCAATAAGAACTTTCTTGTATATATCAAGATATAAAATAATACTTTCCTCAATAGTATCCTTATCTGAATCCTTGAAAGAATGATAGAACTTATTTACATTACCAAGTTTCATATCTCTTCTTTGGAGTCACTTTCTTCTTCGGACTATTGGGCTCTCTTATAGCCTGTTGTTTCTTTCTCTATGTCCTTGACTTCTTGGGAGATGGAGCAGGTGTCAATGAGGGTTTTCTTTTCTTCCTATCTACTCTCTTGAATTCGGCTGCCTGATTAGTGTCAGAATCAGATGTAGTAGCCATAGGGGAAATGTGAGCTACCGGTTGTTGTTCTGATTGACTTTCTAACACACTAGCAGCAATACCGCCAAGATTCATCAATCCTTCTTTATCATCCTTTACCATCTTAGAAGCATCTTTCATTAGTTTCTCTCTTTTCTTCCTCTGCTTCATCATAGGAACACCACTTTCAATAGTTTCAGCATTACCAAATATTTCCTCTATTGGTTCCGATCGAGCATCTAAGAGTATTTTAGAATATGAATCTAAGATGTGAGAATCCACCTCATATCCCATTTCAGTAATCCAGACAGTTCTAGGTCTAACTGCCTCCATCCAAATTTCATCTCTTTTCACTACAAAGCATATACGTTTATCATATTTATCCACAATTCTTTGGGGAATCCTTGCCCTTTGTCTCATTTTAGCTTGGAAATTGTTGAAATAATATTTTACCAACTCATCAGCATCAGATCTCATTCTGGTAATTGAATCCTTTATCTATTTTCCAACAAGAATATCATAGGAAAAATCCTTATGTCCTATACCATGAATCTCTTTTGAAAAGTAAAGCATTAAACACACTATCAGACTTACAAATTTGAAGGTTCCTTTCTTATCATCTTTGATTTTGTGCAAATTCTCTAACAGTTCATCCTTTAACCATTCACAGATGTCAATTTTAGCATTATTTAATATCATCTCATGAGTACTGTGAATGCAGGAACTAGATACAGAATTCAACCTGTTAGTATGAGCAACTTTATATCCAATGACCATACTTTCAAATTTAACAATGTCATATTTTATATCATCGACCCTAAGTGACTTGTTGTCAAATGTAGCTCTAGTTAAGCTCATAACCTTTTTGTTAGGTATTTTCATCTTCTTGTTAGGCCTAGTGCCGGTGGATGGTAAGCCAGTAATAGCCCTTATAGCCTCTTTAGTGATCTTAAAAACTGAGTCCAACCACATAAATTCACCATGAACCCTGCTAAGAACATAGCGGACGGTTGCATCTAAGAATTCTGACATATGGAGGATATCAATGAAACCTAAGTCCTCAACTACCTTATGTTCCAATTTTACTATCCCATTCTTGTCAGTGATAACATTCATGTACATGTTCTTCAAATCTTCAGATCCTAAACTTTCTATGTTACAATGTATGTATGCCCTAGGATCTTCATCAAATGCAACTCCCTTTGGGATTCTAGAAATGCACCAATGGAGTCATCCAGTTTTGCTATCTTAGGAATGATTTTGAAAATGGGTCTACGTAATTTTATGTTCTCCACAATGGTAGGGTTTGCTATGAGTTCAGGAACGAGGGATGAGGAAGCCATTGTGAAAGATAAATACCTTTTAGTTGAGAAATCCTTGAATGCTCTAAAAAACCTTTTGCTTCTTCTCCTTTAGAATGCCTTTGCTCAATTTTTCTCTCTTCGAATGCTTGGATGCTTGGTAAGTAGAAATGAGAAGTTACAATGCCTTTATAACCAAAAATTAACTTACAACTGCAATAAATGCTTCACCAGTGAAGTGAAAACTCCACATATCTATTGGTAAAGAAAAATTAGAACTTCTTACCATCAACCGAGGGTACATGCATGATCTTCAATTAGTTGCCTTACCCCTAAGGATTATTCCTTAGTTGGATGAAGAATCTCCTGCCAGTGCAGGATTACTCTGTTCTATCGATGCAATGATAGATTCATCATTCCTTTGATCTCTCTTCCTAATCCATTTCTTAGAAAATTCTTGCTTGATTTTAGTCACCTTTTCTTTGCCTTTTTCATTAGATCATTTATTGTTTGTCGGTACACTCTTGCTTCTACAAAATTTTGCAATATGCCCAATCTTGTTACATGCATAACAAGTTACATTGTTTTTCTAAATATCTTTTCCATAATCTTGACCGGTTTGAGTTCTGCATTGATTAGATAAATGTCCAAATATACCACAAACATAGCATTTCACATTCATTCTACAATTGTCTGAGTTATGACCATTATTATTGCATTTGGAACATTGACCGGTGGGTAAGTTTGTATTTTGATTATTCCTAAATCTGCACTGATTTTGTAATGCCCCACCAGGAAACCCCGAAGGGATAAAGCTAAAACACACAAATGGAGTGCAACAATTTTTTTTTTAAATAAGACACAACATAAAGATACAATAAGATATCAAAGTACAGATTACATAGCAGAAGACATCAACTATCACCTAAAGAGTTTCCCAACGTGATTACTTAATTCCACATTTAACTTAACTTACACTAATTAATCCAATAAGTTGATTGTCTTAATAACGAGAAAATTCTTAAACAAGGATAATTTCTTTTAGCAAGACAAAATATAGATCACAAGATAAAGTTCATCCATTAAGGTTTATTCATACCCTTTGTCCATACTTTTCAATAAAATTTTAGTCATGCATCCAATTTAATAACACACTTGAATTTCATCATAAACTAACGAGATCTTTCCATGCATACTTAATTTCCTTAACAATTATAGAATACATTCTGCAAATCAACTACACTCTTTCATGAACCACATTACTACATAAAGAGATGATTGAACACATGCATTACAATTAATTTCATCTAATCCACTTACACATTCTATCAAAATTCCATCCATACATGCTAACACTAAAACATGAAACATAAGAACAAAAGCAACACATAACACCAAAATGATCTTGGAGTTCACCCCTAGAGAGCTACATCTTCGGGTCTGCTCAACTGCAAGACCCCTCTGATAATTAAATAAGTTTAGGGTACATAAGTTCAGCATCATTTACATTCCTGCCATCAAGGCAAATCATACCAATAAACAACCGACCACATCAGTCAATAATTACATAAATGATCCCTACAAAGAAACGGATCCAACTGAAAATATCAAAAGCTAATACAAGGTCCATTGCTCGACAATACTCTAACTAGAGACCTAACTTGCTATGGCCAACCACAAATCACCACTTGACACCCGCATAAAGGACAAGACCAGTTAAAACACCATCACAAGGCAACAACCAAACTAGAAACCGAAGACATAAACAAGTACCCCAAATCAACCAAACAACAGGGTTCAAACAAACATATCAAGGCCTTGCCATTACTTTAAACAAAAACGAATAAAGAAATTAAACTTGCATAGGCAATAACCAAAAAAGGACAATCTTCTTTCCTATTGGTTTAAACAATAAAAGTCGATCAAGTTTTCTAAATGATCTAAGTTTTCAAAATATATTAACAAAAAATCACCATAATGAGGAGAATACAATACCACAATTGCAATAGTCCATTTGTCTATGTCTCAATATAGAGGAAAAATATAAACTAACCATTTATTTTACTAAATGAAAATCTCATTAACTTACCAATTTTCCAAACAATACATTATTAAATTTCCAATAATTCCAATAGCATATCGTATAATATATTCCTGAATAAAATATTATTTAAAAATTATCAATTTAATAAATATATTTCATTTCAACAATTTTCCAAATAAAATAATATTTTATCTTTTTCCCAAAAAGATACTTCCTCAATAAAACAGATACCAAAATTAAATATTAATTATTATATATTTATTTATCCCCAAAAATATAAACAATTAATAATTTAATAATACACAATATTAACGAATTAAGTGTGTGTATATATATATATATATATAATCATGATTAACATATATATTAATTAATATTTAATAGAACAATTAAACATTTTAAAACCCACTTTAAATTTAATATGTTATAATATTTTTTTTTATGATTATTTATTTATTTATTTCTTTATTTATTTATTTTAATTATTTTATTTTTTAATTATTATTATTATTTATTTATTTTAAACATGTAAATAATTTCCAAATTCATTAAAACCCTTTTGACAGAATTTACATAGAAATAAAATACCCAACTCAATAAAATTCATTCACAGAATTTTATTCCAATTACTTTTTCTTTAAACTAGATAAACCAATAAATTTAATTCACAATTAAATTTATTTCTAAAGAAATCAACTAATTTCACAGAGATTTATTTAAAGAACTATCAGAACAAATCAACAAGAGAGAATAATTTTTTTCATAATAATTTCCCTAATTTTCTCAAAATTAAATTACTCCCATTAACTAGAAAATTAATATCAAGCAAGAATTTTAAATCAAAACCTGAATTAACCAGAAGAGGGTTTTGGATCTGACAAATAATTTACACACACACCATTCAGAGAAAAATAGAATTATTTTCTTAAAAACCAACAAATCAAAGAAGCCACCCAACCTAGTATAGCTTTCCTGGAAGAAATCTATAGAAGAGCCCTAATATTTTCAATAAGCTTCCAATAAATTTCTTCACCTAAATTCTTGACCTGTTTCCCGTGTATCTAAAATAAAGACCTATTCCCTATTTAAAGTAAAATTCTAGGTTCAATAGCTTTTTCTCAAAAAAACTAAATTTAGAATAAAAGTAATTTTATTTTATTTTCTAATTTTATAACAAAAGATAAGCTAACATACAATAATTAAAAATCATTATTCTTTCTTTTCTTTTCTCATGCAAATTAATTTATTTTATTTTATTTTCTAATTTTTCATTCCCTTGCTGCCAAATGAATTTTTCATTCACTGGAAGGTCAAGAACCTTGGAAAATCCTCATTAGAAACAACATACAAAACGGTGTTCCTAAAAAAGCCAAAACTTGGAAAGCCCTCCCCTTCAGTGACTTAATTGCAGGCGGTTTCCCTGTGTCTGTCCAAGGCACCTGGGTTTTTAAATCCATCTGTAAAGCCTAGGAGCATGTGTGTGGTCTCATTAACAACTCAAGCTTCAATTGTGAAAATACCCTCCACGGTGAAAGGTCAATATGGTGGAACTTGCATCATAGCTCCAAACCCCTGGCCTTAACCCAAGGCTGCTCTGCTAAGCTCTGGCATAATAAAGGAATCAAGTATATTATGGATATTCTAGAACATGATAATCTTATCAGCTGGGAGGCTCTTAGTACTAAATATGATCTCCCTGCTTCACATAAGAAGACATACAATATGATTAAAACTGCTTGCGCTTCCCTTGATCTCCCAAAGAACACCCAAGTAGACGCCCATAGGCACCTATCATTCCTTTGGAAGGATGGCTCCACCCTCCCTCAGATCAAAGCCAAATCTATCTATACCTTGCTCAATAGTGACACTGCTGTAATTGAACATATCAACACTCTGTGGTATGTAAATCATACCCCCCATACTTGGCAAAAAACATTTGAGAAGCTCTGGTGGTCCCCCATCCCCCCTAAGATCAAATATTTCAGATGGCAACTTATGCTAGATAGATTACTGATTAGGAATAAATCAGCTGCATATGATCGGTGTTCTGTCTGCAGAAAACCTAAGACTGCGCGTCACATCTTCTTTGACTGTCCCTTTGCTAGAGAAGTGTGGCTTCTATTTGGAATTGCTATCACAGAATCTGTTTTCACTTATGATATAGTTACTGGTTTTATTCATGGATTGAGGAAGGATACTAATCTAGTGTGTCAAATTTTATCTTCTTACATTCTTTGGTTTATTTGGAAACTTAAAAATGAAGAGAAGTTCCAAGGTATTACAAGGGAACGTACTAAGTTTTTTTAAAAACTCACACATTACAAAATTATTGTGCAGGTCTGTTTTCTTATGAACCTTGAGAGAAACAAGCTACTACGATTTTTGAAGGATGGAAGAGCAACCATGTTTGTCTATGAGATGCAAGACGGCTACGAATGGGCTAGGCTTGCTGAGAACCAAGTCTCCTTTGACAAGGTAGTGAAGAAACTAATAAAGGATCTACAGGACAACAGGCCCCCTCCCTTCAACAGGATTGAGATGTGCTCCCAGATCCTAGCAAGAAAGAAGGTGGTCTGGATGGAAGGAGAACAAGGCTGGACCACATGGATGGAGGACTTGGATGAGGTTCTCCAATAGGGATTTACTCTGATATGTCTCCTCTTTTTGGTTATAAGAGATAATTGTATATAACCCTCTCTCTGGCTCCTCATTTTGACGGTTGAGGTCTTGCCCCCTATCCCCTAGTCTTGTATAAACACTTGGCCTAACTTTTTTTTGAACTCTCGATATCTAATATAAAAATTTTATAACAAAAGATAAGCTAACATGCAATAATTAAAAATCACTATTCTTTCTTTTCTTTTCTCATGCAAATTAATTAATTTTCTAAATAAAGAATTAAAACAATACTTTAATTCCAATTAATTCTTTTATTCATTTTTTAAAATTTATTCTTTTATTTATTTATTTAAAATTCTAGGAACAATAAATATAATTAATCTAATTTATTTTTCCACTAAAATTTAAATAAAAATATATTTCTAATATCATGCAGCTTGCAACTTCATTTAATTAATTAATTAATTAAGTTTATGGAATTATCTCATAGTTGAATTGTTTATGCATTGAGATTATAAATTTAGTTAATTAAAAGAAATGTTTTTCTCCCTCATTTAATTTTTAATTAACAAAGCTAAAAGTTGCATTTCACAATATTAATGAGGGTAAAATATTTTTAATTAAATTAAATTCTCAAAATCAATCTTACACACTATATAAAATAAATATGAATAAAACTCACTTCACTTTTCTAATCAAAATTGATTTTCTTAAATAATTAAAATTAATCTTTCTATTCCAAAAAGCAAAAGAGATTAAATTGTTTCTATTTCGAATAAATTTAAATCTTTCCTTTTTAAAATGCATAAACTGAATAAATTTGTTATTTAAAATTAACCATTAAATTAAACTCACTACAAACATAAATAGGGCGATCTTTTTAATTAATGATTAATCACATAAAAGAAACCTATTTATTTTAATTCCTCAATTACAAATGCGTAAATGAACACATTAAATCAAAATAAATACTTAGGGTTAAATACTCTATTTACCACACACCAAGCACACAAACCAAGTAAGCCAACCAATTACCCGACCCACAAACCCAAATGAAAAGAAAACTGCTGGAACACAAGCGATGCTCATTTGAGTATGACTATGGTAAACTGAAGGTTTTACAACCACCTAACCCAAATTCTAAGGACGAAAGAGGTATACTCAACCCTGCGAATCCAGGTGAAGATGAACCTTACACCTAGGTAGTACTATACCTGTAATCTCTTGCAACCAAGAGTCAGACAAGCATATATATATATATATAGGAAATGTGGAAATCATCAAAGCAACATAAGCAATAGCCCAGTTCAATCACGAAAACTCAATTGCAATGACCAATCCTAATTACATTCAATGAAAACATGAAAACAAGACATTCAAAATGAAATCTAAGCAAACCAAATGCAGATGTCTCCTTCATGTGGCTCCATTGTCCTTCTTTCTCCTTCAAATTGCTTTTGTTTGTGGATCTCACCTACAAGTGCATACGCATGAGATGAAAGCAAGATTGACAAGATAGCATGACAACATAAGGGTACTAGAAGCATGATTGATTCGACCAGGGACTTTGATTGAAGAAATTCATCCAATTTATAGATAAATTGGAGAAAAGACAAGATTAGCATGAGGAGATTTGAAAGGAAATTTCAAATCAAAAATGACAATTATGACAAATTGACACTTTCTATGCAAGATTGATTGATTGTCAATTATGACAAATTACTATGTCAAAATTGATTGATTGTCAATTATGAAAAATTATGACAAATTTGCTATGTCATTCCCATGAAATTAGGAGAAATATAGGAGAAAATTGAAAATTAGATGAATTAGAAATTAGGAAATTAGAAAATGAGGAAATTAAGAATTAAGTGATTTAATTAACAATTTTTCATGTATTAATTAATTCACAAAGAGGGAGGAATTAGTTAGCCAATTAAATAAACATTTAATTGTGACAAGAAGACTTAGGAACTATTCAAACTAGAGGGGGAAATGACAAACAAGGTTAAATGACTAAATCATGAAACCCTAGAAGATGAACTAGAAATGCAAGGATGACAATTAGGTCTTGACAAAAGATAATTGATGTCAATTCGATTATGATTTTGACTTGATAAAAGACCAATGTTGATAAGTGATTTGATTGATAAATGCACCAATTGACGAGGAACAATGACAAATTGATCCAAATTGACATGATTAAGAAGGACGATGATCGATGACAAATCGATTGCAAGATTGAAAATGACAACGATTGATGACAAATTGATAGCCAGATGACAAGATTGAAAACAACAATGATCAATGATAAATCGATCGCAAGATGACAAGATTGAAAATGACAACGATCGATGACAAATTGATCGCAAGTCGACAAGATTGAAAATGACAACGATCAATGACAAATCGATCGCAAAATGACAAGATTGATAAGAGGACAACGATCAATGACAAATCGATCGCAAAATGACAAGATTGAAAAGAGGACAAAACCCTAATTAGGATTGACAATGTCCAAAATGATGATAAATAAACACGCACATTGATGCGACAGGATAAGATCGATCAAAATCATGACTGAAGATTGTTATCGACAAGACCAAATTCAAAAGAGAGACAAATGAAGAATGCAGAAGAAGGACTCGATGCTCGCAAATGATAAAGACCAAGTACGCAACATAGAAGAAATGTTAATGCGACGCAAAAACCTAAAATAAGGCAATGCACCAATGTTAAAATACGACTCCGCAAGCATTGACCAGTTTTAGACGTCTACATTTTGCCCCTCTTTGAGACAATGCGATATTAAGCGTTGTTTCAAAGAACAATAATGAAAATGCCCCAGATAATGACAATGACATATGCATGCCCCCTCGAGGAATTGGCCAGAAACATCCAGAAAAGAGGCCAATTGATCAATAAGAATGATAGAACATGATAGGAGCAAACAGACTACCAAGACTAACGGAAGAAATGTTAGTGAGAAGAAATGAGACAAAGGACAGTTAGAGATGAAGAAAGACTTGCTTTCACTAATGCACTTTGTAGGTGAGAACCTTTATTTAATATGGCAAAATGGATGTGACACAACATGGCAATGAAGGCCAGAGCGATAATGCAATCCCTTTGCGTAAGACAGACACATTGCACACAAAGAATGAGTGAATCATCCTAGGGTGCATACATCAAGGGTCGAGGTATGTGTGGCGTTCACAGAGCGAACGTACTTATCACAGACACCCAATGATATAGTTGCCCCAATTTGTGACAAACATTCCACAAACAGCAAACACAACAAAAAAACAAAAGGGACCATGAACCATCCCGGTTACTCTAAATCACTTAGTGACATCATTGAGCAACATAGGAACATGATCGAAGATAAATCAATAAACGATAAGACTCGCTAATTCCAATAAGTCAAACAAACATCTTGATCTTCATTGTCAAAAGTTGAAAGTGTTGATAGGATGATCATGTTGTCTGGTTTCAGGACATGCGGTACCCCGTCTAAGACAGGACACAGTCTGGTTTCGAGTATACCACACCCTGTATAAGACCCATGATAGTAGTGACAAGGTCAAATGATATTGATGTTGATCAATATGATAAATTTGATCAGTTTGAATGTCTGGTTTGATTGAAAAAGGTTCATCTGTTAATGCGTGATTTCATTAAAGCACCATGTGTGATTGCGTGTCGTTGGAGGTATGCTCAGTGATCTATCTTATGCACCAAGAGGATATATTATTTTTTTGTTTTGCTTTTCGAGTTTTTACAATTTTTTTGTGTTCATTTTTTTTAGGACTTTATTTGATTTTTTAGGGATTTTGTTCAGGACATTTTTCAATTTTTTAGGGATTTTTTGGGACATTATTTGATTTTTAGGGATTTTTTTCAGGACATTATTTGATTTTTTTTTAATTATTTCAGGACATTTTTCAATTTTTTTGGGATTATTTCAGGACATTTTTCAATTTCTTTGGATTATTTCAGGACATTTTTCAATTTTTTATGATTATTTCAGGACATTTTAAATTCAAAAGTTCCATTGATTGATCAGGACAAGGGGAATGCACCCAATGCACATCTGAAAGACATATATAGAGGCCAGGACCGAAACATATGCACAAGAAACGGAGTATGCAAGACAATGATGTTGACCAATCGCAGGCCTGAAACAAAACATTGGGTCAGGACAAGCATAGCTAGAGGTCATGATAGATGATAGAGCAATGATCATTTTTACACATGGTGCCTGTTTGCCAGGTTTTCACCAAGGTACTTGCCCAAAGCACCTGTTTGCCAGGTTTTCACTAGAGGGCGAATCATTTTTCTTTACTTTTTTTTTTTTTTGTTCTTTTCCTTTGTTTTTTACTTTTTTCACTTTTTTTTGGTTTTTTTTTTTATCTTTTTGATTTTTATTGTATTTTTTTCAGGATTATATTTGAAGAACTGCTGATAGAAAATTATGCCCAGTACTTGCGAAGGTGCATGCTATTTATAGGATCTAACAAAGGTTCACCTTCTGGAGTGGCAAGCTGATATGCCCCCGAGCCATAGGTTGCAGTCACTATAAAAGGCCCAACCCAATTAGGTTCAAACTTGACTTTGATGACATTAGTAGATTGTGCATTCTTGGGGTTTGCCTTTAAAACCAGATCTCCCACTTCGAAGTGTCGCCCTTTGACCTTCTTATTATAAGAGCAACGGAGACGGTTTTGATATCCTTGCAAATGTGTCAGAGCTGTCTGACGTTTCTCATCTAACATTTCAAGATGATGCAATCGAGAGACTTTGTGCATCTCATCATCAATCAGATATTGCAAGGAAACATGCAAAGAAGGAATCTCCACTTCCAAAGGTAAAATGGCTTCCGCACCATACACCAAGGAATAAGGTGTTGCGCCAATAGGTGTGTGGATAGAAGTGCGATAAGCCCATAGGGCTGAATTCAATTGTACATGCCAATCTCAACCAGCATCATTGACAACCTTTTTCAGGATCTTGATAATGGTTTTATTTTATGCTTCGGCTTGACCATTACCCTGTGGATAGTATGGACTGGAGAAATGGTGTTGGATATGAAACTTTTCACAGAGTTCCTTGACATCTTTATTCTTGAAGGGACGACCATTATCTATGACTATGGCAAGTGGAACCCCATATCTGCATATGATATAATTCAATAGGAATTTTGAAATTTGCACACCAGTGATACAGGTCATGGGGATAGCCTCGATCCATTTTGTAAAATACTCTGTGGCTGTAATGATAAACTTGTGTCCATTTGCAGATGTCGAGTGAATCTTGCCAATAAGATCCAATCCCCATTAAGAAAAGGGCCATGGAGATATGACAGAATGAAGCTCTTGGGCTGGTGCATGAATGTAATTTCCATGGATCTGGCATTTGTAGCACTTCTTAACAAAATCGTGAACATCTTTTTCCAGAGTGGGCCAATAATACCCAGCATGAATCAACTTTTTGGCTAAGCTTAGACCATTGAAATGGCCCCCACATATACCATCATGAACCTCATGTAAAGTTGTTTGTGCTTCGTCAGAATCCAAACACCTGAGGAGGGTATGGTCAAAGGAACGACGGTAAAGGGTGTCGGCAATGATGACATATTTGGCCGTCTGTCGGATGAAGGCTCAGCGTTGGTTAGCAGAAAGGTTAGGTGGTAAGGTTTGGGATTTCAAATATTGATATACATCATTGTACCATGGGGAGTTAGGACCAACAAGAACGCACATCACATCTGCTGTCGGAATGTCAAAAGAAGGGACAAGCAACTATTTGACCAAAAATTCACATTTGTCCATATTGTGGGGCATATCTAACATGGAAGCAATCATAGCCATCGCATCTACCAATTTGTTTTGAATTCTTGGAACTTGACTGAAATGGATAGCCGTGAATTTTGTCTTGAAGAAATCTACCATGTGCTTGTAGGGATTAAGCTTTTCATCTTTTGTTTCGTAGTCATCATTCACTTGATGGATGACTAACTGAGAATCTCCATAAACTTGTAAATGTGTGATGTTCCAGTGGACTGCTACTCGGAGTCCTGTGACCAGTGCTTCATACTCTGCAATGTTATTGGTACAATGGAAAGTTATTCTATAGGACTTGGGAATAGCATCACCTTGATGGGTGACAAACAATATGCCTGCTCTGGACCCGAACTTGGTATGGGATCCATCAAAGTATAACTTCCATTCATTAGAAGATGTAAGAGCAAAGACTGATTCATCTGGAAAATCTATCAACATGGGATGATCATCATAAATAGGAGCCTCGACAAGTTGATCCGCTATGACTTGCCCTTTTATTTCCTTTTGCTCCATATACTCAATATCAAATTCACTGAGGATCATAACCCACTTTGCTAGGTGACCCGTCAAAGCTACTCTACTAAGTAAGTATTTCAAGGGATCAATTTTTGCAACCAGCAATGTTTGGTGATTTAACATATAGTGTCAGAGTTTCTATGTTGTAAAGACCACTGCTAAGCATGCCCGTTCAATAGTTGAATAATTCAACTCATAGCCTACTAGTGTCCGGCTGATATAATAAATAGCTCGCTCTTTGTCATTCTCATCCTGTTGGGCCAAGAGAACTCCTAGTGCCATTTCAGTTGCAGAAATATACAATATAAATGGCTTTCCTTCTATAGGAGGCATTAGAATAGGCGGCGATAGCAAATAGTCCTTGAGAGCTTGAAATGTTGATTGACATTGCTCAGTCCATTTAAAAGTGACACCTTTATGCAATATAAATGCTAGAAAGGATGACATTTGTCTGCTAATTGAGCTATAAACCAGCAGATTGACTGTAGCTTTCCTTGCAAACTTCTTAGTTGATGGAGATTGGAAGGAGGAGGCATATCCATTATTGCTTTAACCTTGGTTGGGTCGACTTCGATGCCTCGGTGAGAAACAATGTACCCTAGTAATTTGCTAGCTGTGACACCAAAGACACACTTCTTTGGATTGAGTCTAAGCTTGTAAGTTTCCATTCAGTCAAAGATTGGGCCCAGGATGGCTAGATGACTATCTCTTGTGACAGATTTGCATAATAAGTCATCAACATAGTCCTCCATCAAAGTATGCATGAAATCATGGAAAATTATCGTCATCGCTCTTTGATATGTTGTGCCTGCATTTTTAAGACCAAAGGGCATCACATTCTAGCAGTAACTACCCCAAGCACATGTGAATGTAGTCTTATGTTGATCTTCAGGAGAAATGTGAATTTGGTTATAGCCGGAGAAACCATCCATCAATGAGAGCATCTCATATCCAACAGTCATGTCAACTATGATGTCTATATTTGGCAGTGGAAAGTCATCTTTAGAGCATGCTTTATTGAGATCCCTAAAATCTGTACAGATTCTGATGCCCCCAGTTACTTTGCTAACTGGTACCAAATTTGAAATCCAGTCTACATAATCAATGGGTCTGATAAAGCCCACATCTAGTAATTTTTTTAGTTCTACGTTGACCAAGAGAGCCACCTGGGGATGCAACTTTCTGAGTTTCTATTTGACAAGCTTGGCATCTGCTTTTAATGGCAAGTGATGAAGGAATAATTCTAGATCAAGGCCAGGCATATCTGCATAGGACCATGCAAAACTGATCTTCTTCTCAAGAAAGAAATTGACAAAATCTATCTTTTCCTATTTTGATAAAGAAGCAGCGAAATGAATGACCTTAGGGTTGTCAGGTGTACCCAAATTTATCTCTTCGGTCATTTCCACAAGCAATGTTGATTTATCCTGACTTGATAGGGGTATGTCCACTCTTCCACCTTTGGGCACCTCAGAGAGGTTTTCACCCGCAGGTACATCTTTTATTTTTACTTTTTCATGATCAGAGAGTGCCTTACGGTTTTCACTCAAAGACCTATTATTTTGATTTTTTAATTTTTCTTTTCTTTTTTCATTTTGATGACTGGAAGATGGAGTTGACTCCCCAAAATATGTTGTGGAATCCAAATCAATAGAAAATCCTACCTTATGATCACCTTGTGGTATGCCTTCCCATAGTCCAAGGAATTCTGCAATTGCTTCATCATTTTGAAAATAATCCAATGTGAGTGGTTCTTGTTGGTCATGTTGGATAAGCTGGGGATAAATGAGGGGCATGTCATCATCGGTTTTAAGGAGAGGGAGGACTGAGATGGTAAAGATGTAAACATCTGTGGTATCACTGTCTAAACTGCTTGTATCTGATTCGAAGCTTGGATCCCAAAATGACTCTATCCAAGCATTAGGACATGTTTTGGGAAGGGGAGTTATTTCATGTTTTTCTTCCATAGGCAAATCATCAGGGTCAAGGAAAACATTGTCAAGGGAATAGGAGCTAGAAGAAGAAGAACTCCACTCCCATTCATTGGAATCAGTTTCGAGTCAGGTATCCTCAGGTGTTGTTTCATCATCAGAGTCACGCCCTTTTCTACACGTGGTCATTTTGGTAGATGAGGATCCAATTCTCAATGGTACAAAACCTAACCCTAAATTTGGAGGTCACCTCTTGGGTATAATGGGTTCTAGCCTTCCTTTCTTGTCAGGGCCTAAGCCACTGTAGCCATCATATCCTTTCTTCTGTAGCATAGTAAATCCTTTGCCGTACCGCTCCACCGGCAACCTGATAGGTGGTGTCTCAGTTGGATCCTTATAAAGCCAATCTATGACATCGTTGTCCAAGGTTTCTTTGTCAAGTTCACCCCATCTTGTGAATGTAGTGGGGGGCTGATATTGAATGACTATCTTAGGTTCCTTTTGCAACAAATGTGGTTTGCCATGTGATTTTGGAGATATTGGTAAATTCCAAATGAGGAATGTTTGAGCCATTGAATACTCTCCGCATGCTTGGTCCTGTATCTTCAATTTACCTTTGACAGCTTCTAACAACTCATTAGGATCCACATAACTATGTGAGTGGGCCTCTCTATTGACTGGGACTTGCTGCTGAGGGGAATCCTTTAGAGTAGCACAAAATTGAAATGGATTAGGATCTCCTGGAATTGTTATCTCAGTTCCATTGTAAGGATATTTTAAACATTGATGATAGGTGGATGGAACTGCTTTCATTGTGTGGATCCATGGACGGCCAAGAATCATATTGTAAGAGAGATCAAGGTCTAAGACCTGCAAGAAAGTGTTTTCTGTCACTGTACTGACTCTGATAGGTAATGTAATTATCCCTTTAGATGGGCGCTCAACATCATCATATGCTTTGATTGTTATTCTTCTGGAAGCATCAATGTCATTTTCTGTATAACCAAGGCCAATGACCACTCTCAAGGTACAAATATTAAGACCCGCTTTGCCATCTATCAAGACTCGTCTGATTTTGCAATTATGGACAAAGAATTCAAGATGTAAAGGATCATTATGAGGGAGCTTATCAGGTGAAATATCATTATCAAAAAATGCAACATTTTGGGAAACAGCTAGATGTCCAATTCGAGCTTGAAATTGGTCAACATCGATGTCTGTCGAGACAGTGGACTCAATTAAAGCTTTATCTAGGACTGCGCGATGCATAGGGGACATTTTCAACAACTCAAGGATTGATATTTGTGTAGGTGTCTTTCCTAGATGATCTAAGAGATTATACTGACTCATAGGAGTTGATTTGGGAGGAACTGCAGGAGCTCCTTTCAGGACTATTTTGGATCGAAGAGTGGTGACTGCGCAAGAAGGATCTTGTCCCTTTATTCTTAGGGTGGAAACATACTCATTTGATGCTTGAAAACAATTGATGACATTGTTATAACCAGTATTTGCATAATTTGTTGTTTGGGTAGAGTTTGAAGAAGATGCTTTACCCTTGTCATGATCACGCAAAGGAGTTTTGAAAATTGTATGATCAGTGTTAGAGGTCACATTGGGCGGATCTACCTCAATTACTCCTTGCTCTAACGAGTCTTGAATCATATGTTTCAATTGAAAACATGATGCAGTTTTATGTCCTTTTGACCGATGGTATTCACAATATGCATTATCATTCCACCAATGCAGCTTTACCAATGGTTCTACCTTGATATCTGGTAACTTGATAATTTTGCTTGTATTAATTGTTTCATTACTGACTCAATAGGCTCTCCCAATGGCATAAATTATCGAGGAGGTCCATCCATTGATTGGAAAGGTTTTCGTTGCTGATTTTGTTGCTGACCTTGTTGTTGATTATATTGTTGAGTGTATTGTTGAGTAACATTGTTTGCCAGTGTTTGATTTTGTTCCATAATTGACATATTAGGAGCACTCAATTTCTTGATTGTGAACGGGGATTGATTTGCATTCACTTCTCTTGCATCAACAACTCCATCATTAGTGACATTCTTGTTTTTGTACCAAAATCTATTTTTGTCCCCTGAATCGTTTGTGTTGTCACTGTCTTTATTGAGCTTAATGATTCCCTTGGCTACAAGAGAAATTTCAATGTTCATCCCTTTCTTAATGAGTTTCTCAATAGTACTAGGACTTTTCAATTTGAGTTCATACATCATTTCTAGGACCAAATTTTGGATAAACAAGTTCACTTGTTGTTCTTCAGGTATATCTAGGGAAGAACGACTATACAAGCTTCGCCATCGTTGCAAGAAAGTCACTAATGGTTCACCTTTCTTTTTCTTGGTGTTGCATAAATCTGACATGGTCACGTCACTGTCAATGTTGAATGCGAAGTGAGATATAAACTTTTGAGCCAATTCCGACCAAGTCTTTATATTTCCTAGCAGATGCAAATACCAATCCATGGCTTGTCCAATGAGACTTCGTGCAAATAAGTGCATTAAATATGTTGACTCATAACTCACTTCAGTACATGCCGCAAAAAATGCTTGAATGTGATCTTTTGGATTACCATTCCCTTTATATTTCTCAAAATTAGGTGCCTCAAAATGCTTAGAGAAGGGAGGCATGTATAAGCTCTTGTAAAATGGATTAGGACATAAATCTTGATCTGTGTACAGCTTCTTTGTTCCTTTGGTTTCCAATGCATCGACTTATCGTTGCAACTTCTCAAGCTGTTGCGCAATTGTATCAGATTTTGGAGGTCCATCGTTAATCCTGGTGGGTACTCTTTGTCGATACATCGTGTTTCTGATCGATTGTTGATGCTCTGAAATTTCCATCTTTGGTGTCTCTGGCATATAATGTTCTTGGTACACCTCTTATTGTTGTGGTTGTGCCATACCTTGATATTGACCTTGTTGTTGTGCTTCTTGTGGTGGAATCATCGTTTGTAGCCTAGGTTGATATTGCAATTGAGGGTATTATTGATATTGCACAAGCGTCAATTGCGGTTGTGAAGTATGATAGCTTGTTTGTCTTGGCACATATTGAGGCACATGTTGTTGTTGATGCTGATGAATCAAAATTTGCTGACTTTGTGCCAATTGTTGTTGCGGTGTAAATCCCATCATTTTCAAAAAACTTTGTTTGGGTGGTTTTTGTTGTTTCTCCTTAAGATGGGGTATGGCACTTTCATTAACTTGTTGTGTTGTTTGTCCAATCCATTGTGATGGTTGCAAGTTTGCATTAACTTGTAATGGTGCAGAGGGTGCTGCAACTTGTTGTCGAATGTGGTATTGTTGTTGTTGTACATTGTTTGTTTGCACATTCGATTGTATCTTTTGTGTATTACTCAATTGTTGCAACATTTGCTGTTGGTGCAAACCACTATCTGTAGCTCTTTGTGTCGCCATTATCGACGGATCTGTCACAATAGTCTACATAACAGGTACTTGAGTGTTTGGCAAATATATTGAACTTAGTGGGACATAGGAACTTTATTGCATTGTGGACTTATTTTGAACATTGGTGAGATCAGGCGTTCTAGTCGTGAAGTTGTCTTGCATCTTAGATTTTGACCCAATTTTATGCATGTGAGGAACCACTTCTTGTTGAGGGATAGTTGTCAATATTTGTGTGGTCCTCATTTGATCTTGTGTTACAGGTGTTGTGTTAAATAATGGATTATTTATTGTCTCAAATGGTGACTTTTGAGGAATATTCACTGTCAATGCCTTTGAAGCGCGTTTACTCATCAAGGTAGGTTGAGTTCCTTGTTGCACATTTTCTTCGTTTGGATGTGGAGAGAAACTTAATAGCTCACCGCCTTGTTGTTTTTGCACATTGATTTGCTCACTTGAGGAGGTCACATTACTCATCATGTCAAGATATTTTTGTGGGAACATCTTAAAGACTTTGTTCAAGAATTTATCCATCTTTTTTGTCAACTTTGGATCTTGAAGGAACATATCAACATCATCAGAGGCATCGAAATCTGATGAAGAATCTAGTATAATATTTGGATTTGTTTCCTGTTGAATGCCTTGATCTGAACCAAATCCTTGTGAAAGAGTTTGTTCCTCATATAATGTTTGAGTTTGAATGTCATGTTGCAGGTTCGGTTGATTCCAATCAAAAAGTGCATTTCCTCTTGGTGTTGGTGGAACACTCCCATGTCCTGGTTTCATGGGTACAAACAATGGTTCATATAATGGAGGTGGTCCAAGTTGAACCATTCCATATGGTGGTAATGATGTGCTTGACGAACCTTCAATTTGTACTGTTTGACTAGTTTGAAACTATGAGTTTGATATGTTGTCAATGGGTTGATACATTGGTTCGCCCATCTTTTTAGATTTTGACCTTGTCTCAACAGGCATGTCACTATGCGAATGCAATATTTTTGGAATTTTTCAAGGATAATATATGATATGCAACTAAATGCAAACTAAAATAGATGAGAATGCAATCTATGGCAAGAATGCAACCTATATTTTTGTTGTTTTTCAAGATTTTGACCAGCTTTTGAATGCAATTCTAAAAATGAGACCCTTTGGAAATTGAAATGATGTCTAGACCTCAAAGGACAAAAGGACCAAGTGACAAAAGGACAAAATGACAATGTCTCCCCTATATGCTTGGATACTAAGCTAGGTTTGACCAAATGAAAATGATGACAAAAAGACAAAGGTTTGATAAGGTCTAGACTTCCTAACAATAACTTAGGGTTTATCAAAGATTTGCATTACTCAAGTATGACAAAACCTAGTTTTGACACTATATGCAAAGGGACAATTACTATGCAAATGACCCTAATATGATATGATAATGACCTAAACTTAATGAAGAGACCTAGGGTATGCAAATGCAAATGTATGACAATGTCAACCTAAGTTTGAATTATGAAATGGTATTACTCTAATGCAAGAGGACACATGCAAATGGATGACCCTTATTGATATTCAAAGGAGTATGACCTAGGTGAAACCTAACCTTGGTAGTTGATAATGAATTTGCAAAATGCAAACCTAGGATGAACCTAAATATAAGTGACATGAATGTTGAGACAAGATTTTGAAAAATGTTTGACAACCATGTTTGAAGGTGTTTTGAACTTTGTTGGATGAAATGTTCTTGTGTTTAACCTTGTTTTGAATCAATTTGTCTTGTTTTTGAAATGAGACACAACTCAACTTTTGAAAAGCAAAGAAGACAAGATATTTTAACTTAGACTCAAGACAATCATGCTCATTCACACATTTCTTATGGATGGCAAGGACAGTAGGTACTTGAGAGGTAGACTCGTTATGAGATTCAAGGAGAATACATAGATGCTTGACCCCACAGGATCCCCTCCATGGCACTCACTTTTCAGGGCAGCCAAGCATCAGTCCCCATGGAAATCTCCCCATGGCGAACTTAGTATCTCTTCCAAGTATCCGAACTTGTCCTTCTCAAGCAACTAGAAGGATTTTTGGCCTCTAAATACAAGGTGTTTAGTAAGGATTTCTATTAAGCGTTACTCCTTGATGTCACACAAGTGTGATTGAGACATTAAGCCCACCAAGATACCAAACAAAGGTAGTCGCAAAAGCATGATTTAGACCGTGAGGCCCTACTTAGATGTTGATATGAGAAAGAGTCCAAGGGTCATCACTTCCCAAGTAACTACAATTCCCACGTAACCCTTCCTTCAAAGCTTTCGCCCATCAGGTATTTATTTATAGTGAGTTAGAATGCCAAGGTATTCTAGCTATACTCACTTTGGGTCATTCCCTTCTCATGATTGTCAGGAAGGCAGGCTCTCTAAAGGTAACAAATAATCTGAGCCATGAGAATGGTATCGAAGATCTGGATTTTTGATCACCCTAAGAAGGATGAGAGCATACTCTCCTACTCCAATGTCAAACTCAACAATCAAAGCAAACACATTTTCATTCCATCCTACTTAGCAATCATACTAGGTGCCTAATTATGAATTACAAACACAAAGTTTAATTGGAGTATAAGGCAACCTGCAAAATCACCAAGTCAGAAGTTTAATTTGTTTAGTCTTTGACTAGCGAACCTGCATAAAATGTGTTAGTAGTTTCATTTTTTGTCTTTGTCATGCATAATTCCAAGGTGTTGCACAGAGAATCAGTACCAAAGAAAAACCAAAAAACAGAAACAAAATCCAAAACAAAGCAATTTGCAACTAAAAACACTGCTTTTTACCTCTGTTTCTGGCCTTACACAGGCACAGAATGTCTCACACAAGTGCAGAATGCAGTAACACAGGTGCAGAATGAAGTAACATAGGCACAGATCCCTTTGACACAGGTGCAGAAGTCCTTGATACAGGCACAGATTGCTTGACACATGCGTAGATTGCTCCTACACAGGTGCAGAAGTTCTCAGAAAGCCCTGCATTACCCTGTTTCTTGGGTTTTTTACCTACAAATCATCTCAAAAGCACTCAAAAGCATGGTTAGGGGGTTATTTCATGTCGGGTTCACCAATTTATGTAGATAGGAATTCGGAAATCATCAAAGCAACATAAACAATAGCCTAGTTCAATCACGAAAACTCAATTGCAATGACCAATCCTAATTACATTCAATGAAAACATGAAAACAAGACATTCAAAATGAAATCTAAGCAAACCAAATGCAGATGTCTCCTTCATGTGGCTCCATTGTCCTTCTTTCTCCTTCAAATTGCTTTTGTTTGTGGATCTCACCTACAAGTGCATACGCATGAGATGAAAGCAAGATTGACAAGATAGCATGATAGCATAAGGGTACTAGAAGCGTGATTGATTCGACCAGGGACTTTGATTGAAGAAATTCATCCAATTTATAGATAAATTGGAGAAAAGACAAGATTAGCATGAGGAGATTTGAAAGGAAATTTCAAATCAAAAATGACAATTATGACAAATTATGACAAATTGACACTTTCTATGCAAGATTGATTGATTGTCAATTATGACAAATTACTATGTCAAAATTGATTGATTGTCAATTATGACAAATTATGACAAATTTGCTATGTCATTCCCATGAAATTAGGAGAAATATAGGAGAAAATTGAAAATTATATGAATTAGAAATTAGGAAATTAGAAAATTGAGGAAATTAGAAAATGAGGAAATTAAGAATTAAGTGAATTAATTAACAAATTTTCATTTATTAATTAATTCACAAAGAGGGAGGAATTAGTTAGCCAATTAAATAAACATTTAATTGTGACAAGAAGACTTAGGAACTATTCAACCTAGAGGGGGAAATGACAAACAAGGTTAAATGACTAAATCATGAAACCCTAGAAGATGAATTAGAAATGCAAGGATGACAATTAGGTCTTGACAAAAGATAATTGCTGTCGATTCGATTATAATTTTGACCTGATAAAAGACCAATGTTGATAAGTGATTTGATTGATAAATGTGCCAATTGACAAGGAACAATGACAAATTGATCCAAATTGACATGATTGAGAAGGACGACGATTCATGACAAATCGATCGCAAGATTGAAAATGGCAATGATTGATGACAAATTGATCGCCAGATGACAAGATTGAAAACAACAATGATCAATGATAAATCGATCACAAGATGACAAGATTGAAAATGACAACGATCGATGACAAATTGATCGCAAGTCGACAAGATTGAAAATGACAACGATCAATGACAAATCGATCACAAAACGACAAGATTGATAAGAGGACAACGATCAATGATGAATCGATCACAAAATGACAAGATTGAAAAGAGGACAAAACCCAAATTAGGATTGATGATGACCAAAATGATGACAAATGAACACGCACATTGATGCAACAGGATAAGATCGATCAAAATCATGACTGAAGATTGTTATCGACAAGACCAAATTTGAAAGCGAGACAAATGAAGAATGCAGAAGAAGGACTTGATGCTTGCAAATGATAAAAACCAAGTACGCATCATAGAATAAATATTAATGCGACGCAAAAACCTAAAATAAGGCAATGCACCAATGTTAAAATATGACTCCGCAAGCGTTGACTAGTTTTAGACGTCTACAATATATATTTAATGAAGATGTTAGCTCGAGATTAATAACAAGAATCAGGAGGACAGTTTAAACTTACATAAGAATCAATGTGACATCACATTAACAGATATGCACAATAATCATAATATCTGACTAAACATTACCTCATGGTACTTCAACCATTCAAGATTGCCACATAAAAAGTCAACAAAGGTCACATCGGTTATATAGAGATGACTAGGGTAGGGGTACTATAGATTTCCTCTATGACCAAATTTGTTGCAATTAAAACATTTCCCATTGTATTTATAAGCATTAGGTTGCCTTACCAGTTTGTTGTGATCATGATTGTGTGTAGTCCCGGAAATTTCTCCATGTTCAAATCTAAGTCCAACTATTTCTCCATCAACTTTCTGACTTTTCAGCATATCATCAAGATTATCTGAACTTTTCTTGAATTTGTCTTTGTATTCATTTGCAGTGACCAATTCTCTTTCCAAAGTGATAACTTGTCTCATAAGTTCCTCTTTGTCATGTTGCATGTGAATCAAATCTGTTTTAAGCATATCATTTTCATAACTAAGCCTTTGAGATTCATCTGATCTTTCATTAAGTCTTCAGGCCAAATCTTCTTCATTTCTCTTTCTATCTTAAATATCCTTGCATAATCTCATGGTTAGATCTTGCATCTCATTCTTCATGTTACTGTTCTCTTGTCTCAATTTCTCTGCAATATCTGTAAGAGTTTCCTTTTCTTCATCATCTTGATTTTGCAATTGCACATGTAATTTTTTTCTCTTATTCTTTGCTATAACCGAGTTATCTTGAAGTGCTTTGATGAATTCCCGAGCAGTTCTGAGTGTATCTTCTAGATTTATATTCTTCAATTTTTCTGCATCAAAATCTTCAAGAGCTCCTTCCAACTATTGTCTCAAACTTTCCATTAGTACAGGTTTCAGAATCTTCCTCAATTTGTTAGGCTTCTGTAAATAGAGGACTAGGCTTTCATACCAATTGTTAGATACTTGATCAATCCCAAAGACACTGAGAGGGGGGGGTGAATCAATGTCTAACTGGTAAACAAAAGATTTGAACTTGTTTGCAACTTTATAACCAAAATTAATATACTGGTAAACAAGTAATAATGCAATAAAGAGAAACAAAATTATAACCATCAATGCACACCATAACACGGATATTTTTGGTGAGGAAACTCGGTAGGGGAAAAACCTCGATGGGATTTGTGACCCACAATATTTACTAACTAACCAATATGAATAAATATTACTTATACAATAGGAGCCTGCACATGCAGGAAGGCCAACAGCCTAGAGCTCACTGCTCAATACAAAAATAGAGTCCCACTGACTACAAAATTGGATGATTAAATCCAATGACAATGTACTACTCAAAATAGCATCTACAATGCTGGATTCAATACCGGTTTAAGCTTTGTCAGATATCTCTTCCATAAACCTTGATTCGCTCTTCTCTTCTCTTATTTGCTCATTAAATAATTACATCATAATGCATATACAAATTTCCACTCTCATATAGTGCTTACATTCATTACCTATATACTTTTCTTACTTACAAAATGACCTACAATATCTCATACATATATGAGTCTTTACAATACAGCATGTTGGCTATACAATATAATTACAATACAAAACAATATTATTTCCATGTCGGCTTAGAGTGTTGGTGTGATCTATTGTCAGTGTAGACTGGATTTCGGTGTGAATAACCTTGTAGTGCCTCCTGGTACTGCTAGATGATGTATGTTGCCAGTATAACCTGTGAACCATATTACCAATTGGTTTCCATCAATGACAACATCAACCATTCTCCTCTGAGTGTATAATGCCAATAGAAGCTTACAATGATGCCCTGTTAGGAATAGACCATGTTACGAGTCACCCAGTTAAGGGATTTACCTGAGTCCTATTAGAAGCTTTGATTTGTTAGGATCAACCTCGCAAGAGGATTTAGAACTCAGATATTAAGTCACCTTGTTAGGGGATTTTACAATGTGATGTTTGTGAGGACCTACTTGATTAAGGGATTTTAGCTAATGTAATTATTAGATAACAATAGTGAATGATCTGTGTATAGCACTCTACTACTTGCTTGATCAAATCCGATTAAGTTCTAATTTTTCATCTCTCTGGAAGATCTTCTCACAAACACTGGTTCGACTTCTCACACTTCTCAAAATCACCGACACTCCAAAAAATTAACCTTGATGACATAAATAACTTTTACAACTAGGTCGGCATCAAAACCCTAAGACTTACTACATAGATCATCATAGATCTTTAAAACTCATTACAAATCATCATAGAGATTATTACAATCAATTATAAATCAATATCGGTTGTTGAATGATCATAAATCATCACAGCAAGTCAATCCAGTACAAAGTCAAACCCTTAGCACATTTTGCTAAGCACTTTGCACATTCCCAACAAATTTGTTCTCCAAATGTGCCAAAACATCTTTCAAACTCATCCCACGGTTTGTGTAGCATTATCATCAACATGTGAACTTGATGTAGATCACTACCAAACTAAAAATCATTACCAGTTAAGAGAATTATTTATTTGCCCTTAAACCCTTCTTAAACATTGGCAAAACTTCACCAAAAATTCAAAACATGCCTTCCAATAACCATCATAGGATGCGGTTCCAGTTACATACTCAAATCCATCATAAAAGCTTATGTATCAAACCACAAGTCACCAAACATCATCAATCACCCGATTCCGCCAAAACTTACATGTTTTACCAGTTAAGGTCTTAATTCACAATCTTGTTGGTAAACTCTATCAAACTCTCAAACTCTTACTCCGGTAGACCAAATCACTTAGCCAACAAGTCAATCACCACAAACCAATTGTAAACATCATTAAATATCAGTTGAACCTGGTTGCCATCGATGACAATATAAATAATTGATCATGTCATCTTCCTCTACAGGTACAATCATCCACCATCATCTCATCTTCATCAGTTATGCCAGACATGCCAACAATCTCCCCCTTCGGCACTGATGGCAATACCAAATATCAACATACTCAACTCATATTGTTTCGCTCTGTTCAGGACCTTCTATGCAACTCTTCTCTTCTTTGTTGCACCTTATTTGTCGGTTACACTATATCTATTCCAACTAATTATACGTCTTCTCTTAATAATATTTCTTCTCCCCCTTTGACAACAATTCCAAAGGTGCATAAGCATCACAAATCATCAAGTATGTTGCAGTTGTTATTTTCAACATGTCTACAAACACATCTAAGTTGCTCCCCCTGCGGAGTAGCCTACATCTCATCAATCCAAAGTGAAAAATGGTCATGAAGCCCACCGAATTGATGCATCTTTCATTCTATTTTTGTCTAAGTAGGGGTCTGATGCCTAGTTTACCTCTAAGATACTCAAAGGTTGTCTTCGGCAATGGTTTTGTGAGAATATTTTCTAGCTACTCTTTGCTTGTCACATATTCCATGCGGACTTGTTTTTCATGTACTCTTTCCCTTAGAAAATGATATTTCAATTCTATGTGCTTTGTTCTGGCATGTAACACGGGATTTTTTGAAATATTGATTGCACTAGTATTATGACAGTAAACAGTTACCGGTTGAGACATATCAAATCTGAATCCTTCAAGCACATGTCTCATCTAGATTGCCTATGTGCAATTCATTGATGTTGCAACATACTCTGCCTCTGCTATTGAATGAGAAACACAAGTTTCTTCTTACTTTTCCAAGCAACCAATCTGCCTCCAAGAAGAAAATATCCACCAGTAGTTCTTTTCCGGTCATCTACATTGCATGCCCAATCTGCATGAGTAAACACATCCAAAGAGAAATTTCCTTTATAAGGATACCACAAACCATAATCTATTGTACCTTTCAGGTACCGGAATATCCTTTTCACTGCTACCAAGTGAGTCTCCTTAAGATCCTTTTGAATTCTAGCAACCAATCCAATAGCATGTGCAATATCTGGTCTTCTATGAACGACATAATGCAATTTACCAATCATAGACCTATATTCTTTCTCATCCATAGATGGTGAGTCATTTGCTTAGACAACTTGCAGCCTATCACCATCGAAGTACCAACTAGTTTAAAATCTTCCATGCCAATTTGTTTCAAAACCTCTTTGACATACTTACTCTGACAAATAAAAATTCCACCATCCAACTGTTGGACCTTCAACCCAATAAAAAATTTAATCTCTCCAATAAGAGACGTCTCAAATTCCTTTTTCATATCCTCGGAAAAGTCCATGCATAAGTCATCATTACCACCAAAGATAATGTCATCCACAAATACTTCAGCTATCAATACTTTCTCGCCATCAATCTTTAGATAGATGCTCCTGTCCTCACCATCAACCATTTTCATATCAGCAAATTTTCCTCTCAGACTCTCTTCCTTTGCCCTTTTTACATGTTCATCTCCTCCATAGATTAAATTTAATTTCTTCCATACTTCATTTGTAGTTTCTAATCCATGAACATCAATATATTCAAAGTCAGATAGAGTACTTACATTTGCTTCAAGAGCCTCAATGTTTTCATGTTGTTCTTTGATCTCATCCGGTGTCAAGGGACTGGTAGTAGGTGCAACATACTTGGTTATCACATGATTCCAGTACTATGAACCCATTCCTTTAATGTAGATCTTCATCCGATCACTCCATATCTGGTAGTTGTCCTTGGTAAACTTGGTACCTTCCTTCTTTATCATCTTTCACAGAATCTTTCCCTCAAGATATTAGGCTTTCTTCACACAAAGGACCAATGCTCTGATACCCATTAACAAACCTAGAGGATCTGGTTAATACTGAGAGGGGGTGAATTAGTATTAACAAAATCTAAAACTTTCAACACCAAAACAAACCTATCTCAGATCTAAAAACATTCAACACTTAAACCAAATATTTATAACAGATTTTGTTATCAAATCTAGATAATCATTTCCTTTTATGCAACTTATTAATCAAATGAGCCATCAATTTAATATCAGATCAACAAACACAGTTACCAAGATATTAACTGATCAGAATGCTTCATCAATCATATAATCATCAATACTAGTAACCACTTTAAGATCTCTGATAAACAAACATAAATTGTCTTTATTGGTTATCAGAAATAAAACGTGAACATCACAAGAAAAGTGTACCACACGTGAACACCATGTTTTTCATGCGGAAACCCAAATGGGGAAAAACCATGGTGGGAATTGGTACCCACAAATATTTTGTACTCTTTCAGAATGCACCCTGTTAGGAGCCAAGCCCAGTTAGAATCTTACAATGATGCCCTGTTAGGAGCATACCCTATTAGGAGTCACCTAGTTAAGGGATTTACATCATACCTGTTAGAAGCTTTGATATGTTAGGATCACCTCGCAAGAGGATTTAGAACTTAGACGTGAGGCATGTTAGGACCTACCTGGTTAAGGGATTTTAGTTGTTGTAATTGTTACAGAATAACAGTGAATGATCTATGTATAGAACTCTACTACTTGCTTGATCAGATCCAATTAATTTATAAGTCTACATCTCTCTGACAGATCTTCTCACACACATTGGTTCAGCTTCTCACACTTCTCAAAATCACCGACACTCCAAAACATCAACCTTGTCGACCTAAATAAATTTTACAACTAGGTCGGCATCAAAACCCTAAAACTTACTACATAGATCATCACAGATCTTTACAACTCATTATAGATCATAATAGGGATCATTACAATCAATTACAAATCAACATCGATCGTTGAATGATCATAAATTGTCACAGCAAGTTGATCTGGTACAAAGTCAAACCCTTAGCACATTCCGCTAAGCACTTTGCACATTCCCAAGAAATCCGTTCTCCAAACACACCGAAAAATCTTTCAAACTCATCACACAGTTTGTGTCACATTATCATCAACACCTAAACTTTATGTAGATCACCGCTAAACAAAAAATCATTACCGGTTAAGAGAATTCTTTACCAGACCTTAAACCCTTCGTAAACCCTAGCAAAACTTCATCAAAAATTCAAAACATGCCTTTCAATAACCATCATAGGATGTGGTTCCGGTTACATACTCAAATCCATCATAAAAGATCATGTATCAAACCACAAGTCACCAAACATCGACAATCACCCGATTCCATCAAAACTTATCTGCTTTACCGGTTAAGGTCCTAATTCACAGTCTTGTTGGTAAACTTTGTCAAACTCTTACTCTGATAGACTAAATCACTTATCCAACAAGTCAATCACCGAAAACCAACTGTAAACATCATTAAACATCAGTTGAACCTGGTTGCCATCAATGACAATATAAATAACTGATCATGTCATCTTCCTCTACTGGTACAGTCATCCACCATCATCTCATCTTCATCAGTTATGCCAAACATGTCAACAGACCTATGGGGTCAACCAATCCATCATGTCACATTTGGGTATGTGCAAGATCATGGTGGGCCAAACAGGCCCTTAAGTGACAATGAAAATCATAAAAACAGAGTTAGGCAACTAGACATAAAATATTAAATAAGTTACCAACATTATTTCAATAATATGTAACAATAGAATATGTAGAAAATTGAATTTAGTTTCTAAGCTACTAGTTGTTTTCTAAAAAGAAAAATCTATTTGATGAAAATTTGAAATTTTAATGCAATAGTACTAAAATTTTAGGCAAAAGATAAGAAGTGGGTGTCTGTCTGACCACTCTAACCACAACAAAATCATAATATTTTTTTTAAGATTTTAGATATAAGTAGAAGACTCATGTCTAGATGTGACATATTTTCTTTTTTTTTTCAAATAATAAATTAATTATGATTTTTTTACTACAACTTTTTAAAAATATAAAAAACTCGTATGTAGGACCACCATAACTTGGTCAAAACTTTATGAAATTCAATACTTTTTTTAATCCTATAGTATATGATGCATAAAATGTGACACATGTTTTGGATTCAAAAAATGTGATATTGTTTGAAAGTTATAGATACTTTTCAATTAGACTATCAATCAGGACTTTAGTCAAGATATAGCTAGTTTTTGGTCCCTCATGATCTTGCACATACTCATGTAGCAACATGTGGCATAAGCTAATTTGTCTACACGCAGGGAGTCATCTATGGTGGTGCAGTCACAACATGTATGCAGAGCAGGTTTGTGGAGTTATCTTAGGCAAGCATTTTGAGCTAATTGTTTAAGTGCACAAGATTCTCGATCATTGATTTGAAGAACCTACATGACAAAGACCATAGTGACGTGATGGCTAATGCATGAGGCCAATCAATATAATAAGATAAAAGGATCAATTTGTAACTAAGATAACCAGAAATTGATGATGATAGATCAATGAGAAAATATAAAAAAAATAAAGGAGAAAACTTAAGTGATTGCTTTAGGGTTTAGGGTTTAAGGTATTAGGGATAAAATATAATATTTTAAACCTTAAGCCCAAAGAATACCTAATCATCAAAGTAAAACTTTTACATCCCAACAATAGTCCCCAAATACTCAGATCCAATAAGTCTTGTGGTGGATGTTAGTATCAATGGGACACATCAAAAATGCATATGGGGGTGGAAATTATTGTCGTGAAAAATCAAATAATGGATGAATTGCAATTCGACAACATAAGGCCAACCCCACCTATAAATATATTGCAACTAGAAAATAGCTCTAATGTGAAGCTAGAAGGATTAATTGAAGATTTATTGATAACCATAGACTCATGTGATTACCCTGTTGACTTTTTTGTTTTACACCCTAAGATTAGTTTAGGAGGATACCCATTGATTTTAGGGAGGCCTTGGTTGTCCACTATTGATGCCTTCATTTTTTGTAGGTTAGGAAATATGACAATATCCACTAGAGATAAAACCAAACAATTGGTATAATGCCCTCTAGCTCAACCACATATAGACTTGGAACACTTCATCTGGCCTTCCTTGCAAGAAAATGAGCAATTCTCATTGTATATTCTCATGGGGATACAGTGAACTCCTATGATGGAATCCCAAGAGGAAGATATTGTACTTACTAGAATAATACAGAACTCTTATTGCCTGCAATCATAGCAAGAAGAATTTTTATCTTGTCTCACTTGTCCAGTTCATAGTTTTATGGTGAATGAAGATTCATCAGCATCATCTATGCTATCTATAGATTTACCTAATGATTGTAGCATGAACATAATAGGGATCGACATTTCCTCTATTTTCATAACATCTAGTCCAATAGAAGTCTCTCCAGGAAGGACACTTAATATCAGTAATGAGTTGACATTAATGCAACATGATAGATTGTTGCAAATATTGCAAGGTCACACTTGAGAATTTGCATGGGATTACCATGATATGAGATGCATTGACCCAATCCTTTGTATACACAAGATATATATCAATGAAGGATGTCATCCAGTTAGACAACCACAAAGACGAATCAATCTAGCCCTCAAAGAGATAGTTAAAATTGAATTGTAGAAATTGCTTGATGCGGGATTCATATATCATATATCAAATAGTGAGTGGGTTTCACTTTTAGTAAGTGTTCCCAAGAAGGATGGAAAGTAGCAAGTATGTGTAGACTATAGGGAGTTAAATGTTGTCACATGTAAGGACCACTTCCCACTTCCTTTCATTGATCAAGTGTTGGACTCATTAGGAGGTAAGAGGTACTTTTTTTTAATGGATATATTTAGGGGTTACTTGATCAAATTAAAATTTATCCTTGGGATCAATATAAAATAACCTTTACATGTCCTTGGGGGACATGTGCATAATCAGTACTTCCCTTTGGGTTCTGCAATGCACTAGCCACCTTCCAAAGGGAAGTTTTGAGTATCTTTTCTAATTTCTCTCATGATATTATGGTAACAATTATCAAGAGGCCCTGGAAAATCTAGAGAAAGTATAACAAATATGTCAGGATAATAATCTCTCCCTCCGCCATGAAAAATACTTTATGATGATGGAAGAAGAAGTTGAATTGGGATATTTCATCTCTGCTAATCGAATTTGAGTTGATCTAGAAAAAATTGTAATTATTTCATATCTTCCAATACCTCAAAAGTAAAGGGATGTCAAAACTTTCCTTAGACATGCAAGATATTACAAACATTTCATCAAGGATTTCAAGCTTCAGCATTGTTCACATTATCGACAAAGGATTAATAATTTGATTGGACACTGAGCTATCAACAAGCATTTGATTCCCTCAAGTCTTCCCTTACACAATCACTAATACTAAGAGGACCTAATTGGAACGTATCGTTCCATATTCACACCGATGCATTTGAATTTGTAGTTTGAGAAATTTTGGGACAAAAAGAAGGTAATCTTGACTATTTTATTTACTATGTAAGTAAAAATCTTCAAGTTGTAGAGGCAAACTGATGTAGAGAGTCTTGGAGCTTGGTTCAATACACCTTCTTGAGTGACTTGTCCTACTCAAACCTTCAACTACTCAAGTCCATCCATTGTCACTTAGTAGGGGTTATGGTAATGAGACCTCCAAGGTATGAAACTCTTTGGATTTCCTCCTAGGTATATCCAATGGTTTTTGGACAATCAACACCACCTCCTGAGGTTGCCACCTCAATCACACACACTCCACTCCAGGGCTCCAACCACTCCTGCAAGGATCTCAACACACAACCACTTCCAATGGGCTCCCAATGCTTCTACCAAGTGTCTTTAAATTATTTTGAGGCTTTTGGATCATCAAACCCATCGTTTGGGCTTCTTGACCTTTCTAGGTCTCTACCGGTTCAAAATAGGCCTAATTGCATTAGCCCTCCCTTGGCGGTTTTAGGATCTTAGTTTGTAAAATTCCCAAACAAAGATAGAAATAAATCATGGATTTGAGTACCCTTTTGTAAGTTACAGACAATACTGAAAAAGTGCATCTGGGTTATCCGTACAAGTGGGGTTTCCAATGCTACACTATTTTGAAGGGTTTAGGCCTCACCGGGTGACTTGGCGAGATGGGTCTAAAACTCTTCACTATTCAAAACTCCTACTCTAAAAAAATTAGGAATATTCAAGGGAACTCAGAGGGATTTCCATTCATGTGTCACTTGTTCCTACACCAATCCCCATGTGCCCATAAATCTCACTTTTCTTGTTGTCCTAACTCACCTACTCCTAGCGGTGAGCCTAGGGCTTCATTGTTTCTCCTCCTCAAGGACCTGCAAAACCACAAATCCTATCCTAAATCTATTTACATACCCTAACCTATAATTCTTAATTATTTCAACAGGTGACATCAAAGAATGCCTAGGTTAGAGCCATTTTCTTGGTCTTAAACCCTACTTGCAAGGTTTTTGCACCTAGTTGCAAAGAATGGAAGAAATCTTTGCAACCTAGGACAATAAAACCTGAAAATCAAAATTAATGAAGACAAATGCAATGAACACTCATGAAATGAAATGATTTTACACCATCTAGTCCGTACTGGACCATACAAGCAATGAAAACAAGTTTGCTTCACAATCCAAAAACTTTCTCTTGCATTTCCAATCCTCCAACCCATATAATGAAGTGAATTTTGGATTTTATGATCTTGTTTCAGTTGGTTCAACCAAATTTTTAATGCCTTTAACCAAAAATGCAACTTTTGCAAGAAATTGCAAAATGTTGCTTAGCAACTTTTTACATCTTTTGGCTCCAAGATGCAACTTTGCATTATAATGCATTTTATGACTCCTGAAGGTCCTAAAACACCCTAAAAAACCTAAAAACAACACAATTGACCCCTAATACATGAATACATTCATCTGGAGTTCTTTGCATCTCATTTCTCAGGTTGTTAGCATCCTGAACATAATTGACTCAAACCAAAACTTTGGACAACTCAGCCATGGCTCAACTGAGTCCTAAATGGTTGTTCCATTATTACATCACAAAGATAACTCACAAACTTGAAAGAAAACAAAAATTTCATACTTGGAGTGTTAGGTGCCCTGCACCATAAACTATATTGTCACAAAGAAGGAAATTATTGTTGTTGTTTATGCTATCAACAAATTCAGACATTATATTATTGGTTACCCTATTTTCATTCACACTAGATTCATGTGGAATGTAATGCCTGCCAAAATACCCTAGAGAAATAAACCAAAATCTACTAACAAAAAGAGAGAATTTTTTTTTATTTTAAGATAACCACTACAACTATGATATTACTAGTATTTATTAATGCAATGTTACTACCATTATTTATCAATGCATCATTAATTATATACATGAATACATAAATCAACAAGAACATAACCATAGAATCATATTACGCAAGTGGAATAACCATTTAACCATTAACATAACTCTATATAAACTCATACAATGCAAATCTATTCCCTAGGGTATCTCAACGTCACTACTGGACAAAACCTTAACAAAACTAATTATTATCTTGTTTAGTGAATTAATAGATACCCAAACCCACTAATAAATTATTAAGATTATCACTTGTAATTACAAGAAAACTCTTCATGTGGTTCCAACAAGTCTAGACCCCCTCCTAGAGGTCTAATGCTCAAGACCCTGGTCCACACATGCAAGAGACCACTCTCCCAACCATGGACCATAACCATAGGGTAAAACACAAAAAAATGCAACAAAATAAAAACATGAAGCTCAACATGGAAAGCATCCAAAAGTCATTACAAAAATAATACAACCGAATCACAAAGATAGCCATCAACATACAACCACTTGAGCCACTTAACAAGGATCATGTCATAAGCTTATAATGTCAAAATTCAACAATAAAGAGAGCCTCAAGTATGTCAAATACACATAAATAGGGCAAATACATGAATCCAATAACATAGAATGATCCTCCACAGTGAGGCACAATGTAACCTCTCGTTGGAGCTACGATTAACCATCCTCAATAGTAAGGAATCACTCAACTTGCTGGAGCAACATATCAAAACCTCAATGGACAAGCACAAACCACTTACCAAAGCCCAAATAGATTCACACACATCACAAATGAATGGCATAATTCCCCAAAACCATCAAACATAACAAAACAAGCCTCTGGAATGAAGACCAAGCAGAGAAATCAACTAAGGGACTCAAAAACCAACCTAGAAATCTGTTGACACTACTTTGGCGCTATTGTATCCCAGAGTAGCACTATTGTTCTCTATTTTAGCATTATAGTAATAGGGGACCAACTCATGAAAAATAAGATACAAAGATACTCAAATTTACCCAGATTTGGGAACGGTCCTTACAATGGCATAAATACGACCCAGGAGTCACTAAAAGCCAATAAGAAACCAAAACAAATCCTTGTTAAGGCCAACAATACAACACATCCAAGAATTCCAACATATACCGAAAATAACATACATAGCAAAGATTACAGACATAGTCAATCCAGATCTAATCAAACCAAATGGACATAAGACAGGGTATGCAACAACAAATAAACCTCATAAAACCAATCACTACCACAATGCATCAACATATCAACATACACAAATGCTCTTTTTCGACAATACAACACACAGATTCATAAAATCATATATAAATCTTTTTGCCAAAATATTACTCCCAATTATTGATATTAGAATAATCATTCTTTCCCAAATCTCCCCAGACAATCTTTTAGCAGTCATGAAGAAAACATCTCTTTTCAAAAATCAAAATGCAAGAATGGAAAAAGATCTCCAACCTGGAAGTAGAGTGATGGTAATGCAATCGTAGAAGAGCAAAAATCCAAACCAACAAGCTTTCCAAAATCCAACCCAACCAAACAATTCTCACTCCAAGCAATCCTAAAATCCAAAAATTGCAAAAAGATATTTTGAAGCACACCCACAAAATGCTCACAAAGCCAATAAATAGAATCTTATTCAAAACTACACAATAATATCCACCAATCAAAATATTCCAATAAAATATATTCTATACCAACCTCCTTTCAAAAATCGAGGTAAGAATATAAAATAATATTATTTACTTACCCTCAAATCTCAAGCAATAAAATAATAGGGTAGGTATAAACATGATATTTAATTACTCAATTAGTAACAAGAGAATGTAATAATAATAATATAATAAATAATAATAATAATAAATTAAAGCCCAATAAAATAAATCAAAGGCAATATATATAAATACTCCAATTTAATATAAAACCACAAATAATGATGGAATCTCGGATATCTTTAGGATGAGAATATCTTCGGAACAAATAGTAAGGATAGCCCGGTCTCATTTCACCTTATACATTTATGAGTATTTCATTTCCAAGCTCTCAGAGGCCGCTGTAGCCGATCCTTTATAATGGCACGGTGGATAATAGAGCCTCAGATATATATATATATATATTCACACACATATATATGTATATATATATAAAACTTATATATATATATACATTTGGATATATTACATCATGTCGATTATTCATTAGTCTTTCACACCCTTAATAATGATTAAGTAGGATTCGTAAGAAAAAGATCAGAATTGATAGTACTGCTCATTATTAAGCTTACAAGAGCTTATTTACATGAGGATTACGGAACTATCTATAATAGACACTTGTATAGATTTTAGCTTAGATATGATTTATAATAAAGATACGGAGCAGTTAACACAGATGAAAGAACTCATATATCAAGTAGGTAATAACTCAACATTCGTTATAATGATGGATTTTGGCTCTTAAATAGCATCAGCTCTAGAAGTTCGGGCATATAGCTTGGCTTAGAAGGAACTCTAAAAATCTGAAATATGGACACTATTATCAGACTTAAGAGCTCAAAGAGACAAATGGCATTCATTGGAGAAATCTCTAAGAAGCGATTGAAAGAAATCATCTTATTCCCTCAAGAGGTAGTGATTCGTGCAGTTCAGAAGGTTTTAGGCAAGGAATACATCAACAGCGAGGATAGAACAAGGGCGATCAGCAATGTTGCCGCCATGTTTATAGCAGTGGCGATGCAGGTAGATAGGAATAAGGAGTATATAGAATAACTCTGCAGAAATATCTTTATCCCTTCCATCTTGGTAGACCTTAATAGGGTTTTGCTCAACATTGATGAGGAATTAACAATTCTGCGTCCTAAACGTTATGATATCCTGATTGAGAATTCCTGCCCAGTACCTAGATACCCAATTCTGTGTGTGGGAGAAACAGGGAACTTCGAGGCTAGAAGGGAGGAGATTGGAAGAAGCTTGGAATTTCTGCTTTGGTTGATGCAGGTAACACTTCCAAAGCGAGAAGATTGGTTCGAGAATTATCTGGAATGGGAGGGGATAAATATCAATGCTGAACCAGCATCACCTACTAACGTTGGTTAGGGTTTATTAGGCCTAGTGCCTTTGTTTTCTTTATAAGGGTATTTGGAAACTTGTTTCTTATGACTTCTGACTCTCGGCTTACTATATATCGGCTAGTGAAAGAAAACATAATAGACAATGAACTAATACATATGCTTTTGGTAGTTGCTAAACAGATATCTTTGGTTACAGCTAGGATGGCTATATGGTATTATAGGTTTCTTTACAGGATGCCCATTTGTCTAACTTATCTGTTGTGCTTATGAATTACTTCCTTAAATATATGGGGCTTTCATGGGTATAATATGGGAAATATGACGTATGGAATATATGGTTGCTCGAGTAAGGGGATTTTGAATGAAAGAAGGGGAATACGTTCAGGCATATAGATGTTTGCAGATATATAGAAGGAATTATATATTCTTATGCATATGTATATGCTCTCTGTTCTTTCTGTTTTGTCATATATAATTTTATATGCATATGTATATATAAACGGCAATTCTGTCCTTCAATGCTTATATGTATGCATATGTATATACATATATATATGTTTATGCCCCTCATCTATGATATGGCAAGGATGAATTTGGTTTATTCCAGGTTTAAAGTTTCTAAGAAATGTTGTTGGAACTAATAGTGATTGATCGTTATTCTTTCTTATAGAAGGCATAATTGTAGCCTGGCTAATCTCTTAATTTGTTACCCACAAGATTCAGGTGGTTATAAGCTAAGGGATAGCGAGGCTATAATTCCCCTATAAAGGGCAGAATGTTGTATACATTCGTATAATGAGCTTACATTTCATTTATGTAAACAATGCTACTAATACTTTGGCAGAGAAATATGTAATATGGTTTTGCAGATACGGTAGATAGGAATGAAAGATGATACTCAAGGTATCAGAGGCACCGCCAAGGCAGAAAGGATAGACCCATTCAAGCAAACATTTGCAAAGAAATTATATAGAGAAAGAAATTGGAATGATTATAAGAGACAGCTTCTACCCTCAAAAGAGGAATTGTAAAATTTATAAATTTTTGTATTATCTGATCCCGTAAAGGATCTGGGCTAGACCAGAGGTTTTCTTATCTCCATTCTTTCCTACCGGTGCCCACACTGAATGGAGATGTAATATTTATTATAATAGAAATAAAATTTGGCCTCGGCCTTTTATCGATCAAAAAAAAAAAAACCACAAATAATACAAACAAATAAACAAACAATTAAATAATATTATCCTCACAATCACAACTCCCAAGAGGGTCAATCATAACAAGGGGTAGGTACACAAATAATAACAAATAAATAAAACAACAATGCAATTAAATAAATAAATAATCAAAAAAATAAATAATTGGATAAACAATAAATAATCCAACAATAACTAAATAAATAATCAATAAAGAAGATAAATAAATGAATGTACGAATAGACATAAATACTCATCTAGTAATTAAACAATAAATAAATAAATAAATAATAATCCAATAAATCAAAAGCTCAAATATTAAATCAAAACTAATAAAATAAATAACCAATAAATAAATGAGCCAAAAATAAAGAAACAAATAATTAAATGTACAGATACATATAAATGCTCTAGCCAATATAATTTAAACTCAATACTATAAATATCCCCCAAATATATATAAAATAATCAAATAAATAATAAATAAATAAATGGATGTACTGATAAGCATAAATACTAAACTAATATAATTTCACCAATTAATTATTAATTAATTATAAACTCCTAGTAAATAAATATGTGTAAATATATTGTATTCATACTAACCATTATTTAATAATTTACGCCAATGGGCTATATGTAGTAATTGATTAATTAATTTCCACAATTCCAAATAACCAATAAAATATAAAATGAATGATAATTCTCCAATAATAATAATAATTGCACATTAATATTAAACATTAATGTCATCTATTGATTTAATTTAATATTTATAAACTACGTAAACCGATTAATTATTAATTAATAAATAATTGCAAACTCACAAGGCAACCCGACATAAGGTTGAATAACATACCACATGACGCAGACCAACGACTCAAGCCAAGACACTAATTGACAAGGGTATTGTTGGCATTGTGTTGTCATTGATGTCAACCGATATAGGATGACAACCCATATGGGAGATTGATAAGTAGTGTTGTCATTGATACATACCGGAAATAGTGCCATAGATGTCAACTAGCATAGAAGGTCACCGGTAAGGAAGAGAAGGTCATCTAGCATAATGGCCATTGGAGATTGATGAGTAGTGTTGACTTGTGTTGAAGACATAAGGACTTCAGACCGGTAAGTGACATGTTGGCAGTGCATATTTGCCAACCAACAAGAGAGAAAGATGATGAGTTGTTGATTGCAATGAAGAGGGGGAATTGTTATGCCCTACATATCTAGTCCCATCATTTTCATTTTTATGAAATGCGGGTCCCCTCTTGTCTTTTTTGTTAGTTTTTCCTTTTCTTTTTAGTTTTTGTTTTGTTCACCTCAAAACCCAAGTTCTCGAGTTCTCGAGGTGGGATGTTTTCTTGTTTTTATTTCTTTGTTCTGGAATCTAGGTCCCCGGGTTCCCGAGTTCATTTTTTGTCTCGTTTGTTTGTTTGTGTAGCCCCAGAAGTTCGAGTTTCTGAAGATTTGGGTCGTGCTTATGTTTTATTGTTTAGAAGTTCGGGTTTCCAAACTCCCAAGTTCGCTTTGTGTCATTTCAGAGCATCACTTTGAAACTTCGGGTTCCCAGAGTCTTGAAGTATTTGTTCGTCTTTTGGTTTTCACCCCGGAAGTTTAGATTCCTAAACTCCTGGGCTATTTTTCTGTCTATTTTTTTGAAACTCGAGTCCCCAGGGTTCTGAGCTTGTTGCTTGTGCATCTTTGTTTTCGTGTGTGTGTCCTTTCTTGTTGGTCGTTGTCGTTGTGCAATTCTCTCCATCTTTTGTAGGTATAGGCTAGTGTAGGCGTAAAAGAGATCCACAACATCAAAAAAAATTGAAAAAACCGAAAAACCCTAAAAAGTAAAAAACCCCAAAAGCCTAAAAAGTGAAAAACACAAAAGCTCTAAAAATTTGAAAAATGTCAAAATCCAAAAAAAAATCAAATATTTGCAAAAATACAAAAAAATAAATAATCACAAAAAAACAAATAGTTTTGAAAATGAAATTTAAATTTTTTCAAATTAAAATTAAATATTAAAATCAAATATTAAAATTAAATAATAAAATTAATTAAAATTTATATTAATATTTTAATTATGTTTATACTAATTTTGTTTTGAATTTGGATTAACTTAAGATTAAACATGTTTAAATATTAATATAAACTTTGATTTCAATTTTAATATGTAAAGTTAATTTTAATAAATTTTAATAACTTGCAATTAAATTAAAATTGAAAATTAGAAATTAGAATAAATATAAACCTAAAGTTTTAAAACTTTAAAGAGTTTGTAAATGAAATACTCCAAAGTTACGGACTCCCGGAGTAAAAGCCCCAATCCCCATAGTTCTGAAACCTGAAGCTGGAAATGAATTCCGAAAAATTCCAAATGAAAACTAAAAAATTTAAGGGCAATCCAAAACTTCGGACCTCTGGAGCATGAGAGAGATAATCATTCAATACCGGGGACTCTGGGAGTCCGGAACCTCGGAGTCACTCATTCTCTGGCATGCGAAGGGATAGAAAGTCTGGAACTCCGGACTCCGGTGTTCGATAGCAGGGGGCTGTTGTTGTAAAGGAAAGTTGTGTAGTAGTACTATTTATTCAAAAATAAAGCCCATCCGAACAAACGCAGTGCTGAAATAGTTGAAGGCAAGAGAGACGCATGGGAAACCATGTCTTTGCAAACCAAGGGCAATGAGATTTCAGTGATACAAAGAGAGATAGGCGCAACCACCTGGAACAACAAGGCATTAAGGAACGATGTTGCCAATAAAGGTGGGGTGAATAGAGTGATGCATAGCAGTGAATATAAGTTGCCTTGGACAAGAAAATGCATCAACAAAAGGACATAGCACAGTGAGTAATGAAAGGAGGCATCGATGCAAAGATGAGAAAGAGGGATTTTAAAAGCCAAAAAATGAAAGTATAGAGCACCAACCATGTTAACAGTGCAAACCAACTCAAAGAAAGTTGTTTGCAGAAATACGATCCCATCTGAGATAAACAAAACAGTAATCACAACAAAGTAATTAGTTGCTTTGTAGTTTCGAAACTCAGGAGACACAAGGAGGAGCCAAAACTTTTGGAAATATGAAACTCTGAAACTCCGGACCTCCAGAGTATGAAAGAATTAATTAACCAAAACTCCACACCTGGAGAACCCGAAACTCCTAAATCGTAATGAATGCTGAAGCTGAAATCGGTAAAAGCTAAATGGAAGACCAACAATCTGGAATCCCGGATCCCCGAGGTGGGGAAGACTAAAACAAGACTAGGCTTTGACTCTGTAATACCTGACCTCCAAAGAGCATGAAAGCACGAAGTTCCGAAGTCATTTTGAAGAGTAAAATCACTGCAATGCTTAGCGAACGGATAATGCAATACAAATAGATGAAACAAAGAGCGATGAAAGAAATGCAAAACAATGTTGAACAGGAGAAGAGTAGCCATAAGACAGATAATGTGCAATAAAATGTATGTTCCAATATAAAATGAATGGAGTGCATCGATGGAAAGAACGCATAGCGCTTAGAAGAGGAAGGTCATGATCTCCGTCCAAAAGGTAAGCATGAGAAATGTATTGTGATCGGTATGAAGAGTGATAAATTTCCCAACCTGGTGCAGTGGATTAACAGATTGAAGAACATTGATTCAGTGATAAAGAAAAGCCTTAATTAGGGCAAACCAAACAATAGAGCGATAAGAACTTAGGGCAAACCAAAAAAAAAAGTGCACGCATCTCCACCAAAAATTGCGGGCATCACTCATTGTCTCTACAAGGAAAAAAAGCAAAAATATTAAAATCATTCATAAAGGGCCACGAATTGCAATTGAATGTTTGTCTAGTCAAAGATTTATTTTCTCCAACCTTCCAAGTTAAAAGCTTGTAAGATGTGTTGCATGTTAATTTTGTATTCATTAAAATATAATGGCTTCCTTAAAAAGTGGGATTCAAATCAGCTGTTCATTTATATCAAGTATTTATAAATTAATTACTTTTTTGTGTGTGCTGCAGGAGAAGTGGAAAGTTGGACCCACCATGCAAAAAAATAAGGGAGTTACTAAATTTTAATTTATTTTAAAATTTAATAAAAATGATTTCATAATAATTTAAATTTTTATGCACTATTATTTAATTTAAGATATTTATATTATTTTATTCAAATATTCACAATGGATTAATTCTTTATTTTAAATTGTGAATTTATAAAATAAGTTGGTACATTTTAAGAAATGAATTGATTATTCTATTGTTTTAATGTGCAGATTTAAAATGGTTTTAATTTGCAAATCAAAAGACACCCAAAGTAGAACTCGGAGTGGAACTCTATTTGAACTGAAATCAAGCTAGAGTTGAACTTAACATTGAAATTGGAAAGCTATTGTTATAGGGACAAGATTTCATGGATAACTAAAGTTGATTTTTAGTTGCAAAAACGAAACTTGGTGCTTGCATGCACAAATTGGGAGTTGATCTTTAGTTTCCAAAAGAGGATTTTTTGAGAGAAATATCTATAAATTGGAGTTGAATGGTCATTGTAAGGGGATTAGCAATTCTGAAGTTAGAACTTTCAGGATTATGAATTAAGATTTAGAAATAGCTTAGGAGTTGGAAATTTTCTGGAAATTGGCTGAAGGTCATTCTAGATTCTCGTCCATTGCATATTTAATTTTAGTGTAGTTGAGAATAATCTGATAGAAGGCAGAAATCAGACATTCAGTGGGACAAATCTATTGAATAATTATCCTCATTCGCAGGCGAATATATGAATCTTAATTCGATTTATTGTTTCTTTCAGATGTTTTCCTTTCATATGATGAATGTTTGATATATTTTATCTAATTTAACTTCCTGAATCTGGAGAGAGCTATGTTTGATGTTAATGCTTATATGGTTTAATGTTTCAAACCATTTAATTTAGCTTCGTTAATATGTTAAATTCATAATTTTCATGTTAATGTATGAATGTTCCACTGTCCTCCAGATTTAGTTGATATTGTTGGATTGAATGCATGTTGAATATTTGTCATCCCCTTGCATCCCCTTTATCTTTTGTTATTTATTTCTTGTTGGTTAGCTTAGATTTAGTTTTGGTTTGCTAACTTTTGCAAACAAATCAGAAAGTTATGAATCAGTAGGCCCCTTAACAGGTACAACTACGTCAACCACCGAGTTACCCAACATCATCATGACTCGATTACATAGACCTTGGAGTTTTCAATCTTTCAAGACTGATAGCTTTTTCAAGAGAGGTGGTCTATGAATTCATGTTCTACCTGCATGTTGGTGAGTGTGTCAAAACACTCATCAATAGAGTCGGTGCTAGAAGGAGGGCGATAATGATTTCTGAATTATTTTATTAAGTTAGAGTGAGTTAGACCTTGGGAAAGTTTAACTCGAATGGGTAGTCCATTGTGTATACCCGAGATTGTGCATACAATTCCTTATCATTCGTATAATGGGATTCCCATTTTCTTTCCTAAAAATGGACAAAATGCTTCAGACCATGTAAATCTTTTTAAACATCAGGTGTTTTCCCTTCAAAGCACACTAGAGGATGTTGCTTGCAACTTGTTTGTTCAAACTCTTCAAGGTTCAGCATCACAATGGTATGCAAGTCTTCCTCGTAGCTTGATTTGGTCATGGCATGAATTTGAATTCCTTTTTTAAAGTCAAATCAACCCTTTCACAAGATCGAAAGATGCACTAATTCAATTTGCAAGTGTGAAAAGAGTATCTGGGGAATCAATTGCTCAATTCAATCATAGATTCTTGCTTATGTATCAAAGAATTCAATCTAGAAGCAGAGTAATAGATGCAAGATGTTTGAAAGTTCATTACTTTTGGGGTATTGGTAATATGTTTACAGAAAAGATTAAAAGTTTTGGTGAAGTCAAAAATGTACATTGGGCACTTGGAATGGCCTTATTCCTAGCACAGTCTGGGTATGCCGTTGTAAATAATATTTTTTACCATTTTAATGAAATTGTGTTAGGGGGTTGTTCATATGTACAAACTTGTGCTCAGGCACACACCATGCCTATCCAACACCAAACATTCAAAAACTATAATGTCTCAAATCTGTCCACTATGACTTCAAATAATGCAATAGATCAACCAAAGTACAATCACCAAATGCAACTTGTTGTTCTCAAAATCTGATTCACTTTAAAATCTTTATGATCGTATGATAACTCTGTATATAGAAGAGAGATTAAAGAGAAGAAAACCTTCAGGAGAACATATGACAAGGTTTGATTAACCTTCTACACTTTGAACTTATTCAAAGTTCAGGTGGGTATACCTTTGTGAACTAAATTCACACTTTTAAAAGATGAATCCACAGCAAACCAGTCCAAAAAACTAGTGGATCTAATCACCTTAAAGCTAACTGAAACAAAGGAATAAAAATTGTACTCATGTTCAGTATTGACCTACAAGATGCGTAATAGACAACCTTGATCTACACCAGTGCCTTATCCAAGGTCACAGAGTCATCTAAGTTCAAACAATACTTCCACAATCAAATATCTCTACATATTCCATCAGTTTGGCTTCTGCAGATCCTTATACATGCCTGACACACATAAGAATTTATTCATATCAAACTAAACTATGTTCATCAAAATTCAAAGTGTCCCACAAAGAATTTACTGGTAGAGATGATTCCTGCATATTTAATTCCCATCCTGAAGAGAAAAGCTAAGAAACATATCTACTAAAAGTTGCCTTACAACCCATATTCAAATGAAATAACCCTAGATTACTCAGAATGAAACAGTAAACACTTGCAAACATACTTGAAGACAATACAAAGTTTAAACTCAAAACCAATGGTCTATATATTGATATTTTCTTCTAAAAGTATTACAAAAACCTTCGAATATTCTCCATTAAACTTGGAAAAGCTCAGATAAATTTCTACAGCGTTTTCTAACAATTCCTTGCGAACCTCTTTTTCTAGTCTTGGTATCCATTTATAACAATATGGATGCACACATAGCTTCGGACTTTCCTAGGAGAGTTTGTTACAATCATTACTTCTCAAGAAGAAGTTACAAAACCTTTTACAAATGCGGCTACAAGTCTCTTTCAACATCCATAGCTTCTTCCTCTTGTTGTTCTATTGCAACATTTTCTAACTGCTCCACATCAAGCACGACATATTTTCTTGTCCATTCCTAATACACCTCATCAGTAGGCCATGAGAAGTTAATTACTTTTGCTTTTGTCTTGGCTAATCTTTTCCAAGAATTCCTCATTTTATTGACCTCTGAATTCATAAAACCATAATGAGATTTGATTTTCTCAATCTCTTCAATTATTTTGACAAATATGGAGGCATCCTCTGATTTAACAATTCCTTTTATTCTTAGTGAAAATTTGGCTTTTTGGCTTCCAACTCCTTAAGCCATATTTGTTTGTCCTTTAATTGGTTTGGGCTGACAAAACCTCCTGGGAGTAATTCAAAAACTTGATCAGTGTACTCTTTCTTGTACAAGTTGATTTTTCTATCTGCATTATCTACTCCTTCTACCAACTTTACTAAATCCTTTGTCATATCATTTGTAGATTTAATAATAGGGTCAACCCCTACCTCATCATAGGATACACAAATCAGTTCTATATCCTGCTCTCTGGGTCTCCATTTATCAAAAATAGGCATTAATACAGCCTTGTCCCCATTTAATTCATTCCACATTTCCAGAATCTTACTCATATTGTTATACATTAATGAAGACCCTATAGTGTCAACAAAACTTAAAATTGTAGCCTTTACCCTCTCTTCATATTTCTTTGCATATAAGGCTTGAGCCTGTTTTAAATTCTCCAACTCATGGGGAGTGATCTCAATCAACTGAGAACTAGAAGGTGATAGAGATGGTGGGAACTCAATAATGGGGCTGGTAGGTGGAGGTCTTGCAGGAGAAGAGGAGATCATCAGTATTGAGGACTCACCTTGATGGTATTGTCCTGCCAACTGGCTTTGTAGCTTGGCAATGATGTTATCTTTACCTCTTACCTCTTCCTTGGTATTGTTGTAAGCTTTTAAAGCTGTCTCCAACTTAACTTAGAGATCTACCTTTTCCTTAGCCTCCCTTTCTACTACTGCAACACTAAACTTTGTAGTCTCTAGCACAGTGCTAGCAGCTTCCACTACCCCAGTGCTCTGCACTCTTTTCATTATCATTCCTCCAAGGTAACTTGACCCTAGGGTGTCCTTATTCCTCTTATTTTCATCTCTTTTAAGAGACCACATGACTAGTGCAGCATTATCTTTACTGAAAGTGACTCCCTCCATAGGTTTGGTCTCTTTTCTTACTGCCTCTAAAACCAAGGCATCTACTATGTCCCATTCGGGGAGAATGAGTATCCCAGCCTGTGCTACCATGTCTCTTCCCTACTCAGGAGTGGTCTTAAACTCATCAACCATTTCTTACTTTATCTCTTCCTCCACCACAGCTGGATCCCTGTGGGGCTGCTCACCTTTCCTCTTTTCACACCAAGCATTAAATTTATCAATGTTCTGCTTCCACACAAATTGCATGAAAGCTCCTGATGTGACAAAATTATTATCAACCAAGAAATCTTCACTGGCTTGCTTGATCTCAGGATCCCACTCCTGGCCTTTGAACTCATTAGTAGTGATGTTCATTTCAGCAGTAAGGGGCTCTTCTGGCATTCCCTCTTCCACTTCATCATATGAGTAGGCTATCTCTCCAAGGTTGCCTAACTATAACAGTTGCTCAGCTGCTGCATGTTCATCTCCTATATGAATAGGGGATTGAGATGGAGAGTACAAAGGTTCATCAGATTGTACTTCTTTTCCCACTCTTTGTTTCTTTGGGCTATCTTGAATGTCAATGACATCCTGTATCTTCCTCTTCCCTTTTGAAGTAGAGGACTCCCCTATTGTTAGCATCAACACACTATAGTTGGACTTCTTATGCAACATGTAATCACCAGGAGGGATTGCTCTAGCAGATGCAGACCTATTTAGAACCAATCTTGCTTTCTTAGGGTTGTTCTTAATTACAACCTCCCTCTTTTCTTTCAATGTTTGCATCACATCCTCAAAACAAAGAATTAAGAACTTTATCTTCTCTTCAAAAGGGTGAAAGCTAGACAAAGGGTCATAGCTAGTGTCAAATTGGTGTACAAAGTCTAAAGCCTTTTTGTAGGCCACCCACTTTTCCTTCCTCAGCTCTTGCTCATCTAAATCAAACTCATTCCTAATGAGGTCTTCAGGAAAATAGAATTGGTGGGGTCTACCTCTGCATATTGCCCTCTTTCTGAACATGTCGTTGAAGAAATCTTTAGGGTCAGCACATCGGGATACTGCAATTGACAAATGATACGGTTGAAGGAAATCTTCAAAACACTTCCAACCTCCTTTAATTATCACAAATTGGTGTGCTATGGTAACTGTAGGGAAAATGGTCCCTTTACCTCTGCCTGTTAACTCTGCCTCTTGCACACCACCAATCTGCCTAAGGATCTCTGCAATTCCCACTTTAAGAGGGACCTGATAGGGAAACAAAAATGGAGTGCCTTTGAAGCCATATACTCTGAAAACTGTGGAGACAGGGTATAAGTAGATACCACCCCAATTGTGGACAATTTTAAGATTCTCAGCAAATTCTTTTGGCCCTAAGGGTAAACAGATTTAAAGAAAAATGCTCTTCAGTATTAGGTCCTACAACAGTTAACTCACCTATCTTCACAAAGAATTCTTTAAGAGGCCCATTTCTAAGGTGATTCCTCTGCACACTGTAAACCTGAGCTAGTGATTTGAAATTAATAGGTTCTAAAAAATTGGTAAATTCACTAAGCCCGAAAGCATTTCTGAACTCCTCATTATTTATTTCAATGAGAGTTTTCCCACTTATATCCCTAACACTTCTTGTGATTGGGTCATAGTTGTGTGCAATCTGAGTTAGGAGATAGACATCCATGAATACTCCAGGGACCACCAATTTGCCTACATCCAACTCCCAGATACTGTTCATTGGGGCTGGGGAGTTTCTCATGCCAAATCCAACCTTAAATAATCCCAACCCAGGCAACCCAATTTGAGGGTCTCTTAGCCAGTTACCCTTATCATATAATCCCTCTCCTATTTTTAGGCGAGGAGCTCTTGGCACTAGTTCTTTTACCTTTGTTGCCACATTAGTTGACAATGTCAACTATTCTAGGAAATCATCACAGATAGCCCTCTCTTGATAATTAACCTTTCCTGAGAATTCTCTTTTAGGTGTCATCTTAAAACTATGCAAGCAATTTAATTACTAGCCCCAACTGTTCTATAATAAATCAAAACCTCAATTAAAACACACTGTCAAGTAATTGCCAAACAGGAGTACAAGAGAACCTATTTTTTGCTTGAAGAAATCTACTCTGCAACTGAAGAAATTTGCCCTGCAACTAAAGAAATTTTCTCTACAAGCACTTCTCTGCAACTACTCTTCAAAATGATGCCTTCATTCAATTGATGTGAAATCATATATGGTAGACAGACTCTTAACTGCGACATTGATACCGCATGCTTCGGTCGTCCCTTCAAAATTGGATTCATAGAAGAATTTGAAAATTTTGCTCCAACGGGTCAAACATGCCTGTGTATTTTCCTTTTCGCTCTTTCACCATTTCGCAGAGCATAACATCCTTGATATTTCACTCAATGAAATCGTGCTAGCCATTTGAACAGATGAGACTTCGTCGGTCTTTACACTATTTTAACCTCTTTGCCTTTGCATCAGGCCCTACCTCCTGTTGAACAATATATTTGAACTTAAAAATTTTCCCAAAGGCGTGAAAGCTAAAAGATCATCGGCCAAAAATATCATGTCGAGCATCTCAAAATGAGTTTCACCGAAAGAATAGTTTCATCGAAATAAAACATAAAGTGTAAAACACTAAGTTAAGATGACTTCGGCAAAATATCTCTTTCAGTAAATGAAAGAAACCACTCATCGATATTCCAGTTTCATCCAAAAGCGAAAGGCCAAAATGTGAAGTCGAGGAAATAAAATTGCCGAGGAAACTTAAAAAACATTCATCGAAAAACAAATCTTATCGATAACAATATGTCGATAAAAATAGAGGGATTTCATCGATAAAAGAAGGACATCGAAGAAAAGAAGATTTCAAAAAGATCGCGTGAACTTTCACCGAAGTATAAAACTCATCGAAATATGATTTCGATGAAACTCACGAATAACTCATCAAAAAGGATTTCATCGAAGAAAGAATGATTTCGGGGAGACTACAAGATGGTTTTTCGACAAGGGCCATTCACTGATGAGGTGATATCGAGGAAAATAAACTTTTGATGAAATATTAAAGCATTCAACCGAAGACAAGGGTTTCATCGAAAACTCGATTCACAATCATTTCAGCTGAACAGTACTTCCCGCGAAGAAATTAAAAGCTCAAGTTGAGGATGTCACATCTGCAATTAAGTTTAAACATTTGAGTAGCTGTTGTAAACACAGAGACATTAACTATTGTACAAGTTGCCCACACAATTACAGCGGAATTGATCGAATTTTCATAAGAACCAGATTGTTGCCAAAAGACGGAAAGTTACAAGGAGCTAGCTGAAATTCGTAAACAACAGTCAGAAGAGCTCGACAATTCTCCAAGTAAGTGTGATATCTCACATTGATTGAAATTATGGAACCCTCTTCTTCTTCTAAAAGGAGTAGGAAAGGAAAGGAATTGAACCCTGAAGAGAAACCCAAACGACAGAAAAAGGAGGGTAGAACTTTAGCTTAGGATCTATTAGACCAGTGCCCAGCATCCAGTGTGAGGTCCAAAAAAATCAAAAGTGAAGAGGAAGGGTTGGAAGATAGATTTGAACATCTAGGAGACATATGGACTGAAATCAGAGGACATGAGTTGTTCTTATTTGGTTACAAGAGAAGGGATGCTCCCGAGCCCGTGAGTAACCTATGGAAGAAAAATTTAGGGAAATTGGTAGTTCCGAATGTATTTGTGGATGTCGAATTAATGAAAGCCCTAGTAGATTGTTATGATCCAAAAACCAAAACCATATGTGACTACCAAGGGAATCCTATGGTGGTAATTAACAAACAGACCATTGATATGGTGTTTGATCTAGACTGGGATGTAGAAGAGAAAATTGACATACAGAAACTGTCGCAAGAGTTCTTCAATTTAGAGGACATCTATAGGACATGGAGACTACCCATTCACCGGCCAAAAGTGGGAAAGTCCTTAGTTCCTTTCAGTAAAGATGACAAGGTGCCTTTTGGTGTCAACCAATTTCATCCATATTTCAAGTATACATACTATGTTGCAGCCCAAGTATTAGGCTTAGAGGCTCATCCTCTCATGGATATTGGTGTTATGGTTCTATGTGTTGATCTACAATCAAAAGACCCTAGGCCATTTGATTATGCCACTTATGTTGCAGAAGCCCTAAATCATGGGTTGGAAAAGTTAAAAGGAGACCTTGTAAATGTTCATTTCTCATTGTATTCCTTATTAATGCACATTATTATTTATTGTGGATAGGAATTCAATTTCTGGTCAAACGATTTTAGCATCAGAGCTTATGATAAAAATGGTTTGAAGAAACCAGTCCAGTTGTGGGTTTCTGCATGGGATCAAAGATTTATAAACAACCAATATTGGCACTTTCAGGAATATTTTGTAAAACCACTTAGTGCAGCCTTCGGACAACATAGAAATTATACTTTGTCTCCTGAAATCAAGAAATTCCTCAGGCCAAAAGACTTCTCTCCAGAGTCTCAGATCGATCACAACTGGGGTGACTGGTATTGCCACCTTAATCATACAGAAATCAGGGTATTCGGGTATGAAGGAAAGCCATACATGCTTCCAATTATAGTGCCAAACAGGGTGGCTAGTCTAGAGATTGTAAGACAACTGTCTGCTGTCAGTGCCAAGCATCTCACAGATTTTGGTAAACAATCTATTGTGCCAGGGTTATTGGTGTTTTTTGATTTCATTGTTAAAAGTTCTAAAAGTTATCATTTACTTCAAAATAAGTTAGATTATTATGGCATGACTATGGGTGATCCTAGAGAGAACTTTGATCCTGAGGGATATATAAGAGTTGCAAGGGCATCATAGAAACTAAAAGCTAGAATACATGTGGCTCAAATGCCAGACGATTTAATCAGGAACCTTGAAAGGGAAGAGGCCAAGGTTTTGACAGAAAGAAGCGAGATGACTTGGGAAGCTTTCAAGTGGAAAAGAGCAAGGGGGATGGTGGATGGAGACCTACTTGGAAACCTCCAAGATCCTTTGGAGATAGCCAAAAAACTACTTCAGCATGAGGTAGAGATTATGCATAGAGTACCCCCATAGTTTCTCCATTTTGTCAACACTGGATAAGATAGTAAGCCATTGGCTCACATGTCACCAAAATCAACTGCTAGTAGCATCCCTGTTGACTCCCCTAGAGAAGATTACCCCCCTAGTTTTGAAGCAGAGGTAGATGTGGAAACTAGTGAATTTAATATTAGGGATATAGTTGATATAAGGATGACAGAACATGAAGACTTTGTTGCGGATGACGGATTCGCTTCCTCGGGAGAATTCCTTTCATTCTTATACCAGTACAAAGGGGCTCATGTGAGATGATGTATGGTTGGGAGATCAGAAGAAGAGCAGATGAGAAGGTTGCAAGATGAGATAGATACCCTCATGAAAGACATGACCCCTGAGAAAGGGAGGAAAATATTAAAGGAGGCTGGTGTTATCATCTTTTCAGGTTGGGATATAAATTCAGCACTTTTGTTTGATGGATTCTTGAAGAAGCAAGACCTAAATCAATAGGTATTGCCTCAAGAGATAGATAAATTGTTCCTAGGCTCAGGATATGATCCTGATCAAAAGGCTCTCCTACAATGGGCACTATATCTGAGAGGAAAAAGACCAATTATTGTGGATATTGAAGAAACCTTTGGACACCTTATGATCCATCAGGTAGGAAAGACTGACCCTAGGGTCACTGCAAGATTAAACTTGGATGTAGCCAAACTAAATTTGGATCAGACAAATTTTTTGGTCAGGGAAAACATTACCTATAAGGGTTTATATGAAAGAGCTAAAGAGGAGAATTAGAGGCTACAAGCAAGGATATTGCAGCTTGAGACAGGAACTCCTTTAAGTGAATATGCTGCATATCCCACAGGACAGAGCTTAGATGATGTCTCTGATGTTCTATATTGGAAATATCAGGCAGAAAAGGCTACCAAATAGGTGAGTAATATTCAACAAAAGATGGAAAAATTGGTTAATGATATCATTGAACACGGGTTCAACACCATGCTCATACATGTTGAACATTATTGGAGGGTGTACACTGGAACCATAAAGGCATTAAGAGAACATGAAAGGTCAAAAGCACGATTGCATGAAGTAATAAGCAATGTTGATGTGATGACGCTAGAGGAGAAAACAGAAGGGACTTTGTATATGGAGAATCATGTTAAATACGAAGATGCGCTAAAAAGAGATCTTCAAGAATTGGATGATGGGAGCCCTATTGGAATGCCCTCGATTTATAAAGAAGGAGAATTAATATCTATGGAGGAATGGCGGAATGAACTTATAAGCGTCAAGGATTGGGCTTTGTCAAGATTGGATCGAAGAAAAGACATGGCCCCTACCATCAACCAGATGATATTCGAATACCTTTCACAGGGAGAAGAATTAAAGAAACAGAGCATCAAGATCAAGACTTTTAAAGAAGATGATTACATTCATCATTTAGGGATGCTTAATCTCTTTTTACTTAAGTTTGTTAGGAATGTTCAAATTGACAATTAGTATTTCGAAAAGACACGTCTTTTCATAGATAGCATTTGCTCTCATATATATATGAGAGAGGTTTCTTGTAATAGGATTCATAAGATATCATAGGAAGAAGACAATAATATATGACAGCTTGTAAGTTTCCTGTTATACAAATTTTGACAGATACATAATATAATCAGTCATCTTTTCTTTGCATATGTGCTATGGATTATTTCATTCGTTGTTGGCAATTCCTTGTGATATTATCTAAAGGAGATAAGGTTATTCATATTCTTTGAGTGAAATTTATGTTGTATGTTATAAGGTTGAAATAAAAGTTCTGCTTGTGAATTATAATTGTTCTTCGCAATGCTTACTTGGGTGGTCCCTTAAAAGTAGGGTTAAATTCATTCAAGCAACTTATGATATAGGCATTCAATTGATCTCATAAGAAATAGTAACTGACAGATCCATAAATGGGGTGGGTTTAAAAACTGTCTCACAAGTTCACACAATAAGTCCTAAGGAAATATAAAGACTCTGTAGCCCAGATAGCAAAGAAGGCACTGGCCATTTATAAATTACAACTTATCACCATATTCATCACATTTTATTTTAAAACAATAGGAGTAGTTGAGTAGGAGACATAGAGTGAGTTGGCAATAGTGTATACATATAAAATTCTAAGCATAAAGATCAAGTAGCTTCTACAACAACAATCTTGAACTCATCTTCTATATCTCTGTCCTAGAAACTTATGCCATTCTGAGATAGGAGGAATCTAGATTAAGACACTGAATCTGCTATAAAAAGCATTAGTTGAAGGAACAACTAGTGAGTAGGTATACCCGCCTAGGTTCTGTAGAGCCTAAAGTGAGAGAGTTAGTAACCAAATAGGTTCACTCTATAAATTGGCCAAGTCAATTGGAGGGTTTGATCATAGGAGTTGGCATTTCCTTAGAACCTATCCAATCTGTTGGTTTGAGACCCAACACCTCCTTTTTATCATTCTGCAAGCTTTATCCTGTGATCATTTTCCTTTGGCAAAGCTACGCCAAGCATTAGATGGAACTCTAACCACCTGGCCTTTAACCCCTACTGGGACCGTCAACTTTTTCACTAACCGCACCTCATCTTGACGGCTAACAGTTTTTTGCTATTTTGCAAAGGTTAATCCACTTACACCTTCGGGCCACGAAATAACGAGAGGTGTTGGATCAATCTTGAGATGACCACCCTTTAAGTGAGACCTTTATTACTTAACCACTTATTTACCCTCTAATAAATGCCACATGGCACTTGGCCATTAGCTCTGGGAAACTCTTCAGGTTTAGTTCAGAGTCAACCACGTGTCTTATTTCCTGCATAACCGCCGATTACACCTCGGCAAGCCCTGAATCACCTTTTGAAACTATGTGTCTTACGACACATCACCATCAATCCTTACAAGAAGTAACAGCTATCATTCCACGTCATGCTAGGAAGAAACTCTCTTTCCTTTTCGCCGTTTCATGGGCCTTAATCCTCAGTTGAGTTGCAGCCATGAAACAATGAGAACCATTGGATCAAAACAGAGTTGATCCTTTTTTACCTTTATGCCTTATCTGTTTCTTTGGGCCCACTAGCTCTTTTGCCATTTCGTAGACCTTAAAACACAAGCATCTTGCCTTCGCGAACTCACGTGAACCGTTAGATCATATCAAACTTGCCCGATACTTAACAACCTACTTGAATCTGGCAGACGTGGGTTGTCTGACTCAGCTTTACCCACCTGGTGTCTAGTCATTCCTGAACTGACATGTCAACTTTTTATTTGCTGAGAGAAAACATCAGGATCCACTTTATCCTTGCCACCTGTATCTACCAAGTCACTTCTTATCCCGCAGCATGACTCATTTTCTTGGACCCACCTTTTAATCCTTAAATCCGATTCGCTGACCACATTGATCTTCGGCCATGTGTCACTATCTTACTTGCCATTTCAACCAGCTAGACTGCTTGCTTGGAACGCCATGTCATTTCGCTATTTCGCGAAAGCTATCTTTCAAGCATCTTTCTCACACAAAATTGCGCTAGCCATTAGATCTTTGGGAACCTACACATCTATTATTCTTCTCATAAACCTCTTTTGCCCAGGCCAAAAAACCTTTCGCTATTTCGCAGGGCATAACATGTGAGCATCTATCAGCCATGAAACAACAAAAGCCGTCGATTTCTTTTGAACTTGATCACCTTTTATCCGTGGAAAAGTCTTCATCGCTAGGTCCCGCCAAACCTTTTCGCCATTTCGTGAAAGGTAATTTACTCGCTTGTTTCGGCTGCAAATCAACGCCAGCCGTTAGATCTTAAGCAAGATGGAGTCTTGTTAAACCATATCAAATGCACATAGTTGAACATGCTTTTTCCTTTCACTATTTCACATAGCTTAACACACCCGCAACTTCACCTAACGAAATGGTGAAAGTCATAGATTCATCTGGAAGTTGCGAACACTTACTGGACCTGACAACATTAGAAGGCAAAAGACATAAGGCATAGAATTTTTACAATTATTTAACAACTGCCTAGTCAGATAACAAGGGGGCGACACTTCACACGACCCCAAGACCCATTATTTAAGTGAATAAAGTAATGCAGGAATAGAAACTAGAGGGTTTTGATCAGACATTTGAGCGATTTAAAACTAAAACCCTTAACCCTTAAAGACCTAACACATCTTTGAAGCAGTTAAAAGCATACCTGACTCAAAATTTCAAAAAACCTAGCCAATCATGGGGAAAGAAAATCCATTTCTTAAACATTGATAACACAACTGTTAAATGTGAATGAAAATACTACACCTGCTAATGAAGTTTTTATGGTTGTAACTTATTTCTTTGGTCATGATTCAGGAGGAAGAAAAACATATTATAATGAAGTTGTAGCTACAAATCCAATGATCAATCATGCCACATGAACCGGTTGTTTGAAAATAAAGAAAAAGTGGCTGCAAATTCTGATTACAAACAAAAAAATCAGATTTGGAGGTGATTCAGCAACCACTTTTGGCAGAGATTTGGGAGAAGTTGAAGTTGCCACAAAATTTCCCCAACACTTTTATAATGAAGAATCAACAAGTGGAAGGTTTCATATGCATTGTTAAGGTGAATTCCATGATGATCAACCGCAGGATGAAGGTGTGCAAAATTTTGGTTTATGGTTGGTTACTAGACCTACGTGTAAACATTTGGATGAAAGGTTGAGAGAGTTGGGTGTCTATAAGTCTTTGGGGGATTTTTCATGGGTAGATGGATGTAGAATACATTGCACAAACAAGCATTATAGGATTAATTGTTGTGTTTTCCTTGAGATATTGGATAGATATTTGAAACACATGATTAAACTTGAGGATGTATTCACTCCCCTGGAAGATCATTGGGACTTTGAGTTGACAAATGAGTTGAGAGAACAACTCCTACTATTTAAGGCACAAGAGCATTCACAACCATCCACTCATAAAGGCAATTTTCTTGAGGAAAACCAACATGATGGAGAACTTATGACAAGTATGGATGAAGCTAGTAAGGTGGTGTTTATGCCTTCCTCTATCAATGAACATGAGAGAGATGTTGAATTGAATTTACCATGTAGGAGCAATGTTTATTGGTGTTCAGTTTTGTTGAATAAAGAAGATGAGTTGATGACTAATCTTGATGTGATTAGAGTAAGGAATGACAGTCTCACTAGTTTTGAAATGTTGACAACGCTGCCCCAACATTGTTATAATTAAGATTCAACAAGTAAAAAGTTTCATGTGCATTCTCAACATGATTCTCATAGTAACCAATCATAGAATAAAGGTGAGAAAAGTTTTAACTCCTTGGAAGACATTCTTCTTGCACATAGCAGCTTGAATCGACGTTTGAAAGAAATGGGTGTTTCTAAGTGTTTGGTTGACTTTGCATTATTAGATGGTTATAGAATACACCTCACAAACAAGCATTATGAAGCTAACTATTTTGTTTTCCTCAAAAGAATCACTCCGTTGGAAGACCATTGGGACCTTACAGATGAATTTATTGAGAAATTCCTATCTTGCATATCTCAAGAAGACTCACAACCAGACCCTCATAAGGAGTTGATTGGAAAACACCAGCATGATGGAGAAATAACTACAAGCAAAGACAAAGCTAGTATGTTAATGGTTGACTCTTCTTCTCCTGATCAAATGAGTATTGAATTAGTCCCACATGATGAGGTTGAACTCAGTTTGGGTATGGATTTGATTTGTAAAGAAGATGATTCAATAATGGATGATTTCTTGGAAAAAGTTGTGAATGATAATCTTTCATGTTTAGAGGTTGATAATGTTGATCTTGGTATGGATTTCATAAGTAAGGAATGTGATATTAGAGAAGATTTGGAAGTGATTGAGAACAATAATAATAAGTTGACTTGTTTGGACAAAGGTGATGTGCTTGAGGATGTTTTCATGACCAATGATGATATGAGTTTCTCATTGGAATGTACAAGTACTGATTTAGTTGAAGAGAGTGTTAATTACGGAAGAGAATGTAATATGTTCTTGGATGAAGTAGTAGAAAACCTCTTCCCTGTTCATAACAATGACTTGGGCATTGAGACTTTTGATACAAACATAGAAGTAAGTATTCAAACTTGCCAAAGGCTTTTTGATGAATGTCTGGATCAGATTTATGCCAATCATGAGAGAAAGTTGGAAGTTATGAAAAATAATGATGAGAACATACACATACATGAGACTGGCCTCTTATTACAACGAAGTGTTTGTGATATACTTCAGGTTGAAGGAGTGGGAGGAAATGCAAAGTGTATGCAAGGGACAGAGTCAAGAATGAAGATGCTTCAGCAAGATCAATAAGATGAAATAGGGAAGTCTTCATTTGACTTTATGCACTCGAATGAAATTTTAGGAGAAAGTTCTTATTCACTAGTGACTCGTGACCTTGGTAATGAAATTGCTAATGTTGATGATTTTGTGCAGTGAATTGATGTTGTACATCATGAAGAGAAGTTTCAAACTTTACAAGGAAAATATAGCATGTAGCCTACCTCAGTAGAAGAAATGGAAAGGACAATGAATCTTGTGTCCAAATTGGTCATAGAGATGAGTAGTCATAGCTGCTCACACAACATGTTAGATTTTACATGTGATTCATGTAGGATTCATCCTTTGGAATCACATTCTGAAGTAAGTTGTCTAGACTTTGTAATGGCTTGGGAGATTGCCATGGTAGGTAACGTTGAAGGTAAACATTCTGATTCTAATAATCTGGAGAATGATGATATTAAATATTTTGACTTACTAGAAGAGGGGTTTGAAGTAAATAGTCCATTAGAAGTTAAGTATCCCAATTCATTGCTTGGTGTTGTTCTTCATTCTAATGATGTATTGAAAGTTAAAGTTAATGTTGATGACAAGCATGTCACATTACTAATGGATGTTTTTTCTCTTGACATGTATGAACCTGAGCGAGAATACAAGTTGCCCCTTGAGCTACAACCTCGTAAGGACAAATTCACTATGCGAGAGCATGCACCTACAACACAATCAAATCAAGTGGCTTCCTTCATTTTCCCTCCATTTGTTGATTAATTTGTATTTGAATATGAGGTGGGGGGAATACCAACATGTTTGTGGGTAGATCATGGTCATAATTAAAACCCACAATTACTGATCTTTAAAGTTTTGTGCTCACAAAATGAATTAAAATTATTAAAACTTTACTTTTCTGAGTACAAAAATAAATTTACTAGACTTAGGACTTGGCCAACTAAGTTGTTACTATTGAACATAATGAAAGATCAGTCAAAAAGTAGTCAAAGTTTTTGTTGTCCCATCTTGTTAAGATTGAGTCTTAAGTCATCTTAGTGTTAGTTTAGGGTAGCTAGGTAGGATTAATTTAGTGCTCTTTTTGTTTTCGTTGATTTTCCTTGTTGTTTGGTCTTTCCTATCTTCTGGTCTTCTTGTTTGTCAGTGTTGTGTCTTCTTTTGTTTTTTGTGTTTCATTTTGTTTTGTTCATTTTGCTTCTTTTTTTTTATTTTTCTGGGATTCTAAGGAAAAGATGTTCTTTGCATAACAGTTTGGAAGATATTGAGAGACTTCAACTTTTTGCTCTTTATAACTTCATTATTGTTTGGTTAATTTTGAAATCTTTGTCTACATTGTCCAAAGTGATATATAATGTTTTAATTATGATTTGAGTTTTTGACTTTCAATTGCAGAAGGCTAACCTGATTACTCGGCACTACCATCACACTAAGTTACATCAAAAAAATTTGTAAGATGTCAGATGAACTTGTTTCCAGGTGAAAAATCAGAAGTCGGGATGTTTCACATCGTCCACTGTGGTTCCCAACCCTGTAATCGAACTTCAATGTTTGAAATTTGCTTAAAGGTTACGAAGAAATAATCCTCCTATATATTCTATGATGCGAAAAATGATCTAAAAATAATAATAAAAGAGAAGAAAGAAAGAGAAAAGAAATTATTCACTTGCAGCAACTAAATTTGGGTGTTTCAAGTAATCTCCACCGAGGCTATGGACGCTTGGCTAGCACTAAAGAGTTGCTTGATGGGAGCCAAAGGTACCTCTATCAGGGCTATGGATGCCTGACTGGCAGTAGAGCTATGCCTAGGATGACCTTGGACGAAACACGTTGATTGACTTCACCTACGTAGTGTAATGCCCCACCTTCACCTGCTGACATTCTAAACACTTTGACACAAAATCAGCAATGTCACATTTCATACCAGCCCAATGATATATATGTCTAAGATCTGTGTGCATCTTCTTGACACCAAGGTGTGCCGAATAAGGTGCACGATGGGCCTCTGTCATGATCAAAATGTGAATACCCTCCAAATGAGGTATGTAGATCCATCCAAGATGTTGAAGAAGACCATCTGCCTCAAGATTATATCTATAATATCTACCCACTAATGGTCTTCCAGACTCCATCATGGCTCTAACATCCTGATACCAGGTGTCCTGAGGAAGAATCCCGAGAATTCTCTCTCTGAAGTCCACTCCAAGGGACAATGCTACAACCTCATGTCACCTACGACTCAAAGCATCTGCCACTACATTCTCTTTCCCCTAAATATATCAAACCTCAAAATCATACTCGCATAGGAATTCAATCCATCTTCGTTGTCGAGCATTCAAGTTTGGCCATGTGAAAATGTACTGCAAACTATGGTGATCACTATGCAGTTCAAACCGACACCCCAACAGAAAATGTTGCCATCTAACCAACACGTGCACCATAGCTGCCAACTCTAAGTCATGAATTGGATAATTTAGCTAGTGGTCCTTGAGTTTGTGAGACTCATAGGAAACCACACAACCATCCTACACAAGCACTGCTCCTTACCTTCTAAAGAGGCATCTGTGCATACCATAAAATCTTTGGATGGATCAGGAACTGTCAAAATTGGAGCACTAACAAGGAGTTCCTTCAAGGTATGAAAAGCTAACTCACACTGCTCTGACCAAACAAACTTCTTCCCTTTCCTTTGAAGAGAAGTGATTGGGTGACCTATCTGGGAAAAACTCTGAACAAAGCGATAGTAATATCCGGCCAAACCCATAAAGCTTTGAACCTCTGAAACATTGGCCAAGGCTGGCCAATCAACAATGGCTTGGATCTTAGAAGGATCCCCGGATACACCTTTTCTCGAAACTATATGACCAAGATAGTTCACCTCTAACTAGAATAAATCACACTTCACCAAGTTGGCATAAAGTTGATTCTCCCTCAAGCACTGCAATACCTGTCGCAAGTGTCCCTCATGCTCTTCCATAGATCTAGAATAAATCAATATGCCATCCAAGAACACAAGGACAAAATGATCAAGGTAGGTGCGGAAAACCCCATTCATGAGGCTCATGAAAATTGAAGGCGTATTCGTCAACCCAAATGGCACCACTCTAAACTCATAGTGACCATAATGAGTACGAAACAATGTTCTATGAATGTCTGCATCATGAATGCGTAATTGATGATACCTAGATTTTAGATCAATCTTAGAGAACACCTTGTCTCCCTTTACCTAATCAAAAAGATAATCTATGCAAGGCAATGGATATCGATTCCTGATGGTTACCTTATTCAGCTGTCGATAATCAATGCATAACCAAAGAGAACCATCCTTCTTCTTAACGAAGATAACAGGCGCACCCCAAGGAGAAACACTAGGACGAATGAACCCCTTAGCCAACAATTCCTCCATCTGCAACATCAACTCACTCAACTCCTGAGTAGTCATCTGATATGGAGCTCTCAAAATAGGTTCCACACTAGGAACCAAGTCAATGCGAAAGTCTATATCCTGCTTCGGAGGCATACCTGAAATATCCAAAGGAAACACATCAGCGTACTCTCAAAGAATAGGATGACCATCAAGAGCGATTTCTCGACTCTCTTCCTCATCCACATCCTCAAGAGCAACTACAAAAAGATGACACCCTTGATGCATACACCACTTAAGTTGCATAGCGGAAATCATACATAAGGATATCGATCTCTGAACTACTACGATCCCCACTTTCCTGCTGTGAGATTTTGCCAAGATCAAGAGGCAATGGAAAGTACAAATAAGAGAGAACAAAATAGATTATAGAAATAAACTGTAATCTATCAAGATGAAAAATATGATCAGCTCGATCATTAAGCATTCAATTGTTATATACAATGAATATGAGCCTCCTTATATAGGCAAGGCTATATGGATATGTGAGCACACAAACATGACATGTGGCTCAATAAGAAACAAGGGTAGGTAGGAAATAGGTGTGGGTAGGTAGGAGAAATAATATAATATTCCATATGAGGTGGATCACCCACTGAATGTGGAGTGTAACAACAAGATCACACCATAAAAGGTGGAAATTCTCCTACACACACTATCCCAATGTGGCAAAAACACCCAAGTGTCTCATACCCAAACTACTATGAAATGCATGTACCTAAGTAAACTTAAGTAAGTGTAATAATATCCAAGCTGAATAATTATTTACACCAACACCCCCCCTTAAGTGCAACTTAGGGGAATGCACTAAAGTCTACAATGCAACTAAGCAATGCAAGATGGGTCCCGGCTACGAGGCCATGTTAGGTACCCATGTACAAATGTAAATGCATGCAAACCAATGCAAGGAAATCTCTCACAAAGTGGGGGAAGAGAGAAAAACCCAATGGGAAAAAACCCTCCCCCAAAAGAGAGATGATGAAAGAACATAATGCTCTCAATGATGAATGAGAAGAACAAAAATGTGTCCCCCCATAAGAGAGAAGAAGAGACCATGAAGCCCCCCCTCAATGTTGAATCTACTGCAAAGATGGTCCAATGATGATGACCAAAATACCTCCCCATAAGGAAGAAAGAGAGCCAATGCTGCACAAATAATGTCAAAGTGTGACAAGACAAGGTACCATGTCAATGATGATGAATCACTCGCTGCAAGAAAATGAAGATTAGGCATGGAGAAAACCTGCTGTGAGCATCATCCGGATACTCAGAAATAGCAGAAATACTAGTACAATCCAAGTCTCACGGGAGCCATGCACAAATGTGCACAATATAAGTCTCAACTAGAGCCATGCACCAAGTCTCACAAGATATTCCTAATCTATGTGTACAAGAGGATTACATCAAATATGTCAACAATGACAAGATACAAAGAGGTGTGGCACTTTATGATAGTGCGAGTACAACATTGCAGATGCAATAGCATACAACATGATAGTGCAAATATGGAAACATGAAGATGATGCCACCAAGAAGCCCTATAGAATACTGCAGAAAAAGATGCCTCCGATTGGGATGTGGCCAAGAGATATAAAGGAGCAAATCAACCCCCCCCCCCCTTGACTGCCAGTTGGAAGCACTGCACGACAGGTGTGAAGTGACAAGAAAAAAAGTGTTCCCAATTTGACTTATTAAATGATGTTCGTGTTTTTAAAAGATTTTAAAAATCTAAATAAAAACAACTTATTATGCCCATGCAAAAAAACTTTATTAAAAAATAAAGAAAAAAAAGGCGATAGTTTATTTTTTTTTTATTAAAGAAAAAAAAGTTTATTAAAAAGTTTATTTTTTTTTTATTAAAAAAAACTTATTTAACTAAATAAGAAAAAAGCGATTTTTTTTTTTTTTTTAAATTAAAAAACTTATTTTAAAAAAAAAAAGAAAAATGAAAAGTTTTTTTTTTTTATTTATTAAAAAAAATTTACCCCCCCCCCCAATAAGGGGAGGGGCCCACAAGTACACTACGGGGCCGCAGAGCCTGCGGACACCCGCAGGACACTACGGGGCTACAGGTGGCCTGTGGTACCCACAGGTACACCTGCGGGGCCGCAGGTACCCGCGGGTGGCCTGCGAGCCAAAAAACCCAAAAAAAAAATTATTTTTTCGCCCTTGTTTTTTAAAAAAAACTAAAACAATAAAAATGCCCCCCTTAAAAAAAAAAATTTATTTTTTAATTTTCTGAAAAATTAAAAACAAAAAATAAAATTAAAAAAAATTCAGACCTGTCCTTGCAAGTCCGTACGATGGGCTGGGAGGGGAGATTTTTTCAACTCGGGGTGATAGAGGCCGATTTCGACAAATTGACAGTCAATCTTAGGGTTTTTGGGCCTTCTGAGCGCAATGGTGATGATGGATTTAACCAAAAATGCTCCAAAATTGCAGATCGCTGTCGGGACAAGTCACCACCCTCCATCTTCAAACGGCTCTAGATTTGGCCTCGGATGTCGGATTTGGATGAAATAAAAGGCGATTCTTACTTTCTCGAACCTCCTCAATCCAATGGTGACCTCAGATCTGACCCAACAAGCTTCAATAAAAACCTGCAATAGAAAGCTCCAAAATGCAAACCCCAAAATTCTCTTAATTGGCAAACCAATGGCACTCTAATGGCTCTGATACCATGTGAGATTTTGCCAAGATCAAGAGGCAATGGAAAGCACAAATAAGAGAGAACAAAATAGATTATAGAAATAAACTATATTCTATCAAGATGAAAAATATGATCAACTAGATCATTAAGTATTCAATTGTTACATAAAATGAATATGAGCCTCCTTATATAGGCAAGGCTATATGGATATGTGAGCACACAAACATGACATGTGGCTCAATAAGAAACAAGGGTAGGTAGTTAGGAGAAATAATATAATATTCCACATGAGGTGGATCACCCACTGAATGTGGAGTGTAACAACAAGATCACACCATAAAAGGTAGAAATTCTCCTACACACACTATCCCAATATGGCACAAACACCCAAGTGTCTCATACCCAAACCACTATGAAATGCATGTACCTAAGTAAACTTAAGTAAGTGTAATAATATCCAAGATGAATAATTATTTACACCAACACCTACCATGATCATCTAAACACTCCACTGTCTTCTGACGACAGTCTACACAAGCGTTGTGAGATGATAGTCAAACCATCCCCAACATAGCTCCGTAAGACCCCAAAGGAATGACTCGAAGGTCAACTAAAGTAACAAAGGGTCCTAGGTCCAACTCACAACTAGGAATGAAGGCATCTACGGACACACACACCAGTAGCCAACTCTACTTGCCACCTATCTGCCTGCTTAGCAGATGTGAGACCGCACCGCTCCACAATGGATGAAGAAATGAAAGAATCAAAAGCATCAGAGTCAAAAAGTATAGAGATAGGAATACTACCCAGCACACATGTAGTCTCGGTCATTGTACCCTGATGCTCAGCCTAGCAGTCATCAACTGCTGCAAACACTCTATGGGATCTGCCTGCATCCCCCACTATCGACTCTGATGCTGCTGGCCTCTGACTACCCATCTGGTGAAAATGTTGAGGGTACTAAGCAGCTATGTGGCCAAACTAACCACAGGAGAAGCAAGCTCCCCAACCAAGTCCTCCACCTCCAAATGGCCCACTAGACTACTGGAAGCTTCCCCTCCTAAGGGCCTGAGATGCACCCTTAGAGGACTGCTCTGGGAAACTCTGCCTACTCCTCTGCCAGTTCATGTTCTTCTTATGCTGAGAGTTTCCACCCTGCTGACCCTTAAACTATTTCAGCCTCAGCTGAAAACTCTATTGTTGTTGTTGTTGCCCACCCTTAGCGGGTGCCTAAGAATCCCTACAAGGTGTAGTAGTCTGGGACTGATTCCCTCTAACTCTAGACCCACTGAAAGGCACACTCCTGATCTACACTCCATATTGTCTACCATGAGCACGGCTAAGATTATGCTCCACCAGCCTGGCTTTTGCCATGGCTACCTCTACTGAAGCAAGCTCAAACACTCTCACTCCTCCACTGATGCGGTCGTCTAGACCCCTCAAGAAGTGATAAAGTAGCAATGCCTCATCATTGCCAATACTGGAATATTGTTTGAGCTCATAGAACCTATACTCAAACTTATCTACAGACATGCCAAACTAGCACAATGCATAGAACTCATCTGCCCATGACTGTCTCCACTGCGGTGAGAGAAATCATGCCTTGAATCTCTCCAAAAAGATCTCCCATGACATAGTGCTAATTCTCACATTGATCCTCTCCTCCTCTAACCGCCATGAGATAGATGCAAAACTATCGAGATGCATGATGGCGCATCTCACCTTAGTGTTGTTGTCATACAGATGCATGGAAAAACACCGATCTAGACTAATCAGTCAAGTCTCTGCCTCGAGACCAATACCCTTACTGTCAAAGTAAGGATGATGGTACCTCATCAAGTCCCTCATGTGCCCCATGGTAGATGAGTCATGTTCTACTAGGACCTATCTCCTTCTAGGAGACCTCTCTCTCTCTCCTCCAGAATCTATTGATGCAACTCTCCTACTTGAGCATGGATTGGTTGATCGGCCTCAGGTCTGGGGCCTAGTCTGGCTAGTAGCTCCTGAAACATCTGCCTCAACTCTTCCCTTTCGAGAACCTGTTCTCCTGCATGTTGCTCATCCTAATGAACAAACTGATCCTGATCCACACTCACATGAGTGGGTAGTGGCAAAGGACTATGGTGGTCAGAACCACGACCATGTCCCCCACCTTTTCCTCTATTGCGTCCACCAAAACGGCCACTCCCCTTGGCTTTCCTAGCCATGAACTAACACTACACAAGAGAAAAAGGTTAGATCTGCAGCAAGGATACTAACAAGGGAAACACAAACACTAAGACCTAAACAAAAGGTCAAGCTAAATGGGCTCAATATAGAACCAGAGTACCCAGTGTTGAAACATGGGCTCTGATACCAAATGTAATGCCCCGCGAGGAACCCCAAAGGAAAACCAACAACTAAGGGTGAAATAAAAATAAATTTAGAAGTATAAATCACATTAATTTATTTAATTACTACATTGCACATAATAACACAAGCGGAAGACTAACACAAGAATTCCTAAAGGGTTACCAATGAAGAATTAAACGAAAGGTTAAATTCCATAGTTAAGATTAATCCAGTTAACCATCAATTACTCATTGAATATAATAAACCATAAACATATAAAAGATAACACCATTTAAAGATTGAAGTATTACAATATAATTTTTCTTTAATAAAGCATTTGAACCAAAGCATATGGATAACTGATAAAATAACTGATGGACTTGAAAAGCACTGAGAGGGGGGGTGATTCAGTGATACCAAAAAAAAACTACTTCAAACACTAACCAGTAGATAAACTTAACAAAGCTTTTAAACACAATGCATGCAATCCAAAATGATATAACAACATCCACAAAAATTAAAGCATCCACCATAACACAAGTGTTTGTACGTGGAAAACCCAAATAGGTAAAAACCATGGTGAGATAGAACTCACAAGTTAACTATCTACAGTAATAGATAACTGGTCGGTTTAGGTCTACAAAGTGCTCTGCTAGGAGCAAATCTTGTTAGAGATCCCAAATCTTGATTAAAAGCTTATACCTTGTTAAAGGTAGTACCCTATTAGGAGTAACCTTGATGGAGCATTTCTGAATCCAAATTAATGGATCACCCTTTTAAAGGATTTATACATTGAAGCTTGTTAGAGCTTACCCGGTTAGGGGATTTGATTCTATTGTAATGGCTAGAAAATAACAAGAATGGTTTGATCTATTCTGAGTAGCACAATACTTTCTTAATTAGATCCTTCTAAACATATTCAGCACTGCTCTTCTTCATACTTTGCAACTTAACTCTTTTTCCTTTCACACATAACATAACACTTTTCACTATCTCAAATTATTCATTGCAATGTCAATATATAGACCTTATGATTTCATGTCGGCCTTAAGAAATCATAACACAATTTCCTAGGTGTAGTGTATCTAGACAAGTGATCATAACTCATCACAAAAATTACCACCAAGCAGTTAGTGCTGGTAACTCATCACGAAATGTGGTAACTCGTCACAAAATTACCAAATACCGGTTGGAACAATCAAATATCGGTTTGAATAAAACATATGAACCGTTTTACTTAAATCTTTGCTTAATCTCCATCTTGATCTTCGTCTTGATGTCAACCTAGTATAATCACAAATTGTCTCTTATGCACATACCCATTGACACAAAGTACTGGTTAGAGATAAACCTCTTGGTGTAACCTCTAACATACCGGTTGACAAAGTAAACAATTGAAGTTACACCGGTAGTCAATACAATCATATGTGTGTGTGAGAGTATTTCATCAATGACAACAAATGATGAATACATTACAATCATCATCAAGCCAACAATAACATCCAAAACTTAAAATTACATTACTCATAAAATACATGGCTTCCAATCATACATATAAAGTTTACATCTTTACCAAATACAAGGTTACATAAATCCATAGGTACAAATGACCACATAGATCTCAAAAGGCAATAATTTCCAACATGAGATGATGCGTGAATCACAAACCACAAGAACACCTGTGAAGCCAATCCTCACATGAAGGCATGAACAAGAACATTTGATGGGGAGTGGCACTACCACCCAACCATGTGATCCCAAAACAGAACCACCCCACCATGCTAGGAGATAGCAAAAGACCCTCAAGCAAGCATAAGCAAGACATGGACGACAGTACAATACAACTATATGGTATCAGTGCCACCTAATACCACATATATGTGGTAGCAGCAGTAGGCCCTGTGGACCCACCATGGGTTAATTTACTTCTTTTAATTATTTTAGTTTTTTTTTATATTATTTTTTTATTATTATTAAAAAAAATAAAGATAAATAAATAATAATATAATATTAGTGACCAAATTTGTTAGAATTGTTTTATGGCTCTACAAGCTGGTGGTGAAAGGTGACTCAGTGCTTGGGCAGATGTTGGATGGGATGATCCACCACATGTGCCACAGTGGGTGTTTTCCAAGGGTCGATGGGAAGATAGGGCTCCGTTTCTGAGAAGGCAACGCAGAGATTTTCATCCGGTATCCAAATACTATAAGGGTTTTTTCAAGGGTCTCTCGCAGCGTCGTATGGGGAGTTCCAATTGGCAAGGCCCGAATAATAATGGGAGAAACAATAACAGGGGTAAGCAGTCGGCCATTTTCATTTTTGCAAATTGATCTTTTGCTGAAGTGGTAGCCAAGGGAACCCAAGTTTCTCCTAGGGCATCCGGGTCTGTAAAACAAATGGTTGTTGCTAGTTTGGCTGGTCCTAGGGCATCCAGGTCTGTTAAATAGGCAGATGTCATTGATATTGTTGTTAAAGACATGGGAATCTCAAGTAGTAAAGCTCATTTGGAAAATGGTAACATGGTTCATATTGTTCCTTCGAAGGAGGTTTGGTTTCCGTGACCCTTTTTTGATTTCTCTGGTTCTGTTGTGGCTGATAGGGCTTCCAAGTTACATTTTGTGGCTATTTTAGGGGAAATCTGGGGCCCTCCGACCAACTTATCTAAATTGCATTCTAAATTATGCAAATGTTGGCCTGCATTGGTTTGTTTTCAGTTGTTATCTTCCAACTCCTGTGTTTTGGTTTTCGAATCCCCTTGTTGCAAGGATGATGTTCTTGCAAATTCATTTCATTGGTTTGGTAATGTTTTAGTTAGGGTTTCTGCTTGGCAACCTTTTTTGTTTTGGAATGGGTCAAATCTAAATCTTTTCCAGTTTGGCTTGGTTTGCCACAACTTCCCTTTGAATTCATGGATCCAGAGGTGTTGAAATCCATAGGGGATAATTTTGGGAATTTTTTGACATCTAAATCTGTCTTTGAGGAAGGGAAGGTTCTGGTAAAAATATGCACTCTGGTTTCCCCTTCATCAGTATTCCCAATTTCTTGTAATCTTAAATCAAATGATGGCACTTGGAAACAACCTATTGTGAAGATGAATGATGATCTGTGTCAAAATCTGATTATTGTGGATGCTCCCCTATTTTTTGATTTTCATAATGTAAAAGCTGGTATAAACAATAAGGAAGATCGGAATGTTCCTTTCAATCCTGCCACTGCTAAAGACTCCTCTCAGGTCTTGGTTGGGTCTATTTGGAAATCCAAGGAGGACCTTAACAATGCCGCCCAAATTAATCAGAATACTACTACTAAAGAATCTACTCAAGTCTTGGTTGGGTTTGTTCGTCAATTCAAGGAGGACCTTAACAATACTGCTCATCTTAATCATAAATCCGCCACTGTTGTACTAGAAAGTGAGGAGAACACTTTATCTCAGGTTGTGTTGGAAGTTTCCAAGCCCGTCGGCCATGTTAAAGATGGCATTCCTAATCTAGGTAGCCTATCATGTCTCCCTCCATTACAAGATTCCAATGTTTGCCATGTTCAGAAGGAGGGGCTTGGGGTTAACTTAGGGGATGAGGCACCTAATTCTTTAGAATGATCATTTGGTCCTATTGCAGATACCGGGGTGATTGCTCTGGTTGTGTCTACCACCTTTAGCCATGATGAGGATGCTTTAATTCAATAGGTGAAAGAGTTACTGCATAATGAGCCTATTAGGGAGTGTGATATGCCTTAGTCTCTGCATATTTCTCCTGATGAACACACAGCTCAGCAAGTAGAGAAATTTCTTAAATCTAATAAGGATTTTGCGGAAGAAGAGGTCTCAAAAAAGGTTATGTGCTCTATAGGAAATGACTTGGATTTAATTCATAAGAGTTTGTCAATTTCTCCTTCCTTAAATCCCTCTGAGGTCCCTATCAATACCTCTCAGGATTGTCCCAAAATGAGTGCTTCTTCAGGAAGTGGCCCTATCTCATCGGTCATCTCCAATTAAAATGCCCATTAGATCCTCTATTGCCTAGGTTCAGCTGAATTTCCCTAACGCTGTAGTGTCCCCGGGTAGGGGTAGACCTCCAAAGAATCGTAAAACTCTGTTGGAAATTGATGCGGGTATTCAACATGTTTTGTCATCTTCCCCTAGGTTCAAGAAGGCTTCCATATTGTCCTTTGGGAATCGAAAAAGTAGTGGATCCTTTAAAACAAAAAAATTGTGTGTTATCAATCCTCCGGTAACTAGATTTGTTGCTTTCAAGAGAAGCTTACATAAAAGCTTTGGGGAGAATTGTTCTTCTCCCATTAGAGAAAAGAGGGGAGTGTCAACCTCCCCTCAAGATCAATGAAGTTTATCTCATGGAATGTTAGGGGCTTAAATGCCCCTAACAAGAGACGCTTGATCAAGTCTCAATTAGACTTGGTTAAGTGGGATCTAGGTTTGCTCTAGGAGACTAAACTTTTGTTGGAGAAATCAAATTTCATATTTTCTTCTTGGAAAAAGTGGAAGTTTTTATCTTGTCCGGCTATTGGGGCATCAGAAGGCCTGGCTCTGTTATGGAATGATTTTGTAGTTGATGTGAAATTGGTTGCATCTGAGCCAAATTGGATGTTGTTATTAGTTTCACACAGAGCTTCTAGTTTTAAAGTATGGGTGTTTAACATTTATTCCCCCTCAGGTATCTTGGCTAAATACAATCTTTGGAAAGAACTCATTAGGGTGTCATCCCCCCTTAGGAATCATTCTTTTGTCATTTTTGGGGGAGATTTTAATGCTATTTTGGATGAAAGTGAAAAATCGGGGGGATTTATCCAAATAAGAAGTCTATGGATGATTTTAATGCATTCATTTTTGACATGTCTCTTTTTTATTGCAAGCCTAATAATGGTCTATTCACATGGACAAACATGAGGAAAAATTTCTCTCAGATTGCGGAAAGATTGGACAGATTTTTACTCTCATCTAATTGGTTCAATTCAGACATTGAGTTTTTCTCTTCCATCCTTCCCCTATCTGGGTCGGATCATTTCCTGATCTCTCTGACTGTTGTAAGGGATAGACCTTCCCACAAACTTCCTTTTAAGTTCGATCCAATGTGGTTTAGGGAGCCCTCTTTTCTTCCCCTCCTATGACAATGGTGGGGAGAGGCTCCATTTTTTAGAGGTTCTCGAATGTTCCAGTTGGTCAAGAAGATTAGTTTTAAAAAAATATATATTAGGGGATGGAACTCCCTCCATTTCAATAATATTTTTGAAGAAAAACAAAGGATTTTAGATATGTTAGAGGTCCTGAATAGGCACGTCTTGCGGCATGGTTTGGGATCTAAAGTATTGGATGAAATCAGGTCTCTTAGGAGTGAATTAGAAGAAATAGTGGCTAGAGAGGAGGTTTATTGGAGACAAAAAACTTGGGAGTTATGGCTAGCTAATGATGATAAGAATACAAAAATTTTCCATGCTAGCACTAAAATCAAAATGGTTAGGAGTAAGATTTCTTGTATTCAGGATTGCCGAGGGAATATTCTCTCTGAGGATGGGGATATCTCTAAGAAAGCGGTTAAGTTTTTTAAGAATCTTCTTTCATCTAAGAATATTGATGATTCTAACAATATCTCATCTCTCATTCCCTCTCTTGTCTCTCCCGAGGATAATAGAATGTTAATGTCTCCTTTCTTAATAGAAGAGGTTAAGAGGGTTGTTTTTGCTATGAACCCAGATAAGGCTCTCAGGCCTGATTGTTTTACTCCTTTGTTTTTTCAGAAATGTCGGGATTTTGTGGGTCAGGATGTCCTTTTGGCTTTAGAGGAAGCTAGGAGAAATAGGTCTATTCTTAAAGAAATGAACACTACCTTAATTGTCATTTTACCCAAGAAGGAGGACCCTAAAACCTTCACAGATTTTCATCCTATAGCTTTATGTAACACCATTTATAAGATATTTTCCAAAGTAATTGCTATGAGGTTGGCCAATCTTTTACCAAGAATAATCTCCCTGGAGCAAGGAGGATTTGTTCCTCAAAGGGAAACTCCTGAAGGGGCTATAGTTGCTCATAAGGTCTTACATTTGATCTCTACCCAGAAATATCCTGCCATGATCCTTAAGTTAGACATGATGAAAGCCTATGATAGGGTTGAATGGAATGCATTAAAAATTATCCTGTTAAGGTTGGGTTTCTCCCTGGCTTGGATAAAATGGATTATGGCTTGTATTTCCTTGGCAAGATTCTTGGTTCTTATTAATGGGTCCCCTTGTGGTTTCTTCCACTCTTCTAGGGGATTAAGGCAAGGGGACCCACTCTCACCTTTTTTATTCATCTTATTAGCTGAAGCTCTGAGTCGGGCAATTGGCTCAGCTCGTGAGAACGGTTTATGGAAGGGTATCAAAATTCAGAATTTTGATCAAAGGATTTCCCATTGCCTTTTTGCTGATGACACCCTCTTATTTGGTTGTGCAACCTTGAAGGAGGCTCGAGTTATAGATCAAGTGATCAGGAATTATGTAGCTTTTTTGAGTCAGAAGGTCAACAAGGAAAAATCTAAGATATTTTTCTTAAATACTCACTCACTGCTCCAGGATAAGCTTCAAAAATTTTGGGGTTTCCAACTTGGGGATGTCCCTTGCACCTATCTAGGAGTTCCCTTTTTTGCTAATAAGGTTAATGTAAGTTTTTGGGATAAAGTAGTTTCAGGGGTGTCTAAGAAAATCTTGGCATGGAACCACAAATGGCTCACCATGGCTGGGAAAATTGTGTTAATTAAGTCTGTATTGAATGCGGTGCCAATTTACTTAATGTCAATTCTAAAAGCTCCAAAGGTTGTTATTGTTAGTTTAAAGGATACTCTGAGGTCTTTTCTTTGGAATAATAATAGGGATGGGAAATCTAGGATCCCCTTGTTATCTTGGGATAAGGTTTGTCTTCCTAAAGAACTTGAGGGGGCTGGAATTCGTAGTTAGGAAAATCAAAATTTGGCCCTTGGGGCCAAGTTAGTGTGGAAATTGTATGATAATCCAGCTTCCCTTTGGGCTAGAATCATGCTCACCAAGTATCTTTCTAATGGATCTAGGGAGTCTTTTTTTCGGGCCTCGACTCTGCCTAAAGGGTCGGCTATTTAGAATTTCATAGGTAAATGTAGAAGTGTCTTGTTGTCGTATCTTTCTTGGGTTGTGCATAATGGTACGAAAATTAGATTTTGGGATGATGCTTGGAATGGTTATTGTCCTATGGATTCTATTATGGATTGGTCTCCCTTGAAATCAATACTTCTGGATAAATGGGGGGTCTATTTATCGGACTACTTTAATGTAGTTCAAAATGGACATATGGTGATGGCTAAATGGAAATCGATTGAGTTTCTTCCTGTTAGCCCTAGCCTGAAGTCAAATTTTTATTTGATTCTTAAAGATAGAATTATCATCTTGTCTGAGAAGGATGATGAGCTGATTTGGACTAAGAATTCTTTTGGAAAATACTCAGTGAAAGATGGGTACAATTCTCTTATGCCGGCTAAGGATCTCTCTTCTTGGCCTTACAAATTATTCAGGCATCCAGCATGTCTGCCGAAGGCTAGACCATTTGCTTGGCTTGTTGTTCAAGATAGGGTTCTTACCAGAATGAGACTGGATAGGGTGGGTTTATTTGTTGTTTTCCCTTGTGTTTTGTGTAATCAGAAATTGGAATCGTCATCTCATCTTTTCCTTCATTGTGATTTTGCTCTAGGATGTTGGAATTGGTTTTTCGAGAAGCTAGGTATGTCTTTTGTTACTAGTGGGGACCTTCTCTCTCACTTTAGAGCTTGGCCTTTTTTGTTTTCATCTTCCTTTTATGCCTGTCTTTGGATCATAGCCCCATCGATTATTGTTTGGAACATATGGTTAGAGAGAAATAATAGGATCTTTAAAAAGTCATCCACCTCACTCTCCGATATCTTAGTCAAGATAGAGGCTTCTATCTCAGAGGTGGCCTTGTCATATATTCATAAGAATTTAGAAAATCTGACATCTTTTTCCCATTGGGATGGCATGATCACAAGGACATGGAAATCTCTGTCAAGCGTCCCTTCTCATGGGTCAGCTGCAAGGGTCTAGCTTTTAAGAATAAGAGAATTGTGGCCAGCTGGGCTCCTCCTCCTCCGGGTCATTTTAAACTCCATTTTGATGGTGCTTCTAGGGGGAATCCGAGTCTGGCTGGGGCTGGTATGGCCATTTTTTATCATAATGCAGTCCTAATAGCTGCTCAATGTCATGCCCTTGGGTATCAATCAAACAATTTTTTTGAATGTCAAGCTTTGTCACTTGGTATTGATTTGGCTATTTCCCTTGGGATCAAACACCTTTCCATCTAGGGGGATTCAATGGTAGTTATTCAAAGTGTGTTGAACTGTAAAAGTAATTATTGGCATTTGAAGTACTTAATTGATCACATTTTGGAGAAATTATCCTTCTTTGATACTTATGTATTACCTCATTGTTTTCGAGAGTTAAATAAACTGGCAGATTTCCTGGCTAATTTGGCTATTGACTCGGCTGCTATTCATAAGAATGTAGTAGTAGGTGACATTCCTCAAGACGTCCTCCTCGGGTATATGCCTCATCCCAAAGATTAAGTTATCTATTTTGAGTTATTATCTTCATTTCTTATTGAAGTATATATATTATCCTCTTCTCAGTTCAATTTGTATCTATTCGTCATGTGTTAATAGGAGGCTTTTTATTCCTATTTGCATATGGAGTATTCTTACACTTCTGCAACTGGGTTAGATGTTAATGTGTGTATTTCTTGAGGATTGGAGAGGTAATTTTCAGGTGGCAGTACATTTTAAATCTTGAGTTATTATCTTCATTTCTTACTAAAGTATACATATTATCCTCTCCTCAGTTCAGTTTGTATCTGTTCTTCATGTGTTGATAAGAGGCTTTTTTTCTATCTGCATATGGAGTATTTATACACTTCTACATTTGGGTTAGATGTTAATGTGTGTATTTCTTGAGGATTGGAGAGGTAAGTTTCAAGTGGTAGTATATTTTAACAGCTTTTTCTTGATATGGTTACACACTTACTGATCGGCATAATTATATGGGCATGAAAATAAATTACATCATTTGTTTTTCCTTTATTTGCTTGAAGATATACATGTCATCCTCCTCTTGGTTTAGATTATATTTACATCACATGTGTAAATTAGTTGGCTTACGTCATTTTCTCACATATGGTGTGTTGGTAACATTGTTTCGAGTAGTAGGATGGGATGTATATCCTAGGCGCTACGAGTTAAATGGTTTTATTTTGCAGATTATGGAAGCTTGCTCTAATGTTTCAAATGCTTTTCTATCTCAGGTTGGGGAGAGATTTCGTTAAGATTTATTTTTTGATATTGATTTGACTTTGTGTCTTGTCAGTAATATCATCATTTATAACGAGTTTAGGTTGTGGCATGTGTGTTCTATGTAGTCCTTATCTTTAGTCCTTCATTATTTTTTTGCATGCTTCATCTCCTCAAGCCGTTGGTATGTTTCTAAGGTTTTATTCTTTGATGTAAATATCTATATGCTAGTCGCCTTGTGCTTGTTTGGGTCTGACAGATTTGGCTTACGGATTATTTATTTTTGGTTGTTGGTATCCTTACTTGCGGAAGAGTCACTTATGGGTTTTAGTGGAAGGATTTTAAAATTCATGCGAATTGATTCAAGCATGTTTGAAATGGATTTTTTAAGTATCTTTATGCGAAATCCAAGATGATTTCTCTTTCAAATACATTTCTTTTCTATCATTCTCAAAAGCAGTTTTTGTTTCTTTATGGTTTTCGATGCCCTTCATAATGCAAATCCCTTCCTCTCTGCCATTTGGAGTTTATAGAGTGGTTTTAGAAGCTCGATCACTGGGGGAAGAAGATGCAATTGAGGATAATTCTGTTAAACTTGGCAAGGTTTTCAATCTGTTTACTCCCGCAGTGGACTTTGAGTTTCGCAGGCTTTTGGGATGTCGGTGATTACAGGTTGGTCGTCAAGTTTCTTATGATGAGCTTCTCTCTTTTTTTTACTATTTGTTTTGATGTTCTGCTCGATATGGATTTGGTTCGCCTTTTGGTATCCTCATTTGTCTTTCCGATAGTGTGCAATTGGGAGTTGGTCTCTCCTGCATTAGCTAGTTATCGGTTTGATATGGGCTCTTTTTATTCGGGTGTTTTCTTCCTCACCATGAGCTTTTGGCTAATGGCTGGTCTGCTCATTTGCTTTATCAGTTGCGTATGGGATTGATATGTGATTCCTTGGAAAATACTAGAGCCTCTATGGATTTTTTGTTGTATTTGGCTCCTGACCAATTTGTGGATAAAGCATGGGTTGTTTTTCAGGCTTTACATTCATTAATCTCTTTGGGTTTTGTGTGCTCTACTCCTGCTTGCGTGGTGTTCCCTGTAAGGGTGATTTCACCTCCATTCTCTTCTCATGAGCCACCGGAAGAGAGTTCTAGTTCCTGGTTCTTGGATAACTAACATATTTTCTCTTTTGTAGCTGGTGGTTCGGTTTTTTGCAGGGATAAAGGCAACATGGCTCCTTTTTTGTTCGAAATGGTTAGCTATGGTTCTGACAGAGAATTTTCTCTCATTCATCTGCCTTGTGTTTCTTCATGTCCATCTCTTCTTCGGTTGGAGTTATTCTGGTTTGAAGTTGTCCAATGGGACTTTTGTAAAAATAGTAGAAATAGGAGGGTGGGGGTTTTTGTCAACATATATGTTGTAAGGGTACTATATATTTTTGTTAAGTTTTAAAATGGCTACAACCAGAGGTTTTCTTGCTAGTTCTTTCCTATCGGTATGCCATGTTTGAACCCGATGTAAACACTTTTTTATTTTAATATATAAGTTCTGTAGACATTCCACTTTTTTTTTTTTAATAATAATAATATAATATTAGTGTTTTGTTAATTATTAATTGTTAATAATTATTATTATTTATATATATTAACTTTTATTAATATATTAATAGTTTAATGATATGGTTTAATTTATAAATTAAATGATGCCTTTAGAATAAATGTATTATTTATTTTGGGGTGTTTGTTCATTTAATTATTCTGACTTTTGCTAGTTCAAATTAAAAGAGGTAAATTAATTTTTTATGATTAGTTAGATTTCTAGTCCTATTAGTTCAATGATAACTTGAATTTCTTGTAATCTTCATGGTGATGTTTTATTTTATTTAATCGATAAAATTGCAAGTGTTTATGATGTTAATATTTTCAAAGATTGTTTGAGTTCGGACTTAGTGAATTTAACTTTTCTTGCAAGGGGGTTATTTTGTTGTTATTTCTCGTCTATGTTTAGTCACCTTGTTGTGGCATATTTTGTACCTCTTGATCAGGGAATGTATTATGACTGATCTTAACCATGTTGTGCCTATTCCTTATGGTTAACCAAGGGTTAGTAAGTCTTTGTTTTTGGCCACTTGTATTTTGATAGTGGTGTTGTGGCTTTCTATTTCGCCATAGGGTCCTCATATAGTGACCATGTTCATTTAGTGTCCTATGAGGGAGTGGCTTTCGAGTGGGGGCCACACCTGAAGTGGTTGGCAGGATAACCCCTTGAAAGTTAGATAATAAGTGATAACCTAATAATTGATTAGGGGGTGGGTAGTTTATAACATTAAATAAGATATTGTACCCCATGCATGGTTGAGTGCTCGTATAGACTCAAGATGTAGTGGGAAGGCCTGGAATGGCAAACTAGCCACCTTGCCTTCACGAAGGGTTGGTAGGATCCGCATGAGACTTAGATGGAACCAAGGGTTCGAGAAAGGTTACCAGGATAACTCAGGATGGGGGTCGGGACCTATAGAGGCCTACCTAGGGTAACCATCATAAGTTATGCAATGACACTCTCTCTTTAGGGTCACTTGTGTATTGTGATGTCGAGTTCACCTAGAGAATTGTGGAGTCATATTGTACTGTCGTCCATGTCTTTCTTATGCTTTCTTGAGGGTCTTCTTCTATCTCCTAGCATGGTGGGGTGATTCTATTTTGGGAACACATGGTTGGGTGCTAGTGTCACTTCCCACCGGATGTTCTTCTTCATGCCTTCATGCAAGGATTGGATTCGCAGGTGTTCTTGTGGTTCGTGATTTGTGCATCATCTCATGTTGGAAAGTATTGCCTTTTGAGACCTATGTGGTCATTTGTACCTATGGATTTATGTAACCTTGTGTTTGGTAAAGATGTAAACTTTATATGTATGATTGGAAGCCATGTATTTTATGAGTAATATAATCTTAAGTTTTGGTTGTTATTTTATCAGTTATCCATATGCTTTGGTGCAAATACTTTATATAAGAGAAATTATATTGTAATAATTCAATCTTTAAATGGTGTAATCTATTATATGTTTATGGTTTATTATGTTCAATGAGTAATTGATGGTTAATTGGATTAATCTTAATTATGGAATTTAACCTTTCGTTTAATTCTTCATTGGTAACCCTTTAAGAATTATTGTGTTAGTCTTATGCTTGTGTTATTATGTGCAATGTAGTAATTAAAGCACTTAATGTGATTTATACTTTTTTTAAAAATTATTTCACCCTTAGTTGTTGGTTTTCCTTTGGGGTTCCTGGCGGGGCATTACACATAGCTTGGGCCCAATTTCCTTTGTTTATCTTCATTATTGAGAACGATGGAGTAATGAATCATGCACACACACTTAAGAGTTTATCTTGTTCAGTTCTATATTTTGTTGCTTGTTCATTAGTTCACTCATCTTTTCTCACTTATGCATTGTTTTGAATGATAGTAGCCTTAGGCGTCAGGTTACACCAGAGATTCTGAAGTTCTAAAATGCCTACAGTCATTTTTCACAGATAGTTTCCATTTGCTATGCCCTACATATCTAGTCCCATCATTTTCATTTTTATGAAATTACGGGTCCCCTCTTTTGTCTTTTTTTGTTAGTTTTTCCTTTTCTTTTTAGCTTTTTTTTTTCACCTTGAAACCCGGGTTCTCGAGTTCCCAAGGTGGGTTATTTGCTTGTTTCTGTTTCTTTGTTCTGGAATTCGAGTCCCTGGGTTCCCAAGTTCATTTCTTGTTGCGTTTGTTTGTTTGTGTAGCCCCAAAAGTTCAGGTTTCTGAAGTTTTGGGTCATGCTTATGTTTTATTGTTCGGAAGTTCGGGTTCCTGAACTCCCAAGTCCACTTTGTGTTGTTTCAGAGCATCACTTCGACACTTCGGGTTCCCAGAGTCCCGAAGTGTTTTTTGATCTTTTGGTTTTCACTTTGGAAGTTTGGATTCCCAAACTCCTGGGCTTTTTTGTGTCTGTTTTTCGGAAACTCGAGTCCTTGAGATTCCAAGTTTGTTGCTTATGCATTTTCGCTTTTGTGTGTGCATCTTTTCTTGTTGGTTGTTGTCGTTATCCAGTTGTCTCCATCTTTTGTAGGTTTAGGTTAGCGTAAGCATAAAAGAGATCCGCAAAATCAAAAAAAAATTTGAAAAAACCCAAAAACCCTAAAAAGTAAAAAACCCAAAAACCCTAAAAAGTGAAAAACACAAAATCCCTAAAAATTTGAAAAATGTTAAAATCAAATATTTGCAAAATACCAAAAAAAAATTTTAAAAATCACGAAAAAACAAATAGTTTCGAAAATGAAATTTAAAGTTTATTCAAATTAAAATTAAATATTTAAATTAATTAAAATTTATATTAATATTTTAATTATGTTTACACTCAAAGTTAATTCAAATTTGTAATTATGTTTTGAATTTGGATTAACTTAAGATTGTTGTCCTCAATTTCAGCGCGGCTAATATCGTGAGGCAACCCTACGAAATTGGTCAATTTCGTACCTCACGTCCTCTAGGAAAGGTTGATCGACTTCGTCGGTTAGCCTCTTTACTTTTTGTCATTTGCTTTTCTCATTTTTAAGTTATTTAGATTTTGCAGTTTTTCATGCAGGTCGGACTTTAAAGTCAGACCTGTAGGGTGCTTATAAGTTTGAATTGCACATCGGACTTTAAAGTCTAATGTGCAATGTTTTGTAAGTTATTCTTGCAGATCGAACATTAAAGTCCGACCTGCAAGCAAGTCATACCTACATATCAAACTTTGAAGTCTGACCTACAGGGAAGTTCCCCTTCCACATCGGACTTAAAAGTTTGATGTGCAGTTTTGCAAGAAGGAAGATGCATGTTGGACTTTAAAGTCCCACTTGCAAGGAGTCTTAAAAGTCCAACATGCATGGACGCTTTACATTAATGATGTCATTAATGTTTTGTTTAGAGGTTATTTATTGGTTTTTCAGTTTGTTTAATCTCATTTTCATGCTAATCAAGTTGCTTCTCGTGTGCTCTTCAGCTCTCCTCCCATGATTTTTCTCCTGATCGTGTCGTCGACTTCTCCTTCCCGTCGATCGGCATTGTTGAGGTAGGGTTTATTGTTTTCTCGGGTTTTTCTTCTAAATTTGCATGTTCTTTTTTGTTTCAGTTCTCCATTTTCATTTTTTCTTCTTCTAGGTTCATTGTAAAAATTAGGGTACATCGGATTTTAAAATCCAATGCCCTAATTTCTTCCTCACTCTCTTTCTACACCTGCATGTTGGGTTTCAAACCTTTACGTGCGAGGTGTTGATTTTTTCCCCTCTCCTACATATCGGATTTTAAAGTCTGACATGCAGGAGACATTCTTCCCTACTAACAGGTCGGGTTTTAAAACCTGATGTGTTAGCAGGTGGTTTTGTTCTCCCTACATATCGGATTTTAAAGTCCCATATGTAGGCTGGTTTTATCCGATCGACATGTCGGGTTTTAAAACCCGACATGTCGACCATTGCTCTTCCCCCTACACATCAGACTTTAAAAAAACTGAGAAAGAAAAAGAACCAGAAGAAGGGGAAATTCCTCGTCAAGAGGAAATACACATTGAAGAACCAACTCATCAAGGAGAGAGAAATACTCCCACCACTTCACATGTATCAACTCATATAGAGGTTATTATTCATTCTATTGAAACTGACTCAGATCAAGAAGATGAGGAATATAATGATGAAGAGTTGAATATGTAAATACCACAATCGGAGGTTGCTCAACAGTATTTTACATTGTCTAATTTCTCCAATTTGGATTATATTCCTTCATCCACCATTGAATCCTCAATTTTGGATTTTACTGAAACTATGGAGCAAGCATTTGCAGAACAATAGATGGTGCCTTTACCTTCCACAACAATCATAGTTGAAGTTCCACTATGTGTGAGTGTTGTGATTACCACTAGTGTATCATCCACTCTTCCATCCATAGTTGTTACAAAGGAGGCATCAATAGCAACTACCATTGCTACATCAGTCAGCATATCACTAGACGTCGCAGGCTTGGTACCCATGATTGCATCTACAAGTGTTGCAACTTCAAGTTAGAATGCTCCACGAATACCAATTGATACTTGGAAGGAGGCCACAACTCCATTCACTAAAACAGAATTATCACCATGGATGGATGTAGTAGCACCCAAAAGAAAGAAATAGGTAATTTCACTAGATGAATTTGATTTTCAACAATTGGCTCCTCCCAAATCCAAAAGTACTAAAAAGCCAAAGACTGTTTCTTGGGTACTAGTGGATCTGACTACCAAAAGGAAATATGCTAAGGTTATGGTGACCTCTTCAGACAAGAATAAGGATAATATACAACTTGGGGATTATACTATGCAGACTATAGATCTTGGAGTGGAGACACATGAAAGTGTCAAGTTAGATTCCCAAACTGCTTTTAATTCTTTGGTGCAAATATTTGATCAAGAAAGAGATGAAATGAATGAATTAAAGCAGAAATGTGAGTAGTTAACCAGTGTGCTTCTCAAGGTCACACAATCTTCCTAGGAAATTGAGTTAATTATTTCCTCAATAGATACTGAGGCTCTCAAGAAGGTGGAACAGGTGGGCATCAAAGGTGGAGTAGTGGATGAGTGGATTGCTCGATTGAATTTAGAAGGTTCTCATCTTCTAGATTCAACGATTAAGTTGTTGGCTAACTTTGAAGTTATCCAAAGTCAAATGCAAGGTGTTAAAACCTTTTTATCTCATGAAGTAGAAGATTTTGAAAGAAGTGCAACCCTTTGGAATAAAATGGAGGATTTCAAAATTGACGTCCTCGTGGAGAATAAGGTAATTCCAATCAAAGAGAAATATATCCAAATTATGTCATTATTGTCTCACAAGAAAGAAACAATAAGGTTAATGATTATGGAACTGGATCAAGAAAATAAGGATGGTGATGATGAAATCGATCTTATTTCAGCCAGAATAGCTGATATTCCTTGTTACTTGCATGATGATAATCAAAACCTTGTGACCGGTGATGCCATCATACAAGAATTTCTTTCCTTAATGGATCACTGTATAGAACAGGATTTCTCATTGAATGCATTTGATAAATTGCTAGAAATACAAGTCAGTTTTGAAGTCCTTGCATCAATGTTGAAAGATGGGAAAAAGAAATACGTAAAGGTTGAAGATGCAGTTTCTCATGTTCGCATCATCACCGACTCTACCCAATTCCAGACAAAGCTGAGATGGAAGCTATTCTGGTAAAGTTCGAGGAATTTCAGAAATCCAATGAGGAGGAGAAAGATAAATAAAGTGTCTCCTTTTGACACTTTCTTTTCATGTAGTTGAATTGTTAGATGTTGCAAGTTTTCAAGCAACTGCATATTTTCTTTTTGTTGTAGTTATAGTCAAGTGTGATTGTGCAGTTGAATTAGTCAACCGTGCCCACATTTTTCTCCACTCTTTTCCTATATAAAGAGGAACCTCATTTGTATATATTTATCTTTTAATATGCTTAGCAAAACTCTGCCCAATTTTTATCTCAATTAAGACTTTGTTCTTTTGATGTAAAAAAGTGGATTCAAGGAAATAAAGATAGCAATCTGCTAGTTTCCAAACTTTGTGTTGGACTAAAGATTGTGATTGTGATTGGAATCATTCTTATGTTTAGTTCTCATAATCGTTCTTTGTGATCTTGAATCTTTGGTGAAATTGTGAAAGTTTATGAAAGAGCTTTCTAATTCTGGAAATAGACTTTGTGTTGTTTACATATTTGGGAAATTTTCTAATGTTAAGTGATTAGTAGTAGGCTTTGTATTGCTTCTATTACTTGTAGTTTAAGGAATTGGGAATTTATACTTCTAGACTTTGAGTTGTAAGTTAAATTTCTTATCATTTATAATCTTTAGCTTAGTTAGATTTACATTCAAGAAAGACTTTGTGCTTCTCGATTGTAAGATTTTGGTGTAATTTGTTGGAGTAATTTGTTCGTTTCTTTAAGTATCATAAGTGATAGAGAATTGTAACAAGTGGAGGCAAAATACATAAACTCTGCAAAAAGAGAGTTATATGCCTCAAACTTACGAACAGATTTTAGTTACTTGTTAATTAGAGAAGAAATTTCAAAGGGAACCTCCCCTTGATAAGAGGAGAGATTAATTTCTCGACATAGCTGTGTGTGAATCATATATTTTGTCATCGGTATGCTAGACAAAATATTCACCCAACAAAGATTACACATGTTTAAATATTAATATAAACTTTGATTTCATTTTGAATATGTAAAGTTAATTTTAATAAATTTTAATAACTTGCAATAAAATTGAAAATTGAAAATTAGAAATTAGAATAATTAAAACCTAAAGTTTTAAAACTTTAAAGAGTTTGTAAATGAAATACTCTAGAGTTACAGACTCTCGGAGTATGCAGGTTCAAAATTTCAAATGCCCCAATCCCCATAGTTCTGAAACCCGAAGCTGGAAATGAATTCCGAAAAATTCAAAATGAAAACTAAGAAATTTAAGGGCGATCCAGAACTTCGGACCTCTGGAGCATGAGAGAAATAATCATTCAATACTGGGGACTCTGGGAGTCCGGAACCCCAGAGTCACTCATTCTCTGGAATGCAAAGGGATACAAAGTCCGGAACTCCAGACTCCGGTGTTCGGTAGGAGGGGGTTGTTGTTGTAAAGGAAAGTTGTGTATTAGTAATCTTTATTCGAAAATAAATCCCATTCGAACAAACGCAGTGCTGAAATAGTTGAAGGCAAGAGAGACGCATGGGAAACCATGTCTTTGCAAACCAAGAGCAATGATATTTCAGTGATACAAAGAGAGATATGTGCAACCACCTAGAACAACAAGGCATTAAGGAACCATGTTGCCAATAAAGGTGGGGTGAATAGAGTAATGCATAGCAGTGAATACAAGTTGTGTTGGACAAGAAAATGCATCAACAAAAGGACATAACACAGTGGGTAATGAAAGGAGGCATCGATGCAAAGATGAGAAAGAGGGATTTTAAGCCAAAAAATGAAAGTATAGAGCACCAACCATGTTAACAGTGCAAACCTACTCAAAGAAAGTTGTTTGCGGAAATATGATCCCATCAGAGATAAACAAAACAGTAATCACAACAAAGTAATTAGTTGCCCCATAGTTATGAAACTCGGGAGACACAAGAAGGAACCAAAACTTTTGGAAATATGAAACTCCGTACCTCCGGAGTATGGAAGAATTCATTACCCAAAACTCCACACCCAGAGAACCCGAAACTCCGAAATCGTAATGAATGCAGAAGCCGAAATTGGTAAAAGCTAAACGGAAGAGAAACAATCTGGAATCCTGGATCCCCGAGGTGGAGAAGACTAAAACAAGACTAGGCTTCGACTCCGTTATCCCCGACCTCCGAAGAGCATGAAAGCACGAAGTTTTGAAGTTATTTTGAAGAGTGAAATCACTGTAATGCTTAGCGAAGGGATAATGCAATACAAATAGATGAAACAAAGAGCGACGAAAGAAATGCAAGAAAACGTTGAACAAGGGAAGAGTAGCCATAAGACAGATAATGTGCAATAAAATATATGTGTTCCAATATTAAATGAATGGAGTGCATCGATGGAAAGAACACATAGCGCTTAGAAGACGAAGGTCATGATCTTCGTCCAAAAGGTAGGCATGGAAAATGTATTATGATCGGTATCAAGAGTGATAAATTTCCCAACCTGGTGCAGCGGATTAATAGATTGAAGAACATTGATTCGATGATGGAAAAAAGTGCTCGCATCTCCACCAAAAATTGCGGGCATCACTCATTGTCTCTACAAGGAAAAAAATGGAAAAATATTAAAATCATTCATAAAGGGCCACGAATTGCAAATGAATGTTTGTCTAGTCAAATATTTATTTTTCCCAACCTTCAAAGTTAAAAGCTTGTAAGATGTGTTGCATGTTAATTTTTTATTCATTAAAATATAATGGCTTCCTTAAAAAGTGGGATTCAAATCAGCTTTTAATTTAAAAGTAATTATTGATTTGAGTTCATTTATATGAAGTGTTTATAAATTAATTACTTTTTTTGTGTGCTCCAGGAGAAGTGGAAAGTTGGACCCACCATGCAAAAAAATAAGGGAGTTACTAAATTTAAATTTATTTTAAAATTTAATAAAAATGATTTCATAATAATTTAAATCTTTATGCACTATTATTTAATTTAAGAGATTTAAATTATTTTATTCAAATATTCACAATGGATTAATTCTTTATTTTAAATTGTAAATTTATAAAAGTAAGTTAGCACATTTTAAGAGATGAATTGATTATTTTATTGTTTTAATGTGCATATTTAAAATGGTTTTAATTTGCAAATCAAAAGGCACCCAAAGTAGAACTCAAAGTGGAACTCTATTCAAACTGAAGTCAAGTTGGAGTCGAACTTAACATTGAAATTGGAAAGCTATTGTTATAGGGACAAGATTGCATGGATAACTAAGGTTGAGTTTTAGTTGCAAAAAGCAAACTTGGTGCTTGCATGCACAAATTGGGAGTTGATCTTTAGTTTCCAAAAAGGAGGTTTTTTGAGAGAAATATCTATAAATTGGAGCCGAATGTTCATTGTAAGGGGATTAGCAATTTTGAAGTTAGAACTTTCAGGATTAGGAATTTAGATTTAGAAATAGCTTAGGAGTTGGAAATTTTTTGGAAATTGGCTGAAGGTCATTCTATATTCTCTTCCATTGCATATTTCATATTAGTGTAGCTGAGAACAATCTGATAGAAGGCAAAAATTAGATATTCAGTGTGACAAAACTGCTGAATAATTGTCCTCCTTAAAGGCGAATACATGAATCTTAATTCAATTTCTTGTTTCTTTCAGATGTTTTCCTTTCATATGATGAATGTTTGATATATTTTATCTGATTTAACTTCATGAATCTGGAGAGAGCTATGTTTGCATGGCTTCAATCTATGCATGTTTATGGTGATTGATGTTAATGCTAATATGGTTTAATATTTCCTACCGTTGAATTTAGCTTCGTTAATATATTAAATTCATAATTTGCATGTTAATGTATGAATGTTCCAATGTCCTCTAGATTTAGTTGGTATTGTTGGATTGAATGCATGTTGAATATTTGTCATCCCCTTTATCTTTTGTTATTTCTTTCTTGTCAGTTAGCTTAGATTTAGTTTTGGTTTTCTAACTTTTGCAAATAAATCATAAAGTTATGAATCAACAGGCCCCTTAACAGGTATAGCTACATCAACCACCGAGTTACCCAACACCATCGTGACCCGATTACAAAGACCTTGGAGTTGTCAATCTTTCAAGATTGATAGCTTTTTAGGAGAGGTGGTGTATGAATACATGTTCTACCTTCCTGTTGGTGAGTGTGTCAAAATACCCATCAACAAGAATGTTACTAAAATCACATTAACATCGGAAGTGAAGTATGTGCAGTCCATCGATATGCTGTGTAGGATGAGAAACAACAGGACTCCCACCAGATAAAGATGTAGTCACCAAATGAAGAGATGACTAATAGTGAATGTGCCCAACTGATTCACATGTGCCTAACTAAAGATATGCTACTCAAACAAGGAAGCCATATGGGTGCAATGCAGGATGAAGATTGCAAGGATCCACTCCCATCGGTAAGTGGACATTATCTCATATTATGCATGGGATGCATCATAGTTCTCCAAGATAAGACAAAAGAGTAGAAGGAAGGTGATTGAAGGCTCCCACCGGATGAATTGGTGAAACTCTAAGTTGCCTTAGGTGCATGAGATCAGAGATATGCACCAGATCTGTGAGGTAGACAATGATGAGTTACCGGTACATAGAATGAAGGATATGGTTGTCACTTTAAGAAACCAATTGATAGGAGAACTGGTCTACTAATGAAGAAGGAAAGTTTGAGCAGTTGCAGACAAATGGAGCATGTTGAAGATTGATGGCATGATGTCATCAAGGTATTTACTGGTAAGTATGTCCACCTGTAATGTTGTCAAAGTGCAGATGCAGAAGGCTCCCATCTGTTGATGATGTGCATGAGGTAAGTTGGAAAATGTGTCGATCAGATTGAGTGTTCCATAGAAAGAGAATCAGAGTGCAAGATTGAAGGCAAACTGTTTAGTGTATAACTTGTTGGCACATGCACACTCCAATGAGACATTGTATGTGATTGAAGGTTTTGTCATCGATGGCAACCTTACAATCCTATGGAACCGGCAAGGCATTACACCGGCATTAGTAGAACACACTCTACACCAGCACTTAGAACACCGGCACCAGCACAGAGAAAGGAAGCATACCGGCACAGAGGCTGACCGGATTTTTGATATATTATATTTTATTTATTATTTAAAAAACTTTGTAAGCCGACTTGATATCATTGTAAAATGACTCTTATATATGAAAGAGATCATTGTAGACATTTTATAGGTAAGTGATTTAAGCGAAAAAGTAAGGAGAAAAGATTAAGAAGACCTATTATGTGAAATATAGGTTAAGGGATATATGTAAAGAGCAGAGCGGGAACCGATACTGAATCTTGCATTGAAGATACTATTGTAAAATAGTACAAGTTATTGGATTTGCATAATCCACATTGTTAGTCAGTGAGACTTCCCATTTGAGCAGTGACCTCTAGGTAGTTGGCCTTCCTACATGTGCAAGCCCCTATTATAAGTAATATTCTCTTATTGGCTAGTAAGTGAATATTGTGGGTCACAAATCCCACCAAGGTTTTTCCTACACTGGGTTTCCTCATTAAATCATTGTCTTATGGTGTGATTTTCATGTGGTTTCTTTCATTTCTATTTATTGCATTATTTCTTGCATACTGGTACACTGTTACAATATATTCTGCATGTTTTAAGTTAAGAAATTCTAATTACTAGTTAGATACTAATTCACCCCCCCTCTTAGTATCTGTGAGTTTCCTAACATAACTTATAGGGTCTGTGAACCGGTAGATGAACCCGGTTGTGTGGTTGGTCAGTGATTTGATCAAACCAACATAGTAAGCCAAATTGGATGTTGACAAAGATGCCATGTGAAGGTGAAGTGGCATGCATGCACAGGTCGGTGAAAGTGTTGTCGGTGAGGTAGGTGGTGATTGGTTGACATTAATGTCAATAGTGTGTTTCACGGGTTGAGAGAAGAAGAGTACGGCTCAAGAATGATTAGAGGATAGAGATCTGATTTGATGACTTCATGATCAAGGTCGAGTATCCAGGTGTTGATCAGGGTAGGTGAAGCTATCTGCATGATCACTTCATAGGTGTTTGACAAGTGCAGACCAAAGAAGGTGTCATGTTTGCCAAATAGGACAAACATGTTCTGAACACAGCAGGATTGGTGGAGATCTGATAGGATTTGATATGCCTCAGGATTGATGAATAAACCCTAGTGAGCCAGAAGTTTGAATGTCATTCATGGTGGGAAAACTCAAGTATAAGTATGTCGACTCATGACTAAAGATGATTGATGATGTTGCAGGCTGGATGATAACTGATAGAGTTTGAATGAGTAGCAATGAGCCAATCAGACAAAGACTTCATCAAAAATCATATAAACTGTGTATTGGAGGTGCAACCAGTGATAGGGTTTAGCAGAGGCTTAATCGACAAGATCAGAGTAACCAGTATACTGTAAAGTGAGTTGCAGTGGGGAAAACTGGTAGTGCATGTACCTGCAAAAAGGTAAAGAAGGAGTTCCAGTGCAGTGCAAGCAGTTGAGAAGATCCTGAAATCCAAAGAATGGTGCAGAGTTAAGCCTACAACAAAAGTAACCAGCAAGTTGAGAACCAGTAGTGTGTAGAGAGAAGAACCGATAGATAAGAAGAAGAGGTTGAACCGATAAGGTTGCAACTGACAGAAGGTGAGCAGAGAACCTATAGATATCTGTAGAGAGGAGAACCAGTGTAGAGACATACATGAGAGTTACAAAGTTCTTTTGTAACAAGAAGATAAATTTTGTATTTAAAATATGTTTTCATAATCACTGATTTGGAACTCGGTGCAGGGGTTGGTGCTCCTTGGTTTGGTGCCCTAAAATCAAGGGTTGGTTCCCTAAAGAAGGAGTGGCACTCCCTAGGTTGCTGCCCTAAATGTTGTAACCAAAGGTTTTCACTATGAGGCTGGATTGGAGCACTAGTCTCCAGTAGTAGTTCTCACCGAGGTTTTTCCCATCTTGGGTTTTCCTTGTACATATGGTGTTATGTGGTATCCCTTTTATTTGTGGTTGTATTTGTGTCATTCTCTCTTCTAATTGGTATGTCTCTTTATCTTAGATCTGTTAACCGGTGTACACACATAAGTAAGAAAGGAAATCGCTAATTCACCCGCCCTCTCAGTGACATCATGTGTTCAACAATTGGTATCAGAGCCTCGATTCCCTGTTGATAAGCTTTCTCTAGCTTGGGTAGATTCTAGTATTTGAACATAATGGTTTGTTTTGTGTCAATCCCTACTCCTATATTTGATGGTTCAAATTTTCCTATTTGGAATTGTAGGATGGAAGTCTACCTATCCTCTTTAGGGTTTGATGTGTGGATGTCAGTTGTAAATGGCTTCCCTGGTAAAGTTAGTCCTCCCACCAATTTTGATGTAGAAAGAATAAATTAATGCAATGAAGCATCAATGAAGGCTATACTTTGTGGGTTATCAGATGATGTCTCCTCACAGGTGGACAGATGTAGATTGGCAAAAAGCTTGTGGGATAGATTGAAGAAGCTCTATGGAAATGAGCCTACCACTGCAGAACTGGTTTGTGAAGATAGGATGAGAAATATATCTCATGTATCTGCAGATGATGAAGGAAGATATGTTAGTAGTCGCAACAATGATGAATAAGGAAACCACCTTTTCATGGCACAAGAATCAGAAGATAAGAAATACATGCCTGAGAATGATCATTTCTATCAGCAAGATGTGTTTGGTAGTGATAGTGAAGGTGAAGAAGAAGATGAAGCAAAAGTAGATCTGGAAGGATAACTTGTAACTGCACTTGAGGAGATAAATAGAGTTAGAAATGAATACATTGTGGAGCAAAACTGAATGATTAGATTCCATGAAGAACCTAAGATATGTGTCTCAGAATTAAAGACTCAACAAGAAGACACCACGGAGTGCCAATGTAAAGATCTAGCATCTGAGCTAGAGACAAGACATAAAGAATATTAGCAGTTGGTTGGAGAAATGGAGATTCTCTGAAATAACCTTAAGAAATGTCAAGATGAGGTCAAGGTGAGAATCTGATTTGATGGCAGTAGTGATGCCTTGGACAAAATGTTGAAAAAGCAAAAGCATGCCAAGGACATTGAAGGATTAGGAAGTGGTGCCGGTGAATGCTCCACCAAGAAGAATGTCCCTCACAATGATATTTTTTTTGTTTCCTAAAATGGAGAGAACAAGGGATAGACCTTCATTGTCCAGAATACTCCCTAGAAGAAGGTAGATCTAACCATAACCAGTGAAGACATGCAGACAAGGATGAAGATCTGTGCTGAAAGAAGGAGGAACAATATAGATCCCAAAGGAAAAGGGAAGATGGGAGAAGGTAGCTTCATCGGAAGCAAGAGCATGAGAAGACAACAAAGAAGACCTCCTACCGATAGAAGACAAGGAAATGCTACCGCCCGCAAGACAAAGAAAGTGTGGGAAAAGAAGAGATCAGATGGAAGAGTTGCAAAGCGTGGAAAATACAACATCCATCCCTAGAGAAGAAGAAATGGAGATACTAAACCATTAAGATCTCCTCATACTTGGAAAAAAAAATTTGTAGGTCACAAGCCTCCTTTCTCTAGTTATTGTTTTGCATGCAAGGAATATGGCCATAGAGAAAATGAATGCAAAATGAAGTCTAGGAATAGACAAATTTATCTTCCTAGAGACAACATTATTGTCTGTCGGAGGTGTAATAGGTTTGGCCATAAAAGTCATGATTGCAAAAGGATGAACGTGTAGTCATATGGTGACCAGTGTAGCAGCTATGCTCTGTGTGAAAATGGTTTTAGAGCATTTGAAACATAAAATGTTGTGTGGAACAAAAGGAGAAGAGGTTTTGCTCTTGTAGGATGAAGAGGCCCACTAGTTCCAATAACTGGTTACAACAACATGACTAGAAGAAGGTGGTCTAACCGGTTTCACAGAAGGTCCCCCAATCATGCATTTGGCATGAACACGGTTTTCTTTTACAGCAATGTTTCTTGTCATGATGCAAAATCCAGTAGAGAAAGGATCAATCAGCAAAAGAAGGAAAGACCTGCTCCCAAGACTGAAAATGGGAAGAAGAACGAGACCAAGAAGGTTTGGAGGAAGAAGCAAGAAGATGCAACCATGGACCGACACTATGCATCCAATGCACAAGTGATATCTCCTAAGGCTTAAAGGAGATGCAGGACCTTAGGGAGAGTAGTACACTGACCATATCATTCACCCCATCAATGGAAGAGGACAAATGGAAGAACAAGTTGTTGTCGGTATGTAGGAAGGAAAATGAGATTGTAAGTGTGTGTAGTGGTTGTCCTGGCTACAGACCTACATATCATAGATGGATCACTACTACATGTGTCAATAGATGGAAAATTTACAATTGGGATCACAAGTAAATTGACACAAGAAGATCCTTCTAGAGGAAGGTGCTCCGGTAGAGATGATGGACCGGTATGTGCAGTATGTTACCGAGATGTATACTAATTGGTATTTGCAGGTTATGTAAGTCAATGAGATCCAAGATCATTGCAATAACTCTAATGGTGTGATATGAATAAATGGTTATGTCTCAAGTGGTATTGGAAAAGACCTGGATGACATATGTTGGCCCATTTGTTGATCATATAGGCGTACATGTTTTTGGGCTAACTGGTTTGATTTATGGCGTGATAAAGATATTGCATGGCATTGTGTACATTTAGGATCATGTCATATGCTATGGTGGAAATTGTAGAGTTGATAGATCATCAAATTGATCACACATGCATAGCTCAACCGGTATAAGGGGTATTTTGGCTCCGATTTAGAACCTAATAGGCAATGAAGATCTGACATGTATGACTCAGGGGGAGTTGACAGCCATATTTTCTGACTTATATTAGATACTCTAGACACAGAGGGTGTGCAAGTGTCTATGGTTGTACCAGTATGTTTGTGTCTTTGGAAGTGTCCAAGGTTGTGAGATATTTCAATATCTTTTCAATTGAAATCACAACTAGACCACTGGGAGTGTTGCTTGCAAAGAGGGATAGTTACCTACACAGAAGAACATGCATTTGGTATCAGAGGAGATACAATTGGTATTAGTGTTATCTTCAACACTTGGTATCAGCATTTTGGGGTCAGAATAACTTCTGCATATCAAAGGGGAGATGATACAGTCCTACCGGTAGGTATGTTGTATTTACTCACACATGTGTCGTCAATTGGGTTCAAACTTGTATATGCATGTGTTTCTGGTTTGCATATACACTTGGTTGCTTGGTAATTGATGTCAGTTGGTGATTGAGCCCTCCATCTCAAGTGTTGTGAATTGAGAGGATGAAACGTGTGATGGTCAAAGGAGGAGAAGCATCTAGTAGAGCAAAAGGGGAGAGAAAACTTTGTCAGTGCTTGATAGACAAGGATGAGAGAAACCTTGTCAATGCCCTTTGCCATTGTTGTCAAAGGGGGAGAGAGATTATGTAGTATGTCACATAGTACATGTGTGAGAATCCATGGGTCACACAAAGGGGGAGAAAGAGAATCTATAGTATGTTGGATACTGCATGTATTGACATCAATGTCAAAGGGGGAGATTGTTGGCATTGTGTTGTCATTGATGTCAACCGGTAAAGGATGACAACCGGTATGGGAGATTTATGAGTAGTGTTGTCATTGATACATACCGGAAATGGTGTCGTTGATGTCAACTAGCATAGTAGATCACTGGTAAGGCAAAAAAGGTCATCTAGCATAATTGCCATTGGAGTCACCGGTACACAAGTTAGTGTTGACTTGTGTTGAAGACATGAGGACTGCAAACCGGTAAGTGACATGTTGGCAGTGCACATTTTCCAACCAACAAGAGAGCAAGATGTTGGGTTGTTGATTGTGATGAAGAGGGGGAATGTTACTGAAATCACATCAACACTAGAAGTGAAGAATGTGCCAGCCATTGGTATGTTGTGTAGGATGAGAAATAGCAGGACTCCCACTGGATAAAGATGCAGTCACCAAACGAAGAGATGACTGACAGTGAATGTGCCCAACTGATTCACATGTGTCTGATTCAAGATGTGTTGCTCAAATAGGGAAGCCATATTGGTGCAATGCAAGATGAAGATTGCAAGGATCCACTCCCACCAGTAAGTGGATCTTATCTCATATTATGTATGGAATGCATCATAGTTCTCCAAGATAAGACAAAAAGTAGAAGGCAGGTGATTGAAGGCTCTCACCGGATGAACTGGTGAAACTCTTTGTTGCCTTAGGTGCTTGAGATTAGAGATATGCACCGGATCTGTCAGGTAGACAATGATGAGTTACTGGTACAAAGATTGAAGGATATGGTTGTCACTTTAAGAAACCAATTGATTGATGAAGAAGGCAAGTTTGAGCAGTTGCAGATAGATGAAGCATGTTGAAGATTGATGGCATGATGTCATTAAGGTGTTTACTGATAAGTATGTCCACTGGTAATGTTGTCAAAGTGCAGATGCAGAAGGCTCCCATATTTTGATTATGTGCATGAGGTAAGTTGGTAAATGTGTTGACTAGGTTGAGTGTTCCACCAGAAGAGAAGCAGAGTGCAAGGTTGAAGGTAGACCATTTAGGGTATAACTTATAGGGTCTGTGAACCGGTAGATGAACCTAGTTGTGTGGTTGGTCAGTGATCAGGTCAGATCGACACAGCAAGCCAAGTTGGATGTCGACAAAGATGTCATGTGAAGGTGAAGTGGCATGCATGCACAAGTTAGTGAAAGTGTTGTTGGTGAGGTAGGTGGTGACTGGTCAACATTAATTTCAATAGCATGTTTCACAAGTCGAGAGAAGAAGAGTGTGGCTTGAGATTGATCAGAGGACAGAGATATGATATGATGACTTCATGATCGATGTCGAGTATCTAGGTGTTGATTAGGGTAGGTGAATCTATCTGCATGATCACTTCACAGGTGTTTGAAAAGTGCATACCAAAGAAGGTTTTGTGTTTGTCAAATATGGTGAACGTATTCTGAACGCAGCAAGATTGGTGGAATCTAATTTATCTGTTGCAAGTGGTCGATCTTTGGATGGAGATCTTATTGGATTTGATCTACCTCAGGGTCGATGAATAAACCCTAGCGAGCCAAAAGTTTGAATGTCATTCATGGTGGGAAACTCAAGTATAAGTATGCTGACTCATGACTGAAGTTGATTGATGATGTTGCAAGCTGGATGATAAATGATAGTGTGAATGAGCAGCAGTGAGCGAATCAGTCAGAGACTTCATCGAAAATCATATAGATTGTGATGCTCTACAAAATGGACAATGTTAGACTAAAACTCATGGTCGTATAACACATAAGAACACAAGAAACAAAGATAAATGTTAGTGTTAATCAACCCAAAACTAGTCTAAGCAGGCATATCAAGAGAGACACTAAAAATATGATGAAGTATTTAACTATGAAAGCAAGAACAACAAGGCATCTCCAAATGCCTTCTACCATGCTCGTAACTCCTTCTCCCTTGTTCCTCTCCTCTCCAAGTTCCAAATTAGTGTAGCTCTCAACAGCTTTTTGGACTATGGATATCTTATGGAGGTTCAAGATTGACAAATGATTATTCTCAAAATGATATGCAAATGTGAACAAAACTAATTAGATATGCTATGAAATGAACTAAGATTTATTTTAGTCCAAAATGACAATATATGTTATTATACTAAATGCTCTTTCTCTAAAATTCACTATAATGTAAATGCATACAAGTTTTTAGGATCTAGATTATGAAGAAATAGGCTCTATTTATAGGAAAAATGGAGCAATGGATGGTTGAGATTGAGTAATCTCAACAAGGATCGGGATTGAATGATATTCAATCCATGTGAGGACTTTCAACCCAATTCCAGGATGACAAGTGTCAACATAAGAGGGGTCGAGAGGAGAGGGAAGAAGCATTAAATGCTTGACATGACCTGAGGGTTAACTTGGGAGTTAAGGTCAATGTTGGGTTGAGTGAATAAATTCATTATTCAAAGAATAATGCTTTTATCCAATGGATAAACTCTTGTGCAAAGGTTAAAAGGATAACCATGATCAAAGCAATAAATGCTTGAGGAGACGCATGGGTTACATGAGGGTTGAGTTTAGGGGTCAAAGTCCCTAACCATGGGTGCAAGTGGATTTAACCATTAATGGTCATGTAAGAGCCATAAGTGGTTTGGAAGACTTTAGAGGTTAAATTGTTGAACACACAAAGCATTTAATGATTTTCAAAGACTTTGAAGTCTTTGAGAAGTGACTCCAAGTTGCTTAGGAATGTGACAATATTTAGGGGATGGATTAGGCTAATTAGGAAGGGGTTAGAAGAATCTAGAAGGGGGTTAGGATTGCAAGTGGGTTTGGTGGGTGAGGGAAAATAGGATTTTTTATTAAAATAAAATTCATTTATTTCAACTAATAGGTGCAAGTTGCATTTTTAGGAGAATGCAAGTGGGGGGGATTTAATGATTATATAAATGTTTTATTTAATTTATTTAAAAGAAGAAAGGGGATTAAATTGAATAAATAGGATTTATTCATTCAATTGATTGTGAATTTGGTTTAATGAATTAATTAAAATAAATTGAATTTATTTAATTAATAGGAGAATATTTTGAAGATGAAATAATTAAGTATTAATTCAATTAACTGATGGCTAGTGGATTTTTAATCAAATAAATAGCAAATATTCATTTAATTAAAATGGACTGATTTATGTGACTACTGACTATGTATTGGAGGTGCAATTAGTGAGAGGATTTAGTAGAGGCTTAACTGGAAAGGTTAGAGTAACCGGTATAATATAAAGTGAGTTGTAGTGGGGCAAACCAGTAGTGCATGTACCTGCAGAAGTCAGAGAAGGAGTTGCAGTGTAGTGCAAGCAGTTGAGAAGATCTGAAAATCTAGAGATTGGTGCAGAGTTAAGCCTGCAACTGAAGTAACCGGCAAGCTGAGAACCAGTAGTGTGCAGAGAGCAGAACTGGCAGAGAAAGAGAAGAGGTTGAACTGATAAGGTTGCAGCTGAGAGAAGGTGAGCAGAGAACCTATAGAGATCTGTAGAGAGGAGAACCTGTGGAGAGACATACATGAGAGTTACAAAGTTCTTTTGTAACAAGAAGATAACTTTTGTATTTAAAATATTTTTTTGTAATCACTGAGTTGGAGCTCGGTGCAGGGGTTGGTGCTCCCTGGGTTGGTGCCCTAAAGCAAGAGTGGTACTCCTTGGTTTGTTTCCCTAAATGTTGTAACCGAAGGTTTTCACTATGGGGCTAGATTGGAGCAGTAATCTCCAGCAGCATTTCTCACCGAGGTTTTTCCCATCTTGGGTTTTCCTCATACATATGGTGTTATGTGGTATCCCTTTTATGTGTGGTTGCATTTGTGTCATTCTCCCTTCTAACTAGTATGTCTTCTTTATGTTAGATCTGTTAACCGGTGTACACACATAGGTAAGAAAAGGGATAAGATTGGAAATCACTGATTCACACCCCCCGTCTCAGTGATATCTTGTGTTCAATAGGTATCAACTTAAGCCTATAGTATGAGAGGAAAACACATTCCATCTCCAAAAAAATTCCATTGGGATAAAGACATGCTCAAACCTATGAGACTAGGTGGAGTCGATGTCTAGTACCTACAATCCTGTATCCACCACTAAACGCAATACAACATATATACAACATATACATCATAAATGATCAGGCAATTGATAGAGAATCACAACATCATATCGTGCTCGCATTGAGTGGTATGACATCATCTCTAATCATGAAGACACTAGAAGACAATCACAAACATCATAGCATCAACTCATTCATCATAATTATAGAGTAGGGTTAACATAATCATAATGTCATCAAAATCCCATAAGCAATATGATTCATCATGAATAATGATCAAATATAGATCCATCATCATATTCAATAAAATCATGAAATAGGGTTAGTACATAACATGATACCATCAAATCATCAAAAAGTAGACTAAACTATATCAATATATTCCTTTGATGTAGAAAAAGACAAGCTGAATTAGGGAGGGGCACTACATCCTCCCCCCCTTGGGCTTGACTTACTCCTAGAAGTCATAAAGAGTTAAGTTGAAATCATAGACACATCAACCCAAAACTTCTTACTTCAAAAATTTCCTAGCCCAAAGTAAGATAATGACAACAAGAGTTTCCTTTCTATGCTTCAAATATCCAAAGTAAATATGTTACACAAGAGATAAAACAAGTCACAAAACTCTTACTAGTTACAATAAGCATGCTGAATTATTAAAATTTCTTCAAAAACACTTTATTTAACCACGTTTTGCAAGACCAAAACTATAATTCTTGTCGCCAAGTTAGCATTTATAAGAAAAAATCACAATAACTCACACCAATTCAAGCATGACAATACTCCTTTAGCATCTAGTTGCACACAATTAAGGGGAAAAATATACATTGTACACAGTACTTTACACATAGGCACATCTTTATATTATTTAAGAAATCGCATGTCATACACCTATATGAGAAAAATTTGATTAATCGATCTACAAAACCAAATTAAATCAAGAGAATCTCACAATCACTAGAAATCTATATCCAATAATCTCAAGGAAAGCAAGATTTTTAGTATCCAAACTACTCAATCTCTACCACGCTTCCACTACACTACTCTTATACAAACATTCACACATCTTTCATCCAGTCAAATTATTAAAAAACACACTAATCCATTAATTATGCATGATATATATGTAAGAACTTATTGAAGGTATGAAATCAACAGTTCTTTTGCATTAAACTATTTCATATGTTACAACCTTCTCAAATCCAAATGCATTTGTATTGCCCCTCCCTGATTCATCTTGTCTTTTTGTACATCAAAGGAATATATTGATATAGCTTAATCTACTTTATGATGATTCGGTGGTATCATGTTATGTATTAACCCTATTTCATGATTATGTTGGATATGATGATGGATCTATATTTGATCATTATTCATTATGGATCATATTGATTATGGGATTTTGATGACATTATGATTACACTAACCATATTGTATGATTATGATGATTGAGTTAATGCTACGATGTTTTTGATTGTCTTCTAGTGTCTTCAAGATTAGAGACGATCTCATTGTGAGCACAGTATGACGTTGTAATTCTCTATCACTTGCCTGATCATTTATGATGTATATGTGTTGTATATATGGTGTATTGCATTTAGTGGTGCATGCAGGATTGCAGATACTAGACATCAACTCCACCTAGTCTCACAAGTCTGAGCGTGTCTTTATCTCAATGGCAAGTTGTTGGAGATGGCATGTGTTTCCCTCTCATACTCTAGGCTTAAGTCGATACCCATGTCAATTAGTGTCTTGGCTTGAGTCATTGGTCTGCGTCATGTGGTATTTTCTTCAACCTTATATCAGATTGTCTTGTGAGTTTGTGATTATTTGTTAATTAATAACTAATCGGTACATATAGTTTATAAATATTAAACCAAATCAATGGATGACATTAATATTTAATATTAATGTGTGATTATTATTATTGTTGAAGAGTTATTATTCATTAATGTTTATTTTATGGATTTATATTTTATTGGTTATTTGGAATTGTGGAAATTAATTGATCAAATTACTACATATAGCCATTGGCTTAAATTATTAAATAATGGTTAGTACTAATACAATATATTTATACATATTTATTTAGTGGAAGTTTATAATTAATTAATAATTAAATTGGTGGAATTATATTAACTAAGTATTTATACTTATCAGTACATCCATCTATTTTTATTATTTATTTGATTATTTTATATGTATGTGGGAGATATTTATAGTATTGAGTTTAAATAATATTGGCTAGAGCATTTATTTGTATCTGTACATTTAATTATTTGTTTATTCTTTATCTATTTATTTATTTTTGGCTCATCTATTTATTGGTTATTTATTATTTATTTATATTGGTTTTGATGTATTATTTGAGCTTTTGATTTATTGGATTATTATTTATTTATTTATTTATTTATTTATTTACTTATTTATTTATTTATTTATTTATTTATTTATTGTTTAATTATTGGCTGGGTATTTATGTTTGTCTGTACATTTATTTATTTATCTTCTTTATTGATTATTTATTTATTTATTTATTGTTAGATTATTTGTTGTTTTGATTATTTATTTATTTTCTATTATTCACGTACCTACCCCTTGTTATGATTGGCCCACTTGGGAGTTGTGATTGTGAGGATAATATTATTTAATTGTTTGTTTATTTATTTATGTTAATTGTTGTTTTGTATTTAATTGGAGCATTTATTTATATTGCCTTTGGTTTATTTTATTGGGCTTTAAATTATTATTATTATTTATTATATTATTATTACTATTACATTCTCTTGTTACTAATTGAGTAATTAAATATTATGTTTATACCTACCCTATTATTTTATTGGTTGAGATATGAGGGTAAGTAAATAATATTATTTTATATTCTTGCCTCAATTTTTGGTGGGGGGGTTGGTATAGAATATATTTTATTGGAATATTTTGATTGGCAGATATTCTTCTGTAGTTTTGAATGAGATTCTATTTATTGGCTTTGTGAGCATTTTTGTGGGTGTGCTTCTAGATATCTTTCTGGGACTTTTGGATTCTAGAATTGCTTGGAGGGAGAATTGCTTGGTTGGGTTGAATTTTGGAAAGCTTTTTGGTTTGGATTTTTGCTCTTCTACGATTGCATTACCATCACTCTACTTCCAGGTTGGAGATCTTTTACCATTCTTGCATTTTGATTATTGAAAAGAGTTGTTTTCTTCGTGATTGCTAAAAGATTGTTTGGGGAGATTTGGGAATTAATGATTATTCTATTATCAATAATTGGGAGTAATATTTTGGGAAAAAGATTTATATATGATTTTATGAATTTGTGTGTTGTATTGTCGAAAAAGGGCATTGGTGTATGTTGATATGTTGATTATAATTTGCTTGTGAATGCATTGTGGTAACGGTTGGTTTTGTGAGGCTTATTTGTTGTTGTATACCCTGTCTTGTGTCCTTTTAATTTGATTAGATATGGAGTGGCTATGTCTGTAATCTTTTATGTGCAAGTTATTGTCGGTATAGGTTGGACTTATTGGATGTGTTGTATTGTTGGCCTTAACAAGGCTTTGTTTGGTTTCTTATTGTCTTTTATTGACTTATGGGTCGTATTTATGCCATTGTAAGGCTCGTCCCCAAATCTGGGCAAATTTGAATAACTTTGTATTTCATTTTTTCTGAGTTGGTCTCTTGTTATAATAGTGCTAATATGGTCTTCAAAAGTGCCAAATTAGTGTCAACAGATTTATGGGTTGGTTTTTGAGTCCCCCAGTTGATTTCTCTGCTTTGTCTTTATTCCAGAGGCTTGTTTTGTTATGTTTGATGATTTTGGGGCACTGTGTCATTTATTTGTGATGTGTGGATCTATTTGGGCTCTAGCAAGTGGTTTTGTGCTTGTCCATTGAGGTTTTGATATGTTGCTTCATCAAGTTGAGTGATTCCTTGTTGTTGAGGATGGTTAATTGTAGCTCTAGCGAGAGGTTATGTTGTGCCTCATTGTGGAGGATCATTCTATATTATTGGATTCATGTATTTCCCCTATTTATGTGTATTTGGTATTCTTGAGGCTCTCTTTATTGTTGCATTTTGGCATTATGAGCTTATGACTTGATCCTTGTTAAGTGGCTCTTGGTTGTATGTTGATGACTATCTTTGTGATTCAATTGTATCAATTTTGTAATGACTTGTGGATGTTTCCCATGTTGAGTTTCATGTTGTTGTAAGATGTATCTTGTTATGTTTTACCCTATGGTCTTGGTCCATGTTTGGGAGAGTGGGATCTTGCATGTGTTGGACCTAGGTTATGAGCACTAGATCAATAAGAAGGGGGTCTAGACCTATGAAACCACATGAAGAGTTTATGGTTTAATTTTCAATTGATAATATTATTGATAATTGATTAGTGGGTTGGGTATTTAAGAATTTACCTAATTAAGATTAAGAATATGATTTTGTATGCCCCAATTGGACGGACCCAGGGAGATGGTTTTGGGATCCTAGATTGGGAAGACTGTTGGAGGGGTAGACCCAATCTCCCTTGAGTGACTCCAAGGTGGAGATTGATGCCACATGAGGCTAGCATGTGATGACACTCTACCCCACATGTGTCCATTATCCATAAGCCTTGATTTGTTGAATTATGCCTCTGAAGGTTGATTGATTTGATTTAGCTGTGTGATGTATTTTGATGTTGTATTCTTGTGTTGGAGACAGTGGTGTCATGTTGTATCCTTTGGTGGTTATGTGTCATCTTAGGTCTTGAGTGTGAGTTGGAACCTTATGTCATCTCCTAGCACAAGGGTGGTTCCTATTTGGTTCCACATGGTTGGGTGGTTTGATGCCTTCTACCATTGAGATATTATTCTTGGATGATAGCTTGTGTGGATTAGATTCTTGGATTCTTCATGTGATTATTCTTAGGAGATGATTTCTATGTACATGGAAAAGAAGACATTATATTGTGATGCTTTATATTTGTAAAGGAGATTATGTATCCTTATGTTATGTATCTTCAAATGATTGCTGATGTAATTGAAAAAGAGACATGATGTAGTAGTAGGAGTTCTTATGGAATATTCATGGATGTATTGGATACATGTTTATGTAATGTTAGAGTATACTTTTATGTGAAAGAAAGAGATAGTATTTGTATGTTTATATTGTGTGAAATTTTAAGATGGAATTGTATGTATGACCTTAAGGAAATTTAAGATGAAAGATTAGTAGTTGTTGTTATAGACTTTGTTTAAGTAATGGAAATCATTTAGGTGTGATGGATTATGTTTCTTAGGAGATCGAGCTTCTTGTCTTAGAGATTTGTAGTAAAGACTTAAAGGATATTCTAGTTTTTTTTAAGAGAATTGTTATATTATCTATGTTGCTTTTATGATGAATGGAAGAATGGATATCAGGAGTATTTGATTTGGTAGTTTCTAAAAGAATCTAAAGAGTATGTTATGTGACTAAGTTATGCATGTGTGTTAAGTTTTTATCATAGTTGTATGGAAAGTGAATGAATAGATGGAGAATAGAATATGATGTTCTAAGATGAATATGTGATGTGTTAAGATTTTGTCAAGTAGTGATGTTGAGATACCCTAGGGAATGGAATTGCATTGTATGAATTTATATAGAGTATTGTTAATGATTAAATGGTTATTTCGCTTGTGTAATATGATTCTATGGTTATGTTCTTGTTGATTTATGTATTCATGTATATAGTTAATGATGTATTGATGAACAATGGTAGTAACGTTGCATTAATAAATACTAGTAATAGTGTAGTTGTAATGGTTATCTTAAAAGAAAAAACAAAACCCTCTCTTTTTGTTAGTAGATTTTGGTTTATTTCTCTAGGGTATTTTGGCAGGCATTACAACATTTCTATCTAACATTCCATAAAATCCTAAAAGTTACCAGCACATTTCATCTCATTAACATATTTCATGTATTCAACTGATCCTGACATTATCTAATTGTTCCTTAAGTCTAGTGCACTTCTCTATGGTGTCCTCCCTTACACACACTATCAGAGGTTTGAAATGAACATGATAGAAACAAAACTTGACTCATGATGAGGGCCCATAATACTTCAACATTCAAAATGACCACTATGGACAAAAAAAGAAAGAAAGTCAAAGGAAAGATCATTAAATCCAACATAAAATCATGAAAAGAAAGAAAATTTTCCAGTGAAATCAATCAAGAAATAAAGTGTGACAAGTGCCACCACAAGAAAATAAATAAATGAAAGAAGAAATTAGTAATCAGTCCTAAACTAAAGAAATCCAAAAATCAAATTAACTCCAATGATACTTCACACAATTCAAAAAATAACTCAAAACAAAATAACCAACTCATCCAAATCTACATCATGAGGTGACCAATATCGGTAACACCAAAGGGAGTAACCACTACACAACACCCAAGGGTACATCACCCTGAATGTGTTAGAGAGTGTGTGCCAAAAAAACCATTAGATTATTTATCTATATTCATTTTAATGCAATAAATTCCTTTACAAAATTATAGATAAGTATCTTTCATGAAAGATAACATATGCAAGGAGGAAATAAGGTTTCTCATACATTCACAAGGAATACAGTTACACGTGATTAATGTTCAAGATATCCTATCTATAAATTGGTCATATTTGTCGAGTTATAATAGAAACAAATGTTAGAACTTAAATTAATCACTTAATGATATACTATAACATACACCATTTCAAGGTCAATACTCAATAAATAGCATGCAGATGATCAAAATGTTCTACATGATGTCATTGAGCAATTTAATCAATCATATACTCACAAAAGTAAATTACTCATAACAAATAAATCTCATTATTTTAGGCAAAATTTAATATCAAATTTCAATCACTCCCACTCCAACCACCTATGATCATTTACCAACATACCTTTAGCTAATCAATTGTCTATATTAAGCATAAAACTAGATATCATAGCCTTACATACAACTTACTTTATCTCCATTTTCATTTCATGTCACACAAATTCAAGTACATGCTTGCATTATTATATTCAAACTCATCTCCTATCATTGTTTAACTATAATCATTCGTAGACTAAGTATTTTCAGCAATTCAAGGAAAATTATCATTTAGAGTCACAAAACAACTTCATACAATTTATTATTAATCCATCCTAATAGAATTCATTAAGCAAACACTTTCTCAAAATTCAAATAAGGTAATGATATAGCATCTTTTCTTAATCTATCCATTTGATCAAGAAAAATATTTCATCAAAACTGCACAACTCCTCCTCAAAGTTGTTTTTTATCTTGCCAAACCAAATAAAGACACAATGGTATGATTTCATTTTCCTATACATGCAATGCACCAATCTTTACTTCATTCAACATACATATTATAACATGATCTTTTAACCTATTAGTTCATACAAACTTTATACATTATTTATGAAAAGATATTCTATCTAACTAATTCTTCTTTTAAATTAAAATCACGGATGCAATGCACAAATATCAGTCTTCAAAGAAATTTTTATTCCATATAAACTTTTCTTTTTAAGGTGTACAAAATCATACTCATCTATGATTATTCAAAAATTTCTATTTACTATCAATAAACGTGTTAAGCACCTTGAATGATATACTCAAATGGAGGGAGAAGAGGGAGAAAAACATTCTCAAAAAATAAATATATGCACACAAGAATTATGCAAGGAAAATTTGAATTTCCTAAATATGCTATATTTATCGTACCATACAGCTATTTACATCATTTTCTAAGTGTGAAAATTTAACCTCCCATATTGTCTCCTAACATTACAAATGCAGCTACAAATCTCAAGTCCTTATCGAAAGATATGATTTACTCAAACAATCTTTTCTTAAATGCAGAATCACACACATATATAAACACCTAATAGTTCTATTTGGTACCCATACTTAACTAGTTAACCTCCTTACATTTTAAATAGGAGAATAAATGAAAGAGAAGGGCATCATTAAGCTACTATTTGCTTATATATAGGTGCATCTCATACAAGTTCTTGAATTGCACATCTTGATCTTCAATAAATCATTCTTATATGCATAATACAAACACATCATCTTACTATTCATAAGAAAATCAACATAACAAGCTAGCTAGTTAAGAGAACACGCACAATTTTCTCTCATTCTATAGCATAATCATTTATATAGGGAAAACAACCTCTAATATTCAGGTAAGCACTAGATTTTACAAAGCAAGCAAGATCGCATAGAATCATGTAGACATCACTCACATCTAGGAGACATGCATAAGATATGAATATACATATTGCACACAATCATGATTTCTAGAGGATATTAGGGAGAAACACAAAGCATAAACATATAAGATCTCCTAAGTTCCAATGACATTTTCCTTCGCAAATATCAAAGAACAACTCAAGTCAAGAGAATATTATAGTACACCACGCAAGGCCAAGAGCAACAACCTTAACCAAAGATCCTAGTGTTTACAACACGGGCTCTGATACCAAATGTAATGCCAACCAAAATACCCTAGAGAAATAATACAAAATCTACTAACAAAAAGAGAAATTATTTTTCATTTTAAGATAACCACTACAACTACGCTATTACTAGTATTTATTAATCCAACGTTACTACCATTATTCATCAATGCATCATTAACTATATACATGAATATATAAATCAACAAGAATGTAACCATAGAATCATATTACGCAAGTGGAATAACCATTTAGCCATTAACATAACTATATATAAACTCATACAATGCAAATCCATTCCCTATGGTATCTCAACGTCACTACTTGACAAAATATTAACACATCACATATTCATCTTAGAACATCATATTCTATTATCCATCTATTCATTTACTTTCCGTACAACTATGATAAATCCTTAATACATATGCATAACTTAGTCACATAACATACTCTTTAGATTCTTTTAGAAACTACCAAATCAGATACTCCTAATATCCATTCTTTCATTCATCATAACAACATCAAAGATTACATAACCATTCTCTTCAATAAGACTAGATTATCCTTTAGGTTGCATTACATATTGTTGGTAAACAGATTTGTCACTGTGAATTTATCTTCAAAATTGACCATGTTCGCCCAAAGAGCAGTGACAACCATTCCAATAGTTGAAGAGATTGCAATCAAACTGCAATCTTCCTCTACCTTTGAGAAGGGAAGCTCCCTCATATGATGGGGGTTTTTGGGATTTTTGTGTACTTTTTACCTGAAAGTACAAAAAGGAGACAAAACTAAAGAAAGGTGAATAATAGAAACCCCAATGGCAGACATGCAAACACCAAATAGGATTTCACAAATGATGACAGATACAAAAGGGGTTTAAGCACAAAACAAGTTTTAACTTGCAATGATGATGAGAGAAGGGTGACATATCTCAACATATGAAGAGATGAGTAATTCTAGCACATCTAAACCAAGATACCAAATCTTGATTGTGTTCCATTACATCAATTGCATGAATTATAAGCATTCCAATAGATGGAAAATTATTTGCACAAAGACAAAGATATCACCAATTTGACGCACAAAAAATCAGTAATAATAAATCAAGAAGCACATCTAGAACATACGAGCTAAATGCATCCTTTATTATTTCCATGAAATTATAAATCTCAAGAACTCCTCTATACAAAGTGTAAACACAAAATTCATCAAACTATTTCTCTAAGAATTTATCCATAGTCTCCCCCTCTGTATGAGTCTCCCTTTACAAATGAATTCGCCTTGTATTTATAGGCTTTCTGAATAACTACCTCATAACTACTTTGGGTAACCACTTAGTCTAACCACCTTTTGTAACTACATAGAATAACTTCCTAAATAGCCACTTAGGATAAGTACCATAACAGAACACTTAGAATAACTACCCTTTATAAATAAGTTGGGATTTACCTAACTTTTACAAAAAAAAGAAGCCTATTATCTAACTTTAAGTTACAACAAGTGACATAAATCACTTTTATAAAAAAATTAAAATCTATACCCTTGAAAGAACATTTTGTCATTAGAATATTTCCATCATAGAGCAACTTTGACTTTCATGGTTACTTGATATGTTGGATGATGCTCGAGATGATATCTCTTTGATGCATTTTGTCAAACAATATGTGTTCTTCATCCATGTTTCTACATTTGTATGCAAGTCGACTGGAGCAATTTCAACTATAATATCTGAAAAAAAATTTAATCATTATGCTTCAATACATGTCCATATTCTATTTAGAGCTCCCATAATTCGGTTTTTCATCTACCATCTACACTTGTTTGAGGGTCTCTAAAGTCATTTTCAACACACAAATTTTGAGTAGTTCTTGCAATCATTTCTTTTTAAGAGATGACGTCTCTTTGTGGAAAGTTGGAAAATAGTTTATGCATCTTATCTGTGCTTCTTTATTATGTGTGTATATTGAGCAAGGTAATTACAAACGGCAACCTCGTACCAAACTCCTCTATGCTTTATGTTTTGTTAAATCATCATATGTTGTTACTGTAAAGTGGAAAATCGGATCCTAGTGACTCCCCACCTAGGAGAGAGAAAGGAAGGTACTAGGATGATTTTCACTTGGAAGGACTTTACATTCAAAAGAGGGGCTTGAATCCACTAGATCCAAATCCAAGGGAAACAAGGATGTGAATTCCAAGTGGATTGCAAGGGTTGAAGTGTGATTTACCTTTTGTAAATGAGAAAGTTGACTTGTTGACTATGTAGAAAAGAGAGATAAAATGAGTGAAATGAGGAGCTACCTATTTGGGATCGCACTATAACTTTGGATTTGAGATATTTAGGCTGATACGGATCTGCCCTATGAATTTAAGGAAAATTTGTCGAGACTATGTTGAAAGTGTCCACGGTCCTCCAAAAAATACATGAAACAAAAAAGGGTTCCTCCGTCTCTGCAAATGAAGCCCAAAACTGCAATTACATTTGTGCACCTGCAACCTACACATAGAAAAGAGGGGAAGAAGGGTTGTGGATACTATTTGAGGAATCAACCTTGAAAGAAAGTAATTGCAAATGCTTGAATGTAAACAATGGAAGTGTATACCTTGTAGATCTGCAATTTGTTGATAACGGTTGCTTTGCTTCTTGAATGTAATCACAAATGCTACATTAATTGGCATGTAACATGACAAAACCCTAACACACACATATGCTTGCAAATGAATGTTTTAAATGTTGCTCCAATGGATGAATGAAGAAGACACATAAAGAAGAAGACTTGTTGAATGCTTGAAGACTTAGATGATTGAACTTCGCCTATCCTTTATGTCATATAAATTGCCTCATCTATCTCTCATATCCTCCTCCTTGCAAATGAGTAGACTAACTCCCTTTTATACATGCCTTAGAGAATTAATTCATCTCACTAAAGGCCGACATCGAGGAAGTTTGAAATCTCAAAATATAGATAGGACCAGAGCGACCTATCTTGGGGCCACCCTAAGAGTGGGGGACAAAGATGCAACACCCCTGTCCTAGGGGGACAAGGGTTTCATGCCCCTATCCTTCCCTATCTTGGGGTCCGGACAGGGTCTTGAGGCCATCTCAGGGCTCAAACAGGAAGGGTTCATGATGAAGATGCAGAGAGAAGTCTCAATTGGAAAGGAAGATGTTGTCACCAAGGTGAGGACCTAAAATATGGTTAAAATTGCTAGGGTCACAATTTTATGACACTACATTTAGCCCCCACTTTAGTGGGAGTATGGCCTACGCCAATACTATCGGTAAAATAGAAGAAATAGAGATGAAGATGAGAAATGTGGAGCAATATCACTAGGAGTATAAGGCATCACTAATCTTGAGAACAAAATCCCCCAATATTAGGATCTTAAGTCACTCAAACATATCCAAGAACACACAAAACAAAAAGGAACAAGACGCACAAAACAAAACAAAAGCGCAAAAAGACACAAGACAAAAACAAGACACAAAACCAACTAGCTGAAGAGACCTCGATACAAGATGTCTCAACAACTAATCAGGACACAAAGACCAATGCCATCACATAAAAATGAGTGATCATATAAAAGAGAAAAGTTGACATCATCCATGAACCGTCAATAGTAAAAATTTGGGTTCATGAGAGGAAGAAGAGAGAGGACATGAATAGACACTTTGGTGATCCATGAGAAGAAAGGCGAACAAGAGAGAAACCATGGACATCTCGCCCCTAAAACTAGGTGATCCATGGAGAGAAGGACATGGAAATCTATCCCCCAGAGTCTGTTTGGGTGATACATGTAAGGGAGGAGAGTGGGAACATCATTAGTTCCACCCAACCTCAAGTGCATGTGCGTGCTTGTGAGGTTTGAAGTGCCTCATAGGAGTCTGTGCCTGAGTAGGCTACAGCCTGTATAAAATGTATAGTACAATTGTCAAAAAGGCCTAATATCTCGCTCTAAGAGTTTGTGCTCTGGCTCTGAGAATAATCACCCTACATAAGAGAAAACTGGTGTCATCTCACTCTAAGAGTATGTGATTTGGTTCCTAGAATAACCCAATGTATAAGAAGAGAAAAAGTGAAGACATCTCGCTCTCAAAGTTTGTGCTCTAGTTTTGAGAATGACACATTGTACAAGAGAAAAGTGATGACATCTTTCTCTAAGAGGTTGTCCTCTAGTTCCAAGAATGTCCCACTATACAATGCATGAGAGAAGTATAGAATTATAGTACAAAGGAGCAATGTAGGTGCCCCCCCACCCCCCCAAGATGTCAACATAGGTTGATTTTGATATCTTAAGGAAAGTAGAACAAGGATACCTACCTTCATCACAAAGAATATATTTGCTATGCAACAATGTCATAAATCCAAGCAAGAGAGGGAATAATCTTCAAGCAAGGATAACATAGTTGAAAAGAGATATCTTGTTGAAAGTGTAAAGGAGATCCTTGGAGGAGAAGATATCTTTTTTCAAAAGACATCTACCCCCAAGAGGAGTTGTCTTAGACAAATATAACATCTTCTAGAAGAAGCGCAGAAGAGAACAAGAATTCAATCCTTCCTCTTATTGCTAAGTGAAAGAGATTCTTGATGAAGAATGACTCTTTTTAACCCAATGGGGATAGGTGAACTTATTATAGATGTACATTACCAAGTGTGAAAGATATTGTAGTCAAGGACTTACACCTCTTGTATAAGAGAGAACCCCGGAGTGAACAACAACAATTCCACACAAGGAATGACATCAAGTAATACAACTCACACCATCCACAACATAGGAAAGAGTGGATCCTTAGAGATAGAGAGAGAGGAATCATTGCCCCCCAAGTGTAGGGACAATGAGAAGATCTTACATAGTCTTCTAGAGAAAGATAAAACATAAGAAAATGCACAATGTAATTTCATGAATGCATGGAAGGAAAGACATTAGTATATGTAAAATACATATCTCAAGAAGTGATAATCTTCGAAAGAAAGAAAGAAAAGCATCTAATATCCCCAAGGGGGATTAATCATAAAAACATACCATTCTAAGAAATGATAATCACATATGAAAAATGCAGCCCCTAAAGGAAATAGTGATACTTGAGAAAAAGGAGGGAAAATCCTTGCCCCCCAAGTGAGGAAAACAAAGAGAAACATTACACATCTTCTAATGGTGAGTATTGGAAAATTATATGCCTTCCTAGTGGAACAAATCCTCACAAGGAAGGGATACATCCTTCTCAAGAGATCATTACATGCCAAGGGGCATATCCTGCTAGCCAATAATCGAGATCGTAGAAGAGGTAAGTTTCCATGAAAATGAAGGAAAGAGAAAACAAGCACTACTCATTAAAGAAATTGCTCTTCACCAAAGATAAAAACCCAAGAACAATTATATTCACATAGTAATGATTATTATGCTAGAAAAGAGATATAATAATGTATAATGCACCAAGATAGAGATGAATATATACAAAGAATGAGGAAAAATGAACTTCATGTTGATGCCTCGAAGTATGTTAAGTTGGAACAACACCACCACAAATGATAAAAATCCCCCAACTAAGTTGACTATTTATGTGATAAGGGTGAGGAGCAACATGAAGAGAAAAGAAGTGCTAAGGCACTATTTGATGTCAAGGAAGACAGCTAGATCTTTTGTAAGAGAAATTTGTGCAAGGTCATATTCATTTTGAACAAATTTCTTAAATTCATAAAATTTCCCAAGAGAATGTGAATGTGAATCATGAAAAATGCAATATTCAATACCTTTCACTAGCTTCAGATTTGTTTTTTCATTTTGAGGAGGAAAGGAAATATTCCTATCATCTTTCAATTTCCAATAGATTCTTCCAGCCAATCTTTCAGGGTGATAGATATCGTCTTGACATAAAGGAGAGGAATTATTAGAAGAAGGAGGTTTATCATCCACAATTCTAATTTTGCCACTATCTATGCCATCTTGAATAGATTTTTGAAAATCAGGGCAATTGTCAACATTATGGTCATGGGTTCGATGAAATGATCAAAAAGGATGTTTTGAAGAAGAAGCATTCTTGTGGGCTCTTTTGATTTGTTGTTTTTAAAGATAATTTTCAAAATTTTGGAGCCTAAGGAGTTCATCTGTAGAAAGAGGAGCATCAATTCCTAGGCCTTTTTTAGTAGTGTGTGTAGGAAGATTTATAGGGACACAAATTCCTTGCTCAAATTTCCCAATTCCTTGTCCTGTAAAACCATGGTTTGTGATGATATGAAAACCACGACTATAAGAATGTTGCAATTGACTAGATGGAGGAACAAGATCGTGAATTTCTTTGAAATATTATGTATAAGGGGGAAGAAAAGGATTTGTAGATGAAGAAGGAGTATCATGTGAAATGACAATCTCCTTTCCTTTATCAAGCTTATCCTTTGTGGGGGATTGGGGATGAACATCTTCATCATCTAGAAGCTCATTTTTTGTTATTTATATGCGAGGGGAAAGATCATGAATAAAATGAATGACATCATCCTCCCTACATATACTTTGATGTTGAAGATAGGTCTTAGGAGAATAAGGAGGATCTAAAGATGTAAGAATGTTAATGTTTTGGTTTTGCCCCCCTTGCTAAAGGATATGTGTAGAAGAAGATGGGTCCTTGTCACTTTCTAATGCTTTCACTTGTTTAAAGAGAGCATTGGTTAAAGAATTAGGTCTCATCTCATCCACATAAGATACCCTAGGAGAGAAACAAGGATTGGGATCTTTAGGTTTAGGATCTACAAAATCCTTAAGGTGATTAACATAGGAAATGCATTTTGTTAACATCATCATAATGCAACATAAATGATACATGAAAGCTTGGAGATCTAATTGAAAATAAAATAATTTGCAAATCCTAAAAACACAATATGACAAAGTGCTATGAATAAAGAGAAGCAACAGGAAATGAAAGAAACTCTTATCCGACACATGATTGTAGTAAATATATGCAAAAAAAAATGTGATCATATGCGAAAGAGCAAGTAAATCCAATTTATTAATTACCATTGAAAGTCTCTTAATTAAAATATTAATTTGTTGGAAAAGAAGATCTAAAATTAGGACCCTTTTATAAAAATTAATTGAAATTATGAATTTGATGAAATTTGAATTTGTGTTCGACCTTAGGAGGTCTTAAAATTGATAAAGTACACCAATTTTTTGGATTTAAGCAAACAAATATAGTTAATTATGTCTCCTAAAATTTCAAGAAAAAAACTAGGGACTATGTTGAAAGTGCACACAATCCGACCAACTTTTCTCAAAATTTTAGGGATGATAGATATTATGATTTTACTGCAGAATCCAAAAAAACTGTTGATTTGGAGATGTGTAGATCGGGCAAATTAGCAGTCAAAGGTCAAAAATAAAAGGATTTAAAAATTAGGGTTTTGTTGTTTGACCATTGAATTTTCAGAATAAAAAGGCAGATTTGAATTGAAATTTTGAAATAAAAACCAGATCTGAAACAAGCAATTAAAATTTTGCACTTCACAAGCTTAATGTTCACAAAATGAAAAATTAGGGTTTCAATGCAATTAACCTCTAAAATTTTCAAATAGATCAAACTTGGAAAACAAAATTTGAAATTCAAATTGCACTTAATTAGATCTAATAATGAGAATTTAGAATTAATGTGTAAGACATTGGGTTCACCAAAATATAAAGTGTAAAATTGGATCCTAGTGACTCCCCACCTAGGAGAGAGAAAGGAAGCCACTAGGATGATTTTCACTTGGAAGGACTTTACATTCAAAATAGGGGCTTGAATCCACTAGATCCAAATCCAAGGGAAACAAGAATGTGAATTCCAAGTGGATTGCAAGGATTGAAGTGTGATTTACCCTCTTTTGTAAATGAAAAAGTTGACTTGTTGACTATGTAGAAAAGAGAGATAAAATGAGTGAAATGAGGAGCTATCGGTTTGGGATCACGTTGTAACTTCGGATATGAGATATTTAGGCTGATATAGATCTGCCTTGTGAATTTGAGGAAAATTTATCAGGACCGTGTTGAAAGAGTCCACGGTCCTCCAAAAACTCTATAAAATGAAAAGCGTTCCTCTGTCTCTGCAAATGAAACCCAAACCTACAATTACAGTTACGCACATGCAACCTACACACAAAAAAGAGGGGAAGAAGGGTTGTGGATACCAGTTGAGGAATCAACCTTGAAAGAAAGTAATTGCAAATGCTTGAATGTAAACAATGGAAATGTATACCTAGTAGATCTGAAATTTGTTGATAATGGTTGCTTTGCTTCTTGAATGTAATCACAAATGTTGTATGAAATGGCATGGAACATGACAAAACCCTAACGCACACATATGCTTGCAAATGAATGTTGTAAATGTTTCTCCAATAGATGAATGAAGAAGACACATGAACAAGAAGACTTGATGAATGCTTGAAGCCTTGGATGCTTGAACTTAACATATCCTTTATGTCATATAAATTGCCTCCTTTGTCTCTCATATCCTCCTCCTTTCAAATGAGAAGACTAACTCCCTTTTATACATGCCTCAGATAATTAATTCATTTCACCAAAGGCTAACATTGGGGAAGTTTGAAATCCCAAAATGCAGATAGGATCGGAGGGACCTATCTTGGGGCCATCCTAAGGTGGGGGACAAGGGCGCCATGCCCTTTTCCTGCCCTATCTTGGGGTCTGGACAAGGTCCTGAGGCCATCTCAAGGCTCAAATAGGGAGGGTTCAAGGTGAAGATGCAGAGAGAAGTCTCAATTGGAAAGGAAGATGTCGTCACCAAGGTGAGGACCTCAAATGTGGTTAAAATTGCTAGGGTCACAATTTTATGACACTATAGTTACAAAGCTTCTTTGATATCGTAGGAAGAGAGGACAGGGAATTTTGTTATGGTATTTTGATGTACGCTTGCCACTTGCATTTGCCAATAGTTTCTGAAGACTCTTCACCAAATGAACCAAGCAAATGCAATTTCGAAGCAGTTTTGGAATTAGTTATAATAACTAACTTCTTTGTGAAGAATTCATCAATAACCAATGAAATAACTAACTCTTTCATAGTGAGAATGCATCAGCGTCTTTCAAAAGTAAAACGACTCACCGACAAGTAAAGAGTTAAGCTGAAGGCCCCTCCACAACTTATCAGCTTCTTTCTAAATTTGGCCAACTTGTCGATGATGACTTTCTCACTCCAAAGTGATTGAACAAACCAACAACTTACCCAATTTCAACTAAATAGTCGATTCAAAAAAGGCTTCACTAGCATTATGAACGAATTCATTTCTATTGGTGATTTGGGTAGCTTTGAAAACTATGTGGAAAGACCAATTACTATGCTTCTATGGTGTCTTGAGTGATATTAAAAACTTACTCAAAGGCACTGAATAAGCTTATAATTACTTGTTGTCATCAATGACTATGTTGATTCTTCAACTTTGATCAGCTTCCTTGCAATCTGAAACTCACCATGCCTACCCATTCTTTCTTCCTCATGATGGGATAATGTTGGAGAACATAATTGAATCGGGCTTTGTTCCATAACTCCTTAGGGTCTCCATAAGAATAAATGAAAATTTACCTTTCAAATGAGTACCATCGTCAACAAGATGGCAATTTTCTGTTACTACAATCCCTATACTCTATGACATGACCTTTCCTCCAGGTGGTCTGTCAAACTTTTCAAGTGTATTTCCCACGATTCCACATTTTGCATTAGTGTCTACGGGAGCTTTACCAACCAAAATATCCTACAAAAATCTCATTACCAATATGCTCGAATGTAGAGGATGCTATAAAGGGCTGCAAAATTCTGATTTTAGACATGTGAAGTGCATTAGCTTGTAGATTTCTAAATCCTTGTAAACATATCCATTTTGCGTGTAGACTGAAATCATTACAATTGCATGAGATGACATCACTGCAAGGGATTCGCTCATACAACTCAGGTGCACTGTCGATGACTCCATATTTTGCATGCATATTTATTGTGGCATATCGACACCTCTAATTGCATTTGATTGAAAAAATTTGAAACCTAATCATCCAATCGACTTTGTACATATCCTGATCCACGATGTACCATGAGAAGCATTATTTCAAACCATTCACATGTTTATCTATGTTGGCTAAATTTTTTGGATATGAATTCACATCAATATATATCTTTGAATTCTGTAGGATTTCTGTCAAAAACCATTCACATGCCTTGCATACAGTTTCACATCAAGCACATCTATCATAGTATTTCGAATGATGTATTTGACAAAAATCTCCCTACAATTGTTCTTTGACGGATGTTCATAACCTATTCTAAGCTCTAGCATTGGCGTAGATAGAGGGGATGCCTGTGAAACTTGTGGAATTTGGCTTTACATGTCCCATTTGCATTTGTTTGAGGATTTCTAAAGCTTTTTCAACAAATGTGTTGTCTTTGCACCCTATAATAATGCAATTTGCGAGATTACACATCTCTGAAGTATTGTTCTATGCAAGCCATGCTCACGATATGTTGTGAGAAGACATTTCATGTAGTTCTCTGTCATGGCATGTCTTTGATTTGACATTTTGGTTGCACATCTTGGCCCACATGGTGATTTTGGCTTCCCATTTGCTTCAAACTTTTTAAATCCGTTTGACCAACTTTATCCTCTGTGAGTCTTGCTAACCTTAAACTTAATGCTTAATGAACAACTTCAAAGTTAGTTACAATAACTAACTCTTTCGTGCATGAAAATGCATCTGTGTTTTCATAAAATTGAAGAAGTTGTCGAACATCTACATCATAATATTTTCCTGAGCTCTAGATGACATTTCTTATTGTCTTCATTTTATGCTTGCCTTTATAACAAGATGGCGAGTTATTTATCACAACCAACTTCTATATGATATCGGTGTTTTAGCCAACTGAAACAACTCACCCATATAACTAATTTTTGCTTTTGGTTATAATAACTAGTCTTCTCTCTACAACATCCAGTCATCGGCTTCATCCCTTTAACCAACTACACGATCAGCCTTTGTGAAAGTTTTAATTATTTTGATTGATGTCAGAAACTTGTGCAACTTTCCCAATTTGCTGATAAGATGGATCATGGTGGTACCTTTGAAGCTTTTAATAACTTATGCATCAAGTCCTTTGTAAACCGAGACAACTCATCGTAGTCACTTTCGAAAGTGAAACAACTTGATAAGTTAATATACATTGGCATCTTTATAAAATTTAACCAACTTGTCAATATATCCAAACTATTGGTGAAGGCTTCCACATAGCTAGTTTTAGGTATGCATGTGAGTTGATTGAATCAGCTTCTTTTATTCTTTATTCAGCCACTAGCTAGCTGATATAACCTTCTCTTGCTATTGACATTTGATGAAGTTTCCACAACTTGTGTTAGAAACTCAAGCTACTTTGGGAAAAAGGTTTAAAGACCAATCCAACATACCGTTGTCCACATTTGGAATTGATTTCTCAAGTACTTGGAGTGGAACATTGTCTTGAACGAGAAGGATGCAATTCTTGATCAACATAATTCCATTCTAGAATGATAAAAAAATAAGCATTTTTGGATGATAGGAAACCTTCTAAACCAACAATTATCACATGCAAGATTTCAAATGCCAAAATTTTAAATTTTTCCTAGTTTAAAATTAAGGCTAACACATATCTCTAAGATAACTAGCTCATTTACCTATGCAACATAATCCATTTCATCTAAATAATTTCCATTCCTTAAACAAGAATTATAACAACAACCACTATTCTTGCATCTTCATAAAATTATACATACAATTCCATCTTACAATTTCAATACAATACAAATGTATAAATACTAACTCTACCTTTTCCACATAGAACTCATAATCTAACATTACATAATGAATACCCAATACATCAATGAATGTGCAATGAGAACTCCTCCTAAACTACTACATCATATTCCCTTTTCAATTACATCAATAAATACATGAAGATACATAACTTAGGGGCACATAATCTCTTAAATACAAATCATCATAATACAATATTTTCTATTCCAAGTACATAGAAATAAGCTCCAAAGAATATCCACATAATGATAGAGAATCATAAATGAACAGGCAAGTGATAGAGAATCACAACATCATATTGTGCTCACATTGAGTGGTATGACATCGTCTCTAATCACAAAGACACTAGAAGACAATCACAAACATCATAGCATCAACTCATTCATCATAATCATAGAGTAGGGTTCGCATAATCATAATGTCATCAAAATCCCATTAGAAATATGTGATGGTATAATGAAAGAATAAGGACCTGGTCAACTACTGAGAGGAGAGGGTGAATCAATAGATAGAAAAACTGATAATAACATCACCAATCTCAAAATCAACCTCTCAAAGTAAACTAAGAACTATAAATGAAATATCACTGTAAAGATTAAACTGACAAGTTAAACCGGTTGTCTGTTACAACATATTAACAGTAAACAACTTGAAACTTCACAAACATCCAAATACTTATACTGACATAAGTAAAACTTCATTTCACATTATTGTCGATTATCATGACTTATCAAAGTGGATTAAGTAATTAAGAAAATCAACCATAATAAACATAACCACAAAAACATTCACCACTTGACACAGTATATTTTGACGTGGAAACCCAAATGGGAAAAACCACGATGAGATGAGACTCACAAGAATTTTGAACTCTTCTGAAGTTCGCCCTGTTAGGAGCCAAGCCTGTTAAAGTTTTACAAAAATTCTTGTTAAGAACAGATCCTGTTAGGGATCACCCGGTTAAGGGATTGACTATAATGCCTTTTAGAAGCAATACCCTATGAGGAGTAATCTCAGTAAAGGATTTGAAATCCAAGCTAATAGACCACCTGGTTAGAGGATTTGAATAACACCAAGCTTGTTAGAGCTTACTCGGTTAGGGGATTTAACTATTGTAATTGTTAGAAAACAACAGGGGTTTGTTGATCTATTTGAATAGCACTACACTTGCTTGTTTAGATCCTTTTCATGATCCTATCTGCCTTTACTCAAACTGTAGATACATCATCCAGTTCGGCAACCACACACTTAACTGAAACTTTGTCAACTCTGAAACAAAACAACTCATCGACCTTATAAACAAATCAATAGGTCAGTAACACAACAAAAACCTAATTCTCTCATCGAGATTACAAACAAGTCAATTCAAGTATGACAATTGGATTGCATAACAATCTCTACACATCATTCAAGAAAGCCTCGATCGCTCCTTGATCACTACTTCATCGAACTCAGTAACTCATCACGCACTTTGCATTACATGCAATATACTTTCTCATTCCCTAGATAAAAACCGTTATCTCAACGTGCCAAAAACACTTTGAAACTCTCTTCATACAATATACATACATATCATAATCATTACCGCTTATCATCATATCATAAACCAATACAACCAATTCACCAAACTTAATCGGTTAGGGTTTATCAAATCAACAGGTAGGGTTTACCGGTTCAACACTCCAATACTTAGCAATACTAGTTTACTCCACAAACTTACCTACCGGTTACAATTCCTTTCACTAGCTCTTCCTACCAATTATAAAACAACATTACAACAATATCATTACCGGTTAATTGACATCAATGACAACATAACATTTCATTAATGCAATCTTCATGCAAATGCCAACCAGCTCCCCCTTTGGCATTGATGGCAATAAAAATATCAATACCATTGATTGTTGTGATTGTGAATAGGAATCCTGGTTTACATTTTACCATGTACTCTCCTTGTCTTCAGCTTGTCTTCAGTTTGTCTTCAGTTATAAGTCGGTTGTAGTTTTTCTCTTTGTCATCTCCCACATAATCACATAGTTCTTCTTCCCCTTTGACAACAATGCCAAATTGAAAGTAATACATGCAATGTAAAACTTCACTCTTCAGCATCAACAACCTACAACTTGATGCTCCCCCTGTGGAATAACTCCACTCCTTCATCAATCCTGCTGTAAAATTCTGCAAGTAGCCCCGAGACTGATGTACACTACATCATGCTCAATTCACGTCATGAAGGGGTACAATCCCTAGCTGACTTCTAAGATACTCAAACTTAGTCTTAGGAAGAGGTTTAGTAAAGATATCTGCAAGTTGCTCCTTGGTAGAAACATGCTCTAAGATCACATCTTTACTCTGCACTTTTTCCCTCAAGAAATGATACTTCAATTCAATATGCTTGGTTTGTGCATGCAAAATAGGGTTCTTTGAAATATTTATGGCACTGGTATTGTCACATAAGATCTTTACAGGTTCTGAAAACTTCATCTTGAAACCTTCCAAAATGTGCCTCATCCAGATAGCTTGTGTACAATTCATATAAGCTGCAACATACTCAGCTTCAGTAATAGATTGTGATATACAACTCTACTTCTTGCTACTCCATGAAACAAGTCTTCCACCAAGAAAGAATGCTCCACTGATTGTAATTTTCTTATCATCAACATTACCTGCCCAGTTTGCATCTGTGTACACCTTCAAGTCAAACTTTCTTTCATATGGATACCATAATCCATAGTCAATAGTACCTTTCAAATATCTGAATATCCTCTTGGTTGCTACCAAATGTGTTTCCTTTGGATTCTTGTGGAATATAGCAACTAGACCAACTGCATGAGCTATATCCGGTCTGTTGTGAACAACATAGTGCAATTTTCCGGTCATTGACATGTACTCAATCTCATCAATAGATGTGGCCTCATCTTCCTTAGACAACTTACAACATGTAACCATTGGTCTCCCAACTGATTTAAAGTCACTCATACCAAATTTCTTTAATACCTCTTTCACATACCTAGACTGTGTGATGAAAATACCACTCTTCATTTGTTGAATTTGAAAGCCTATGAAAAATTTTATCTCTCCCACTAGAGACATTTCAAAATCACTTTTCATTTCATTTGCAAATTCATTTCTCATATCATAATTACCTCCAAATATGATATCATCTACAAACACTTCACTAACGAGTATCTTATCTCCTTCAGATTTGAGATATATATTACTGTCTTCACTGGTTCTCTAAAAAACTATCTTCATCGGGTGTGAATGAATCCTTTTATATCATGTCCTTGGTGCTTTATTTAATCCATATACTGCTTTGTGCAATTTACATACCATATCTTTCTCATCAGTTAGAGCATAACCATCTGGCTGCTCAATGTATACTTCTTCTTCTAGTATTCCATTCAAAAATGTTGACTTCACATCCATCTAATATACTTTGAATCCCTTATGTGTTGCAAATGCAAGTAAAGTTCTGACAACTTCTAGTCTAGCCACTGGTGGAGAAGTCTCACCATAATCTTCTCCTTCTTATTGTGCATAACCTTTGCAAACCAATCTAGCTTTGTTGTGGAATACAACACCATCTTCAGTCAACTTGTTCCTGAATACCCAATTGGTACCTATCACATTTTTATTTACCGGTCGAGGTACTAGGGTCCATGTATTGTTCTTCTAAATTTGTTCAAGCTCCTCCTTCATATATTTAACCCAGTGATCATCTCCAAATGCTTCCTTAGCAGTTTTAGGATCAATAGTGGAGATCATGCAAGAATTCTCTCTAATTCTTCTTCTGGTTAACACTCTAGCATCCTTATCTCCAATAATATGTTCAAGATTGTGATTGAGTCTCACATACCTCGAAATAACATGATCATTATCTTTAGGTTCTTCTTCTACATTATCATCATCTTCTTGTGAATCTATCTATTTTGGTTGAACTGGTACAACAGCATTCTCTTTACCGGTTTCAGGTTCCACGGGTTTTGGTTCCAAAAACAAAATGCAAGGATATTCATCCTTTTTCTCCACATTGGTTTCCCTTGAGACTTTGGGATACTCATCCACTCGAACATCAGCACTCCCAATGATTCTCTATGTCTGATTCTTATAACATTTGTAGGCCTTACTCTTGGTGGAATAAGCAAGAAATATACCTTCATCACTTATAGCCTCAAACTTTCTAACATAGTCACCTCTCTTAATAAAACATTTGCTCCCAAATATATTGAAATAACTAACATTAGGTGATCTATTATACCATTATTCATAAGGAAACTTATCCTTGCCTCTTTTTACCAAAATCCGATTCATAGTGTAGACAGTTGTGCTGACAGCTTCTCTCCAAAAATTCTTTGCTACACCTCCTTATATCAACATCGTCCTAGTAGCTTCAACAATTGATCGATTGTTCCTCTCTGCAATACCATTCTGATGTGGTGTCCTCAGTGCAAAAAGTTGTTGTTTGATACCATTTTCTTCACAATATCTCATGAATTCCTTAGAAGTGAATTCTCCACCTTGATCACTCATCAGACACTTTATCTTCTTACCACTCTCCTTTTCAGCTAAGGCTCTGAATTCCTTGAACTTACTAAATGCTTTTTTTATCCTTCAAGAATGTGACCCCCATCATTCTTGAGCAATCATCAGTGAAGATCATGAAATATCTATCACCTTGAATACTTTTAGTCCTTATTCGTCCACAGAGGCCTATATGAACCCAATCTAACAAATGTTTCGCTAAAAAACATTTTCTCTTGAAATTTGAGGATGTCATCTTTCCTAACTGACATTCCTTACATAGAGCATTAACCAGTTTGTCCAACTGAGGCAAACCTCTCACTGTCTTGGACTTACTTTAACAATGTTATCAAAATTTATATGACAAAATCTCTTATGCCAAATCCAACTATCATCTATTTTAGCAATTAAAAAGTTGTTGACTTTAGGATTCAGGTGAAACAGGTTACCTTTAGTCTGCTTGCCAATTGCAATCAGTTCACCTTTGCTCCCATAGATTTTGCACATACCATTCTTAAACTCCAATGCATATCCTTTGTCATTGAGTTGAGAAACACTCGAAAGATTGTGCTTTAGACCTTCAACCCAGTAGACATCATCTACACTGCTCTTTCCATTAAGAGAAATAGTTCACTTACCTTTAACCATGCAGGGTGAGTCATTACCAAATCTTACAACTCTGCCATCAAATTCATTCAAAGAAAGAAATTTTCTCCGGTCACCGGTCATCTAATATGAATAACCACTATCAATGATCCAATCATAAGAATTATTCATGTGTGAAACTAATGCCTTCTGATCAAATGTTTCCTCTTTAATGGCTACAAACACAATGTCTTCATTAGCATCACCATCAGATTCCTCATCAGTGATACCACCATCAACTGCAATAAGACAATCTCTTTTGCCTTTTCCCTTGTACTTCTTGAATTTGTCTCACTTGTTCTCATTATCACCATTAGGACATTTAGTTGCATTGTGTCCAATCTTGTTGCATGCAAAACATTTCAAAGATAATTTACCTCTATATTTATCGGTACCTCTAGACAACCGCTTGGCCAACAATGCTTCAAGCTCAACCAATTTGTCTTCATCATCAGCTTCTCTGCTGGATCTAGATTCATAACTATGACTGACATCTCTACTTTTTCTCATAGATGGGTTAGAAACTGAAACTCTAAATGTAGATTTAGATTTATGAACACTACCATTATAACCATTTAATTCAAAAGCAGTAAGCTTACCAATGATGGAGTCAACGGTTACCTTAGTTTTGTAAATATATTTTAGCTCTTGAATGGCTGCAACTCGGATAGCGTTCTCAAAACCTTACTAACCACTATGGCATCTTCCACTTTACCACCAGCACTCTTGGTCTCACCAACTATCTCTTTTATCCTTTGACCATACTGTTGGATATTCTCACCTTCAGCCATCCGCATGTCATCAAACTTTCCTCTTAGACTCTCTTCCTTGGCAATCTTCACATGTTCATCACCGCTATAAATCTCTTCAAGTTTCTTCCATACCTCAAATGCAGTCTCCAGACCATGGACATCAACATATTCTGCATCAGACAAAGAACTGATAATAGCCTCCAGTGCTTGATTGTTTTCTTGTTGTTCTTTCTTCTGATCATTAGTCATAATCCCACTAGGTGCAACATATTGAGTACCAACATGTTCCCATTATTGATTTCCAAGACTCTTGATATAAATTTTCATTCTATCACTCCATATTCTATAGTTCTCTCTATTAAACTTTAGACCTTCCTTCTTCATCATGTTCTACAAGATCTTTACCTAAAACTATTAGGATTAGACCTTAGAGGACCTGAGAAGCTTTGATACCAATTGATGGTATGATGAAAGAATAAGGATCTGGTCAACTACTAAGAGAGCGAGGTGAATTAGTAGATAGAAAAACTGATAATAACTTCACTAATATCAAAGTAAACTAAGAATTATTAATGCAATATCACTGTCATGATAAACTGTCAGGTTAAACTGGTTGTCTATTACAACAGATTAATAGTAAACAACTTGAAACTTCACAAACATCCAAATACTTATACTAACTGTGTAGGGGAAAAAGCGAGACTAGGTTATCATGCCCTAATCCTACCTTTTGACACACATTACAGAATACGAAAGAGCCTAGAGATATCGCACAATTGGCTACTTCTTTTTGTGAAAGAGAGAGCCACGGGATATCTATTAGGATTTCTATTCCCTTGTTGAAATTGTAAGATCAAGTAAGGCAAGTTCAAACACTAATCTCAAAATGCAAGTATGAACTAATAACAAGATTGCAAAATTGAGATTAAACAATGAACAGCTGTAAGTACAAGGATGAAATAAGAATGCAGATATGTACCCGGAGTCAAAATCGGACTGAAAATGTTCGGGACGGGGGCGCGGGCGCGGGCGCCACTGTCCTGAAAACTGCACCGGAAACCACTGTTCTGCACTCTGAAACACTGTCTGTAAACTGTCTGTCCGGAGGACCAGGGCACCCAGCGCCTCTGTCCCAGGGACCAGGGCGCCCAGTGCCCCTGTCCTGGCAGGACCAGGGCACCCAGCGCCCCTGTCCCGGTCTCCTGCTCTGCAATTTCACACAGAGTGCTATCCCAACTTTCTCTCTCCAGATCTGTATCCTGCGGCGTCGTCCGAATCCCGAAACCTGCAATAATATCTGAAAAGGGGGAGGGGCAGCTATATAGGGTTTTTCCTTAGTCAAACCCCCGCTTTAGTGATTTCCACCTCCACGAATAGCCAAGTTGTTTTGTAAAATGTATTGTGTGTGCAGACCTAGTGTGTGTGCAAGGTCCAAAATGCAAGAAAGCAAACTAGAGCAACCTAGAAAGTAAACCCTAATTGCTTATAAATGATAATGTAAATGCTCTAAATCAAGATGCAATGTGATCTAAAGCATGAATAAATGATGTACCAAAGCTTATGCAAAGACATGAAAACAATACGAAATCATACTCAACCCTCAAGGGAGGAGTACAAGCCAATCTTTAGTCGGTAATCTCCTATTGTTCTTCAATGTCCTCCAAGCCCTAAGTGGATGAATGAATTTGATAGATACTTGATAGAAAGATGTTATAAGATGTTGAAGTCCTCAAAGATCTACTCTTTCGCTGCATATGAAGTTCCTGGAAACAAAAATCCGATCCCTTCAAAATGAGGAAAGAGAGCTTTTATGTATGAAACCCTAGGTCGTAAATTCATATTTTGGCCGACCTAGAGATTGAATATCCCACCAATTTCTTGGGGTTAAGCTTTATTTTATGATTGGATTGTGCTCCTAAAATTTTGGGAAAAATGTCCAGGACCATGTGCACCAGGCGCCACGGTCCCGACAACTTTTCACCAAATTTTCAAGGCCATCGGATATGATGATTTTAGAGAGAATCCCGAAGTTACAGGTGATTTCGAGATGTTTTGACCCCGAAACCAAGCCCCCAAGTTCGGAATAGGACTTAATTAGGGTTTTTGATTAAGTGATGTATTGAAGGAATAAAATGCGAAGGGCGCGCTTTAGTGAAAGGGCCCAACTTTGTGATGTAGAGAATGATGAAATGGAACCTTAGACCTAATTAATTTGATTAATTAAGTGCTTAAGGAGAAATGCAATGCAGAATGTAAAATGCACTAAGGCGGGTGCTAAACTAGGTGTGAAATTGTACCACCCTAGCGAGTGCGTACAATTTACGACACTACATTTAGCCCCCACTTTAGTGGTCATATGAGTACTACGTGCATATGCAAGCTAAAGTATAGAAAAGTAAACATCATCTGAAAAAAAGGATATATCCATAAGTTGTCGGACGAAGCCCCCAGCGGTATCTGCAGTACATAGTTAGGAACCGCACCCTACAAAACAAACGTTAGATCACAAAATCACCTAATGCTTACTAGGGAAAGTGATGAAATCTTTGAGTAGCTGTATGCCCCCCCCTGTTTCGACTTGCTTATTAGGGAGGTGAAACAGGGTAGCATGTTTACTTGCGACAAATTGTGTAAGAGAGTGTTAATGAGGGGTGTTCACTAAATAGGCTTCATCAGAGCACTTTTTGGAACATCCCGAGAGTAGGGGAAGGAAAGTACGATTCCAACACAACAAACGGCTCGAAAATCGCATCTCCCAAACTCAAGTTATGATAAGATGAATGACAGAGGAAAAATTAGGGTTTCAAAAAGTAAGAACAAGCAAACAAGAGTATATACCTCGAAAGTGACACTTGTATTCGTCACTTTGTCAATTTCAGGATACTATTCAGTGTAGCAGAGCCCGCCTAGCCATCACCATGCCTTCACGACGACCGGAGCGTCCCACGAGGATCGAGATCCTGCGCCAGGCCGTGATCGACGACGAGCCACTGGACAAGGTGAGTTGACTGAATGTTTGACTTTTGATTTTTCGCATGTTTGACTTTTCTGTGATCGTATGTGGGCCTCGAAGGCTGATCGGGGCCCACCCAGGGCGCCATGGTCCCTGAGGGGCGCCCTGGTCCCCCCAGGGCGCCATGGTCCCTGACAGGGGCGCCATGGTCCCTGCAGGGCGCCATGGTCCCCTCAGGGCGCCATGGTCCCTGACAGGGCACCATGGTCCCCAATCAGGGCCTGGCGAGAGGTTCCAGGGCTAGCATACGATGTGCGACGGTTTGCATTTGCGATTTCGATGATCGAGTACTGATTATCGTCATGTTTTCATGTTGCAGGGTCTCCCGTACATGAGAGAGCACACATCGGGACATATTCTTCGCACTTTGCGAGATCAGATTCCACGGCTGACTCAGTCAGAGAGAGATACACTATCGATTGTAGGATTGTGGTACGTGATTTTGATGTCGGCCATTCGATTTCATCCTGCGATGCTGATGGCCTTGATGGAGCGATGGGATCCTGACACATGCACCTTTCACCTTCCAGTAGGAGAGCTGACGGTCACACTCGAGGATGTGTACCGTATACTTCATCTTCCTATCAGAGGAGTGACAGTTACATACGTGACCGATCGGTCAGCGGAGGATCATCAGAGAGAGCAGGTGTATTGCATAGGGAGAGTCATGCCGAGCGAGACGAGAGGTCGCATCATGGTCAACTGGCTCTTACATCCTACAGGGGAGGTACCACTTCTGAGACGCCCTATGATAGCCATCATAGCACTAGCCATCTGCCCTAATGGGCGAGGGACACACATGCATGGGGGCCTCACATGGTGTATCAGAGCGATGGAGAGACACAGGAGAGTGTATGCTTGGGGTCGGAGTATGCTTGCGCATCTCTATCACGACCTTGAGGAGTATGTATTCGGACAGGGTTGTAGTTTGATGACATGCACACTTCTATAGGTGTGGATTTTAGAGAACTTCACATGCACCAGGCCCGTCGGCTTTCCACTAAGTACAGCGAGCGAGCGACCAAGGGTGTTCGCTTATCCACTTACCAGAGAGTGGAGATTTGGCGATTTGTTGTATTGGAGAGTGATTGTTGACAGACTGACATCTGAGGTGATAGTGTGGAGACCTTACCTACTGATGCACATATGGGATGGTATGGAGAGACAGTTAGCATGTCTACAGAGGAACCGCCTACTGCAAGGACGATATGCACACATCATAGTCCCTTTTTACTTTGACCGAGTACGGAGGCAGTTCGGACTAGAGCAGTGTGTTCCAGCCGATGTGCCCATCTATACTCGACACTCACGGGTCCTTCCCAGACCTGGAGCAGTAGCGAGACCGACGGTAGATGATATTGAGACGACAGACTTAGAGGGATCTGATCAGGATGTAGTCACTGACTATTCTATAGAGCCTGGAGCACAGCGTAGATATGTTTCATGGTTCATGAGATCATATTCAGGTCCTATCTTTCCACCAGATCATCCGACAGGCTATCCAGGCCCATGGAGACATGGAGATCGAGACGAGGACGAGGGATCCAGGTCAGAGGAGCCAGAAGAGGGAGAGGGTCATGAGGAGGCGAGGGATCCTGATCCACCTACAGGCGATCAGCCCAGTGACGAGGAGGAGGAGGATGAGGATGCAGATAGAGAGGAGGACGAGGAGGATGCAGGTGATGATGCGGATGAGGACGAGGATGACGAGGAGGATGACGAGGAGGAGGATAGAGATGATGAGGAGGAGTCAGATGCAGCTCCCCACCATTCAGGAGACGATACCATAGCTCTGGATCCACCTCCTATTCTCCAACAGGGGGAAAAGGAGGCGATACGGAGACCTGTCACCAGTACCGTCCAGCCTACACCCATCGTAGATAGAGTATATGAGCGAGGGGAGCCTAGCGGTTCTCAGTCACAGATACTACAATATCATGATCCCTACTGGCGCGAGGGAGATCCAGGTATAGTAGGTTTATATTGATTGATTAATGTTTTGATGATAAAGAATGGTACTAACAAAAATCTGTTCTACTGCCACAGCTAATGTGCAGGAATGGCGTTCCTTGATTCAGCAGGCAATGACAGACATTTCCATGATAGCACAGATCCCCAGTTCCTCACAAATTGCCTATAGGCCTCAGGGGAACGCGGGTCGGCATGAGGATTTGTTTTTCCTATTCCGAGTACAGGTAGATATATGGAGGGAGAGAGAGAGAGTCCTATCAGAGGACCTCCAGCAGGCGCGGTGAGATCTAGCAACGGCTCAGACCGAGGCTACCACCTATCGCACGATCCTTATGGATAGGGATCGTAGGAGTTCCTCTCGGAGTCACTCACGATCTGTATCGCGCTACACACCCATGGGTCCACCTTCACGGCCAGATCAGGAGGGAGCGTCCAGTCGACACTCTCCAGCCACTAGCCCTAGGGATAGGAGATGATTTTATGATGTAAAAGAGAGGTCACATTTTGGATGTACAGTGACCTAGATTTGTATACGATCCACACATATATATGTATATATACATGCTTCTCTTTTGTCTCAAATGTGTTATCTTTAATGCTTAAAACAATGTATATTTTGTTTTGATTAAATCTAATACATTTGGTAAATATACATGTATGTTTAGAATTTAATTTCCATGTGATTGACTTCTCAATGCTCCATGATTAAATTGATACATGTGTGACTTAATTAAAATGTTTAATCAAGTACTACATTGATGATAAGGAAGAAATATGCATTAAGCCTAAGAATCATATAACTAATGTGATTTAATTCTGAATTTAAACACAACATGATACGATCCTATAAAGACATTGTATAATATGCTAGCATAATAGGAATGTAAATCTTTTACAATTTACATAAATGAATTCAAGACAAACTATAAAGTAAGAAGACATGCTTGTCAGGAACGAAGCAATATAGATTAACATAACATTTAATTCTATTTTGCTTTAATTAAGAAATACTAACATATTATCCAATGTTGAAGAATTGAAAAAGAAGATAGATGAAAAATGAATATGCTCAAGAGCGTTTATGCGCTGTTCGTCAAGCATCTCAAGCTGTTGAAGTCGTTGTTCCCTATAAGATTCATCATCTACTATACCTTTGAGAGAAACCCTAAGTGATGGAATTTCTAACTCTAAGGGCATAATAGCATCAGCACCATAAACAAGATTATAAGGAGTAGTTCCTGTAGCAATTCGTACACTCGTTCGGTAGGCCCAAAGAGCATAGATCAGCTGGTTACTCCAATCCTTACCATGCTTATTCACGGTTTTACGAAGAATTCGTTCAATTATCTTATTGGATGATTCGGCTTGGCCATTTGATTGAGGATAATATGGTGTAGAAAATCGATGTTTGATATGATACTTCTCGAGGAATTTCTTCACATCCTTGTTTTTAAACGATGTCCCATTATCTGAGATAATAGTGGAAGGTATCCCAAATCGAGAAATGATGTTTTCTAAGAGAAATTGACAAATCACTTCAGCAGTAGTAGAGCGAAGAGGAATAGCTTCTACCCACTTCGTAAAGTAATCTATTGCAGTTATAATGAAGGTGTGTCCTTGAGATGAAGGAGGAGAAATTTTTCCAATAAGATCCAAACCCCATGCGGAGAAAGGCCAAGAAGCTACTTGAGAACAAAGTTCTTGGCCAGGAGCATGAATCAGGTTATTGTGTTGTTGACATTGATGACATTTTTTAACAAATGAAAAGGAATCCTTCTGCATAGTTTGCCAATAGTATCCCATACGAAGCAACCTATGAACCAGGGATTTGCCCCCAAAATGCCCCCCACAGGCACCTGAATGTGCCTCTTCAAGAGCAACAGGGATTTCCGACCTGTTAAGACAACGAAGGAGAAGACCATCATAACCCCTTCGATAAAGGACATTAGAAAGGATGATATATCTAGCAGACAGCTTGCGGATTCTAGCCCTAGTGTTCCTATTAGCGGAATCAGGAAAGGTACCATCGGTCAAATATCTTACGATATGCGAGAACCATTCATCTGAGTCTACAAAGTCACAACATGTTATCAAGCTAGAATCATCTTCAATAGCCGGAGAAATAAGATTGTGAATAACGAAATTAAGATCGACCATAGGGTCCTCTAAAGATACTAGAGAAGCCACACATGCCATTGCATCCGCATGTCGATTATCTTTTCGAGGAACGGGTTCCATGGTATAAGAATCAAAATTTTGTAATAAAGAGATAGCAAGATCCTTATATTGTGATAATTTGTCTTGTTTTGCTTGATATATTCCTGTTACTTGTCTTATAATTAATTGCGAATCTCCATAGATATGTATGTGTTTTATATTCAGAGCCAAGGCTGCTTTTATTCCCACTATAAGAGCCTCATACTCAGCAATGTTATTGGTACACAGAAAATTTAGACGATATGATAAAGGAATAGGTTTCTTTGTAGGAGAAATCAGAACAACCCCTGCCCCCGATCCCGTACGACACTTAGAGCCATCAAAGTACAACTCCCAAGTTTCATCTTTCTCTATAGAAAGAATGAAGTCATCAGGAAAGGACTCAGGGTTAGGGAAGGAGAAAGGTGAAGGGGCCTCAACTAAGTGATCGGTCAACGCTTGTCCTTTAATTGCTTTTTGGGAAACGAATTTAAGGTCAAATTCAGTTAACATCATAACCCACTTAGCTAGACGTCCTGATAAATCAGTTTTAGAGAAAAGATGCTTCAAAGGATCAAACTTTACCATGACATGGACTTCTGAATTCAAAAGATAATGTCTCAATTTCTGAGTCGCAAATACCAAGGCCAAGCATTGTCTTTCTATCGCAGAATATCGAGTCTCATAATCGAGTAAGGTACGACTTATGTAATAAACCGGACATTCCTTACCATCTTTATCATGTTGTGCCAACAATGTTGCGAGAGCATGAGAGGAAGCAGTTGTATACAGAAGGAAGGGTTTAGAAGGTTCAGCAGGTTGAAGAATAGGAGGACTAGCCAAATACACTTTTAAATCTTCAAATGCTTGCTGACAATCCTCATTCCATTGAAAAGTGATATCCTTTTTAAGAAGTTGAGTAAAAGGAAAGGTACGATCCGCAAGCTGAGACACGAACCTACGAATAGCTTGAATCTTTCCTTGTAAGCTTTTAAGTTGAGACACATTTCTAGGAGGTGGCATGTTGACAATAGCATCTATTTTCTTAGTGTTCACCTCAATCCCACGATGCGAAACTATGAATCCTAATAGTTTTCCACTATCCACACCAAAAACACATTTTCGAGGATTCAAGCGCATGTGATATTTACGAATTCTTTCAAAAATTTGTCGGAGGATTTTAACATGATCCTTGCGAAGAAAGGATTTGGCCAAAATATCATCAACATAATCCTCTAAAATCTTATGCATATAATCATGAAAGATAAGGGTCATTGCTCGTTGATAAGTTGCACCGGCGTTTTTAAGTCCAAAAGGCATCATTATCCAACAAAACGTACCCCAAGGAGTGGTGAAAGCAGTTTTGAATTGATCTTGAGGGTCAATTTGATTGTAACCTGAAAAACCATCCATGAAGGATAACAAGGCATGTCCTGCCGTAGAATCAACTATCATGTCAATGTTTGAAAGAGGGAAATCATCTTTCAAGGAAGCTTTATTCAAATCTCGAAAGTCAGTGCACATTCTTATTTTGTTGTCTGGTTTAGCCACAGCGACAATATTTGAAATCCATGGGGAATAGTCAATAGGGCGGATAAATCCAGCCTCCAATAATTTTTCAATCTCAGCCTTAACAAGCAGAGCCACCTTAGGATTCATTTTTTGAATCTTTTGTTTCACGGGCTTAGCGTCAGGAACTAAGACAATATTATGAGTAACGATCTTAGGATCTATACAAGGCATGTCAGAATATGCCCAAGCAAAGATCTCAGGGAATTCATGCAATAGTTCTTCATATTGTTTATGTTCCTCTTCATCCAAACATTTCCCAATTTTAATAACTTTCTCTTTATTGCAAGGATCCATCTTAACATCAGTGGTGTCACTTATGAGAAGATTACTTTGTTGAGGAGTATCCTTTAACTGAGGGAATTCTTTCACAATCTTATCGTTATCAAACTCTTTTCCAAAATAGGCTTCGGTGTTCAAACAATAAGGGAGTCCCCTATTGTGATGATAACGAGGAAGAGTGTCATAGGCTCCCAAGAACTCAGCTAAAGCATCGTCGGTAGGGAAGATATCCAAAGCACAATCACCCAAAGAATCCTCGTCAATATACTCAGGGTGTTGTATTGATAGAGATGTAGAAATGGCATTAACACTAATGCATGGTCTTTTAGAAGCTTTAGTACGTCTGCAGGGATTATAGCCAAGTCCAAAGGCATAATTGTGAAAATTAGTCTCTAGAGGAACTCTTATCCCTTGTTCATTAGCACCACAACCTTTTCCATGATACCCATGCTTAGCGAAAATGCGAAAACCACGACCATAACGATCAGCCATTTCAGGAAGAGAAGGTGGTTTTTCATAAGACAAAGAATCAAACTCTTCATAATTATAGATGTGAGGAGAAGAAGTTTGAGAAGCGGCCACAAAATTATTACTCATAGATTCAGGTAAGGTTGATTGATTTTTAGCTTCTTCTTTCTTTTCAACTTTATGATTTTCAGCTTCTTCCTTCTTTCCAACTTTAATTTCTCTAGAAGGAACCTTATATTCACCTACAAAGGTAGGGTTAAAATCAAGAGATCCCCAATCATCCTCTGCGAGAACCTTCTCAGGATCAAAATCCTTTTTATGTGCATTTTCAAGTCGAGAAGGATCTTCTTCAGGAGTTCCAGACTCATCCGAAGGATTTTGATCATCGGAGAGCAAAGACTCATCAATAGGTTTCTTGTTTAAAGAGTCATCACTAGACGAGGATGGCTTAGAGGAATCTCCTTTGGAATTAGATGTGTGTAGACAAGCTTGAAAATTAGTATTACCCATCAAGGTGTATGTCTTATTGTTATAAACGAATTTAACTTGTCTATGCAATGTAGAGGGGACAGCTTGCATGCTGTGAATCCAAGGCCTCCCTAATAACAAGTTATATGTTAAATTTCCAGGCATAACATGGATAGGAGTAGGCAAAGTAACAGGTCCCGCTGTGAGAGGTAAGGTGATGATACCTAATGAAGTCTTAGCCACATTGTCAAAGCCACGAATGGGACGAGAGTCAGGCTCCATAAGAGATGTATCCACATTCATCTTATGCAATAAATTAATGCTACACACATTAAGGCCAGAGCCATTATCTACTAGTGTTCGTCTTATAGCAGTGTCTTTCATGACAACCACAATCATCAAGGGATCATATTGTTGTTGAATTTCACTAGTAGGCAACTTGTCTTGGGTAAACACAATTTGAGCTTTAGGATTCATCACAGAGTTAACAAAAGATGCTATATTACTAGATGTATTCGGTGGAGGAACATTCAAATCTTTCAAGGCATCTTGTAACATTCCATGATAAGCGGAAAAAGTTTGAATCAAATCCCAAAGGGATATCTTAGCAGGGGTAGCTTTAAGCTGTTCTATGAGATCATATTCCTTACCCATAACTTGCGAAATACGGGGAGCTTGAGGAAGAATTGGTTGAGGATTAGGAAGAGAGACTGGAATAACAGGAGGAGGATTAGGTTGCCTATTATTTCTGGTATGATAGGTATGGGCAACCGCATGATAACTCTCTCTAGTTATTTGCTTAGCATAATTGTAAGGACTTATAGGTTTTCTTCCTTGCACGGTGATGATTGGTTTATTCGGAGTACGAAAGGAATCATGATCATACCTTCCTTGGACAGTAAGGAGAGGAGTTTTAGGAATTTGAAAGGTGGGAGAAGGATAAGCACCTTGGACTTCAAAGAGAGGCTTGTTATATTCATTCAAATTTATCATGTTAACCAATGTAGAGGTCTTGTTTTTGTTTAAAGGTTTCGACAAAGCCACAAAGTCATCAAGAGCATCATCCAACAAAGCATGATCATATCGGTTAAAAGGTTTGTCTTTTGATTCAAAAGGAGACATCTCCTCATAGAGGGGATTATTGAAAACAACCATGTTACTAGATTCAGGGGAAGAGTGGATAGGAATGTATCCTTGAGAGGAACCATTCGACTTATCTTTCTCATCACACCTAAATGGCATAGTAACAAGGTTTATGAGTTTTTGGTAAAATGAAGGTTTAGCATCCTTAGGGTTCAAAAACTCATCTAAAGCTTCATCTAATTCATCTTGGCTATACTCATAATAATCATCAAAAGTATGAACATTTTGCAAATAAAAATCTGACATTTTGAAAAGATTGCATAAAATTTAAACACACAATGCAAAGAAACACACTCCTCTTCTTTTTTTTTTCTCTTTTAATGAAATGAAATGAAAACACACTAAATCTTGATCTAGATCTAATAAATGCAATGCAAGAGGAAGCAATGATAGATTCACGTCGGGTTCACCAAAATGTGTAGGGGAAAAAGCGAGACTAGGTTATCATGCCCTAATCCTACCTTTTGACACACATTACGGAATACGAAAGAGCCTAGAGATATCGCACAATTGGCTACTTCTTTTTGTGAAAGAGAGAGCCACGGGATATCTATTAGGATTTCTATTCCTTGTTGAAATTGTAAGATCAAGTAAGGCAAGTTCAAACCCTAATCTCAAAATGCAAGTATGAACTAATAACAAGATTGCAGAATTGAGATTAAACAATGAACAGCTGTAAGTACAAGGATGAAATAAGAATGCAGATATGTACCCGGAGTCAAAATCGGACTGAAAATGTTCGGGATGGGGGCGCGGGCGCCACTGTCCTGAAAACTGCACCGGAAACCACTGTTCTGCACTCTGAAACACTGTCTGTAAACTGTCTGTCCGGAGGACCAAGGCGCCCAGCGCCTCTGTCCCAGGGACCAGGGTGCCCAGTGCCCCTGTCCTGGCAGGACCAAGGCGCCCAGCGCCCCTGTCCCGGTCTCTTGCTCTGCAATTTCACACAGAGTGTTGTCCCAACTTTCTCTCTCTGAATCTGTATCCTGCGGCGTCGTCCGAATCCCGAAACTTGCAATAATATCTAAAAAGGGGGAGGGGCGGCTATATAGGGTTTTGCCTTAGTCAAACCCCCGCTTCGGTGATTTCCACCTCCACGAATAGCCAAGTTGTTTTGTAAAATGTATTGTGTGTGCAGACCTAGTGTGTGTGCAAGGTCCAAAATGCAAGAAAGCAAACTAGAGCAACCTAGAAAGTAAACCCTAATTGCTTATAAATGATAATGTAAATGCTCTAAATCAAGATGCAATGTGATCTAAAGCATGAATAAATGATGTACCAAAGCTTATGCAAAGACATGAAAACAATATGAAATCATACCCAACCCTCAAGGGAGGAGTACAAGCCAATCTTTAGTCGGTAATCTCCTATTGTTCTTCAATGTCCTCCAAGCCCTAAGTGGATGAATGAATTTGATAGATGCTTGATAGAAAGATGTTATAAGATGTTGAAGTCCTCAAAGATCTGCTCTTTCGCTGCATATGAAGTTCCTGGAAACAAAAATCCGATCCCTTCAAAATGAGGAAAGAGAGCTTTTATGTATGAAACCCTGGGTCGTAAATTCGTATTTTGGCCGACCTAGAGATTGAATATCCCGCCAATTTCTTGGGGTTAAGCTTTATTTTATGATTGGATTGTGCTCCTAAAATTTCGGGAAAAATGTCCGGGACCATGTGCACCGGGCGCCACGGTCCCGACAACTTTTCACCAAATTTTCAGGGCCATCGGATATGATGATTTTAGAGAGAATCCCGAAGTTACAGGTGATTTCGAGATGTTTTGACCCCGAAACCAAGCCCCCAAGTTCGGAATAGGACTTAATTAGGGTTTTTGATTAAGTGATGTATTGAAGGAATAAAATGCGAAGGGCGCGCTTTAGTGAAAGGGCCCAACTTTGTGATGTAGAGAATGATGAAATGGAACCTTAGACCTAATTAATTTGATTAATTAAGTGCTTAAGGAGAAATGCAATGCAGAATGTAAAATGCACTAAGGCGGGTGCTAAACTAGGTGTGAAATTGTACCACCCTAGCGAGTGCGTACAATTTACGATGCTACACTAACATAAGTAAAACTTCATTTCATATTGTTGTTAGTTATCATGACTTATCAAAGTGGATTAAATAGTTAAGAAAATCAACCATAATAAACATAGCCACAAAAACATTCACCACTTGACACAATATATTTTGACGTGGAAACCAAAATGGGAAAAACCACGATGAGATGAGACTCAAGAATTTTGAACCCTTTTGAATTCCGCCATGTTAGGATCCAAGCCTGTTAAAGTTTTACAAAAAGTTCTATTAAGAACAGATCATATTAGGGACCACCCGATTAAGGGATTGACTATAATGCCTTGTTAGAAGCAATACCCTGTGAGGAGTAACCTTGGTAGAGGATTTAAAATCCAAGCTAATGGATCACCTAGTTAGAGGATTTGACTAACACCAATCTTGTTAGAGCTTACTCGGTTAGGGGATTTAACTGTTGTAATTGTTAGAAAACAATAGGGTTTTGTTGATCTATTTGAATAGCACTACACTTGCTTGTTCAGATCCTTTTCATGCTCCTATTTGCCTTTACTCAAACTGCAGATACATTATCTAGTTCAGTAACCACACACTTAATTGAAACTTTTCCAACTCTGAAACAAAACAACTCATTGACCTTATAAACAAATCAATAGGTCGATAGCACAACAAAAACCTAATTCTGTCATAGAGATTACAAACAAGTTGATTCAAGTATGATCGTTGGATTATATAAAAATCTCTACACATCATTCAAGAAAGCCTCAACCTCTCCTTGATTGCCACTTCATCGAACTCAGCAACTCATCATGCGTTTTGCATTTCATGCAATATACTTGTTCATTCCCTAGACAAAAACTGTTATCTCAACGCGCCAAAAACACTTTGAAACTCTCTTCATACAATATGCATACGTGTCATAATCATTACCGCTCATCATTAGATCATAAACCAATACAACCAATTCACCAAACTTAATCAATTAGGGTTTATCAAATCAACAGGTAGGGTTTACCGGATCAACTCTCCAATACTTAGCTATACTGGTTTACTCCACAAACTTACCTATCGGTTACAATCCCTTTCACTAGCTCTTCCTACCAGTTACAAAAAAACATTACAACAATATCATTACCGGTCAATTGACATCAATGACAACATAACATTTCATTAATGCAATCTTCATACAAATGCCAACAATATGATCCATCATGAATAATGATCAAATATGCATTCATCATCATATCCAATGCAGTCATGAAATAGGGTTGGCACATAACATGATACCATCAAATCATCATAAAGTAGACTAAACTAGATCAATATATTCCTTTAATGTATGAAAAGATAAGACGAATCAGGGACGGGCACTATATAGAAATTCATTACTTAATGAAATAATCATTGACAAGCCAAGCAAATCCAATGTCGTTGCAGACTTCCTTTCTCAATTGACAAATCTAGTAGAATAAATAGTAGTGGATGATTCATTTCCTTATTAACATATTTTTTTCTTTGAAAATTTATTCTCCATGGTATAAATATAGAGCCATCTATTTAGTAACTAGTCTAATGCCTCCACATTTTTCTCCTAGAGAGAAAACATTTGATACATCATAATGTATCCTATTCTTGGATAGTTAGGCATTTGTTTTACACAAGTCCTAACAATGTGACGAGGAGATGTCTATGAGAAGATGAGACATATGATGTACTAAAGGCTTGTCATGATGACCATTATGAGGGTCATTTTGCAACAAAATGAATTGCAATTAAAATCCTCAATTTTGGTTATTACTGGCCTACTATACATAAAGATGTAGTTCAATATACAAGGAGATGTGATCATTTTCAAAGGATGGGAAAACCTACAAGGAGTGATGAAATACCACTTTTACCCTCAAATTTATCTAGCACCTTTTGAAAAATGGGGATTAGATTTCATTGGACCCATTGAACCAACATCAAATGGCAAGTCTTATATTCTAGTGTGTACTGATTATTTAACAAAATGGGTGAAACTTAAAGCCTTGAGACATGTTAAAGATGTGAAAGTAGCTCAATTTTTGTATGAAGAAATATTTTGTAGATATGGAGTTCCTTGCGAGATAGCAACTGATCAAGGTCCACAGTTTGCCTTTAGCTATCATTACCAAGGTAGTGCAAGTTCATTGAAGAGATTGGGTTGCCAAACTATTTGAAGCACTATGGGCATGCAGAGTTACATGGAAGACAACAACGAGATTCACACTCTATGAGCTTTTCTATGGAAGAAAGGCAGTCCTCCTATGGAATTTGAATATAAAACATTGTGAATAGTTGTAACTTTAGATATGAATCTTTATCAATCCCAGAAAGATTGGTTACATCAATTGAATGCCCTGGATGAGATGTGTATGGAGGCACTTCAACACACTGAACTTGTCCAATAGCAAAGAAGAAAGTGGCATTATCTATACATAAAAACAAATAAGTTTAAGGAAGGAGATTGAGCTTTATTATATGACTCTAGGTATAAATATAATAAAGGGAAACTTCAAACATATTGGATGGGACCATATGAGATTCAACAAGTGTTTCCCAATGATGCTTTTCAAAACACTAAAATAGATCCAATCGAGTTTAAGCTCATGGTGACTGGACATAGATTGAAATTATAGAAGAATCCAATGGCTAAGGAGGAATTTTTGCAAGCACTTCACACCTAATTCACTTAACCATCTTCATCCACTCCACTTTATTTTCCCTCAACTTCCACTACATCCATATCAGTCATTGAACCTATACCACAATCAGCAATAACAGTGGAGGATTCCCCACCTACTGTAATTGAACCATTCAGTTCACCCGCAACCACTACCTTTACTTAAATTGAAGCTCAAAACACATTCACACACTACACAAATTTACATTCCTATTTTTTTTATGTTTTTTCAAAGTGACACGTGCACTTGTAGTTGGGACCTGGTGTATTCTTTTTAGCGGGACCTAACCAATTGAACTAAATTTCTACTACACTTCCTCTTCAATAGTTTATGCTTTCTTTAGTTGCATGCAAGCACGCTATGACAAAAGTTTCGCATGCAGTCGCTACTATATATCCACCCGTACTTGCCTATCATCTTTTTTGCACATTCATTTTTTTGAAAACCCTTCTCCACATCAACTTACCATGTCACCAATCACTATTATTTCCAATGTCATTATTGTCAAATCATCATCACTTCAAATCTTTTTGCATGCTATGCATATCAATTCTCCACCTTTTCTTTCTCAAGTACAAGTGCTTTAAAATTTTGTGACGATATATTAGGTATGATCTTCCATAAATAGCATTTATGACATACTTGCAATAATTAATTTTTTGATTCACATGTTATATTCATATCAATTTACCATTATTGCATATATTATTATATCAACTATATTCATGTCCCTCATTCAAATTTGAGGACAAATTATTATTTAAGTTGGGAGTAGGGATGGTGTAAGTTTATCATCATTACATTTTTTATCAGAAAGTGTTTTGTTGTCATCATTACTTATTAAGGGGTGGGTGATGTGATTGCTTATGCAGACACAATTTATGAACTTTAAAATTATTCTAAAAGACTGGTAATATTCGCAATGTAAGTTTGTTGTCTTAACTAAAACCCTAAAATCAGAAAACTAGTCTCTCACTAAAGAGGGGGAAAACATAGCAAGGAAGGTTTAGATGGTTAGTATTCAAATAAAGCATTCCAATACATAAAACACATAAACATAAAATGACAATTTATACTTTGCTAATATCTTGTCTTCTCCTTTGGATTGGACCTTCGGTGAAGTGAAGAATGTACCCCTTCCTCACTTGAGTGGAGTGGTCCTTTGATGGGTGTGTGGAATTCTCTCCAAGTGATCAACAAGATAGGTTGGATTTGATAGGATTTTGATAGGATTTTAATTGAAAGATTGAAGGAAGAAGAGAGAGAAGAAAAGAGAAGCATGAGGATGCTATCAGAAGAAGTGGATCCTTTGTGAGGAAATGATCATCCAACTTATAGATTGGAGGAGGCCAAGGAAGGGCCAAGATTGATTTCCTTATAGAGGTTTGAGATTGATTTGAGATAGAAGGCATGGATTAAGGGTTCCTTGGGAAAATAAACAGGAATATAAAATTCCTTGACAAGAGGGGGAAAAGGAAATTTGAATTCAAAATGAGGAATTAAAAAATCCAAAATAAGGATGCATTGAGGGATTTACAAAAAGTTGAATTTGATTTCAAAATGAGGAATTAAAAATTCCAAAATAAGGATGCATTGACGGATTCAAAGAAATTTGAATTTTTATGAGAGACTCAATGATGATGTGACATGAGTGGGAATATAAAATTGAAGGATAATGATAAGCATGATTATGAGAGATTGTAGAAGGATTAATTAGGTTGAGTGGGATTAGGAAAAGTGATTTGTAGGAATCACATGCATAGTTTAATTAACTAAATCTAATTAACTGAAAGGGGTTTAGAAGAATTAATGATTAAGATGACTTTGGAGGAATAAGGAAATAATTTATTTGATAAATTAATTATGGACTATAGTGATAGGATTAATTAAATTAAAATTTAATTAATTCTAAGAGGAATAAGGATAACACAATTAAATTAATTAATTACGTGGACAGGCTTAAATTAAAATTAAATATTAATTTAAGTGTCTACACTCCCTATCAATTTGTAGTCAAATGCAGTTACCCCAATTGTTCATATAGGTTGATAGGTAGAATTATTAAAGGATTATGTAATTATTGGCAATAGTGCAAGAGTAGACAAGAATTGAATAATTTGAGTATAAATTAAAAAAAATTCAATGACATTCACGATTTCAAGCAAAAAATAGAACAATACAAACTTTCTAAGGCCAATTTCATGCCATTGAAGTAGGATAAAGAAAGAAAGAAGAAGAATAAAAGAATAGGTGGTGATCCAACTAGACAAGAGCCCTCACATCATACACTATTTCTCAATGATGCAAATACTCTTCCATTCTTTGAGAGTGTCTATGACTAACTAAGTATAATGATGAAATGATAGAAGAATTTGTAGCTACCTTTTAGAACAATCAAGCAATCATCAGAGGACTAAGGGTGGAGGCATTTGAAGCTATTATAGTTGAAGCTAGTGGCCTACCATGAATGGGGGAGGAATTTCCAACATACCCAGATCCTAGGACAAGGGTAGAATTTGCTTTACCCAAATGAAACCTTTATCTTAACTAGTCAAGGTACCACTCGGTTGACTCTTCCATCACTCTAGCAAGTTGTTGTTGTCTATGTTATCAGGTATTTCATATGTGATGGGAGACATTCCATGCTATATACTATCTATTCCAAGTTATTGAGTCATCTAAGGCGTAACATATTAGTTAATGTGCCTAACTATTTTCATTACATGTTGACTACCACGGCAATAGAATATAGGAAGAAAAGGAAGCATGTGTCTTTGTCTCACTATTGTCTAGTTGTTTTGTTTATTAAGAGAAGTTTACCTTTGCAATTTCCCAATGTCACTTGGGAATAATTCAAGACATGGGACAATATTTGCAGTAGGCTATTAAGAAATGTTCCAGATCCAAGGACGGATGATGGGGAAGATGTTGTGAGAATTAAGGAGGAACACTCATTCAAGGATGAAAGAACTAAAACCCTTGTAGGGGAAACCTTGAGATTTGTTAAGGATAATTTAAACACCTCAACCTCACCCTTTTAGAGCCCTAATTTGAACGAAAAAGGGAACTTAGATCAAGAAAATGTTAGTGACAGTTAGTCAATGGTTGTTGGATTGTTGGGGAGATTGTTGGATTTGGTTGTTGTCATTGTTGCTGCTAGGATATGTTATCATTGATGTCAACATATTCCTTTGGTTTATTCCGATGAGTTTGGGAAGATTTTATGGTCTGGTTTTGTAGTTTTGTTTTTCTGATCACTATTTTGTAGAATCCAGTATTTCCTCCGATATATTCTGGTGTGATCAGATCTTGTACTGAGAATTTGGATTATTGTTTGGGATGATCTTGTGAATCTTCATTTTAGATGGTTCATGATTTGGTGCTCTGCAAGTTATCTTTCCTCGTGACAGTTGTTGATTGGTTGTGTTCTTGAGCTTTGAGTCGTTGATCGATGAAGATTTGAAAAGTGGTGTTAGTGCAGTTGTTTCAGATGATTTTAACATGTTTTATTGTGTTTCCTATTCGTGTCCTATTTATTTTGGTGATTTGCATTGATCAGTCTATGAGTTCTGGTTATTTTTTATGAATCGATGAAGATTGTTGTGTTATGTGGTATTTATTGTGGTGTAGCGTGTTGCATTTGGCCTTAGCGAGATTTTTGATGGATGTGATCATTTGGGAATTTGAATTAGGTCCGTGCTATGTAATGTAAAATTTTAATATTGGTCTAGTGGTCGATATTTGTATCGTATGATATAATTTTTGTAATTGTTAGCTGAGGGTTGAGGGTTTAGCCAACCTTGTTATCAAGGTTGATGACTTGTATATATATATATATATATATATATATATATAGGTGAGATGCTTATGTAATTTTTGTGTTGGTATTATGTCTGCATTATCAAAGAGAGGTGATTGTGAGAACAAGAGAGTTATCATTCGGTGAAGTGTTGAGGTGAGATTGGTATTGTGGATAAGATAATTGTGCTTAACTGAAAATGTCATCAGGCATTTGTAGATGCTATCATTGCAATTCATTTCCTTTGGATTATAGTCTAAATCATATTGTAAGTCGGTGAGACTTCCCTGAGGGTTTTATCCTTCTAGGCATATGTGTTTTGAGCAGTGAGCTCTAGGCAGTGTGCTTGCATGCATGTTCATTCCCCATTGTAATATTTTCACATACTATTGCAGAGTATCATCTTACAGTGGGTAGGTTCTCACCGTGGTTCTTCCCTTAACCGGTTTTTCCACATCAAAAGTCTTGGTGTTGTGTGTTGTGTTGTTAATTTGCTTATCTGTTATTGTTGTAGTCTATTAGTTTATGTTTTGAAGTTTGATTTGTTGTGATCTGATGAAGACTGATTCACCCCCGCCCTCTCAATCTTCCTTCTTGATTGTTGCTAACAATTGGTATCAGAGCTAAATCCTTCGGTAGAAGCTTAATTGCCTGAGGAGATCCAGGATGGCAACTCAAGGTATTCTTTGTAACAAGGACAGTCTAAGGTTTGATGGAAGCAACTACATTGTATGGAAGAGCCAGATGGAGGTGCATTTGAAATGTCTTGGAGAGGATTACTACAAGATTACTAAGAATGTCTATGTTGTTCCTTAGAATGGAACATCAACTCCTGATGAGGTTAAGGAAGTTGAATATAACATCAGAGCGAAGAAAGCATGGCTTAGTGCCCTACCTAATTCTGAAATGATAAATGTTATGGAACTTCAAACCGCACATTAGATCTGGGAGAAGTTTGAGATCTTGTATGAAGGTGATAGTCAAGTGAAAGTTGCTAAGTTGCAGAGTTTAAAATGAAAGCATGATACATTGAAGATGGGAGATGATGAGAACATACATTCATACATGGCTAAGGTGAAAAGATTAAAGAAGATGAGATTGTTGCTAAGGTTTTGAGATCTTTGCCTCCTGCTTATAAACATAAGGTTGCCACTATTGATGAGATGTGGAGTGTGACTACAATGACAAGAGATGTGTTGGTTGGAAAACTTGCTACATTTGAGCTAAGTGAATTTGGAGAATCCATGGAAATTCTGAGACAACATTTGTGTCTGGTAAGTAGAAATATGATCCTGATGAGTGCAAGATATCCAGATATGAAAGAGAAAGAAGAGAGATAACAAAGAAAGAAAGAGAACTTGATGAGATTGAAGCATTGATTGCCCGGAGATTGCCCAAAGGTGTCGGTAAGTATGATAGAAAGTTTCCCTTGAAATGTTTTTCTTGTAATAAGATAGGACATTTTGCTTCTAAATGCCCAAAGAGAATGGCTAAATATGACAGACATGATAAGTTTGATAAGCATGATAGGAATGATAGATATGAGAAGCATGAAAAGTATGATAATCCTTATAAGTTTAACCGGAAGTTTAGGAACCAGAAGAACTGTTATTATGTTGTAGATGAAGGTGTTACAAATGATGAATCAGAAGGAGATGAAGTTGTGTTTATTGTCATTAAAGAGGATAGACCTATATTGATTCCACTAGTTTTTCTATTGAGGAGAAAGCTTTGGCTGCTAAGGTAGAAGAAAAGGGTGTGTGGGTGATTGAAAACGGTTGTTCACATCATATGACCAGTGACAAAAGCAAATTTGTAAGCATGGAAAGATATGATGGTGGAATAGTTAGATTTGGAGATGATAAAGCCTGTGTAATCCGTGGGAGAGGTTATATTTCTTTTGATGGTGAGCATAACACTAATGATGTCTTGTATGTTGAAAGTTTCAAGCATAATATTTTGAGTGTTGGATAGAGGGTTGATAAGGGTTATGATCTACAATTCAAGATGGTAAATGCAAGATCTTGAATGCCTCTGGTATAGAGATTGCATCTAGAACTAAGAGTGATGGTAACATTTTTCATTTGAATGTTGGTGAGAAAAGTTGTTTGATTGCTAAGATAGATGAGAGTTGGTTGTGGCATAGAAGAATGTGTCATGTAAACTTTGATTCATTGATCAAGATCAGTTCTACACAAGTTGTTAGGGATCTGCCTAAGATTGTTAAACCTGTTAATTTGGTATGTAAGGAATGTCTGTTGGGTAAGCAAACAAGGATTTCTTTCAAGAGTAAACAGTATACATCTAATAGATTATTAGATCTTGTGCATATTGACCTGTGTGGACCTACAAATGTTAAAAGTGTGCATGGTGATAGATACTTTATGCTACTAATTGATGATTATTCCAGAATGATGTAGGTTGTCTTTTTGAAAGAAAAATCAGAATAATTTGAGAAATTTGAGAAATTCAAGATATTCAAAGCTAAAGTTGAAACTAAGTCCGGATTTAAGTTGAAGTGTCTGAGATCTGATAGAGGTGGAGAATTATGTTCCATTGAATTCAATTCTTTGTGTGATTTACATGGAATCAGAAGACAATTATCTACTCCTAAGTTTCCACAATAGAATGGGATTGTTCAAAGGAAGAACCGTATTGTTTTGGATGTTGCAAGAAACATGTTGATTGGAGGAAATGTTTGAAAGGTCTACTGGAGAGAAGCTATTAGAATTGTAGTCTATACATTTAACAGAGTTCATATCAAAGGTGATACTGGTAAGAACCCTTATGAGCTTTGGTTTGGTCATGTTCTTACTATGAAATATTTCAAAGTTTTTGGTAGCAAATTTTATATCAAGAGAGATGAGGATATTGGAAATTTTGATGCTAGAAGTGATGAAGGTATCTTTTTGGGATATTCTACAAATAAAAAATCCTACTGGTGCTATAATAAGAGAATGGGAAAGATAGTTGAAAGTGAAAATGTGAAGGTGGATGAAAACCTTGGGAAAGAGATCAAAGCTTATGATTATGGTCAAGGTGTTGTTTTAGCTCCTATTCTGCCTAAAGCGCCTAAGCAGGATAATCTGGTAGAGACCGTTAATCTGGAGGTTGCTTGTAGTTCCCCTCCTCGATCAAGCTCTAGTTAACCTAGTTTGGCCATGGTTGACCTTATTAACAGATTGCATGGATGGTTGGAACACTATGTAAATATTATTTGATTCAATATGACCGACTATGTTAGCCAAGTAAATTAGTGAATGTGGACCTCCTTGTGGATGACTAGGTAAATTGGCTTATGCATCTTATATATGTTAAGGGTTTGGGGTCCTATCTTGAACCCATCATAAGAATAACCTTCATCTCTATTAAGGATTTATCTGTCAAGATAGAGCCTTGATACATTATGATAATGAGACTTTTGGCATATGATCTCCAAAAGACTAGAAGATAAGATGTATCCCACTTTATGATTGATTTCAGTATATAGGTTGAGGATAGTGATTCATTTACGCATGCTTTATTGATGATTTTTTAATATGATTTCTATGATGTTTTAATTGAGTAGATGATTACATGTGGATTGCTAGGAAAAGTAATTGGTTTCTATCCTTATTGTTCTTGATTAGGAGATCAATTTATGAAATGATGTGAAATTGGATGCTATGTGTTTGATGTGTATTTCCTTTCATATATATATGCATATGGTTTTGGACATACTGATGTGTGAATTGAGATGTGCAGGATATTAATCCATGTGACCATGGAATTATGTGGAGAACTAAGACCAAACCTATGTGAAATAGTGATGCCAAGGGTTGCCTATTTGGAGAGACAATACCTCATATGTGATGCATTTAATTTTGTAATAGTGATGCTTGAGTGTTTATTCGTATTTGTAAATTGATAATTCTATGTATTCCCTAAAAGGGACATGCCAAGTGTGTTTTGTGATGTGTATTTTATGGTGTCACTTGACACTTATGATATCTTGTGATGACATGTCCTCTGGAGGGAATTTGTGAAACCTAATGTATTTTTTAAATATCATGTTGTGGTCCCAAAAGATAACTTGGTTAGAGAGCCTTTAGTTTGTTCAAATCAAGTTTGACCCGTAGACAAACTCTAGGTGGGTTTTTGGGGGATCAAACTAATGCCTATGGTTGAGTTTAGGTCACTTTGGAAGGCCCACTTGATATACCTATGGGTAAGGGTCATTTTTAACCATGTGACTATCAAGTCACTTCAGAAGTGGGTTTTCCAAGATGGACGAAATTGAACTTTTAGAAGATTGACTCTTGGGTAGACAACCTTATTTTTTGGTGTTTAGGTGCTTTTCCCCATCTTGCAACCACCTTTTTCAATTTCCATTTCTAGAAGCTATGTAAGAGGTTGGGAAGAAAAACCTATGGGAACTGACATCCTTTCCAAGGAAGTTGGAAAGTGTGAGGAGAGCCTACTTAGGGAAGAGATTCAAACTTGGGACTTTGATCACCCACTCTCCAAACTTGAAAACTAAGTTTGAGTAGTAAATTTTAGTTTGAAAGAGAAAAATTGGCTAAGTAAGGAGACTAGTAAGGGGAATTGGGCAACTCTTCTACAACACACATACCATTAGCAGGAGTGAAAGTTGGTGTTCTTCATTCTATAGCTTAGATGCAATCCTATTGTTATATGTAAATCTGATTTTTGTTACGAGTTGAATGTGCTTCTAAATATATGAACTAGGTTTTTGAATTGTTGATAATTTATTTCCATTTGGGAATTCTTGTATTTATGTTCATGGGAGTCAAGACTAAACTCGCCCTTGGGAGGGAAGAGTAGTCTTAGGGTGAAGGATTTTAGGAAAATCTTTGGGTGTAGAGTCTCTCTTCTAGGAAGAGGGATAATCAAGGATCTAGGATCCTTGCTATTATATTTCTTTGTATGAAATTTGGGAGTCATAAGGAGAGTTTTGTCTTAAAGCCTTTGGGGGTCATAAGGTATGTTTTTGGTCATGTGTGAGACCAAGTAGGAGGATATTTTATCCTTGTGAAGGCATTTGAATGTAATGGCTATTTGCAAATCTCCCCTTATATTTTGGTCCACCTTCACCCCATTGTTTTGAGTCACTTGGTGACTATGTGCAAGCCTTGGGTTGGGAGTTAAATGTGAATATGTTTTCCTTGTTAAATCTGAAAGTATGAGTGTGTTTTGAGTATGTCCATATCCCGTTTGATTCTTGGATTTCCTAGCTCGAGGGTGGCCTCTTGCAGGCCTCTTGCAGGCCTAGGTTGGGAGGTGAGCCTCCATGGTCACCTACATAGAGTTTTGTATTGCGGAACTGCATGAAGATGAGTTGCATACTCCTAGGAAAGAGAAGGAATTTTCAAAGCTATGCGCAGAAAGAAAAGAGGGGAATGTTTATTATTCTATGTGTCTTAATGTTTATCAGCATATGTGTTATTTACCTTAAGTCTAAGAGGAAAATGTGGACTAAGGATGTAATTACCATTTTGCTTGTATTTCTACCTATACTTGCTTCATTCATTTGTAGAACTACATTGTGAAAGAAATACACTTGTTACTCCCCCATTCTTATCATTGTGTTCACAAAAGTTATGTATTAAAAGAAAATGTGTATTATCCTTACTTCGAGTTATTGTTGAATCATCTATTAGTAAAGGAATGTAATAAAGGAAGTTAATCTTCTCTACCTTCTATTTGTTGTAATCTTTTATTTGAAAGGGAAATAAGACTGAGAATGAAAAGTTGAAAATAATATTTCTTCTCATCAGCATTAGATTGTTCATTTTAGATTTCAAATTAACAAAAGAGTTTATTAATGAATCTATAATTTAATTAAACTGGAATCATTAATTTATTGTTGTTAAAACTCTTAGTCTGATTTATTTCTAATGGCAAACTTAGTAAGAAGAAAATATTTCCTACAAATCTGCTTCTTCCATTAATGGATAGTCAAGTTCTAGCTAGAAATAGAACCATATATAAACCTGAGTTTGCCCCTTTGCAATAGATCCGATTTAATATAAGATAGAGAAATACTATTACAAAACAAAAATATGGAAATGCATATCGTTTTCTATTATCATTTAAAGCATTTTAGCTAAATATATAAGTTAGAAAATTATTAGTGCAAATTAAAACATTAGGAAGTATTCAACCATGGGGTTGTCAAAATAGATATAGTTAAATGAACCACTATCATATATCTACAACTAGATAATTTTAAAAAAAATTACAGTGAGTATATATTCAGATATATATATATATATATATATATATATATATATATATATATATATATATATATATATATATATATATATATATGTTAATATAATGTTGTTGTAATATATATTAATCTGAAAAATACACTAAGCTTACACAGTAAATGAATCTTGTACAAGTACACACACACACACACACACACACACACACACACACACACACACACACACACACATATATATATATATATTATTTTCAGTGTATATATATCTAATCATTTTATAAACTGAAAATTATATATATATATATATATATATATATATATATATATATAGTATTATAGAAGTTTTAAAAAAAATTAAACTTAGGGCTCGAGGATGGGAGAGTCGAGAGCTCCACCCCATCCCCTGTCGATGTGAGGGGCGGCTCGGCCGCCACTGTGGGTAGCCCGTAGTGGAGGCTCAACCGCCACTATGGGTAAACCACAGTGGGTGGCTTGATCGCCACTGTGGGTAGTGGGGGCTCGGCCCTCCCCCTTCCCTCCTCGTCGTCGCTTCCCTCCAAATGTTTGTCGCCCATTTAATAACATTGTCCATGTTTTAGTCCAACATCATCGTCGCCTATGTGGTATCATGACTGAGTAGCTTGAAACCTCCAAACAAAAATAGAAACTTTCAAAACCCTAACCCGACTTAGGGTTAGGGCTTGCTAAAGAGCTCATAGAAGAATAAATAGATATGTATAGAAAAAAAAAGGAAAAAAATAAACCCTAAATAGGGTTAGTCATAAAGGGAAGAATAAAAAAAAATGTTGTGAGATTTGAAATAATATTATAGGGGGGAAACCCCAATTTAATTAGGTAAGTTTTTTTAAATGCCTATAGGGTTCGTTTTAATATTAAAGAGGGGTTTGATTTTCAAAATAAGATAATGGGGGAAATTCCCCATTGTTAATAAAGTAATTTTATAATAGCTTATGGAGATTTATTATAATATAATAGGGTAATTTATTTTATAAGAAAATAGTTTGAGTCTAGTGGAAAATAAAGGAAGGGGCATATTTATTTAAGAATATATTTGTTTTAAAGAGGAAAATTTTAATGGAAATTATAAATGGTTGTTTTATATTGTAAGGGAGGGTATTTTATTTATAAATGGTTATTTAAATTCTTATGGGGTATTTTAATTATGAATGACTATTTAAAATCCTTAAGGGGGTAATTTAATTGTAAATGATTATTTAAATCTTTTAGGGGTTTAGATATCAATAATGGAATATTTATCTTCTAGACAATAATATTAATGTTTTAGTTAATTTAATGACGTTTTGGGAACTTTACATTGAATTGTTAATTAATATTAATGCAATAAAATTTGTATTAATGTTTAATTTAATGGAATTTGGAATTATTCAAAAAGTATAAGGAAATAATATTGACACTTAATGTAATTAAATTTGAAGAAATTATTGGGCGAATTAATTTTAATTATAAAGGTTGTGTCGACCTTATAGGAATAATTTATTCATCCTTAGTTAATGGGAATTATTATAAATGTTAAATAATTTAAATATAATTTATTAGTAACTAAATTCAAGATAATTGGATGGTTTCCAGCACTTAGATAAAACCTAATTAAATTGATTATCAGATCGCTTAAGAGATTGGGAAAGGTCCCAAACCTCCTAGTTAAATAAAATAATTTATCGTTTGCATTAGAGGCCCATTCTTATTGACACTTAAGATGTTGTTAGTGAAACTAATTAAGTTATCACATCTATTCAAATGTAGATTACAAGTAATTAAGTGTTATAAAAAAAATTTGTTGTTGCATTTTTGCCCATAAGTTTGGGCATCACATTGTTGTTGTTGGTGATGATGTGTAGAAACATAAAGATCATAACAATCAGAAGACTCCTAGGTATGTCAGACTAAATAATTCTGAGAATCAGATTATTGGTGACAAGAATAAAGGTGTGATAACTAGAAGAAGGTTAGTTGTAGAAGAAGTATGTTTGATTTCTAAAGTTGAACCTAAAGATGTTGTTGAAGGCTGTAAAGATAAAACTGGATAAGATCCATGGAAGAAGAGTTAGATTAGATTGAAAAGAACAACACTTGGGAATGTGTGCCTAGACCTAAGGATAAAAATGTTATTGGTACTAAATGGGTATTCAAAAACAAATTGAATGAAGCCATTGAAGTAGTCAGAAATAAAGCTAGACTGGTCTACAAAGGATATTCACAGCAAGACGGGATTGATTATGAAGAAAAATTTTCTCTGGTTGCCAGAATTGAAGTTGTTAGACTATTGCTTGCTTGTGTTGCTTATAAAGATTTCAAGGTATATCAGATGGATGTTGAATCTGCATTTTTGAATGGTGATCTAGAAGAAGAAGTTTACATTAAATAACCTAATGGATTTTCATTTTCGGATGATGGAGACATGGTATGTAAGTTTAAGAAAGCACTTTATGGATTGAAACAAGCTCCTAGAGCCTCGTATACTATATTAGACAAATATTTGTTGAAATTGGGATTTTCTAAAGGTATTGTTGATGGTAATTTGTACTTTAAAATTGAAAATGATAACATTATGATTGTTGAAGTCTTTGTTGATGACATTATTTTTGGTGGTGACGATGATATGAGTATGAAGTTTGTTGGTGATATGCAAAAAGAATTTTAGATGTCTATGATTGGTGAGATGAATTTTTTCTTAGGTTTGCAGATTGCACAGATAGGAAAAGGTATCTTTATATCTCAAAATAAGTATGTGAAGGAATTATTGAATAAGTTTGGACTAGATGATTCCAGACCAGTTGGAACTCCTATGGTAACTAGTTGTAAACTACCTAAAAATGATGAATCTCCTAAATCTAATCTGAGCTTGTACAAATCTATGGTTGGTGGACTGTTATATCTTACTCAGACTAGGCCTGACATTATGCATGTTGTGTATGGCTGCTAGATATCAAGTTGATCCAAAGGAGATTCATGTCACTATTGTTAAAAGGATATTCAGATATCTAAAGGGAACTGAGGATTATGGTTTATGGTATCCAATGAATTATGATTTCATGTTGTGTGTGTACACTGATGTAGATTGGGTTGGTGATGTTGATGACTGAAAGAGTGCTACCGGTGGAGAATTTTTTTTAGGTAAGAAGTTGGTTTCATGGGCTAGCAAGAAACAAGATTCAATATCCTTATTTATTGTTGAAGTTGAGTACATTTTTGCTGCTAGTAATTGCACTCAAATAGTTTGGATGAAGCAAATGTTGAAAGATATCAAAGTTATTCATGATGAGCCTACTATTATATATTTTGACAATTTGAGTGCTATAAACATGTCTAAGAATCTGGTGCAACATTCAAATACTAAGCATACATCAATCAAATATAATTACTTGAGAGAGAAAGTTAGTGAAGAGAAGGTGAAGATGGAATATGTTTCTACAAAGGAACAAATTGTTGATATTTTTACTAAGCCTTTGCTTGTAGATACATTTGTCTATTTGAGAGACAATTTGGGGGTATCCACCCCTCATGATGAGAACTAGATGCATTGAGTTGTATCGATCCGGTGGAATTCAGAGCCTTATTCTTTTATCTGGATTGATGAGTTGGTAGTGCTCCTCTGCTGGAGTAGTCTGTTGATTTGGTTGTGTATCTCACGGGGAGAGATTCATGATTCTGTATTGAGAGTTTGATTTTATTTTTTGGAGATCTTTGGAATTATTGTCAAAGGGGGAGAGAAATCATGTGAAAAACTACTTTATCTATCTTGATCTTAGGGGGAGTTTGTTGGTGATATCTTCTTTCTTTGCATTGATTGTTTTTCACATTCAAATGTTGCCATCAATGCCAAAGGGGGAGATTATTGGATTGTTCGGAGATTGTTGGATTTGGTTGTTGTCATTGTTGTTTCTATGATATATTGTTGTCATTGATGTCAACAAATTCTTGTGGTTTATTCCAGTAAGTTTGGGAAGATTTTCTAGTCCGGTTTTGTAGTTTGGTTTTGTTGATCACTATTTTGCAGAATCCGGTATTTCTTTTGGTATATTGTGGTGTGATCAAATCTTGTGCTGAGACTTTGGATTATTGTTTGGGATGATCTTGTGAATCTTCATTTCAGATGGTTTGTGATTTTGGTGCTCCGCAAGTTATCTTTCCTCGTGACAGTTGCTGATTGGTTGTGTTCTTGAGCTTTGAGTCGTTGATCAATGAAGATTTGCAAAGCGGTATTGGTGCAGTTGTTTCAGATGATTTTAACATGTTTTCTAGTGTTTCCTAGTGATGTCCTATTTGTTTTGGTAGTTTGTATTGATCGTTGTGCGACTTTTGGTGATTTTTATGAATCGGTGATGATTTTTCGTGTTATGTGGTATTTCTAGTGGTGTAGCATGTTGTGGTTGGTCTTAGCGAGATTTTCTGGTAGATGTGATCATTTGGGAATTTGAATTAGGTCCATTCTATGTAATGTAAAATCATAATATTGGTCTGGTGGTCGATCTTTGTATCGTATGATGTAATTTTTGTAATTGTAAGTTAAGGGTTGAGGGATCAGCTGACCATATAGTTGAGATGCTTATGTAATTTGTGTGTCAATAAATTATATTTGCATTATCAGAGAGAGGTGATTGTGCAAACAAGAGATTTATCATTCAATGAAGTGTTGAGGTGAGATTGGTGTTGCAGAGCAGACAATTGTGCTTAACCAGAACTGTCATCGGGCATTTATAAATATTATCATTGCAGTTCATTTCCTTTGAATTGTAGTCTGAATCATATTGTAAGTCAGTGAGACTTCCTTGAGGGTTGTAGCCTTTCGGGCATATATCTTTTGAGTAGTGAGCTTTAGGCAGTGTGCCTAAATTCATGTGCATTCCCTATTGTAATATTTTCACATACTACTGCAGAGTATCATCTTACTGTGGGTAGATTCCCACCGTGGTTTTCCCTTAACCGGGTTTTCCAAATCAAAAATCTTGGTGTTTTGTGTTGTGTTGTTAATTTTCTTATATGTTATTGTTGCAATCTATCAGTTTATGTTTTGAAGTTTGATTTGTTGTGATCCGGTGAAGATTGATTCGCCACCCCCCCCCCCCTCCCCCCTTCTCAATCTTCCTTCTTGATTGCTACTACCAATGGCTTCACCTACAACATCATTGGATACACTTACAGCCTCTGAAAAGGTTATTGCTTTATTTTCAAATCCAAAATCTTTTGTGAAAACCCCAATACAAGAGATGTTACATGTCGAAGATATAGATTTTGAGAAGGAAATATGTTTAGAAGTGGAAGGGATGAGAGAAAAGATGTAGAAAAGCATGAAACAGAGACTAAGAAGGAAAAAGAACAAGGGGATCTTGGTCAACATGGTTCTAACCAATAAATGGGGGATGAAGATCCTTTTGACCCAATGAAGATACCAACAAGACCAGTGGTCCTATGGAGCAGGGGATTATTCCCCCCATGGATGAATTTCATGAGCATAGTGAAGAAGAATTAGCGTTTGATATTTTTATTAGTCCTAAGTATAGTCTTGAAGATAAGGAAAAAGTAGAGCTACAAGCATCTCTAGAGAATTAAAATTTGAGAGCAACAACTAGCAGAATATAAGGAAAGAGAAATTGGATTGAAGGACAAAGTGCAAGAATTAGAAATATAGTTGACTACATGGAAACAAGAAGGAATTGGGTTGCAAAACTTAGCTAACATGGATATTATAGAGTTACAAAGAAAATAAAAACCTCTTGTTCCTAGTAAGGTCATACCTACACCATTAACTACAATCACATTGGGATATGGCTTATGGAGGCAACACTTCAAATTTGAATGGTATAGATTGCAGTGGGAAAATGAAAAAACAATTGCTCAAAGAGAGGTATTTAGCATAATTCGAAGAGAAAGTTGCAAAGCTCAATAAATTGACCATTAATTTGGCACAAATGACTGATTTATTCAATCATTTGATAATTTTCCATCCTCCTACCTAGGTATATGCACTTTATTTGAAAGAAAAATTTCTCTGCTTTTAGTCAATTAAATAGTTTTCCAATTTATCTTGTGAAACAGTGGTTATTTTTAATTGCCTATTCCAAAGTTGACTCAGATACATAGGACCAGATGTGTGAATTCTATCTGCATAATATGATTGTTCCCTACAATGCAACATGGAATCCTATGTACTATGTGGGGGATTTATAGCTCAAGGCACTCATGTCTTATCTTAAGAATGAGCAAGAGCGAGGGGATCTCTATCGACAATATCGGGAATAGGAAAAGACATGCCCATTGAAGATAATAGCTAAATGTGAGGAGCCAGATGAAATATTAGTGGAATGGTTCAAAATGGTTGATAGATCGAAGATGGTAGCAAAGCTTTATGACCTTAGATGATAGGACTATTATAAGTTCAAAGCATTTATGCATGGAACAATAAAAGAGAAGACCTTGGGGCATATTAAACACAAATGGATGGAACTACCTAAGGAATTTAGGAAGAGAGAACTCCATTCTTTGTACAACTTTATTTCCCTAGAGCTCAAAGATAAGAGATGCATGAGAGATACAAAATACAAATGGATTGCATGGTTGCCACTAAAGTTCCATCTTCCATTTCTTCTTTACCTGATACCACACTAGATAGGAAATTAGACTATTTAAAGAGAAAGAATGGGAGCGCTAAAACAAAATTATTGATGACAAAGGCTTCTACTCAAACTAAACTTTTAAAGTAACCCAGACCATAGATTATAGACTCGATGTTTTAGGCCTTAATCTTGGACAAGCAAAGAGTAAAGTTGGGGGGGTGTGATGATCTATGTTAATGTCTTGTGCTTATTTGTTTGTTTACTACTTTGGTACGCATTTATCATGTTATTATCAAACTTGTTATATGTTTTATTATCCTTAGAAGCCATATTACTATTAACGATAATATATATGTGTGGTACACTGATATAGATATGAAATATGTTTTGATGAATGAAATGTTGTTATATGTTATGAATGATGGTTTATGTGGATTACTCCTATTATTGGAACTAACATGTACCAAGAAGTGTGAGCTAGTTGTGGTCAATGTGTCTTTGTGTCATCCATAGTCGAAGGAAGTGGACCATTGTCAATGCAAGAAAGCAATAACATGGAAAGAACCATGGTCAACGAGGAATCATGGTTGAAGAAGGGTCCTTATTGACTTTTTCTCTCTATTGAACGATTGATAAGATAAAGCATCATGGGGTTATGCATCATTACTCTTGAAGTCAATGTAGTAACCATGTTCTCAATTTTGTGTCACTTCCTAATAAAATAGTCTATTCTAAAACAAACTCCTATAGTGATAATCTTTTGTTTATGTTTCTCCTTTTAGAATAAATCACCTCAGTATTAGGGAAAAGAAGCATTTGGTTAGAGTTAGCTGTAAGAAGTTAATGATGTTGTTTTGAATTCTTTAAATAGTGGAAAGGTCATTCAATCGAGATCTTGTTTCCCTAGTTGTTAAGATCAATGTACTTTTGCACTTTCAGTTGAATATATGATGCGGATAATATAGCTTCTGTTCTTCATGAGATATTGAATATAATCATTGTCTGAATGTTCTAAGAATGAACTGAGAATGATATAATCATGGTTGTTCTTTAGTTTCAGCATACTATAGTTCCTCATGGAAACTACATTCCTCAAGCATGGGTCACTTGAGGTAATGTGAACCTTCCTTTCTTTCTATTAATTAGTTTCTTGAATGTAATCATTGTTATTTTTTATTGTTATTTCAAGTTCATTAATATTGTCGTGTTTAAGAGTAAAATTGCAACCAATATCTATTTGTTAGCTATATTACACCTGCAATCATTGTTGTGCCACTTGTGTAGTCACTTGCAACAACTCTCGTATTAGCTAGTTTCTCATTTAAGCATTGTTTACAGTTTTAATAGTTGAATGTATTACTTTAACGCAATGATAGGAAGCCTAGGAACCCTATGTTGCACGTATAATGTTCTAGTTCCATCTTTGAAAAAACATTCTTGGTTGATAATTAAACGAGTCTTCACATAGGACAAAAGGTTACCCTATTGAACACCTCAACCGAGTTGTGTGCATTATATAGTGCACCAACTTAATGGATGTAGTGGAGACAGGTCAATGTATACTACCACAACTTTGTCAACCTATACACAATAAATTTTACACAAGAATCTTCTACCCAACACTCTCTTGTTGGTAGATTCACAATGTTCTCCTCCTTCTTAGTATGCCTTAATTTACCAAATGTGTATCATGATTGATGAGTCTATCACTAGGTCAACACTCCAACTGATTTTCCTCTTTTTATCAAATTAATTATGAACTCACATTGATCTACTATGATACCATATAATTTGATCGTGGCTAAAGAGTCTCATAAGAGATTATTCAACCATGTAGCCATATGAATAAACAAGCAACTTGACTTAATGGAACAACAAAATAAAAGCAATTTTTATATTCATTCACAATGTCATTAGATTACAGTTTGCAGAAATGGGCTTCTAACATACTAAGTCTCAAGGTTTTTATTACAATTAAACAATTATAAAAATTTAAAAGATATCGGATACAAATCCATGCCAAGTTATCTATTGCTTTCCTTGTTGTGCAACAATATTTCCTTAATGATTAAGTGACACAATACATATAAGAGAGGTAATTTGTCACTTATATTTATGGTTGAATCAAATGCGACCATTTGAGTGGTTAATTGATGGCCATGCTAGGATTTGAGTCATCATATTTTTCTAAGGATCAAACACTTTGTATCTGCCAAAGTTGCAATTTTGCCAGTGTCAACATATGCCTTCAATGATTTGAAAGTCTTTTTTAATTTGTGTATAGTTGTATGCAGCATATATGTAATTTCCCTTTTCTAGATTACTTTGTAATTTTCCCTAAATTCACTAATCCAAAAGAAGAACGAAACATAATATAGTTAGAGATATAGCCTTTACTCATGAATAAGATGAGATAAGTTTGCCTTGGAAACCTTTAACCAAGTTAGATAGTGATGTAGATATAATTCATTGAATACTTTCATTTCTAGGGATAAGGAATATGCATACTTTAACAACTACATGGGGGTTCAACTATAACGAGGGTAGAGAAGGGAGACGATAATGTGCCCCAAATATCCCCTACTCTAGGCCAAAGGGTCGAAACTTCATCCCCCTTATCCTTATGTCGTCCTTAACCATTCTCATGAGGTGGTGTACCTAGTGGGGTTTATACACCATGTCCCTCTATCATTCCATCCTTCTCTTTTCTTATGATTGAGGATCCCTTCTAGCTCAATTGATCAGTATGGGGTTCGTAGGGGAGACAAGAAATCGATGTAACCAATTCAGAACATAAATGACACTATTTATGAAAACACGAAGATGCACTAGAATGGATCAATTTTTCCTTTACTATTCTTCTCCTGCAATCTATCTCTACAACCCAAATAAATTACAATATCTAGTAATCCAAAATTACCCATTTTGGCAGTTTTTGACAACGTTTAGAAATTGCCATTTTTCTTTTTTGGTAATTTCCCAAACTTATTCAAAAAATTATGAAAAATTCTAAATATCTATAAATCATGACTTTGACACAAATTGCCAACTTTCCAAACTAAAAATTTCCAACTTTCTAAACTAATAAAAATCATGAGTTCAAAAATAATTGAAAAATTAACTTTCAAAAATATAGTAAAAAATAAAAAGTGAAGTCCCTCCATCAGCAATAGGGTGTCCCTAAACTAACCCTCGACCCTTGGCCCAAGAGTAGAAACTTTGGCCCCCTTGGCCTCAATAAGTGTGGAGTTGTACGTGAGAAATCTAGCTAAGTCGATACTGATGATCAAGTTCGACTTTTGACGGTGAAAATTTTGGAGGACCAGAGCGGATCTGTGCTACCTGGTCCCAAAAAATCAGGTTGAACTTCTAGGAACAAGTTCAACACATCTTCTTTTACCCAAATGCAAGTTTACTATTTTTGTAGATTGTTTCAATAATTCATTTTTCTCCCTAATTTCACAATCAATCAAATTCAACTTAGAAAGAGGATTAATCAACCCCCTATCCAGTTGAATCCAATTAGAATCTCAATCTCTTTCCCACAATGATGGAGACTAGATTTGTTGGGTTCAACCCGCTTTCAATGTAATTTGGTTAGTTGGGCTAGTTAGTGGTTTTATTATCTTAAACCCTAAATCTCAATTTTTTCCTTTACAGGAACCAACTATAGAGAAGGGTATCCTTGCTGGGTACAGTGAATATTTTAAGGCCTATTGAGTTTACATTCCTTCCCTCAAGAAAATAGTTGTTCACAGAGATGTGAAGTTTGAGGGAGAGGGTTATCTTCAATATTCTAGCACTTTGATGAATGAGGAGCTATCACCCTCAGTTGAGGTAGCACAAATTTCTCAAACTTTAGTCACACAAGCTGGAGAGAAGAGCAAGTAAGTTGAGCAAGATGATCAAAAGGAGGATCAAATAATTTCTCAGCCTCATATTTCTATTACTAGGAAGAGGAGAAATAGGACAGTTGAGCAGACACTGAGAGAGGCCCAAGAGTATGTTGGTGAGCCTCAAGATTCAGTCAGACAGAGAAAGGCTCTCAAACGTTAGTCTGAATATATGGCGCTTATGAGTGAAATGATTAAGGTGGAGCCTTCCATCTTTAAGGAGGCATCCAAGCACCAAGAATGGAGGGATGCCATGGTGGAAGAGTATTCTTCCATCATGAATGAAGAATGGCATTTGGGAGGTAGTGTCATGGCTAGAAGGTAATTATGTGGTGGGATCGAGATGGTTGTTAAAGATTGAGAATGTTCCAAATGGTAGTGTGGAAAAGTTCAAAGCCTGATTTGTAGCTAAGGGGTTTTCTCAGAAGAAATGGATTGACTATGATGAGACTTTTACTTAAGTACCTAGGTACTCATCCATAAGGGCTATCATTTTTGTAGCAATACAAATGGGCTGGAGGATTCATCACATGGACATGAAGACAACCTTCCTCAATGGAGTGGTTGAGTAAGAGATCTCCATTGAGAAACCAGAGGGTTTTAAGATGCATGGGGGGGATTCCCATGTATGCAAGTTAAAGAGAGAATTGTGTAAGATTAAGCAGGCTCCCAGGGCATGGCATGCATGTATTGATGATTATTTACAAGGTGTGGACTTCACCAATAGTGAGATAGATCCAAACCTATACTATGCTCAAGTAAAGGGTGATCCTCTCATATCGGTGTTCTATGTTGATGGCTTGTTTCTCATAGGGTCAGGAGAGTTCATAGCACACTGCAAGTGGGGAATTGTAGGATAATTTGAGATGGACTTAGGGTTGATGCACTACTTTTTGGGATTGGAGTTGTGGTAGAAAGAGGGAGAGATCTTCCTTGGACAAGGGAAGTAAACATTTGATAGCTTAAAAGGATTCGAGATGGAGGAATGTAAGATCATGTCCACACCACTTGTGACCAACTGGAAGAAGATTGATGCTTCCAGATCAAAAGCAATGGACTCTTTATATAAATAGTTGATTGGCTCCCTTATGTATCCAGTCAACACTAGGCCAGATATTTGTTTTGCAGTGAACTCACTCAGCCATTGTATCGAAGAGCCTAAGTGAGTGCATTGGGTAGTTGTGAAGCATGTTTTGAGGTATCTTCATGAAACAATTGATTATGGGCTAAGGTATATTCAGTAGGATGGATTGAAGTTCAAAGGGTTCACTAATGCAAATTGGGCAAGCAATACAGCTAATAGGAGAGGCACTTCAGGGTACAGTTTCAGTTTGGGATCAGGAGCGATTTCTCTTGGTACAACAGAAAACAAAAGGAAGTTGCACTAAGTTATGCAAAGATGAGTATATGGAAACCAATATGATTCCATGTGATACTATCTGGCTTCATAAACTTCTAGTTGGGATTTTTGATCAAGAGCTAGAACTGACAGTTATTTACTATGATAATAATAGTTGTATCAAACTCTTTGAGAATCGTATGTTTCTTAACAAGTCAAAGCACATTGAGATCAAGTACCACTTCATCAAAGATTGTTTATAGAAGGGGACAGTGTAGTTGCAGTACATTCCTACAAACGAGCAAGTAGCGGACATCTTGACCAAGGCCTTGATGAAGGGCAAGTTTGTATACTACAAGAATAAGTTGGGTGTTGTACAGAACACCTTCCTCACTGAAAGGGAGTGTTGAATTTTGTAGCTTGAGAGGTATTTTCATGCAAATGGAAGTTAAAACTTCAATTTACTTTTCCTAGAAAATAAAGCATATTGCAGTTATCTAGTTGTAAACACAATCTAGGCATAATTCATGCAAGATGTCTAAATATAGAACTATTGCCTAAATATAGGAGTTGAATGCAACAAGGTACCTTGGATTAAAACTTATAAATTGAGCCTATGGGTTTAGGCTCAGACAAGACAAAAACAAAACAAAAAGAATTTTGATGAGCACAAGTTGAAGATTCGGTTAGAGAGATTATTCGGGCAAAGAAAGAGGATTGTGAGGCTGAAATTATCTCTATGTGATTGTTGTGGCAATCTTGTAATCTACTTTATGAATTCTTGCTCCTAAAGTTGAATAAACGTGTTTGCGGGTTTTCCCCACTCTAGGGTTTCCTGGGTATATCAGCATTACTTTGTTATCGGTTTCATGTGGATTTTCTTCTGTTGTTTAATGTTGTTGAATGACCTAGAGTATTGACTGTTACAAAATCAAATAGATTAAAATTATTTTTCTATTCTATGAATTTTGTTGAGTAGTTAATCTAGGTTATAAAAAATTAACAATACCCATGATTATTATTCTTATAAAAAAATATGTTCCACGGGGACATGTCACCTGCCCTTTTTTTCCCTCGTACCCGTATCGGGGACGAAACAAGGACGTGGGGGCGGGAATTTGTCATTTCCTAAGCGTCCCCTTTCTGGAAAAAACATAGGGGAAGTTTTGAGGATGGTTGTTGGGTTGTAGGGGACAGCCAAGGATGGCCAAATATCCTCGTGATAGCCAAGGCATGCCTAGGTGTCCCCTGATTGTCCTTGGGACAACTGGCCATCCCCTATGGCCCAGAAATTTTATAAGTCCCTAATTGGCCCCACCAAGAGCCCAAATAAACATTAAGATATAACAAACCCTAAGCTAATGCATAAAACAAACAAAAGGAAGAAAAAGACACTCATTTTGATATTTGTAAAATAGGAAAATAGCAGCAAGAAAAGAAGAAGCATTTGGTTAAGGAGTGAGCAGTAGGTGACAGAGGAATTGGTCTAGTTCCTCTATTGAAGAGAGGAATTGGTCCACATATAGATTCATCCAATCAGTCAAGAGGAACCACCTTATCTCTAGATGATAAGAGAAGTTAGTGGTTGTTCATAGTGCATTGCGGCTACAAGATCGTCAGACTCCTGATTATCGTCAGACTCCATCCTTACGTTGGGATGTCAATCCTAAAAATGCTATGCAAGTTGAGGAGGACAAAGACAACTCTAGTATTGCTTGGGGTTCCATTGGTTGAGGAGGTAGCCTCTCATATTGATAGTGACTAAGATAGAGACTCTAGCTCTAATCTTGATTTAGACTCTTAGTCTTAGACCTACCATGTGTTGATTATGGACAACCATATATTTTCTTAGTTTATCCTGAGTCTTGACATTATGATAGACAATTGATTATTAACTTCTATGTTTTAACTTTTCTATTTATAGTTTATGTAATCTCATAAATATGGATGTTTAAGACATATGTTTGTTGGCAATGATTGATAAAAGGATTTGAATTTTGGGAAAATGTTTGTCAATTCTCTTGTGAAATATCAATTCAAATCTAATGCAATGTATTAATGTCTATGATGAATTCTTTACCATTTTTATGATATGCATATTTGAAATTTCTAGATATTTGTTAAAAAAAACCCTACTTTTTTAATAGTTGTCCCCTCGAAAATGACCCAAAAGTTCCCATGTACTGGAAACACATCTCGGCGTCCCCTCTTGTCCCCATCCCCAAAACTCTGTGGAACATAGATAAAACACCTTCCAAGACTCTTCCTCAACAAAAGCTCTAATAATCCACTTGCTTGTGAAGACAATGATCTAAAACTTTAAAAAAATTGAAACCTATACCACCCAACTTCCACATAAGACAGCACCAATCCCAAGCCACATGTTTCCTTGTCTTTAACATGGAAATTTCATATATAATATTTCCTATGTGTGGTCTAAAGTCAACTTACTATAGCATTATGGCATGATCTGTCACCTTCATTTGAACATAGAATTGCTTAAGTAGTTCAAAAAGTGTGTAAGACATAATTTAGCAACAACACAAATTATTACATTTGTACCACTTCATGATACTTGTGCATAATACTTACAATTAAAATCCATAACCATAATGGGAGGATATGCTTTTGAATAAGAACTCACAAGAAAATAATTAAGTGTGGATTATTATTGCATTTATACCACTTTATGATACTTAAGCGTGATAATTACAGTTAGATTTTACAAATTGATAACCATAATGGGAGGATATGCTTTTGAATAAGAACTCTCATTGAAATAGAAATGTTCTATGGGAAATGACATAGCAAAACCAGATCTAAAATCACACAAAAGAAATTGTGTGAAAACGTGCTATCTCAAGCAAGGTTCTTTTGAGTGGCCCAAATAAAGCAAACATAGTAGTACAATAAATGCATCAAATTTTTCACAATTCTTGTAGCAACGGGTGAAAAGAAGCAAAGGCTACAAATCTGGGAGACAACTCCAACTCGAAGCCATGAAAATTTATTTTCAACAACAATGAATGAGCTTAACAATGGCAATAAGCAACAGATAAATAGTTAATGAATCGATATTCACATGTTCTTGAGATGGCCTGATATGAGAAGCACACAGAAAATACTAAGAAGGGGGATGGGAGGGGAGTGGAGGGGGTGAATTAGTATTTTAAACTTTTAAATACACAAAACCAAATAGAGAGAGCAAATATCAAGATGCAAACACCAGATTTCACATGGAAAACCCTTTCGGGTTAAAAACCACGACACACAATGGCTTTCATTAACAAATGGGAACCAAACCAAATTACATAAGTGAACACCAACTCACTGAAAGCACCAACTCTCCTTGAAGCACCAATTTCAATAAATTGGAGCACCTACTATTGTCTTTTACATACTCAAAAATTAATTAAACTTTTAGAAGGATCTTCATATTTTGCATTCAAAAATCCTATCATATTCACATAAGTAGCTCCATTAAGTATGTCTCAAATATAAGCTCCTCACTCTGAAAATAAAGCTAGACTCCTCTAAATTGCACTCAATACAATCATATCCTCCTTATTTTACCCAGTTCCCAAGCTCAAGCTTCCTTCACAAAGCACACACATCTTTTTCAAATATTTCCATGTACATATATGACCATGAACTAAAACAATACTTCCACTTTTTGTTCTCATTCAAAACCATCATATACCATGAACTAGAACACAAACTTTCAGCATGTTCTCATTCATAACATAGAAATTAGTTACCAAAAAAATTCTTTCAAACAATGACAATCACTCAAGGATTGTCTACCGTCTCATGCATATATCTTAATCTCTTTACACACCCATCATATATTTCAGACTTTGGGGATTCCACACATTGTTGTTATTGAATCAGCAGTTACTTCGACAATAATCATAAATATATAAGAAGTGAAAGACAATTGACCAGCCCAATGAAGAATACAGATTTTTACTTCTACACGGTCAAGTCATTCTTCAACCATGACCTCCCTTTATCATTTGAATCCACAAAACAAGAGCTCTAAAAATCGTCAAAGGCATAAGACATGAAAAAAAAAAATGCACCACTCATGTAATGCCCAAAGTTAGACTGCACAAAGTCTGCAAGAAAGATGTGGAGCTGAGAATCGAAACATCCCACTTTCAGACGATAAAAGCTCCTGACATCATCACACCAAAATAGAATGGGCAAATAAATAAAGCAATCAAACCCATCTATATTCATTGCTTTTGCATGTGCGATGCAACGTTACCAATCAAAGTGGCACAGGCAACAAATGGGGATATGAAAATATTCAAACAGTTACACATGAACATCCACACCATTGTGTCAAGACTTTCAATAAATATTTCTCAATGAAATGCAATCCTCTATAGTAGATAATAAACTCAGAAGTTCAAATATTTGTCAATACTTCGACTCAAATAAGCTTCATAATTAATATTCAAATAATGATGTGTCAATCTAAAGTAGACAAACTGATAGATGGTGTGGACAAGCAACTAACTCAGGCTAACACCCAAGAAGTTAAACACACAACCAAGTAATTCAACTAGACAACCAAGTAGCTCAACCAAGTAACCAAGTAACTCAAGCACACAACCAAGTAGCTCAATCAAGTAGCCATGTAGCTCAAACTAATAATTCCACTACAACCTTGATCAAAATCCTTTGACATCAATGACAAATATCCAACAATCTCTCCCTTTGTCATTGATGGCAACTTCATTTACAACCAAATTGAAACAAAGAATCTGTGAAATAATATTGCTCCCTCTGACTTACTACTCCCCCTTTGACATCAATGACTGAAACCAACCTGTATAACCGAAACGGAGCTAATAGAATGTGATAATGAAAACTCCCCGTGAGTTTAAACAACAATTCAATGATGGAATGGAATCACTCCCAACTTCTCCCTTTTGATATCATCAAGAATGTATAGATTGTTAGCAATCCTACTTGCATCAACAATATGTTTACCATCTTTTCTAATATTAGAACAATCTAAATTAGAAACTAAACTATGTCCTTGATCACACAATTGGCTCACACTTAATAGATTTTGATTTAGACCTTCTACATATAAGACATTCTCAACTTTTGTCTCACTAATACAGACTTGTGTGTGAAAGAATAATTATTTCTTACTTCTCCTTCAAAATATGTTTATATACATTTGAATATAGAGAATCATATTTTTATTTGACTAATACAATGAAGAATTATTTTGATAGTCAATATGTTAAGGACAAAATTTCTCTGTTAAAAAAGAAAAGACAAAAAAAATAATATGGAAGTAGAAGTATATATATATATATATATATATATATATATATATATATATATATATATATATATATATATATATATATATATATATATATATATATATATATATATATATATATATATATATATATGGCTAGTTTGTTAATATAGCCAATTATGAGAATGACTTTGGGGTGGGAGTCAAAATTTGTTCAATCCCTCAAATTAAATAGGACGTAATTTGCTATGAATAGTCGATCCAAATGGCTTTGGATAGAACCCATAACAAGGTCTCGAAAAATAAGCAATTTGTTTTTGTGTGTCTCCTCTTTTTGGGTTCACTAGGATTTTTTGTGGTCAGAATTTCAAGTTACCTTAGTAAGAATTATCTAAAACAAGTGTGTCTGTACCTTTGATTTTTGCAAATGGATTACCACCAAATCTTACCTTACCTCCACTAGCGTTTTTTAGAGTAAGAAACTTAATCTTGTCTCTATTCATATGCTTTGAACAACTACTATATATATACCATATTTCTTTTTTCATTTTGTGCATGAAAGGTTATTTGCACAATTAGGGATTCCACTAAAATTTCTCTCCTTCCTCCTCCAAACCTTGGCAACCTCATTTGCTTTGTCCTCTTTCTCAATCTTCTTGTTCTCATTAGAGGAATCTGTCATACCACTTTTACAAACTTTTGCAATGTGACCAAAGCTATTACATTTATAACATATAACATTGTACTTCCTTGAAGGAGCAAAAGAGTTCTTACACATAAATCTGAAGTTGACTCTTGCAAACATTTTACAATTGATCACCTTGTGTCCAAAATAATTGCAAGAGAAACAATAACCATAAAAAAAAATGTTAAACCTCGTCATATGTGTGTGCTTTGAGATAGGAGGCCTCTTGAAAGCATTCTTTCATATTTTTTATGGTGAATTCTTTGTGTTGTCCATGTTGATCTTCTACTATTTTTCTTTTGTAGACTTAGAACTTTGATCTTCTCCAAGACCAACTCCACGTTTATCAGTAGGTGTTTTTTGTGAGCCAATGAATTCATCCAAAGGCATGGAACTTTTTTAATTTATCTTCTAATGATTTAGATGTGTTAAAGATTTATCTAACTTTCTAAGTGAAACTATTTCAGCTTCAAGTGTCTCACAATTTTTTTCCTTGAGCTTGAGCTGATTTCTAATTTCTTATTCTATTTTATTTGTTTCTTCAACCTGAACCTTAAAACCATCAATTTGTTTACTTCTTCAAGAGATTGAGATAGCTTGGTCCTTGTCTCATTCTCTTCTTGTAACAACAACTTCAAGTTCTAATTTTTCTTTCTAAGCCTCTTGATTTCACTAAGAACACTTATTAGCTCTTCTTCAAAATTCACTTCTCCTTCCCCTTCATCAAAATAACCTTCATCTTCTTGATTTTCAGCGTGTATTTCTTCTATGGCCATGAACAATATTTCTATATGTGAAGATTCTTCATCACTAACATCGGAAGTAAAACTTTCTTCTTTTGAATATAAACTTTTTTTGTATTTCTGAGACTTCTTTTCTTTTCCCTTATACTTCCTTCTTCTTGTTTAACTTATGAAAGGCAACTTGCCTATATATTTACCAAACTATTTCTTCAACTTTATCATAAAATGTGCTTCATCATAATCAAATTCTTCATCAGAACTTTCACTAGATACACACCCCTTGTCTTTTCCTTTATTTGAATCTTTGAAGGTTGCCTCCCTTTTGGATGAAGAATCAAAGTTTGTCCTCATCTCATACAATGTTAGAATACCATCAAGCTTATCAACAGTCAACTTATCAAGTTTTGTCATCTCTTCAATTGTTGAAACCTTTGCATCAAATCGCAAAGGAAGAGACCTAAAAATTATCTAGACTACAACAAACTCCTCAACCTTTTCTCGTAAACCCTTGAATAAAGTTAACAACTTCATCTACTCAAAAAAAATAAGCAACAACATTTTCCTCTTCTTGCATCTTGAGACTTCCAAAAATTCTTCTATGCGCATGAAGATTTTTTTTTCTTAACTTTGTTAACTCCATATGTTTTTTGAAGTGTCTCTCAAATGTCATTAGTTGTATCACAATGTATATCTTTTACAAATTGTCTCAGACAAACGAGATAAGATTGCATTCATGACTTTTGCATTGTTATTAAAAGCCTTCTTCCCCTCAACATCCATTGGAGGATTTGAAAGAATTATGTAACCAATCACCACACTTCCAAACATCAAAACCAAGAGACATCGGATAAGCTCGCATTCGCACACTCCATAATGCATAGTTGGAACCATCAAATAAGAGTGCTCTATTTGCAGCAAGACTTTCAAGACCACTCATGTGTGTTATCAATATCAACCTCCAAACGTTTAAGCTTTATTTCCGAAGGTAGCCTTCTTTAATACCAATTGAAAAGTACACATAAAATAAAATACTGGTGGGGTGAATCAGTGTTTTAAAATTTTAAATGCACAAAACCAAATAAGACACTAGATTTCACGTTGAAAACCTTTTTCGAGTAAAAAACCATGACACAACAGCTTTCATTAACAAATGGGCACCAACCCAAATCACAAAAATGAGCACCAACTTCAATAAGCTTAAGCACCTACTCCACTCTTTTACATACTCAAAAATTACTTAACTTTTTAGAAAGATCTTCACATTTTACATTCAAAAATCTTGTCATATTCACATAATCAACTCCATTAAGTATCTCTCAAATATAAGCTATATAAGCTCCACATACATATATGACCATGAACTGAAACAATACTTCCACTTTTTGTTCTCGTTCAAAACCACCATATACCATGAACTATACGTAACACATAGCCTTCAACCTGTCCCCATTCAAAACACAGAAGCTAATTACCAAAAACAATTCTTTCGAAGAATAATAATCACTCAAGGATTGCCTACTGTCTCTCGCATATATCCTAATCTCTTTACTCACCCATCATCTATTTCAAACTTTGGGGAGTCCACCCTGCTTTTACTAAATCGGCAGTTAAGTAATAATCATAAATATATAGGAATTGAAAGCCAATCGACCAATCCAATGAAGAATACAGATTTTTACTTCTACATGGTCAAGTCATTCTTTGTACACGACCTCCAAAGTCTAGACTTATATACAACCCACCCAATATCCTGAATTTTAAAAGAAACTTTCTTACACAAACTTGAGAAGTCAAAGCATTCCATCTCGAAAACGAGAACATCCACACAAGCACGATAATGGTTTTTTTCAAAGCAAGAGAACTCCGATTAAACCACCAGCATTAAATACAATATTGGGAGTGCTATCATTTTCTCCTTGAAAAGCGTCTGATACAAATATTCAATTCATCAAAAACTCTCGTTTGAATCCAAAAAACAAGAGCTCTAAAAATCGTCAAAAGTCATAACGCACCACTCATGTAGTTCCCAAAGGTAGACTCCACGAAACGAAGTGTGCAAGAAAGACATATAGTTGACAATCGAAACATCCCACTTTCACACAAAAAAAGCTTCTGACATTATCGCACCAAAATAGAATGGACAAATAAATAAAGCGGTCAAACCGGCTATACTCCTTTTGCCTATGCAATGCCAACGTTACCAGTCAAACTGACACAAACAACAAATGGGAAAATGGGAATATTCAAACGGTTACACATGAATATCCATGCCACCGAGCTAGGACTTTCAATAAATATTTCCCAATGAAATACAATCCTCCCTAGTAGATAAAAACTCGGAAGTTCAAATATTTGTTAATACTTCGACTCAAATAAGCACCATAATGAATATTCAAATAGTGATGTGTCAATCATATAATATGGACAAGCAGCCAGCTCGAGCCAACACCTAAATAGCTCAACCGACACCCAAATAGCTCAACCAAACAGCTCAAACTAATAATTGCAATAAAACCTTGATCAAAATCCTTTGGCATCAATGACAAAATATCCAACATGATATCCATTGTACGTGTTATTTATTGTTTTCTTCCACCCCAAAGAGATTCCTGACAGACCAGAAACGTGAGATGACTGCTAGCCATCATTCTTTTTAAAATTGTATTTTTTCTTTAATAATAGAATTTATTAATACAAGTTTTAAAAATAGACATGGGAACAACTCCTAAGAACAAATTTGAGTCATGAACACATCTAATCAACATCAATCACTTTGCAAAACATTCCTTTTGACAATTAAATATCAAACTCGTTTTTCCCTTACAATGTGATAATTATGATGAATATATTGCAACTTTGTTTGCTTTCAAGTGAAAATTTCAATCAAATAACAATGTGGAAAACCCACGAGAAAAGCATAAATCACTCCAAAGTGATTATTACAGCACTATTACCATTATTTGATTGAGCCATCACTTTACTGAATAATTTTAATATATTAGTTTCTGAATCTAAAATTCAGTGACTCGCATTAATACCCTAACCTAGGAGATATAAGCATGGGTTAAAAATAACTGGACATCTTGTGCAAGAGTAGTTGCTGAACCATGATAACAGCCTGCTGCTTTGCCAGGCTATATACAGAACAATCTGCAGGTACAAAAAGTGATGAAGGAATATAAATACCAAACAAATAACTTGTATGACTTTCATCTTTGATGCTTTTTTGGTGCCTCTGATTCAGGCGAAAATCTTAATCCAAACATGTTGGTTCCAATAAGATTGGATTGAAAATCATGTCAGCATCTTAAGTGACAGTGGAAGAATAAAAAAGCAGTTCTTGTATCAGATGATGATGTCTTCAATACGAGGTTTCAACAGCCAGGAAAGAGCCCCAAGCAATAAATTAAAAAACATCAGGATGAAAACGTCCAGGAATTGAGCTTCCTTCTTCAGCCTTGCGAAGATGTAATGTCAGTGCATAGTTGTTCAGCTGCATGGACACAGAGGAACGAATCAGTTAGCAATGTAGAAGGCAAGAGAAACATCGGCACACTTCTCCAGTCAAAGGCTCATTAAATATCTCAAACAAAAAGTACAAAAATACTGTACAATATTGCATAGATACCCAGTTTATTCACAGCCATTTCTTCACAGTTTATACATCTTGCCACATTGGCTCTTCAAGGCCATGCTTCAGTACCGATGACAAAATAACACAAAAAAATAAAGTAAAATTACACAATTTGCTAGCCAACACCAGAACTGCAAACAGTTATCACCCTAAAGGTGAAAGACAACAAAATTCGGCATTGCCCGCATAAGCAAATGCATGCTTATGTTATTGACAAGCTTTATATTTGCATAGTGTACGTTGAAAAAATGATATAAATAAGTGCATTCATCAGTTTCCAAATTCTACAGTTTAATATTATAATGTTACATTGTTTTACACAGATTTATTATTTTAATTTTTATCCAAATGTAAATTTGACAACATTTCATGGCCTTCAAGTAATCTCTGAACTTTGTAATTCAAGCATCTAAAGAGAATTATGGTGACTAACTACATCGTTTTCTCAATTTTCTCACCTCTAACGTCTTGACCCGCTCCTGGTATTGTGCAACAAGCTGATGTAGTTGCTGCAATTCTTTTGCTTTCTCTTCTTGCTCCAATTGGCGATCATGTTGAATGGATACAGCTCGTTTAAGGATGCTATTTTCATGAAGCAACTCTCTCACCTGCTCTTTAAGCGAGGTAACTTCCTGCATTCATAAAAATATATAAATATATTAATTTGCAATTTAAGAGCAATCAAAATTAATTTGTATGACTAAAAGCCCAAAAACAACTTCACCTTATAAAGAACCTCAGCAGTTGCCCCAGACCGGGCCATGACAGTCTTCTCAAATGCCTCCAAGGTCCTTGATGCACGAGCTCTTGCATCATCCAAATCAGATGCATTCTTCATTTCTACAACCAGAAATTCGGCCCACTCCACTCCATCAGCAGGAAAGCCAGATTTACCATTTAACTGACCATACTCTAAACTACTAGAGTTCCCATCACATGCTCGTTCAGATCCAGGCCCTAGGACATGCATATAAAGCAAAAGTCATTAATCTGCTATCAAAGAGATGTATTACCTTATAGCATCTCCTTACAAAAAAATAATAACAGGTGTCAGTTGTCATTACACAAATTGATCAATTGAAACCAGACATTTTAGAGTATGCTTGGCACCAACCTTGGACTGGCTGGCTATCTGAATGAAACAGACCATCAATAGCAGGAGACATGTTCTGATCAGGTGGGTTGAGGCAAAGGTTACTCAGGCTCTTGATGGCATGATCCATATTTTCATCACAAGACTCGAACACTTTCTCCACCAGCTGAAAAACATTTTGTAAAAGTGGTTATTTCAAATGCACACAACTAATTCAAAAAACTCAGCACATGATCCACAAAATTTGAAAAGCCAGTTATATACTAGTATAGATATATTAAATACATCTAAAAGATGCCAAGAGATATCAATATAATTTCATATAATATAACATAACAAATTAATTATAAATCAATTATTAATTTATATATTAATTATTTTTTAGTTTTTTTAATCTATCATATTAAATAATAATATTTGATCTGGAGAGTTCCATGATGCCACTAAAAAAAGTTTCCAGCGCTCAAAAACATCCCAGTTTTTTTCCCAGCAAATCGGCCAGTCTACACTTAGTAATGAGGTAGCGATCACCATGCCCTAAGGAAACCAAGGTTCATGCCTTAGAGGTAGCACTGCAAACAAAGAAGAAAGCTGAAGCTCTAATTGATGGCATTTCAGCTACAGAGATTAAAAGCCGTAATTTCCTGGGCCCTCCCCACCCCCATCTAAAGTGGCGGCTTCTGTCTGTGTCAAATACTAGGCTTTGCAACAAACTCCACACAGGCAGTTCTTCTGGATGGTCCGGTTTCCAAACTTACTTCTAAGCGTTCCATAGAGTTCAAGGAGAGTAAGACCTTCCCAAGTTGATAAAGAGAACATCCATGTTCAAAAGGCTGGTTCTTGGTTCTTGGTTACTTGTAAATCCCCTTCAAATACGGTTAACCTACTCAAGGGAGGCCTGTGGTTTTGGGTAAGGCATTCTTAGGTTTGAAATCGTTGATTTCTATAACTTTATCATCTCATAGAATCTTTTCCTATTTCTCCAATTTGGGTAAAACATCCAAATCTTCTTCTTCACTTTCAGACTAATGAATGTCTTTCCTCAATTGGAAACTCTTTCAGGAACCTAATCTATATCCCAGATTCGAACCGATCAAGGTGTCATTTACCTTAGTAAGAATTCTTGTTAACTTTGATTTATCAGATATTGCTAGAAGAAATTTGTTTGAAAATCGGCAACAAAATTTGCAAGCAGCAGCTTAATTATCAAGGAATTTCCTTCAAATGTTGATTGCGTTTTGCTACAGGTCACTTGGCTGCACATTGTCCAAAGACTTCTCACTTGGTTCATTGTAAGGCCTCTCCATGGTCAGGTCCTTCATGGATTGGGCCTGAAGCACAGCATCAAGGGATTGTCTCTTAACTGTGATGAGAATAACCTATAAAAACCTTATTCAAATAATACCCCTTCATACTCTCTTGTAGCTTCCACTCAAGATTTCATAGTCATATGCAACTAATGCACAAAAACTTGCGGGGAATAGTAAATGGGAATGAAAAAACACCTATAGCTGCAAACAAGTTACTCGATTGGCAAAGTACAGCTAGTAAAGCCACAGCTAGAACACACTCTCTAAGTATAGGTACCTTCAATCCATTCAATGACCTTTATTCCATTTTGCACACTCTTTTCATAGACAAGCCTTTTCAAAGAGGTACCTTCTCCTATTAAACATGACCTTTGTATTAGCATGCCTAAACATTTTTACATGCATCAAAACCCTAGCATTCACGGTCTTTTAAAGTTGAAAAACCTTGTTGCAAAAGCACCTTTGATCTATTCTTAACATGCCTTTACTTTATTTTCCATGTGCCTTTCACACACAAGCCTTTGCTCAGGCACATCTTCACCTCGAATGCACACCTCTATTTAGACTAATCATTTGCAAGGTTGCCAAGAGACCAATACTAGTACTTGTATGGGATACTGGTATCAGAACTGGTATGACTATTTATGAAAACAGGAGACGAGGAGTACTTGAAGACACCATTTCTTTTTGTAAATATAATTTATTAAATTTAATAATTTCCACAAAATATCATAATATAGAACTTTCATAACAAAAACAGTGGTAATAATGTCAATGTCAAGGAGTCAAAAGAGTTTACAACTCACACTACATATTTGATATTAGATAGTCATTACATATTGAAATTCAGAAATCTTAATATCTTGATAGGCTGATACGCAAACAAAAAACAAAAATCAGAAACCTATTGTCTACACTTCAACATTTTGATTATCCATATCAAGATCCCCAGCTATGATGCTCTCTAGATACTCATTACACTCAAAGTCAGGTTCCTCTAATGGTAGTAGAACTAGGAGTAAATCATTAAGGCCATTTGCTTCAACCATGGCAGCAATCCTCCTTCAAGTGAAATTTGGTCTTATTTTGCTCAAGGACCCTCCATGTACCCAGGATCTACACGAAGACGAAGTGAACTATGAATGCACACCAAGTCGTCTACTTTCTTTTACCCTAATCATTTCCTCTTTAATGAATGAATAAAACCATAAGTACTCCAATTTCCCTCACAAGATGAAGAGTTGTCTACTTGTGAGAGCAATCTTATTGCAACTGATTACAATTCAAGGGTTTGACCTCCATGGTTCCACCACCACTCTACAAGGTCTTTGCTTGCATATCATATAAAGCTTCTATGGAAGAAAAATCACTATGCCCACATAAAAACTTATTCCATTGACTCTCATAATTGAAGCATCCTCACCTTGGACAAAAATCTTTTTTATTGCAGCCCAAAATCCCTTCATTTCCTCTCTATCCACATATGGAGCCCTCTTATTGGTCTTTTGCATATTGTACCATTTAGGATTTAAGACATAGGCAGCATGAAAGCGTGTGTTAAGTTTGATCCATATTCCATGTAACTTTTTTTCCATCAAAGGATATAAAGAAAGATCTTTTACATTTATATTTTCTTGAATCTTTCACACATGAAATCTATTTCCTCATAAATTTTTCCCAAACATGGCTTGTCTGAATCTAAAAATTTGTTCAGCTCACATATGGGCCCAATAAAGTCCTCAACATATTTAGCATTATCCCAAAAACAGTCATCAAGAACCATACCTCTCACCTCAACTACAGTTTCTGATGTTGATTGTCTCCAAGCTGCCCATGCATCACTATCTACTATGGAACACAAAGCTCCTTGGAGCTCACAAATACGGTCAAGAAAAATACAATAAGATGCAAACATGTATAAGCAAATTTGAGAAGTTCCACCTTGGCAAATTTTCAATAATTGGCTTGTGTGTGGTGATGGTTACATATGAACATCTATATTTTTCTGCCCTTTTCAATTAGATTTGAAATCCACTAGAACTTGCCAGTATCTTTGAGTGCATTATTTGACAAAAGCACACAACATGGTGACCAAAATATATGCCTATATTCTTTTACACCAACATACCTATTGCTTTACAAACAAGGACAACATCAATAACAACTTGGACTAATGTGATGACCCCACCTCCTCAATGTTGTCACATAGCTGGTTATGAAGAAACCATACCTTTTTTTCTTGTCCTAAACAATCTATTGCCTTCAAAAAATAAGGCCCCCTGATGCATATTACCATGATATTAAGTAGTGGACAATTTCTAGCATCTATCCACCCATCCATCACAATACTACATCCTTTTGTAGCCCACACTCTTTTCATTGGTGCAGTTTGTTCCTCTAATCAAATCTTTTCTTTATCGATTAGAGTAGTGTGAAGCTTTTCATACCCAGGTGGTTTATACCCAACTGGGCCATTACTAATAGTTTGGACCATATCTCCATAGAAAGGTGAGCAGGCATCAGTAAACAATATTCCATTTGCATAAAAGAAGTGTACTATTGTTGCATCAACTGCTTCTCGACTTTGCATATCAAACAGTCTACCAGTAAGGTTGGAGTTGTCAATGTGTGGTCTCTTGTGAGAATGTTCCACTAGTGCATCTCCAGAAGACATATCTACATCTGACTCTATTTTATTTTGAGTTGCATCAATTCCCCCAATCGTTGAAGCATGCGAACTCAGATTAGAAACTTTCCCATCAAACCTTTCTTGATCCCTCACAACATCGTATCATTGTACCTTATTTGGACGAGGGACAGCATCATATTGTTGCACCTCATTTGGAAGGGGACAACACCTTTTCCAAGTTTGTGAAGGAAATGAGCCCTCGCCCTCATGTAAGTATCTTGCCATTATATTGGACAAAGCTTACATGTGATCATGATTGTCTTAGGGGGTGGAAGACGCATCTCCCGATAACCATGATCCTTTATATTGGTGCACCTAGGCTTCTTAGCACACACCAATAAATTATCAAAGATTTTTTTATTTTCTATTTTCATCTTAATCAACATGCCTTGATTATCTACTTATCTTGTACATACCACTACTCAAGGAAGAAATGATCCCTTCTATTGGTGTATCAAATCTTTTTCACACACACGCATACTCTTTGACCAAAATTAAAAATGACCATTGAGTTTTTGGACAAATGTTCAATATTAAAAACACGTAGAATTTGTTAAGTTGCATATTGCATATTGTTTTCTCACCATGTTAGGTAGGCATGTCTACAAAATTAAATGGGGTTCTTGAGCATCGATGCCCCATTTTTTGACACCCAACCATTGTAAAAATAAGTATGTACAGTGTTCCACGGGGATGCATCCCCCCCCCCTTTTTGGCCGCGTCTCGAAGACGAGGATGTCTTCGGGACGGGGGGACGGGGACGCGACGTCCCCTGCCATCCCGCCACCATACCCAAGCGTCGCCGGAGACAGGGAGACATCTAGGTGTCTCCCCGTCCTTCGAGAGACGTGCAGACGTCTCTCAAGGGACGGGGAGACGTCTCTCGTCGCCCCCAACTCTATGCAATGTTTAAAATTAAAAAGTGACTTTTTGGGGGTTTAAGGGGTAACCCTAATTGGACGTGGGCCAATAGAAAAATAACTCCCGACGCCTTTATAAATAATAAAAGTATTTTTGGCCTCGCGGGGCGCTGCCCCTTGACCCCGCCCTATATCGTGACATGGAGCGCGCAAGGGGCATTGCCCCCAAACCCCCGTCGAAAAATATAGGGGGAAACAACACCGATAGAAGTAGGTAAAATTTAACTTCCGAGTCTGATTAGGCTCCATATAACAACACAATTAGCATTGGAGAAATCTTGGTATTTAGATTTAGTATTTCAAATTTCCTATAGTTTCATTTGAAATGTAATTCTTATACTGTTATACTATCATACATCTTTTCAAAACTAGTTTTTCAAGTACTATATGTATATGTATATGTATAACTATATCAGCACCACCACCACCCCACTGCCGTCCCCAAACTTAGGCCCTTGGTCCCCCCCCGTCTCCCCTTCCCCAACGCAGGTGGAACACTGAGTATATATCAAATAACCTTTGGTATATTGGTTAGACTGAATAGCTCACAAAAAGATCACCAAGGATAAAGTCTTGTTGATTGCACAGGCTCATAATATTTCAAAGAGACGAAACCAAGATCGTGCTCCTAGAAGCTTTAGCAAAATGGATACCCCAATCCTTGGCACTTAGCCAAACTAGGTCAAGTATCCATGCACCCAAAATAATTTGTTCTCTTAATACCAACAAGTTGCCAATAAAAATATGGAAGTTATATGGTTAGCAGGAGACATCTACGGTACCAAATACTTGGCTGCATACGTCCCTATTTGCAAGGGACATTCCAACAAACACTCCCAACGTCTCTTGCACACACCCTGACATCTCCTGACCTCAAATGCATGAAAAAGGTAAAATATAAAAACTTAAACACAAAACGCGAACCATCACATGTCGCAAGGAAGCCATACACGCCACAGCAAAGCCATACACACCACCAAAAAAGCCATTCAAGCCTACGAGAATGGAGCAAGTTCCCCCACACTTCATCTTGTCAACCTAACAAACAAAATTCGTGCCTCTTAAGTCTAAGGTATTAACTTCTTACATCACTTAATTGAAATGAAATTGAAACATTTATTAAATTAATTGTTTGAACACTGAGCCCGAAAGTTTTTTTTTAATATTATGCATTTCACATAATCTCAACATATTTCAAAGATAGTAAAATCAAACAACACAAACCTTTGTTGAAAATATTCATATTGATGACTTGTTCTACAAACCAAAACAATGATAGGCAATAGTCTAAAACCTATGTAAGAAGTTACTAACAGATTTTAATTTTATGTGACGCGCTGAAAAATTGAAAATGACAAAACTTAAAACATGGTTCTAATTGTCGTTAATAAAGATGGACATGGAATTCTACACAAATACATTTTTGTCACAAGCCTGATACATTTGTCAAACGATTCTATTTTTTTTTATTTTTAGTGTAATATGTTAGGTGGGGGAAAACACGGCTTGTACTCATTGTGGAAGTATTGCGATCGTGTTATGGGGCCGAAAGGTACAGGTGGAACAACCACAATCACATGCAAGCTTTGTCCAATGTCATGGCAAGGTACTTACACGAGGGTGAGGGCTCATTTCCTTCACATACTTAGAAAAGGTGTTAATCCTTGTCCAAATGAATGACAAGGGCAACTACTACAACTCAAAATCAAAATAGAGAGTCATAGGTAGACATGCCTTCAAGAGATGTACCAACAGAACATTCTCACAAAAGACCACACATTGGTAGCTCAAACCCCATTGAAAAACTTTGATGTGCAAGGTTGAGAAGCAATTGATGTAGCGATTGCACACTTCTTTTATGCAAATGGAATACCATTTAATGTTGCTTGCTCACTTTTCTATGGAGAGATGGTCCAAGTTATCAGTTATGGACCAGCTAGGTATAAACCAATTGGGTATAAACCACCTAAGTATGAAAATATTTGCACTACTCTAATTAATAAAGAAAAGATTCGATTAGAGCAACAAATTGCACCAATAAAAAGAATGTAGGATACAGAAGAATGCAATATTGTGATGGATGAGTGGACAGATGCTAGAAATTTCCACTACTTAATATCATGGTAACATGCAACAAAGGGCCTTATTTTTTCAAAGTAATAGATTGTTTAGGGCAAGAAAAATATTCGGAGTTTCTTCATAACCAGCTATGTGATGACATTGAAGAGGTGGGGGCATCACATGTAGTCCAAGTTGTTACTGATGTTTTGCCATACATATATTTTCAACACCATGTTGTATACATTCATTAAATAATGCACTCAAAGATATTGGCAAGTTCCTGTGTATTTCAGATCTCATAGAAAAGGGCAGAAAAATATAGATGTTCATTGTAACCATCACCACACACAAGTAATTTATCGACAGTTTGCCAAGGTGGAACTTCTCGAACTTGTTGATACACGTTTGCATCCTATTTTATTCTTCTTGACTATCTTTGTTAAGTCGAAGGTGCTTTGTGTTCCACAGTAGTTAGTGATGCATGGGCAGCTTAGAGACAATCTACATCAAACTGCAGTTGAGGTGAAAGGTATGGTCCTTGATGACCAATTTTAGGCTAATGTTATATTTGTTATGGATTTTATTAGGCCCATATGTGAGGTGATCAATTTTGTAGATTCAAACTATGTTTGGGAGAAATTTATGAGGAAACAGATTTCATGTGTGAAAGAGTCAAGAAAATAACAGCTGCAAAAGATCTTTCTTTATATCCTTTGATAGAAGAAAAGTTGCATGGAAAATGAAACAAACTTAACACACCCCTTCATTGTACTACCTATGCCTCAAATCCTAAATCATCTAATTTACAAAAGACCAATAAGAGGGCTGTAATGTCCCCTACTAAGTTTAGGCCTGTTTAAACCATGATTAATCCATCTCAACATACTTATGACTTCAACCAAATTGATTAGGAGACAAAACTATCTTAAACATTGCATTTCCCAACTCCTTAGATACTGACAGTCATAACAAAGAAAGATAACTTCTTTCTGCTATTGAATTAATAATTCAGTCTGATTTTTAATCTCATATTTACTTATTCATTCCTATATATATATATATATTACTAGAGAGCAGCTCTTATAAAATATTATAATAATTATAATCAGTATATTAATTCCTATAATTATATTATTATTAAGTTCTGCAAAAGAACATTATAGTGCGTCCTATACTAAGCATTCAAATTATACACATCCCCATGCATACCACCAAAAACAAGGATGTTACTACCTGTAACTTAATAACAATTATGTTCTGATCTGATCGATGATTCGTTGGGTATTCATATTTCCTTTATAGTGGCGATGATCAATAAAGGCCTAGTCCAAAATGTACTATTGCTGTCTCAGATTGATCACTTATTGCTTATGTGATTATTATATTACTATTCCTAATTAAATTTTTACGTTCATGCGATCTGGTTATCTGACCAATAGCGGGTTACGTCTACTTAGGTCTGCAAAGTATATATAAGTAATCTCCATTCCCCTCCTCATTGGAATGATATTGATGTCTCTTTAATAAGCAGCGAAAAGATGTGAATGTGAACAGTTGCCCTTCCGACATGAGATCACATCCCATATGAAAAGCTAACTGACGCTAATGATTAGTTAATTAACATAAGCATCTATTATCCTTCCTTGGCAGCGAATATGGGAATGCTTCTACGTGAATCGCTTGTTATTGATGATTATATTTACTTATTAATTATAACTGATGTTCATAATTAATCATGCAACCGGTCTTTTGGTTTGATAAGGAATATCAATTGGTTTGTTGCTGCCAACTATAATGTTAATCCATACTTTACCAAGTTGATTATTCTTTTCATCCTATAGATGTCGTCTCAGGGAATATATTGGTTTATTAGTCATATCGTTCTCAGTGATGATAATAATCTCCATTTCTCTCAATACTTCTTGGCATCTTTGTGTGTGTTGCCTGATCAATACCTGACCTTGTCAAAAGGAAATCGTACCTCTTCTTGGAAATCGATACTTTTTATCCATATATTCTAATTCGTGTTTTTTGCTGGGATCTGTTGTGACCTTTTTCACACATCGTCCCATTGCAAATAGGGACCCTCCTTGCTTTTGCTTTTCAGGGTTTTGTTAGAGTCTCGCAACCTTCTCGGTGCCCAATTTTGTGAGTTTTGAAAGGTCCGAGTTTTGGAACAAGTCTAATCAAGTCCACCTAGTAACAGAGTTGCACAACTCCCCTCAAGTCTGCCCTCATGGTGTATAAGATTGATCAAGTTTGCTCACACTTGGTGCATAGATGTCATGAAGTCCACTTTGGAAGAGACTTGGCTTGGTCATGGAAGCAAGGAGGTCCGCCCATGTTGTGGTGCACAAGTCTCTTGAAGTCTGCCATGTGGTAAGGGCAAGGACATGACTAAGTCCGCCTTGAAGAAGATTGAATATGGTGCAAAGGATTAACCAAGTCCGCCTAGGACTAGTTTGCAAAGTGGAAGACATTTCATAAAGTTCACTTGCCCATGGTGCACAAGTTCCATGAAGTCTGCCCACATGTGAAACACATTTCAAGTAAGACATGCAAAGGTTTGATAAAGTCTGCCTAGCAATAGTAGAAGGCTTTGAAGAGAAGTGAAAGACTCTTGCCAAGTCCCCCATGTAGATGGAGAAGAGGTTCTTCCAAGTCCGCCCTCATTGCTTGATAAGATGGAAGACATTTCATGAAGTCCGCCCCTAGAAGAAGAAAAACATTTGCTAAAGGAAAATGAAGGAGATGAAGTCCACCATGTAGATGGAGAAGAAGTTCTTCCAAGTCCGCCCTGCCTTGAAAATCTGATCAGCAAGCAAGGAAAATATTTAACCAACTCCACCATGGTGAAGGAAAGAAAGTTTCAAAATTCAAGCTAAGGGAAAGAAGAAAGTTTTAGAAAGTTTCAAAATTTGGAAGAAGAAAGAAAGATGGAGTTCAATTCATGAACTCAAACTGAAAATAGAAACTTTCTCAAGGAACTAAACTCAAACTAGAAACAAAATCAGAACTTTCCCAAGTGACTAAGTTCAACTGAAATCAAAATAGAAACTTTCTTAAGAGACTAAACTCAACAAAGAAGCAAGACATGTCTAGGTTCGATGAATGGAAGAAAAATAGAAACAAATCCAGTTCAAATTTGGAAGGGCTGATTAGATTTCTAATTGCAAAATTTGAACTCTTTAAGAATGAATTATTCATTCATTTCTCTCATTCCAGCAGTTTGAATTTGGAGAGCGAGACACTTGAAGAAAGATAATTTCAGGTTTTCTAAAGCATTTTTCAAGGCCTCAAGAACAGTTCGAAAATCTTCTAAGGCATTGAGGAGAAGACAAATAAGGATTTTCATCTATTTCTCAAGGTGACCGGGGTATTCTAGTTTGTTTCCTTACCTTTTGATGAAGATTCAAGGCATCTTCAATGATTTTCAATCTACTTTTCAAAATTTTGGAAGAGATTTTCTAGGACTTAGTCTGATTTTCACATATTCTCCAGAATTTGAATCTGATTTCAACTTTAATTCACAGATTTTGGGGATAGAGTTTTCCGTTTTCAGGCTTCTTGAGGACCAATTTCAATTCCAAATTCTCAAATCAGATCAAGTTTTCAAGGGTTCCCAAATTTCTAAGTGCTTGCAACCTGTCAAAAACTCTTAAGTTCTGAGGAATTGGAAAAACACAGCACACTCTACCATCAAACCTTTGAAATTTACACTCAAAGATAAAACCTTAACTTAATTTTCTTTTGGTTTTGCAGATCATAGATGAGAGCTAAGGCGGGATCATTGCAAAAAACACAAATGGAGTTTCAAGCCAAATTCAGAATTGAAGACAAGTCCACAAGTAAGGTTTGTCCGAGCATAGAGATGGCCAAAATTTGGATAAGGATGAGAAATACTTCACAGGAAAAAAATCCAATTTCCTCCATTGTGGCGAAAACACAGGGGAATTCTTCTCAAAATTCAAGGCATTTGAAAGAATCTCAAAGCATCAAGAAAGAAAAGTTCTCAGACTTGGTGAAAATATAGAAAAGAATTTTGGATTTCTTGGGGGATTTCATCTACAATACCAGACCTATGGAATCAATCAGGACAACTTCTTGAAGGATTTCATCTCCTGAAAAATTAAAGACAAGCTCCCAATCAAAATCAGATGGTGACAAGAAGAAACAAATATCCATACTTAAAGACAATTTCTTCACACAAATTGGAGAATTCAGGGAAGACATCCAACACGCTAAGGTGGTGCCTCGTCATCTTCCAACCAATCAGATTGTTCCAAGTCAACACGTCCAAATTCAATGAACCTGACTTATCCACTAGAGATTCTAGAGGGCACACTTCACAATGCAACAACCTTCTATTTTTATTGTTGGTTCATATTTAGCAAGAAAGACAAGTGTCCCCAAATGTAATTTTTTCATTGGTCGAAGGGTAGTTAGTTGTAACAAAGCCTAATTAGGGTTTTGATATTTCAATCTGGGTCCTTGATCTCTGTTAGATCTCGGTCATTCAAACTTTCTGTGTGCCTATATAAGGTTGTCTCCTCTCATTTGGAGAGGGTGAGGTTTTTGAAATATTGTTGCGAGAGGTCATTTTGGATAATACAGTGCTTGTGTGCTTCTAGGCCTTGTAATCTCTTTTATCTGAATGATTAGCAAGGTTTTCAATTTCTTCAGCACAATAGTTTAGATATTATTTCATGTTGGTAGATTGAATGAAAGATTTGATAAGTATTGATTTGTGGTGTGTCTCCACTCATACTTTTGATGAATAGATGATTTTTATTCATTGTGCAAAGTTAGTCTGAGCTTTCCATTTTGTGTATGCTTAAACTTTCAATCATAAGCACATTCTTTGAAGATTGCATCCGCTTTGTGTAGTTGTCTTAAGTGAGGCGAAGCAAAGTGTGGTTTATTGAGTTCACCAAATCAATACCGTCTCTTGAATTCATAGGAGCAGAGTAGACTTCTAAACCCTTATCCTTTTTATCCTTTTTGAAAGTCCTAATCCGAAAATCCAAAAAGAGAAGATCATCAATCGATAAACCCATCTAAATCCCAAAGTTGTGAACAATTCAAACGTAAGTCCCTTTGTGTATTACCAGCATATCACAATGCCCATTAAACTTATCCACATGTCAAGATCTGACAAAAGAAACCTTGCAATCGCCATATGATCTTCTTGCAATCTTAGCATAAGCGGTGATTTTTCAAGAGAGGATAGAGTGTCTTTGGACATTTTATTCTAAGTTTAGTGAGTGATAAAACAAACACCAATAGGATCCTCTCCTTAGAGAATGGCTTTAATATCCGTTTATATCTCTAATCGATAATATTTTTGGAGACATGTTCTTTCATAATAGACTGATTTATTTATTCCAATTGTATCTCTTCATAAGAATCAATTCCTTTCATACTTAATGATTATTAGTTGTGCCTTGACTAATCGCATATGTTTATCATGATCATTGCTTAGCAATTGCTGTCTACCAATCATTCAATTAGTGAATTGTCTTTTGTAATCAACTCCTCCTTTAATGGTTGACCTCTTGTGTCTTCCTTCTCTATTATTAATATTAAATAATAATATTAATAAATAAACAAGCATTTAATAATTTCAATTAATCTTTCATTAATAAATATTATATTAATAATAATTTCATTTAGGTTTTATATATATATAGTGATCAAGGAGGGGACATGACAAGGGCTCCATATGAGGATAGAGATGTAATGAAGGGATTTTGGGCTGCAATAAAAAAGATTTATGGCCAAGGTGAGGATGCTTCAATTACGAGGAGTCAATGGAATAAGTTTTTGCATGGGCAAGATGATTTTTCTTCCATGGAAGCCTTATGATATGCATAAAAAAGGAAGACCTTACAGAGTGGTGGTGAAACCATAGAGATGAAACCACAAAATTGCAATCATTTGTAACAAAATTGTAGAGATAAAAACCCTAAATTGCAATCATTTGTAACAAAATTGCTCTCACAAGTAGCCAACTCTTCATCTTGTGAGAGAAATTGGAGTACTTAAGGTTTTATTCATTCACTAAAGAGGAAGAACCTAGTGTACATTCATAGCTCACTTCGTCTTCTCTCTCGTGTAGATCCTTGCTACATGGAGGGTCCTTCAACAAAATGGGACCAAATTCCACCTGATGGAGAAGTTGCAGCCATGGTTGCAACAGATGGCCTTAATGATTTACCACCAATTCTACTACCATCAGAGGAACCCGAGTCTGAGAGTGATGAGTATCTAAAGAGCATCATAGCCAAGGACCTTGATATAGATGATGAAAACGTACAAGTGTAGACAATAGATTTCTGATTTTTGTTTTTTGTTTGCATATCAGCCTATCAAACTATCAAGATTTCCAAATTTCAATATGTAATGATAATTATATATCAAATATGTGGTGTGAGTTGTGAACTCTTTGACACAATGACATTGATTTGACATTTGTGTATTTGAACTTTAAAGTTGATGTTAATCTTTACCAATGTTCTTGTTTTAAAAGTTCTATATCATGATATTTTCTAGAAATGATTAAATCTAATAAATTATATTTTTTTTTAATGGCATCTACAAATACCCATCTCTTATTTTCAAAATTAGCCATGCCAGTACTGATACCAGTTCTTGTACCAGTACAAGTACCGGTCTCCTCACAACCTTGGTTTTATCATCTAAACAAAATGAGAACAAAATAGATGTATGTAAATTAGACCTATACTCTAAGTATATTATAGAGAAATAAATTATTTCAAATGTTTGGATATTTATATCAATAGATCATTGGCCAATTCGCTAATGTATCCTTCACTTTTTTTAATTTACTTATTCTTGCATGTGCACAACAAACAAAAGGTAAAAGTATCGACAGCATTAAAATAAGGTTTGTGCCCCTGGAAGTGAGAGATTAAACCATTCTGGACAGCGAGGAAGGCATTGATTTTTACACTATTAATTTGAGCCTAAAGTTTACTTATTAAACCATGACATTTATTTATCAAACCTTAAAATTTAATCCTTTATCCCTAAGTTTAATCACCATTTAAATAAGGGTGAATCCCCGAGCAACAGATAGGAGAGTGCTATAATGTCAACAGAACTGCTCCATTTGAATTTAACCAAGGATATTATGCACTTAATCCCTTAGAATTTATGCATTTAATCCTAAAATTTATTTATTCGCCACTTAAATAGGGCTTGCATACTCAGGAGCAACAAATCGAAACCCTATGGCTAGGTAAACAGAAAAGTGCTTTAAATTTCAGATAAAAAGCTCTATTTAAATTTAAAACTCGATTTAATTTTTTGAACCCATAAAATTTAATTATTTAACCCTGGAACATTTAAACAGGACTTAAATCCTCAATCGCAACTTTCCCAAGCGCTGGGATCCGGTAGAATGCTCGAATTTTTAAATAAACCACTATATTTGAATTTAACCCAAAAAAATACTATAGAACCCTAAGCTGTATTGATTTAAACTTAGAAACATCGCCAGAACTTGATTAGGTTTCGATCCACATGAGCAAACGATCGAAGCCGCGAGAGAGCTCTGCTTTTCAAAAAAATCGCTCCACTTGCCTTTAACTCTATAATATATCTATTAACGCACGCAACGAGCGTATTTGTTTTTTTAACCCTAAAGCCAGAGCTTATCTATGGAGAAAAGAAAATGCAGCAGAAAAGTAACTGACCTGAGGATCCATGGCGGGGAAAAGCGCAATAAGCTTTGCCAAATTATCAGTAAGAGGAGAAGGAAGGGACGGTGTATTTGTTATTGAGGAATAACGAAGTCTCTTGGCGACAAGGGGAGGCGATCCCTCGAAAGGCGACAGACGCTTCCCACAGACTGCTGCAGACATGGCAACTGCCCAGATTCGAACCCTCGCTGGTTGTAACCCCCTTTTCTTTTCCCCCCCTCTCCTCTTTTCCCTTCTGCAACTGCAATCGGCAAATTGCTACGATGATTATCTGATCGATTAACTCCAATTAATTAAAAAAGGAGAAGGGGAGTGAGAAATGAAGTCTCTTGATAATTTGGGGATGTGCAGGAGAAGAAAGGTTGGGCATTCATGGTTATCATCCGGCGGAGGATTGGGACATGATTTTTGTAGCCTCCAATTAAAGATTAGACGGGAGATCAAAATGCAAAGTCATATCATAATTTGCAAAATGTAAGAATATAAAAAGCTCTTTTCTATAATTATCATGTACGGGTAAACATATGGGAAACCGCTTTCAGCTTCAGTGCGCTTTACCAAATTTGCGTTTAGTATAATCTCTCTTATCAGAATTTAACATCGGTTGGGCTCTAAAGTCAAAAGTTTTCGGGTTCTATCGACGTTAATTATATTTAACTAAAAAGTTTTTTATTTAAGTTGTTATGACTTTTGTCAATAGAAAATACAGTTCAGTAAAAATAGATCAACATTTTGAAGTAGCATTAATAATTAGTAGATATATTTAGTTTTATAATAAGGTTGTAGGAATATGCGAAGGATTTTGGTTTTAAGTGAGAAAATGAAAATTTTGAAATTTACAAGGATTTTGTTGTGCTTTTAGGATTGGATGGGCTCCCATTTTCCACAAAAGATAATTTTCTATTGGACATGGGTCTATCATTATCTCCTAATCAAACCCTTTTGGAGATTTTGGGATGTGTTGTTAACCCCCTTCCAAAGTCTTATATGTGAGGTCATCTTTCCAATAAGTCAATGGCTAAGAAGGATCTTCAATAGGTGAATTCAATCAATCTTGGGCCGCTCTTGTCCAATCGCCTAGCAAAAGCGGTACATCTTGTCCTAAAAAAGACAAAATTGGTGCAATCATTACCATTGTTGCATCTCTAAGGACTCCATCTCTAGGAAAATCTCTATTGATGTCCTTGATGTGGTGACCTAGAAAGAAATAGCAAAAATGGAGATTTTCTTGGTAGGAAAAAATTTAGGTCAAAGACCCAACATAAACATCATTTAGACTTGGAGGATGAAAAAATGGAAGCCCAAAGGTTAGTTCGGCATATTAACCATGGCTAAACACTTTTTCTTATTCTTTTATTGCTACAACAACTTTGGAGAACTCCTTGGTTGGTGGTCTCTAACTTTTTGGTAAATATGGGTCAATCTAGATTATTCATTAAGAAATGGTTTTCTTGCTTTGATCCTGCAAAGGAAACATCAATATTGCTCTAATTTAGGTGCATCTTTTGGGTCTTCTCTTGGATTTGTGGGAAGAAGTACTCAAAAGAATCACTACCTCCTTCAATCAACTTGTTGTTATAGTTTTGGTCATTAAATCCTATTAGGAAATTAGTTTTTTCTTAGACATGTGTCTTTGTCTTTTTAGATTCTCCAACTCCCTTGACAATTTCTCTAAAGTCCAAATTCAATGTGCATGAACAAAGCTTGGTCTTCAAAAGATCTCCTTTTGTATTTTTTCCTATCACTCTCCTGAACATGTGGCAAAGGGTTATCCAACCAAGATCAAGGAAGTTACCTCCATTGTTAAATAAACTAAGAAGATTTCTCATGTGGCTTCCCAATCAACCTCCTATAATGTCTCAATAGAATATTTTACCAAATTATATATAATAAAATAAACTATAGTAAATCTAAAGTAGCATGTGATGCTCAAACCCTCATGAAGTTATTTTCCAACCTAAATTGAAACACCCATAAAAAATATCACAATTACCTAATCAATCTTACACCTAATGTTGATACCTTTTGCACAATAAGTTATAGGCCTTATTCTATTGATATGACTAATTATTTTTATATAAAAATATGATGCAACAATGGCAAAAGATGTAGTAGCAATAGAAACAACAAAATTAAAAACATACTTACAAACTTACATTCAATAAACTGTATAGAATTCACCCAAACTTCCATATCTCACAAAACTATTGGAATAGAACATTCCCAACTACTAAGATTGATGAAGAACAACAAAATGTAGCTACAACAACAACACAATAAAACAAACTAGAAATATACTTACAAACCCTCAATACACAACATAAAAATATTCAATATTCAATATTTTGCTCCAAACTTAAATATAATACCTATAATGCCTCTCACATGTGCACTTTGATAGTTTTATTTTAGATTGATATTCATATAGTTATACCTATATATTTTATTTGGGATTCTCCATTTCACCATTCTTTTTGTATTAACATCGCCATTTGGTGCAGCTTGTGAAATTTTATAGTAATACTACACTATGATGGATTATGTTGTTATCTTACCATTAATTATGCATGTGTACACTTGTGCAATTGCTTTCATGATTATAATGGTGTACCCATTTAGGGATTGTTTTCATGATTATACTTAGTCAGAGTTTTGGGAGCTTTCTCTAGTACTTGTTCCTCCTTCTCTTTTGTGTCTTCCTCTTCTTCTATATAGTTAGTTTCTTCTAATCTGCAGTCCCTAGATTATTGTGTATTTTGACTCCAAACTTCGTCTACTTTAACATTTGTGCTTTCAACCATCATCTTCAATCTCGAGTTGTAGCATCTATAGGCCTTGCTTCTAGTTCAATAACCAAGGAAGATCCCTTCATCACATCTTGAATCAAACTTTCCCAAGTCTCCTTCATTTTTTTCAATATAACATTTGCTTCCAAAGATTTTAAAAGATTTGACAATAGCATATCTTTAATACCATAGTTCATAAGGGGTTTTAGAGTTGTTGACCCTCAGTTGCACTCTATAAGAATATAGACTAAAGTATGAATTGCTTCTTTCCAATATGCATTAAGCAAATTAGCATCACTTAACATTGTCCTTGCCATCTCTTGAATTGCTTTATTCTTTCTTTCCATTACACCATTTTGCTAACAGGTCTTAGGAGCAAACAAATGTCTCATAATCTCATGGTCCTCATAATACTTCTCAAACTCATTTGAAGTGAATTCACCACCTGTATTAAATCTCTAAAAACTAATCTTAGAATCTACTTCATTCTCAACCATAGATATGAGAGATTTAAGCTTATCTAGCACTTATGATTTGTCTCTAAAAATGTAACCTATGTCATTCTAGAATAATCATCATTAAGCAACATAAAATACCTTTCACCATTGAGTCCTTGTGTCCTTGTTGGTCTGCATAAGTCAATGTGTATCAGCTCCAAGGGTTTTGTAAAAGAATACTCCTTGTTCTTGAATCTTTTCCTAGTCTACTTTCCCATTTGACATTCTTTGCATAAGGTGCTTGTAGGCTTGATGGTCCTTGGCATATCTTTTGTTGCATGTGTAGAGTTGATCTTCACCATGTTGGCAAAGTTGATGTGACCCATCCTTTTGTGTCATAACCAACATTCACTAATTTGAGTCATCACACAACTTCTTCCCTTAAATTATTTTAGATGATAGACATTCCCATCAATCTATGTTCCTTCTGCAACCAATCTTCTTGAATTACCTTTCCAAATTTTACAACCTTTGTCATGAAATGTGATATTACATCCCTTGTTGCACATCTGACTAACATTGAGAAGATTATGTTTCAAGCCTTTAATATAGATAGCATCCTCTGTCTTGTTCTTTTTATCAATTGATATTGTTCTTTTTCCATAGATTTGGGCAGACCCTTCATCACCAAACTTAATTGAACCACCATTTCACTTTTTAAGATTGATAAATTTCCCTTTCTCACTAGTCATATGATGAGAGAACCCGCTATCAATCACAAAAGCATTTGCTTCTTCTTTTGCATTGAAGGCAGTCCACACAATCATTGATTTTTCACAATCTTTGTCAATCTGCAAGGTACCAGACTTTTACACTTTGCAACATCACTTTTTGTCACCAACTTTCAAGGCTACGAAAAGTGTTCATTTGAATCATCAAGATCCATCTTCTGAAGAACAGTTGCTTCCTTGGAATTAAGACTTCTCTTGAACCTCTCTCTTTTATTGCTATCCATTGATTCTCTAAAGGTACGTCTAGATGCAAAATGACCAATTCTTCCACAATTGAAACATGTGAAATAGATTACCTTTGTACTTGTTGATTCCTTTCTTCAATCTTCTTACAAAGTTTTATGATCTACTTCATCAAAGTCATCATCCTAATTAGCAACACCATCTTCTACCTTCTTACTAGCCTTCAATGTTGCTTTCCTTTTAGGAGCATCTTTACCAAACTCTCTCATCTCAAAAGCAATCAGAGCACCATATAGTTGATCCATTAAGTATATATCCAGATCCTTACTTTCCTCAATAGAAAATACCTTATGACAATGAGATTTAGGAAGAGATCAAAGTACCTTATTCACAACTTCATCTTCTTTCAATTCAGCATCAATAGCTCTGATGCTAGTTACTACTTCATCAACTGAGAGCATACAGCTAGCAATGTCTTCATTCTCAGACATCTTCAAATCCTACAACTTGCACATAAAATTATGCAACCTAAATTGGTTTACCTTATAATCTCCTTCATAAATGCTATTAAGTTTTTCCCACATCTCTTTAGTAGTACCACAGTGCATCATCTTCACAAGTTCTAAATCTACTAATCGACCTCATGATTCATTCCTTACTTTGTCATTGTTTTCATATGACCAAATCTCAACTGCTTATGTTGGAGTGGGAGGAGGTGTATAACCATCCATGACTAAGTTCCAAACTCCAAACCCTAAAGAGGACAAATATCCTTCCATTCTTTCCAAAATGTGTGGTTCATTCCATGTCTTGTGAGATCCATCTTGTGCCATCCTGGACCTTTCCTTAAGCGATTAAGCTTCCTTAGAGAAACTTGGCTCTAATATAGATTGTTAAACACACCCCAAAACTGAGAATGGGGGTGAATCAATCTTGAACAAAACTTAAACTTTTAGCACAATTCAAGTTTCAAACCTTAATATAATTAGCAACAAAGAAAGATAAAACAATTAACACCAATGCAAAGGAGAACACCGGATTTACATGAAAAACCCAAGAAGGGAAAAACCACAGTGAGAGCCATCTCACAATGTAAATGAACAAAATTAGAAATTTGTTTTAAGGCTCACTACCTAAGGAAGCACATTGCTCATTTAATGGACTTGTTGTTGAAGTTCAATACCTTAGGGCAAGATACAAAATATAAAGACATGCTAAAGAGATTCACTATCTCAGAGCAGGATACATGAATATTTGAATGATAATGAATGATCCTTCAGCATCACTGCATCTAGCAATCTCCTTAGAATGTAGTTGCCTTGACATATTAACTTAAGCAACCATTTGGCAATTAAGCTCAAAACTTCCACCACACACCTCTGCTACTTGAATTTCACATCTTTCACAATCCACACAAGTCCACACCACTTGCAATTGATTTGATCTTCTATATACCATCCACATCATCTCAAAAACTCCAATTAGGCTGGTCAAAATAGGGGATAAGCAATAATCCCAACAAGTGGACCCAAAAACATAATTGCAATGAACGCAGTCCAATCCAGGAAATAGAGACAACCTCAAACATCTCAATACATCATTCAATGTGGCCCCAAACATAAACCACATTGGCGCACATCCTCCAAAGTTAGCAATAAGGTAACATGTAGATGAAACGTGTAGCACATAACCAGTCGGCCCAAACATAACTTCCAAATGAATTTACTCAATGTGGATCACCATGAGACATAACAGGGCCCAAAAATAACTCATCACAACCTCCAATGTTAGCGCAAACCCCAAGATGCATAGAGCAAGCAAGAGAATAGACCTAGTCATCCAAAAAAATACAAAACACCCTAAATACCAACATCAAACAATATGTGACACCAAAAAGATATACCAGTGTCATGCAGACCACATAGATGCATTCCTTAAACATCCAACAACATTCCCAAATACTCATTCCATACTATCATTCCAAAACAAGTTGGCACAACCAATTTGATACAGAGTTCTTCAATTACAAATGCTCAGACAACACAATTATGAGATAAAAGAATGTCAAACATATTTGTAGAACACTTCATCATCTAAAATCTAAATCGAGACACTGGACAAACATTATAAGCATGTCCACCAAGTTGCAACAGCAACATCAATGCAGAGAAATGGCGAACATTTTTTGGACTAGTCTTGACAAACAAGCATCTTGCCAACCTACTCTATTTACCAACACCTACTACAACACCAAGGACCTGAAAAGATATGAGTATAATGTCCAAAAAGTATACAAGTTAAACACAAAACTGAATGACCATATCATCCAACGTCCACAAAGTATACAAGTTAAACCCAAAACTACAAAACCATATCATCAAACGCGGAGGAGCGTGAATCATCATTCCCCCACAATCTTCAAAACAATTTCTAGAGACCAAAACAACTTTGTAGCATCATTTGCTCACTCATAAGCAATATTAGAGATAAAATATCATCGCGATAACAACTCTACTAACAAGTAACAAGTCATGAGCCTCTCATCACCATCACTGCTCTCAACATATCATCATTATTTGCACCATCATAATGACTTCACAACATACTGAGTTTAGACATTAACACCAAATAAAAGTGGGTGTCCAACCATGACAACACATCCAACAATGTTCATCATATCTTTACACAATTGCACGTGAAATCAACGACAACACAACACTGATGGTTGACATCAATGACAACAATCTCCAACAAAGCCTATATGTGGAGCCATATTCCATGAAAAATTCCTTCACAAATTCACAACTCGCTCTCCAATAAAAAATTGTAAAATAAAAACTACCTCTCTTTTCAAAAACTTACCCAAAAGAGGTATTTGTCTTTCTTCTCATTATGCCATAAACAAACAAGTTCAAACTATCTCACATGACTTCACACCATCACCGTGCACCCCAAACGCTTACAAAATGTCTATAACAATTTTTGCTTAACACATCTACCAATATACATGTATATATCAAGAAAATTAGTTATATCATAAACACTAGTTATATCAAAAGAGTTAGGGTCTTCTTGGACTACTCTTTCAATGTAACTCCACAAGTAACTTCAATAATATTTGTAGACGCCTAAATTTGGCTAATTAATTTAATCAAATTTAAATCTTATTATTCTAATTAATTAACCCAATTAATTAATTCCCCCAAACCTATTCTTCTAATTAATTAATCCAATTAATTAATTCCCCCAATTCTATCCTCCTAATTAATTAATTATCCTTGTTGTCCATCATTTTGATTAATTACTTTAATTAATTAAATATCCCCGTTCCAAGCCCATGGATTAATTAATTAATTTGGTTCAAATTCCTATTTGAGCACATTGCTCTTAACTTTTCTCCCTAACCTCCTTCCAATCCTATCCTAACCAACCCTATCCTTTCAACCCACTTCCCTAGCCTAGTCAACCCTCCAACCAACCGTATCCTATCCCTTCTAACCTCCTCCCCTCTCACACGTGTGCACATTCTAACTAATTTTCCTATTTATTAGGAAGATATTCCTTTATTTGGGTGGTTATTCCCCAAATAGACATGTGTCCCTCCTTTGGGACACTTGTCTTTTCCCTTTGAGCCACTTGTCCTCTTTGAAGATAAGTGTGGAATCTTCTTCCGCTTGGCTCTCTTTGGCATGCCACGTGTCTTCTTTGAGGACAAGTGTTGCATTTTGGGATCCCCTCTCCTTGCTCTCATCTCCTATTTAATCCCCCTCATTTTAGACCAAATAGGGGACCTTTTCTTAATCATACCGTCACTCTGCTAGAATTATCACTCAACCCATCCTTTATCATTTTCATCCATCAATCCATTATCATTTGCATCTACATCATGGAACAATATCAAACATCTGAAACTACGTCATGAGCACACATCCAATTGCGCAATAATCAAATTAAATCAGGAATTATGGTTTGCCTTTGTTTATCATTTTGTTCTCCGTTTTAGTTTTACCATTCCAATCTTGAGGTGTATGGTGTATTGTGTTTGTTCAGTTAGTTAGCTTTCTTTTTAGCCCTTAGTTTAGCACACACATTTTTCATCACACAATATTATTAACATAATTATCTATACTACACTTTCCTGTAAACTTTTAATGTCTTTACTTTAAAAAATAGTGTTATGGTCTACTGGTCTTTACTCTTAAGACTAAAAAAAACTGCTAATTTATAGTTAGAGGTTGAGAACTTTATAGTCCTTTAGTTCTAATTGGATCGTTTTACCTTTTGATATGGTAATGCACACAGTGTCCTTGCCTTTGTCTATAATATTGTTATTTAATATTGTGTTCTTAATCATGATAATTAAAATAAAATAATATTTAATTATTTTCTTAGATCCGTCCTAATTTATTGCCAATTACATTGTTTCCAAAATCAAAGAATGACGATTTCCTTCCCACCAAGTGACTAGATGACTAGAAGTTTATGAAATGCAAAAGAAATGTGTTTAATTGTTGAATTGGTTTGCATTGCTCTATGTTTCCTTGCTTTAGTTTTTGATCGAGTGATGCTAAGAATGATGACATCTACTGTAAAATACCTCTCTTATGATATCTTTTAGTGCATTACTATGTCGTGATGTCCCATTTTATCTTTCTATGTTTCCCACCTTGAGGGTGTTGTCTTACAATGGAAATAATTTGCATTACCTCTTGCTAATGACATACACCTAGAAGAAAAAACTTCTCAAAGAAGAAAAAGCTCTAATACCAACATAATTTGTAATTATTAAAAAATTTAAATGAACAATTCTTAAACATATTCTAAATTACCTACAAGTGGCATCGACTCTATTCAATTGTTGTTCTAGAAACATGCTTGCAAAAGAGTAGTTACCATGTTGTGTTGGTAAGCAATATGCAAGATTAAACCCAAAAAAAAACAAAAAAGCAAGAGAAATGAAATTGCAACTTGGCATATCCCAAAAAAATAAAAGGTGGGAAAGAACAAATTTGTTCTGCCTGCACTAATCGGATTCCAGCTTCTAACACACTTTCCCAATAATCCCACAATCACAGGTGGGTTTTACATATCCAATTACATGTATTTATCCTAGCAAACAAAAAACCAGGCCGTCAACAGCTCATCTCGCGCAAGAGACTCGGTAAACGAGGTAGGGGACAGCTTGGCTTCTATCTAGCCAATTAGAGGCCCTCTTTTGCAATATCTTCAAAAAATTGACATTGTAAGAACTATGACGTGCAATTTGTCACATACTGATGAGGCTCACAAGAATGAGGCACTAAGATGTCCTGTCAGACACCTAGGCCATTGTTAGCTTCCTTTGTAATCAGCATAAAGTCGCATAAGTCAAAATAACAAATTTGTCAAGGGCCAAATTAATCTAAATTTACTATGTTGACCTGCCAAACCTACGATGGGTTTTCTAGGGATCTAGATATTCCCCAAATCCTTTTCCTTGGTTGTTACCTTCTTTCAATAACTGTTACTAATTCATCCTTTTTATCTCAGTTTTCGGTGTAATTTGTTCATGTTTAGTGTGCTTGAATTAGTTTATGTGAAAGTGAATGATTGAATGGACCCATTTCAGATAACTTCTCTCCACTAAAAAACGATTTTCGTTTGTTCACATGTCTTGGGTGCCAGTAAAATAGAAGTCACGACAAGGTAAAGAGGGAGTAAAGTGATCCCTATGGCATTTTAATACAAAAATTTCTCGGATGTGCATTATACCCAAGCAAATCATGCTTCAAATTCCAGTTAATAAAACTCATTGCAATTCACTCGGAAGTGAACCAAACATCAGAAGATCAAAAAGTTCATCACTCGGTTTGACCAAGCTATTTATTCTTCATCTATCAAACTTGGAGTTAGCGAAAGGCCCTAGTTAAGACACACCATCGAACCCATAGTAGGGGAAAGACTATCTAACCAAAAAAAATGGCTCACCTACCATTGATGGATCAAGGAACTAAAGAATAATAAATATTAAACCTTTCACAAAAAGTCATTTTAAATGGAGGAAATCATCAGAAAGCAAAGAAGACAACCATGGCAATTTTTGTAATTGAGGAATCATAGAGCTAGTTACAGAGTGCTCTTGTATTTTAATATTCTAGTTCTAGATGGTTCTTCATTTTAAATATTTGTGTATTCTATAGAATTCTTCTTAATAATTTGTATGCTATATGCTGCAATTATCAGAGTACAGTTTGAAAATAAGCACGTATCTTGAACATTGCAATAAAATGTTCCTGAGGTGTTTGCGAGCCTTAAAGGATTTGGAATTTGGCTGACAGCAACATTGGGAAGTGTTTAAAGTTTTAAACATTTACTCCCATCACTTCTGAACAGCCAATTCACTTCTGGAGATTCTCTTTCAGAAGCTCAAACAACAAAAAATTGCTGCGTATCAGGTAATACAAATCGGGTTGGATTTGTAAAAGAATAAATAATTAAATTAAAGGAGTAGGTGAAAACATTCCTTTTGAATAGAAATTGAAATGAAAGTCAAACTGGACAAATGCACAAGCGTGTGGGCAAATAAAATTAACTATTTCATCATTGGGCATGCCTCCATTTGTTTCTAATATAATCATGTCAAAGAAAATATTGACGCATCCTAACAAAACTAATGGAAGAGCAAAACGAAAAAAATGTTCTACCCAAAACTTAATTCAACAATAAACAAAATGTTAACATGCAATTTCTTCCATCAATATTGATGAAAATTCAAAAACCTTGAATACAACAAAAGTACCCTGATCAAAACATTGAACTTTCTGTTAATCAATCAGAAATTGAACTTTCATAAGTCTACTAAGAATTGCCTCCATTACAATCTCATGGAAGTCATGAAACAAGTAGAGCCCAAAATCTGGGCCTGCTTGAGATGATACACCCAATTTAGCTTCCATTGTGCGTGCTCGCCACTGTCCAAATTTGTGACTTAACCGGAGACTTTGAACGAAATATCAATCTCCATGAACATAACCTGAGAACAAACCATCATGCTCTAGAATAAATTGCGCTATGCTCTAAATTTAATTGCCTTTTACTTTGATAGTATTCATCCTGTGTTTCTTTTTTGACGAATTTGTACCAAGGAAGAAAAGAAGGGCGCCAAAGAGTGCTAAATTCTGCAGAACACAAGTTGAAAATACATTTAAAATGGAAAAAGTGAGAACACAATGCAAATCCATTTTATACTCTATATATACAAGAAAAACAAATAAAGAATAAAATTAGAATCTACAGCAGTAAACTAAATTTAGAACCTTTTCTTGAACCCCTGAAACTACAATGGTCAATAAAACGTTTCTTCTAATCATAAGGTTGTGTACACCGTAAACAGCATAAGAAACAAGTTCGTGTGGTTCATATAACTAAAGAACATACTTCACGCAGAGTTCTTCAGACTTATGACGACCATGAAATACCAGTTTTAAGCACTATATACGAAATAGGACTTCAAACTAGATAATAAACATTAATGCTTCTATACAATAAAGGAACATTATTAATGGCAAATTGTCTCCTAACTTGAGTAGTCACAACATAGTTTACATTTCCACTTTCGACTTGGCATAGGTATATAGAATTTTCAGTTTATAATTGACACTTTAATAGCATTAATTCTTGAGACAATAATCTTTAAATTAAAATAAATCATCACATAAGACTCACTTTGAAATTCTTCCATGACTTTCTATGGTCCAAACGTCAGTTATTCAAGAATTTTAACAGCTTACCCATAAAATCTGCACTGGACCATTCAAATTTCTTACTGTCGTCCGGCCATGACTTCAAAAACTAAAAGTATCTTCTGCCAGACTGGCAGCTAGGCATTTTTCACAATCTGTGCAGATCACTAAATACATGTTTCTCTCACATTTATGAAAATAGAATATTTTTTATTTCCAGACTGCGTGTCTTCAAAGTTCATTGTAGGAACTCAATTCATTCAACCAGATATAAAGGGTAAATTATCAATTCAGCTTTAGCAGAATACTAATTTAAAACCAGTTACCATATCTGTGTTGAAAAAAATAAAGTTCTAGAAGTGGATGAATGCCATTTCAAGGTGCTTGAGGGAAACAGTTGACCTAAAATATACAAAATCTGAATAGAGATGAAAGTTTGGGCTTAAGCTAAGTTACCAGTCCTGGTGCTGGTTCAGGTTTGGGCTCGAGGGTTTGGTCAAAATTATTTTGGGGGTTGGGTTTGTTTTGGGTTCATCCATACAAAAACATATAAAAATCAGAAATATATACATATTTGCAGCAGTAGTTAGGTTCAAAATACAACAGACATAGCATCATATATTATATATTATATAATAAACAAAACCACTATAAAAATAAAAATGAATATTACAATGTCAATTAGTAAAACTCAAATGTCATGATAGATATTAACATTATAAAATAATAATGTGAGGTGTCAACAATCAACTATCATTGACCAAAAATCATGATATGGTTCTTCAAAAATATCATCATCACCATCCATATTAGATGATGTAGGCACTACTAAATTAGAAAAACCACAAACAATTCCACTGGCACTGGCACTAGCCCTAGCATCTCATGCTCGCTAGTTGGCTGATCTTCAACATCAAGTGTAGCAAAGTGGGAAGTGGAAGCATCCAATTCAATATGCTCGGGCTCAATATCCCACTTTCTTGTAGCCACTTTGTTTATGTGTAAAGAGTCACAATTTTGAATGCACATACACCAAGTCTTTGCCTTTTTTGAGTGTAGTTGATAGCACTTTACTGAGTGGATGGAGTATGTGCTCTGATCCATCTCAAGTGTAGATGAACTAGCAACCTACTAAGACAAAATTAGAGTTAGGAGTTACAAAAAATTTTAGTTAAATTATAAAATTAAAATATAAATTAAACTCAAAATATAAAAGTTTTTTTTGTAAAACTTACTTGCAATAAAATTTTGATCACGAGAGGTTGTAGGTGTGTGAATGATTGGTGATTGAAGTGCCACCAACTATGAGCATTGACTTTATACTTGTCCCGAAAAAAGCATCAATACTAAAGTCGTTGGAGTGTACAAAATCCATGAACTCAATTCTCACTGTATCTAGCATGTTAGGATCAATGAAAACTTTGCACAGCATTTCCTTGTACCTGTTGTGACCTTTTCACACATTGCCCCATTGCTAACGGGTACCCCCTCTTCTCCTGCTTTCTATGTTGTTAGGTTAGGGTTTTGGCTGCTTAGTGGGCAATTTTGTGTTTCCCGTGCCCAAGTCTCGGAGTTTTGATCATGCCTAGTGCCGTCTAGGGTTTTTGAAGTTATAGGATCAAGTTGCAAACGTTGATATTTTAATGATCCTAAATTTTGTCTAAGTGTTAACCTTTTGAGCGTTAACGAGTTTTTAAACACGCACATCAGTGATTTTAAAGTGCCAGGGTATTCCTAGACCTTTTGGAGTTGTTTTCTCGCTCCTAAGGTATTATTTAAGTTGATTTCGCACTTTATTCCAATATTTTCCTAGCGTTTCGCTTAATATTTTGGAAAATTTGCCTAAATCCAGTCTAAATTTAAAGTTTCTAAGCGATTTTGAGTGGTTAAAATACCAAATTCCTAAGGGAAATCCATATTCCAAGGGTTAGAAGGTCAAATTTTATGCTAGACGTGCTTTTCCCCTCATATTCCAGACTACCCAACCCATTCCCCCACTCAAAATCCACACTACACATGGGTTTCCCCTGAAATCCATACTTGCTATTATTTTCCACCATTGTTTATCCATACCTGGGTCGTTTTTCCCCTGGAAGTGCTAAAATTTGGATAACTGTCAGGATTTATCCAAACTGCCATCAATTTTCCACCAGGAGTGCGGACTGGAGTGCAGACTATAGTGCGAACAACGTTGAGGATGATTCCATGCCTGGGTCGGTTTTCCACTAAGATGTTTTGTGACAAGTTAGTGCAGATTTTTGTCCGGATTTTCATCCAAACCCAAGTCGACTTTCCACTCAGAGCATTTTGAAGAGTTTTAAGTCTGGATTTTCATCCAGACAGAGGTTGATTTTCCACCAGGGAGTAATTTTTGCAAGTAAAGTGAGTTTGGAGTGTGGATTTTCAATCCAGACTGCCATCGATTTTCCCCTGGAGTGTTTTTGTGCGCATTTTGATGAATTTGAGCATGGATTTTTATCCAAGCTAAGGTCGATTTTCCCTTGTGGGGAAATTTTTGAGACTTTAATGATTTTTAAAGGGATTTTTCAATCCCAACCCAAGTCGATTTTCCTCTGGAAGCTTAATTTAGATTTAAATTGCAATATTTGAATAAGTAAGCCCCATTTTTAATTGCTTTAAAATAATTATTAATGATTATTTAAAATTTTAAAAGCAAAATTAAATAACTTGCAATAAACATTTAATATTTTAACCTTCTAGAAGCAAGTTAGTTTTTACCAAACAAGTATTTAAGCAAGTGTTTTATACCACATTGCTTGTGTGGTGAAAGTGAGAGGGTCACAGTTGTGTCTATTCTGGCTCCAAAACGAACCTTTCGTACAACGTGTTAGCGACAGGTTAGTCAATCTCAGCCGTTAATTACAAAATCGACAGTGTAAAACGCGCGACTAACACGCGTGTTAGTCAATCCGTACCGTTGTTTTGGAGCCAGAATAGATGCGTCCGTAAAAGCAAGTATAAGAGAGGAGCCTTAACATTATTTTATTATTAAATCTGCCAGGTGTCTCCATGAAAGGCGATTTTTCTCCAAGTTGGACGAATTTTAGCAAGGCGTTGAAGTGAAGTGTTGGGTTGAGGATTCTTTCTTCCATTTTTTCCAGCTTGCTGATCCATTCCCCTTGCTACCATTGAAGACCATTTCCAGATTTTCGATTTTCCAAGTTTGGTGATTTTTTTGCAAATTTGGCGATTTTTTTGCAAATTTTAGTGATTTTTGGTGAAAAGTGGCAATTTTGTGTTTGGAGACTTGGGCGATATTTTCCTCCATTTTTTGCTTGCAATTCTAGACCTCCATTGTTGCAGATCCAGGCAGCCATTGATGATATTTTCAGAATTTTAGTTTGGCGCCATAGGTGGGAAAATTTCGATTTTAGTTTGGGAGAAGTTTTGGTGCCACATTTTGGTGATTTTCATGCATTCTTGGTGGCTGCCATCATTTCCAGCTCGCCGATTCGCTCCAGATCTGAGGTTTGCTTTAGATTTGACCTCCATTAATGGCTGCCCATTAATTTTCAAACTTAAGTTTTTATTGCCCAGCCAATTCCAACCTAAGGCGATTTGCATTTGGAGGTATTTTATGGAGTTATTTGTGCATTTTCAGACCATCTTATCGCTGTTGCAGGTCTGAAAACTCCATTGTTAGGCGGTTGTCTTCAGAAATTTTCATTTCCAGCCACCTAACCATTTTGGCGATTTTGCTTGGAGCTAATTCGTTAGCCATTTTTCATCATTTTCAGGGATTTTCAACTACTTTGCAAGGTGCTGGTAAGTCTGAAGTAATAAATTTTCAGACTTGTCCTCATAAATTAATTTTTTACCAGCCACACTTACATTCCTAAATATGATTGTTTTCATCATTAAAACTGATTTTTATTGAGTTTATGCACATTTTAGAAGATTACAACATGTTTTAAAAGTCTGATTTTCAGGTTGTCTTCAGAATTGTTGACCTCCATTGTTGACTGCGGAAGGTGTCTTCAGACATACATTGTGTGAAAACACAACCTTTCACACCTTTCCTTAGTCATCGTTAATCTGGTATACTCCTTTGCATTTTAGCTTGCATATTTTCTAAGCATAAGGAGTTATCAATGAATTTTATGAAAGGTTTCCATGCTTTAGTGTTGTCACGTTTTGAACTTAATTGTTAAAATTTACCAAGTGTATGGATTATTTTTCTGACTCCATGCTCTAATTAGCTAAATCTTTAGTAAGTCAGGAATTTTATTAAGAGCATTATTTATTTTCCTAAGTCTAACTTCGAGCTTCGTACAGGTGCAATGTCAAAGTCTGGATATAAGGAAAGGAAAGAACTATTGAAGATGCTAGAGACTGGATTTTATCCAGAATTTAAGATTTCATCCAGATGGAAGGAGATCATAGATACAAACATGCATTTCCTAGACTTAGACCAAATGCAACGTCGGATGTTCGGAGTCGGAGATCAAGTTCCTTCCCCAGCATATGCGAACATTATGAAGAGTGGCATTTTCCATGTCGTTGGGTTTCCACAGTCCATACAGTGCAGTGAGTTTATCCTGGAGTGTGCACGATGTTACGATCCGCTCACAAGAATGATCAAAGCAAAATTAAATACACTCAAGGATAATTATTAATGGTACAGCCTATTGATGATATTGATGACTACCTAGCTAGGAGTGCTAAGGAGAAAGAGCCCATGAGAGCGGAGATTTTGTCGCACATAGCTAGAGATGAGACAGGAATGCAGATTGCGCAGATTGTCGTTCCTATTGCAGGTGTGACAGCGGACATTGCTACTCCTATGGATTTCCAGATCACTTCAGCTGCCCTTGGTCGTACATCCAGAAAGCAAGAATTTCAAGAGGTTGGTGAAAACCTCAAGGCAATCGATGCAAGGTTAGATAGAGAGATTGCGGAGAAAGAAAGGCACAGAGAAGAGAATATCAGACTTAGAGAGTATATTGCAGGGACAAGGCGTGAAGATCCCACCCTTATTTCCCCTATTGCAGTTGACCATGGAATGCATTCACACTGTGAGGCAGTGAGAGGTACACTCTCGAAGGTGGAAAAGTGGATTGAGAGCGCAAGAAAGCAGGCAGATGATTTCCTTACTCAGTTTGTCCATGCATATGATAGGACAACAGGGCTCGTATTCAGAATCCAATATTTGGAGGGAGTTTGGGAAGAATTCCAGCCTATTCAAGACAAGACTATTCCACGCCTCCAGGCTTTGAAGAAGATTCCTAATTCCACCTTAGTCAACGAGAGCATTGTGCACAGTGGAGACAGATACAATTTCCATGGCTGGTATTGTTCATTAGCCGTGAAGAAATCAACTTATGAGAGCGCCCAGTCGAGTTGTATGGAGATGGAAGGATTGATTCAGGACATTCAGATGAAGATCCTTGCCTCGATTGACGAATTATTGGGTGTTGATGTTAGTGATGCTAGTGGTTTACACTTAGCCGAATTAAAAGACAAGATGAAATTTATGTATTTTTGCCAGTTGGACTCTTTGAAGAAGAGTCAAATAGACGACTTGGTCTCTTTGTTGATTCATGTTCATAGTTCGCAGAAGCTCATGCCAAAATGGGAGAACACTTTAAATGCTTGCTCGGATTCACAAGACGTGATTGATTTACAACAAGATACCTTGCCTAGCATTTCCATGGAGGAGTTAGATTCAACATTGACTAGATTCTTGGAGTATGCTAGGAGAGAGAGAGAGATGCATGGAGGAATCTTCTAGGAAGATTCCCTATTTGATGACTAGGTATCTTTTCATTGGGCCATATGTTGGTGGCATCATTTTTTATGTAATTCTAGGGTTTTGTTGGCATGATCTCGGTCGTTGATCTTAGATCAATCTAGGCCATCCATTTTGTAAGAGAATTTATATATGCCTCCTTGTCTCTCATTTGTAAGAGAGTTTTTGTAGAATTGTTGGTATATGCTGCAGCTATTTGAATCATAATCATTGATCAATTGTTCGTGATTTTGCTCTTCAAGTGTTGTATTTGCATTCATGGTTCTCAATTCCTCCAAGTTAAATTAGAATTTAGATTAGAATTTATTTTCATGTATGTTAGATTAAGTGGAAGATTTGTTGAATTCATTTGTGTGGAATCCTCAGTCCATACCACTAGCCTCTTGCCGTTGGTAAGTGCGCCTTGTGTGGTCAACTGGAATTTAAGTAAGCTTAACTTCAACTATTACGCGTCCTTTGACAAGTATCAACTTGGATGGTGTCAACGTTTGATGGTGATAGCCTGAAAATCTTTAAGTATAGCTTAGACAATCGCACTAAGCTTGTGTCAATACCTGATTGTGAGACCTTGCCTAGTTCGTTTCCACTAGATCCATTCATCATTTCCTACATTCCCAAGCTTAGAATAGACTTCCTAAACCCTATTTCTTTTGCCCTTATTTTAGTAAGAAGTAAATCCAGAGTCATATTGATAAATCTTAAGTTGTCAGCACACCTATTCCGCATCATTCATGATAATCCAAGCATTTGCGTAAGTCCCTAAGTGAAACACAGCAATTCACATCAACCATTGAGTTACCCACTCGTCAAGACCTGACATGTAGAAACCTTGGAATCATTTTAGTTGATCTCATTCTTAGCATCTGAGGTGATTTTGTTCAAGAGAGGGTAAATTACCTTGGTATTTTATTCTGAAATGTTATGTGCATAAAAAACACATCAACAGTACCCTTGACCGACTTCAAAAACTCTATATGGGGCAATTCTTGTTGACATAGGAGCTCAACACCATAATATTTAGTACTCAATGCAAAGGCAAAAAGATACAGCAAAGTGGTCATTTTGTTCCATCTATATTCTATGATTTTGTGTAGTTGTTTGAAGAAAGTTTCTTCAAGATCTTTCTCTTTTGTATTTATGAATGGCTTTCATCTTTTCAACCATTGAGTCAATGACATCATATATCTCACCCAACAAGGTTTATCTATGTCAATATAACAGGTCATGCTCAATATGAGCTCAATGAAAGTGAGGAGATATTCAAAACGATCCCACCAAATGTCATCTAGGATTGTTTGCTTAACCTTTGCTACCCTTGTAGTGCTAGATTGCCTCCATATGGACCAATTTGGGTCGATCACCATGTTACAAAGTGCCTCACAAACCTTCACAAGTTGTCTCAACACAATTGAATTGGAGGCAAAATGAATCTCAACAACCTATTTGAAAATCAAAATTTAAAAAAAATAAAATTAAAATTAAAATTAAAAATTTTACTAAAGTGAAACATATTTAAACTACCTTCAACAACTCCAATTTCGAGAATGTTCTAAATATGCCTTGTGACATATGATGGTTGGTAATGAATGTTTGGATCTCTTCAACCTCAACATTCACCTATTTGATCCAATCAATTTTGGTGCCAATTTTTTGTAACATAAGGTTGAGAGAGTGGACAACACAGGGTGTTAGAAAAATGCATGAATAACGCTCATCAACCAATAACCCAACCGCTCTACAATTTTTGGCATTGTTTGTTATAACTTGCACAACATTTCAAAGGCCCGCTTCTTGAATGGCTTGACAAGGAATGTTAGCAATAAATGCACTATTCTTCACCTCCCTTCCCAATCCACTGCTCTCAAAAACATTCTCTTTCAAGGACATTGTGATAACATTGATCAATGGTCGATTTTTTGCATCTTTCCATCCATTGGAAACAATGGACACACCTGTTTTGACCCACAAAACCCTTTGGGGATTCAATGAATCCTCTACAAACTTCACCTCTTTTGCAATAGGGTGCTATGCACCTTCTCAAAACATGAACCCTTGTGCCCTTTTGGAACCTCATTAATTGTTTTCACCATTTGTTGTCAATAAACAACATTGATTGATCAACAATCTCTCGAGACTCATTTTGAAATGCCATTTCCAACAATCCCTTTGATCTCTTATGTGTAAAGGCTACGAGTTGTTTTTTAGGTGTGGACAAAATGGGTGGGTCTCTATAGGTTGAAGACTAGAAGGCAATGGAGGGGGCTTCATTCCTCGAGATCCTTTATTTAACAAAGGATGATTTGACTTAAAACTTGCTGCTTGATCTACTTCATCTTTCTCATTAATATATGTCATTACTTGTGATTCTAGAATGGGTTCACCATCTCGCCTAGGAAAGCTTTTATGCCTAGTCCAAAGGTGTTGCACAAATGGTCTTTCACTCCACTGTATGAGCTTGAATATGTAACATCACACCCACTATGAATCCAAACATAACCCCACCACCTAGAAGTTGTACCATTTCAACATATTTCCAAAGGGGAGAGTTTTGAGTCTTTTTTGAAGGAAGGTTGACTCACAAAGTTAGAACCAAATGCTATTGTAATACCTATGACAACAAGTTCAATAAAGAACACATTCAAAGAATCGAAACAAATGAAAACAATATATATACAAGTTAATTCATTTAAAAAATTAAGCATGTGTTATATATTCCTAAAGGAATGAAAACAAAACAAAAGTTCATTTGTTAAAAAAATGTAGTAAAAAAGAACCTACCTCTTTTGTAGAAATCTTCCTCTACAATCTCCTTGGCAACAAATGAACTCTTGCAAATGCATAGGAATAGCAAACCAACAAATTTGGAATGTTCACCAATATATCTTCAACTCTATTTGTGCAATGGCAAGCAAGAAAAAAAGTTTAGGAAGGATGAATAGTATATTTGTTTTTCATTCACAATATGAGAAATGAGTTGTTTTGTCTTTAAGATGTCTTCAATACCACATTTAGGGTTTGGGGGGTGAATTTTTCTTTTCTATCCAAATTAAAGTTAAAAAAAGTTTTTAAAAGGGCAAAATTCATTGCCTAGGCAAGGTACCCACCAAATTCATTGTGGGTATCCCTGAGTTCATCCCAAACACACCCACAAGTGATTAGCAGGACACTAAGCAGCCCTCACAAGAGACTAGACCAGGACTCGAATTGGGGGGATTTACCTAGCAGACCGATAACATAGAGCTTAAGCCACTCATGGAGGGCAACCATCAATATGCTATTAGATGCATGGAGAAAAGATTTCCCTAATTTGGGAGGTAGTGATGCTAACAATATAAAAGTTTTTTCTCAATAGACAAAGGAAAATCTGTTTATTGACTTGCTTTGAATGTTACAAAATTACTTCGTACAAACAATTCCTCCCCTTTAGGAGCACTTCAACATTGCCAAAGTGGAGAAGGTAAAATAATTCATGTTGAAAAGGGTTGTGTTGATGTGTTTTTTAGGCACACGCGAACACATAATAAAATACCCAAAAGTATCTTATCATCTCTTGAACAAAGTTTCTCAAATGCTGAAGATTAGCTTATCACTTGAGGAGACTCCAAGGTTCATGAATATAGGGTCACTATGTGTGGATAAGCTTTGTTGGTTGATGTGATTATGCTGGAATCACAAGGGAACTTACGTTTGAATGCCTAAATGCTCGATTTGCTAGAACTTAAACCCTATTTACTTGCTTGGAGGAATTTAAAAAAAAGAGCAAAAGAAATAGGGTTTGAGAAGTCTATGCTAAGACCTAGAATGTAAGAAGATGGACAAATGACTATATGGAATCCTACTAGGCAAGGTCTCACCATCAACTTGAACAATTTGACACAAGCTCAGTGCCATCTTCTAAGGGTATTTCAAAGATGTTCAAATCATTATCATCAAACATTGCTCACCATTCAAATTAATGCATATACAAAGGATGAATAACAATTTGAGGTTACATTCATATCATTCAAGTTGACCACACAAGGCACACTTACAATCAATAAGAGGCTAGTGGTATGGATTAAGCGGATTCCTCATGAATACATTCAACAAATTCTTCCATTCAATCTAATTTATTTATCATCTAACTTGAAAATCCAACAAGAAACCATGCACATTGTAAAGAAACAACACACTTCACCATAACTTCAATGAAAATGGAGTTCATTTACAACTTAGGCAACAATTTCTGCCTTCTCCTCCTACTCTACTCTAATTGCTATTCTATTCTTTCTATTCTCCTCTCTGTTCACTCTATTCACTATTCTACTCCCTATTAACTATTAACTATTAGCTATTAACCTTTACAAATGAAGAGCTTGAGCCTTTTATAGTGCTCTCAGTACAATTCAATGGCTCGAATCAATTTGAGATCAATGGCCGAGATTTTACAATGAAAACCCTAATTAGGGTTTGTTACAATAAACTCTCCTTAGCCAATGAGAAAATTACATTTAGTGACTGTGAACGAATAGATATTGAGGGTAGGTACATCAGAGTTTGTGCATTCATGGATAGGTCTGATTCATTGAATCTAGAAGCGCTAAAGTGGAACCTTTCTGATTGGTGGAGTAATGACTAGGATGCCACCTCAATCTTGCACTTTGTAGACTTGATTTGATTCATCATCATGAAGGGATGTTGACAGATATCTCTTGATACTCAACATTATCCAATTTGCTCAGTGTAATGATGATGATGAGAAGTAAACTTTGATTAACTCTTCTAAAACTATTTGCTTCTTCAATCATGTTTGATGCAGGTCTTGTGATGACTTTGGTTGATTCTTCCTTGATATACTTGATGAAAGGTGGACCTAGTTGAATGTAGCTTTTCAATATTCTAACTTTGATTCTTGGATTCTCAGAGGGAATTCAAGATTGTAAAACATTCCTCCATCATGTAGGTTATCTTTTCTTTATGTACCACGACCTCGAGTTAGTTGAATGATCTTTCTTTACAGTCTGTGATATCCTCATGCTTCAATGATGTGGTGAGAGCCTTCAAAGATCTTGAGATCTTCCCTTGCTTGATTTCCTTGTGTTTGTTGATGAAGTCTTTCGTTTGAATCTGCATAGTGGTTTAGGTCTTGCAATCCTCCCCCTCTCATTTCTTCAAGGTTTTGCTTTGCATCATCTTCTTTGCATATCTGTAAAACAAAGCAAGCATAGCATCAAATACATAACATATGATCTTCACACACATCCTATTTTAAATTGATCTCTCACTCTGATTTTATGTAATTTTTTTACTAAATCTGATTAAAAGAGGGGTGATATTAGTCAGTGAACTTGCTGTAGTTGCAGGGAGTTTGCTGTATAGGAGATGAATTATTTGCTTATATGATGAATCTGGGCTACTTAGTGGTGAAATTCGCTCCCCTTGATGACTGGATCTGCACCTTCAATGCCTAAATTTGCTTTAATGCTGACTGATTTTGCTGCTTCATTGACAAAATTCACTCATATGCTGATGAAATTCACTGACTTGCTGCTGACCTACTCAAATTCGCATTTGTCCTGCCTCAATTTCCCTATGATGCTGATAAATTCGCTACCTTGTTGGAGAAATTCGCTGTCTTGCTGGTCAAATTCGCTCAGTCTGCTCTGAAATCCACACTTGGAGAGAAGAATGTGTTTGAATTGATGGTTGAAATGAATATTTTGACCCTCCCTTTATAGGCGCGTAGGGTAAAGGTTATGTATTTTGGGGTGCAAGACCGACTTGATTTAGCAAAAACAAAATAACAAATTACCTTTCTCATGCTGGCCGACTTCACCTTCTTGCCTTCAAATTCGAATTTTGAATTGATCTTAGCGCCAAAATGCTTGAATTTGAGGAATTCGTTCAAGATAGGGGGCAAGGTACATGGTTTGACAAATTTCGCTCTTGACCTTGGACAAGGTACATGACTTGGGTAAATTTTGCTCCATTTAGTGGCCAAGGTACATAACTTCAAGGAATTTCGCTTTAAACATGAGGCAATGTACATGCCTTCAAGGAATTTTGCTCTACACATGAGGCAATGTACATGTCTTCAAGGAATTTCGCTCCAAATTGTTGGGATCCAAGAACACTGAGAGGGGGGGGTGAATCAGTGTTCTACCGGTATGAACAGTTTTTATCCTTTTATACCATGCATATATAAACCGGTAAACAAATAAACGTCTAACAAGAAGCAAATAAACCATCCACATAAATGAACACCATAACACACAGAATTTATATGTGGAAAACCTCAATGAGGAAAAACCACGGTGGAATTTGTGACCCACAATATCAGTTCACTGGCCATATGAAAAGATATTACATATAATAGGGGCCTGCACTTGTAGGAAGGCACACTGCCTAGAGCATGCTGCTCATCACTAAAGAGCCTCACTGACTACAAGCTTTCTGCTAAAGTAAATTACTGAAAATGAACTCAAGAATGCATCTGCTATGCCAAATAGAGTTTTAGTTCTGTCTCTGCTCTGTACCGGTTCATAAACTCTGAACTGATACCGGTATCTCTTCTCCTCCAAGAATGCTTTCCAAGCCATCTACAGATCATTGCATGATATAACACTTGCATACAAAATGATCTTCATACATATATTTCGCATCATACAATTATGCTATATTCTCCTATATCCACACATATCATCTCTCACCTCATTACAAAAATAACCTAGCAGACTAACCTATATACCTATTACAGATGATATGCCTTATGTCGGCTTACAATATATTTACAAAGATATTCAATGTCGGCCTTGACAATATTTACAAAATGATTTATTATGTAAATCCTCCTTGATGTCGCTTCCAACGAAGTATTGATGTCGGTGTCGGTGCCGGTGTAGCCCTGAATGCTCCAAAGCCGATATCTGTCGGTATATGCTTCCAAGTGCCGGTTTATGACTTCCATCTGATCTTGTTGCCATCAATGACAACAAAATGAATCCAATGAGTGTCAATTGCCAACACAAACATGAGGCAATGTACATGCCAATTTCGCTTCAAATCAGGAGCAATGTGCATAGCTTGGAAAATTCGCTTCAATTCATGAGCAACGTACATAGCTTTAAGAGGGGTTCGCTCAAATTTGTTTGTAATGTACACGACCTTAGGGAAAACTCACTCCAAACTTAGAGCAGTGTACATGTATTTAGGGAAAATTCACTCCAAACTTAGAGCAATGTACATGTATTTAGGAAAAATTCGCTCCAAACTTATAGCAGTGTACAGTCCCTAGGAAAGTTCGCTCCAATGGGAGGGCATTCTACATGACCTCATGGAATTTCGCTCCAACATGCAAGTGAGGTACATGACTAAAATTCGCTCCAAATGTGTGGTAAGGGACGGGCTTTTACTAATTTTACTCAAATTAAGGAGCAGGATACATTGCCTTTGTGGAAGAATTTACTCCAAAAACGATGCAAGGGACAAATTCAAGACAAACTCGCTCTAATCTCTTTCTTCTACCTCATTGACTTTAGGCTTAAGTTTTCAAACCTTTCCACATGAAAGTACCATTAATTTGACCCTTAAGAGTGCCTAGGGTGGAAATTCGCTTGGATTCTTGGGCAAGGGACAAGGTCTTAGCAAATTCGCTCCAAACTTGGAGCAAGGTACAGGGTTTAAGGCAAATTTCGCTCCAATGAGAGAGCAAGGTACATGACCTTAGGTAGACTCTTTATTCACCCTTTTTCATTTGCCTTTGTTTCATTAGCTCATCCTTCATGTCTTTCATCCACTCCAATATGAAACATGCCAAATTGACCTTTAAAAGGGGGCCTTATGAGAAATTTTGCTCTGACTTTGGTGTAAGGGGCGGGCATCAAAGCAAGTTTGCTTCAGACTTAGAGCAAGGATAGGACGTAAGAGGACACTATGCATTCAACCAAGGTTTGCTTAGAAATATGATCAGATAACACGAGAAACCTAGACATGATTCAAGGGGTTCTCGATCTACTTTCATGCTCACAACCGACTATCTTCACTCCACTCTAAGGAGACCAACCTGACTTGATGAACTCCCTAGCTACTTTAGAAACTATATCCCTTCAATACAAAGATTAATAGCAAAGACACTAACAACTAAGCTAAGCTGACCAACCTAGAAAGCAAGTGGGGGTCCCCATTTGCAATGGGGCGATTGCCCTTGCCAAGAGTGTGGACGACTCTTACAATTTAGATTGCAATAGTCTATTCTAGTTCTCTTTGATTTCTCTATCAATATTGTTTTTGTAATGTAACTATTGTATGCTCTAGGCCTTCAATTGGGGCAATTTTATTTTGCATGCCTAATGATGAAGTCCTAGTAATCTGATAATGGTATGCATTTAGTTGTTGTTCTAGGCTTATCTTGGTGGGTTGCATGTTTTTAAGTCTTTCTGAACTCTGCTCCCTTCCTACTCTTCAAAAAGGTTTCTCACTATAATCTTTTTGAGTTTAATATATAATATAACAAGAGGGGACCATAATCCCACACTTGAATGATCAAAAAAATATTTATAACAAATACTTAGCACTAGAAATAATGTTCCCTGCACACTATTGCAAAGTTCAAATTGGAGGAAATCCAACCACAATATCTTCTACATTTATCTTTTTCCTTCCATACCTAGGAGAAACCACTCAGATCCCTAACCAAGAAGCTGAATTATGCTAGCCCAATCTCTCTCAGTTGCACGATCCAGGTCCAAGGCAAACAAAATAAAAACTAAAACTAAAACCAGGCTTTGAAACTAGTAAGTTGATTCCTTAGGAATATGAGGTAAAAGGTTTCTTCCTACAATGGAGTTTAAATTAAGGGCACTTCTTTAATTGCATCAAACTATGAATATTTTCAATATTTGGGTTCCTCTCACAAAATTATGCAAGTTAAATAAAAAAGCACTTTATTTCAAGTTAGTACGCAAAATTTATGGCTTTCTAGAGATTGGTGAACAAAAAATGTCAAAAGGCACAGTTTCACCAGTACCAGTGGCAGTTTTGAAAACATTTGGGCTGTTTCAAAAGTGTCAGGCAGTCTCAAAACCATAAGGCAGTTTTACAAGTGTTGGGCAATTTCAAAACTGCCTCCTTGTAAAAAGAGACAATTTTACGTATGCTTGGAAAAATATCCCATGACATTCCAGTTTTCATTGTCTCTTCAACTTCTTCAATCTTTTCAACTTCCTATTGCTTTGTAAGGCTAAAATAAGCCCATTGTTCATGCTTGAGCATTTTGAGAGCATGTAGAAGGGATTTTCAGTAGCAAATTGCAAGTTTTCTAAGTTCCTAGGTGACTGTTGCAAGTTCAGTAACAAGGCAATGGCTTGCGATATACTATTGGGGCTGTACGAGCTGAAACCACAGTTGTTTCATGTCTGTATATAAAACCCAAGTCTTAGACCATTGTAATTGCCATTTGGAGTAGTTCTAAGTGAGATTGTACTCATATTTGCTGGAATGTTCACCTACAAGTGGGTTTCTCCAAGGCATTGGTATTACTCTTTGTGGTGATATGGTTCTTTTCGTTTGCCTTCAATTCTTGTTACATTTTTTGCTTAATTAAAATGAATCAACCATGTTCTTTAAGTTAATCTGCTTACTGATGACTAGTGTATATTATATCCATTCTAATTTACAAATCATATAGAGCAAGAGATCTTAAAGTAATTAAAACAACATATTTTCAACTATAAACAAATCATTATTAACATTAAATTATTCTTAGAAACAGAAAAATATTCCAAGAAACATTTAACCTGTAAATTTATGAAAAAAAAAAAAAAAATTAAACTAGAAACCGATAAAAAAAGCTTAGACTAGAACAAACATATTCAATCAATAATGCAACATTGTTTGAAGTTCGTAAATCAAAATCAGCATACCTTCAGAAATTGAACAAACTCTACAACATACTCAGGCCTCCGCATGTCATAATTATAGAAATCATGCACAATCGGTGTCACAGCTGCAAGTAAGATTAGCTGCCAAGGCCAATTCATATTATTAAAAAAGCATCAAATTCAACACAAATGTATGCCAGCAAAGAGATGTTCCCTCAATCTTGGTTTTCATAAGTATCTCTGATAAATAAATTATAAACTATAATAAGCATGTGCCATCTAGAGATATTTACTAGCACTTCAATTTCAATGATAAATGGATGTTTGAAGAACCATTTAGTTTTCCATATATAAACATCTGGCATGGATATGTATTCTAAAAGGTCAACTAAAATCAAATCAATGACCAAAGCAAACAAGAGAATAAGAGTAAAACCCCAAAAGAAGCTCTAACTAGCTAATGACATTAACTTATCCAAAGTAAATATCTCGCATGCCAAATGATGTGTAACTATACACCACAATTTATTTGCTGATTTAAACTTAGTGCACAATTTGCATGTTTTGTCAATATCCATATCCTAAATAGTCTTGCATTCCTCCTGTAATTTACAAAAGCATAAATTGTTCTTGGATGGGTGGTTGCTACTAGCAATTGTAAATGGACCCAATGTTACACCCTCAGTAAAGGCTTACCAAATTGCTGCCAATATGACACTCTCTTTGTTCATACATGCAGCAATCTTATATCTAATATGTTAACTAGAATCTACCTCTTAAATATCTCTCTATCACCCTTGATGAACTCAACACTACTAGGGATACCTGAGATGTTCCCTGTCCCTCTCAAGACAGCCATAGGTCAGTTTGACCCTATGAAGCTGCTTGGAGATGAGAACCTTGGTCAGAAAACTGCTTTCCTCCTCCACATTTAGGGTTGGATAGTTTATAATGGCAAAATTGTATTATGGATGAGATCTCTGCCTTGAATACCATGCCCATGCAAGTGTTTATACAGATTGGTGGTAACCTCAATAAACTGCAACATCTGAGCATCTTCCTACCATTGCGTTACTATCCAAATTTTCATGATTACAACAACATATAAGCTGAATGCTTAACTTTGGGAAACATTTGACAATTGACATGCTCATTTTTTATACTAGGTGTCTGCTGCAAAAAGTATTTCTGGATAGGAAGACGGATTAACAAACATGCTAGGCAAAAACAAAGTCAACCAAGTAAATAAGATACAAACTAAACCAACCAATAAGTATGCCCCCAAGTTGCTGCCAAAGGTGAAGAGAATGCCTCCAATGCCCTCTAATGCAATAATTGTCATCAATGCTTGTTTCATCTGTTGATATACACAATAAAAAGAAATGGAGATTAGAAAAATAAAAGCACTCTCATAAATTTAATTGTAAACTCTATGAAACAAATTTGTTATAGCAGATAAACTTGTAAACAATGTCCCATTTAGAAAAATACTACTTATGGAGCACACAATCCATGAATTCGATTATTATAAAATAAAAGCAATGATAGGCAAAGCTTGAACTCCTTGCACTGGAGAGGCTACATCCTCTACTAACAATTATGTATAACATTGACATTGGCGATCGTAATTAAGTGCAAAGCAAATGAAGTTACTAGCAACAATTGGCAATTTCCATCTACATTATGTGTTCAGGAAATAGATAGTAGTCCACTTCTATACACAAAGATGTAAGAAATCAAAATTTATATTATGAAAATAAGAAAATTTTGATAAGTATCACTTACCTCAAAATCTGGCACGTCAACCCCAAGGATTGTTCTGACATGGTTTCTGAATACACCATATTTGGGTGTCAAAATATTCAAGGCAGCACCACCATCATAACCAAAATCATATACTCTGACATGAATCCATCAAAAAATTTAATACAATGGACTTCTGCAATGCCCCTAAAAACCTGTTTCTGTCCACTTTAAAAAAAGATATACAACTATCTAAATGTGAATTCTTGGGAGTGTAAATGTTGACGTTAAAATTAAAATACTAAAGATGCATTCCAAGGTTAAAATAATCCAAACCTAACCAAGAAACATCAAACATCAACTTTCTATGAAAACACAAATTGAAATGGTATGGGAACAACTGTACAAAAAAATCATTTATATAGACAACAAATTATACATTATTTCAATTTTGAACATACAATATTAGAAGACCAAAAATTGGCCTAAAAATACTCCAGAAATAGCCTTGAAACAGTCTCCCACAATTTCTTAGAAATGGTCATGGCATTTAAAAGATGTTTCTAGATATTCCCCAGTTTGTTATAAACAAAAATGTTCAAATCTTGTTCAAGAAAATCATCAAAGTATCCAATTCATCCTACCTTCAGATGGGATTTGAAAACATGAGATTAACAATGAACCTTCAACTGCTCCTGAGCAACTAGTGGAAGATGAACTCAGTGGCATCTCTAAAGGGGAGCAGACAAGGAAAGAATTTGAAGGATTTGTCATAATTAAAACTCATCATTTGCCTGCGCACTTATCATCAATAATTGGAAGCCATGGAGATATAATAAGGGCCCTCATAAAAGCTAAAATTGGAGTTGGACAACATCATTTTGAAGATTAATTAAAAGCTCCTATGGTTTTACTTCGGGAAAATGAAAACATGTAATGAAACACTCCACGCATTGCAATCTTGATCACTGATTTCAGAGCCATTCAAATATTCATGTAGAAAATAAATGTATGTTTGTGTCATAAGAAATAGGAATCATATGTTCATGAAGAAAATAAAATTTGTCTATGTCATGAAAAATAGGAATCAAGTCTCAAATTTCTTGGCCAAGAATGTCACTGTACTCTCCATGGAAACTATTTTTTTCAAGAAAAGGGGAAGACAAGTATGGTGAAACCTTTTCGAAACACCTTGATAATGAACAAAATAAGTTGGAAGACTAGAGGACCTTGCAAGTTGCTAGAATGAATGCCAATTAAAAAGATAAAAGAATTTTTTTGATGCAGTGTTAAACTGTTTTGTTTCGCCTTAACCAACTTCCAAATATTAGTCCTACCATACCTAATTTGTCTTATAACTTTTAAATTTCTAGTGTTCATGTTATGTGTAACGTCATAAATTGCACCCCGCACAATTCCACATCACATACCCATCTTCACTACAAGCCGATTGGGAACATTCGTTGCTTGTTTTGTCCTTTCATCCACATGAATCGCCCTGTCAACTTGGAACTTGTCTTTTATCAAGCACGTTGACCAATGGACTCTAGCACGCCGCGAAGACGTCCGCGCACCGTGTTGATGTGTGTTTTAGGCACATAACATTCAGAATAAAATACCAAAGCACTTTACCCTCTCTTAAACAAAATCACCTCAAATGCTAAGGGTAAGATCAACTAAAATGATTCCAAGGTTTATACATGTCAGGTCTTGATGAGTGGGTAACTCAATGGTCGATGTGAATTGTTGTTTTCACTTGGGGACTTACACAAATGTTCGAATTAACTTCATAGGTCATGTATAGGGAATGGGTGTGCCGATAACTTAGGATATGGCAAAGTAGCTCTAGACTTAAGACTTACTGAAAAAATGGGCAAAAGGAATAGGGTTCAGGAAATCTATTCTAAGCCTAGGAATGTAGGAAATGATGAACAAATTTAGTGGAATCGAACTAGGCAAGGTCTCACAAACAAGTTTTGACGTGAGCTTAGTGCAATCATCTAAGGTATACTTATTGATTTTTCAAATTATCACCATCGAACATTGAGACCATCCAAGTTGATGCATAACAATGGATATGTGATAATCGAAGTTAAGTTTGCATAAATTTTCAATTGACCACACAAGGCACACTTACCAACAGCAAGAGGCTAGTGGTATGGATTAAGGATTCCACACAAATATACTCAACAAATCTTCCACTCAATCTAACAAACATAAAAGCAAATTCTAATCTAACTTAGAGGAATTGAGAACCTTGAATGCAAAACAACACTTGAAAGACAAAATCACCATCAAGTCGAACAATTATTTATATTCAAATAGCTGCAGCATATACCAACAATTCTACAAAAACTCTCTATTACAAATGAGAGACAATGAGGTATATATAGAGTCTCATACAAAATGGATGACCAAGATTAAAACTAAATCAAGGGCCAAGATCATGCCAACAAAACCCTAGAATTGCCTTAATTAGGGTTTACATAAAAAATGGTGCCACCAACATATGGCCCAAGATACCTGGTCATCAAATACGGAATCTTCTAGAAGATTTTGTCTTGCATCTCTCTCTCTCCTAGCATACTCCAAGAATCTAACCAATACAGAATCTAACTCCTCCATGGAAATGTTGGGTAAGGTATCCTGCTATAAATCAATCACGTCCAATGGATCTGAGCAAGCATCCAAAGTGTTCTCTCAATCTGGCATGACCTTCCGCAAGCTATGAACATGAATCATCAAAGAGACCAAATCATCCATTTCACTCTTCTTGAAAGAGTCCCACTGACAAAAATACATAAATTTCATCTTGTCTCTTAATTCAGCTAAGTGTAAACCACTAGCATCACTGACATCAACCCCCAATAACTCCTCTATTGAGGCAAGGATCTTCAACTGAATATCATGAATTGGTCCTTCCACCTCTGCACAACTCAGTTGTGCGCTCTCATAAGCTGATTTCTTCATGGCCAATGAGCAATACCAGCCATGGAAATCGTATCTATCTCCATTGTGCACAACATTCTCCCTAACCAATGCGGACTTAGGAACCTTTTTCAAAGTCTTGAGGCGTGGAATAGTCTTCTCCTGAATAGGCCTAAATTCTTCCAAAACTCTTCCAAAATACTAGATTCTGAACATGAGCCATGTTGTCCTGTCAAATGCCTAGACAAACTAAGAAAATCATCCGCCTGTCTCTTTGTATTCTCAATCCATTTCTCCACCTCCAAGAGTGTATCTCTCGCTGCCTCATAATGTGAATGTAGTCCACGATCAATTGCAATAGGGGAAATAAGGGTGGGATTCTCGCGCCTTACCCCTGCAATGTACTCTCTAAGTCTGAGATTCTCGCGCCTTACCCCTGCAATGTACTCTCTAAGTCTGAGATTCTCTTCTTTGTACTTCTCCTTTTCTTCAATCTCTCTATCCAATCTCACACTGATTGCCCTAAGGTTGACACCAACCTCCTAAAATTCTTGTTCTCCTGTAGTTCGGCCAAGGGCAACTGAAGTAATCTGGAAATCCATAGCAGTAGCAATGTCTGTCGTCACACCTGCAATAGGAACAGCCACCTACGCAATCCGCATTCTTGTCTCATCTCTAGCTATGTGACAAAATCTCAGCTCTCTTAGGCTCTTTTTCCTTATTGCTCCTAGCTAAGTAGTCATCAATGTCATCAATAGGTTGTGCCTCTATCATTTTCTTACTTTTCTTCATACTCTTCATTAGCCAATCAGGAATAGCGGCCATCTCCATACCATCATCGAGATACATATCTCGATCAAGCTCTCTCAATGCCGAGATAACATCGTCATCATCATCATTATTATTCTCGGTCAAATCATATACATTCTTTCCCAAACTAACCTCCAAAAGGACAGTAGGGGATCCTGGCTGATCATCATCCTCATTAGGTGGAGCAGATGTTGTTGTGGCATGTAAATCCTGAATATTCTCTGGTAGTATCACTGTGTTGGAACATTGCTCAAACTCCCCATTCTGTTTTGGCATTTCAACTTCGTAATTGATGAGACATTGAGAGGTGGTGAAGGAATGATAGGCGAAGGAATAGTAGCCTTTTGTTTCTTCTTCTTGACCTCCTCAATCTTCTTCCCTCTAGCCTTGACTTCTCCTGGTGTGTTCTTCCTTCTCTTGGGAGCTTGACTCTCCTCATCCACATGAATTCTGACATCATTGATAATCCTCTGATCATCCTCCAAAGCAGATTCCTCCTGTTTCATCTTTCATAAGTGAAGGTGACACCCATATCAACTAACTTGTTCATCTAAATCTCCACCCATGCTCAAGAGAAACGCAAGACCTCTCTCATCAATACATTCAAAACTATTTCTTCTAATTCTGACCAATTAGGCAATAAGATCGCCTTTTCCATTTCATTTTTATATTGTGGATGCGTATGATCCCTATCATCTAATACTTAATCGAGAATGAGAAAAAGTCCACACTTCCTCATGAAATCCACTGACATCTAGGACCACATTCGTCTCTTCACTGCCTGCTCGTCCATCAGGTTGGCCCAATAATCTTCTATGTCTACCTTGTGGATGAAATTTTCTCCCCTGATCCTTCCAACTTTCTTATCTAGATCAAACCTCTCTTCTCTTATATGTTGCAAATCGATAGAATGCAACCTCCTCACTTGTTGTGCTAGTTGCTAAGGTGAACTAGCAAACCTCCAACGTTTTCCCAACCGAAATAGGAAATGTCATGCTCGTCTTGTGCTTCTCTTTCTGGATGGAATCAAACTCCAGAAGTTGTCTCACCACTTCCAACAAGATCACTCTGTCAGAAGGATACCTAGGAAGCCTGTACGGTTCGGATTGAAATCCATGAATCCTAAGAGTATGTGAAAGTGGGAAACTAAATATACCACGATCCACATTTCTCTATCAGCTCTGTTGCCTCCTTGGACAACCTCCTGTGGACTCCACCTTGCAACATCCGCGTGATGTACATTGTGAATACATCATTCACTCTCTTATAAACTTCAATTCTATACATGTTCAGTTGTGGATAGCATTCATAACTCCTGAATTATCCTTGTCCATTCCCGACTTCACCTCTGCATATCAATCCTTTGTATGTAACAAATAGTGCAAGCAGGTACACCAAATAGGAAGTCATGTTGAATGACTTGCACCACTCCACATTCCTCAGCTGAAAGTCCAAATTGTCACTTATGATTCTAGAACAATTTATTAATGTTCCTTTTAGACAATCCTGGATGAAATAGAACATCCATCCATCGTATATTGCACCCTGTGGCATCCCCATCACTCGATTAAGCAAGAATACTAAATCACTATATTCCTCTTTGAAGTCTGTGCACATGAGTGTCTTGGGTGCCTTGGAATGATGAGTCCTAGGCTCGATCATCCACTCCTTATTCACCACAGTCTTGCACGCATCCATCTATTAGAATATTTAATTATATTTTAGTCACCTATATTTAGTTCCTTGTTTAATGGTCATTTAGCTTTTTAGTTAATTAGCTTTTAAGCTTTATTTAGCATTTAGCTTTTTCTTTTTAGTTAATTAGCTTTTAAGCTTTATTTAGCATTTAGCTTTTTCTTTTTAGTTAATTAGCTTTTAAGCTTAATTTAGCTTTTAGCTCTTTAATCTTTTACTTTAGCATTATGTTCTAATTATAGAACATCGTCTTGTAACCTCTATATATACATGTGTATATCGTTCAATGTAATCATCCGATTATTGAATCATTCATTCAATTTATTTTTCATGGTATCAGAGCAAGGAAATTAAAAATTTCGAAATTTTTTGTTATTAAAATTTTTTGAAGTTTTTTATTGAAGAGATTTTTTTTTAAACTTTTTTTTTGTTTTGTTTTTTAAAAAGAGCAGATTTTTTTCTTTTCCTAGGCAGATTTTTTTTTGCAGGTTGAAAATTTTCTTAGGGTTTCTGCAATTTTTGACTAGGGTTTTGACCCTTCAGTTCAAGTCGAAATTTTATTTTGGTTGCAGATTCTTGGTGGGTTTTTTGCGACCTCAACTGGGTCATCGTCAGATTTTTTGGGTGCATCGTTTTCCATGCCTCAATTTTTGAGCCATCGGATCTGCATTCTGTTTTCAATTCTTGGTGGGTTTTTCGAGAGATTTTTTGAGTTGGTCTCAGATTTTTTTGGGTGCCCCATTTTCCGCACCTCGAATTTTGTGCCAACAAATTTGCCTTGGAATTTAAAAACAATTCACAATTTATGCTATTTCTATGGACATTGGGATTTTTGCTGTTTTTTTTAGCACCATTTATGCTGTTTTAAGTGTGCAAAAAAATTTAATTTTTGTGTTTCTTCCAAACCTCGAAATTTGTGCATTGGAATTCGTGCCAGAATTCTCCTATAGGGTTTCAGTTTTTTCAGCAGCTACTTCTATTCTGATTTTTTTTTTTATCAGATTCTTCTGTCTCTTGCTTTCACTCAGTTGACCTTGATCAACCTCAATTTCCATGATGGCATCATTAACCAACATCATGTTGGAACACAGTCAGAAGTTCAACGGCCGCAACTACAACACTTGGAAATAACGCATGCTTGCCATCTTTGAGTATCGTTGCCTTGATCAGCTTGTTTTGGGCAAGGAATCTCTTCCTACAACAGCAAGTGAAGATCAAGACAAACATGATGTGAAAAATCGAGAGGCTGTCATGCTTATCCGATTATTGAAATAGAACATGACCAAGTAGAGAAGACTGTGATCTGTATAAGTGCCCTCAAATGACACTGCTCGAATCAGAAGGCAAACAAAGGCAAACAATTGAAATCGAAGATACAGATGGTATGAGAAACCAAAGCCTGAAGAGTCGATCAATCGAACCACAGAAGCATTAGAACCAATAGGACAAACCTCCCCATAATGCTGAAAAAAGGGAGAGGGACAGGTGCATTGAAAAGAACAGCCAACAAGAACTGCACGAAGAAGAATCAGGAACATCGAAGGCGCGGAGAAAGTACATAGTGTCATGGAAGGAACACTCACTTGACACACAACATGAGGCGAATGTCGTGGAAGGAACACTCACTAGACAAAGGTAGATGGCAAACAAAAGGCAAACATCAACCCCCTCATGGCACTTTAAAAGTAGTGCATGTACAATAAGGCACAAGATGTGCAAGATCCCAAGTAAACAATGCATGCTGGCACTTTATCTTGGTGCGTTTGCATAAAAGAAGCTACAATGATAATAAGACTGGAAATAGAAAGAAGAACCAAAACCGAGACATCCTACTCAGAGAAGAGATCCCAGGACCTGCAACAACCAAGATACCAAAGTGCTGAAAAGCAAAAAACTGAATAAAATATTCCTGGAGTAGAATCTAGAAAGAAAACCCATATGGCCATTTGGTGAAAGATTGCCGGAAATTGATAGCATCCCAACAATCCAAACAGGGAGGGTCCAAGCAGAAAGACAATTCTGCCACGCATCCTAATCAGAAGGAATCTACCTTCTATGCATTCATGGCCCAAACCTCCTCTAGTGATGTTCAATCATCAGCCTGGTACATTGACTTAGGAGCCTCTCGACATTTCACACATCGTCGGGATTGGTTTACAGAGTACATGTCGTTCACTGATTCAGTGATCTTTGGTGGAGGCGAAGAGTATACTGTTGTCAGCAAGGGCAACGTTCAGATCTCATCTGGTGGGAGGGATTTAATATTCCTCAATGTATACTTTGTACCTAGTATGAAGCTCAATCTACTGTCAGTCAGTCAGTATGAAGCTTTTGTCAGTCAGTCAATCAGCAGCATTGTTGACAGGGAGACTCGCACTATAGTTGCAATTGGTATTGAGGATCATGGTCTTTATAGACTTGTTGATTCTACTGGTTCTTAGGAGCTCGCCATGGCAGCTAGGAGTACTTCCATCAGCACTCTTTGGCATCAGCGATATGGGCATCTCAATGTCCACTATCTCTCTCAGTTGGTTCGAGAGGATCTAGTCGTAGGACTACCTGAGATTCAAACTCAAAATCATGGAGTTTGCGGAGCGTGTCAAGCTGGAAAGCAACATAGGACTCCGTTTTCAGATGGAAACGCTTGGAGAGCATCCAAGGTCTTGCAACTCATTCATGCAGACATTTGTGGTCCCATGAACACTCCATCAGTCACTGGATGCGGGTATTTTCTATTATTTGTTGACGATTTCAGCAGACACATGTGGGTTTATTTTCTTAAGCAGAAATCAAAGGTGTTCACCATGTTTCAAACGTTTAAGGCCTTAGTGGAAAAAGAGTCTAGCTGTCAAATAGTCACTCTTTGGTCCGACAATGGATGGGAATTTTGTCCTACAGAGTTCACCAACTTTTGTGCATCACATGGCATTAAGCATCAGCTTACCACACCTTACACCCCACAGCAGAACGGTGTTGTTGAGCGCAAGAACCGTACAATCACTGAGATGGCTCGGTCTATGTTGGAGCATAGAAATGTTCCAAAACACTTTTGGGCGGAAGCGATCTTCACTGCAGTCTACCTTCTGAACCGGTCTCCCACAAAGGTCGTTAAGAAGATGACTCCAAAGGAAGCTTGGTCTGGCAGGAAGCCCAAAATCAATCATTTGAAAGTTTTTGGCTCTACAACTTATGTTTGGATTCCAGATGCCACGCGCACCAAACTGGATCCAAAGAGTCAGAAATTGATGTTCATCGGCTACAATGACAACCACAAGGCATATCGGTTGGTTGATATAGACACTAATCACCTCATATTCAGTCGAGATGTAGTATTTGATGAAGAAAAAGGGCCTTTTCAGCCTTCCTCTCCAGATTTGAGCACTGAGGATCATCCTCCAAAGGCTGTAAGTATGGGTGTTCGTCTTCCCTTAGCTCCACCTAATGGGAGGGATTTAGTCGACTCTGAAGTTGTGGGGTCTCCTAAGCATGACATTGCACCCCCTAACTTTCCTCAAGATCTTCTCGATCCACATCCAGAGGAGCTTGCTCCAGATATTACAGGCACTCTTCATCCCGCAGCAGATGTTGGTACTTCTACTCTCCGGCCTAAGTGGTGGGCCAAGACCATTCGTGATCTTCATGATGATGAGGTCATGGAGGGTAGATCAGTTAGAGGTAAGAGCAAGCAACACACAGTTAATTTTGCTCTTATGGCCAACATTCACAGTATTTATGAGCCTCAAACATATACAGAGGCTAAAGGTGTCCCTGAATGGGAAAAGGCTATGGCAGCGCAACAACATAGTCTTCTAAAAAACAACACTTGGGTATTGTCCGATGTTCCTCCAGGAAAGAAGCCCATTGGCTGCAAATGGGTGTTTAAAGTCAAGTATAAAGCTGATGGGAGCCTTGATAAGTACAAGGCTCGGTTGGTGGCAAAAGGGTTTTCACAGAAGGAGGACATCGACTATGAGGAGACATTTGCTCCCACGGCCAAGATGAGTACCGTTAGGCTTGTCCTCGCTCTCTCAGCTCAATTTGGATGGAAAGTCCATCAAATGAACATCAAGAGTGTCTTTCTCAATGGTGATTTGCAGGAAGAAGTCTACATGACGCAGCCTCTAGGTTTCAAGGTTGCCGGTAAGGAACACCGGGTATGTAGACTAGTCAAAGCACTCTATGGCCTCAAAGAGGCTCCTCGTGCATGGTACATCAAAATTGATAAGTACTTGATTGATCAAGGTTTTCAGAGGAGTCCTTCAAATCCCAATTTGTATGTCAAACATACTAGTGATGATATTCTATTTCTCATAGTCTATGTTGAAGATCTCATCATTACTGGCAATGCAGCACATTTGATCATGCAGGTCAAACAGAATTTGTGTCAGCATTTTAATATGACAGATTTGGGACTTCTCCATTATTGTCTCGGTGTAGAGGTTTGGCAAACTGATAGCCACATATTCATTTCTCAGTCAAAGTATGCCAAGAGCCTACTAGATAAGTTTCGAATGCAAGATTGTAAACTTGCATCTACACCTATGGAGATAGGGCTCAAATTATCAGCAAAATCAGATTCACGTGTAGTGGATGAGTCTTCATTCAGGCAACTAGTGGGCAGCCTCATCTATCTCACTACCACTAGACCTAACATCAGTTATGCTGTGAGCTATATTTCTCGCTTCATGTCAGCCCCAAAAGTTGAACAGTGGGTTGCAGCAAAGCGTGTGCTTAGATATGTGAAGGGCACTCCTAATTATGGCATTCTGTACAGCAGAAGCAAAGATCCTAGGCTGGTTGGTTTTACAAACTCAGATTGGGCAGGTTGTGTTGATGACAGAAAGTCAACTTCTAGGTATGTTTTCAGCTTGGGTACAGGTGCAGTCACGTGGATCAGCAAGAAGCAACAAGCAAAAGCTCTTTCCTCAATCGAAGCAGAGTATCGGCGAACTGTTAAGGCAGCATGTGAGGCAATTTGGCTACATAGGATGCTTGCAGACATGCAAATGTCTCAACCAGGACCTACTCCCTTGTTTTGTGATAATCAAGGGGTTCTAAAATTAGCCAAAAATCCAATCTTCCATGAGCGGACAAAGCATGTAGAGCTTCATTGTCATTTCATCCGCCAGCATGTTGAAGATGGATCAGTGATACTGCAGTACATTCCTACAGAAGATCAGACTGCAAATATCCTCACCAAATCCTTGAGCCCGGCAAAGTTTCTCAAATTTAGAAGGCAGCTTGGTGTGATAGATAGCATGACCATTAAGCTAGGGTATTAGAATATTTAATTATATTTTAGTCACCTATATTTAGTTCCTTGTTTAATGGTCATTTAGCTTTTTAGTTAATTAGCTTTTAAGCTTTATTTAGCATTTAGCTTTTTCTTTTTAGTTAATTAGTTTTTAAGCTTTATTTAACATTTAGCTTTTTCTTTTGAGTTAATTAGCTTTTAAGCTTAATTTAGCGTTTAGCTCTTTAATCTTTTACTTTAACGTTATGTTCTAATTATAGAACATCATCTTGTAACCTCTATATATACGTGTGTATATCATTCAATGTAATCATCCAATTATTGAATCATTCATTCAATTTATTTTTCACCATCTTCTTCTTATATCGGTCTTCATATTCATATTTAGTTACATCCTTCATGTCTGCTCCACGTGGAATTCCAAACACCTTAGCAATCATATCCTCAACAAGGTAGGCAATGATGGCACCCTTAGGAGTCTTGATCATTCGGGAGCGAGGATCATAACATCGTGCACATTCCAGGATAAGCTCACTAAACTGTATGGATTGCGTAAATCCAGTGGCCTGATAAATGCCACTCTTCATAATGTTCACATAGGCTAGGGAAGGGATCTGGCTTCCAATTTTGAACATACGCTGTCGCATCTGGTTCATGTTCAGGAAATGCATGTTCGTGTCCATAATCTCCTTCCATCTGGATGAAATCTTGGATTCTGGATAGAATCCAATCTCAAGTATCTTTTGTTGTTCTCTCCTTTCCTTGAGTCCGGACTTCGACATCGCACCTGTATGAAGCTTGAAGTTAGAACTTAGGAAAATAAATAATATTCTAGACAAATTCATGACTTCTTAATGATTTAGATTAATTTTGGGTATGGAAATCAGGAAAATAATCCACACTCCTGATAGATTTCAACAATTGAATACAAAAATGTGACAAGGTTGGGGTATAAAACCCTCATTAAGTTCATCAAAAATCAATAACTTTCAAACCAAAGTCTAAAAACGCCTCCTTATACTTAGAAATTATGTTCAAATTAGAATGCAAAGGAGTATACCGGATCAACAATGACTAAGGAAAAGGTGTGAAAGGTTGTGTTTTCACATAAAACCAAGTCCGAAGACACCTTCCGAAGTCAACAATGGCTGCCAGCAAATCTGAAGACAACCTGCAACTCCACAAATTAATCTCTAAAAACATGCTGCAACTACCCAAATATGCACAAACTTAATGAAAATCGATCTTAATGATGAAAGCAATCATATCCAAGAATGTAGGTATGGCTGGTAAAAGTTTAATTTTCTGAGGACAAGTCTGAAAATGGATTGCTTCAGACTAACCAGCACTTTGGAAAGTGATTAAAAATCCCTGAAAAATGATGAACAAATGACAAAGGAATGGACCCCAAGCAAAATCGCTGAAGTTGACAGGTGGCTGGAAATGAAAATCTCTGAAGACAGCAGCCAATAATGGAATTTGCAGACCTGCAACAGTTCTAAATAACTCTGAAAATGGACTGAAAATGACCTCCAATCAGCCTCTAGACAAAATCGCCTAAGGCACGAATGAATTGAAAATGAAATGTAGGTCTAAAAACGAATTTTTCAGCCAATATGAAGGCAGCAATGGAGGCAAAACTCAGGTCTGAAACACCAATCAGCAAGCTCCCAGCCAAGGCATCACCAATGGTGAAGGAAAATCGTCAAAGATTGGAGGTGAAAACCTCCCAAACACAAAATCGCCCTCTCCAAAATCGCCAACTTCACCAAAAAAAACGCCCAAGTCTGAAAAATTGTGACAAATAACATCAATGGCAGCCACCAAGAAAATCGCCTTGCTGGAAATGGAGTATAAAATGCCAATAAAATTAATCTTCAATCAAGTGTGTCACTTAGACACTTTGCCAAAAATCGCCAACTGGAGGAAAAATCGCCCTTGCATGAATACACTTGGAAAATATAATGATAAAATAATGCTGGGATCTCCTCCTTTAAACTTGCTTTCACCATTAACTTTCACCACACAAGCAATGTGGGATTAAAAAACTTGCTCTTATACTTGCCTGGCAAAATCGATTTGCTTCTAGAAGGTTAAAAACATTAAATGTTCACTGCAAATCATTAATTGTTTTTTATTTATTTTAAATAATCGTTGCTTTTCATCATAAACAATTAAATGAGGCTCATTTATTAAAATATTTCAAAATTTAAATTAAATGGTCAATTGGGGAAAATCGATTTAGGTAGGGATTAAAAAATCCCATTTAAAATCATTAAAAAAAAGTCAAAATATCCCCTTAAGGGAAAATCGATCCCAATAGGGATAAAAAATCCCATCGAAATTCATCAATGTGCACAAAATTGGGGTCCAAGGGAAAATTGATCTTAGTCTGGAATGAAAATTTCACTTAAAACTTCGTCATTCAACACAAAAATGCCCCTGGTGGAAAATCGACCCTAGTCTGGACATTCATCCAAACACGAAAATATCAAAATAACCCTTAGTGGAAAATCATCTTGGGTCTGGAAAGAATATCCACACAAAAAACCTCAAAATCTTGTCACAAAAGGCCTGGTGGAAAATCGATCCAAGTGTGGAAAATGAGGGTAGTCAGGACAAAATCCTAACACTTAGTCAAAATTATAGCATCCTGGGGAAAATCGACCATAGTATGGATTCTCAATGGAGGAAAAATGGGACAAGTCTAGATTTCAGGGGAAATCCATGTCCAGTCTAGATTTTGAGTGGGGGAAAATCTTGGGTATTCAAGAATATGAGGGGAAAAGCACCTCTAGTGTGGAATTTTGACCTTTAAACCCTTCGAATATGGATTTTCATTCAAAAAATGATGAATTTTCCACTCAAAATCACTAGGAAACTTCAAAACTCAATAAAACTCACATGGACTTAGGCAAATTTGCCAAAAAATTGAGCGAAAAATAAGGAAACCTATCGAGATAAAGCACGAAATCAATTGGATAACTTCCTAGGAGCAAGAAAACAACTCCAGAAGGACTTAAATACCTTAGCACTTTAAAATCACCGACGTGGACGTTCAAAAACATGTTAACACTCAAAAGGTCTACACTTAGACAAAATTAGGATCATTTAAAATCTCAACTTTACATGCTTGATCCTATAACTTCAAAAACAAACCTGAACGACACTAGGCATGATCAAAAACTCCGAGACTCGAGCACAAGAAACTCAAAATTGCCCACTAAGATGCCAAAACCCTAAACTAACCAACGCGAGAAGCAGGAAAAGAGAGAGTCCTCGTTAGCAATGGGGCAATGTGTGAAAAGGTCACAACACGCCGCACTTACTTCTCGCGAATCTGTCAATCCGCAGGTGGTCGTTTGAGCATTACACCTACACCCGAAAGAGTTTGTAATGCCTCTATCTACGGCCATCAATGTCAAGATTCACTTTGGAGGCTATATCTCATGAATTTTTGTAATTGGAAGGGATTCTTGATCATTTTTGAGAAGTAACTTGAGCTCTTGGGGTCCATTATCCTTATCATGCACAAATTTTCCAACATTTGTAGACCACCATTGTTGCAATTTCTTGGAGAGCTTGTGGTGTGGTCTCCACAAGCATTGGAGGGGAGTTCATTCTCTTTCTTAGTTCATTTGCATATCTATAATCTCTCATTTTCAACTTATCTATTGTCTTAATTGTCCATTTCTTATCTTTATCATTTTATCTCCTATCGTTGCTACTATTTGGGTTGTCTGTGGAGGTGGAAACACCGAAATGAGGGTCTGACTAAGGCAGGCCTCTAAACACAACCCCCAAAATTTTATTTTCTTATTTGTGTGCAGCTTCGTAATTGAGAGGGAAAATATCTATCTTGCAGGAGGCTTCAACCATGGACCGGTTGTAAGCTTCTACTATCTTTTCTCACTGTTTTAGTGTCACGCATTTTGTATTACTTAGCTTAGCTTATCATTTACATCATTTGTTTAGTAGTATAGTCACATTTGTCATTTCCGTACGATCTCTGTACTCTGTTCGAACAGGATGACAGCGCACCACGCTCATGTCCCAATTTTGCGTGCTCGCCCCCAAGACAAAGACTTAGCAAGGTCGTCTGAAAACTTTGTTTGTTGATTATTTATCTTATTTTGTACTTGGCATCCTCTGGCTCCCCTTTAGCTTCAATTTAAGTGAGGTAGAGCGAAGGTAGGTTTGTTCCTTGAGGTTCATCACCTTGAGGGTAACAAATTCCGTTCTTAAAATTATGTCCACATTCTAGAATTAGAAATTACTATTTATAGTAAGTCTAGTTATCTAAAAATAGTAAGTCAGAACCTACAGATAAACCGGGAAAGTCAAATTGTCAAGATGAATTAGTCAAATTAAAACTAATGGCAAATTAATAGATATTATTTGAAACATTTCTAATTCCAAAAGTTGGCATGGGTTTTGGAAATAGCAACTTTGGCATGTGAGTTAGAAATAAAAGTTGTTAAATAAAGAGAGACGAATGGCAATTTTAGAATAGAATGTTGGAATGGATGTTCCTAGTATGAATTTCAAACATCTTTCCCTCCTGAGGTAGGATTTGGGCGCCCAAGAATGAATTTGAAAAGGTTTTCATTTAATTGGTTCGAGTTTGCAACATTGATTTGTTCTATCTCATTATTCTAAACAAGCATATGTTGTTTTTCTTCAGAGGCTGATAAACCTGTTGTGACGTTTACACACACACCCCATTGCAAATGGGGACCCCTCTTTTTGCTTTGTTAGTTTAGTGTTTTGGTTTGTTTAGTTTAGCTTGGCAATCATTTTTAAAGTCTCCAGCTTGGAAGCGAGTAAGGTTTTGGTTTTTGTCAAGACCTGGGGTTTTGAGGTTGAAATTCTGAAATAATGTCGTGTAAGTTGTACTACAAGGGTGTGAATCATGAAATTTTTTGACATGGTGAAACAACAATGTAAAGTGCAAAATTGAAAGTTGAAGAGCAAAATCATGGAATGGTAAAATTGCTAAGAAATTGCTAAGAAAACCATTACAGAAGAAAAAGCAAATAAATTTGTGCAAGAAAATTACAAGTCTAGGGTTCGAAATTGCACTTTCATTACAAGGAAAATGTTGAAATCATTGCCCTAAAATGTTATATTGCTTGTAATTTTTGTTGTTTTCACTTGAAATTGTTCGAGGACTCTTGCAAATTGCTGATTAAAATGTTATATTCATTACATTTTTCAAAATTGATGCGTTTTCATTACATAACGATGAATTTTGCATGTGCACTACAAAAATTGTAAGATCAACTTTGCACTTTTATTGCAAAATGCAACATAGACCTCCAATTGTGCTTCACATTGCGACATTGGGGGCGATTTGCACCCAGCAATGCAAAGTTAAGGTTTGAATTTTGATTGAAAATGCATAACCAAGGAGAATCAGTGCTCTACAATGCATACATTGCCCTTACATGCACCCAGCAATGTGGAAGACTGTTGATGTGTATTTTGTACACAACCAAACACAGAATAAAATACCTAAAGGTACCTTATCCTCTCTTGATTAAAGTCTCTGAATGCTGAAGATGTCGCGAAAAGGATCAATCGGAATGACTTCAAGGTTCTTTATTGTAGGATCTCTACGTGTGGATAAGCACCAGTGGTCGTTGTATATGTTGTTTCTTCAAGGTGCCTTACGTACTTTCAGAGAAAGCTTGTCCACGTTACTTTCTTTCTAAATGCAGGAACAGGATTCTCCTAACACTAACGGATTTTCAAAAAATGTCAAAAGATAAGGGTTTCTAAAAAGGAATACTTGAACTAATCCTAAGAATGACTCAATGAAGACTGGACTTGATAAGATTCTACCAATTTCAGTATCGCCAGGAAATTACAACTCTACTGGAATTGATGCGATCTTCTAAGGGGATTCAATAACTCTCAAATCATCAAGGCTATAGATATTATCATAGAAATACATACCAATACTTCCAAGAATGATTGAATTCTTAATCAATCTCAAGGTTTCCAGTTGACCACACAAGGCGTCCTTACAATCAGTAAGAAGCTAGCGGTTTGGAATATGAATCTTATCAAAGATCAAGCACGACACTTCATCCTTCAAACTTAGAACTTAAATGCTATTTCAACTAAGAGTGATTCAAGAAGATAAACAATCATGAAGATAGCCACAAGTATTGCAATAAAACACCATAACTTCAATATTTTATTGATCTCATAACCAAATGGACAACAATTGTTCAAAATTCTTTTTTCACTACTCAATCTTGCTGCAACAATAACTTTCTAACTTTCTTCTCTCTAAGCTCTCTCTCTTTTTTCTAACTTCTCTCTAACTCTTCTAACCCTTTAAAATGAAATGAGTGAGGGTATATATAGCATCCTCAAATACAATGAATGGCCCAGATCAAAAAAAGATCAATGGCTGAGATTTTGACACCTAAACCCTAATTAGGGTTTGTTACAAAAAAGTCCCCATTTAGATAAACATCATTAATCCATAGCCAATAAAGAATTGGCACAAATATCGAGGAGACATAGGCCAATAGGAATTAAGCTGCCACATCATCCTATAACAACTTTTCATCTAGAATTTTGTTCCCTTTCCTATGCTCTTTCTTGGCATATTCAATGAATCTGGACACAATTCCCTCAATCTCAGCAATGGGAATCTCAGGAAGATTCTTCATTCGTTCTTCCAAGTGAAGGACTTCATCAAAAGCAATGAGAAGAGTTGTCTCCCATCCAGGTTCAAGTTCTTTGGTCTTCTCAATCAAGAACATAGTAGTGTACATTTGATCTCGTTGCTTATCTGTGATGATGTTCTCCTCTTTGCAAAAGATGACCTTGATTCTATCCTCCAACTCTTGGATGTCCACATCTATCTCGATCTCGATCCACCTGTCAAGAATGGTACACAACACCTCAAACACCTTATCTTGAATTGGATGAATGATACCTTCAACTCGACTGCATCTGGTGTTGATGTCTTCAAAAACGACCTCTTTCATCTGGAGCAGAGCTAACCACTGTAGGAGGTTATGGGTTCCTCCATCCATTATCTTTTCTTGTGCCAGAATCCGTCTTGGTGTTTCTCTTATCACTTGTAAGACTAGAATGATAACATCTCTAGTGTGAGTGAATGCAGCTACAGTTATCATTAGATTATGGATAATCTCAAGGACCTGGATAGCTCGATGAACTGTCTTCATCATTCTTGTTGCAAATTCAACGGTTACTGTGTGGGATTTATCAATCCAAGAACTCATAATTTGAACCAAGCTCTTCACCCTTTTTGCCTCACCTATTGATTCAAGAGGGAGTGCTTGTAAAGGAGATACTGCTGGATCCTGACGTCTCAAGGGCTGATTAAGATGACTAAAATAGTTCCTCCAAGCACTGACCTCCCTCTCAAGCTTCTTATTCTTTTCTATTTCTTCTTTAAGTTTGCCTTTAAGTGCTTCAAATGAATCAGTTGCTTCTTCCATCGCTTGCTCGGAGGTAAGTGGACCAAGCTCAAATATTTCTAAGTCATACTCTTCTGCAAGAATCTCATCCTCATATTTGTCCACCACTGGTGTAGCTACCTGCACTTTCCTGGATCCTGTCTCATCTCTAATTACCTTAGACATCTTTGTGGCCTTCTTCTTCTCCATTACCTCATGAGAATTTCCTATAAGGCTTTCCAAGTCAAACACGTCTTCTTCCTCTTCAACCACAACTACCCTCGTCAGTCTCTCTTTCAGCCAATCAGGAATGGCAGATCTTGTCTCCCTCACTTGTATTTCTTTAAGTAGTGGTCTATCTTCCTGAAAAGGAGATGTTGCTTCATCATCATTCTTTTCTTCATGTTGCTCATTAGCACCAACTTGGGGAGATTGACTTGAAGAATGCTGAGGTGTCTGTCCTTTCTCTTGTTTATCATTCTATACCATGGATTTCATAGACTCGTCAACTTCATATACTATCTGCCTCTGATCTTCCCCTTGACTCGCCTCTTTTTCATGCCTAGAAGATGTGCTTGGTGGGTGATCAGGATTTGTTTTCTGCTTCTTCTTGGAAGGTTCTCTCTTCTCAGGTCCTTCTTTCCTCTTTGAGCCTTTGGAATTAGAAGTATTCTCACTCACACTTGCTTCTCCTTCTTCTGGTCTTGCCTCCAAAGTGAATGTCATTGATACATTCTGCTCCTTCAACTTTTGATGTTGTACATCCACCCATCTGTGAGTGCAGGATAAAACGGGAGCCATCAAAGCTCTCAAGTCTAAAACCTCGGGCTCATTCCAATCTATCTTCACTTCTTTGTCTTCTTTCTCATAGGACGACTGGAGGTACCTACCATTATCCTGGGCTTGATCGGCTACTCTATAAACTTTGCATTTCCTGATGAGATCTAAGGGTAGCCTAGAATGCATCTTTCTTTTGACCTCTAAATCACCTGAGAGATTCATCCAAAAGTCCTCCACTTGAAACTCATGCTTGTACTTCCTACCGACTGTCTCCTCCATATAACCATGAGGATCAAAATTCTCTCGCAAGGCAAAGGATGTGAATGAGTATAAAGATAATTCCTTCTCTGCATCTTCCGCGGCTTGAGTATTAGGACACACCTCTACTGAGTTCCCTAATATGATGGGTACAGGAATCCCATTTCCACGCTTGTGTCTGGATGCCTTCGCATAAGCTGCCAACTGTCTAGTCACCTCAAGTAGTACTATCCTGTCTATTGGAAATCTTGGCAACATGTAAGGAGGTGAAGGACACCCATGAACTCTGATGTATGTGAACTTTTGAAACTGGATGAACCATGCGCCATACTTCTTCACAAGCTCTTGTGCATCCAGAGACAGTCGATTGTGAATTCCTCCTTGCAATATCTTGGTAATGTTCATCGTGAAGGTGTCATTGACTAACTTGTAGTCACTTCTAGGTGGATGATGCAGATGAACATAAGAATCACAAACTCTTATTTCTCTGGGTCCTCTTCCAATCACTCCTCTGTGAGGTAGCCTTGCATACTCGAAACTCCTGATCAAGGCATATATAACATATGAGCTCGTGGAATGATTTGGTGGGTCTTAGCCTTCTCAACTATACGTCCAAACAATTGCTTATGACTCTGGCCCAATGGAGCATTCCTTTTCCTTGGACTATCACTTGTATGAAGAAGAACATCCACTTGTCGAAGAAGAAGGCCTGAGAAGCACCTGTAACTCGATTGAGCAAAGTTATCAAGTCTCTGTATTACTCCTGGAAGTCAATCCTATGTGGTGTATTGGGAATCTTGTTCAGGCGAGGCCGACTTTTGAGCAACCAATTCTTATTGATGAAGTTCAAACAAGACTCAGGATCATCTTCGTAGATCGACCTTGCTCCTTCCAAGCTCTTGTAGATCATATCTTTATGGTCCAGAAGACGAAGAGCTTCGCTTATAGCTTCCTCTAAAAGGTAGGCTAAGATGTTCCCGTCTTTGGTCATGATCGTCCTTGACTGTGAGTCATTGTGTCGGGCACACTCGATCATCAGCTCATGACACTTGACTGCGGGAGGGAAACCTGCAGCCTTGATGATGCCACTCTCAATTATCCTTCTTGCAACAGGGGATGGCTTGCCAATGTAGGGGACCTCTCGAAACTTCTTCACATTGAAGTTTCCTAAGTTGGTGTCTCCGACATTACTCCACTTGGACACGATCCTGGTCTCCAATTCGTCGCTCCTCTGATCTTCCTTGATGAGAGCCTATCGGCTAGTTGATCCTCCGACTTTGGGGGTCGTCATTTGATGCCTACACAAAAATTTAAAATTAGTCTTTAAGCATCATACCTTAAAGCATAGAATTTAAGACCTTTCAAAGGGAATGATTCCAAAAACATTAATTTGAAAATGACATGATAAATCCAAAAATTCTAAATTTTCAAATTAATTATGAATGGAAATTAGATTTTTTTTTTTTTCAAAACTTAGACTTTAAAAGATTGCTATGGAAATCAAAACAAGTCTTGAATAAGAACTTCAAAAAGGATTCTTCATACCTTCTCCTTTGAAAGCCTAACTATGAACCTTGAAAAATGAAGAAAGAAGATCAGACTTTGCTGGATAAGGATTGAATTGTGGTCTTCCTTTGGATGAATTACGCCTCAATTAGCCTTCAAAAAGCTTCGCCTTCCACTAGCTTCTCAAAATCTGAAAATTCACCTTCAAACACCTTTCAAAATCTGGAAATTATCCTCCAACTTGCTCAATTTCGAACCTCCAAATATGCTCTTCAAGTTCGCATGAGAGATAATGAAAGAATGATTTGAATATGCTACAATACACCTCCCTTATATAGGGCGCTCACCTTGATTTCCCTCAAGGCCGACTTGGCAAATGGGGAATAAAATAAAATAAAACTCCTCTCAAAAGATGGCCGACTTGTTTGTAAAGGCGCAATAATGATTTTTGAGCGCTCTAGCATAATTTTTTAATTTTTTAAATTAATTCCAAAGCTCAAAGGTTGATTTTTTCAATTATTTCAAGGCCTAGAAATTAATTAATTAAATTGCAAATGCCTTAATTCATGTGAACTTGATTTAGACTCCCCAAATGTCTTGAATTTGGCTAATTTAGTGAAAATTGAGGAACATCAAGGTTTGATCAAGGCTTAATGAAGGCTCTTTGCTTCTTAGGCACTGAAATATCCAAAGTGATGAGGGCCTAAATTATTTCAAGACTTGTTTGAATTCTCATCTAGGCTAGTTTGCTTCATGAATCAAAATCTTCACAACCTGGGTTTGCCATCACAATTTTGCATTTTGCCTTCAACTTAGCCTAAACAAGCTGAATAATAGGTGTTTTCAAGAATTTTGCCCTAGACCCTTTGGAAGGGTCAAGAGCGATTTTTCAAATTAGGTCCTGAATACCTTGTTTTCGACTCCAAAATCTCTCGAAAGGCGAGCTTATGTTTGTTTTGACCTAATCAAAGTCTTGCATTTCAAACTTTTATCATTTCACATGAGGAAATTAGGTAAAAATGTAAATTTCTCCCTGGAACCTTTGGAAGGGTCAGGAGCGATTTTTGCTTATTAGGTCAAAATTCACCTTAATTTGATCGTTGACCTCCTCCAAGGCAATCTCCAAGGTTCATTTATCTCCATTACTGGGTTAACTCATCAAAACTTTGAAGAAAATATTGCATTTTTGGGAATTTCGCCCTAGACCCTTTGGAAGGGTCAGGAGCAAAATTCTCTCCTGAGCTCAAAATTCTCATTTTTGAAGGTTCAAAACCTCTTCAAGGCATTCCAAATAGGTTCTTTCATTGTAGTCCAGGCTTAGTCTCACTCAAATTCGGGAGAAAAAGGTGATTTTAGGGTTTTTCGCCTTGGACCCTTTGGAAGGGTCAGGAGCGATTTTTCTTGTTTACGTTTACTCCTCCATCGTTTTGTCTTGAATCCACCCCTCAAGGCTAGGCAATGGTCTTCTTCATTCACTCCATCCAAGCTTGGTTTGTTCCTACAAGGCAAAATAGGGGATTTTGAGATTTTCGCTCTGGACCCTTTGGAAGGGTCAGGAACGAAAATCCTTCTCTGACCTAGAATCATCATTTTTTGGAACAAACATCCACTCAAAGGTGGTCTCAAGGGCAATTTCCAGCTTGGTTTAGCCTTGTCTTAGCACAAACTTGAAAGGAATGCACTGGTTTTGGATTTTTCGCTCTGGACCCTTTGGAAGGGTCAGGAGCGATTTTTAGGTTTTAGGGCAATTCCTTCATCCTTTCATCTTCAAATCATTTCCAAGGCATGGAACATCACGCCTCACTCCCATCCAAGTCATGAATAGAAAAATCTCGTCTTAAATTTGCAAGAAAAAGGGAGAATTTGGGAATTTCGCTCTAGACCCTTTGGAAGGGTCAGGAGCGATTTTCCCTCTTGGCTTCAAAATTTTCATTCTTAGCAATCCAATTCCACTTCAAGGCAATTAAAAAGTCCTCTCAAACCCATGTCTAAGCTTGGTCTAGTCCAATCTTTGGAAGAAAAGATAGGTTTTAGGATTTTCGCCCTGGACCCTTTGGAAGGGTCAGGAGCGAAAATCATGTTCGAGGCTTAATTGCTTCCTCTTGACCATCTCAATCATCTTCAAAAGGCAAAACACACTTCTTCACACCCATTCAAGGCATAAAATCTAAAAAGTTGCCTTGACCTTGCAAGAAAATAGGTGTTTTTTAGGAATTTCGCTCTGAACCCTCTGGAAGGGTCAGGAGCGAAAATTACAATCTTGACCAAAAATCTCCATTTCTTCACCTTAAAACTTCTTTGCCAAGTGGGATTTCATGTTTTATTATGCTAGGATTAAGGTTTCATATCCAAGAAAAGCTAAAAATGTGTTTATAAGGAATTTCACTTTGGACCCTTTGGAAGGGTCAGGAGCGAAATTGCCTTTCCTGGCCAGAATCCTTCATTTTCTTCACTTCTAACATGCCCAAGGTTTTCAACATGCTCATTCTTCCTTTTATCATACCTTCAACACTTCAATCCGACCAAACTGAGCAAGAAATGTCTCCTATAGAGATTTTCGCCCTGGACCCTCTGGAAGGGTCAGGAGCGATTTTTAGGTTTTAGGCCTATTCCATCATCCTTTCAAGTAGAATTCACCTCTCAAAGGAAGAAAACACTATTCCTCTCTCATCCATGCCATAAAAACCAAAACTTGACTTGACTATGCAAGAAAATAGGTGATTGAGGAATTTTCGCCCTAGACCCTTTGGAAGGGTCAGGAGCGAAAATTCTCCTTTTGGGCAAAATCCTTCATTTTTTAATTTTGAAACTTCTTCAGGAGGCAAAAACAAGCTATTCTTCTTCCATTCATGTCAAAAACTTGACCTTCTTCATTGCAAAATAAGAGCCTTTTGGGAATTTCGCCCTGGACCCTTTGGAAGGGTCAGGAGCGAAATTTCCCCCCTTGTCCAAAAATCTTTCATTTTGCAAGCTTCCAAATCTTCAAAGGTACCAAATGATGTCCAATCTTCACTCCAAGAGACCCTGCACATGAGAACTTAACCAAAGTTAGGAAAAAATAAGCTCTAACAAGATTTTCGCTCTGGACCCTCTGGAAGGGTCAGGAGCGAAATCTCCATTCCAGGCCAAATTGCTTAGTCTTCAAGTTTCAAACCACCTCACAAAGCAAAGTTAGATCATTTTCTAGGCTAGGAACAGGATTGCAAGTCTATCCAAGGCAAAAAATAGTGTTTAGGATAAAATTCGCTCTGGACCCTTTGGAAGGGTCAGGAGCGAAATTCCTCTTTCAGGCATCATCTTGCTCTTCAAAAATCAATCAAATCCCTCTCCAAGCAAGAACACATCAATTCACCTCCAGACATGCCCTAGAAAGCATCATAAAGTCAAAAACGAGAAGAAAAGGAGGTCTACAAGGATTTTTGCCCTGGACCTTCTGGAAGGGTCAAGAGCGATTTTGACATTTCCAAGTTAGATGTTACCTTGATTCGCTTCATCCTCCATCAAACTTAATCAAACCAACTCCTTTTCTTCACTGGCTCTGCTCAACTGACTTAGACAGGGAAACAAACAGGACCCTGACAAGAAAAACTCTCTTTCAATCCAGACCTGACCTGAGACCTATTCTCCCTGTTCCTTGATCTAACCAACTTGACTCTCTTGAAAAACATGCTTCATTCTAGCAATCTTGAGGCTTTAGGCAGACGACTAACAACCTCCCTAAACAAGACTAGACTTAGCTTGAAAGAAACCCTAAAACGAGCTTCCAAGGTTTAGCCCTAATCTAGCCAGCCCAGGTAGACCACTCACTCACTCAAAACCCTAAAAGCAGAGAGAAAAACAAGCAAAGAGAAAGCAAAACCTAAGGCAAAAGAGGAGGTCCCCATTCTAATGAGGCGATGTGTGAAATGGTCAAAACAAAGACCCTTGAAAAATGCAGATCAGACCCTAATTTCTGCTCAGAATTGTGGAAGACCTCTTAAAACCCACTCAACAATGTTGCAATGCATGTAATTTGCGCCCAGTGTTGTTAGACTCTAGGTAAAGGGTTGCAAAGGGGGAAGAGCGAATTTCACACCAAGATAAAATGAGGTTTTCATTTCCTCATCATTTAGTCCAAATCTGAATAAAGATAATCTCAAGGAAGAGCAGAATATCAGATTTGAAGCAGATCGCAAGGAGGGGCATGAAAATCAAAAAACAGAATTCTATTCTTTCTATCAGCAATTTCCATTTCAAATTAACAGTACAAAGTGCTGAAGACAAAGAGGAGTAAATGTGAAAATTATCTTCATAACTAGAATTAAATTCATTCCTCCATCCACTATTCACAAACCAGCAATTGATAATAATCAGACCAGATTGTGGGTAAGCAATAAGGAAGGGAGTGCAAATTCCAAAGAGAAGTATATGCATCCGAAATTTCATCCAAGGGAGTGCGAAGATCAAGAGGACAAGTGTGAATTTCCTGAGCCAAACAACAAGGTGCAAAGTTTATCAAAGTGAAAAAAGAAGAGTGAATTTGTCAAGAGAGGGAAATGAATCAATGTCAAGTCAAAATTCCTTGGTAGTCATGGATTTCTGCTGGGAAAATCCATGACCAAGTCCTAATCCTGCCCTAGTGTGCAAAAGAAAGTGCAAGATTCACATTTTTCAATGTTTATTTTAATTCACTTGCATTTTATTTGAAGATCAACATATGTTTATATTTACAAAATTAGTGATTTGTGGTGTTTGAACTTTTCAAGAATCAAGGCTAGGAACCTCAATGATGCATAATGCGAAGGATGAACATTCAAGAAGACATTAAGGATTAAAATCAAGCACTTCACAATGTGAAAAGGATCAACGAAGAGGATTACTCTACAATGTGAAAGACTTTACAACATTGACATGGAAGTAATCAAGTTCAAGGAAGATTAATGAAAAGAATATCAACATCGCAACATGAAGACTCAACAACAACAAGAGGATCAAGGATCTCAAGGATCAACATGGCAATGTGAAGACAACATTACTACAAGGAAGATTTCACAACAACGTTTGGAAATAAAAGATCAAGGTTAAGGACATGTTCCCCATTCTAGAAGACATCAAGAATGCACAAGATCAAAGTGAAGATGAGGATTAGCTCAAACATGAGGAGGATTTCACAATGATGGCGAACAAATGTAGAAGAAGTTCAAAAACTACATCAAGGAATCTGTTGTCATTTTATGACACCCTTGGTCCATCAGTGAGAACCGATCAGAGATATGTTCTATGGACCAACGCTGCCTCAGTTGATCAAAGAGAAAACAATGGAATCATGAAGTATGAAGTGTTGTCTTGCCAAAACTCCGAAACCCCTAGGTTCCCAAGTTCCTAACTCTTTTCTTCCTCAACCCCGGAACCCCCAGGTGCCAAGTTCCTAAGTCTTCTCTTCCTCAACCCCGGAACTCCAGAACCCCCAAGTTCTCAAGTTCCTAGGTCTTATCTTCCTCAACCCCGGAACTCCGAAACCCCCAGGTTCCCAAGTTCCCAAGTTCCTCTTCCCCGAAACTCCAGAACCCCCAGGTTCCCAAGTTCCCAAGTTCCTCTTCCCCGAAACTCCGGAACCCCCAGGTTCCCAAGTTCCTCTTCCCCAAAACTTCGGAACTCCCAAATTCCTCTTCCCCAGAACTCCGGAACCCCCAAGTTCCCAAATTCCCAAGTCTTCTCTTCCCCAACCCCGGAACCCCCAAGTTCCCAAGTTCCTAAGTCTTCTCTTCCTCTTCCCCGGAACTCTGGAACCCCCAGGTTCCCAAGTTCCTAAGTCCTTGACCCCGAAACTCCGGGATCCCGAAATCCCAAGCCTACGTCTTCCCAACTTCGGTGACTAGTGTTTCCGAAGTCTTCCCAACTTTGGTGACTTCTGAGCCCGTAGTCTTCCAACTTCCTTCCGGCTTGCAACACTTCCAGATGGCATGATCAACACTCAAGGCTCTTAATGCTCCAACAACTCTTGCGACTTGTACACGTTCTTTCGTGGAGCTGCAGGGGCGTATTTAATGATTTTTGCAGGAGGAGTATAGGGCCATGGTTATTTGTAGTTACTTATGTCATGCCTACATACTCTGACTTTGGAATGTCAGTCAATCCACCTTCTAGAAGTACCTTTCTTCTTGGGATTGCATTTTTAGGGTATGGCCAGGTTGCTTGCATGTACACAATGTTAGGTGCATGCAATTCCCTGCATTCCCTGACTGACATTTCCCTGCACACACAAGGGTCAAGGCTTCTCTGCCTTGACCAATGGTCTCTCCTATGCGACCAGTTTTCTATATAAGGTTGTTATGCCTCATTGTGAAGGGTTCTCTCCTTGCTGGCTTGAGCTATTCTATGCTCTTTCACTTCTCTTAAAGACTTGTATTTATCTTGCATTTCCGCAACTGTAAGTTTGGCCATTGGCCTTATAATGAATTGAAATCATCATTCTTGCCTTGCTTCAACTTATATATGTTGTGTATGTGTTCTTACCTCCATTGTAAGTGTATGTTAGTGGCTTTCTTTCACATATATGTTGTGTTAACCTGTTTTTGGGTGTGACTTGTGCGAAACCTTCTCCCCTCTTGACATTCAACAACTCCTAACCTCCATACGTGTGTTAAGGTCATTCATGCAACTGAAGTTTGTGCATCTCCTGGGTATTTCCGTTGATTCTTTGTGCCATTTCGGGTGGTGAGAGAAACATCTCTTATCTTGGTGCATCACCTCCTTTCATTTTTTGCATTTCTCTCTTCCCTTTTCCTCTGCAATCTGTTAGGATAGGTTTAGAAGTAAGATTTGAAATGTTGAGTTGGTTCAACACCTGCACTTGGATTGAGAAGGAAGTCGGCCTTTTCCGGAGATTAAACCCCCTCGTGCAAGGTACCACACTTCGGGGTTGTTTCCATGTTTCACAAGGTTGTTGAGTTGATAGCTCAACAAGGGTGCAAGCTTTTGTGATAACAGAATCCAAGTCCAAGGCAAGGAATTTCAAGATCAAAGACCATCAAGGAGAGAACTAATTCAAAATTCCCTAACATGAGAGTGAAATGGAAAGCATCACAAAGAATTCCAAGCATCATGAAGAATGTCCAAGCAAGGAAGTAATATTCTAGACTTAAAAGTGGGAATGCATCACAAAGGACAATTTTCAAATGTGAAGATGGAAAAGTGAAATGCAAGAATGATCAAGGAGGAAAGATAGTTAAGCAAAGTTAGAAGGACGACTTGATCACTTAGATGATACAATTTGGGAATATGTCCCACTAACTTCATCACATTGAGTAAATTGGATAATGTTGAGTATCAAGAGATATTGCTCAACCACAAACACTTTGTGATGATCTACATGAAGAGCAAGCTGAGGTGGCATCCAATCATCATCAACCACTCAAGTTATTCCACATCAGCATGTCCAAGTCCATTGAACCTAATTCATCCAAAGAGGGAGCAAGTGACACATGCACTACATTGGAATTCGTTTGCATACCTAGGCGATTTTCTCATTGGTTAGAAATCAAAGATGGATATGTATTAGATTCAATGTAATTATTTCAATGGTCGAATGAAGTTAGTTGTAACTAACCCTAATTAGGGTTTCATTTTGTAATCTCGGTTGTTGATCTTGAGTCAATCTGAGCCTTTGAATTGTAATGTAACCTCTATATAAGGCTCAATTCTCTCATTTGTAAAGATTAATAGTGAATAGTGAGAGATCAAAAGTAGTTAGTAGCAATAGTAGTAGCAAGAAAGGAGATTGTTGCCAAGGCTTGTTGTAATAAACATACTATTTTCATTGAAGGCATGGTGGATGTTTACTGCTATATCTAATAGATCAAATACAAGAAATAATAATATACATGACACCACATACCAGACACAGCAGTAAAATATAACTTTGTTCGCACATGAAATTATTATAGAGAAGAAGACCAGAGATGGTCAACCAAGGATTACAATTAATCCAACTATACCATACTACCTTCCTTCGTTATACACAACATATTTAAAGGACCCAATGATTGTCGAGAGGAACACAACCGTCAACCAACCGACACATTAACCACCTGAGAGTGTGTTGTGACGTATTCACACATCGCCCCATTGCAAATGGGGACCCCTACTTTTTTTGGCTTTCTAGGGTTTGCTTTCTAGGTCTTTTAGGGTTTTGCCTGTTAGCCTTTGCGTGATGAGTGTTGTCAGGGGGATCACTGGATAGCAGGCTTTGCTTGAGCCAGGGTGAGTCCACGGGGCCCCAGAATTAGGGTTTCTTTGAGAGTCTTCCTTAGGGCTTGGTTTTGCTCTTGTTGCTAATTGTGTCTTGCTTGGTAAGTGAGTATCATCCTTAAAGGTCTGAGCTAGGTCAAGTTGGTGAATGATGAAGTCTGGAATGTCACCCCGATCTTCAAAAGCCCTGAAATTTGGCTAAGTTTGGAATGTCTTCCTGATCCTGAAATTTGACTAAGTCTGGAAAACTAAAGAATCCTCCAAAAACTAAATTTTGCAATATAACTCCTTGAGGTCCGAAACCACTCTCAAACATCTTGACAGTATATATGGAATATAACTTAAAGTATAAGAAACTTATACTTAAATGTTATATTCCATAAAATGATCCTGGCGGAGAGACCAAAATGTCAAATTTCACTCCTAACCCTTCCAAAGGGTCCAAAGCGAATTTCGCTCCTGACCCTTCCAAAGGGTCCAGAGCGAAATTCTCCACAAGACATTCTACTTTGACCAAAACCTAGAACTAACGCATTCCCAAGCTTGAATGAAGGTAAAAACGCTTGTTTGAATGAGAAAATGTGAAAATGAAGTCAGGATTTGAGCCCAAGGATGATTTTCGCTCCTGACCCTTCCAAAGGGTCCAAAGCGAAATTCATTTTTCTCCACTTTGCTCTTTGAATTGACCAAGTTTGTTGACTTCTGGGGTGTGATGGGAAGGTTTTGATGCACATTTGTCTTTGAGAGGAGATTTGAGGTGACAAAATGATGGAAATTTGCCTAAAGTAGGAATTTCACTCCTGACCCTTCTAAAGGGTCTAGAGCGAAATTCTTGAAAACACCTCATTTTCTCCCTTGTTTAGACCAATGTTCTAGTTTTGAGGTGATGGGATGTGAAAATGTGAAGGATCTTAGCCAAGATTAGGAATTTCACTCCTGACCCTTCCAAAGGGTCCAGAGCGAAAATCCCCTTAAACATCAATTTCTCACTTATCAAAGCCAAGTTTTGAGTCCTAAGGCATGTATGGAAGTATTTTGACTTGTTCTAAGCCTTAGAGAGCGACTTGAGGTGGAGGAGATGAAGAATTTTGGCCAAGAAGATGAATTTCGCTCCTAACCCTTCCAAAGGGTCCAGAGCAAAATTCTTGAAAACACTCATTTTTCCTTTAGCCAAAGTCAAGACCAAGGTGGAAATGAAAGGAAAGTAGTCTATGTTTGCCTCCCAAGGAAGATTAGAGTTTGAAAAATCAAGAATCAAGGTCAAAACATGATTTTCGCTCCCGACCCTTCCAAAGGGTCCAGAGTGAAAATCCTTATATCTCTTGTTTTCTTCCTTGTTTTGGCTAGGCGTTGGCATGGTGAAGGGGAAATTAGTATGTTCTTGCCCTGAGAGGGAGTGGGATGCTTTAGAAGATCAAGTTTTTGCCTAGGAGATGATTTTCGCTCCTGACCCTTCCAAAGGGTCTAGAGCGAAATTTACTATAAACCTCATTTGCTACCTTGTTTGGGCTTGAAACCTTGTTCCGTAGGTGGAAAATGATCTATGTTTGCCTCCAAAGAAGATTGAAGTTTGAAAAATGAGCAATCAAAGCCTAAATCAAGATTTTTGCTCCTGACCCTTCCAAAGGGTCCAGAGCGAAAATCTTCATGGACCTCATTCCCTGCCTTGTTTGACCAAATTTTGATTTGCAAGGTATCTTGAAAGGAAGAATGGACGTGTTTGGCCTTTGAAAATGTTTGAAAGCATTGAAAAACGTAGGGTTTTAGCCAAGAAAGGTGAATTTCGCTCCTGACCCTTCTAAAGGGTCCAAAGTGAAATTCCTTACACACCTATTTTTTTGACCTTGCTCAGACCACAAACCTTGTCCCTTGGGTGAAGAATGATGTTTAGTTACCTTCTAGAGAGGATTGGAGTTGAGAAGATGGAGGATCAAGTCAAGAATGAGAAATTCGCTCCTGACCCTTCCAAAGGGGTCCAGAGCGAATTTTCTCAAAACCACCTTTTTTCCAAATATTGTGCCAATGCAATTGCAGACTAAAGTGAATTGAGGTGAAAGAGATCCTTAGGAATGACTTCAAGCGCTAGGAAATCATTGAAAGTGAAGGAATTGAGCTAAATAGTGAATTTCGCTCCTGACCCTTCCAAAGGGTCCATAGCGAAATTCTTCAATCTACCTATTTCCTCCTTGTGTCAAGTTGAGACTTTGAGTCCTAAGGCGTGATTGAGGTTGAAATGATGTTGCTTTGCCCTGCAAGATAAATTGAAGTGAAGGAAATGAAGAGTTGAGACCTAAAACTTGAATTTCGCTCCTGACCCTTCCAAAGGGTCCAAGGCGAAATTCTTATGGAGCCTGTCCCTGGAAAGAATCTTGAGCAAACTTCATTTTGATGTCTTCTTGTTGATGATTTAAGGTATAAAATGCTATGTTAGAATAAATATATTATGTGTCCTTAATCATCTTATGGTTTGTCTTCCAAATGAAAGAAGACCAGGCCAGATCAAGGACGACCTCCTCAAGACCAAGCCAAGGCAAGGACGACCACTTCCAGTCCAGCATCATCAAGGACGACCTCTTCCAGTCCAGCATTTGAAGGAAAGGTACACCATCCATCCTGCACATCAAAGACAAAGGAGGTTAAAGCAAGGGTCCCTTGGAGAAGCAGATAGTTTCAAGAAGAGTTAATTAAAGTTATCTTCTCAGCATCATCAAATTGAAACATCAACCAAGTTACAAGTGTCAGACAGGGTGGCATCCCAGACATCATTCCTCCAGTTGGATTGGTCCACCTCAGCGGGTCCAGATTCAATGTACCTGACTCATCAAAGATGACACAAACTTCGATGTACCTACCCCGGTTATCCATTGGTCGAATATTCCAGAGAAGACGTGTCCAAATAATGCAATTATTTCATTGGCTAGAATTGAGTTTGTTGTAACAAACCCTAATTAGGGTTTTCATTGTAAAATCTCGGCCATTGATCTCAAATTGATCTGAGCCATTGAATTGTATTGAGAGCACTATATAAGCCCTGGCTTCTCATTTGTAAAGGCTAATAGTTAGTCAATAGTTGATAGTGGGTCAATAGTTAGCTAATAGTGAATAGTCAGCTAATAGAATAGCAATTAGAGTAAATTAGGAGGACAAGGCAAGAAATTGTTGTCAGTGATTGTAAACAAACTCCATTTTCATTGAAGTTATGGTGAAGTGTGTTGTTTCGTTGCAATATGCATGGTCTCTTGTTGAATCTTCATTTTAGATGATAGATAATTAAATTGAATGAAAGAAGTTGTTGAATGCACCTGTGTGGAATCTGTCTAATCCATACCACTAGGCTCTTACTGATTGTAAGTGTGCCCTGCGTGGTCAACTGGCATAAATGAGCTTAATCTTAAGTCGTTACACGTCTATTGTTCATGCATTATCTTGAATGGTGATCAGTGTCTGATGGTGTACGATTGGAACGCATTGGAAGCATCCCTTAGAAGATCGCACTGAGTTGGTGTCGGATTGTTCAAGCCTGATGGTGAGACCCAGCCCAGTAGGACTCCACCTAGTCGTTCATCCATCTTCTCGCATTCTAAGTAGTAGAGTAGACTTCCTGAACCCTGCATCTTTTGCCATTTGTTTGTCTTCCAGTTAGTAAATAGGACTTGTGATTCCAACAAACAGACGTTCAGGTCATCGAGTGTAAGTCCCCTTGTGATTCCAGCAAAATCACATCATACCACAGAGAGCTTATCCACACATAGAGATCCTACATAGCAGAACCTTGGAGTTACTCTAACTGATCCTTCTGCGAGATCTTCAGCAGTTCGGAACTTTGTTCAAGAGAGGATAAGGTACCTTTAGGTATTTTATTTTGTGTTTGGTCGTGTACAACAGACACATCAACAGAGTGACAACCCACTTAATACAAACAATTAATACACTGGCAGATAACAAATATTATTGAACATAACAATAGGCATTTTATGTCGACTACATCATCCCCCCAAAAAGAAAAAGTCATCTTCCAGACAACAAGTAAACATCAAGTAATATTCAAAAAGACTAATGACATACAATGACTGGACTGGACGACCCCAACTTGTAGTGTACCTGCCAAATCAAATGGGGGTTTGGCAACGGTGGTCTAGGGGCAACGCCCCCAACAGGGTCAAGGGGCAACACCACTTGCAAGGTCGAGGGGGAGTGCCCCCAACACCAAGCCCAAATTAAGACCTTCAAAAAACCACACGGAATTCCATGGCGCACATGATTTTTGAGATCTTTTAGAACGCCAAAAACAATGTTGATGAAGCCAAAAAATATAGATTTTGCAATGTTTGTCCAACGTATGATGTCAAAATCCTGATCAAGTTGTGTTCTCCACTTCAAAATTGATCGTCGTACTAGAAGTTGCTCTATTTTTACTACCTTGCCCTTGTCTCACGTAAGTCCTCCCTGACTGTACTAATTGCCAAGCCATCCCTTATTTAAACTTCCTTCACATTTTGCTTTCCCGTATCTGCCTCTTGTCTTGGCGCACAATCTCCGTAAGGCTGAGTAGCTACCTCATACATATGCCTCTATTCTCCATACAAATTGCTTTGTTTTTCTTCCCTCGTATAATGTCAAGTACGACAACCCTCTACTTTCGTACAACATGCTTAGTCCTCATACGACTCCATTTGTGTGTTGGTACAATGATTGTGGGGTGTTCAACCTTCTCCTCTTGAGTTCGTACGGACCCTCCAACATACAACAACCTTACTCACGTATGGCCACCCACTCCTCATCTCGTACGAATCCTTCCATCCTCTTGTCTTTTATACGGTCGGGTAGGACATAGGCACAACACATTTGGTTCTACGTTTGGCTTGGGTATATTCGTGTTCGTACGACATGTTGGTGTTCTTGTCCTACGGTTGAATGCTTTTCCTCACATACAATGTCACCCCTCATTACAGTACCCTTCTCCCATACGACTTCCTTACGTACAAAGTGTTTGACACTTATGTCAATTCAAACTTCTTTATCCCTTTGTACGGGTTGGCAAGTTTGGCAAGTTGCTCAATCCTTTCAGCATATGGTCTAGTCTCAACTCATCCTCGTCTGTACGACTTCCTACTTGTATGGTTTCATTCTCTTCTTGTCGTACGACCTTCCAATCTGCTTCTCGTACGATGTAATGTTCCCATACGATGTAATGTTCTCGTACGATCTTGACACTTCTTTTCCATAATGTCTTGACAATTCCTCACCCATCGCGTATGACCATTCTTCATACGAACTGCAAGTTAAACTACAAACATCTGTGGCATACAACTTCAACTCATAAGGTTTCCCTTCATACGGCATTTTGGTGTGTTACTCACGTACGGTCTTCCCTTCCCTCATCTATAAAACTCACCTCCACTCTCATACAACTTCCTCCAACTTCTCTTCACCTTCTAATAGGGGCTGACCCCATACAATTCCCTTGAGCTTATCCATGTACATAATGTTCGAACTCGACCTGTGTACAAACTTTGCACTTCCTCAATTTCGCCAATTTGTAGCATGTTACAGTCGAGGTGGAAGACTTTGTAATCCTCCATCTGCCAATGAAATAATCTATTTAAAGAACTTGTTTAATCCTCCTAGCAATCTTCCAGTTCCATTCTCCCTTTGTCATTCCATTCCATCCTCTTCCTTCCTTCCTGTGTACTCCCCTCTCCATCTTCGAACTCCAAGTATGAAGATGCCAATTCTTCACTCACCGCCTGATTCCTCAGGTTGATGACGTACTTCATTCCCTTACTCTCGATGGAAAGTGTGTTCCGCTTCCAATTGTGATCTACCTTCACAGTGATTAGCCACCCTCTCCCGAGGAGAACCTCGTACGCCTTCTTCTTTAATGGGATGACAACGAAATCCAAGAAGAAGAGTTGTGTGCCAATTGTTACCTTCTATGCCATCAAAGTCCCTAATGGCTTAATGCCATGTTGGTCGACACCTCCCAAGTTGAATGTTGGCGGCCAAAGCGTGTTGATGTGTTTTTATGCACAATCGAACACAGAATAAAATACCAAGGTATCTTATCCTCTCTTAAACAAAGTCTCTCAAATGCTAAACCATGTGATCAATTGGAAGACTCCAAGGTTCTGAAATGTCAGGTCTTGACTCATAGATAAGCTCAATTGGTTGATGTGATTACTGGTAATCCAAGGGGGCTTACATTGAACTTTGAATGTGCTTGAACTGCTTGAATACCATCCAATATTGCAATCTAGTGATGCTTTCTCTTTAACTGACTTGTATTTTTTTTTTTTTTTAAAGATAAAAGAGGAAGGGTTTAGAGAATCTAATCTATTCCTAGAATGTAAGAGCGATAGACAATCTTTGGTAAAACTCCAACTAAGCTAGGCTTTGACATGCAAGCAACATCTCCACAAAGCTAGTGCAATCTCCTAAGGTAAGCATTGTTGGCAATTTGGAGGAATTGATTATGTGTTGCATTGATGTTTGTCATTGATGTCAACACTAGTTGTTTTACTGTCTACCGGGTTCCGGTAGACTAGTTGGTTTATGATGTTGATATGGAGATCTTCTCCGATATGTTTTGGATGTTGGAATTGGTTTGGATTGGTTATTCATGTGTTCCTGATGCGTATCTCATTCAGTTGGTTCGAGATTTGATGATTCGGAAGCTATCATTTGTTCTAGTAAGCCTTTTGGTTACTAGTAAGGGTTTTACCAACAAAGCTTTGTTGAAGATCTTTTGATGTATCCGATAAGTGGTGTTGGTGCGGCTTCTAAGGTTACCAAGATGCTGATGGTTATCATGTTCGTGTTCCAGTTGATCGGTGGTGTTTCATTTGGCTTATGGTGACCTATTTTAGGTCTGGTTCTATTCTGTTAGGTTATGGACCGATTTATGTAACGTGTTGGTTGATGCTCCCGATGCGTTACCGGTTGGATTTATTGTTGGGTTTATGTTGTTTCGGTCCTAGGCCGACTTGGTTTATCACTGGTTTGCGGGATTATGTAACGGATTTATTGTATTATCTTTTAGGTGGATGACCTAATTGTTTAGGTCCCAGGTTTGTATAAATATGATGTAAGATCTCTTTGTAGATCGTGGGTTACGGGATTATCTGTGTGCGAATAAAGTTGTAATCATATGCAGAGGTTTTGGTCGATCATAGGTGATTGAATTGTGTTTGTGTAAGAGGTTTAAGACCTCCGGTATTAAGCTTAGCCGGAACTGTACTCGGGCATGGGAGATGATATTCTTGCAATTCATTACTCTTTTCGGATTGTAGTCTGGATTTCTTTTGCAGTCAGTGAGGCTCCTTTATGATGAGAAGTGCGCTCTAGGCTATTGGCCTTCCTGCATGTGCAGGCCCCTCTTATTGTAATCACATACTGCAGAAGTATTATCTGACTGTGGGTAGGCTTCCCATCATGGTTTTTCCCTTTGCGAGGTTTTCCACGTACAATTCTCGATGTTATGTGTTGTGGATGGGCGGTAATTGTTCTGTGATTTATGCTTGTGCTCAATTGTTATATCTGCTATTCCAGTATTTGGTTTACGCATTCCGGTAAAAGGTTTTGTGCGATTAAAGTTTCATAATCTGTTGACAACTGACTCACCCCCCCCCCCTCTTCTCAATTGTCCACCAGTTATCCTAACAAGCATAAGATGTTCAAATCACGACCAACTACATAGACAGCATCAAGACGATGCATATCAATGAAGAAATAGCAGTTGAAGTGAAGCTTGGCTTAGATGGAACCAACTGACTATGCAAGTCTACAATCAGCAAACTGCTAGTAGTATGGATATACAAATTCCACCATTGATCATGCACAAAGTTCTTTCATTCATCTCATTATCATTATATAACATGAAGATCCAACAAGAAACCATGCAATTGTGAGGAAACAACACATTCCACCATAACTTCAATGAAAAGGAAGTTTATTTACAAGTTTGGCAACAATTTTTGCATTCTCCTACTCTACTCTAACTACCTGCTATCTACTAGCCATCAACTATTCTTGAACTATTAACTATTAACTTTTACAAATGAGAGAAGAGCCTTTTATAGTGCTTTTTGTTACAATGAAGGGCCAGGATCGAATCCACATCGATGGCCAAGATTTTACAATAAAACCCTAATTAGGGTTTGTTAGAACAAACTCTTCTTAGCCAATGAAATAATTACAATAATTTGGACACATGTCCATCCTGATTTCAAACCAATGAGAATTGAGGTTAGGTACATAAAATAGTATTTGATGAGGCGCCATGTGTCACTTGCTCCACCATGAAATGAATCAGGCATTGAACTTGGACTTGCTGACGTGGAAGTAACTTGATTGGTTGATAATGAGAGGATGCCATCTCAGCTTGCTCATCTAAAACTTTCTCCATTCCTTGATCACGTTCACTTTACTCACTTTGGAAATTTTACTTCTTTTGATGCATTCCCAACCTCAACCTTTTGAATATTGAAGTGCTTTCTTCCTTAACCTTCTTTGATCTTGAAATTCTTTGATGTAATTTCTGACCTCATGTGTGGAATCCTTTGTTTGGTGAAATTCCCATGATGCTTCCTCCTTTTGATTGAGGTTATGATGATCTTTACATGGAGCAATGTTGCCTTAATATTGTTGTTGCATCTTTCACCTTTCTTCTTCTCCTTTATACTAGCAATGCTTCTTGCAATATTGATCCTCTTCCGGTTCTGTCATGTTGAAGCATGAATCCTGATGTTATTAGTCCTTCAACGAGCTTGTCTTTCCTCTTGATGTCAATTCTGTGCAACCATACCTGAAAAGAGGAAAATAGGAATAAATTTCTAAAATATTAAATCATGAAATTGACTTTGTAATTTCAAAAATCTGGAAATGATCCCTTTAGGGCTGAAAATGCAAACAGATCAGAAAATGTAAGACTTCTGGTCTGATTTGTCCCTGAGCTGCAGTTGATTTACTTTGAACTGATTTGCTTGTGACCTGGTTTTCCCTAAAGTCACTTTCAATCTGCTTATTAAGGCTGATGAAGGTCTGACTCTGGAAATTAGAATCAGGTCTGCTACAGGAGTTTGCCTCAATTGAAGTGGAATCTACCCATAAAATTTAATTCAAAACCTGCTCCTCATTTGCAGATCCATTCGCATTGCATCCTACCAAGTGGGACCTGAACAATGTTTGGAACAAATGACATGTTGTCCTTTTTATATGTTTTTTAGTTTTTACTCTTCTTGAACTCATAATTCTCAACTCAGCCGACCTTTTTTTTTTAAATGTTTTATTATTTTTGAAGTTTGAATTTTCAAAGTTCAAACTTTTATGCCCAAGAAAGCTGACTCAACTCTTTTTATATTATTTTATTTTGAATTTTCAACAGCTTATTCTTTGAATGAAATGCCTTCTTGAAATTGGCTACCTTTATCCTAGTCGGTGCCAGCTCATCCTCATGTCTTTGTGGGCCCTCTTTACCCTTGCTAGCGCTAAACATGTCTTCCTCATGCTCGTTGGGTGTTTGAAATAAAAGATAACATGCCGCAATAGTGGAGGGGGTGAAGGATGTGGGGAAGTAAAGGTGTCGCGGTGGAAGGAGTGTGGGGGATGTGAGGAGAGGATGTGCCGCGAGGAGAGAGATGGTCAAGGATGTGAAAGAAAGGAGTGTCGTGGTGGAAAGGAGGTGAGGAAGGTTAAGAAAGGAAGGTGCCGCGGTGAGAAGGGTGTAAGGAAGGTGTAAAGAACGATGTGCTGCGGTGGCAAGGGGTTACGGGATGTAAAGATACGATATGTCGAGGTGAAGGGGTAGGTAAAGGATGGATATATAAGGGATGAAGGATGTGCGAGATAAAAGGGGGAAATAAGGATAGGGGTCGTGGGATATGGGGAGATAAAAAGAGTTGGCGGTGGGTAGTGAAAGGGTAGGTTCGGATGGGATGGGGTTCGGCCAAGGGAAGTAAGGGGGTAGATGATATGAGGTGTGGATTCCGATAGGATGTAGGAAATGATGAATGGTAGGAAGGGTTTAGGGAAGGGAAGGTAAATGGAATAATTAAGGGGTGATAAAGGAAGAAAGATGGAGGAGGATGGAGAGATAAGGGATGAAAGATAGAGGATGAAAGAAGGAGGATGGGTGGAAGGTAAAGGATATGGGCTGGAATGGAAGCGAGGGGAAGTAGAAATGGTAGGAGATGGAAGGATATAGGATGGAGAGAAGTTGAGAGGAAGGGTAGGAAGTGGGGTGAGATGTTAGGAAGGGTAAGTGTAAAGGGAGGCATAAGGGATATGAAAGATGGAGGTGATGAGGGATGTGGAAGGTGAAAGGGGGCAGTGGAAGGTGAAGGATATTGGGGGGATGAAGGGAAAAGGTTAAGTGGAAGGTGAAGGTGGGATGTTGTAGGGAAGGACGAGTGGAGATGTCGATTTTTGGAGGGTGATAAGGAAGGCTGCTATGGATGGAAGGGAATAAGGGATGGAAGGGCAGACTCCCTCTTCTGAAAATTTTGCAATTGATATTCCAAGTTTCACTCTTTCATACATTTCTTACCCCAAACCCTTATCATGGAATTCATGCCTAGACATGACCCGGAAACTGCATTGCATCTTCTCTCAAGTAAGAGGTTAATAGTTCCAAAACTATTGCTAAGCTAGGCAGCTAAACTAAGACAACTACTCTAGAAAGCAAAAAAGTAGGGGTCCCCATTTGCAATGGGGCGATTGTGAAAACGTCACAACAAAGCGTAGGTTTTCCAAGGCTCTTCCAAGTTTCCCTTGGTAGTACATTAACTCCCAAGCCTCCATCAATGATGGTGTTTGTTAATTTCATTCCAATAATTTCCATCTCCACGATGGCTGGCTTCCTACCAATGCTCACCGTCAGCAACATCTAGTCACTCGCCTCATCCCCTTCACATGGAGGTTTCCCTATCAATTTCTCTTGTGGCTTGTTTTGTTTGTGCTGACTGGAGTCGATCGTGTTGGTAATTGCCATTCCCAATTGCAGCATAGTTTGAAAAAGATCTATCACCTTGAAAGTACAGTTGCCTGTAACACCTGTCGAACTATGTTCTTCTCTGACTCCGATCACAATGACGTACTCGCAGTTCTGTTGGAGGTTATTCGTTCCTTCGCTAGCACTTGTTCTACTTCTACTTTGGCTTCTCGGAGCTGTTCCTTCTACGGACAAGGGTTCACCACCTTCTTCGTTTGTGCTCCCGTGATTGCGAGAACTGCCCCATCTTGTTCTGCCACATCCGACATATTAATACCCTTTTGCTTCGGGCAATCGGGTGTCTTCGTGATTCCCCGGTCCACACCATTTGCACAGTAATTGTATGTTGTCTTTCTTATTCTAGCAATCTCTCACAAAGTGTCCCCATTCACTACATTGTAGGCACTATATGATAGGACGTCCTCTGGAGTCGTATTGTATTTGATTTTGCCCTCGTCGGTTTTGAAAACTGCCTAGCGGTGCATTTTGTGGTTTCGATGGAGTGGACACTCCCTATGTGAAGAGTACTTGTGTACTTCTCATCTTAAAATTGTATGGGCACTCCTTGATTGAATGACCCATCACTTGGCAAATCTCACAAAACAACTTTTTAGGACAATTATCTTCTGTGTGTCCCTCAATTTTGCACTCAGTACACCATAGTTCATTACTTTCTTTATTGGTTCCTTTCTCAACCTTCAATTCTTTCATCATTCTCAACATATCTCGTCGAAGGGCTTGAATCGTTTTGGAATCTTCATCACTCTACCTTTGGTGCTCTCGTCATTGTTGGTCTTCCTCTTCCCTCGAGAGAATGTTTTGTTTTCACTCTCGATGTCCATCACCGGATTGTAAGCATCGGCGTATGAGGACAGAGGCACTACTTTCATCTTCTTGCACAAAGAGGGGATCAACTCCTCAGTGAACCACCTCTTCTTCAACCCGTCGACTGGCTGGTTCTGCATCTTGTTTAGCAGTTCTTTGAGCCTACGATTGTAAGCTCGAACGTTCTCGTTCTTCCCTTGCCTAGTGTTGTAAATTTTTGCAACAATCTCATCGTCATCTCTCAGCAGTTGAATTCTTCTTGAAAAGCCTTCTTTAGTTCAATCCATCCCGCCTTGTGCTTAGCCTCTAGGTCTATATACCAGTCGATAGCAATTCCCCGTAGGGTAGCGAGAAATGCCTTCGACCAGTAATCCTGGTCATCCTAACCATTTGCCTCCCATATTGTTATGGAGGTCTTGCAATGGCATACAGATCCTTCGACCCGTCCCCTATAAATTTAGAGAGTTTTTGCTTCTCCTGGGTGTTCATCATTGTTTTCACTCAGAAGGTATCGTGTGTATTCGACCAAATTGGACCGTCTCACTCTTGTCTGCATTCTTGTGCCTCTCTTGCACTCTTGGTCACACACGAGCTCTCAATGCGTCCACCTTCTACATCTTCTACACCTTGGTCACCTTCTTCGTTTCTATACTATCTCCTCCCTAGAGTCTTCGGCTCAGGCCCTCCTATTCTCGGTTCCTCGGCAAGGGACAAGTTCCCAATACGGTGCAAATTGGTTTCTCGCCTGCTTACTCACTTGTGTGTCAGACCTAGGTGGACTATTCCAATCGCTATGTTTTGATGCTTTCCTTGCACTCTCGACCACGCATGCATCCTCTACACGTCCACCTCCAGTGTCCCCAACACTCCAAGTACTTTTAGGTGTGCCAGACCTAGGTGGACTGTTCCGACCACTACGTTTTGGTGCTTTCCTTGCACTCTCGGCCATGCGCACGTCCTCTACACATCCACCCCTAGCGTCCCCAACACTCTAAGTACTTCCAAGTTCTGACTCTTCCCTGTGCTCCCTTTGAGTACTTTTAGGTGTGCCAGACCTGGGTGGACTATTCTGACCACAACGTTTCGGTGCTTTCCTTGCACTCTCGGCCATGCACACGTCCTCTACACATCCACCTCCAACATCCCCAACAATCCAAGCACTTCCAGGTTCTGACTCGTCCTTGTGCTCCCTCCGGCCAAGGGTTGGTGGATCACCTAATCGCTTGCTCTTGACCACCATGTGGCCTCTTCTCACCTTTATTGGGGCCTAAGGGCATGAATCACTCAAGGCTGACCGGATTTATTTTAAGGCAACAATGCCAAATGTTTACTGTTGTATTTGATAAATCAAAAACAAGAAATAATAATATACATGACACCGGATACCAAACACAGCAGTAAAATATATCTTTATTCGCACATGAAATTAATATAGAGAAGAAGACCAAAGATGGTCAACCAAGGATTACAGTTAATCTGACTATACCATAATACCTTCCTTGGCGGTACACAAAATATTTAAAGGGCCCAACAGTTGCTGAGAGGAACACAACCGTCAACCAAGCAACCAACACATTAACTACCCAAGAGTGACAACCCACTTAATACAAAAAATTAATACATTGGCAGATAACAAATATCATCAAACATAACATTAGGCATTTTATGCTAACTATAATGGATCTTGGTGTGCTATTTCAGCTTGTTGCATGGTCTCTACTTCTCATAGTTTAGATGTGTTAGATGAATGAAAGATCTTATTGTTGATGAATGGTGAAACCTTGTTCATAACACTTGGAGTTTGTTGATTGCAAATTGCAATGCGTGGTTAGACTAAACTTGATTAAAAGCTTAACTTCAATTGCTATATGCTCATTGGTCATGATGTTTGTGTGCATAAGTAATATGAAAATCATTCACTCATCCATAGGAGATTGTACTATCTTTGTGTAGTCGTTTCCTCATAGCGAAGCAAAACTTGGTTTGGTTGCACTGAGTCTATAATCGTCTCTTACATTCCTATTACTAACAAGTAATTGGTAAAAATTAGATTGTATTTACAAAATGATCAAACGATCATTATAAAGAATTACAACAACGATGTTTCTAAAAAAGAAACAATCGTAAAATAGAAATAATCTATAATGTACACTATGTTACATATTTGACCATTAAATAAATAAATAAGTTATTATTCTAATACCCTCCCTCAATGGTCAATCGATCAACAACACCAAGCTGCCCCCTAAATTTAGCAAACTTATTTGGGCTGAGAGACTTGATGAGAATATTTGCAGTTTGATCCACAGTTGGAACATACCGCAACTAAACTGAGTCATCTTCAACAAGCTTCTGAATAAAATGACAATGAGATTCCACATGCTTGGTTCTTTCATGGAAGACAAGATTCTTGGCAAGTTTGAGAACTCCCTGATTATCAGAAAACAAGGGAGTCGGACCTGCTTGAGATATTTGCATATCCGCGAGCATTCGACGAAGCCAAAATACCTCACAAGCCGCCTTAACTGCTCCTCGATAGTCTGCTTCTGTCGAGGAGAGAGCCATTGCCTGCTGCTTTTTATTAGTCCATGTAACTGCACCAGATCCCAAACTGAGCACATACCCAGATGTTGATTTCATGTCATCAACCAAACCTGCCCAATCTGAATCTGTGAGACCACTGAGTCTAGGACCATGATTTCGAGTGTAAAGAAGTCCATAATTAGAAGTGCCCTTCACATAACGCAGCACAGACTTCACTACAAAACTGAGATCAGGTCTAGTGGTAGTGAGATAGATGAGACTACACACTAGTTGCCTGAATGTTGTTTCATCTACAAGAGGAGAATCAGACTTGGCTGACAACTTCAGTCTTGTCTCCATAGGGGTGGAAGCAGGTTTACAATCCTGCATTCGAAACCTGTCAAGCAAGTTCCTGGCATACTTAGACTGAAAATGCTACCATCAGTCTGTCAAACCTCAACACCTAAACAATAATGGAGAAGCCCCAAATCTATCATGTCAAAAGCCTTGCACAGGTCTTGTTCGATTTCTGCAATCAAATGTATTGAACTGTCAGTAATGATCAAGTCATCAACATAGACAACAAGAAAGAACATCATCACCAGAGTGTTTGATATAAAAATTACTATCAAAAGGACTACGCAAAAAACCATTAGCAACCAAATACTGATCTATCTTGATGTACCACGCTCGAGGAGCCTGTTTGAGTCCATAGAGTGCTTTCATAAGTCTACATACTTAATGTTCTTTGTCGGCAACCTTGAAACCAGGAGGCTGCATCATGTAGACTTCTTCCTGCAACTCACCATTGAGGAAGGCACCCTTAACATCTGTCTAATGGACTTTCCATCCAAAATGAGTTGCAATAGCGAGAAGAAGACAAATTATACTCATCTTGGCAGTAGGAGCAAAAGTCTCCTCATAATCAATGCCCTCTCGCTGTGTGAATCCTCGAGCAACCAATTTGACCTTGTATTTATCTAAAGTACCATTTGCATGATACTTGACCTTATACACCCATTTGCAGATAATGGGCTTCTTCCTCGGAGGAAGATCAAAGAGAACAAGTGTTGTTCTCTAGAAGGCTCTGGTATTCTGCGTCCATTGCGTGTTCCCAATTTGGAATCCCTTTCGCCACTACATATGTCTAAGGCTCATAAATACTATGACTGTTGGCCATGAGAGCAAAATTGATAGCAGACTATTGTTTGCTCTTGTTTCTGGATGATCTACTCTCAATGAGCTCATCAGGACGAAGATCACTGATGGTCTTAGCCCACCATTTAGGTCGGAGAGTAGAAGAACCAACATCAGATGCACTAGGAATAACTGGTACTAGAGGTGGAACTGGAGGACGATTAGAATCATCCGGAGGAAATTCAAGTAGTGCATCATCAAATTCAAATCTGCATCATCCCTCCCATCAGGTGAACCAAATGGAAGATGAACACCTAAATCAAAAGCCTTCAAAGGCTAATCCTCATAATTCTGCTTAGACGAGGAAAGTTGAAATGGTCCTCGTTCTTCATCAAAGACAACATCACGACTGAAGATAAGACTATCAGTGTCTACATCAATCAGTCAGTAAGTCGTGTGGTTGTCATTGTACCCTGTAAACAGAAGCTTCTAACTCTTGGAATCCAACTTGGAGCGCTTCACATCTGGAATCCAAACACATGCTAAAGAGCCAAAAACTTTCACATGACTGATCCTAGGATCGCGACTAGTCCATGATTCCTCAGGAGTCTTCCCCTTAACAGAATGTGTGGGAGACCGATTAAGGAGGTAGATTGTAGTATACAATGCTTCTACCCAGTATTTCTATGGAACATTTATGTGATCCAAAATTGACCTAGCCATTTCTGTAATGGTGCAGTTGCGACGTTCTACAACGTCGTTTTGTTGAGGGGTGTATGGTGTGGTTAACTGATGTTTTATGCCATGTGTATCACAAAAAGTGGAGAAAGCAATAGAACAAAACTCCTCCCCCCCCATTATCAGACCTAAGAGTAATAATAAAACTACCAGACTCTTTTTCTACTAAGGCCTTAAATTTTTGAAATATGGGAAACAAATCTGATTTCTGTCTAAGAAAGTACACCCACATTTTACGACTGAAATCATCAACAAAAAGCAAGAAATACCTACACCCAGTAACAAAAGGTGTATTCATTGGACCACATACATCAGCGTGGACCAACTGTAGTACCTAAGAGGTTGGCCATGAGTTACCATCCTTGAACGATGTCCTATGTTGCTTCCCATCTTTACAAGCTTCACAAACTCGCTGATTGAGTTTGAATTTCAAGTAGGCCATGTACTAAATCTTCCCAAACAAGCTGAGCAAGGTAGTGAATGTTCAGATGACCATATCGTTGATGCCATAGATTGGTGATAGAGGAGGATTTAGCTACCAAAGCATGCTCAAGAGAATCACATGTATCCACGTTTGTATAGACCATGATCCTCGATGCCAACAGCGACAGTACTGTGTGATGCACGATGAACAATCGAACACTTGTGTGCAATGAAGATGACATCAAGCTGAGGAGAATGCCGCATGATCTGACTCACTGAGAGTAGGTTTGGTTCCATGCCATGAACGTAGTATACATTGAGGAATATGAGATTCCTCCCACCAAACTATATCTGAACGTTGCCCTTGCCGACAACGGTATACTCTTCACCTCCTCCAAAAATGACTGAATCAGTATAGGGAGAGAATTTTGTAAACCAATCACGCCTGTGAGTGAAATGACGAGAAGCACCAGAATCTATATACTAGGCATAAGACTTTAGATGGTTTGCAAGTCTTTTAGCCATGAAGACGTAAAAGGCAGACTCTTTCTGCTATGTGTGCTCAACGACATTGGCTTTAGGCTTAGACCCCCCCTACTTCCGCTATTCGGAAGCTATCCGATTGCGACAATCCTTGATCATATGGCCATATTTATGACAGTAGTTGCATTGAACCTTTTTCTTCGAACCATCCTGAGACTGACTAGAGCCCTTCTGTTGAGATGACTGAGAGGACAAAGCTTTGCCTTTATCCTTGTGAAAGGATTTGGTTGCAAAGGCTTGCTCTGAGAAGGATGAAGTGGCACTACTACCAAACTGTTGTTTCCAACGATCCTGTTGTAAAAGTTTGGTGCATAACTCTGAAAATTTCAGATCAACATTCGTTGAAGTAATGTTGAGAGTTTCTATGAAGTGCTCATAGGATTTTGGCAGACTCTTCAAGGTTATTACTGTAGACACCTAAATCTGCACACGTAATTAAGTGAATTTTATTTGTTTAATTATCATTTATCAACCTTTTAATTAAACTAAGGTTTGATTAATATCCCTTTTTCTTCTATCTAACCATTAATTAAATTCAATATTTGATTAATTCCCCTTTCTTCCATTAAATGAATAAATTCTATTTATTTGATTAAATTCCCTCTCCACCATTTAATTATATTATATTTAATTAAAATCATTTCTTGCATATAAATAAATCAAATTTATTTATAAACCCCCCCCCCCACTTGCATTTTCCTACAAATACAAGTTCCATTTATTTTAGTTAAAATAAATCTTTTTATTCTAATTAAAATCCCTATTTCTCCCACTTGCATTCTCCTGCATTTTCCATTAACCTCCTAATCATTCTTCTAGAAGTCCTCAAATCCCACTTAATGAGCTTAATTCTTCTAATCATGTCACATCCCTAAATTTGGAGAAGTCACTTCTCCAAATTTGGAAGAAAGTCTTCTAAATGCATTTAAGACTTTATCCTTTTCAACAAGTTAACTTGTTGAGTTCCCCAAAGGCTCCTACAAATTAAACTCCAAAGTCTTCCAAACCATTAAAGGCTATTACAAAAGCCTTGAAGGTTTCTCCCTTCACACAAGCTAAGCCCTCAAAGTCTCCAATAAGCATTTAAATGCTCTTACAAGACTTCAATTCTTCATCAAATCCCCTTTTGCACAAGATTTTGCCCAATGGACAATATCTTTTACCATTGGATAAAAGCTTTATCCAACAGGCTTGCCCACATGGGGTTAACCATCAAGTCTTCCCAAGCCTTTAATGTTTCCTTCCTCTCCTCTCTAGCAATCTCATGGTAACACTTGTCAACATGAGATTGGGTTGAAAATCTCACATGGATTGATAACTTTCAATCTTGACCCTTCTTAAGCCAATTCAATCTTGGCCATCCATTTGACCAATTCTTCTATAAATAGAGCTCATTTTCTCATATCAAGGATCTCATCTTAGTTATTTGCATCTAAGCTATAGCTAAATTGTCTTGTGCAAGTTATCAAGAAGCTCCTTTTGTCATCTCTAAGCATTTTCGATCATTATAGTTGCATCATAGCATAGATTTCATCATGTTTTAGTATATCATGTTAGTTTCTCATCCATTCTAGATTAATCTCATCTTCATATCATTCTCATGCTAGCTTAATATCACACTAATTTCATCAATTTGGTAACATATCATAGTTTCATATCAATAGCATTTCACTAAGATCATAGTTGCATACATTTAGATCTTAGAATCATATATCTCTCATTCTTTAGGTTGTCATCCTAGAGATCAAGTGCTCTTCCAAGCTGAGAGCCACCTTGAATCTAAAGGATCCTTGGAGATAGAGGACAATGGGACGTGCTTAGAGTTTTATGTCACTAACTTGTTTTAAGATTTCAATCCTCTAACATAATGTTTCATTGGTGTGCTTGAGTTGTTTGTGTCTCATTTGCAGGATTCCACACTTTTCGAGCATACAATTACTACCATATCCTTTTCCTCCATTTTCCGGCCAATAGCTTCGAGCTGATCTCGAATGTCCTTAATCTTCGTCAGATGTTCTTGTAAGGACATACATTCATCCATCATGATGGAGAACAACTGGTTCTTCAAGAAGAACGCTCAACTTTTGTTAGATGTATCATGCAATTCCTTCATATGCTTCCAGATTTCTGAGGCTGACTTGCTAGAAGGAATCTGAGGCAATTGGTCATCTGTGACGGAGAGCTTAAGGAGCATGACGGCTTCGCGATTTCAATCATCGAACTTGTCTTGATCTGATCTGACTGTGGTAGGACGAGATTCGTTTCCCAAAACAAGGTCATCAAGGCAGCGATATTCAAAGATTGTTAGCATGCACTACTTCCAGGTGTTATAATTCTTGTCGTTGAATCTTTGACTGCCTTCCAAAATTAAGTTGGTCAATGACACCATTGCGCATGCTTCCCAATGCACGAAAAATGAGGAAATCTAAAAAGGCGTAAAACTAAAGATGAATTCCTATGCAGAGATAAAGGTTGAATCAAGTACAGAGTTTGAAAAAGACTAAGTACGACTGGCACAGATATCAAGGTAAAAATCTTTGACTGACCCAAAAAAATCTGACGAAGATCGAGAAATCCTTGCAAAAAACCCACAAAAAATATGTAGGTCAAATTTGATTCCGACCACAAAATTTGAGGATTTTTCAAAAACTCTAGTCGGTAGAAGGAAAAACCAAGGTTGCTGAGAAAATCACGAAATAATCACAATAAGTCGCAAAAAAACGTGGGCCACAGAGAAGAAATTCATGTGCAGAGAAGACGTGCAAACCACAAAAAATATTTGTCGAATGAAGGAAATCTAAGAAAAAACAAGATCGCGGGTTCTAACACGAAATAGCACAAAATCGCATCAAAAAATCCTGAAAAACTCAAAAACGTGAACCCTAGGTCATAAAACCAGAGACAAAAAAGTTTGCAGATAAAAAAAGTCGCAAATAATCGCGCAAGCAAATAGGAAGAAGGTTGACGACCAAAAAGAAGTCGCGAAAGTTGCAAAGGAGAAAAAAACGTACCACGATTTGCACGAGGTCACATGGGATGTCGTGGCAGACACGCAACCCACGAAAAAATTCACAAACTGAAGCTAGGAACGATGACGAAAAAAATCCAACCTCCAAAAATTTCTTTCAAAATTTGTGAAAAATTTTGACAAATTTGTTATTCTAGCTCATATACCATATTACTAACAAGTAATTCGTAATTGTATTTACATAATGATCAAACAATCATTATGAAGAATTACAACAACAATGCTTCTAAAAAGAAATAATCGTAATATAGAAACAAGCTATAATGTACACTATGTTACATATTTGACCATTAAATAAATAAATAAGTTATTATTATAATCATAGATGAACTACTCGCCACTTGGCAAAACTCGCGAAGGCCTGAAAAAAAAAACTCAAAAAAACTCGACGAAAAACTCAGCAACGTAAAAACATGCTTAAATTTAATTAAAAATGCATTTTTTTTGCAAAATTTAATGAGAAGATGCATCCAATGAGTCAATAAATGAGAACACAAAAGAAACAAGCTGAGTCTAGATATATTTAAATGCAAAGTGGGTACAAAATCACATCCTAATGAGAAATGTTGATGGCTAGAAGCAAAATAGTAAATAGTTTTTGTAGAACTAAAAGTAAATACATCAATACAATTACATCTTCCTCTTCCCAACTTTAGTAAAAACTAGGGGAGAGGTAGAACTAGAGGGTCTAGTCCTAGAAGTCTATTGTGGGCATGCCGCATGACTGTGCCTCCTCGCTCGGTATGACTGCCTCAGGTTGTGGCTCGTCCTCCATCCTGGATGTCTCTGCCTCTAGCTACACCGGGCACTAGCAATGACTCATCCTCCTCAATGTCATCTAATGTGAAACCAAATCCACCCCCTTCCTCTTCCGTAACTTGCCTCTCCAAATCATTGATGTCATCCTCTGTAAACAATGAGGCTGCTCCTACATTGTCCAATCACTATAAGGATCTATATCATCCAAATCAATTGGACCAGTTGGTGCTTCCTCTACCTTCCTTATGTGCAACCGAAGATTATATTGCACAAAGACAAGGTCATTAAGGCGTTTTTGGACTAACATGCTCCTCTTCTTTGTGTGGATGGCCTTAAACAAGCTCAATTGCGCTTAGAACTGGATGAACTACAAGGCTTACATAAGATTCTAAGGGCAAAATTTTTGAGATTTGGGGTATTTCCACCCCAACTTTGCCACCAAACATCTGCAAAATAGAGTTAGGCTAAGGGTAGCACCCCTCGCAGGGGTATGAGGGTGAGAAAGAGAGGGGTAGGGAGATAGGTCTAGATCTTGGGGGAGAGAGGAGAGACTGAGATGGAGAGTGGTAGAGAGGGGGATAGTGGAAGAGTGATAGGGAGATAGATAGGTCTAAAATTCGGGACAGATAAAGTGAGTGAGATAGAGAGAGCGAGAGAATGCTAATAGGAGCCTATCGATTACTGAAATTCGACTGTCTGAAAATTTAAAAGATCTTCTAAAACCTGAAATTTGCATTATAACTCCTAGAGATCTGAAACCACTCTCAAACATCTTATCAATATATACATGAAATATAACTTAAAGTATTTTCTTATACTTAAATGTTATATTTCATATATATATTCTGATGAAAAGAATGAGACTGATTTGAAAAAAAAAATTACATAATTTTTGACATGTTTGGGCCATTTTTTTAATGCAGTAAAGTTTTTCCTGGAAACTCACCGAGTTTTTGTGAAAAAACACACCAAAAACTCGGCGAGTTTCTTCTGCGAATTAAAATCGTAAATACTCGCCAAGCAAAAAAAACTCGCGAGTTTTAATTCCTAGGATTAGATTAGATCTATTAACCCTTTCCATTTGTCCTTTATTTATCTAAGTGAGTTTAAGTTTAGTTTCACGTTCTAGTTGTGATTCAAAACGTAAGTCCCCTTGTGATTCTAGCAATATCACATCATAAACACTAAGTCTATCCCGAGCATAAAGCTAATTGTTCGCATTGTAATCCTTGGAGTCATCTCATTTGATCACATTGATTAGCATATGAGGTTTCTTTGTTCAAGAGAGTATAGAATACTTGGTATTTTATTTTGTGTTCAAAGAGTGCTAAAAACCACATCAACAAAACCAATCAAGAATTGTTCTCCAGGGCTGATAAACCAAGGAGATTAGAGACTCAAGGGTAGTGGGTCCAAAGGTTCTCCAGGGGCAATCTCACTCGAAGGTTGCATTTGTAATTCATGCTCTAGAGTTGCACATTTTTGTAATAGCTTGCAAGTGTTTGTTGCAAGATTTGGAGCGAATATTGTAGAAGTGATTTTCAGTGTGTTTTGCTGATTATAACAGCATATGTTGCTGTTCATTTTGCTGTTGTCAAACATTTTGGGACTTGACATTTCAATAATATTTCAGTTTGGTATGTTTAATGAACTATGTTGTTTATCCAATTTGCCGGTTTTCTCCATTTTGCAAATCTGAAATAAAATATTAAAGAGTTCTTTAAATCTGATTAAATAATTTTATAAGGGATATTACAGTTCAGCCATAGACCAATCATGGGCATGGTTGGGACTTTCTATAGAAATCAATTTCACTTGCCTCCTCTGGTTTGTTATGAGACTAAATATCTATAACTTGGATGTGGTGGGCAATCTATTGAAGACCCATTTTGAAAATATTGCAGTTAATTTTAAAACATCCAATAGCTTAATCTTGGAGGTTGTAAGCAGCAAAGAAGAATTTTATGAGATGAGAGAAAAATTACAAGTGCAGTATAACATGCCAACCCTCAATTCTAAAAAAAAGCGTCGTATGTATAAAGGAAGCATTAATCGTTTGGGGAATTAATCGGCAAAACAAAAGTATAAGTTTTTTTCAAAAAAATGGGAAAAAATTGGATTTACAAAAAATGTAAAAAATTGCAGAAAAACGATCAAAAACTACTTTTTTTTAATATTTTAGGGCATTTTCATAGCATAGAGGTATTGTAGGCAAATATAATACACTTGAACACATGAATTGTAGAAAATAGATTTTCGTTGTTTATATTCATATCGCTGATTACGTTGCACAAAACATACCACAACATAAATAATATCTAGATGGTGATAGATGTCAAAATGTCAATTACAATATAGTTCGTGACTTTGTACAAAGTCAACCTGTAAACTAAGTGCAAAATTCCAAAATATTAACTATAGGCAATGACATGCTAGAGGGTAGGAGACCCTGAAGATGAAGCTCTCGGGTGAGAGCCTGTCCTAGCTCGTTCAATCCATTCAGGATCCAAGTTGGCTTCCCTCGTAAGATCAAAATCTCCAGTCTCAAGCGAAGGATCATCATAATCATCATCATCAACAACAACAGCAATAAACTCACACTTTGCATCTATCTCATCGAGGTCAATTGGCGAGTCTTCCTCAATAGTTCCTGATTTTGCCCATGTAGAAATTAGTCTTTGCCTTACAAGTGAAAAACACAATGAATAGTGAATACAATTTCAAAAACTGCAACTATATATTAATATTCTCACCTTGAGCTTTCCTTATCTTCAAGCGAAGGTTGTGGTGAACAAATACCAAGGCATTCATCCGTTGTTGTGATAGGCGGTTGCGTTTCTTGGAATGTATGTGTTCAAAAACACTCCAATTACACTCACAAGCTGATCAGCTGCATGGTTGGCTCAAACTGCGCATTGCCATCCACCTTAAATTTGGTATTTCGTCTCCAAAAGAAGCCCACCATGCAGCTGAAAAACAAATTATATGGAGATGATATTGTAAGACTAAGAATATCTTATAATCTTAACAAACTTAATGAGCATGTTGGCAAAATAAAGAGATTGTCAAAAGTTTATAAAATCTACCTGGTTGGATGGTCTCCCTGCTTTGCAAGGCAGCCCTAGAAGAGAGAAAACCCTTAGCCTGCTTGTACTCTTCCAACTCTATCGTAGCCGCATCAAATTTTTCCATGTTAGGAAACATTTTTTCCATGCAAATGAAGAAGCCTTGTTTGATCTCAACATCAATATCCATGAATGAAGTCTTAATGAATAACAAAGGATTGAGCAAGTATCCCGCAGCATGGAGAGGAGTGTGCATCTGTCCATCCCATCTCCTATCAATTATGTCCCACAACAGCATATACCTATCCCTGTTATTTCCCAGCTTACTCCTTATCACCTCCTTGGCCCTATCCATGGCCTCATACACATCCCATGGGGGGTTTTTCCCGATCCACTAGTCTCAAGACTTTTACTAAAGGCTCTAAAAATTCTACAATTTGTTCAATCGATTCCCAAAAGGTGGTAGAATACATGTACTCTGGCACTGCTATGCCATTTGCTTGAGTTGTGAAGCCAAACTCCATCCACTCAACTGAAACAAACATTCGCCTCAAATTACATTTTTGTTCACATAGTTTCTGTAATGCAAAGAAATATGTTGCAAATCTTGTCACCCCTGATCGAACTAGCTCCTTGCCTCTTGTGAAAGAGCACATTATAGCCAAAATCCTGGTGTGATTATAAACAAATTTGATAACCTTGTGAGCCTTCTAAAATGCATCCTTAACCCATTCAGTTTTTCCAATGTCCTCTAGGGTTAGATCAAGGCAAAGTGTTGCACATGGCGTAAAAAACATAGAAGGGTATTTATCTGTCAGAAGTCTCCCTGCAGCAACACAAGTAGCAGCATTATCTGTGATAAATTGAACCACATTTTGTGGCCCTACATCCCTAACTACCACGTCATACATCTCAAACAATGCATTTGTGGATTTCATTATATTAGATGCATCCACAGATTTCAAAAAAACAATGTCAATCTCACAAGAGACAAGGAAGTTAATGAGAGTTTGGTTCCTTCTATCTGTCCAACCATCTGACATGATGCTACAACTAGTAATAGCCCACTATGACCGATGCTCTTTAACAACATCTTGAGCATCCCCTACTGCATCTTTCAGCATACCAACCCTCAATGACTCATAAGATGGGGCTTGAAACCCAGGACCTACAACTGCAATAGCATCTACCATGGGTTGCCAATATGGATTTTTGGAAGCATGGAATGCCGTGTGAGAGCACCAATAATTAGCAATTACCTTTTTTGCTTGTTCAGTGACAGTTTTCCTCCATCTTGTACTCTCCAAAGTGGTTTGTGATCCTGGTGTAGTACAAGGTTGGAAGAAAGTATTAATGTTTCCTCCACCTGTGTTTGGTCCACGTGCTATAGAATTATGTGTCGACCCAGATTCCCTGAAACCCCCATCTTCACCATCCTTGCCCAAATGGTTCATCCTAGGATTTGTAGAACTAGAACCTAGTTCAACCCCAATTCTTGCCTTTTTTGGCCTTAAGATTACTTTGCCTGATATGAGACATCTGCGGGGCATTTTTTGCATATCTCGATGTTATTTCCTCGTTCTTTTGACAAATGCCATTTGAAACAATAAATTCCACCATTGATCTCATCTTGACACCAATTGCATTTGACCTTCGTGCTACCAAAAACTGTTGTGCAATATGTCCACGCTAAGTCTTTTTGAAGTGGCATTGTTATTAACGCTGGACATTGATTACATTTATATTAAAATTTTCATTTTTTTGTATATTAAATGTTATTAACTTCAGAGAAAATGACATTATGAATCTATGATACACTATATATATTAAATGAAAATGACATTTTTATATATTAAAAGTTAAGAATATTTAACAAAAAATGAATTTAATATTACTGTTAATGAAAATGTAAATTTTGTATTACAGTTAATTATTGTTAAATACAAAATTTTACTAATAATTAACACAATCAGATTACATATTTAACAATAAATAGAAATTAGTAAATATTTAACTGTTTAATTAAAAAAATTCTAAAATTACTAATAATTACAGTAAATTATTACTAATTTGATGAAAAAAAATCTAAAATTACTGTTAAATATTTAACAGTAAATTCTGTATTAAAGAAAATTAGTAATATTTAATACAGAATAAGCGGATTCACTATTACAAATAATATTAACAGTGATACAGAATAATTAATGAAAAAATATTTAATAATACTGTTAATATTTAATATTACTGTTAATATTTCCTGTATTATTGTTAGTATTTACTATATTACTGTAAATATTAAGTTAATATTACTGTATTACCAGTAATATTAACAATAATAGTGTATTACTGTATCAAAAAAAATTAGTACTATTACTATAAATATTTACTGTATTACTGTGAATTTAAATTAACTGTATTGTTGTTAATATTTACTGTATTACTGTAAATTTAAATTAACTGTGTTACTGTTAATTTTTACTGTATTACTGAAAATTACTAAAAAAATATTTACTGTAAATTTACAGTAAAATTAGTATTATTACTATTAATATTTACTGTATTACTGTAAATTTAAATATTAATAGTAATTTACTGTATTACTGTTAATATTTACTGTATTATTGTTAATATTTAATATTACTGTTAATATTTTTTTTCAGTAGTTTTCAATAATACAGTAAATATTAACAGTAATACAGTAAATTACTGTTAATATAAACATGAAATTCGCAAACAAAAAATTAACAGTACGAGGTTTGTAATAGCATGAAATTCACAAACAAAAATTTCGCATACATGAACTCACAGACAATTTTTTTCTAATTCGATGAAAAAAATGATATTAAAGCTTGCAAAGAAATGGAGTAGCCGTAAATACCTGGAATTGCAGCAGCTCGCTCCGAGAAAGACGAGAAGGAAAGAATGTGAATCAGCTAACAGTCACAACTGTCGTGAAATTCAAATCTCTTCGCAGTCCCCCTAATCTCTGCTCGCAATCACCCTAATCTCGTAGTCCCCCTAATCTCTGCTCGCAATCACCCTAATCTCGCAGTCACCCTAATCCTCCCACTGTCATGAAATTATCAGGAAAGCTCGTGCGATTTGCAAACACTACCGCGTTGCACAGATATAAAGTAAATTTTTCTATCTTTTCGCCCCTTTTTTGGCGACATTAAGGTTTTTTTGCTGGCAAACGATTTTAGGCCGATTAATCGCACGATTATTCCATGATTTAATTGGATAAAAATCGTTGAAAATAGTCAACGATTAATACCCGTGATTTTCGAAAATTGATCGCCAATTTTGCCAATCCCTGATTAATTGGGTATAATCGCGTTTTTTTGGCAACTGCTGCTTCTTTGGTATATATGTTGTAAGCTAATATTTCAAGAAAAACATGGTTCGCCAATAATACATAAATCTTGATAGATCTACGACAGTTTTTAAGCATAAGTCAAAAAAGGCTTAGATTCTTTAAACTAAAAGCATCAACATTTCAAATCACCTTAGGGGATCTGTTATTAAGATGATGAACACTTTATGGAACAACTTGGCAATTAATAATAACTAAATATGTGTTGTGTCTAAAATAGATCTTTATAATATGATGATTCTCTAAATGGGAAAAAGGTAGAAGATCATTCTAGATTCAACACAATTCAAGAATTTTGGTCCATAATGCAATTTACATTAGTAAGCAAGAGTTGTCGGTAAAAACAATGCCACTAGGTGGTAAGTAAGAGCTATGAAAACTATAATGCTATTTCATAGTAGGCAAGAGCTATGCATAACAATAATGTAAAAGATAGAAAAAAAGTAATGAGAAATGCTATGCTATCTAATAAATGAAGTATAAAACATTCACAATATAAATGAAATTACCTATGTTCCCCAAGGATGCATCCCCTAGGTTTCTCCAAACAAACCCGTCTCAAAGAAGAAATTAAAATGTGAGAGTTGGAGGTTCATTAGCGTGTGGTAGTGTTGTGGGTGAAGGGGAAAAGCTACAAAATCCATAATGTATAAAAAAATTCAAAATTCACTTTGCACTTACATTATTGTTTCACAAAACAATATGAGTGACAGCAATGAATGCAGTGAACATGAGATGGAAGAAAGAAATCAAAATGTGAGAGTTGGAGGTCCATTAGCGTGTGGGAGTGTTGTGGGTGAAGGGAAAAAGCTACAAAATCCATTTGAGTACCCTTCCTCAATTTAAAAACCTTATCCAAAGAGCTCTTTTAATTACAAAACCCTCTTCTTCAATTTATGACAGCCCTAGACAAAGAAAGAAAAATTTGAGGGCTCGTTTGGAAATTCAATTTTTGAGAGAGTTACACAAGTATATTTTCTTCTATTGGGCCTTACAAGACATGGAATTGAGGTGTGTCCATACATAAAGACGGATGAGTAGGTAAAGGTTCATAGATTGCATATAGAGGTTGAAGCAAGGTTTAAGGATGTGTCGGTGCCAACAAAAACTGCACAATAAGCTATGCATATGCCCTCTACAATTGGTAGTGGTAGTGGTGAAGTGCCTACAAGAGAAAAAATAAAGACTTGCTAGTAAGAGGGCAGGGAGAGTTGTAGGTATGTTCAAGATGCAAGCACGGGATGTGGCCAAGTCTTCCATTACCAAATTTTTCTATGCCCATGCTATCTTATTCCATGTAACACCGTTCTCCTTACTTCAAACATATGTTTAAAGATGTAGCTTTTGTTGGTCTCTCATTCACTCTCCTTGAAGAACATAAACCGTACACTACCCTCCTTGACAAAGAACATTCTAAGGTGAATTTAGTGACAGAGGACATGAGGTAGACTTGGATTAAGACGAGTTGTTCTATTGTCATGGATGGGTGGACTGATATTACGCATCAGCCACTCATCAGCATTATAGTCACATGTTCAATTGACTCTTATTTTCTTAGAGCTATTGATTGTTTTGGGAAGCGCAAAGATGCAAACTTCCAATTTCATATTTTGAAAGATGTCATAGAACAGGTTGGAGCCTTAAATATTGTACAAGTAGTCATCGATATGATACGTGTGCGCAAATTAGTTGGCATGACAATGGATGTTGCTTACAAGCACATCTTTTGCACCCCATCTGTTCATGGGCTTAAAAATGTATTGAAAGACATAGAGAAGATAGATTGGATGTAACAAGTAGTGGCAAAAGCTAGAGATATTTAGATGTTCATTTGTAACCACCACCACATCTCACTTGCTTTCTTCAAGACTTTTTTTAAAAAGGAATTCCTCAACGCTATAGAGAAAAGGTAAATCAATTATTTCATTTTGTTTGAAAGGGTGTTTGACATGCAAGACGCTCTACAATTGATAATGATTAATTCAGAGTGGAAGAAATGGCCTGTTGCAACATTGATTAAGGAAAAAGTATCAAACAAAAGATCCTCAATGATGACTGGTTGTAAATTGTAAAGTAAAAAATTGCTGATTTTATTAACACATCGATTGTTGATTTTTGGCGTAAGGGAGCCACACCTGTATTATATCTAGGGTTGAAATCATCCAGATGGTCTCACATTCAAAAGAGACACTACAAATTCAAAATTTTGGATCTACCCATTACACCCTTCACTATCCAAAACACCCATACTCAGTATCACCATTAGAACAAGTGTCAAAAAGCATACCATAATAATTTGACAAAACGAAAACAAACCTAGACCCCTTACTTTTCTTCTTCCTCCTCTCAATGTTGTGTGACCACAACACTAGATCGCTTTGCACCTGTCACTTGGGAAGAGACCATCAAATCCTTCAAGGACCCAATACTTGTAACAGCTTGGCCTCTTCTCGCATCTATGATCATATTTGACCCCCATATTAGGAAAGGTACCGATGGGTTGTTGAATTTGTAGTATAGTCTTGGCCCACATCTGCCCTCTAGTTTGAGGCCCACCCAACCACCACCATTTTAAAAGATCTGATATGCCCACTCACCATTTCACCCATACAAAAGTTTCCATTATCCTCTGCACCATGCCTTTGTCCTTCAACTCAATTAGTCGTACCATAAATATTGAGGCCACATCCACATTTGTTATGTATTTGTTGGCCAATTCAATGTATTCTTCTCCCAATGTCATCTTAATGCCTTACAATGCCATCTCTAAATGGCTCCAAAAAATGTTCTTCAGTCACACATCTACAATTCACCCCATGAAAGCAACTTATCACCCCCTAGCTTTCAAACTGAAAAATGGCCTCCACCTTTACGAGTGCCCTTCTACACTCAACTCTATAAATAACACTTGTCATTATCTCCCACATGAGCAAGCTCCCGCCAACACCAATGTTTCTTTATGTTTGATCTCAAATGCATGGATTTCTACCTGTATTGGTTTTAAATGACATTTAAACTCTCATCCCTCTATCCACCGCACTATCCAATCCATGTCAAATGTCTTTCATATTTATCCCCCCAACTTACTCTTTCATTTATATCGCACAATTTGCAAGGTAATCCACTATGCAATTTCCTTCTCTATACACATGAGAAATTTGAAAGTCTTTGAGCTCCTCCAATAGACTCCATAGTGGTTGTAGGAAATTATATAACTTCCATCGCGTTCACAATAATCAAAGAATCACCTTCTAGGTGGATTTTCCTGAAATTTAAACTACGACATATTCTCAATGCAAACCATGCCACTTGGAACTTGGTCTCATTATTTGTCCCATTCTTCAATTTCTTAGCTTCCATCACTATGATGGTACCTTCTCGATCTCTCAAAACAATCCCACACCCGATGTTTTGAGGTTACCCTAAGTAGCTACATCAAAATTAGCTTTAATCCTGAAAAATAAATTGAATGAATGATTCAATAATCGGATAATCTATTCAACAATATACAAGCATATATATAGAGATTACAAGATGAACAAGTCATTTAAAGTGAACTACTAAAAAGCTAAACACTAAATAAAGCTTAAAAGCTAATTGACTAAAAAGAAAAAGCTAAATGCTAAATAAAGATTAAAAGCTAATTAACTAAAAAGCTAAATGACCATTAAACAAGGAACTAAATATAGGTGACTAAAATATAATTAAAAATTCTAATACCCTCCCTTAATGGTCATTCTATCTACTAACTACCCTACAAAAGACACTGCAGGTCTTTTGATCACAAATGAAAAGAACACTCTGCTGCAGTGGAGACCCTCCCTAGATCTGGAAAGTGTTAATGACCAAGAATACCAGAATCCATCCAACCTAACGTTGGGCAACCAAACTGAAAACTAAAACCATGATTTTGAGGAAAACCGGCAAACCCTTTTGCAGAAGAGTATCAACTCCAAAACTGACTGCAAGATACCATGGTTGCAGATGTTCGCCCTGGCAGGTGCGACCCAAACTAACTGCAACAAAGCAGGATTTTGAGGAAAAAACCGTCAAACCCTGAAATAGGAACCCTCAAAAAGAGAATTTACGATTTTGAGGAGAAAATCAAAAAACCAAGAAATCTGAGGTTACAAATCAACGTTTTTGTGGAAAAAAAACGGTAAAACCCAGATAACTAAAATCTTACGCGAATATCATGGATTATAGATGAGATAATTTTTAAGGGAAAATTATAAACCTGCGAACAATTTTTGAGGAAAAAATCGTGAAAACCCACCCATGATTTTTTGTGGAAAAAATCAGAAAACCGACAGACAATTTTTCAGGAAAAAATCGTGAAAACCCTGGGACCTGTAAGACGAGGTTTGGCCTAAATCAATCTGATCAAGGCAACGATATTCAGATATCGTGAACATGCACTGTTTCCAGGTGTTGTGGTTGAGGCCATTGAACTTCTGACTGTGTTCCAACATGATGTTGGTCAAAGATGCCATCACGAAAATGGAGGTTGAACGAGGTCAACCTAGTGAAAGCATGAGATAGAAGAATCTGATTCAAAAATCACAATAGAAGCAGTTGCACAAAAAATTTGAAACCTTGGAGGAGAATTCTGACATGAATTCTAAGGTGCGAATTTTGAGGTTTGGGAGAAACCCAGAAATTAAAAAATTTCTACAAACTTAAAACAGCATAAATGGTGCCCAAAAAAACAGCAAAAATCCCAAAGTCCACAGAAATAGCAGAAATTGTGAATTGTTTTTAAATTCCAAGGAAAATTCGCTGGCACAAAATTCGAGGCACAGAAAACGAGGCAACCAGAAAAACCCACCAAGAATCTAAAATCAAAATACAGATCCGACGACTCAAAAATCGAGGCACGAAAAAACGATGCACCGAGAAAAATATGACAACAACCCAGTTGAGGTATCGAAAAACCCACCAAGAATTTGCAAGCAAAATAAAATTTCGACTTGAACTGAAGGGTCAAAACCATAGTCGAAAATTGCAGAAACACTAGGAAAATTTTCAATGTGCAAAAAAAAACTCCAGGTTGTAGGCCCGAAAATCTCCAGAACCCTAAAAAAAACATGAACTGCTGCCCAACACAAAAATTTGCCCACAAACCAGAAACCGTCAAAAAGCCTTTTAAAAAGCAAAATCATTTTTTTTTATAAAAAAAATAATTAAAAAAATTTGGAAAATATTCTAGAAAGAAGGGCATGAATTTTTATTAAAAAACTTGCCAAACTTTAAAAAATCCCATTGACCCGCTCTAATACCATGAAAAATAAATTGAATGAATGATTCAATAATCAGATAATCTATTCAACAATATACAAGCGTATATATAGAGATTACAAGACAAACAAGTCATTTAAAGTGAACTACTAAAAAGCTAAACGCTAAATAAAGCTTAAAAGCTAATTAACTAAAAAGAAAAAGCTAAATAATAAATAAAGCTTAAAAGCTAATTAACTAAAAAGCTAAATGACCATTAAACAAGGAACTAAATATAGGTGACTAAAATATAATTAAATATTCTAATAAATCCATCCTTCAAGAGGAACCCATCTTATATATGCTCTAATCTTTGAGATTGGATTAATCCACCCAACCCCATGAATGAGGGGAACACTAAAATCGGTCCAACCAAATTTATCTTTTCATCCCATAATGAAGAGTTGTGCTTTAGGCTTTGATAAACTTCCTCTATGATTGCATTCTCTATTTTTTTTATTAGTAGGTCAAGGAGATTTCTTTTCCCTAGAATATCCTTATATTTCCTCTCCTTCCAAATTTTCCAAATGATTATCAATGGACTAGCCGGCTAGATACTCAAGAAGATTGATTTCTTATACAAAAATAGCTATCCATTAAACATTAAAGAAAGACTCAAAGGAAAAGTAGCACTCCAATACAATTTTTTCATGATCATTTTCTAACAGGTCGTTGCAAACTCACAATGTAAAACTAAGTGATTTGTCGTTTCATCATCCTTTCTACATAAATGGCATTGATGAGAAACCCTGGAAGCCTATTTTTTGCAATCTATCTCTTGTTAAAATTCTATTCTAAAGGGATGTCCATGCAAAAAATCCCACTTAGGGGAGGCAATTCTTATGCCAACAAAGGTGAATTGGCCAATCTTGCTTCAAGAGTGCCTTTTTCCTTTAGTTTGTAACCCACCTTAACATTATAACTCCCAATCTTCGAGCCACGCCATCTCACTCCATGTTCCCCTTATTAAACTATTATCCTTCTCGGAAAGATTTTCTCAATTGCTCTTTTTTATCCTCCTCCAAGATGAAGCCTTGCACAAACTTCCATTGCCAACCTAGAATCTCGTTTATATCTTGCCTAACCACATAATCCCTCACCTTATCCCCCCATTCTCTTTGCAAAGTCTCATGCACTTGGTTTAATCCTTGGATTTCATATAGGACCTTATGTCCATCCCATAAGTCCTCTCATAACAAAGCACAAACCATTCTTGACATCCCATGTAATATGCTCTATCACAATATCCCTACTAGACAAACTAAAGTTCTAAATCACAAACTCAACCGGAGGTTTTCGGATTGTAAAAATTCTCATTCGATCTAGAGACTCCAAGTATTTATTTTGCATTATTATCGCCCACTTCTGGTCTGACCTACTATACAAATTCCATACTAATGTTGCTCCTAGGGCCATATACATTATTGACCATTGCTGCAATCCCACCCTTCCAACTTTTGTCGAGCAACATATTATCCCACACAATAAAGGGGGTTTCATTTTGCTCTGAGCTCCCATTGCATAAACAATTCCTCATTTTCTGCTCAACAAGACTATAAGTTTTTTTGTGGTAATTTCATAAACGACATCAAATATATCAGCATAAGTTGAGATGACTAATTTGAACATCACTATTCTACTTGCCAAAGCCATTTTCCTTTCCAAGAATTTAGTTTTGCATTACAACTTGTTATAATATTGTCCCAAAGTCTTGCTTTATTTGCCCCTATATATAAAGGAAGGCCCAAAAATTTCCTTGGGAGTTTTCCTATCTTGAAGCCCAAGATTAGAAAAAAATGTCTAATTTTTTCCAATTAATACTCTAGTCATAGGCATTGCAAAAATTACCTAGAGTTCTCTTAATTGTCCTTGCTTCTCTTTGACTCGCCATCCCAAAGAGTATTATATCATCCACAAATTGCTAATGCGTGACAACATCCACTCCTGTAGTAATTTTAATACCTTTCCAATTGCAATTGATCTTAGCTTTTGAAATGCTTTTGCCCAAAGCTTCTGCCATGATTATAAACAAGAATGGGGACAAGCGGTCTCCTTGTTTGATACCTCACAAAGTCTAAAACATACCTTAGGGGCTACCATTAAAAAGGGTTGAGAACCTTGGGTTTGTTATACAACTCTCTACCCAAGTGATCTATTCCTTACAAAAGCCAAACTTATAAAGTGCACACATGAAATACTAAGAGGGGATTGAATCAGTATTTCAAATTTTTAAACTTTTAAAAGCAAGAAATCACATAAAACTTATAGAGAGCTATCAATCAAAACATCAACACCAAATTTCTTGTGGAAAACCCTTACGAGTAAAAAACCATGTCATACAATGCTTTCATTAACAAGAATGGGCACCAACCTAGACTACAAAAAAAAATGAGCAGCAACTCTAAAGAACTGAAGCACCAACTTCAATCAACTGAGGCACCGACCCCAATTTGAGCACCAACTCACAAATACTGAAAATTATTTATACTATCTAAATTATACACAACACTCAAGAATAGATAGCAGCACCCCTTGAGCATATCTCAGACTATATCATATCTCTACTCAGTAAAAACTGCAACTTATAATCACATTTCTCTAATCAAATATGACTTAGTAATCTTTCAAAAATCTGCCTCACTCCCAACATTCGTAGCAGCTGTAGAGTCTTTCCTTTCCTTCAGAAAACATCCCACACTTCCAAAAATAAAAGTAAGCCAACACCATCTGTGACAGCATGCTCTTAATATACGGCATCCACTCATCAAGTTTTGAACTCATTCCACCCTTCATAGAGATGTGTGCATCTCTTCCTTCTGTCACATTTCTTCAGCAAAACAAAAACTCCACAAACGTAACTCCAAGTAGCATCAACCACATCGAAAGCTCAACCCAACTTATACTTTAACATCAATATTTCATAAAAAGATAACCTCTTCCTCTGTTCATCGAAGCTCAGCCCTCATTTCACCATAATCGACAGACCAGAAAAAAAGTCCCTAACCAATCACTACGTAGTCAGTTTAATGGAATAGCGCATCAGAGCTAACCGTCAAAAAAGAAGAAAAACATCACGATTTATTTTTATTTGTTTAACTGTGCGCAGCCAAAACAAACGATGCTCAAACAATTTTTAACCCGTCTCATTTTGGAATGCGTGTTCCCTTTTTCGGAAAGAACAGAATGCGTTTTTTTTAAATCATTTTTAACAACTTGCAAAGGCAAATCATATCCAGCACAAAATCCTCACACACATAGAGCACGATATTCACTATGCCATAGAACATGACATTCACTGTCCCATAGAACCCGATATTCACTATGTTGATTCCAAAAGAAAAGAACGGTTTTTTAAACAAAGGATAAAGTCGTATACAAAACACAACACGTTCTAGGTATTCATCGCCACCCCTTTAAAACAAAAAACAGAACCACAAAGAGCAAAAACACAACCTAGAAAAGAACAATCTTTTCAAACTACTACGACTCTCTTGAAAACACAAAACATTTACAGTTATGGGTTTTTTAATTTAATATGTAGAAGTCTGCAATTATAATACGTGTCAAAATAATAATCAAAACTTCAAAATTTGGCCCTTTGTAACTCCTAAACTCAGTTCGCATAGCAAATGAAAACAAAAATACGTGTCCAAAACACGTTACAAACAAAATCTGGAAAATTCATTACATTTCTCTTTCAAACAAATCACTTGAAGATGAGGCATAAAATCTGACATAGCAAATAATGCTGACATGGCACACAAGCAAGCAACTGATGCAGACACACAACCAGCTTATGCTGACAAACAAGTAGCTCAAGCTCGTCAAGCAGCTCAAACAAATTTTCTGAAATTTAGACGACCTTGACATCAATGACAATATGTTCAACAACTTCTTCATAACTTCTAACACGAATTGTTTATCCACTTGGTCATATGCTTTCCTTATATCCAATTTGATAATCATTCTCGACACTTTCTAATTGTATGAATTTCCTCGTGAGCCACAATCATGCCTTTCATGACTTCCATGATTGATCTACCTAGGACAAAACCACTCAGCTCCTCTAAAATAATATCCAGGAGTACCACCTTCATTCTATTTGCCATTAGTTCGGTTATGATTTTGTATGCAATATTACATAATGATATTGGGCGAAAGTCTTCGAAAGTTTTCAATGAGTTTTCTTTGGGATTAAAGCCAAGAAGGTATCATTTAAATCTTTCAACATTGTTGATTTCCTCCTAGATTCTTCCACTACTTTCACCAGGTCATGCTGGATGGTATCCCAAAATGACTAAAAAAACTTTCCAGAAACCCATCTAGTCCTGAAGCCTTGTCGAGGCCTATCTAGATAGTAGCCAACTAGACGTCCTCCACCATTACAAGGCTACACAACCTTTCATTATGTTGCTACTTTAATTTCACTGGAATATTGCTTAGAATTTCTTCTCGGATTCTATCAGACCTCTCATTCCTTCTATTTAGCAATTTTTGAAAGTAATTGACCGCTTCGATATTAATTTCTTCAACTGTTTGCAATAGGTGTCCATCCTTATTCTTTAATTCAAAAATTATGTTTTTGCTTCATTTTACTTTGGTTGAATTGTGTAAAAATATTAGGCTCTTATCCCCATCCTTTGGTCAGCATTCCAAAGACTTTTGTCATACATAACCCGAGGACGCGTCCATGGGCTAAAATCCCCTGTCCCCGTACTGGAGACGTTTTGGGGACTTGGGGACGGCCAGGGGACATTCCCCCACCGTCCCCAAAATCGCAAAGGTTATGGGAAACGTCCCGGAAACTTGGGGATGGCAGTGATTCTCAAAGGGGACATCCTCCCATCTCCTGGACGATTGGGGACACCTATGACATCCCCTAAACGTCCTAGGGACGGCCAGCCGTCCCCCTTTTCCCAGCCCATTTAAAAATTAAAAAAGGCTAAAATGCTTTAAAAAAACATTTTTTTATTTATTTTTGTGGTCCCCACACTTCAGTTATAGTACATTTCCAAGATGAGAGATTAACTATATTTCGAGAGTGAAATATTGATGGTTGTCATTTTTGTTCAGTTTGTTTCAATAAATAAGTTATTACATATTCAAATCTATTGGTTGGCCACATTCTGGAAGGGCATATTGTATTATATTTACAGATTAGACATATAATAATTTTTGGGAGGTAATTTTGATTAGGTAATTTTCACCGATATAGAAGGTAAACAGGTCTGAATCATAGCCAAAAGAACTCAAAAATATGAATAATAGCTTGGTAATGAGAATCACAAACACCCAAAACTTGGTAGTGTATAAAGAAGCGGTTGTAGGTCATAATAGTAAAGGAATACTATCAAAATATCTTCCAACCATAAAAAACAATGAACTACATGCAAACAAGTGCTGGCATATTGACAATGAATTCTGAATGAATGCATATTGAGCATTGACAATGAATTTTGAACACAAATGTAATATGTTAAGGCTCTATAATGTACATATACATGCTTTATCCATGTTTTCATAAGAATATAATGTATATATACATGTTTTATCTATTTTTCATATGAACATTTAAAATTTTCATATATATTTTAAATTTTCCCTATATTTTATATAGCCGTCTCCTTTACCGTTCCCAAAATTAGCAAAAAAATTTACCATCCCAAAAACTCATCTTTTCGTCCCCTGCCATTCCCATCCCGGAAACTCAGGGTGACATAGCTTTTGTCCCCAAAAAAATTTCTTCTCCTGCCAAAATCTTCATATATTCACCACTCAAAATTTTCTCTCAATCATAGTCATCTATCTGCTGTGCAATCCGGATAAAACTGAAGGAACAAGGGGAAATGATTTAAACCAATTAAGGGGAGGATGGGCACATCATAAGTGAATGTACCGTTCTTGAGGATTACCTGCTGTAGATGGTTATCAAACACAAATTTTTGAAAGACCAATTGAACTTAAGAAATATGTGAAATCCTCCCCCCTCCCTTTTGATGCATCTAAATGTGATGCCCCCGATCATGTCATAATAAATTTAGTTAAATAAAATATAATAATAATATTAGTTAATAAAATCATGAAATCAGAAATAAATTAAGTAGAAAATAAGATTAAAGAATGTATATATAAATATATTATCATTGCTCAGACAATCGTCTTATTTATAAGACTCCACAATTTTCTGTAGGAAGCCAAAGATTATAAGATAAATAAGACAATGAAAAAAGCATTGCAACTAATGAAGGTTAATTCTGGCAATCCACACCTTGGCGACTAAGCACAAGGCAAATACATAGTAATCACTCATGAAGAAAAAGGATGTAAGTATAACCAAAAAACAGCCAGTACTCGCTTTATTCTAACAGCCGAATAACCAACTATACAAGGGTAGACGTTATGGAAAGCAGGCTTTAAAATCAACAGCTTAATCATAAGGGTGGTGATTCATATGATTAATAGGGATCCACATAAGGTAATAAACTTAAACAAAAGATATTTGTATACAGCGATTACAATCATATTAGATGCAGCGATTACCTTATGGGCAGTGATTTATTAAGAATATTAGTAAGGAAATAACACAGTAGGGCAGCAGTTAAGTATGAAGGGTTGCAAATCTTGCAAAGGCAATAGACTCAATGAAAAGGTGTGTCTTCTCCTCGTTTGAAGATATAAGAGGACGGACAAATCGCTTGGAAAAGGCATCGAAGGATTTAGATCTGATAATCATAAGATATTAATATCAGCAGTTCGACTTATTGTTACAGTTTGGTATGAGTTCTGTACATAATATAATAAGTGCAGTACTTATATACATATATTTCTGCATACTGATTATTAGGACTGCACTGCTGTTATAATTACTCCTATGTATGTATGTATATATATATATATAGTAAATATTAGTCACATAGTAAATATTAGTCACAGTACTTATTAATGGAAGGAAATTAGAAGGAAAAGCTGTGATCGGTGGGTTGACAGCAAGTTGTTATATTGTGCTGCCAACGGTATGTATATTCCATAGTTGTTACACAATTTATGCTTCTTTCTATGAACTGTTCTGCAGTTATATACATTTATAATAATGTCTAAAATATAAATGAAGATATATATAGATATAATGTTTGATCAGAAGAACTCTTAAGTTAATAACAGTAAGAAGAATATGTTTATATATAATGACTTTAAAAAGTTGGAAATAAAATTGTTTCCAAAGATGAGCAGTCTAAATCCAATCAATAGAATGATTCCCAAGATAGGGTAAGGATCAGCGTCCAGTAAACTTTTAGGGCATGGTCCCAAGATAGGGGAAGGGTTTGGATCCGTAAACTTTGAGGGAGCCTATTGTATTTTGGTCTCTAAGCGCTTTGGTAACATAGACATCCTCTTCTTCCTTAGAACTGAAGTAGTAACAAAGGTTGACATCATTAAGAATTATGGATGATAATTAATTATCTAGTATGATAGAATTAATTATCTAGTATGGTAGATGAACAATTTATTTATTACTAATTAATAAATCTATTGAACTATGGAATGACAAAGATTTGATTTATGTTAAGATTGATTTGTCTCATAATCAATTTAGTTTAAGTCATAAATATATTGAAATAGATTAATTATGGTTAAAACAGACCTAAACCTTGTAGAAGACATTACACTAAAGTGGCATTGAAGTCCCCTCCTAACACCAGTCGATTGATACCCAAATTTTATTAAAAAAATTGAGATCTAAGACCATACCTCCTTTTTCCTTGCAAATGTTGTGGGACCATACACATTAATTAGAAAACTAGTTCTTTCAGGGATAAGTACTTTAGCTTAACCACTTGCCAGTTCTAATTCTCTACTACTCCTTCCACTAATAATCAATTTGGGTTCCATATTACCCCTAGCCCTCCTAAAGCACTCACTACATCCACAAATAGGCCTTGCCATTGACGCCATTTTAACATTAATTTCTTAGATCCTTCCTCGTCAATCTTTGTTTCCTGAAGCAGAATTAGATCTAGTTTCACTTGATCAACTTGTTGTTTGATCAAGCCCTTAACACAATAGGGCCTTCATGGCGTCTCAAGAAAGGTAATGCCCTTCCTTGATCTCAACTTCATCTATCCCTTGGCACTTCCTACTAGTTCTAGCTTTTCTCTATTGGATTTTCAGCCTCTATGTCCCTTGTCTCCCGATTTCGACTTCTTTATCTTTGACAAACTTTGACCTAAAGTTCGGAGTTCTTTTAAATCCTCCTAAAAAATGCAATCATTGGCGGGGTGTTTTCCTTATTTTCTTCCTCCAGGCGTTTTGTCTTCCAAAATACACCGATAGTTTGTACATGCAAACTACCCTTTGTTCTTTGTTCCTTCACCATCACTGGAAGGGAGGTATCACTCTCATAACTTCAATTACTTTCTATAGTTCTTGGGCCCTTCAAGGGGTCCTTTTCGCATTTCTGTCCTCTTGAGGCTTTCTCAATTGTGGAGTCACACAAAACCCAACTTCTACTTTGTTTATTCTCTCTTGTTGCCCACTTTCTTCATCTCTGCCTGACTCCATCCTTGATGCTTCGATTTGAAGTTGAGGAATTTGATTCTTCTTCGCACCCTCACAATCTCCCAGCTTACTATGAGGGGTTCTACCCCCGTTCTCCTTCTCTTCTTCTTCATCTTTATCGCCCCCGTCCTAAACCTCCTTTCTCTCTAGAAGTATCTGTCAGGAGCCTTTGGTTTTTACATTTACTACAAACTTCCATTGTTGCCTCCACTTCAACTTTTTGACGTCATATGCTCTATTTTGTTCTCAACTCAACTTCTGATGGAAGAGGAGGAAAAGGTTTTAATTTAATGCATAATCTAGCATACACACTAAAATCTATGTCAATATCAAGTGGCATAATCCATAGTTTCCAATTTAGGTTTCTAATTCAATTTAAACTAATTTGTATCAAGAAAATCAAGTGGGATAATCTCAAATTAAACATTGTCAATATCTCTAAATATGAATTATTAATAAGGTTGAAATTGAAGACTTAAATTTGCATCCTTGTGCAAGCGATTAATGTTATTTTCTCCCTTTACTTTCATCATCTTTATTTAAATCACTCTTCAAAAAGATTAGAAGATCATAAATCTAACTGATGTAGCAAAATCTTCGTCTTTTTCTTTTTCCCTGATGCAAAGTTGTTAGAAGGAAAACCATATTCTATAAAAGAAATTTGTTTTAGCATTTAAGAGAAGTTATCTAATGCTTGGAACCATGGAATAAACTGGCATCGAATGCTTCGCAGTTGGGAAGCAAAAGTTGCAAGGAAAGTTATATATCGTGTCCACGGTGTTCCTAAAATATGATTTAAAGAAGATTGTGTGTTTCGCTTGTATTGCCATCTTTTGCTACTCAATCCATGGAGGTAAATTAAAAGCACGCACTTACAGTTTCATATATTATTTAACTTCTCAAAACTTCTTCACACCAAGCCTTGCAAATCTATTTGCATCATTCACGCTTGTTTCGTAACATCATAGTTGATACACCCATACTCATTGACCTCCCAATCCTATTGCTATTTACACGCAACAAAAAATAATATTTCACATTTTTTAATTTACAACACCCCAACATAAAGAAAGAATATTTTGACATAAGGCACCTCCATTGTTATATGAGTTAAAAAAAAAAAAAAAAACTTTATTGGCAAAGCCCATAACTTTTTCTCTCTACCCAACATGTAGGCTTTCGCCCCTCTTGTTCAACATGCTTTCAATTTTGATACATTACCATGGCCATTTGAATGCATATTGGAACAAATCTTCAAATACCAAGGTTTTCCACATACCAAATAAATGGAAGCGTGCTATCTATAGTACACAAAATTGATGAATGAATGTAGAGGAATGACATACACACTTCAATTAATGTCATAATAAATATTGTCCTAGTGAGATTGGACCAGGATTTGGAATAATGGAACTAAAAAACAAATTCTAAGAAATTGTATGGACTAAAACCACCATGATGGATAATCTTGTTCGATCTCTACTTATTTTTCCCATTGTTTAGAACAGAGCACTTTAGATTGTGCTTTTGTACACTCTACATTGACCCTAGCAAGCATCTCACTCTTCTCCATCTTCATCACCATTACTGTCAATCCCTAGACTTTGGGGAGTGAAGATGAACATCTCCATCAACATTGCCATGTTTGAATTTCTCCAAATTAAATTCACCAATGTCAGCATCATCTTCCTTTGGATTACAAATCCTAACTTGTCTCCTTTTCTTTCTTTTGAAGAGCCATGGAGTGGTATGGTCACCCATACCACTCTCGTCAATTACGTAACGCTGGCCAAGAATAGTATGTTAACAGACAGAAGATGGCAACAAATCAACCCCCTCTCTATTTCGGTTCGAATACAAAACATAGTGGTTCCACTCTTATCAGTCACACAAAACCTCCACCCTTGTAGCAATTCATTTTCTTCCACCATCTTCCACGTAACTACCAAGTGTAGTCGTCAATGAGGACGTCAAATTTATCAAAAAAGGTTTTTGTTTACAGAAGCTTGTTGCACCCTTATATAATTGTAAAAAACTTCTCAATGTAATCAAGACAAATAGACAAAGACCTAAATAGACCAAAGTTGGGGGACTCGTAATATCTTTATATTGACTTGTCTTCGTTGGTGTCAAATCTTCTAACACTAAATTATCTTCTTAAGGCAGATATGTTTTTGCACGAATTGAATAAATGAGCGTTGACAAAAGATGATGCTATAGATATAAATTGAAAATATAAAATTAAAAAAACAAAAGATGATGCTATAGATATAAATTGAAAATATAAAATAAGAAGACAAAAGATGATGCCATAGATATAACTTTACACCCTGATGGAATGTTCCCTTTTGGGAGGACACTAAATCTTGCTCAATATGTTTGTATAATTATTGCAGGTTATGTTTTTTAAGTCAGCTGTGATAATTTGGACAGATTCTATTCGATGTTGTTTCCTTCTTTAAATGTACAAGTCTGCTGTTTATATCAATCTGATCTGTTATATATATATATATATATATATATATTTGTGTGTGTGAATCCTTTCTATTCCATCAGGTCTGATTCTCTAGTTATTGATTTAATGTTTCCTGTTATTTTCCTTTGATGTCTGATTTATTATTGGTTGCAGATTTGTATTTGTGTTTTGATATCTTTGATAAATGTTCATATCATTCTTCTAGATTTTCTTATGGTTCTGATTTAGGTCTGCTCCTAAATCTTCTTCTAATGCTTCAGATATTTTGTTCTATTTCATGGCTCCTTCCTTCTCAAATGGAAACTTCTCCACTTTATATCCTCCAATGTGAGAGAGAGTCACACCTCTTCTTAATGGATGCCCTTTGGCAAGAGACATCCTTTCACCATTAGCAACCTTTCAAAGAGTGCAACTATTCATTACTTCTGCCCTTTGAAAGAGACACAACCTTTCACAATCAGATCTGCACTTCTTATTTGAATCAGATTTTCACTTTTGATTCTCAAATCCCCCTTTCAAATGAAGTTCTCTTCTCCCTTTTATATCTCATGATTGAGGGAGTCACAATATTTCATTTCATACCTTTTGACCATCCATTAAACTTCAACTAAATTTTTTTTTTTTTTTTTTTAATTTATTATTATTATTTATTAATAAATCCTATTACAACAAGGGGACATTACAGTCTGCCCTTCCCAAAATTGCTTGTCCTCGAGCAATGTAGGTTTCTAAGAATTGAATCAATCAACCCTAGTGTTTCTTCTTTAATTTGGTTGACCCAACACTTGCACCATACTATGGATATGTATCTATGCTAAAGCATGGGTGATCTTAACATATATTAAGATGAGGATTAGAAGCATGACACGCATCTATGAACTCAAATGCAACTTATATCTTTCTAGTTATTCACATATCTAATACATATCAAGTATGAAGCAAACACGGAGCATGCACATAAAAATATAGAGTATACACATGAATATACACAAACACAGAGCATACACACGAATATATGCAGTCACAGAATATACAAAAAAATGCAAATGAACCAAAAAGTGGACCTAACCCCATCTTTCGTCTTGAATTAGAAAGTGGGCCTAACCCCAATCTTTCTTCTTGAGCTAGAAAGTGGGCCTAAACCCAATCTTTTGGGACATTACACCTGAAGCTAAAACAAAGTTGCTGTAAGATGTCATCGGTCAAGCGATGACGTCAAATGCGTGGAAACCTCAAGGAAAAGTACATTCAAAGAGAGAATAAAGTAGTCGATGAGCAATTTTGTAGTTATGAAAGTGATATGGAGGTGTAATGGCTAGTGACATGGCTAATGACACGGCTCTTCCAAAGTACCGCAAACTGACCCACTTAGATCCCAGCATATGGCTTAATCGGTGCTCAGAAGATTAATGCGCCAAAAACAAAAATTAGGTGCATACAATTAGGAATATATTTTAAAACAGAATCTAGGGTTTAAATCCTAGTAGAAATGATAAGACATTTGAATGTAGATTGAAAAAAACTGCATTGAACTGATTATGTCATTCCCACAAAAGATCAGACCAGGTGTAATTGAGGGAAAAGATATCCTTCAGTCGCAATGGATGTAAACAATCCACACACCAACTAGACAGAGGCAGGCAACTCAAGTGATAGAGCATCCCAGGATCTGTAGAAAATCACGGTTGGGGTTTCTAAGCCAATATTACCCCTAAATGGAAATTTAATCCATCTGAACAAAGAAAAATAACAAAATATAAAAACAAACAGAATACGTTAAAACAAAAATTCACCAAGCCAAACATACAAATACTATTAAAAAAACAGTTAACAGTTGGTTTAATATTGCATAGGATTTTATAGTGATCGGATTTGTAGGATAATTAGATAATGAGGGTTGTGATGTTGTATACGAGAAACTCACCCTGAGATAAGACTTGCTTAGAACTAAACAGGGAATAAATGTAGCAGGATAGAAAAATGTGTCTACTTACTTTAGCCACGCAGAGAAGATGAAAAGGGCTGAAAATAGGAATCTGCCAGCAAATGCAACGAACCCCATTGTTGTGAGAATTATTATTCCGTGTTCAATCGAGCGCCTCTCTTCTGGTCTTTTTTATTCTTTTCTTCTACGTCTGCACAATGTAAGACTTGCGCTTTACAAATTTTCCCTCTTCTTTTGCTTTTAAATACTTTTTAGTCCCATTGGTCGTGGCCAAATAAATTTTGCGGAAATGAAATGAAAGGAACTACCTAAAACCAGAATCTGTGCAAATTCCGCTATTAATACCTGCCTAGTCACATACTGCAGTATTTCGTATGTAAAGTTTTCCATTTAGCTTGTATAAAGTCGTCAACCATTTTGGGTGAAAAAAAAAATCACAGTTTTCAATTTGAAAACGAAAATTGACTAAAATTAAATTAATGTAGTAGAATTAAAATACCATTTATTAAAATAATAAAAATGGACACAAATTAAATCAATGTGGTAGAATTAAACTATCATTTATTAAAATAATAAAAATTGACTAAAATTAAATTAATGTGGTAGAATTAAAATAAAAATGCTAAGATGGGTGGTTCAGTAGTGTGGAATAAACCAGAGAAGGGGTGGATAAAGATTATTTTTGATGGGGCTTCAAAAGGGACCCAGGGTTTTAGGAGCAGGTTGTATTGCGAGGAATGATGAAGGTATGGTCTTGGCCAAGGGAGCACAACAACTTTTAGATGGAACAAACAATAAGGCAAAGGCGGGAGCAGCCTTACTGGCCATCTTTCTAGTAGATATTTTTGGTGACGAGATTACACTTGGAAGGAGACTTGAAAATTGTCACTGATGTCATTGCGAAAGGGAACTCGCAATTTTGGATTATTAATAAAATTATTCACATCATTGGTGAAAAAAAAAATTTAAAAATTAAGATTTTAAAATTTCACATGCGCATAGAGAGGGTGATTCTAAGGCTGGTGTGTTGTCCAACGTGGGTTGTGAGTTGGAATTCCAAGTTGTGAAGTGGTGGGAGGGACGAGGAGTACACATGGAAGGTATTGGTTGATGTTGGCAGATCATTTTTAATGCAATGGCATGTGGGACAGCATGTTTTTTTATTTGCCTTTGGGACAAAGTTGAGTTGTTTTTATACACGCATTTAATGTGCAAGGCTTGTGTACACTACCAATTTTTTGCATCTACACAGACATGGTGCTTGGACATGGGATGAGTGGAAGGTGACATAGAAAATGCATTCATGATTTTGTGATGGTTGAAGAAGGATGTCCTTGAAATGAAGACAAATTAATTAGAAACCCTTGATGGGACAACGAGAGACGTGGCTTTTTTAAACCGAGAAGGAAGGCAAGTTGGCATTCATTAGTGAAGTTTGAAGAAGAACAATCTAGAGAGCGATAGAAGGCAGAAGTTTAAAACCACAAGCAGCACTCATGGAAGCGAACTTCTCACTTCACTCAATAAAATAGCAGTTGGCGCTTTTTGGGAAGATCTCTAAGAAGAGACGTGGGGGAATTTTCAAATTTGATGATGACCTATTTCTGCAAATTATTCAAACTCTACTGGGTGAAGAGTATCTAGTCTCTGAGTTTCAGTACCGCATTAACGTAGACATCATCTCAGTGATGGTGGTGTGGAGCTTGATGTTTGGAACAAAGGAGGAGGTGGTTTGGGTAGCCAAAGCTTGCATCCTAGACCATTATTTGTGTGGATTGACATCTCTGATGGCAAGAGCAGTTGTGAGTCATGGTTTACAGTGCCCTTTTGGTAAAGAGATAATTTTGGATGGGAGTGATGTGGAGTTCAAGTCGTTCATGCTATGGAGGGATGGAGCGAACAGAGAGGTAAGGACTAAGGAAGCTCATTTGGTTTGGGAGAATTTAAAAGATAACCTTCGAGAGAAGGAGGTGGAGCTGAGGGAAGCGAAGAAGAAGGATGAGGCAAAGAAGATGAAATTCGCCCCTGAAGACTATTGGATTAATGGACTTGCCAAGAAAAAAATGGAACTTTAAATGTTTGTCTTTGTTTTTGTAAAGATTAATGTTAAATGTTAATGTTTTAGGCATAATTGGAAGGTTACATGTCATTTTTTGGGAAGGGATAGTAATTTTCACAATCTAGATAGTTGAGATGTAGCAGATGGGTGGATAGTTTTTCAAATCTCATGGACAGTTAATGGGGTTAATCCCCAATTTTGATATTTGCACTATGTCCTTTTTACTCAATTATTAATACAAATATATACTATTACCGATAAAAAAAACAATGCTAAGATGGGTGGGCATTCTGGCTTGATGAACTAGACCAATATCATGGGATACCTCTCTTGTTGGATTACTCGTTGGACCTTTACATCCATTGAAGATGATTGGGAAGTTGTTGGCAAAACTTTTAAAATTTGAATTATGTGTGGACCATGTGGAGGACATGGATGATGACTCATTGCCTCATAATGATTTGGCAAACTATTCTTAATTGTGAAGCTAGTGGTGGGACCCCTTGCTTTTGGAAATGCCTTGCTTGTGTTGGGCCTCAACCATGTTGGCCATGTACGATGACATGGCTTCTTACCAGCTCACCTGCCAAGGTGGATACCACTTGGGGCCCTATCTTTTCGTAGGTCTTTCGTAATAGTTATCATGGGAGATCTTAATCTGGATCCAAAATTTATTTTCTTGTCATTTCTACTATGTCCCCAACGTAAGCAAGTCGTCATGAATATTCGTGATACCCTTTCTAGCCTCTTTTTTTGTACCTTGGGCAACGAGTGACACGTTTGATGTCCCAAATGAAGTGTGCTTAGTAATAATTTTTATTACTGTGGCACACATACTATTTACTACATGTTCATCCAATATTTCCTTATTCTACTAATGACTATTTGGCTTTTTCGACAAAGCTTCCTAACTAAGTCTTTTTGCAGAGTTGTTGAGAATATGGGGGGTGGTAGAGTTAGAATTGAGCCTAGTTTTCACTTTGAATTCAAAGACAATGGGGTTGTTTGGCACATTTGTATCGAGGATGGGATTGCTCAATTCATTGAAACTATCAATGGTTTTAATGAAAACCTTTCCATTAAGTTTTTCACTTCCTCAGAGAATCATAGGGTTAGGATTGGATGTACCTACTAGACCACTTTCACCATAATACTTTAAAATTTATTTCCCTTCTTTATGAAGAACCCCCTCGACAATTCCACTAAGGATGCCCTCAAAGTTGCTAAAAACTCTAATAAGAAGCATGTTTTGCTACATCAAGGCCTCATATTTAGGCTTTACCAGTTTCACCTTGCCCTCTGTCCTCCCAAGCTCATTATGGTTATGGACACCCCTATGCACTTTGAATCCCCACCTCTTGTGACCAATTTGGACTCTCCTGGCAAAAGAAAAAAGAAGTGCCTTAGAATTCCTAAAGCTGGTAAAGTTGTTACAAAAACCCCCTACTCTACTCCACTAATTTCAAACCCAGCGACCCCTAAGGGGTCTAAAACCACTCCTACCACTTTTGGTCTTGTTGTTGCTAGTATGTGTGAGCTAGAACACCTTAACTCTCCCTTGAACTCTTGTAAAAAATGCAAACCTACCCCCCCACCTTGACCTAAAAGGCTAAGCTCCAAGCTCAACCTCGCATTGAGGAAATCAACACTAAGTAAGATGAAAAAGGTATGAGAAACACTAATCGACGTAGGTCTAATAGGCTAGTAGGAAAGTCCATGAAAGAAGGCCATAGATACAAATGAGGGTGATCTTGAGGAGGTGGAGGAGATGAAGGACGAGGAGGATGTGAACTACTAAGAGAAGATTGTCAGTACCCACTCAGAGAGTACCTCGTAGCCCCTTGGACCTAACAAAAGTTGCCCACTTGTCGGAGGATGAGCTCCCAATTGTCAGAGGATGAGTTGCCCACTTGTCGGAGGATGAGCTCCTAATTGTCGGAGGATGAGCTCCCAACTGAGAAGACCTGCCCTGCCAAGGCATATTATACCTATAGTAAATAATTGTCAGTAAATAAATAATTACCAGTCTAGTAAAATATTCTTATTGCCATTGGTGAAACTCCCACCCCTTATGAATAATTTACAAACAACATTAGGAGTAATTAATTACATATGATTTACAAGGTTGATGGCACCTTAATCCTACCATTCTTCCACTTGACATTATACATTGCAAATACACCTATAGGAATCACAAACAAGGGGAAATCGTCCCTTAACCATCCATGTACCATATAATCTTGACCATACTCTCATGCTCCAACAAGACACCTACAATAGCAATCAAGGTAACCATTATCAAACAAAAAATAGTCCTCACTTCCTCCAACATGCCACCTACGAAAGAAAAGGAACATGCCAAGGTGAAGCATACCAACTATCAATGAGTCCTGCACCAATCTATACATGAACACAAACATCATTTTTTTATTGATGACAAAGGCTATGAGTAGTTGCCCAACTCATACCACCTGGAATAGTAAACACAAAAATTTGCAATACCTCCAAGCTAAACATACCTCAAGCTAGGGTATACCAACATAGACATAACTTCATACCATCAATATACCAACTCAAATCTATAGCTAAGTCTCTGTGTATCCATCCTTCTACCTTAATGTAACATACCAATGCACAAATGACCAAAGACAAGGCCAACTACCAAGATCTACAATAACACTAAAAAATCTCATTGATATAGACAATCCACATTCGAGTCATCCCATTGTAATCAGTAGGTTGTACACACCTACAATCTGTATAACTTGTAGATCCTAATCCAATGAAAAGAGAAAACTTATCATCACATTAATAATCAACAAACCAAGATATCAAACAGGATAACTAGACATATATCCAAAAACTCCCATTGCATGAGTAATGCCAAATCTGAAAATAGATCAATGTTGGGAGCTTGTTGGATATTATTGGAAGTATGTTGCAAATATGTGCTTGAGAGATAGTTGAGAGATGTGTTGGCATTGATGTGAACATATTTCTCTATTTGTGACAACGATGTAGTGAAGTTCAATGAGTTGGTTTGTTTAGCATGTTGAAGATCAGTGTTTGTGGAATAAAGGGTTTATAGAGGGTTGTATGTAGATGATTCAGTTCAGGTTTCAAAGGTCCGCATGAAGATTTGAGTAAGTTATGGATATTTGAGTTGTGGCTATTTTTTCAATGTTCAGTGATGACAGAGTGTCAGTATTTTGATCTACATTGCTCCGCATTGTAATATCTTGATCAACGGATTTGGAGGAATATTTGGAGCATTGATGTATATCCTCAATTCAAGTGGTTCATGGTTTGGAGGTCTGCAAGTTATTTTTCAAAGTTGACAATCATTGCAGTTAGTGTTCTTGAGGTTTGGTATAATGTTGATGTGATTCTAGTAATTTGTGTTGGTGCGGATGTTGTGGTGGTAATTCATGATGCTTGTGGATATTTTTGGATCATGTGCCTTTTGTGTTGGTGGTCTACATTGATTGGTAAGCTCATAATTGATGTTTTTCTTCGGTGCATTAGTATTCTTCATATTTTTGGTCGACTGAATGCTTGTGGCATGTTGTGGATGTTCGATGCATAATCTTTGGAGGTGTAGCGTGCTCAAGGCGATTGATTTGTGTATGTGCTATGTCTTGGTCAACATTGCTTGGTTCGCATGTGATATTGTATTGTGTATGATTATATTTTTGTAATTAGGTGGTGAGTGTTCAGTTGACCTTGTTGATTTCTCCAAGGTTGATACCTTGTATAAATAAATGTAATAATCTTGTGTGAGGTATGTAGAGAGTGAATAATGTATTGATCTTTCGAAAGTAAAGAAGAGTGTGAAGAAGAAGATGAAAGTTGTTATGTGCTTAACCGGAATTGTAACCAGACATTATGGATGCTATTTCTCAGTTCATGATTTTTGGATGCGATTTGAATCTGTTTGTAAGCCAGTGAGCCTTCCCTGGGTTGTATCCCTTCTTGTTTTTTAGCAATGAGCTCCAGGCAATGTGCCTGAATGCATGTGCATTCCCCATTGTAATACTTGTATACTTTTAACAGAGTATACTCTTATTGTGGGTGTGTTCTCACTATAGTTTTTTTCCCTTGACTGGGTTTTCCACATCAAAAATCTTGGTGTTATGAGTATTCTTGATGTGTTGTTGATTTATGCTTTCATGCTTAATTATTAGATCCAAGAATAAGTTTAAGTAGTGTGAGTTTCTCTGACAACTGATTCACACCCCCCCCCCCACCACCACCCCCTCTTAGTTGTCTGCCCTATTTTCATCAATCAAATCATATCAAGTCTATCTACAGTACTTGACATAGAGGATGTGGCTAATTCCTCTATCACATAGTGTCAAAGAAACATATACTAACCTACAAATCCTACAAACAAATATGATGCAATACCTCTCTCACCACTAGTCTCCATAGCTCTCCCAAGTTCTTCAAACTCGACCATATGAATCTAAATATCCAGGAAGATGAACAAGAGCAAAGAGAGAACCTGAAAAAAATAGATCATATCCTTGTTCCACACTAATATGTACCAAGTTGTGTAAAGTAAGATCTCCTTTGCCATTTCTAAATTGAAAGGATATCAACATCTAACCTTCAAAAAATAATGAAAACATGGAAGCAATAAATGTAAACCTCTCGTACTAAAGGGAGATCTGTAGTGCCCCTCCTTGATTTATCTTGTCTTTTGTACATCAAAGGAATATATTGATCTAGCTTAGTCTACTTTATGATGATTTGATGGTATCATGTTATGTACTAGCCCTATTTCATGATTGTATTGGATATGATGATGGATCTATATTTGATCATTATTCATGATGGATCATATTGCTTATGGGATTTTGATGACAGTATGATTATGCTAACCCTACTCTATGATTATGATGATTGCGTTGATGCTACGATGTTTGTGATTATCTTCTAGTGTCTTCGTGATTAGAGATGATGTCATACCACTCATTGCGAGCACGATATGACGTTGCGATTCTCTATCACTTGCTTGATCATTTATGATGTATATGTATTGTGCATATGTTGTATTGTGTTTAGTGTTGGATGCAGGATTGCAGGTACCAGACATCGACTCCACCTGGTCTCACAGGTCTGAGCGTGTCTTTATCTCAATGGCAAGTTGTTGGAGATGGCATGTGTTTCCCTCTCATACTCTAGGCTTAAGTTGGTATCCTTGTTAATTAGTGTCTTGGCTTGAGTCATTGGTCTGCGTCATGTGGTATGTTATTCAACCTTATGTCGGGTTGCCTTGTGAGTTTGTGATTATTTATTAATTAATAATTAATCGATTTATATAGTTTATAGATATTAAATTAAATCAATAGATGACATTAATATTTAATAAATTAATGCGTGATTATTATTATTGGAAAATTATTACTCATTAATGTTTATTTTATGGATTTATATTTTATTGGTTATTTAAAATTGTGGAAATTAATTAATCAATTACTACATATAGCCATTGACGTAAATTATTAAATAATGGTTAGTACGAATACAATATATTTATATATATTTATTTACTAGGAGTTTATAATTAATTAATAATTAATTGGTGGAATTATATTAGTTGAGTATTTATGCTTATCAGTACATCCATTTATTTATTTATTATTTATTTGATTATTTTATATGTACGTGGGAGATATTTATACTATCGAGTTTAACTTATATTGGCTAGAGCATTATATGTATCTGTACATTTAATTATTTGTTTATTGTTTATCTATTTATTTATTTTTGGCTCATCTATTTATTGGTTATTTAATATTTATTTATATTAGTTTTGATTTATTATTTGAGCTTTTGATTTATTGGATTATTATTTATTTATTTATTTATTGTTTAGTTACTGGATGGGTATTTATGTTTGTCCGTACATTTATTTATTTATTTATTGTTTATCCAACTATTTATTGTTTTGATTATTTATTTATTTATTTGCTATTATTCATGTACCTACCCCTTGTTATGATTGACCCTCTTGGGAGTTGTGATTGTGAGGATAATGTTATTTAATTGTTTGTTTTTTTATTTATATTATTGTGGTTTATAGTTAATTGGAGCATTTATTTATATTATCTTTCATTTATTTTATTGGGCTTTAATTTATTATTATTATTTATTATATTATTATTACATTTTCTTGTTACTATTTGAGTAATTAAATATTATGTTTATACCTACCCTATTATTTTATTGGTTGAGATTTGAGGGTGAGTGAATAATATTGTTTTATATTCTTACCTCAATTTTTAGTAGGGGTTGGTATAGAATATATTTATTAGAATATTTTGATTGGAAGATATTCTTCTGTAATTTTGAATGAGATTCTATTTATTCGCTTTGTGAGCATTTTTGTGGGTGTGCGTATGGATATCTTTCTATGACTTTTGGATTTTAGAATTGCTTAGAGGGAGAATTGCTTGGTTGAGTTGAATTTTGTAAAGCTTGTTGGTTTGGATTTTTTCTCTTCTATGACCGCATTACCATCTCTCTACTTTTAGGTTGGAGATCTTTTTCCATTATTGCATTTTGATTTTTGAAAAGAGATGTTTTCTTCATGGCTGCTAAAAGATTGTTTGGGGAGATTTAGGAATGAATGATTATTCTATTATCAGTAATTGGGTGTAATATTTTGGGAAAATATTTATATATGATTTTATGAATCTGTGTGTTGTATTGTCGGAAAAGGGCATTTGTGTATGTTGATATGTTGAATGCATTGTGGTAACGGTTGGTTTTGTGAGGTTTATTTATTGTTGCATACCCTATCTTGTGTCCATTTGGTTTGATTAGATCGAGAGTGGCTATGTCTGTAATCATTTATGTGCAAGTTATTGTCAGTATAAGTTGGAATTCTTGTATGTGTTGTATCGTTGGCCTTAACAAGGCTTTGTTTTGGTTTCTTATTGGCTTTTAGTAATTTCTTGGTCGTATTTATGCCATTGTAAGGCTCGTAACCGAATCTGGGCAAATTTGGGTATCTATGTATCTCGTTTTCCATGAGTTGGTCCCTTGTTTCAATAGCGCTACTATGGGATTCAATAGCACCAAAGTAGTGTCAACAGATTTTTGGGTTGGCTTTGATTCCCTCGGTTGATTTCTCTGCTTGGTATTTATTCCTGAGGCTTTTTTTTGTTATGATTGATGGGTTTGGGGCACTGTTCCATTCATTTGTGATATTTGTGAATCCTTTTGGGCTCCGACAAGTAGTTTTGTGCTTGTCTGTTGAGGTTTTGATATGTTGCTCCATCAAGTTGAGTGATTCGTTGATGTTGAGGATGGTTAATTGTAGCTCCAACGAGAGGTTACGTTGTGCCTCATTGTGGAGGATCATTCTATGTTATTGGATTCATGTATTACCCCTATTTAAGTATATTTGACATTCTTAAGGCTCTCTTTATTATTGCATTTTGGCATTATGCGCTTATGGCTTGATCCTTGTTAAGTGGCTCTTGGTTGTATGTTGATGGCTATCTTTATAATTCAGTTGTATCAGTTTTGTAATGATTTTTGGATGCTTCCCATGTTGAGTTTCATGTTGTTGTAAGATGTATCTTGTTATGTTTTTACCCCATGGTCTTGGTCCGTGTTTGGGAGAGTGGGCTCTTGCATGTGTTGGACCTAGGTTATGAGCACTAGATCTCTAGGAAGGGGGTCTAGACCTATGGAACCACATGAAGAGTTTATGGTTTAATTTGCAAGTGGTAGCATTATTAATAATTGATTAGTGGGTTGGGTAATTAGGAATTCACCTAATCAAGATAAAGAATATGTTGTTGTATACCCCAATTGGATGGACCCAAGGTGATGGTTTTGGGATCCTAGATTGGAAAGACCATTGGAGCAGTATACCCGATCTCCCTTGAGTAACTCCAAGGTGGATACGGATGCCACATGAGGTTAGCATGCAATGACACTCTACCCCACATGTGTCCATTATCCATATGCATTGTTGTTGATTGTGCCTCTGGAGGTTGATTGCTTTGATTTAGCCATGTGATGTATTTTGATGTTATATTCTTATGTTGGAGTCTTGTAGTGTCATGTTGTATCCTATGGTTGTTAGTTGTTAGCTTAGGTCTTGAGTGTGAGTTTAAACCTTATGTCATCTCCTAGCATAGAGGGTGGTTCCTATTTGGTTCCACATGGTCGGGTGGTTTTATACCTTCTACCATTGGGATATTCTTCTTGGATGTTAGCGTGCATGGATTTGGATCTATAGCATCTCATCATGAGTTTGGATTCTTGGAGCATATTTGTGTAATCAGAATTGAAATCATGTGTTGTGAAAGATGGAAATATAAAGAAGACTATGTAATCAACATATTGAGAACATGTAGTAGGATGATTTCTGAATGAAATGTATTGAATAATATTGTTGTAAATAGATATTCTATTGTAGATGTTGTTATTGATTATAAAGGAATTAAATGATTTAGAGATATGCATATTATGTCTTGAGTATATTTTGTGGATGGTATTGATTATGTTAGCTATCATATATGCCTTGATTTGAAAGATGTTAATCTCCAATGTTAGATATCTTGAGATATGGAAGTTAAGGGAGTAGTTGTGGTTTGTATGGAAATATGGCTCTTTATTATGCGGTTGTCCTTTGGTGTTGATTTCTATGTATTAGAGTTGTTACCATATTACAATGTCTTGTAAATGAGGAATATGAATATGTGTCTATGTAACTTGTATTATTAAGATGGGATGTAGCAAAGAGACTTTGTGCTTACTCCATGTGCTCTTATGTAAATGAACTTGATATAGAAGAACTATGCTATTGCTATTGTTATAAGATTATGTATTGGTATGTGGTTCACGCTATAGATATGTTTATCATGTTGAGAATAAAATCCTATGTTTAAATTAGGGGATTGAAATATTAGATTGTATTTATTCTTTTAAAATCATATGACTCTCGAACCTGTTTAGTAGATTTGAACCCTATTTGGATGTAGATAAGTACTTGCTGCTATGATATTGCATATGGATATGGATGGTATTCTTGATGTGTTAAGTGTTCGAATGAGTAAAGACGGGTATTAGAAAAATTCGATTGGTACTTAAAAATGAACCTTAGAAAGAGTATGGAAGGGAATAGAGTTATACATACGTGTTAATGTTTTATCATAGTTGCATGGGAAATAAATGTTTTGTTGGATGATAGTTTATGGTGTTCTAGATGGATATGGGATGTGTTAGTTTAATGTCAAGTAGTGACGTTGAGATACCCTAGGGAATGAAGATGCATTATATGGTTTTTTTATGTAGTTGTGTTAATGATTAAATAGATGTTTCGCTTGCGTAATATGATTCTATGGTTATGTTCTTACTGATTTATGTATTCATGTATATAATTAATGATGCATTGATAAATAATGGTAGTAACGTTGCACTGATAAATACTAGTAATAATGTAATTGTAAAGGTTATCGTAAAAGAAAAGAAAAAATCTCTCTTTTTGTTAGTAGATTTTGGTTTATTTCTCTACGGTATTTTGGCGGGCATTACAAGATCAAACACACCATTCATTCCAACAATATAGGAAATATGCCCAAAGCCACAAAACAATTCATCTATATCCAATGCTTAACTCATTTGAGAAGATGTGATACAAAATAAGAATGCATATGATATTCAAGTGAGAAATACCTCTCAAATCATTGACCTACCACGTAGACTGGGAGTGGGATTAAAGATTATCCTATGCACACAACTCTAAGCATTAGAATATTATATTAAAGGGCAATCTTCTCTTCAAGCCCACAATGGATTCACACCCATAACTAGGTGTAGGTTGCTTGGTCTTTCTATTCAAATCATCATTAAAGAGTAACTATCTCAATACATGATCCCATAAATAAGAGATCTTCTAGCCTCGCCCAAGTCTCTTTAATCTCCATGACCATCCACCAATCATTGCATGCCAACTTCAAATGTAACCTTGCAAAATCATGAAGCTCCAAGTAAAAGATTAAAACTCAAAACTAAAGACAACCAACAAGACCATTATCAAATTTCTAGGTATAGAATCATATCATGACATCATGATTTATCATAAAGAGCATATCACGGTCTCGAGAGAAATTGCATCATGCCAACACTCTAATTTGGAATTAAGAGTACATCATGACATAATATAAATGATACTCTAAACCAAAAACATCTCCAAACATACAAAGACAATCATCTCCTGTAAATGAAACCCAAAATGACAAAGAGCCCTCATTGCATATAAAACAAAATCTAAGAGTCTATTCAAGACACCAACAGAACATTGAAGAAGGTCATCCACCATCCAATGGTGAATCCACATCACTACCACAAGCTCCCATAGAACCATTTAACCAAGCTCTCAAATCATTGTGATAACCATCTTGTAACTGAATATCCTTTATGGCCCGAACACAATCAAAGAACTAAACACAAATAGATCCCAAAGGGAGGAGTCAAACCATAATCTCCACACAAGAAGATATGATATCATAGATCCTTTGTCAATGTAACCAAAAATTTCAAACTCTCGCTACATTACGAAGACATAATCCAAGAGCTTCACATGACATCAAAAACCATCCATCTTCTAACCAAATATTATCCATGTCTCGCTATACACTATAACAACAACAACAACAACAACTTAGAACCAAAGTCTTAAAACAAAGAATATATAACATATAATATAGCTACATAAAGCTCTCATGGAAAGTAATATTGAGTTTTATATGATATCATGACCAATATCATTATCAAAAATCCACAAAAGTGAATTAATCTTCTCATGCGTCATTATGTACAACTAAGATTCAAATGAAAAATTATATCATGTACTAAAAAAAAATATTTTATCATTGCAATTTATATACCAATGTAATAATTGTGACCAAGAATAAGACCTACCAAATAAAATCCACATCAATAACATGTAAAATAGAGATAACCAAGAATTATTGGATATTGTTGAGAAGTTTGCTGGAATAATGTGTTGTCATTGATTTCAACATATTCCTCCATGTTCTAGTGTTGCAGTCAGATTAAGTGAGTTGGTTTAGCCAGTGCGTTGCAGATGAGTTGTTGTAGATTAAAGGGTTTTGAGATAAGTATCTTTAGTTGATTCAGTTATGGTTTTAGTTGTTTGCTTGATGATTTGATCAAGTTATGAGATCCAGTATTGAGATTGGTTTTTCAGTTGTTTGGTGTTGCTCAGTGTTTTGGATTTTGCTCTACATTGCTCCATGTTGCAATATCTTTGTTTTCATATTTGTCAGAGTGTTTGGGACATTCTGGTGTGTCCTTAATTTAGATGGTTCATGATTTGGAGGTTTGTAAGTGAATCTTTTAGTTTGATAGTTAGTTCACTTAGTGGTCTTGAAGTTCAGTGTAATGATGATGGAGATTCTAGTAAGTTGTGTTGGTGCAGATGTTTTTGGTGTAATTCATGATGTTTGTGGATGTTTCTAGATCATGTCCTATTTTTGTTGATGGTTTGCATTGATCGTTGTGCTTGTGATTGATGATTTCCTTTGTATGTTTGTGTTATGCAGTGTTCTTGGCCGACCAGATGATTGTAGCATGTTGTGGATGTTCGTGGCATGATTATTGGAGATGTTTTGTATTCGAGGTGGTGATTTAGGTCCATACTATGTCTTATATGACATTGTTTTGATATGCATCTAATGTTGTAGTGTGTGTGATTATATCTTTGTAATTTGTGATGTGTGTTGAACCGACCTTGTAATATAGGTTGATGATATGTATAAATATATGTAATAATCATATGAGAGATGTATTTGCGAGTGTATCTGAATGTGTGTGATCAGATAAGTGTGTGAAAAAATGTTTTGATCTTTCAGAAGTGTGAAGAAGTATGGCAAAGTAGATCAGATTGTGTGCTTAACTGGAACTGTAACCAGGTATGAGGAGATGTTATTTTATTAGTTCATGATCTTCTGGATGTAATCCAAATGTTTTTGTAAGACAGTGAGTCTTCCCTGGGTTGTATCCCTTTGTTGTTTTGGAGCAGTGAGCTCCAGGCAGTGTGCCTGAATGCATGTGCATTCCCCATTGTAATATTTCATATACTTCTAAGAGGGTATCATCATATTGTGGGTAGGTTCCCACCATGGTCTTTCCCTTGCCCAAGTTTTCCACGTCAAAAATCTTGGTGTTATGTGTGTTATTGATGGGGTGTTGATGTGTGCTTTCATTGTTAGTTATCACATCTAAAATTGTGTTTAAGTTGAATAAAGTTTGTGAGCAAACCGATTTGCCCTTGTTGGCAACAATAATGAAGAAAACTGAGAAGGGGGAGGGGGGTGCATCAATTTTCACCGGATCTACAAACTTAATCACAAACACAAATCTGATAAACTACAACAATAAATAAATTAAAGGCACAACACACAACACCAAGATTTTGATGTGGAAAACCCAGTTAAGGGAAAAACCATAGTGGGAACCTACCCACGGTAAAATGATGCTCTGTAGTATATGTGAAAATATTACAATGGGGAGTGCACATGCATTCAGGCACACTACCTAGAGCTCACTGCTCAAAAGATAATGACCTGGAAGGCTGCAACCCTCGGGGACGTCTCACTGACTTACTAAAAGATTTAAAATACAATCTATAAGAAATGAACTAAAAGAATAACATCTCCAAATGCCTAATTACAGTTCCAGTTAAGCACAACTATCTGCTCTGCAACACCAATATTTATTCAATCACAATTGTTGAAGGATGAATCCTTGTTCGCACATATACTCGTCTCTGATAATGCAGACACGCCTTCTATATATAAATTATGTGAATATGACACCTATATATACAAATCATCAACCTTGACAACAATGTCGGTTAAACCTCAACTCATAATTACAAAATTACATCACACGATACAAAGATTGATCACCAGACCAATATAATGATTTACATGGCATAACATGGACCTAAATCAAATTCCCAAACACTCAACTCCACCGGAAATCATGCCAAGATCAACCACAATACACTACACCACTAGAAATGCTGCATAACATGAAAATCATCATCAGTTCATGAAAACCACCAATAAATCGCACAATGATCAATGCAGATCATAAAAAAAAATGGGACACAATTAGGAAAAACCAGCAAATACGTTAGAATCATCAATGATAGCTGCACCAACACCACATCAAATCTTCATTGATCAACATCTAAGACTCAGGAACACTTAAACGACAACAACTGTCATGAAGAAGAGATAACTTGAAGAGCACCAAATCATGAACCATTTAATACAAAGATACACAAGACCATCCTAAACAATATCCCAAAAAATCATCTCAAGGTCTGATCACATCGGAACATACCAGAGGAAATACTGAACTCTACAAAGCACTGATCAGATAAACAAACTGCAAAATTGGATCATAACATCTTCTCAGTCTGTAATCACCGAAGTAAATCACATGAATATGTTGACATCTATGACAACAACATATCCTAGCAGCAACAATGTCTAATAATCTCCCCAAAATCCAACATCTCACGTTGTAGTGTGTGTGATTATATCTTTCTAATCTGTGATGTGTGTTGAGCCAACCTTGTAATATAGGTTGATGATATGTATAAATATATGTAATAATCATATGAGAGCATTTGAATGTGTGTGATCGGATAAGTGTGCGAACAAATGCTTTGATCTTTTGGAAGTAAGAAGAAGTGTGGCAGAGAAGATCATATTGTGTGCTTAACTGGAACTATAAACAGGCATGAGGAGATGTTATTTTATCAGTTCATGATCTTCTAGATGTAATCTGAATGTTTTTGTAAGACAATGAGTATTTCCTGGGTTGTATCCCTTTGTTGTTTTGGAGCAGTGAGCTCTAGGTAGTGTGCCTGAATTCATGTGCATTCCCCATCTAATATTTCATATACTTCTAATAGGGTACCATCATATTGTGGGTAGGTTCCCACCATGGTATTGATTTGTGCTTTCATTGTTAATTATCACATCTAAAATTGTTTATAAGTTGAATAAAGTTTGTGAGCAAACTGATTCACCCATGTTGGCAATAAGAATGAAGAAAACTAAGAGGGGGGCGGGGTGAATCAGTTTTCACCAGATCTACAAACTTAATCACAAACACAAATCCAATAAACTACAACAACAAGCAAATTAAAGGCACAACACACAAGACCAAGATTTTGACATGGAAAACCCGGTTAAGGGAAAAACCACGGTGGGAACCTACCCACAGTAAGATGATACTCTGTAGTAGTATGTGAAAATATTACAATGGGGAATGCACATGCATTTAGGCACACTGCCTAGAGCTCACTGCTCAAAAGATAATGACCCAGAAGGCTACAACCCTTAGGGAAGTCTCACTAACTTACAACAAGATTCAGACTACAATCCATAAGAAATGAATTGAAAGAATAACATCTCCAAATGTCTAATTACAGTTCTAGTTGAGCACAATTGTTTACTCCGCAATGCCAATCTTTGCCCAATCACAATTGTCGGAGGATGAATCCTTGTTCGCACATAAACTTGTCTCTAATAATGTAGACACACCTTCTATATCTAAATTACAAGAATATTACACCTATATATACAAATCATCAACCTTGACAACAAGGTCGATTAAACCCTAAACTCACAATTACAAAATTACATCACATGATACAAAGATCGACCACCGAACCAATATAAGGATTTACATGGCATAACATGGACCTAAATCAAATTCTCAAACACACTACACCACCAGAAATCATGCCAAGATCAACCACAACACACTACACCACCAGAAATACCGCATAACATGAAAATCATCACCAGTTCATGAAAACCACCAATAACTCGCACAATGATCAATGCAGATTATCAAAAATAATAGGACACAATTAGGAAAAACCAACAAGTATGTTTGAATCATCAGTGACAGCTACACCAACACCACTTATCAAATCTTCATCGATCAACATCTAAGACTCGGGGACACTTAAAACAACAACAACTGTCACAAAGAAAAGATAACTTGTGGGGCACCAAATCACAAACCATTTGAAATGAAGATACACAAGACCATCCCAAACAATATCCCAAAAACTCAGCTCAAGGTCTGATCACATCGGAACATACCAGAGGAAATACTGAACTCTACAAAGCACTGATCAGATAAACAAACTGCAAAATCATATCATAATATCTTCCCAATCTGCAATCACCAGAGTAAATCACATGAATATGTTGACATCAATTACAACAACATATCCTGGCAACAACAATGTCTAATAATCTCCCCAACACCCCCCCCCCCCCCCCCCTCCTTTTCAGTTTGTTGCCTTGTTGCCAACAATAATAGCATGTGGATTTCCAAGACTCAAACACTGGGATCAATGCTAGACCCGATTTACCAAACAAACCCACATGGGAATGACCATAGATCAATAAGAACCCCCAACATCCATGCAAACCTGCAACTATATTCATCCAAAACACCCCGAATACAATCTTACCACATATCTACATACCACAAATTTTAGTTAACATGTAAAACCTGCAAAATCATCTTTGTAAATCTAAAATCCACTTCAACATCTAGACATTGACATCAAAATATGTCATATGAATAATGGGATAAACATATATCTACAAACCCATAGCTTTTAGAAACAAGACAAATTGCAAAACTATCAATTTGTCTAGGAGCTTCAAATTATCAAATAACCAACTCCACAACTTACAAACAAACAATGGCTAATCATTCAATTCTTTCATGTAACCAAGGGGTGAAACCACAAACCTGACATAAGCACTCCATAATGTAGTCCAAATAGTAGATGCTTTCACATGTGAATACAAAGCTAAAAGTACACAACTAACATGTACACCCTTTCACTACACATGACCACATGAAAAAAGGAACATAACCACCATGCAATATGAGAGTTAAATATTGCCAAACCAGAGCTCCATATCACTACTATGCTAGAATCAAACCCATTATCAACTCCATAAAACACAAGATCCTCCATGAGCATCAAATACCCACAATAAATCTATTTGACAATATTCATTTGAGGTGTCGTGACTTCCAATCTCATAGCTCTGTAAAATAATGTTAACACACAAAACATCTATTGTAACCCATGAGCCACCAACAATTCACAATTCCTTCTAATTGATTCCCATAAGCTTGTTAGGCTAAGCAATCAAAATGAAGGAATATCTATAATCGAAACACCATAAATCCTTCACATGTAAGTATATGCAAACAACATGAAAGTACATGCAACTCACATACATGCACATGAAAACACATGCAAACACATGCAAACCATGAAAAACCCTTGAAGCTCTGAGGCCAAATTTTGGGAAAATTGCTATAAATTATTGAAAATATCTAATTCAATAAAATATTGATGAGATTCAATGCTCAGATCATACCCAATGAAAAACAAGTGATTGTTTGCAAATCTGAAAATTAAGTTGTCTTAATGTGAAAAATCATTGCAATATTCGTCTTCTTTGTTATGCCAAAAAAATACCACCACTTTAACATGCTAAATAAACCTATCTTAGATGAACATAAAACATCGTGGAAATCAACATTGTTTCACCACAAGATAGCAACAATAACAAAGTATAAATTAGCAACACAAGAAGAACATCTCACAACACAAGATTTATGTGAAAAAAACCCTTTTTGGGGAAAACTCCACTAAGAAGAGAGGCCAATGCTTGTATTATCTTCATGAAACATACAATTCTTCTCTCATTCTTCTCTTCAACCTTCAATCCAACAACATGTGTATGAAAATGAACTCCCATAATGTCTCCATCTCAGTGTTAATATCAATGAACACTGAGAGGGAGGGGTGGTGAATCAATGTTCTGCAATTAACAACTTTCTTAAACATGTTCTTTAACCACCAGATACAAATGAATAAAAGTAAAGTGCAAAAACTGAATGTAAACAAACACAAAACCATAATACCGTAATTTTTATGTGGAAAACCGGAAAGGGGAAAACCACGATCGGATTGAAACCCACAACATTATAATATTATTAACACGAGTATAATAATATTACAAGAGGGGAATGCACATGCATTCAAGCACACTGCCTAGAGCTCATTACTCAGTTACAAAGAGGGCTACAACATGGAGGAAGGCTCATTGACTTACAAGTGATTACAAATGATAACAAGAATGACTGAACTAAATAGAAGCATCTACATATGCCAAAAAGTAGTTCTGATTAAGCATAAGTAGTATTCTTCCTATGTTATGTCTCTCTGCTCTGTTTCGTTGCTCTGTCATGTATCGGAGCACAAAGACCTTCAATCACACACAATTTCTCATAAAATCCTCCTCCTCCTCTCTCTCTCTCTCTCTCTCTCTCTCTCTCTCTCTCTCTCTCTCATGCCATCACACCACATATCAAAATGCTCAAATGAATCGGTCTTAAATACGCATTAACAAAATTAAATCAATTCCCATGTCAGCTTCTAAAAACCACATAACACGCAACATGAAATGTGTAATCATAAGTCAGATCAATCCGATTACCAATCCATATGTGGACTCAAACAAGTTGATAACAATATTCACACATATCGGCTCAATCACCTCAAACTCGAAAATAATCACTAAAATCATACCAAAGATTCCGCACAACACGTTACAAAAAAAATAGCCATGTTCTTCTCGAATTATCAGTTATCGGATCTTCTAATATGCACGAGAATCAATATCGGAGGCTAGAATTGCAAATCAAGCTACCTCGAATATATAACCATCTAACTCTTTCACTGCGATCAAAACTATGCAACAAGCATGGAGATCTGCACAATGTATCCATACTTTGTATTCCACCTTCCAGACTTAAGCATAACTGAATGTCAGGCTTCTCAAACTTTTGGTAGAACAAATCTACATATACTGGATATGATATCTGATTTAGTTTCCATCAATGACAACCCTAGAACAATCTTCAAGTATAAATCTCTACCGGTATAATGTCTCTTGCCAACACTCAGGCTCAAAATACCACTATAGAACATTACCATGGGCCAAACACAAGCTTCCAAAAAACCATGGTAAAATACATCTGATCCACCATTGAGATTCCCTCTTACAAGTTAAAAAATAGCACCATTATTGTAATTACAACTTTTTGACAATTGCCATAAGATGCTCTTACATGTCATAAACTGTTATTACATGCACCATCTAATAATAGCATATTCTCTTAAAATTGTAAGACACCAAGAATAATAGATGCTCTTACACATGCCATTCACTAATAATAGATTTTAGGCACCTCATATCTACTTATGGTCAAACTCATGGTAAATGTGAATAGTAAATGTATATGGTGAAAATGGAAACAACAATGTTGAAAGACTAAATGAATTCAACCACAAAACCCTAGCCTAACAACAACAAAGATCCACCATAACATATGAAGATTACCTAAGACAATGCAAATAAAATGAAATCACAAAGATTATACCATCACATGTCCAATAGGATTTGGATCTCCATTCTTCCTATCTCCATTGATCTTGCTTGATATATTTGCTCTCGGATTTTATATGTGCACAAGAGCTCAACAAAGATCGGAAATGTGGTTGCAAGTAGGATCACATACGAAAGTTCAAAAGCGTAGTGTAGTCGAGTCGTAAGCGGGGGTTGATAATGAAGAAAGCATCTCCTTATATAGAAGACACTATAAGAAATAGAGGGATAAGATTGAGAGGTGGAAAAGATAAATGGTTGGCTATGATTAAAGGGTAGGTAGAAGAAATAATAAAATAATGAGAGGGTAGGTAGTGTAGGAATTAAGAGATGAATGACATGTGTCATAGGTAGAAAAGGTTAATGAATGAATTAAATAAATAAAGATTTATTTAATTAATAGAAGAAGTGGGATCAATTAAAAAAATAAGAAATTTATTTAATTTAAGAAAAGGATAATTTAAATAAATAAATGTATTTATTTAAATGAGAAATAAGGCTAGAAGAGGACAAATGAATTAATTAAATAAATAAGAATTTATTTAATTAATAGAAGAATTAGGCTAAAGTAATTAAATAAATAAAGATATTTATTTAATTAGACTGGACAATTTTAGGTGTCTACATTTTGCCCCTCTTTGAGACAATGTAGCTTGTTGCGTTGTTTCAAAGAAGATAAATATGAACTGATACAAAGTTGCCCCAAGGTGGGGATGATATGCCCCCTTGAGAGATTGGATGAAAATGTCTGAAAAGATTGCAGACAATCTCTCGATAAGAAAGAAAGGCTAGAAAGGAATGACAAGATAGGATAGAGTGACAAAGTCACGGGATAATGAAGACTGACTTGGGAGACTAGGACTAGGGCTAGGGCGAGGAGAGTCTATAAAATAGACCATGAGGGGAATACATCCTCATTTTCACCCACACATCCAAGAGATAAGAGTGCAGAGAGAGAATAGAGCAGCAACAGTCAACAGTGATGGCCTTGGTTCACAGATTCAATTGCGTTCACTGATTTCAGAGGCCAGCAGATGCAGGAGAGCTGGTGAGTACCGCCAAACCTCCTTGTACTTTGTCGCAATAAATATTGTCATAAATGCATGTTAGGTAGGGTAATATGTCTTCAAGGCTGAATCAACAGTTTTGTGATGAACATACGATGTCGATTGGATAAGCTACTGAGAGGATACACTCAAGCAGGTCCTCTAGGGAAGACTAGGATAGCAGATAGGGCTAGGATTGACAATTTTGTGATAGAACATACGTTGCCAATTAGGAAACTACTCAAGAGGATACACTCAAGCAGAGGCCTTAGGATAAGAAAGATCGAGGCACTTTGTGATGAACAGGGAGTACCAAGATGTAGTACTTTGTGATGAGAAGGGAGTACTAATATGAACAACACTTTGTGACGAACAGTGAGTGCAAAAACATGTAGTACTTTGTGATGAACAGGGAGTACCACTAGGAAAAAATAGCAACACTTTGTGATGAACAGTGAGTGTCACTAGAATAGAAGCAACACTTTGTGATGAGCAGTGAGTGTCACTTTGACAGAGCACCATATGATAGATATATAAGCACTAGGATAATAAGCAACATTTTGTGATGAACAGTGAATGCTACTTTGACTGACATGATCGATTTGCTTGACTGTAGGAGTACCTACCTATGCTGGAGTCATGAGAGAGATTCCCGTCGACTCAGAGATTACGACCAGAGCTGACATTTGAGGACCAGGCTGCCATTGAGGTTATGGGTTTGAGATTCATTCTGTATGTGCTTGAGTTTTGGGTGAACATGGGATTGCTGACTGCGCTGGCTAAGAGATGGCACTCAGAGACTTGTACTTTCCATTTGCCAATGGGTGAGATGACAGTCACCTTGGAGGATGTATACAGGATTTTGAGGATACTGATCGATGGGGAGTTAGTTCCTTACGATTGAGACAGAGATAGGGATGCACTAAGATGAGTGTTTTAGGATCTAGGACTGGAGATGAGGGTTGGACACATGGCATGGGACATGATGACACAGACAGGATTTGCGCTAGCGGCGGTGCTGGTAGGAGTGATCAGTGGGTTCCTCTGTCCGGATAGGGTGACACGAGGGGTGGCTGCAGAGGACATAGGGGCCAGGAGAGATGATCTTAGGGCGGGTCCTTCCAGGGCTCAGACTCTATCAAGGCCAGCTGGCTCCGAGGGAGGGAGTTCATCATAGCCGTAGAGGTCTACCTATGTATCAATTTTGTACCATTTTGTATGATGATGTAGACACCTTTGGGTGATTGTAGCCATATGATTTTGACATCATTGTATCATGACACTTATGATTATATATATGAGATGATTCATCTTTGCGGCAGCTATATGCATGCATACCGATGTGATGAGATGTTTCATGATGTATGTTTTTATGTGATGAGATGCTTCATGATGTATGTTTCTATGTGATGGTTATGATATGGATGCAAATATGTACATGATGAAATGCAATATATTTTTTTTGTTCTTTTATGTTTTTAATATGTTATGCCAATGCAAATGTGAATGTATGAAATGCAAATGAATATGATAATGCAAATGATTATTTATATGATAAAAATGCAAAATGTGCTAATATGTGTTGTGTGTAGGATGTGATGCAATTGTGATATCTATATGTATGTATGAAATGCTAACATGTGGTAATGCAGGTGCAACTACATGAAATGCAAATGTTTTTGGCGTGTCATTATACTCAGTCGTGTGATAGCAGGTTACGTGGACTCAAGAAGGATGATGGAAGTCAATCAAGAAATGGGGATGGAAGATAGAAGATATGAAAGTGAAAGAGCTTCTTGTGCGTTATCATCATTGAGCTTTATTATGGCAAGTAGGTTATGATAATCGAGGCATATGTTCGACCCAGAAAGTCATTGTACCTGTTTGCATGGAGATAAGATAGTTGCAAACAAGGAATGCCCCAGTTCATACTAGACTCTCAGTGTCCTCATATCCTTGGACAAGTCATAGCATTACTAAGAGACAATCAATAGACAACAAAAGAAAAATAGGTGATGATACCTTATCCTCGCCTTTCTAGTCAAAGACATCCTGGAGATAGAATCTCTAGTCAAAGACATCCCAGAAAAGCTAAAAGACATGTCACCAACAGATAAAAATCAAAAGAAAACCAAGACTCAACACCAACATTCACTGTAGTCCTCAAGTTTAGTGTCTCTTGTCACTTGTATAAGTCTTATTTGATTATGGTCACAATGTTTACTTTCACAAAAAGGATAGATAGTACTAAACCATAATGTTGTCTGAGTCTGTTGAAAGATTTGATTTGTTGAAGCCCATTGTTGTTGCTGTGTCTCATCTGAAACTGATTGAAACCATGCAACTGATACCGTATTGCGGAGAAGATGGAAGTTTATTGCGGATTGGCGATGCAGATGTTGCTTTATTGCGGATTGTGTGTGTATAGACTGAAGAAAACTGGAAGAAACTGTACTCCTTGAAACATGTGATGTTCTTAGTTCCACACCCATTGCTAGACGTAGGATTTGCCTTAGCCATAGATAGGAGCTGATTTATTATGGATGGAAAGGGGGTGAAAATGAAGGATTATTATGGATGGCTAACCAATCTTAGGTAGATCAACAACAAGCCATGATGGGAATGGGTGCTTATTATGAATGAATAGGTCGTGAGTGTGTGCAAAGTGAAATGATGAAATGGAATCCTGAAGGAGGGAGGAGTAATGTCTCTACACATGGCGCCGATGACCCAATTTTCACCATGGTACTTGCTCAGGGCACCACCAAAGTGGTTTTTCATCGTTGGACGAAATATTTTTCTTTACTTTTTTTTTATTTTTTCACTTTTTTTTGTGTCACAAGGCGCCTGTTTGCCAGGTTTTCACCAAGTAACGATTTTTTAATTTTATGATTTTTTTGTATTTTTGAAATTTTTGTATTTTTTTTGTATTTTGAATTAGGATACTCTGAAGAGCTATGTGTAAAACTTGCGAAGGTGCATGTTGTTGATAGGATCCTCCAAAGGCTCACCATCTGTGGTTGAGAGTTGATATGCACCAGATCCATATGCTGCTGTGATGATGTAAGGACCAAGCCAGTTTGGTTCAAACTTGCCCTTCTTCTCTCTGTCCTGCTAATTTTTAGGATTTTCTCTGAGAACCAAGTCACCTACCTCAAATGTGTGAGGCTTGACTTTATGATTGTAGCTGCATTGTTCCTTGACTGAATGATGTGTAGCTTGATTGTCTGTCTTCCTTGATAAAGGAACTGAGATAGAATTACTAGTGTGTGGACTACACAGGCCCGTATGCGTGTCACTCAAAGAAGTTTGGGCATCCCTGATAACAAAGTCCTTTAAGGAAGCTCCATTAAAGGTCCATGATGTATATCTAGAAGGGAAAGGATATGTGGAACAAGTAGATGAGTGATGAAGGCTTATGATTGTGAAAAGAAGTGAAAGTAGGACAACATGATGGAGACTTAGGATCAACAAGTATGCTTTTTTGACTTAAAATTGTAGAACTTTTGCCTCCAGTTATTTTGATATTAGGGGAGATCAACTCTTGTTCTTTTTGCTTCATGGGATTTTTATCCTTGACTTTGATTTTTGCAGAGTCCAATAGCTTTTGATTTTGATTTGGACTAAAGGACTTTTCTTTATTTTTGACTTTTAGATTTTTCTTTTCATAGCTTGATTTTTGATCCCCAATTAGTAAGGGCTTTTGTGATTCTTGTTGATCCAAGTCTGGAAGTGGAGTGGAAATGGAATGAGCAGATGATATGGTAAATCTATGTGAGTTCTCAAGAGGGTTGGTGATACACTCAATAGATTCTGAAACCACTCTTAGGACTCTTGATATCAAGAGTTGCTTGAACCACTAGAGGAGATTTACATTAAGACTTAGTAGCCACAACACTAGGTGGTTCACACCCAATTCCTTGCAAATTGTTTATAGATTGTTCTTGTTGACTGGATGTCTTTAGAGACAGTGGGAGTTGATCAACATGAAAGATACACTCACCACATCCCATGTCTTTAATATTGCACTTTTCTTTGATCTCTGCTTGTTTTGATGTAGAAGCTTTCAAGGATTCTGGATCCACATATGCTGAAGATGGAATAACCTCTCGATTGGCTGGAATTGTTATTTCTAATCTAGGTCGCAGATTGTTGCAATATATGAATGGATTTGGGTTAGCTTTGATAGTCACTTCAACTCCATTGTGAGGAAACTTGATACATCGATGATATGTAGATGGGTCTACGCTCATCTCATGAATCCATGGACGTCCTAGCAATATGTTGTATGTAAGCTCTAGATCAAGGACATGACAAACCACATCCTTCGTAACTAGCCCAACTTTGAGAGGTAAGGTGATTGTGCCTTTGGATGAACGCTCTTCATCATCATATGCTTTGATGATAATTTTGTTTGTAGAATTCACAGCTTTATCAGAATATCCCAATTGTTTAATTGTGCTCAATGTACAAATATTCAGACCAGCTCCTCCATCTATCAGGACTCATTTTATTCAATGTTTGTGCAGGAAGGATTCAATGTGTAAAGGTGCATTATGTGGTTGGCTCATGGAGGCATCGTCAACTTCTGTGAATGTAAGAGAATGTGGAATGGAAAGGTATCCCACCATGGCTTGAAACTGGTCCACGTTCAGATCAGTAGGTCTCAAGATTTTGTCAAGAATGGCTTTATGTGCAAGGGATATGTGTAAAAGCTCTAGGATGGAGATAAGTGTGGGTGTCTTCCCTAACTATTCTACAAGGTCATACTCAGGTTTGGTTGATGAGGAAGCGGTGTTTTTGGCTAGATCACCTTGCAAAGTGAATTTACCTCGACGAGTTGTAACATTACATTCAGAGGTAGGTTCGAAAGAAGATCCAATTCCTTTTAGGACAATCTTGGGTCTTTTGGTAGAATTCTCAGGCATTTTATCCTTTATAATAATGGTAGAGACATAATTGTCCATCAAAATATGATTAACAGTTGAATCATAGTTATAGGATGCTCTGGTATTGTTGGCTTGCTCATCTGTGGCTTTGGCTTTTCCCTTGTCATGTTTTGGGAATGGTTCCTTAAACATCACATGTTCTTGATTGGATGAGTGTCCTTCAATCTCAATGTCACCTCTATCAATGAGATCTTGTATGATGTTCTTCAGTCGACGGCAATTTCCTGTCTTGTGGCCCTTGCTCTTATGAAATTCACAATATTCATCATCATTTCACCAATTTGGTTTAACCTTTGGCTCATATGGAGGCAAATCTGAAGTTGTGATTATCTTTTTTTGCCACTAGCTTTTTGAAAACTGACTCAAGTGGATCTCCCAATGGGGTGTACTTCCTTCGTGATCTAGAAGTTGTTTGATTATTCACTTGATTGTTTATAGAGCTTGATCTAGAAAAAATGATTTTGGGTCATATTGTATTGGCATCAATAACACCATCATTGACTGTGTTCTTGTTTTTATTCCAAAATCTTGGCTTGTCTTTTCCTTTAAAGTCCTCTTTGTTTTCTTTGAATATTTTGATGACTCCTTGCTCAATTAGGACATTTTCTCTCGCTAAGCCTTTTTCAATGACGTCCTTGAAGGTGGACAAACAAGCTTTTCTTAAGTCATAACCAATGTCTTTGTTAACATTTCTACCATTTGTTTTTGTGGAATTTCACAAGAGCATCTACTGGCTAGATTTCTCCATCTTTGTAAAAATGATGAAAAAGATTCTCCATCCCTTTGTTTGGTGTTGCACAAAGTAGTGACTAATATGTCTGTCTCCATGTTGTATGAGAAATGTTGGATAAATGCCTCTGCTAAGTCACCCCATGACTTAATACCAGGTGGAAGTTGGGAGAACCATTCCATAGCTTGATCACCTAAGCTTTGTGGGAACAATCTCATCAAATATGTCTCTTCTGCTACTACCTCAATGCAAGCTGTGAAAAACTATCTTATGTGTGCCTTAGGATCCCCTTTTCCTCTATACTTATCAAACTTAGGTGTCACAAAGTGTGTAGGAAAAGGAGGCATTGGAATGCTCTTGCCAAATGGATAAGGACATATGTCTCTCATTGTGTATGTTGGCTTTGGTGTATTTATGTCCTCCATTTTCTTTTGTAAGTCCCTGATTTATTGCTCCAAATTGTTCTTAGGTGGAGACCGACTTCTTGGACCATACCCCATTCCTGAAGCACCGAGTGGAGGAGGAGCATGTTGCATATATGGATGATATTGATCATACACATGTTCATATGGAGGAGGTCTATAGTGATGCTGCGTATATGGACCACTTAGTATAGAGTCATGATGAGGAACAAAATATCTGCTTTGTCCATGTATACCATACTCTATAGGCATTTCATGAGTTTGTTCTAATGTGTTGCCCCCAAATTTGACGCGGGGTTTCCTTGTGTCCAAATTTTGATCATGCCTTTGGATATCCAATTGCCTTGGTGGTTGATCCTTAGCATATTTTTCTGCATAAGACTTCCATAATAGTCTACGAAGGTAAGTATCATATGCTTGACCATGTGTGTATGGGACCTCAGGTTTTTGAAACAAAGATGATGGTGATTTAGGTACAAGATGTGATCCTCTGTTGCCTCCACTATTAGGCCTCCTTTGATCCATGTTGGAGTGAGTTTGTTGCAAAGGTCGATTTTCCATTATTTGAGACATGTCAAAATCATGAGGTATCTTGGCTCCACTTTGTGCCATCATTTGTAAGAAATATTGTCTATCCCTCCTCATTATTTCCTCAACCAATCGATTGAAACGGGGATCCATAATGGAGTCTTCCACTTCTGCTGAATGTATTGAAATGTTGTCCATATTGTCATTGTGTGTATCATTGTTGTTTATAGTGTCCATGTGCTCAACATTTGGAATGTTTCTATAGGCATCCATGTCAGGTAATGTAGTATGATCAGAATTGAAAAAGACATCATTGTCATACTCATAGGCACTCATGTTTGTGGACTCTTGAGCCTCTTTAGCTTCTCTCCTAGATTTTTGGGAACGAGTTTCAACCATGAACTAGGTATTGACCAAGATGTGTGAGACTGGATGAAAATGGAAAGAGTATGGAAGATCAAGAGTTGGATGGAATGTAAATGAATCTAAGGTGTACTTGCAATGTCCAAAGTGTAAGACCAAGTATGTATGTAGTAGAGTAGGTGTGACTTCCAAAGAGATGATAGTTTCTCTTGATGAGGTAAGTTGGCCTTGACTCTAAGTAAGACCAAATGAGACCCAAAGGTGAGAGACCTTGATGAGGGACCACTTAGCAAAATGTTGTTGTATGTAGTATGTTTACAAAGCAAGATGAGGACAAGCAAGTGACCTTTTGACTCAAGTTTAGACAAATGTGAATGTAATGTAAGGTGTAGAGCAATGATGGACTTTGTGAAACCCAAAGGTAGGTTGAATTCTAGATGAAAACCTGAAGAGATAACTTAAGAAGCTCAATAATTCTGAAACTGATTGCTCTTGTTTGTTGGACTGTAAATTTTTCCAATTTGTGAAGTTGTTGTTGTGACCCAATCTGAATTTTTGACTGTTTTTCCATGACAAGAGGACACAATGATGATGAAGACTCAATGTTTGCAAGTGCTTAGACTAAAAAATGACTCAAAGAAAAGTGTGTTGTTTGATGTAAAATTTGTTTTGCATACACTTGAAGACACAAAAGACACAATGTTTTAATGTTTGGTCTTGAATGTTTGATAGTTCAAAATAAGACAAGCACAATTCTTATGGTTGGCCAGGACAATAGTTGTTGATCCCACATGGAGATTCCCTCGAGGCTACGCTATTCAGAGTGGATACTTAGATTCTTGACCCCATTGGCTTCACCCTCGGCACTCACTTCTCAGGGTAGCCAAGCATTAGTCCCCACGAAAAATCCCCATGGTGAACTTTGTATCTCTACTAAGAACCGTATGTGTGTGGACTGCTACCAGAGGTCCGACCTCTTGCCCCAACAACTAGAAGGATTTTGGCTTCTAAAACAAAAAGGTGCTAGTAAGGGCATCTGCTCATGTGGCCATACATGCAGCACTTTTAGCTCTATAGATACAGAAGGCTCCCAGCCAGTAGGGGTTACGCCCTACAACTGATCAAATAAATTTGATCAAACAGGTTTATGGGGAGACATAGTGTCGGTATGAACTAATCAACACACGCTATCCATAGTTTTCACCATGAATACAATTGTTTATAGTGGTTCGGAAGAGGATGGCTTTTCCTCGCTACCACTTGGGTTGTTCTCTCCTCACTAGTAGTCCTAATGACCACACGGGGAGACAGGCCCTCTAAAGATGAAACAAAAAGAGCCTATTGCCCAAGACACAAAAAACACTGGTTCAATTTTAGTGCACCAATTGAAGTGTTTGATAATATATGAAAGTAAGGAACAATAAAGATAAAAACAAAATCCTTGTCAAGGGCCTGCAACAAAGATTTATTAGTAGTTTGGATTGTTTCAAATGATCACCTCTTCCTGCAAGCACACAAGTTAGGTAAATTTTAGATCCAAAAGACTTTGTGAAATAGGGGCCTTCAACAATGCGTTTTGTTGACCGATTCAAAGATCCAATTCATCATAAAAAAAGACCACCTGCAAAATTTCAAGATATTTCCAGAAATGTAAGAAAATCCAAAAAATTTGCTAATTTGCTCCAAAAATTATTTTTTTAATGAAAAATCATAAAAGTTTCATATAAAATGCAAAATCAATCCAAAAAATCTAAAATTTTTATTGGATAGTCCTGATGGTCTTCCAAACCTACATAAAAATATTTCTGCAACAAATCCAAGCGGTTTGTGAGATATGAGTAAAATAATGCAAAACCCTAATTTTCAAAGATCTGATTTTTGAGGAATGATTTTGCATCAAATTTAAAATCACAAAGAACAAATCCTATGTATAATTTTGAGAGATTTCCAAAAATGTAAGAAAATCCGAATTTATCACTAATTTGCTCTCAAAATTAATTTTTTATGAAAAATCATAAAAAACTCATATAAAATGAAAATTTAATCCAACAAATATGAATTTTTTATTGAACACTTCTGATACTTTTCCTGACTTGTAAAAAAAATTTGATGCCACAATTCAAAGCCGTTTGTGAGATCTGATCCAAATAAGGAAAAACCCTAATTTTTAAAGATCCATTTTTTAGGGAAATATTTTGCATCAAAATTAAAATCACAAAGAATAGATCCTATGTATAATTATGAGAGATTTCCAAAAATGTAAGAAAATCCAAAAATTCGATCATTTGCTCTCAAAATTATTTTTTTATGAAAATTCATAAAAAATTAAAATATGCTCCAATAGATCTAAATTTTTCTTTGAAAGCTCTTGATACTGTCTTCAACCTGAAAAAAAACTTTGGTACAAAATTTCCAATCCGTTTGTGAGATATGATCGAATCTCTCCAAGATCTTGATTTTGTGTCCAAAACCCTAGCTGCACAAGGTTATTCTCCAAATTGTTTTACAAAACACTCCATTGATCTTGCTTGATATATTTGCTCTCAGATTTTATATGTGCACAAGAGCTCAACAAAGAACGGAAATGTGGTTGCAAGTAGGATCGCATATGAAAGTTCAAAAGCGTAGTGTAGTCGAGTCGTAAGCGGGGGTTGATAATGAAGAAAGCATCTCCTTATATGGAAGACACTATAAGAAATAGAGGGATAAGATTGAGAGGTGTAAGAGATAAATGGTCGGCTATGATTAAAGGGTAGGTAGAAGAAATAATAAAATAATGAGAGGGTAGGTAGTGTAGGAATTAAGAGATGAATGACATGTGTCATAGGTAGAAAAGGTTAATGAATGAATTAAATAAATAAATATTTATTTAATTAATAGAAGAAATGGGATCAATTAAATAAATAAGATATTTATTTAATTTAAGAAAAAGGATAATTTAAATAAATAAATGTATTTGTTTAAATGAGAAATAAGGCTAGAAGAGGATAAATGAATTAATTAAATAAATAAGAATTTATTTAATTAATAGAAGAATTAGGCTAAAGTAATTAAATAAATAAAGATATTTATTTAATTAGACTAGACAATTTTAGGTGTCTACAGTAACCACTACCCGTAAATAATTAACTTACCGTTGTCAGTAAATAAATAATTACCAATCTAATAAAATATTCTTATTTCCATTGGTGAAAGTCCCACCCCTTATGAATAATTTACAAACAACATTAGGAGTAATTAATTACATATAATTTACAAGTTGGATGACACCTTAATACTAACAACAGTGTATTTTCATTGATGTCAACCTATGTTTGTATGTTGAGCTAAAGAGTTGGGATGTCGTGTTATGTCTTAACATCTAAAGTTCGTGGTTGGATGTCAAATAAGTCTTGTTTCACATGGTGAAAGACTAGAAAGGAAGTTCAGTAATTTGTACCATATGTTTGTTATCAATGAAATTTGCACCTCGTTGAACTTACACTTCAATAATTTATTAAAACATGGGAATGATCTCAGGGTGTGGGTACCTTATGTGAGATCAAACCTCTAGGTCAAAGGACTGGCTCCCTTCAAAACTTACTCTAAAAACTACTCCCAAACTACTAACTTTCTAAAGAAAAGGGAAAAGGATACTTGAAAATGAATCCATGACTATATTGATGATTCACCCAATTTGATATTTTAGATCTAATCACTGATTTGACACACAATTCTCAACTATTCAATTGATCTTTTTGCACAAAAGCATTCCATAAATCCATACATCAACATTTTGTAAGAAGGTTTGATTATACAAAATCCAAAAGAAGGAAAATATATTTTTCATAGTTAATGATTGACTTTGCATACTACATTGTTACAAATATATGCTTTGTTGTCATTGATGTCAAATAGTGTGGTCTGAATGGGTTTTGGTCTGAACATCATTAGAGTTAACATCTATGGTGAATTTTTTATAGTTATGTTTTTTGGACCAGAGGTCACTATGGACTAGTGCTTTGGTTTGGACATAGATAGTTTGCATTGGCAATTGATCTGATTGATATTAGTATATTTGACTATTGATTCAGTTACTTATTGGTGATGAGGACAATTGGAAGTTTGATTTTCATGGTCTGGGCGATGCTTGTTTTGGTTCTAACTTCTACAATTTTGAAATGATATGATTGGTACATGTGTTTGGGTTATGCTATCAGAGTTAGATGTAACATATACTTTTGGTTTGGTGTTTGAGTGTGAAGTTTTTTTTGGTCTAGTGTTGCATGTTTGGTGTTGTTTCTAGTCATGATTATGTTCTATGTGTTTCTAGTCCTCATTATGTTCTATGTATTTCATATATATATAGTGGTGAATTCAAGTGCGACTTAATGTAAGGATGATGGTGTGACTGAAGTTGCTATATCATAAGGGATTACAGTACAAAGGTGATAGTTGATATAAGAGCAGTGATTTGAAGACTTGGAGGTTTGGATATTTTAGTAAGCTTAGAGTTTGTGCTATAATAGAGACTATAATCAACATACTAAGATGCCTTTATTCATATAGTTCTTTTTCTAAAAGTTGTAATGTTGTATCTTGTCATGTTGTAGTTGACATTAGTGCACAATTTCTCTTGTTGTATCTTGCACCAAGAGTAGTTAGCCTTGGTTTGCAAGTTCAGAGAAGTGAGCTCCCTTTTTGTAAATCATTTATATACAGTGGATCATTTCTATGAGTTAGCGCTCACCATGGTTTTTCCCAATTTTGGTTTTCCACTTATAAAATTCTAGTGTTCATGTGTGATTGGTATGAATTATTTTATGATGTCTTCATTTAATTGTTAGATGCAAGATTGAAGTCTGAGATTTTAGCTAATGTTGATTCACCACCCACCCCCCTGCCCCCACGCGCCCTCTCAGTATTCAGTGTGTGTTCAACATACACAACTAACAACTTGCATGAATATATGTGTTTTATTGATCTAAGGAATTGCAAATAAAATATTTGTTCAAGGATTTCATAAAACTCACAATAAAAAATGAATCAATTACTAGAACACACACAAAGCAACAAGCTTTTTAAGGCAATGAAACCAAACTTTATTGATGAAAAGGTTCTTTTATAATGATAATATTTGATAAATACTCATAATTTGCTTAAAAATGAAAGCTTACATCTATTATTTCAGTCAAAAGGTGACTAATTGAGAGTTACAAGACAATATTTTTGCTTCAAAGAGCTTCAAAAGCTACATTGGTAAGTAAGAGAAAAAGCAAGAACTAATTGAAAATAAACAAAGGAGTTATGCTTTATAGAAGAGAAACAACTAATTACAATAAATGATAATTCTTTAAATAAATAAAGACAAGAAAAGACATGTGTTACATGAACTTTGCTTGGTCAAACTTCCTAGGCATCCATCTGAGTTGCCCCCATTTTTGAGCCTTAAAAAGTGCTTGTAAGTGGTGAGAAAATGCACAAAAATCTCCTACATTAACCCCTTCATATAGAAGGGTCCTTATTTAGCTCATTGATGCTCTCAAATGACTCTAAATGAGTCAAAACTACCCCTAAATTTTCTCAACCACCTGAAAAAAGTCATCAACTATCCATATCCTCTCTACTTGTCCAACTCATCAATCTGCCTCTAAATTATCTCCACATGCTTGAACTATCCTTTCTACTTTAAATTAGTTGGGGTAAAATGTATATGGTTTCTTCCACTTAAGATCTTCATAACTACTCCAAAATGCATCCTAACAACTTTAAATTGCTCCTTGAATGCTTGCTCATCTAGTGGGCACTCTCACACATGTCAAAAGGTTATTTACGAGTCTTAAAAAAGCCTCTTTATTGCACTTATAGTACTGACAACCACATTTGTCTCTTATCTTCTCAAATTTGAACTACCTCCTACATGATCTGGTCTTCTTTCCCTAGGATAGTCCTTAGCATGATAGTTTTAGTTCTTTTACATCTTTGTCATTATCCTTCATTAAGTTTGACACACCTGGATCTTTTGGCTAGGTTGAGATCACTAGCCATATCAATTACCTGATACGACTATAACATGATCTCTTTCTACTACCTTTTGGTAGTTATGATGACTTGCAATTTTTCATAGGTCTCCTCATTTGCCCATGCTTCAAAGTTCAAACATTTAATGACTCACTCAATTTGCTACATAATAAGTTGCCCCCTCATTCTTGATTATCCTTGCATACATTTACTATCCTCTTAGCTATCATATTTTACATTTTATCTACTCTCAAACACTTTTGTGGTAGCCCTTTGAGCCCTTGCTCATGGTACCCTTCTATAAACCCTCTTACCTTCTTAATCCTTTCCATTGAATGGACTATCTTTCTGGCACTATAAATATCTAAAATTTGTAAGCACCTCCATCATACACATCGTAGACTTCTTAGTCTTCTTCTAGTGACATTGTTCTTGTTCAACCTTTTGTGCATTAAATGTCACTAACATCATTGTATCATTGATTCAAGAGGGTTTACTGCTACACCTTTTTCTAAATGCTCTATCCTTTATGACATTGATATCTTCAGTCTTGACTCTTACCTTGGAGAAATTCTATTGATTTTCATTCTACCACTCCAATTTATTCCACGAGATTTCTTACAACATCTCCGTCTCAATGTTTTGAATATACTTATCACTTGAAAATTCCTATCACTAAGATTTTGATATGATATTCTTTGGTGACAACTATAGATTGACTAGAAAAATCATTTGATTGATTGGATGGCTTTAGGTCTGCTTACCCTTGTGCAATTTATCATTAGGACTTTCAAATAACAATTGTCTTGATGTTTTATTCTTCATGGCTTTTTGGTGTGTGACTTGATCTCTAGTCACTCTAGAATACCACAAAAATGACTCCATACCTGCCCTTGAACTAATTTTGTGTCACTAGACTTTTGACTGTTAATTACATTTCTTGTTGTTTTTGACAACCGTATGGTGTAAGATAATGTAGAAATAAGATGATAGTATGTTGTACTTTGGATAGCCTTATGAGTGTACAATGAACTTGATATTCTTTATGCTCTGAGAGTCATCCTCTTTACTCTGTTATCATTGCACAAGGTTGACTTGTTTGGTATTGTCATTGTCATTCTCATAATTATTGCAAATCCTTTGCCTTCTTGATGAATTTTCTTACTTTCCACTCCACATGGGTTATCTCTTAATTCTTTGAGTTAAGTTGCATTATCAACTTACGCATGTATATTGAGCTAGTTGCATTAGTCATGCTTCGTTTATTAAACTATGTTTTAACATGTGATCCATTTCACTCTTTATGATAGAAAGTGTTGCATGAACTTCACTCCACAAATTCTTATGAGGAAGAATATTCGTAACCTTTCTCCCAATTTCTTCGCTATTAAACTATAGAAACTCTGTGAAATATGTTGTTCTAATAAGCTTGGGTATTACCCATGACCACCTTCTTATCTTCTTCTACCATGTCTTCATTTCAAGTTGTTTTAGTTTGTTGTCTTCCTATAAAATTGTCACATGCACTATTTTGGATTAAGGAAAAAACAGGTTTCGAAGGGACCTCAAAACCCTTTACAAAATGATTCTAAGAGGAATAGAATCAGAGATTAACATCCAAAATAGAACGGGCTCCATGGAAAACCATTAGAAACAACAACCAAAGAGACAACAAAAGCCCAACCGGGCACAAAAAGACCAACAAAGATATCGAGCCCAGACACAGACAAAACCAACAACTAGAAAACAACACAGACCCACTTACACAAGGCTTTTGAGGGTCTCAGCAACCTCATCCTCAAGGACATTCATCGTATCAACAACAATCTTAATTGCTTTTTAATCCACATTCTGAATAGCTTTCTTTTTCTTCATATTTCCACGGGTCCTTTTCTAGGGTCCTTCTCCAACTTGAGTCACCTCAGCATCATCCCCAATAATGACAACAACCCCATCCTACTGGTCTAGACTATTCACCATAGTGTTCATAACAACCGCAGTCTTTTTGACAATCTTGTGACTGCTTGCCATTATAGTTTTGAGGGTATCCTAGATCTTGTTATAACCTTCCTCAACACGGGTAATGGAATCCTCCAGACTTTTCTTCAATTGATCAACCCCTTCACCCGTCTTCTTAATGCAGTCCATAATTGACTTCTTCTCATCCTCTATCCAATTCCCCACATTGTTCGGATTACCTTAAGTAGAACCAGTAGGGGTCGCTTCCATTTTACTTCCTAGGGCTCTTTGGTTGATCCTTATCTCCTTTAGTTCATGGAACACCCATTTGAACATGCTGAAAGTGTCAATAATATGTTCATGAGCCATGCCCAACACATTATCCAAATCCTCCCTCTTATCGTTAAGCTCAACACTCTTAAGGTGAAGGTCTTCAATTCCAACCGCACCCACATTACCAGCCTCCTTATTGGATGAAGGAGAGGTCGTGACATTGTGGCACTCAAGGTCCTTACCATCTTCTACCCTCTCACTAGAAGAGGGGGAGCCATTCTCATCAGAAGTAGAGGAGGAGGACATAAAAATATTAATTTGCCCCTTAATACCTTTCCTCACCTTAGGTTTAGAACTTGAGGGTTTTTCTATTTTAGCTTTTTTCAGGGGGGGAATTCCCTTTAGACCCAGACCCAAAAGCTTTATTGTTAGACTCACTTGCACTAGTATCTTCATTCTCAAAAGCAATGTGGATATAAACATCAGGGGGAGGAAGAACATGGAAATGGACATCAATAAGGACCAATAGGCCTTCGTGCAAGATACGAAACTTGGAAGGGTTCTTGTGGTGGTCACTAAAATTGACCCTAAGAGTAGACATAAGTAGAAAGGGAAAGACATCTTCACACCATGGTAGAAATGATTCAATATAACAAAGTGATGACCATACACCATAGTATAGCGACCATCCAAAGTAAGGTAATTCATGATTACCTTTAGGATCTTCTGCCAGAAAGACTTAATGACTGCAATGTCATAGTAACTAGCTGTCTTTTTAACAATTTTGGCCCGCTTCGCCTCCTTCTTGGGGAAATTTTGCATAGCTTGCTTAGTATACACTCTATCTCTATAATACTTCATACCCTGCATGGATAACCCTGTAACCTATGCTATAAGGGCTTCATCAACCTGGACCTTCTGACCATGAAGAACAATCGTTCCATCCTTCCAATTCTAAGAAAAATAGTTTGTGACATCCTGATTACGCCCTTGTAGCCTCTCAATGTAGGGAGTAAACCTCCCTTTCTCCAAAATCCGCCATAGCTTCTTTTCATTGTTCAACTTCACACAGTTAGGTGGCTCTATTATTTTTCTTGCACCACCCATTCTAACTACTCTCAATAAAACTCACTACAAAGAATTTTTAGAATGAAAGTTAGACTCCAGAATATGTTTAAAATCGCCCACAAAGCATATGAAATAAGTTCGCATTGATTCTTATGTTCTCTCTGGCCACCTGTCTCAATTAGGAAAGTATCAATAAATCTAGATACACTCAGATTCATTATGGCACAAGTTATCATTAAATTTACTCCACTGACTTCGCTCATGGAACAAATGCATTACAAATTCTGAGTCCAGCATGTCACCTCGGGTCAAACTAAGCTGATCCTTACACATCACTCCTCTGTTGGCAAGGAAGTCGGCCACCACATTGGCTTGTTTGTATACATGAGAAATAATGCATCTATCAAAGGTTTTTATAATATCTTTTGCTTTCTTCACCCATATATCAACATTCCAAGCTGATTTAGATTTACCCTTTAGGTAGTTGATAATATTCTTTGAGTCCCCCTCGACCCAAACAAGCTTAAAGTTGCAATGTTTAGCAAGTTTTAAGTTGTGATAGGCTACTATAGCTTCAACAACATTATTAGTCCATTTTCCTAGAGGGAGAGTAATAGCAGAAATGAATTTGCCATAGTGATCCCGTAGCACCCCCCCACAGTCGACTTGACTAGGGTTCCCTCTGGCCGCACCATCAAAATTTATTTTCACCCATCTGGGGGTTGGAAACTAATGTTGTCACATGCACTGTTACTCTTCAAGAAGAGTTCATATTTTGTGATTCCTTCAACCATTTTGGAAGCTATCCCACACCTATGCATAAAGTAGAATATGATTATTTTGACCATCATAACATACTATCTTTTCCTCATACCATTTTATTTTAATCTTGTCAATGGTAATATTGATGCCTTGAATGATCATGACTTCTTTCGTGTCATTTTATGTTCAATGTGCACCACTAGTTAAACATGTTGTGGTAGTTAGACCAGTTGCAGTAGTATGAACATTTTCAATGCAAAAACCATAATACCATAAATGGCACCCAAAATCATAACTGGAAAATATGCATATTGTAATGGAATAATGACATATAACTCTCCTTTATGCAAAGGATGCCACACATTTATTTGATTTTTTTACAATATTTCACATTTCCTTGCTTTTATTTTGAACATGGGAGACAAAGATCACCTTCAAGAATGTTGCAACCACTCTAAATTTCATCCTCTCATTCAAAAGCGTCTTAGATTCAACTTTATTACAATTTATGGCATCTAATGATTCTTCTCATCACTTGTGAATGTTCACAACTCCATAAAATTTGCAAGATCTCTTACCACATCTTTAGCTTGTTAAAATATCAAGGAACTTAGGGTTTCCATCTTCAAAAACCTAAAACTCTTAACCCCAAAACCAAAACCAACCTAAGTTAACCAACCTATATCTTGTGATTCGACCCCTTTCATAAGGAGAAGCAATAAACGGGTTTGTTTAAATTATAAACAATCTCCCTCCATTTCTTCATCGTGCTTATAGGAGATTTAAAGGAAGGAGGATATGGGAACCCAAAAAAATTGGCCTTTGACTACCATACTCTTGCTAAGCAGTGTGTAACATGGATATTTTTTCTTTGAGATCAAATGGACATGAAGAAGAGTTTTGAATATCTTTAAAAGAAATTTCAATGTCCATATAAAATGGGAGAAGGAACTCCATATAAAATAAAATGGGAGAAGGAACTTCATATAAAATAAAATGAAGAAAAAATAAGTCTAATCATACTTGATGATATATCACATAGCTTATGATATCATTGAATACAACAAGGCACTATAAATCCATTTGAAATGTCTTGGAAACTTGAGATAACCACCTATTTTGATAAGTAAGGCAAATTATGGTAACATTGTTCTCTCTCTACACCTTATCTTTTGATATTTATGTTTACAAGTAGTTTGAAGATGTTTGATCATGACCAAGGTTAGAAAGGTATCACACAGGTCCTAAAGAATGTACCACTCTTCTCTAGATTTGAAGGTATGGCTTCACAGTTTGAAAGTAAGACAAAGGAAGATGTGAAGCATGTATGTATCTCTCCTAAGGTCACAAATTTTTAAGGGAGAAGTGTCAAGGATTTGTAGAGTAAAGTTGGTATTGTTGTCTAATATGATGGACCAAAAGGTTGCTTTGTACTTCTCTACATTTCAATATTTTTTCTTGCAGTTTGGGGGACTTGTTTACATTTCCTGTATACTATCTCATCACAAGTTTTAGGTGTTTAGGTGTACCACAAGCTTGGATTTAAATTATCTACCTCAATATTGTGTTTTATGGTGTGACTGTGCTACTAAGTTTAGTATATATTTGCTTGTGCCAACTCAATTTTGTGTGATGTTGAAAAAGAGGTGTTTTTGAATGCTTTTGATTTCATACAATGATTATTTGTGCTCCACATAATGGTTCCTATTCTCTTTGGCATTGTATGTGTTGCACATTTGAGTTTATGTTGTCATTGATGCCAAACTTGTTAGTGGTCTTAGTGTTGGTACAAAAGTGACATGAAGCAAAAGTGTATGGTTTGGCAGTAATCTAGTTGGGTTTTTTTATTTTGGTTGAGTCTAGATGTTGGTCCGGAAGTGATGTGATTTGGTGTGGATTTGGTTAAAGTCAGTTATTGGTGATTGGTTGTCAGGATGTTGTTTTGGTAGTGATATGGTGCATAGGTATATGGTTGTATGTTGCTCGATATTATTGGTAAATATTTATGATACTGTAATAACTTGTGCTTTGAGGATTATGTAGATATGCTACAATGAGTGCATCAGACTTGTGTTTGCATATGTTGTGTACAAATGTTGTGCGGATATGTGGAATATATCTATAGGTATTATGGATGGCAAATATAGTTGGAATGGTGTATTTCCAGAAGATTGATGGCTTTCTATTTGGTCTAAAAATGGTACAACTACTTTTGGTGGTTGCTCTTGTTATTTGTATCATGATCTGGTGGTTGGTGATTGTACCCAATACGTATTAGAAGGATGTATGTATTGTAGGGGAATGATTATGAAAGACTAATCATTTTATTTCTTTAGGTGGATTAATATTTTTGTTGCAAGAGCTATTATATGTCTGTGTTCAAGGATAATGTTATTTCGGGATGTTGTAGAGGAATCTATTGCATTCCTCATCTTTCTAGTACTATATAATGTTATGGATCAATGATTCTTGATCCCTATCACATTATGTTTCTTTTGTGATGGTCTGCATATCTTATTATTTAGGTTTGGGTTAAATATATGGGGAATACAAATTGGTATGATCTGACTTATGTGATTTGGTTCGAATGGTTGCATGTAGAATCTTTTTGGGAGATATTTGGAAGGTGTGTCGATGTGGTGTGAAATATCACATGTTTCCTTTGCCTTCTGCATGTGTTGTATAGATTTATTTTTAGGTCGATGATGCATACACACGCTATGATTTCTTCACGATGACTTTATGAAGGATATTGATGATCTATTGATATATAAAGGATAAATTAATTGAGTTATGAGGTGCATGGCATGGATATGTGGATGCATGATGTATAATGTGAATATGATGCGAGTTTAAGGTGATACAAAGGTCTGGATGTGTTACAATGATGAGATGAAGACTAGATCAAATGAGTATTTAACTGTGAACTATTATTCACATACTGATAGATGCATTTCTCTTTCGGTTCAATATTTTAACTTTATTGTATCTAGACAAATATTTTGTATCTTTCCTCGAAGAAGTTATCTTCAACTATGCAAGTCTCTTTTGTATCTTTCCCTAAGGTTGTGTACCTTAGCTCTCAAGTTTAGAGTAGTGAGCTCCCTGGCCTATGGCATAAATCCTTGTAAACACTTAAAAAAATATTGTGAGTTTGATTCTCACCATGGTTTTTCCCAGTTTGGGTTTTCCACGTAAAAATTCTGATGTTCTTGTGTGGATGCGATTTTGGTTTCAATTATTTAATTTCATGCATATGTAATGAATAAATGTTATGAAATTAATGCTTTAATTTGATCAAATTTTAGTATATGCTAAGTCATCCCCCCTCTCAACATCTTGTATTGTTCAATAATTGGCATCCGAGATTTGGTTCCTAAAGAGAGAGTTTAAGCATTGACATAGATATCAGATTTGAACACTATGTTTGGAGAGGAATTGAATGACATAGATGGTATGAGTTAGAGTGATTGAGATGATGTTGATGATGTTATTGATATAGAAGGTGAGTTAAGATTTGCATTGGTAGACCTAGATGAAAGCAAAGATAAACACAAGAAGGTAGTAGAAAATATTTTTTACTTGAGAAGTTTACTTGATAAGGGACAAAAGGTTATTGATGATTTTGAAACAAAACTCGATGAGAAAACTAAAGAACGCTCCAGACTTCAAGAAAAAGTGATCAGACTCAAGAAAAAAATAAAATATGCAAAGGATCAAATTGATAATGGTCTAAAACTCAAAGGTGGAATTGAAATGCTCGATGTAATGCTCAGTTCTCAAAAATAGAATAAAGATAAGGGTAGACTTGGCCTTGAAGACGGTGAATGCTCTAGGAAATCTATCCAAAAGGACAAAGGAAAGGAAAAGGTCAACGATGGATTGAATAACTCTAATAAAGAACAAGAATGATTTCATTCTAGATTGAAACTTCTAGAGCTTCCGAAACTTGAATAATTTTAGAAGACCCCCTCCTGCTCTATCCAGGTGTTCCTCTTCTTTTATTGGTAACTACTTTTTAGGCAATAAATTTGGACATAAAGCTAGTGAATGCAGAAGTTAGATCATAAACCAATCTTTTAAAGGAAGATGTTACTATTGCAATAAGTTTGTGCACAAATTAAGTGAATGGAAAAGTGGGATGAATTAGAATAGATATGATAATTCAAGTTTTGGTAGGGATATTTAGTCTTTCAATGGATATTGTTATGTTTGCAATGTATATGGACACAAAGTTGTTGAATGCAAGACAAATAAGAGTCTCAAAAGGCTTGGAAATAGCAGAACAAAGGAAAGTGGATTGCAACAAAATCTGGTATTCTATAACTGTAATGAAATAAAACATATTATAAAATTTATTAAAAAAAAGAATGAAAAGAATAATGATCTGAAAAAGAAAATTGATATTAACGATGAGAAGGAGAAAATGAAGATGAAATGGGTGAAGAAATCAAAAGCTAAAAGTGTAGAGATGATTGAAGATGGATCTACACCTATTGTGGGTGTTGATCCCTCTTTCGGAAACTAATACAAATAACATTATCGAAAGGGGAGAAGTTAACGCAGATCCCTTGTGCCCCCTTATGATTCAAATGTTGAATTGTTTGCAACATGGAAAATGTTAGGAAGCTAGTTGTGATGGTCTTTGAATAGATTTGTTGGTATGGGACATTTTTTTTATGGTTTTTGGGTGCATAATGTATCAGCTTTTTGAGGAACTTTTTTGGAAACCTCGAGTGACAAAAAATGTATTGTTTTCTTGAGTTCATTTTGTGTAATTGCATTTGGGAAGATGGCGAATTAAAAAAGGAGAGAAGGCATTGCTCTAAGATTGTGAATTTTTCAATGGCTAATACTAAGAATATCAATGCTCTTAATGGTTTGGTAGTAATCTGGTTGAGTTTTTGGTATTGATTGATTTTGGATGTTGGTCTAGAAGTGATATAAGAAGTGATTTTGTTAAGGTCAGTTATTGGTGATTGGTTGTTAGGATGTTATTTTGGTAGTGATATGGTACAAAGGTATATGGTTGTATGTTGGTAGATATTGTTGGTAAATATCTATGATATTGTAATAAGGTGCTTTTAGGATTATACAGATATGCTAGAATTAGTGTGTCAGACTTGTGTATGGATATATTGCGTACAAATGTTGCATGGATACATATAATCTATCTAGAGGTACTATGTATGACAAATATAGTTGGTATGGTATGTTTCTGGAGGATTGATGACCTTCTGTTTGGTATGAAAATGATACAACTACTTTCAGTGGCTGCTTTGGTTATTTATTTCATGGTTTGGTGGTTGGAGATTGTATTGGATACACATCAAAAGGATGTATGTATTATAGAGGAATGGTTATAAAAGACTGGTCATTTTATTTCTTTAGGTGGATAGATGTTTTTGTTGTAAGAGTTATTCTATGTTTGTGTTCAAGGATAACGTTGTTTTCAAGATGTTGTGAAGGAAGGTGTTGCATTTCTTGTCTTGCTAGTACTATATGATATTATGGATCAATTATTCTAGATCCCTAACATGTTATGTTTCTTTTGTGATGGTTTGTATATCTTATTTTTTGGGTCTGAATTAAGTGTTGAGAGAAATAGATTGGTATGAATCGACTTATGTGTTTTGGTTCAAGTAGTTGAGTGTAGAATTTTTTTTGGAGATATTTGGAAGGCGTTAAAACATGGTGTGAACTCTTGCATATTTCCTTTGCCTTCATCATGTGTTGTATAAATTGTTTTTTGGGTTGACGATGCATACACGCTACATTTTCTTCAAGTGACTTTACGAAGGAAATGGATGATCTGCTTGATATATACAAGACATCTATTAATTGAGTTATTAGGTACACTGTATGGATATGTGGATGTAAGATGTATGATGCGAATATGATGCAATTTTGAGGTGATATAGAGGTATAGATGTGTTACAGTGTCAAGATGAAGATTGGATCATATGAGTATTAAACTGTGAACTATTATCTACATACTGATAAATGTGTTTCTATTGTTGTTCAATATTTTAACTTTATTGTATCCAAACAAATATTTTGTATCTTGCCTTGAAGAAGTGATCTTCAATTGTACAAGTCTCTTTTGTATCTTCCCCTAAGGTTGTGCACCTTAAACTACAAGTCCTAAGCAGTGAGTTCCTTGGCCTATGACCTAAATCTTTGTAAGCACTTAATATGTATATATTATGAGTTTGATTCTCATCGTGGTTTTTCCCAGTTTGGGTTTTACACGTAAAAAAATTAGTGTTCTTGTGTGGATGTAATTGTTGTTTCAACTATTTACTCTCATAAATATGTGATGAATAAATGTTATAGAATAATTTTTTTAATTTGATCAAGTTTTAGTATATGTTGATTCACCCCCCTCTCAGCATCTAGTAGTGTTCAATATTTTGTGGTCTAGATAAAATGTATGGGAGGACAAATGTTTGTTCGAACACCTTTGAACTCTTGTTCCATTACTTTTATGTTTGTGCTAGCATGGATATGTGTGATAAGATGGATTGGGTCTTTTTTATCTTATGGTTTGGACCATATTTGTTTTCCTTTCTTCATAAATATTTTTGGGCCAAAATTTTTGATAGTAAATGCTTCATATCTACACATTTCATCCTATTCAAGTGGAGAAATCTTGTTGATGCTTGTGGAGGATATAAATGGAAGATAAAATCATTGTCAATTGTGTGTAAATGTGTGGTGTGGTGATGAAGTGCTTGATGTATACCAAAGGCAGTGAGCCTAAGGTAACTACTTTGGATGAGCCTAGAAGTGTGCTCAAGGAAGTGAGGCCAAAGCAACTAATATTGTTAGATAGAGGTGCAGTGGTGGAAGTTTATTCATTTTTCGTGTTATTTGGAGGTTGTTTCCTCCTTTTGTAAGTGTTATAATTCATAGGGAGTAGTGATAACCCATAAAACCTAATATAATCCATTTTTATTTGTGAGGTTGGATTTGGATAGTAGCTCCAAGTGGCTTTCTCATCGTGGTTTTCCGTTGTTGGGTTTTCCACGTAAATTTAGTGTCTTATGTTGTATGCTATGCTCTTCTTGCATTTATATTGCTACTAATTTGTTTGAGTAGGATATAGATTAAAAGTGGTGTTGAAAGGTTTAAGTTCAGTTGAATACTGATTTACCCCCTTCTTAGTATTCTAGTTTGTTTAAAAGATAGAGAATGTGAGACACAACTGAATGGTTTCCTATGTCTTGTCATTTTTTCTTACATTCTTCATCTGACAACAAAGAGTTAATTGATTTATTTTCTTTAGAAACATACAACCACTGATTTCTCTCTTCTGGGAGATCTTCTACTTTCAACTTCCACATCTCATAACCATTTTTATTTAAATTTTCAATATATTGATGATATTTTGAGGCCATGGTATACAAAATTTCTCAAATATACAAAAACCCACAAAACAAAAGCTCCCACTACAACAAAAAACTTCAACACTTATAGAGAAAAGCATCCCTCAACAGAACTATTAGTTCTAATACCAAATGTTGTAAAATACAATGAAAAAGCTTGCAATATGAACTTTAACTAAAAAATTCTTGTAAATATAAAACTAAATATTAACCCTTGATAATGTGATGGAAAAATCAAAAGAACACAATCATAACATGCATGAAACACCAAATTTACATTGAGAAACCTCTTTAGATAAAAAAATGACCATAGAAAGAGATGGAAGTACATTACTAATGTTGGATATTTTCATGCATTGTTGCTGCTAGGATATGTTATTATCATTGATGTCAACATATTCCTGTGATTTGCTCCGGTGACTACAGATTGGGAAGATTTTCTGATTCGATTTGTAGTATTGTTTTGTTGATCATTTTTTTGCAGAGGTTGATATTTCCTTTGGTATATTCTAGTGTGATCAGATCTGGTGCTAATATTTTTGGATATTGTTTGGGATGGTCTTGTGTATCTTCACTTCAAATGGATTGTGATTTGGTGCTCTGCAAGTTTTCTTTCTTCATGATAGTTGATGATTGGTTGTGTTCTTGAGCTTTTAGATGTTGATCGATGAAGATTTGATAAGTGGTGTTGGTGTAGTTGTTCTGGAAGATTCTAACATGCTTGCTGGTATTTTCTAGTTGTGTTTTATTTGTTTTGGTGATCTGCATTGATCGTTGTGAGAGTTTTTGGTGGTTTCTATCAACTGATGATGATTTGCATGTTATGTGGTGTTTCTGGTGGTGTAGCGTGTTGCGATTGATCTTGGCATGATTTTCGGTGGATGTGATCATTTGGGAATTTGATTTAGGACCATGATATGCTATGTAAATCATTATATTGGTTGGTCACTCTTTGTATTGTGTGATGTAATTTTGTAATTGAGGGTTGAGGGTTTAGCCGACCTTGTTGTTAAGGTTGATGAATTGTATATATAGGTGATATAGTCATGTAGTTTTGGTGTCGTTGTTGTGTCTGCATTATCAAAGAGAGGTTTATGTGTGAACAAGTGATTTATCCTTCTTTGTTGAGTTTGTGGTGAGATTGGTGTTGTAGGGAAGACATATATGCTTAACCGGAACTGTAATTAGGCATTCAAAGATGTTATTCTTTCAGTTCATTTCTTTTGGATTCTAATCTGAATCTTATTGTAAGTTAGTGAGACTTTCTTGAGGGTTGTAGCCTTATAAGAAAATATTATTTGAGCAATGAGCTCTAGGCAGTGTGCTTGAATGCATGCGCATTCCCAATTGTAATATTTTCACATACTACTATAGAGTATCATCTTACTATGGGTAGGTTCCCACTGTGGTTTTTCCCTTAACCGAGTTTTCCACGTCAAAATATTGGTGTTGTGTGTTGTGTTGTTAATTTGCCTATCTATCTTATTGTTGTTGTTTATTATATCTATTTTTGGTGGTTAAGTTTGGACTTCTAGTGAAGACTGATTCACCCCCCCCTCAGTCTTCCTTCTTGATTGCTACTAACAATTGGTATCAGAGCTAGATTCTTTGGTAGAAGCATAATTGCTCGAGGAGATCCAGGATGGCAGCTCAAGGTGTAATCTTTAAGAAGGATAGTCTAAGATTTGATGGAAGTAACTATGCTGTGTAGAAGAACCAGATGGAAGTGCATTTGAAATGTCCTGGTAAATATTATTGGAAGATTACAAAGAATGTCTATGTTGTCCCTCAGAATGGACCATCTACTCTTGATGAAGTTAAGGAAGCAGAACATAATATTGAAGTGAAGGAGGCATTTCTTAGTGCCTTGACTGATTATGAGATGACTAATGTGATGGGACTTTAGACCGCACATGAGATCTGGGTGAAGCTTGAGGTGTTGTGTGAAGGTGAGTGAAGGCTTCTAAGTTGCAGAGTCTAAAAGGAAAGTATGAGACATTAAAGATGGGAGATGATGAGAACATACACTCTTTTATGGCTAAGGTGAATGACCTTGTCCTAGGTTTTAGATGTGTCAGTGGAACTATTAAGGAAGATGAAATTGTTGCCAAGGTGTTGAGATCTTTGCCTTCTGCCTATAAGCATAAGGTTGCTGCTATTGATGAGATCCAAAGTGTGACTAGTGTGAGAAGAGATATGTTGGTTGGAAAGCTCGATGCATTTGAGTCGAGTGAATTTGGAGAATCACATGGAAAGTCTGAGATAATATTCAGAGCATCTAATCCGGAAAGAAGAAATATGATCTTGATGAGTGGAAAATATCTACATATGAGAGAGAGAGAAGAGAGATGGAAGAGCAAGAAAGGGAGCTGGATGAACTCAAAGCTCTGATTTCCTAAAGATTGCCTAAAGGTGATGGTAAGTATGATGGAAATTGTAATGCCCCGCCAGGAAACCCCGAAGGGATAAAGCTAAAACACACAATTGGAGAGCAATAATTATTTTTTTTTGTTTTTTTTGTTTTTTAAGATAAACACAACATTGAGATATAAAAGATTCAGATTACATAGCGGAAGACATCAACTAACACCTAAAGAGTTTCCCAAAGAGATTACTTAATTACACATTTAACTTAACTCACACAATTAAATCCAATAAGCTTATTATCTTATAACGAGATGATTCTTATACAAGGATAATTTTTTTCAAAAGATGGAAATATAATTCACAAGATAAGGTTCATCCATTAAGATTTATTCATACCCATCATTCATACTTTTCATTGAAATATAAGCCATGCATCTAATATTCTAACACACTAGAATTTCATCATAAACATATGAGATCTTTTCATGCATACTTAATTTTCTTAACAACAATTGAATATATTCCACTACTCTAAGTTACATTCCTTCATGATACAATTTACTGCATTTTAAAAGATGATTGCATACATGCATCTACGATAAATCTCATCTAAACCACTTATGCATTCGATCAAAATGGCATTCATACATGCTAATACTAAACATGAAATATACGAATAAAAGCATCACATAACACCAAGATGATCTCGGAGTTCACCCCTAAAGGGCTACATCTCCAGGTCTGCTCAACTGCAAGACCCCTCTGATAATTAATAATGTTAAGTATACATGAGGTTCTCATAATTTACAATCCTGCCATCAAGGCGAAACATAATAAATATACAAACGACCACATCGGTCAATAAATACATAAACGATCTCTAAAAAGAAAAGGATCCAGCTGAACATAATCAAAGCTAATACAAAGGTCCGTTGGAGCATCCATAAAACTGAGTCATCACCACCCAAGGTCTAACATGAAACCAAGTACTTACAAGGGCATAGACAAAAGGACGACCCACAAAGGTTCTCCTATCAGACAATACAACAACACACTAGCGAACGTAGGGACAAGTGTCATCACACAACCTGGTATGGTTACCATGGCAGGTCTTCATAGTTTCCGGCACCATACACTGGGTTACCCTAGCAACCTAATCCGAACCTCCGGCCCATCCAGGCCTCGTGTGGACCCACACATCCTCTCGTGAAGACAAGAATGATGGTTTGCCATTTCAGGCCTTCTCATAGCATGTCGAGTCTGTGTTAGCACTCGTCCCATGTGTGAGGCACAATTATCTTACTTAGAGATTAACATTCTAACTTACTGTTAGGTTATCACTTATTAGACTCACTTTCGATGGGTTACCCAGCAACCACTTTGGGCGCGGCCCCCAATCAAAAGCCACTTTCCCATACGACACTAGACTATACTCAAGCGACCTCAGAAACCAAGGAATACACATGGTCAAGCAAATGGAGTTCAAAAATGAGGAAACAACCATTTGATCAAACACGACTCAAAAGAGGTACACTTACTGACGGTACTCTAACTAGAGACCTGACCAACCATGGTCAAACACGAATCATCATTCGACACCCACACGAAGGATATGACCAATTACGACACTACCACAAAATAATAGTCAAACTCAAAATCGAGGACAGAAACAGGTACCCCAAATCAATCATACGATAGGGTCCAATCCACAATTCAAAGCTTGCCATTACATAAGCAAAAGCGAATACATAAATTAAACTCGCATAGGCAATATCCAACAGATACAATCTTCTTTCCTATTGATTTAAACAATAAAATGGATCCAATTTTCTAATTGATCTAAGTTAGATTGCAGTTATCTACTTCATTTAGACATAGGTTGTTCTTGGTTTTCTAACTCTCTAAGGTTCATTGCATCGAATACACATAATAAGCCATAATGAGTTCTTAAACCAATTTCACATGAATATAATCAGACAACCATTAACCAATTAAATAAGATATTTAATCTTCAATTAAAACATCATTGACATACTGGTTCAAAATAAATCCTACAAATTTGTCTTTTCAGAACCAAGTTAAACTATACGGATCAAGGAAACATGAACATATAAGGAATCCAATTAACGATAGTCCATTCCTAACTTAACAATTATTTCCTTACGCATATAGAAAAGAATACCAAAATTAACTATTAATTAATATACGCTTATTAATCCACGATTAATAAAATATACACAATTAATAATTAGTAACAACTAACAAATTAAGTATCTAATAAGAAAAATATGCATTACTAATAAAATACAATTTTGAAAATTAATTAATGTATATTGCCACTTATACAATTAATTAATTACAAACTAATCGTAATTTATTAATGGAATGCCATAATTAAACTTTATTAAAACTTAATTTATTAAAAATTACCTTCAATAATAATAAATTATTATTATATATATATATATTTTTATTTATGAAAAAAATATATTAAAAAAAACATTTCTTTTAAATGAAAATATTATAATATATATATATATATATATATATTTAAATAATAAAAAAATATTAAAAAAAACATTTTACAAAATGAAAAGTGGGGGTTTCACGTGGACCCCACGTGGCCCCCATGGGAGCTCACACTGCCCCAAGGGGGAAGCATTGCTTCCCACTGGGAGCACGCAACACTCCCATGGGGAGCGCTGCTGCCCCCAAATGGGTTACGCAACACCCCCCTCCCTCCACGTGGTGGGGAAAAACTCATCCACATGGGGGGGGTATTATTATTTATTTATATTTATTTTTTGTTTTTATTAAATATATTTTTTTAAATTACTGTTAAACACAGTAAAAATTAAAAAAAACCAGTCCTAGTGACTTTAAATGAATTTTTTTATTTTATTTTCCAAATACCCAGATTTGGGAAGGAAAATCTTTCCAAGACAATACCATACTGGCAAAATGAGATGGATTTACACAATTTAACATCAAATCTGCCAAATCCCAATCTAAATTTCATTTTTAAACTCATCTAAGAGAGATTTATTGGAGTTTTAGACAAATATTTCTCAAGAACAGTCAAACCCCAAAATTTGGTTTTAATTTTTTTTGAGAATCCATTTATACAAACAAAATTGCCATCTTGAGATTTGGAAAGGAAGCAAGGAGAATTTAAGATCCAAAAATTCAAACTACAATTTCTCTATTTCCCAAAAACATAAGATTTTTAATCTACAACCAGATTTCTACATAAACACCAAAAATGACTTTCTTTAAGCAAGAACCCAAGAAATAATCAGAGGCCTACCTGATTCAGCAATCCTGGCAAGATCAGAGGAAAGCCCAACCTGGAGGCTCAAGAAATTTCTCCTCCTCCAAAACCCCCAAATTTTCCTCCAAAAATATTTTTTTCAACAATAATTTTTCCAAAAATATCCATCCCCAATATTTTCCAAAAGTCTAGGTTAAATGGGAGAAGTTTGACCAAAAATCTCATTTTCGGATTTAAAATTTTTATTTAAAATAAACCACAAAAATACTTATTTCCCAACTATATCAATATATTTACTTGCTTTCAATTCAAAATTGATTTTCCCAATTAATTCAATTTAACCTTTCTATTTTAAAAAGCCAATAGAATACAATTAATTCTATGGCAATTAAATTCAAAACTTTCTTTTTCAACAGCATATACAAAATGCATTTAATATTTTAAAATCAGCCATGTAATTTAACTTGCTCCTAAACTGACTCGAGCTATTCAATATTAACGATAATCGCATAACGAAACCTTGTTTAATTTAGTCCATTAATCATTAATGCACAAACACATATTTAATCATATTAAATACTAAGGACTAATTAATCAATTTAACCATACACACCAAACACGCAAACCAAGAAGGTCAACCAGACAGATGACTCACAAACCCAAATAAAAAGGGAATACCGATGACGACTGACGATGCTTACTTGAGCACGACTATGGTCAACTAGGGTCTTACGACCACCTAATCCAACTCTAAGGATTAGAGAGGTACACTCAAACCTGCGAATCCAGGTGAAGATGAACCTCGCACTCATGCAGTACTGTACCTGAGATCTCCTGCAACCCAGAGTCATACATGCATACATATATAAACTTAATGAAAGCGTTAGCCCGATTTAATACCATGAAATAGGAACACTAAACAACTTGCATATAATTGGTGCGAAAACCACATTAACAGATATCCACTAAATCAACACATCTGACTATAATCATTATATTATGATAAACTAACCAAGATTAAACCGAGATTAGAAATTGATTAGGGCAGGGGTACTACAAAAATTTCTCTTTGAAATGTTTCTCTTGCAATAAGATAGGACACTTTGCTTCTAGATGCCCAAAGAGAATGACTAAGTATGAAAAGCATGATAAGTTTGATAAGCATGATATGAATGATAGATATGACAAGCATGAGAGGTATGACAAATCTTACAAGCCTAACCGAAATTTTAAAAATCAGAACTGTTATTATGCTACTGATGAAGGTGTTACAGATGAATAATATGCAGGAGATGAAGTTGTATTCCTTGCCATTAAGGAAGATGGACCTGTACCTGTTGATTCCACTAGCTGTACTATTGAGGAGAAAGATTTAGATGCTAAAGTTGAAGAGAAAGATAAATGGGTGATTGACAGTGGTTGTTTACATCATATGACCGGTGATAAAATAAAATTTGTGAGTATGGAAAGATATGATGGTGGAATAGTTAGATTTGGAGGTGACAAAGCCTGTGTAATCCATGGGAGAGGTTCTATTTCTTTTGATTGTAAGCATAACACTGATGATGTCTTGTATGTTGAAGGTTTGAAGCATAATCTTATGAGTGTTGAACAGATGGTTGATAAGGGTTATGATCTACAATTCAAGGATGGTAAATGCAAGATCTTGAATGCCTCCAGTATAGTGATTGTATTTGGAACTAAGACCGGAGGTAACATTTTTCATTTGAATGATGGTGAGAAAAGTTATTTGATTGCTCAGATTGATGAAAGTTGGTTGTGGCATAGGAGAATGTGTCATGTAAATTTTGATTCAATGCTTAAGATCTGTTCTACACATGTTGTTAGAGATCTACCTAAGATTGTTAAGCCTGGTAATCCAGTATGTAAGGAATGTCAGTTGGGTAAGCAAAAAAGATTTTATTTCAAAAGAAAACAATATACATTAGAAGGACTGCTAGATCTTGTACATACTGACCTATGTGGACCTACAAATGTTAGAAGTGTGCAGGGTGATAGATATTTTATGCTGCTAATTAATGATTATTCAAGGATGATATGGGTTGTCTTTTTGAAGGAGAAATCAAAAGCATTTGACAAATTCAAGATATTGAAAGCTAAGGTTGAGATCGAGTCTAGATTGAAGGTCAAGTGTCTGAGATCTGATAGAAGATATTGAAAGCTAAGGTTGAGATCGAGTCTAGATTGAAGGTAAAGTGTCTGAGATCTGATAGAAGTGGAGAATTCTATTCCAGTGAGTTTAATTCATTATGTGAGAAGCATGGGATTATAAGACAATTATCTGCTCCTAGAACCCCTCAGCAGAATGGAGTTGTTGAGAGGAAGAATAAAATTGTTTTAGATGCTGCAAGGATTATGCTGATTGAAGGAAATGTTTCGAAGATTTACTGGAGAGAAGCCATTAGCACTGCCGTTTATACATTCAATAGAGTTCACCTCAAAGGTGATACTGATAATACCCCTTATGAGCTATGGTTTGGTCATGCTCCTACTGTGAGATATTTTAAAGTATTTGGTAGAAAATGTTATATCAAAAGAGATGAAGACATAGGAAAGTTTGATACTAGAAGTGATGAAGGTATTTTCTCGGGATATTCAACAAAGATCAAGGTCTACTAGTGCTACAATAAGAGACTGAGAAAGATAGTAGAGAGTGAAAATGTGAAGGTGAATCTAGATGTTGTTGGTGGAGTGCAAGAACCTGAAAAACCAGAACAATCATAAGACTCTGAGGTATGTAAGATTGAATCATTCTGAAAATCAGATTATTGGTGATAAGAATAAAGGTGTGATGACTAGAAGAAGGTTAGCTATTGAAGAAGTATGTTTCATTTCCAAAGTTGAACCTAAAGATGTTGGTGAAGCCTGTAAAGATGAGAGTTGGATAAGAGCTATGGAAGAAGAACAAGATCAGATTGAAAAGAATAACATTTGGGGACTTGTGCCTAGACCTAAGGATAACAATGTTATTGGTACTAAATGGGTATTCATAAATAAATTGAATGAAGATGGTGAGGTTGTAAAAAATAAAGCAAGACTGGTCTGCAAAGGATATTCACAACAAGAAGGGATTGATTATGAGGAGACTTTTTCTCCAGTTTCCAGACTTGAAGCTGTCAGATTGTTGCTTGCTTATGCTGCTTATAAAGATTTCAAGGTATATCAGATGGATATCAAATCTGCCTTTTTGAATGGTGATCTTGAGGAAAAAGTATACATTGAACAACTTGATGGATTTTCACTATCGGATGATGGAGACATGGTATGTAAGTTGAAGAAAGCTCTTTATGGATTGAAACAAGCCCCTAGAGCCTGGTATGCTAGACTAGATAAATACTTCTTGAAATTAGGATTTAATAAAGGTGTTGTTGACAATAATCTATACTTTAAGATAGAAAATGATAACATCCTAATTGTTGAAGTCTTTGTTGATGATATAATATTCGGTGGTGATGATAATTTGAGCATGAAGTTTTTCAGTGATACACATAAAGAATTTGAGATGTCTATGATTGGTGAGATGAAATTTTTCTTAGGTTTACAGATTGCACATACATGAAAAGGTATATTCATATCTCAAACGAAGTATGTGAAGTAATTGCTAAAGAAGTTTGGATTGGATGAATCCAAACCGGTTGGATTTCCTATGGTGACTAGTTGTAAACTGTCCAAGAATGATGAATCTCCTAAAGCTAATTAGAGTTTGTTCAGATCTATGGTTGGTGGATTGTTGTATCTTACTCAAACTAGGTCAGACATTATGCATGTTGTGTACATGGCTGCTAGATATCAATTTTATCCTAAAGAAAATCATGTCATTATTGTGAAGAGGATATTCAGATAGCTGAAGGGAATTGTAGACTATGGATTATGGTATCCTAGGAATGATGATTTCATTATTTGTGCCTATACTGATGTTGATTGAGCTGGTGATGTTGATGAACAAAAGAGCACTACCAGTGGAACATTCTTTTTGGGTAAGAAATTGGTTTCATGGGCTAGCAAGAAACACGATTCAATGTCTTTATCTACTGTTGAAGTTGAGTACATTGTTGCTGCTAGTAATTGCACTCAGGTAGTTTGGATGAAGCAAATGTTGAAGGATATCAAAGTTATTTATGACGAGCCTACTATTATATACTGTGATAATTCTAGTGCTATTAACATGTCAAAGAATTTGGTGCAACATTCAAAGACTAAACATGTGTCAATCAAATATCATTACTTGAGAGAGCAAGTCAGTGAAGAGAAGGTGAAGCTGGAGTATGTATATACAAAGGAACAAATTGCTAATATTTTCACTAAACCTACAAATACATTTGTCTATTTGAGAGACAAGTTAGGGGCATCCATCCCTCTTGATGAGAATTAGATGCATTGAGTTGCATCAATCCGGTGGATTTTAGAGCTTTATCTCTTTATCCAGATTGATGAGTTGGTGTTGCTCCTCTGCTGGAGTAGTCTGCGTTTTGGGATGAGAGATTCATGTTTCTGTTTGGTTTTTTGTTTTGAGAGATTTGGAATTGTTGTCAAAGGGGGAGAGAGATCTTGTGAAAAACTTATTTCTAAGTCTTGATCTTAGGGGGAGTTTGTTGGAGATATCTTCTTTTCTTTGCATTGGTTGTTTTTCACATTCATATGTTGCCATCAATGCCAAAGGGGAGATTGTTGGATATTGTCATGCATTGTTGCTCCTAGGATATGTTGTTGTCAACATGTTCCTATGATTTTCTCTGGTGACTACAGATTGGGAAGATTTTCTGATCCGGTTTGTAGTATTGTTTTGTGATCACTGTTTTGTAGAGGTTGATATTTCCTTCGGTATATTTCGGTGTGATCAGATCTAGTGCTGAGATTTTGGGATATTGTTTGGGATGGTCTTGTGTATCTTCACTTTAGATGGATCATGATTTGGTGCTCTAAAAGTTATATTTCTTTGTGACAGTTGCTGATTGGTTGTGTTCTTGAGCTTTTAGACATTGATCGATGATTTGATAAGTGGTGTTGGTGTAGTTGTTCCGTATGATTCTAATGTGCTTGCTAGTGTTTCCTAGTCATGTTCTATTTATTTTGGTGATCCAAATTGATCATTGTGTGAGTTTTTGGTGGTTTCTATCAACCAGTGATGATTTGCGTGTTATGCGGTATTTTTGGTGGTGTAGCATGTTGTAGTTGATCTTGGTGTGATTTCCAGTGGATGTGATCATTTGGGAATTTTCTTTAGGAACATGCTATGCTATGTAAATCACTATATTGGTTTGGTGGTCGGTCTTTGTATTGTGTGATATAACTTTGTAATTGAGGGTTGAGGGTTTAATCGACCTTGTTGTCAAGGTTGATGAATTGTATATATAGGTGATATAGTCATGTAGTTTTGGTGTCATTGTTGTGTTTGCATTATCAGAGAAATTTATATGTGCGAACAAGTGATTTATCCTTGTGTTGAGTTTGTGGTGAGATTGGTGTTGCAGAGTAGACATCTGTGCTTAATCAGAACTGTAATCAAGCATTTGGAGATGCTATTCTTTCAGTTCATTTCTTCCAGATTGTAATCTGAATCTTATTGTAAGTTAGTGAGACTTCCCTGAGGGTTGTAGCTTTCCAAGAAAATAATATATGAACAGTGAGCTCTAGGCAATGTGCCTGAATGCATGTGCATTCCCCATTGTAATATTTTCATATACTACTACAGAGTATCATCTTACTGTGGTTAGGTTCCCACTGTGGTTTTTCCCTTAACCAAGTTTTCGATGTCAAAATATTGGTGTTGTGTGTTGTGTTGTTAATTTTCGTATCTATCTTATTATTGTTGTTTATTAGATTTGTTTTTGGTGGTTAAGTTTGGACTTCCGGTGAATACTGATTCCCCCCCTAGTCTTTCTTCTTGATTGCTGCTAACAACTAATCCAATGGAGATTGCAACAACACACTTCTCTATAAACCTCTGTAAAATCCCGCAACACTGTATTATCTTGCAAACTGAATGAATAACTCTAGCTTAAGACACCAATTTATGGGAGTTTATGAGGATGAATATCACCGTGGTATCATAAAACAATAGGAATAAAAAACATCTAGAAGCACTCACATATACCTCCATGGAATCAATCAAAGCCACCCAAAATAGCAAGTTACAGATGCTCTTACAACTATTATAAGGCATCTTTTATGCATGGGCACTTGTATAAGGATTTTGTCATATATATTGTCATAGATGTTGCCATAGTTGTCATAGCATCTCGTGATAGTTTTCATGGCTATCATAGATACTCTTACAACTTATGATGGATGTCATAACCCCTAGAAATAGGAGATTCTAAATGCGATGCCTAACCGATTTGTGTTTATCTTAGAAGACAAATATTAATTGTAGCTTTACATTTGCATGGTCTTTTTCACCACCTTTGTTTAAACAATTTAACCTCTTACAAGTAAATTACAAATGACATTAGGAAAACAATAAATTAAAGTATTTATAAGGTTGATGCCATTTAAATCTTAACAATTTTTTGGTGTGATCTATAGTTTCTTGCTATTGAAAACATATATGAATGTCCTGCATGTCATTTTTTAAATATGGTTTTGGTTCAATATTAGATTGCAAAATATATGTTCAAATGAATATTTTAGTGCCTAGGTACAATAATATAAGTTACATTTCCATATCATATTGAGACAAGACTAAAGCTTTTGAAATGGAAAGTGAATTGAGAGTCAAAGTAAATTTCAGTTGATGCTAAAGCATCCTAATTGAAGATTCAAGGAGTTAATTATAGTTGAATTGAAGTCAAAAGAGAAATATTTTTGTCTTAGTGCTTGTATGCACAAGGAGACAAGAGTCTTGCTTGTAATCATTTGGTGGGATAATTTATTTCTTAGATCTACAAATGTAAAAACTATTTTCCTTTTAAAGGGTTACAAAGTTAGAGTTTAGAGAATTAGGAATTAGAGAGGTTTCAAAATTTGGTCGTTGGCTAATTTACGTTTTAGACTAATTTTGCATCATTCTAGATAATTCAGAGACAATTTGGGTTAGTGAAATCAGATTTTTTAGTGTGTATACCTATTGGGATATTTTTTAGATTAAAAAATAATGAAATGTAATATGGATCTAGTTTTGTTCTTACAAAAATGCCCTCTTCACATGTGGTGTGATACTCGAATCTCGAATCTCAATTTTTTGATTGCTTAAGAGATAACTGTTCTATGAAAAGTTTTAATTTATTTTTTATTTTCATGTGTAATACAATAATTAGGAATATGTTGAAATTTGATTTTATTAAAATTCCTTTGAAGCTCGCATTGTTAGTAGGATAGATTGTGTTAATTTGATCTTAATACAAAAAATAATGAATCTTTGGGGATTTCAATTGAATGAGAGTTTAAATTTAGTATATGCACTGTCTCCTTCCATTTCATTTATTCCTATATTTAGAATAGAGTTTATATTAGAGGTCAACTTCGCATTTAATTAGGAGACCATCAACATGCCCCTCGAACTAATAGTCATATTGTCCACTAGTTTGCACAACATGATTGTCACTTGACTTTTAGGATCTTGGAAGATAGAAGATCTTAAGATTTTCTTTTTCAAGAGAGGTATGGCGATTGTACTTTTCTTGTGTTGCATGTGTTAATTTGGCCACCGACACCTCCCAAACATAATTTTTATGTCTTGGACAACATAAAAATAGATAAAGAATATCATTAGGGAGGGCTCTAATCCACTCAAGTTTTTCCTAAATCCAATCCAAACATAGACTAGTTGTTGGATAATTAATTAGGAGGTGATTTATAGTTTATTCCTCAAACTTGTATATGATGCATTATGTGGGTCTTTCAATTCCAATTTGTTTGAGATGGTCACCAATGAGAATTATTTTGTTTAGGCTTATCCATATGAGGCCCCCACCTTGGGGAGGTCCCACTCTTTCCAATATTGATATGAGGGCTAATTAGTGATACCCTCTATCATATTTTGTAACTTACAACCAATTTTGACTGACAAGTAACCAAATTTTGCTCTCATTCATATGTGATTTTCCTCTATTTGGTTGATATAGATTAGCATTTTCCCAATTCATTTTAAAAAGTGTGTTTAGTTTCTTGTGGTATTATAAGATCATCAAAATATCTCCATGTTTAAGAGACATCACTTTGAGCGTTGATTTATTGTAAATAGTCACAAAAATGGTGTCTACATATGCTAACAATTGTATCTATTTACTAAAGTAGATTAGGAATATTTGATAGATGTGAAAGTATATTGTATGACTTTGTCCAAAAATGTGTTTTCCCATTGTTGACTACCTAGGATAGATGATGTGTGATGATACTTTTTAATTTTTGCACAAAATTCCATACATGGGTACTACATAGGAAATCTAGATTGGTCATAATTTGATTGAATTCATTAGAGTTTAGATATTTCTATTGGAGAATTTGGCACCACTTCGTGTTAGGTTGAGAGACCATCTTCCACATAAGTTTGGCCCACAATGTACACATTTTATTTTCCATTTTAGTCAGGCCAAGCCCCTCACTGTCCTCTCTATGTGTGTGATTGTAGCATCCTAAATTGCACACCCTTGCAATTTAGTCCACATTTTGGGCCCTCACCTTAGTGTACGTCCCCCAATGCCTAATTAAGTCCTGATTATGCCTTCATCATGCAAATATGGCTGCATTTTTATTTCATGCATCACATGGCCCCTTAGTCCAGCCCCAAAATAGGGTATCACTAGGGTGTGTCACTCTAGTCCTCATTGGGACAAGTGTGCCATGCTCTAGTCCTCCTTAATTGGGCCCTATCTTGGCCCCCTCTTGCATTCTAAAAAATGAGCAGGAAATCTCTCTCTGTGTTGGCCTATGTCGAGAAATTAGCATGCAAGTATGTAAGGAGGTTTTCCCCTCTCATTTTGATATACATCAATCACATCATAAGCATACAAGGGTTAAATTATAATCATCAAGCATTGAAGCACTCATCATCAAGAATTTCTAAAGATCTTCAAGGCTGCATTCTTCATTCATAAATTATGGAGCATCATTACATCTTTTATTTTCAAGCATGTGTGTATGATTAGGGTTTTCTCATGTTCATGTCATTTCATAAAGCATATGTGATTGCATTCAAGAAGCATTGCATCATTATCAGTCATTTTATATCTGAGGTATATCTTTCCATTATTTATTTTAGTATTTTCAATATTTCAATCAAGGTTAATTCCTAAACTGGGGTTTGACTTAGGCAAGCCCCTATTCCCAACCTATTTCCCTTTCTTTATGTGTGCAGGAAATAGGTACGAAACTATGATCTTCATAATAGGTATTATTTGCAGAGATGAATCAACCCCTTTTGGTGTGTGGAAAGTTAGGAGGACCAGGGTGACGAGCTCTCTAGTTCCAACATTTTTGGATCTTTTTTGGGGATCAAGTCCAAATCTGCTTATATTTCTCAGATCCAAATATGTGTCTCAATTTGACGACTATAGCTCATTGTTTTCACATTTTGACCTACATTTCCAACACTTTTCCCTAATTTCGGCAATTCAACTCACAAAAGAGGGTAAACAAATTCACACCCCCTCGAATCCAATTAGTATTCAGTTCTTATCATTACTAATTTGTGACTGAATCTATTGGATTCACCCCTCTTTTGAATGTAATGATAAATTAGCGGTTTTCACCCCTCTCATGGTGGAAACCCTAATTTTTCACCATTACATTTTGGTGAGCACAACTCCTTACACCACAATTTTTTATTTATGTTCTCAGATCTGAATTCTTTAGGCATTTAAAATTCAAATTTTCATTTACAAGTTCAATTTCCAATTAAATTTAAAAAAATTAAGAGGTTAATTCATAAAAAACCCTAATTAATTTGGATTAATTATTTTAGACCCGGGTCTTTCAAATTTCAAATTTTCATTTTCATTTACAAGTTTTATTTTCAATTAAATTTAAAATTAATTTCACAAAAACCCCTAATTTTTAAATTTGAAATTGAATTTGTGGGTTGTCAAAATTTGGATAAATAATTTTCAAGATTTGATTTGGAAATATTTTAATTATCAAATTTGCACTCATAGATCTTTTTTTAATTAAATTACATAAATTAAGAGGTTTAATTCATAAAAACCCTAATTTTTTAATTTGTTTTTTGGGTTGCATAGGTTTTTCCAAATTCACAAATGAAATTGCTTAATTAATTGGTTAATCAATCACTTACACAAAAGTTTGCATTGTTCAATCACAAATTTCAAATTTGAAATTGAAAATTTCCCTCTATTCAATGCATGTATTGAGTGAATTTCTTGAAGATGGAGTTTTTATCTTCTTTTGCTAGTTCAATTTGAGTCACATTAAAGATGATCATGATGTTCCCTTTCATGCATACGATGATAACTTAGTTCTTCCTTTCATTCATAGCTATGATCTACCCTCTCCTAAAATTGATCTCATAATGAGGGCACAATAGTGCAAAAAGCGAATATGGATGCTTCTTTCAAAGATCTCCCCCCTAAAGATGAATCTTTGGAGAATGATGTTCATCCTTCTCCTAAAATGTACCTCCCCCATAAGAATTATTTGGTGCAAGGGGATGATATTGTAGGTACCTTTCCTAGCAATACCATACCTTATTTTCATGATCTCCCCCTAGAGATGAAGCATTAATTACATATGATAGTCCCTCTCCTAATGTTGGTCTTAATCACAAAGATACCTTAGAGAAAGAGGAAGATCCTATTTCCCATCATTATAATGTTTCCAATGCTCTCTCCAAAAAATGAAGAGCCTAGCAAAGATGAAATCAATGAAATTCATATCACTGACAACCCTAAGATTGTTGTCCACCTTGATTAAGATATATCTCAACCTCAAAAAATACCACTAGCTTACATATATTTGATTTTAATCAAATATATATATAATACGCTGAGAGATATCTTCTCGAGGCGCCTATTAGAGTTTGGGGTACATGATAAAAATAGGCGCCTCGAGAAGATATCTTTCGGCGTATTATATATATTTGATTAAAATCAAATATATGTAAGCTAGTAGCAGTCGCGGCGCAACATGGGAAACGATAAAAAATTCAAAATAGAACTATATAATATTATATTATTAATGTTTTTTGCAATAATATGTAATATTATTATTGCAATTATTATTATTATTTATTTGTTTGTGGAATAATATTATAATATATTATTATTATTAATTTATATTATTTTGATTATTATGATATTATTTTATAATTAATTGAAAATAATATTCATAATATAAATTTGAAATATTTTAAATGTATTATATTATTATATTAAATTATTGTTAGTTATAATATTATTTTTATAGTTTTATTAATAATATTATATTAATATAGTGCTATACGATAAGTATAATACTATTATATTCTTATTTTGAAACTGTAATATTGTTTTATAGTTATTAAGTGTATAATATCAGGGTCAGAGTTTAAAACTTGGTTAGAGTTAGGGTTACCATTATAGTTAGGGGTGGGACTATGGTTATACATAAGATTATGATCATGATAGAATAACAATTATGTGGGCTTTAGTTGAAGATTAGGGTTAGGGTTAGGGCTAATATCATAGTTAGGTTTTCACTTAGGATTAGGTTTTGCATTAGAGATATAATTATAATGAGGGTTAGGGTTATAGTTATAATGAGAGTTAGTATTGTACTTAGGATTAGGGTTAGGGTTGGGGTAAGGGTTACGATCCGGGTTAATCTTAGTGATTGTAATTAGGGTTAAGGTTAAGATTAGGGTTAGGGTTTAGGGTTATAATTATAATTAGGGTTAGGGTTATATAGTTAGGATTATAAGGTTATATATAATTAATAATTAGATATAAAGTTAGGTTAAAGATCATAATTAATAATTAGATATAAAGCTAGGTTTTGGGTCATTATCAGGTTAGGGTTAGGGTCTAGATTAGAGGGAATTATAGTATTATAGATAGAATAATAGTTATATTTGGTTTTAGTTATCGATTAGAGTTGCTATTTTAGGATAATGCTTGGGGTAAGGGTTGAGGTTCAATTAGAATCAATATTAGCATTAGGGATAGGGTTTAATTAGGATAAGGGGTAGCATGACAACTAAATTAAAGTTAGAGTTAGTGTTATGACTCAAGAAGGGTAAGGATTTAAGAATAAAGAACGTTGTTAGGTTTTCAGCTATATAATAGAGCTTCGTTTGAAGGTTAGTTTTTGAATTTAATTAGGGTTATGGTTAGGGTTAGGGTTATTGCTTAGGTTAGGGTTTTTGGTTTGGGTTATTATTATGGTTAGGGTTAGGGTTTAAATTTACATCATTGTTAGGATTAGGGTTTACATCATGTTTGGAATTATGAATAGGGTTAGGGTGTACATCATGGTAAGGGTTAGGTTTAGGGTTATTTTTTAGGGAAAATTCTATCCAACCCTTAGGTTGCACCAAGATATTAATACCCTTTATATATTATTAATACATTGTAACAGATGATTGGTGCACCTAAGGGCTATAGAGCCATTCCCTAATTTTAGAGTTAGGGTTTAGGGTTATGATTAGGTTAGGTTAGGGTTGGGGTTAGGGTTAGGGTTATGATTAAGGTAATGGTTTAGAGTTTTGGCTAGGACTATGGTAAAGGTTATGGTTTAGATCATCATTCAGGTTAGTGTTAGGGTCAACATTAGTATTATAGCTAGGGTTATGGTTTATATCATGGTTAGTGTTAGGATTAATGTTAGTGTTTACATCATGGTTAAGGTTAGGTTTCGGGTCAACGTTATGATTAGGATTTGCATCATGATTAGGGTTATTGTTACAATTATGGATAGGATCGTGGCTTAGGATTATGGTTAGGTTTAGGATTTGAATCATGGTAAGGGTTATGGTTATGGTTTGGGATATGGTTTAAAATTAGGATTAGGATGATAGTTAGTGTTTACATTATTATTCAGATTAGGGTTAGTTTTAGGGTTTGGGTTATAGTTAGGTTTAAGGTTATAATCAAGGTTATTGATAGGGTTAGAATTTACATCTTGTTTAGGATTAGGGTTAGGGTTAGTATTACAATTTATTTAGGGTTTAATTACAGTTAGATTTAGCATTAGTATTCAAATAGAGTTAGAGTTTAAGGATAAAGCATGGTGTGAGGGCTAGGATTATATAATAAAGCTTCATTTTAAGGTTGAAGTTAAGGTTTAATTAGGTTTATGGTATTAATATAAATTTGAATTTACTTTGGAGCATTTAATATATGTGCTATATGATTTATTTGTTGCTGAGGAGTGGAGTATGTGGAGGATATTTTTCTAATAGCTTTGGTGAAAGTGAAAGGATTATAAAAGGTAAGCTAATTAAAAATGATATAAATTATAACTATTTTGTTATTCTCATTGATGAAGTTAGCTCAGTTATCATTGAAGTAACACTAACATCATAATATTATTTGATACAAAAAATTTATTCGAAGCAGTGGTAGTAACTAATATAGATAGGGTTGGGATTTACATCAAGCTTACAATTAGGGTAAGGATTATGGTTAGTGTTGGGGCTTAGGACTATGGTTAGGGTCAGGGTTATACAAAGAGTTTTTTAGTGGCGAATCTTCGCCAATTGGCAAATTCCACGCGAATAGTCTTGGGCACCATCATGGTCAAATCGCCCAAAATTTTGAGGTTAACGACACACAGTAGAATTTGGCTTTGCCATTGACCACACATCATCGATGTGCATGCCTGTAATATTCCCCTGGAATCACTCGAACGTGGGTATTAGATCACCTCCGTTATTCACCAACAATAGTAAAACGACCACGTACCCAGGACCTAATTCGCCAATGGTAAATTAAATGTTTATTGCACGCGTTGGCCAAATTCACCAATATCAATTAAAACATTATAAGCATTCGAGGACCCATTTCGCCTCACTTAAATTAAATGTTCATTGCACGCTCGTGCAATTCGCCAAAAATGCAATTAAATTAAATGTTTATTGGCAAATGCGACACTCGAGCCCCGCACAATTCGCCAAAAATACAATCAAAGATTGCTATAAATACACTCTTTCTTACAATTTGTTCGTGTCTGATTAGTAAATTGGGAGCTCTTGAGTCTCAATTTGCATTCCACAAATTGAGTTGGAAAGTCAAAGTTCATTCACATTGTAGGGCGGGGCGGAGGGCCAGAGTTACAATCCTGCAACACAGGCCTAGACATTCTTGATTCCGGATTCAGAGAATTGAGAAGGCATAAAGGTGAGTAATCATTTCTTCATACTTGATAGTATCAGTTTTAACTTTTAATTTGTAGTGAGAGGTCAAAACTCAAGATGTCACAGTCAGACATGGGTGAGACTCCTCAGGGTGGTGAAGGGATTGAGATGCCACACAAGGGTGAGACTAAGACTCCTTAGGGTGATGAAGGGATTGGGATGTCAGACAAGGGTAAGACTCCTCAGGGTGGTGAAATTGAAGGGATTGGGAGGCCATCAAAATGCCCAAAACCTAAACTTAAAGATACTACCATAAAGTTTTTCTTTGGAATTGGCAAAGTTTTTGGTCCATCAACTTCTGCAGTTGCAGAAGCCATTCACAGTAGCTCACCACCACCACCACAAGGTGGGATTATCATTAAGTTAAATGCATCAAATGAGGATGACAATACCGACACAGCAGAAGATGTTGTAAGGGATACACACAATGAGATAATTCACTCGGATGCAAATGCTAGTACTGAAGATGATGTTGGTAGGAAGAAAAGAAAAAGGAAAGTAAAACTGGGGTGAGAGTGGGAGATGAAAAGGATTTTAAGATTGATTGGGTAGAAAAGTATCCATTCATTGAACCGGTCTCAAACAATGATGAACAACCAACAGAATGCAGGTGTAAGATTTGTAGCTGGAAAACTAAAAGAGAGAAGAAGATGCAGCTAAAGCTTGACACCATAGAAAAGCATATTGGTAAGGTTTATGAAAAACAGATCATAGATGGAAAGGAAACATGAGTAGTAAGATGGAAACCAAAGGAAGAATGTCTTCATGTTAAGTATGTTGCGGAATATGAAGAGCATAACCACAAAACGACACTGATTGGTAATAGTGGATTTGGAAATACAATCAAGGCTGGGCTTGAACATGCAGTGAAAGATGCAAACCTGGCAAAGACTATTCAGATGAGTGTTGTTTTTCATATTATGTCGAGAGGGCGTTATATGAAAGATTTCCCAGAATTTAGTAATTTATTATCTTTTTTGAATGTTCCTCACTATCTTATGTCACATTGGTCAATAAACACTGGATGGGAAATGGCAAACTGTCTTGCTGAGGTGGAAAAGAAAAATTTACAAGAGAGTGTAAAAGAGTCAAATTTCATTTCATTATCCATAGATGAAGTTACTGCGGTAGATAACACTGCTTGGGTTTGTATGCATGTGTATATCGTAAAAGAACATGTTTGCTGAGCTCATCTACTCTGTGTTCGTAAAATGAGGGGCAATTCAACAGTAGAAAATTTATATTTGGAAGTTAATAAAGCTTTGAATGAAATTGTTGGTATGGATGACTTGACAATTGCCAAGAAGTTGGTGTGTGTTGGAGTTGATGGAGCTATAGTAATGCAAGGTCAAAGGACCGGTCTTTGCGCAAGATTACAAACTAGTATTGCACCATACATGGTTGGCATTCACTGCATGGCCCATTGAATGAATTTAGCATATAGAATTGTAAGCAATTTCCCTTCAGTGTCAAAATTTGAAGATCTGGTCCACGAGCTCCACTCATACTTCTGTCAAAGTCCTAAACATTTTGTAGAATTTTAGATTTTTGCTGAGGGAGTAACAGGAGGAAACAAGCTTCTCGGGGATGTTGAGACCAGATGGATCTCCTTGCATGGACCACCAGAACAAGTTCTAACAGAATATCAATCCTTGATTGGACTAATGTATGAGCAATGTCTCACAGTAGACAAAGCTCTTGATCTCTTACATAAGTTAAGTGATATAGAGACTCTGTTAAATTTAGCTAGTCTTCTCCCCATGTTGGATTCAATGAACAAACTTGTTAAGAAAGCCCAAGACAAAACTATGTATATCAATGAGTATAGCACTCTACGTAAAATGACATGCTTGAGCTTAGATGGTCTATATTCAGATCTAACAAAGCGAAACCCAAATTGTTTTAGGTGGAAGATAATTACATATTAGAATCATGCTGAAATTTTTTTACATTTCAATACAAAAAATGAGTTATGTGTCTTTGTAAAAGGATTTCACATACCAATGCACCAATCTAAAAAGGAATATTTTGACAGGATTGTTAAATCTGTTAGTGATAATTTGAAGTCTATTGCATATGAACTTTCAATTGAGATTCGTGAAAGATTCCCTCAAGAAGAAATACTTGAAGCCATGGGTTGGGTGTATCCTCAATTTTGCCATTCAATTGGAGATAATCCAAATGACACAAAGATGTATCATAAAAAACTAGAGGAATTGATATTGACATTTTCAAAATATGCATATTGCAATGGACAACCAATAGAAGGAATTTTAAATTCAGATCATCTTAGAAAACAATGTAAACAGTTTGCATTGGTTATGAAATAACAATTGGTTAACTTGGAGAATCCATTTGAACCTGGATCAATCACAAGGCTTTGGAAAAGGATAGATCAAAGTGAAGCATTGCGTATTGCAATACCAGAATATTTGAAACTTGTTGATTTATGTCAAATAATGATATTGGGGTCGGTGGAAGATGAGAGAGTTTTCAGTGCATTAGGGCTTTTGAAATCAAAGATTAGAAACAAATTAGACAAGAATTTGGAAACTTGCTTGAGGTTGTTTGTAACCCAGTATAATGTTAGAGATTTTCTATATGATAGGGCATTGACAATCTGGAATTCCATGCGTGAAAGACGAGGGGTGTGCAACACTTTAAAAGCTGGTGGTGTTACTACTAGTGCTAGTGCTGAGACAAATGAAGATGATGGATCGCAGACTCAGAGTCAGCATGAAGACGAAGACATTTTTGAATACCCGACTGAGAATGAAGATGAACATGTTAGTACTAGTCAGTTTCCGGATCTTGACGCCATTTGGGATATGGAAGCCTCAGAGTGAATCACTAAAGTGAATTAGCAGTCAGTTTATAGGTATTTACAGTTCTTGAGTCATATTACAATTTCAATTTGCAAAATTGCAATACTATAGTTGTCATTGATGATTTTTGATATTGTATTTCTTGAATTTGTCAATCAGAATGGATACTTATTTCATATTTTTAACTGTGAATTTGAATTATTAGTAAACAATTGAATTATTAGTAAATTGGTATTTGGTTCCTCATTATGTTGAACATGAAATGCAACAATTTGTGTCACAAGATTCATAAAATTATTCATATTGCATAATTGTTACTGCTAGAACCTTTCTAATGTTCTATATTAAATGCTTAACATGATGTTCATGCCGATTAGGGTTTTGTGCTTGTTTTTTGTCTTAGTTGGCTAGTAAACCGAAGTTGTCATGCGTTGAAAATTTGAGTTGTCCTCTCTTTATTTGTCCATGTCAATGTCAAGTGTGGTCAAATGGTTGGTCAGACATGTTTAATGTTTCACCTCTAACTCGCAGATAAATTTTATGTTTAACAATTTAAGTGGCAACTTAGCGAGTGTTGGTTTGGGTTTAAATCGCGAGGTCGCTAGTTTTTTTATTGTAAGCATTTTATGTTAGGGAGCTGGAGATTGTTAATGAAATTGCTTTGGTCGCGAGGTCTCGAATTGGTTTGATGCTGTGCATTATAGCTGCAAGAGTTAGCGAGTAAGTACTAAGTCATTAATGGTTTGTGTGCCACTGCTCGCGCCTGTTTATGATGGTAAATTAACATAAAACATTGATTTTTGTTGGTACTCGCCGAGTCGCTGCGGTCAAGAGGTAAAAAGTTTTGAGATTTTATGGTTATCGCTAGCTCGCAAGTCCTTTATCATCAAGTCAGTTTAAGTCACGAGCTTGCAAGTACTGGGAGATTTTAGTTGTCGCTACCTCGCAAGATGTTTTGTACTTGACCATTTTATGTTGCGAGGTTGCGACTAGGTGTGATTGTATGTTATCGCAAGGTGTTTGCGGTTAAGTCATTTTAATTTACGATCATGCGATGTGGTTGGTATCGCAACTTAGTTGGTTTCATCACTTGCTCGTAGGTTTAGAAGTTGTTTAGCATTTTATGTTACGATTTGGCGACAGGTAAGTTTTGGTCTGATTTTGTGGTCATTGCATGCTCGTGGGTTTGTAAGTCTTAAGTCTAAAAGTGTTGCGAGCATGCGATGGCGGTTAAGTGTCTTGTTGTCATGGGATCGCAAGGGTTTAAGTCAAGTTTCGATTTGCGAGATTGTGATGAAATAAGTTGTTTTGTTAGATTTGCAGTGGTCGCTAGCTCACAGGTAAAGAAAGAATATTACAAATGTTGTTGCGAGGTTGCGACTGAAGAGCTTGATGAAGATCAACGATTGTTGCTCACTCGCGAGATTCTTTGAGGATTTGTAAAAGGGTTTGTGAGCTTGCGATTAAGAGGATTTGGTAGCATTGTCGCTAACTCGCCGGTTCCTTTCCAAATTGTTATAACCGGTTGCGAGTGTGTGATTAAAGATGGGTATTGACACGTGGACTTGTTTGCCAACTTTTGTAAAAGTTTTGAATGTCAATCACCAATCAAATGCCACAGTACCTACTGCTAGTTCATGCAAGTGTGGCAATTAATATTAAAGAGACTTGAGAGAAGTGACGACGCCCAAATACCATAAATTGCATGATCGAGCTGAGATTTTGGCATTTGTATAATTGCATTAATACCACACTAGCTAGTTCATGCAAGTGTGGCAATACACAAATGACAATTAATGAGACTTGAGAGAAGTGACGAACCCCAAATACCATTTTATGTTGCGAGATTGCGACTGGGTGTGATTTTATGTTATTGCAAGGTCACGAGGTGTTCGCAGTTAAGTCATTTTAATTTGCGATCATGCGATGTGGTTGGTATCACAACTTAGTTTGTTTTGTCGCTTGCTCGTAGGTTTTGAAGTTGTTTAGCATTTTAAGTTGTGATCTAGCGACAGGTAAGTTTTGGTCTGATTTTGTGGTCATCGCATGCTCGCAGGTTTGTAAGTCTTAAGTCAAAAAGTGTTGTGAGCATGTGACGGTGGTTAAGTGTCTTGTTGTCGCAGGATTGCAAGGGTTTAAGTCAAGTTAAGTTTCTAGTTGCGAGCTTGCGATGAAATAAGTTGTTTTGTCAGATTTGGAGTGGTCACCAACTCGCAGGTAAAGAAAGAACATTTCAACTATTGTTGCGAGGTTATGACTAAAGGGCTTGATGAAGATCAACGGTTGTCGCTCACTCACAAGATTCTTTGAGGATTCATAAAAGGGGTTGCGAGCTTGTGATTAAGAGGATTTGGTAGCATTGTCACTAACTCGCTAACACCTGGACTTGTTTGTCGAGTTTTGTAAAAGTTTTGAATGGCAATCGCAATCAAATAGAAGGGCATGAATTCAAATTTCGCTCAAGTACTTCAGCTTTGAAGTTTGGAATTTGAATTAATGTCACAGTAGCTAGTTCATGAAAGTGTGGTAATTAATGAGACTTGAGAGAAGTGATGGCGCCCAAATACCATAAATTGCATGGTCGAGCCAAGATTTTTTATAATTGCATTAATACAATCTATCTTCGAGGTAATCCAGTGAATTGAGCTTTGCAACAACGTTGGAGAATTCAGAGTGTTGGGTGTGGGAAAATTTTAGAAAATTGGTTAAGTTTTTCTTCTACAGCTAAAATGAGTCAGGCGACGAGTGGAACTGGAGCTTCCAAGCCCAAGCCCAAGCCCAAGCCCAAGCCCAAGTCCAAGGCCACGATAAGTGGAGCAGGAGGACCTGGAGGTTCCAAGGCCAGTGCCACTGAGGAAAAGATGGTTAAGAAATACAAAGAAGAATTTGTAGATTTGATGCCAGGGACTTCTGTTGCTTTGAATAGAAATGATTTGGCATGGAAAATTTATGGAGCCAATGCAGAAACCCTACCATGATTAATATGACTGGTTCTGCTCTGTTTAATTATTTTTGGAATAATAGAGTTAAGGGTGTCCTGATGTCAAACCCTTGGGATTTAAATATGGAAAAGTTAATTGTGTCAGATGTGTATGTTGATGTGGATTTGATCAAAGCGTTGGCCAAACACTATTGCCCAGTATCTAGGGTAATCAGAAGAAAGAACCAGTCTGTCCCAGTTTCAATTAATAGAGCTAGCTTTGTTGAAGCTTTCCAGATTACTGGTCTTGCATGTATAGATATAGATTTGGAGCAGATTGCAAAGGATTATGACAAATACAAAGGTGTTATCAAGAAGCATGCAATCCCCAGATACATGCCTAGGGTGAATAGGAAGCCAGTTATAATTCCAGAGTGTCAAACCACCATTTGACATCACACCTTTCCACCATTATATGCATTGTACAATCTATGGATTATGCAGAGTGTTGGGTTTTGATGGAGATTCAACAGTGTCAACTGAATTACTGATGATGGTTATGGACATTCAACACCCATATGTTAACAAAGATTATGATTATGTGGGCTATGTGGTTGAACACATTCATAATGCTCTAGTTGAAATTCAGAGTGGTGCACCTAGCCCTACATTCAAGCATTATTTATTGCTGATGCATTTAACCTTGTTCTATAATGTTGAGTTCGTGGATAAAGAATTGGAGCTTTTCAAAGAAGAATTTGGTGTCTTAATGCCAATACAAAGATGGACCCAGGTTTGGGACAAGAGTTCTCCCCATTCTTCTTTCCTTTTCTTTGAAAATTGGATTGTTTTGCCAATTATGGAAATGCTAGGAATAAATAGGGAACGATTATCAATTAATGTTAGGAGAGTTTTGAGACCTTACCAGTTTGTTCCAAACTGGTCTATTTCACATAACTGGGGGGACTTTTATTTTTTTGATAACTTTACTGTGACCAGAGTCTATGGGTGTCCTTAGCCTCCCCATATTTTACCAAAATTTGTTCTAATTAGGATTGCTTTTATGGAGTTTATCTGGCAATTGACCCTAGTTGAAAAATTATACCTTGATAAACACAGGAAGGGTTCTCTTCTTTCTAGGCTTTGGGTTGCGTCTGATTTTACCATTGGTAGGAGTTCCTTTGATGAAGTAAACAATTTCCTTAAACAATATAGGTTGGTTAATGTTGTGTCTAGATTCTGTGATCCAGAACAATTTATTAAAGTTGCAATGCCAAAAATGACACCTTGGGCCACAATAAAGGACCATGAACCATTGGATGATGAAGATGTGGTTAGAAATTTAACGAGAAAAGATGAAGTACAAGAAAGGAAAAGAAAATGGAAAAAATTAATGAGAGTTGAAGTAGAATTGAAGGCTGCTGACCCTAGTTTCTCAGGTTTTTGCCCTGATAGCCCATACCTAGAGAGGATTAACAAAATGTTGAGTTTGTATGAAACTCTGATGGAACAAATGCCTCAAATTCTAGATTCAGAAGTGGCTGCTCAGCAGCAAGACCCCCAAGATGGACATTCTTCACATGGCAAGTGGCCACTTAGTGTGTCTGTTGATGATGTAGAGAGTGGGGATGAAGTTCAATCTACCCCAGCTACAAAGAAACAAAAAACCAACGAGGTCGGTACAATTGTGAGGAGAGACCCTGCTAGAGCAATTGTTATAGAACAAGGACAATACTTTCATCAAATAAGGACACATCTCAAAGAAGTAGGGCAGAATGAAGAACATGGAGAAACAAATGAAGCCCTTGCTCAAGGCTTTGATGAGCGTGTGATGTTGTCAAATGAGTTCATGAAAGATGATGACTTTATTAGGTCAGATGAATTTAAAAGTTTTTGGACAAGATTGAAACAAAAACAATTAAGACAAAATCTGATCATAGAGGAAGCAAATGAAGAAAAGAAATAGGAGATCATCAAGGCACTACAGGAATATGATCCTGATAGGGAGCAAATATCTGTGGAACATGCAAGACAATTGATTAAGAGTACTGGTATGATTATGATGCCTGACTGAGATATCCAGTCTACTTTTATTATTGATCAGATTAGGAAGCAAGAGGACCCAATGTTTAAAACTGAATTTGAAATTGGAGATGTAATAAGAGGATGAAGATTTAATCCTAAGTCAAAGACACTTGTTGCTTGGTCTTTGGCCCCTTCCACTAAAAATCCCCACGTTCTAAATATCCAAGTAGAAAAGAAACCTGACTGAATGATCTGGAACTTGCAAAACACAACTGACATAGAGATTGCCTCATTTTTTACTCAAGTTTCTTTCATGAATTTATCAAAAACAGAGGATTTGTCAAGAAGATACACAGAAACATATACCCAATTGATTGCATTGTCTAAAAAATATGAAGAGATACTGATGAAAAGGGTGCTCTGGAGGCAGAGTTAGTGGAGTTGAAAGAAAAAATTGCAAATGAGCCCCCTCCAATACAAATTACAGAACAAGTACAAGAAATACCAGCTGATGTGACAACAAAAATGGAGGAATACACAGGGAAAATTGAAAAGCTTGAAAAGGAACAAAATGTCAAGGCTATCTTTGTTGTGTCAGGAATTCTGAAACAGGGGATTAATGTATTGAAAGGAAAATTGATGGTAGTGCATGATTTGCACATTTCTTTGAAAGAGGCAAGTAAAACATCCTCTGAGGCTGTCGCTTTTCTTGGACCTTTGTTCAATGTTTGGTCAGGAAGAAGCAGATTAATGGATAAGCTAGATACTGCAATGATGTATAGTGACGAGTTCCCTCCCAAGATCAGTGACACTAAAGACATGGTGGAGGTAATGAATGCAACTTATGCATTTTTCATAGGGAAGGATGTGCTTATAAATGAAAAATTGCAGACATTTGGGGAAGGTTATAGTAAATTGGTGCCTTCAATTTATGGTAGTAATGGAGATTTGAAATTAGTTTCTGATTGGACCAGTGAATTCGATTTGATTATGGAGCAAGAAGAAATAATCAAGCATGTAAATGAACAGGTTGATGTTGATTTCCTTAACGATATGCTTGATTCACTGTTCAAGGTTGAGGTTGACCATACAAAGTTTATTGTTGAGTCCAAGGAGTTACAGATGCCATATGGATAGATTCAGTCGCAAAGTTGGAAGAGGTAAAGGCATTCAGTTGACCAACAGACAAAGAGGTGGATAGGTGGCAAGCCATGCTAAAGCCAAAGAAGAAATCTCAAGTTGAGGTTGCTACCCAAGATTCCTCACAGTAATCCTAAGCTTGTTGAATCCTCAGCTTATAAAAGGATTCCAAGATTAATTTGAGAGGGATGGCCACTTTTTCTTTTTGATCAATAGAGAGCGATGGCCAGTTGGCCACTTTTATTGATGTTGAACTTGAAAACTCTTATATAGTTATAAATTTATAATAGCTCAATTGTTCAAGAATTTGATAAGTGCATAGTTGAATCGCATTGTGAATTTACTTTCTGATATCATTATGAATATAATATCAATATCATTTGCAGTTTGAGATCTTCACATAATTGTCTTTGTGTTGCATTTATGTTTTCACTGTGAATTGAATGGTCAAGGGTTTTTCAATTTACATATGACTCTGGGTTGTGTATATAATGGCAATTATGACATTATTCATAATTTCATTCCTATTTATCTGCAAATGAATCTTATTGAAGTTTATTATCAGGTTGTCTTTGAATTGTAAGTGACTCTATGCCTTAGGATAAGTCACTGGTCTATTGTCTTGATTTTTTACTAATTATGTTGTATTCCTATCTATTGTGGTGTTTAATACTTTCATTCTTAATACTCTTATGATTTTATATGCGATGGATGTTTATGTAATATATATGGAGGTGTTCTAACTTCTATGACAATGTCTATAATCCACCCACCAATTACAATGAGGTGAATCCTTAATATGATTCCAGACTAACATAAATTTTGCATTCTTGGGCATAATAGGATTAGGAAGCATTAAATGAAAAATTACATACACCATAACAATGCAACAAATGAAAAAAGTTAAATCTCATGATTCTGATCATTTGAAAGAGATAGAATTATACACAAAATAAATTTATATATAACTCCTTCAAGAACCTGCACAAATCTTGACACTAAATGCTTTTCATTTGCTTTGTAAATGACTATAAAGTATACAACTTGCTCCCTTCACCTAGAGTCTAGAATCACTACTGGAACCAGAAAAGGAACCCCAATAACTATACAACTTGCAAAACTGCTTGAGCCATGCCATTATCACTTTGATGCCTTCAGATGGAATGTGATATGTTACGTTCTGTCCAACAAATCATTTCCAAATAGAGGAGGAAGCCTTCATGCCTAGGAACAAAGACAATAGAAAGAGGAGCCTAAGCCTTCATGCCCACGATTAGGGAAAGTGGAAACAAGAGCTTTAGGGTAAATATAATATGTTGGGGAGGGGTTACAGCTTCCATGTCATCACAAAGATGATTGGTTGCCACTCCCCACCCAAATAAATCATTCTTTCATTCCTCTGCAAGCTCCTTCATCAAACCCCATGCCATCCTATGGCAAAGTAGAAGCAGAGGATGTGCCATGCTTGGCCTTTCTTGACAAGAAAAGGCTTTCACACCCCCTCTGGAAATCCTTCTCACTTTCACAACCCCTCTGACAATAAACAAACTCACACAGAAGAAAACAAAAAAATACCCATCTGGTATCACAGAGCACACAACAACTCCATGCACGATCCTGCTCAAACATTATCTTCCTTTCTGAGGAAAAAACCACTCTCAGAAAATGAAAAAGGTTTCTTTTCCAAGTTTCCCTTCTACCAATTAAGGCACCACTCCATTGTATTTATAAAATTTTCACACTTCATTTGGTGATGCTCATTCACGTGAAAAATCGTCATTTTGGTGTTTTTCAACATGACTGTAGACTCTAGAAGTCATGCCTATCAAATCCACTGCATCCTGCTAAGGCTCATCTATTGTGAATGATTTTGTTCTGATTTTATTCCTCCTTGATTGGACAAATTCTACTTCAGAATCCCTGACAACAAGCAACCTGGGCTCTTATTTCTCAGAGAAATCTGTGATCTCCCATCTCTAACTCAGAAGCTATCAAATCCTTTTATGCCTCTGAAACCGTCATCCTCGCTTGTCTAATCAACCTCAACTCAAGAGAAACCTTCAAGCTAGTCCCTCAGGAATGAGTCAGCATCCAAGCCTTAAAAATTTTAGGTTGCGAGCTAGCGACTAGATAGTTTGTGGTTAAGTTTTATGGTTATCGCCAACTCGCGAGGTAAAATGTCTGAAGACGTGATCAAGCCACGAGCAGGCGACAAGTTGGTTTGGGTTTACATCGCGAGGTCTCTAGCTTTTTGGGTGTTAGCATTTTATGTTACCAAGCTGGAGATTGTTAGTGAAATTGCTTTGGTCATGAGGTCTTGAGTTGGTCTGATGTCATAAATTATAGCCGTGAGAGTTAGCGAGTAACTCATTTCATACAGTTGTCGCTAGCTCTCATGTTTGTTTAATGATAGCATTTTTAGGTCACGAGCTAGTGACTAGATAGTTTGTGGTTAGGTTTAATGGTTATCACCAGCTCGTGAAGTTAAATGTTTGAAGACCTGATCAAGATGCGAGCTTGCGAGTGAAGTGCTAGTGGTTAAGAGATAAACAGTTTTATGTTGGTGAGTACGCAACAAGGGTTAAAGTTACCACTATCTCCAAGTCATTGTGGTGATGAGGACTCAACATTTGTGGTCGAGAATTGGCGAGTGCCAGTTCAGTTTCCCTCAATCGTTAGATCTTGAGGTTACGAAGGCTTAGCATTTTCAGCTTGTGAATTGGAGATAGAGAGAGTCGTAAGGGCTTGTCGCTAGGTCACGAGATTTTATAATGGGCAGTCTTCCGGGCAGAGAGTTGACGATTGTGTGCCACGTGTTTTAATTACTTAAAGTTAATATCTTGACATCGCCAATATTTTTATTTTATGGTTTGAAAATAGCTTGAAATCACCAATATTTTATTTTTATGGTTTGAAAATAGCTTGAAATCGCCAATTTTTTTTTTTAATGGTTTGAAAATAGCTTGAAATCGCCAATAAAATAGCTTGAAATAGCCAATGCAAATATTTTTCTGGTTTTAAGAACATTACCATTCGCCCATGCAATTATTTTTTGGGTTTTAAAAACAGTACAATTCACCAGGTTTTTTCACAAACTTTGAGCGATCACGGCTAATTCACCAAAGGAGATTATTATTTTTCTCTGTAAACTGCAAAAATTCGCCAGTAAAATTAAAATTTTCTTCGGAATTATACAACTTTCACCAGGTTTTTACACCTTGTCCAAGGGAGGGTTTTCTTAAAGTTTTCCCTGGGGTTATAGTTTGGATTAGAAATTTAGAGTTAGGATTAGGCTTACAATTAGGTTTTATATCATGGTTAGGGATAGGATAAGTGTTAGGGTTAGGATTATGGTGAGAATTTACATCATGATTCAGGCTATGGATAGGGTTAGGGACAAGGTTAAAGATAGGGTAAAGGGTTAGGGTTGGAGTTAGAGGGTTCGGATTATGGTTAGGATTATTGTTTACGGTTACAAATAGGATTATGGATAGGGCTAAAACTTACATCATAGTTATAGATAGGGTTAGGGATATGGTTAACTATAAGGGTTAGGATTTACAAAATGATTGAGGTTAAGATTATGGTTAGGCTTAGGGTTTAGTGTTATGGTTAGAATTATGGCTATAGATAGGGTTGTTATCATAGTTAGGGTTAGGCTTAAGGGCTACAATTAGTATTATGGTTAGGGCTAGGTTTAGGGTAAGGGTTATGATTATTGTTAGGATTTACATCATGGTTAGGTTTAGGGATAGGGTTAGGACTTAAGGTTCAATTTGGTTTAATGTTCAATTAGGTTCAATTTTGGGTTATGATTCCATTTGGTTTATATTAGGGTTCAAGTTATATTACTAATAGAATTATGGTTTAAGTAAGTGAAGTTTTCAATTATGTTAAAGGGGCTTAGGGTTCAACTTGGTTTATTGCTAGGTTTAGGGTATAATTTGTTTATTATTATGGTTAGGCATTTTGGTTTAGTGTTAAATTATTTTTAGGGATAGGGTTCAATTTGGTTTAATTTTAGGATTCAATTTGTTTTACTATTTGGTTAGGGTTGGAGTTAGGATGAGCATGCAGTTACTATTTGATTAAGGTTGTGACTATGTTAGCATTATAATAAAATTACAATTATTGATTATGGTTACCATTAGGGTAGGATTAGGGTTCAAATAAGATTACAAGTCAATTAGGTTTAAGGTCATTGATAAATTAGGGTTCAAGTTTGATTTAGTTTATTGTTAAGGGTAGTGTTAACTTGATTTAGGCATTAGGATTAGGGTTTTGATTCAACCTGATGGTTGTAGTTTTATCTTATAGTTTTTAAATTAAAAAAAAGGTTAATATTGATCAATTCATTAATTTTTTAAATTTGAGAGTTATATTTGTTATATTGATATAGGTGTTCTTCTATGCTTAAGCTAGTTTTCCATATTTTATTTATTTAATTAAACTCCATGATTCCTTTCAATAATATATCTATGTTATTTTTATTTTCTATCTAAAATCCATTAAAAATATTCATATATAAAAATTTAATTAAATAAAAAGATAAATAATATATCTATACTTACTTTAATTATATAAAAAAAACACTACATTGACAACTTTTATTACTCTACCTTGAATATACTAACTAATTAAAATAAACTTATTTACCAATTTATTAAATATAATAAGAGAGACCTAAACATGATAATAATGATGTCAAATCTAAATTATATTAGCAATTTTTCCATCACCCATGTTAACTTGGAAGTTATCTTTGTGAATAAAATTAGACATCGATCAACAAATAAAGATAAAGAATGACATAATTTCTTTTATGTCTAGCTACAATATTGTTTTTATTCTTTTATTTAATTAGGTAACATAAGCTACCATGGTTAGGACATGTGCACTAAGTGTTTTGTCCTCTTACATGTATTTAAATATGTATCTCTCATTATTATTCTAACTCAAATTTGTTGTATATTATGAGAAAAATACATTTGTAAGTTCAAAAAAAGAAATAATTTAATTAATTATTTGTATGTAAACATATAATTCATATCCCTACAAATACCCATGAATTTTCATGTCTAATTTCTTCTCTTTTTAGAATAAATTATTTCATATGATGAAGTACCTATATACTTTCTAAAGTTTATCACAAATGAAATAGAAATTTTTAAAAATGTTTTAGAAGATATCATCGAGATTGAACATTGTATTCTTTTATATTAAAATCTATACTTCATTACGTATAATGTTTCTTTAATTTATTAAAATTATGCACCTCTTAATGCCATGTCTCTATGAAAAATCCATTCTTTCACTACAAATAATTAACATTATTTTCTTCTAACTTACTAAGTTCTGTATTTTTATTAAAAAAAACTTACTAAGTTCTATATCTTTCTTATCTTTACTACAATCTTGATCTTTTTGCAAACAAAACTTAGAAACATCTAATTTATAAGAAATAACTTGCTTTATCTAAACTTGTATTCTATATTTAATATGTAACTAATATATATTATTCACATTAATAATTTCAATAAATTATAAGGATCCTAATGTCTTAAAATAATTAAAGCACATATTATGGTATTCATATTCTAATCTATATTTTTTTTAGCATAAATCAGCTAACTTTAAATAATATCCTTTTATTTGTGATTTAAAAAAAAATAAAAATTAATCTAGATATATAAGCAACATTTCTATTCTATTTTTCTTTTTGTATGCAAATCAATTCAACTTCTAAAATTAAATTCAATTGTGTTTTTAAAAAAAAAAAAAAATGAATCAACAATTAGTTTTACCGTAAATTTAAAAATAAAATCTAGATATAAATAAAATCTCTCTAAAAATTTTGTAGATATATTAACAACATTTCTATTCTATTTTCCTTTTTACATGCAAATCACTATAAATTCTAAAATAAAAAATGAATTATCAATCAATTTTGATATAAATTTAAAACTAAAATCTAGATTTAAATGGAAACTTTCTATATTTTTCTAGTTATATCAACAACATTTCTATTGTATTTTGTCTTTTTGCATGCAAATCATTTCAAAATCTAAAATTAAACTAATTTCTATTTTTTTAATTGTTAAATGAATGAACACTTAATTTTAGAAAAAATATAATTTTTTTGTTTAATTTCTAAAACATGACCTTAAAATTAGGTCATGTTGTGTAAAAATGGGAGATTTTGAATAGTGCAGATGCATCAAATCATTATGGTTTAAGCAACTTTCATTTTAATTACTCTAAAAAGAGAGAATTGCTAACCAAGTTTGACATATTCTTTATATTTTAAACTTCCATACATTTGAAGTCCTTTGATATTTTCCACTTTCCAATGCATTTGTAATTGTGGAATTAATATTCTCCATTTCTGTACATATTTTAACTATAGAATGGTATTCTCCACTTCTGCACACAATTCATTAGGCTATATTCCTTTTTCTTTAGCCACTGGTGAAGAACAGACAACCCGATTTAGGAAAAAGCTCACATGTGGTAGAAAAATTTGCTTCCACAATACCACAAAAACCTGTAGTAAGTGCAATGCCATCTGCCAATCATTTTTCTTGAGCTTCTACACCAGAGTTGAATAGAAATGAGCGTAGGAAATAATCTACTGATATCATCCAATAAAATTACTCTACATGCAAGGTCATAGAATAAAATTAGTAATATAAATGTTTCATTGATTCATAGATGATATATAATGGATTGTAAGGAAAAGCTTCATGAGATACCAGTCTCTGATGAGATATAAGAACTTCCCAAAATGGTTGCCTTCCTCCATCGTCGATACCATTTGGTTCTTTCAGACTAACGCCATTCCTCCAATCTGTATTCTTCTTCTTGCATGTCTATCATTCAATCTGAGATCGATAACATGCAAGAACGAAATTGAAAATCAGATTACATATATATATATCAAATCTAACCTGCAAATTCTGGTGGATAACTCCAAATCCTCCTTAGCAATGATGCGATGACTATAATTGCAAAACAAAGATATCTCAGAGACAAAATGGTTTCATTTAAAGACAATAAACTTCCTTCCTTCCTTCTTTCTTCCGTTGCATGTAACTGCTATGTTTGACGTTACATTATCAATTATAACGGTCGCAGCATATATTTGGAGGCATAGACAAGGCGTGTGAACAGTTTTACGTTATGGTCCATGCAGCTTCAGGCGGTGCTTGGTGTTCCATCATGTTTCCGTTTTCTTTAATGTTTACATGGAATATTCCACTTTTATTCTATCCTTCACTCCCCTACTGCGACTGTATAGGAACGCCTCTCGGCATAAAAATTATTCCTAATTATCATGCAATACCTTACACATATAATAATGAAGTGTTTGTTTTGGGAATTGATGAAAACATACGAATTGAAGCACAATACGCTTTGTTAGTTCCTACAACCCTATCTCCAATTCAAAAAAGTAAACCATCTCCTACTAAAGAAGTTCTTAGAGAAGAACTCTTGGAGGATGATTGGGGGTCATTACATTTCACACCTTCATTTTGTAGAAAATCTAAGATGACTGAATTTGATACTCAAAATTTTTGTCCTAACACATGTCTAGAAATTGATTGGGCCTCTATAAACTTCAATCCAATTCCACCTAAGAGTGAACCCTCTCTTGATCCTACACATGGATGCAATGGAAAAGTTTTGGGATGTGTGCAACAAAGTCTTAAAAGTCATGAGAAATCATATTTTTCTAATCAAAATCTAGGTTTCCAACCTCTTCCTTTGTCAACATCCCCTCTTCCATTGTCTAGTGAATCCACATCTTCTCATTCTAATAAGGTATTACAAAAAGATAATGTTTTGTCTGATCTTCTTCACACCAACTTAATCTCTCTTCTTTGGCCTAAAAGAAGAAGGAAACGTAGACAACATCTTGAAAATTCTTCTTTTTGCATGTATCATCAAATTCATGGCCATTCTACTAATGAGTTTCAAGCTTTGAAATAAAAATACAACATTACATTGATTCAGGGATCATAAAAGTAACATGTGATAATGAGTGGCATATTCCTCGTAATCATTTCAAATAACATTCAAGTTCCTATTAAGTTTCTCCTCACTATGTGACATTGTTAGCCTACCTATTGGGGGCTCATTGTCATTCATGGTGGTACAATTTCAGGTACAATCATACTTAGTGAGAAACATTATAGTCTATTTATTCTTGTCTCTATGCTTGGGGGCCAAGAATATTATCCTTCCTCTTTCTAAGGTTTCACCATTTCCTTTATGGATTGAATTCTTCATAATGTGATGTCCTTTCTTGCATGTAATTATCCTTCATGCCAATATGTATACGTTCCTTGGTTAGGACATATTCCTTGTTTGAGACAATGTGTATCTTTGAATAATCTCTCCTAAGAGGAGTTTTGTGATCCTTCTTCTATCTCACTCTTTCTTTTTGAAGATTACCTCTTCTTTTTTATTGCATTCTTCATAACGAGATGTCCTTTCTTGCATAGAGTTATCCTTGACGCGAGTACATGTGTGTCCCTTGGTTAGGACATATTATTTATTTGAAATGGTACATATCTTATGAATAATTTCTCTTTGGAAGTTGCGTAATTATTCTCATTGTCCTTATGCTTGGGGGACAATGATTCCTCTTTTATCCTTTCTAAGGGTTCACTTATCCTTTTTTGAGCAGTGTTTGCTTATGATTTAATTATTGGCATAATTGATGGTGTTTGCACAAGTGGTTCATCAATTAGTATTGTTAAAAATGACCAACACTTACCGGTGAATAAGGCCAAGCTCATAGGAAAGGAGGTGTGGTAAACCTCAATGGTTTACTCATGGCTGCAAACAGTATGGAGAATTCGGTGCTTCCCTAATATGCATTATTGACACACCTAAGCAGTGTGTTGGTCTAAGACTAATCGGTTGAAGGATAAACAGAGTAGTTGACCGACCAGTCAAGCATTCGATAGGTGTTGAGATCAGTTTCTTAAACTGGCAGTTGAAATGATGATGCGGTCACAGGAGGTGACTCAGAATGAAATTTAGTAGTCTTATGTACAATTGGAACACTCTGGACAAACATGTGATTAGTTTGCTTGATGATTAGTGACTGGTGAAAAAAGATGAAGAGTTACACCGATGAGCTGGTGATACAGGTTGAAGAATGATATCCACCGAGAATTTGGGAGTAGTGATCGATAAGATGGATGCGATGACCAAAGGTGAGTCAGTCATGATGAGATATCATCAAAACAAACTGCTAGTGAAGTCTACAATAGTTAACAACTAGTTAAGGTGAGATTTGTGCAGATTTTTTGGTTGGCATTAAAAGGGCAGAACACGACCCAGAAGTTGGTAGAATTATGAGTTGCGGTGGCAGAGAAGGATGAGTTGCTGGCGAGATTGATGGAGAGCATGCAGAGAAAGTGCAGGAAGATTTGAATTTCAAATCTACAAAGTGTTAGGTGTAAACTCATTTAGGAATCAATAGGTATGTGTTGGCAAAATATGGTATAAAGGTTTCTGGCAAAAACCAAAAAGTTTGATTGTAAAATTGCTAAGTGCAATTTTGAAGAGAGGCGATCCAGCAAGGTGAGAAGAGTGCAAAACTGCTAAGTGAATAGCAGAGTGGTGAGGAGAGTGTGCAGAGCTCGGATAGTGTGAAGAGTAGAGAAACAATGTAGAGCACCAGTAGAGTGCAGAGCAAGTGAAATGCAGAGCACTAGTAGAGTGCAAAGCAAGTGTAATCGGTGGTCAAAACAAAGAGCTTAAATTGGATCTGATTAAGCTAAGGGTAGCTATTATAGCAGATCATTCTCTCTGTTGTTTTCTAATAACTACAACAGTAAAATCCCTTAACCGGGTGGACTTCAATAGGTCCCTTTGTAAAATCCCTTAACCGGGTGACATCTTAATTGATGATCTTGTCCTTTAACAAGGTTACCTCTAATAGGGTAAAGGTTCGAACAAGCCTTCAAGAGAATCCCTTAACCAGGTGGCACCTGATAGTGTCTTTGTAATCTCCTAACATGGATGACTCCTCACTGGGCGTACTCCAAAAGAGTGCAGATTTTGTGAGTTTCTACTCACACCGTGGTTTTCTCCCATTTGGGTTTCCACGTGATAAACCATGTTGCTCATGTGTGATTGATTTTATGTGTGCATGTTTCTTATTAATGCTGCCTTTACCGATAAGTGTTAAGTTTGAGTAAAAACTTTGATTAAGGTAAAATATGGTAAAACTGGTATAGTGTTGATTCACCCCTCCCCTCTCAGCATCGGTGGGGACCAACATTGATGTCATTCCTTGTGTGAATTTTTTGTTTACTCAAGGCTTCTCTCTTATGCAAGAGGTGTAAGTCATTTTCTACAACCTCTTCTTCACTTGAAAATGTATATCTATTATAAACTTACCCCGCACATTGGGTTAAAAGTGTGTCATCCTTTATCAAGAATCTATTTCACCTAGAAATAGGAGGAAGGTATGTATTCTTATTCTCATTTCCTTCTTTTGGTAGAAGATGTTATGTTTGTTCAAGAAACTCCTCTTGGGGGTATATATCTTTTGAGCAAAGATCTCTTCTCCAAGGATCACCTTACACTTGGTTCAAGATATCTCTTTTTCAAATATCTTATCCTTTCTTATAAGAGTATTCCCTCTTTAGCTTGGATTTATGACATTGTTTCCTAAATGATATCTCCTTGGTGTTGAAGGTTGGTATCCTTGTTTCTAGCTTCCTTAAGACATCAACATAGGGGTATGTTGACATCTTAAAGGGGGTACCCATATCGCTCCCTTTGTAGCACATTTTACTATATTTTTGCATAACATTTTTGCATGTCTTAAACAAGGTGTTCATTCTCGAAACCACAGGAAACAAACTCTTATACGAGATGCTTCACACCCGAAACTAGACACAACATATGATATGTCTTAAATGGGGTTACACATTACTAAAACTAGAGTAAAATTTTTTACACAATATGTCCTCAAAACCATACATGTATCTATTTCAATCAAGGTTACACATTATTGAAACCAAAGAAAAACTCTTAAATGAGATGTTCCCGAAGCCACACATTCGCCTCTTGGCATTCACACATTTGCCTCTCGACATTCACACAGTTGCCTATTGTCATTTGCATTTATATTACATGTCTTAAAGAGGTTGATGCACACTTGAAACTAGAGGACACAAAGTCTTATATGGGGATCTATATACTTGAAACCAGACATCACTTTCACAAACACATGAGGATGAGTGGAACTAGCGAAATAGGGCTAGGCTATTCCTACTCTCCTCCCCAACATGGATCACCTAGATTAAAAACATCCAGGGGAAAGGTATCTGATGAGCCTAAATAATGGCTCTATTTTGATAGATTTTTGATATAATACTCCTACCTAGGTCTTATGATTAGATGACATTTGGATTATAATATTCTCCTAAGTTGATACCTTTTAAGTGTTTTTAAAACCGGTTTAACTGATACCTAAGGATGTCATATAATGATTTTAAATGATCTATCTATGCAAATATCTAAAATCAATTATAAATATGGTTTGCATTATATCATGTTAGCATTAGTATATACACATGTTTGTTGTGCACATTAATATCATGATGCAGGGTCAACAAAGGTGAAGTAAAGACAAATGGCGGTTCAAAAGAGAATCAAGTATATAACCGCAATGTAGACCCAATCAGAGAAATGCAATAATGATTGAAACCACTTGACCGGTTCTTCAATAGATTGATTTATGAAACATTTATAACTATTCCTAGTGGAGCTTAGATCTAGGAGGCTAGTCATGCTATATTTTCTCAGTTGCAGGACATATGTTGTTCTATTGTCCTGCACTGACTTCTTCTTTTCTTGTTAATAAATCCTGTTAACCTATTATGTAGGAATGTGGTCTATCAGTTAGAAGTTTGTTATAAGTTTTCCTATAAATAAAGGGATCTCTCTCCTCTTGGGGATAGCAGAGAACGACCATAGTATTTTGTAATACACAATCTTCTGGTATTGTTTATGTATTTTCTAGTAAATATGAAATAAAGAGATCAATGTGATTTTGAATGATTAGATAATTGTAATCTGAAGTTCTAAAGATACTCACTCAAAGCGGCCCACTTGGTGAGTAATCCTTTGTATGTTCCAGTTAATTTCATACTTTGATAGTAGTTGTTTCTGCAGTTGTCTGTTCATGCAACCATAGGAAACAGTTCCCATGTTTGTTCCTACACCCACAACAACCTAGTAGTTCCTATTGCCCGCCATAACTTTATCATTTAACAATAGTTGTTTAAAGTAATTTCCAGTTGTATGATTAAGTATTAGTTCATTTGAGATTTTGTGTGTTTACTTTAAGAAGAATTTCCTTTCCTGTAGTAATATAGAATGGTTGCAATATGAACTTGGTGCACATACAGTGCTAGCCTATTTCAAGTTTACGTCCCTGGTCGATAACTAAATGAGCCTTGCCACAGGAAAAGTTAGCTATTTAAGGATATTCAATCTCTGAATTGTGTTTTATTACTTAGTTACCATTCCAGTTGTGAGGACCAACATTTTTGGTGCCGTTTCCGGGGATGGTGCCAAGCTAAGGACCTGTTGTAAACCATTAGTTTTTAAGTTTTCTTAATCAACTCTTTGAATTTCCTTTATTAATATGCATGCATAGGATGAGAAGAGATGCATTAGGAAGATTTATTCCCTCGCATTCCACTCCAGATATAAGATTAGATCCTTATCTTCTTCATCTCTCTTTCGTCTACTTTATTGTGAGTAGTTGCGTAAGCTCATACTCTCGCTAAATTGGGGGCTACATGTAACATCCTAAATTGCACTCCCTTACAATTTAGTCCACGTTTTAGGCCCCCACCTTAGTGTGCATCCCCCAATACCTAATTAAGTCATGATTATTTATTCATCATGCAAATATGGCTTCATTTTCATTTCATGCATCACATGTCCCCTTAGTCTGGCCCCAAAATTGGGTAGTACTAGGGTGTGGAACTTTGGTCCTCATTGGGACCAAGGTGCCATGCTTTGATCCTCCTTAATTGGGCCCTATTGTGGCCCCCTCTTGCATTCTAACAAATGAACATGCAATCTCTCTCTGTGTCGGCCTATGTCAGGAAATTAGCATGTTATTCAATGGGCAAGTATATAAGGAGGTTTTCCCCTCTCATTTTGATATACATCAATCACATCATAAGCATACAAGAGAAAAATTATAATCATCAAGCATTCAAGCATTGAAGAATTCATCATCAAGCATTTCTAGAGGTTTTCAACACTACATTCTTCATTCATCTGTTGTGGAGCATCATTACATCTTTCATTTGCAAGCATGTGTGTGATTAGGGTTTTGCCATGTTCATGTCATTTCATACAACATATGTGATTACATTCAAGAATCAAAGCATCATTATCAGTCATTGCAAATTTGAGGTATATCCTTTTATTATTTATTTCAGTATTTATAATAGTTCAATCAAGGTTAATTCCTAAACCAGGGTTTGACTTAAGAAATCCCCTATTTCCAACCTATTTCCCTTTCTTTATATGTGCATGAAACAGGTATGAAGTTACGATCTTCAAAATAGGCATTATTTGCAGAGATGAATCAACCCCTTTTGGTATGCGGAAAGCTAGGAGGACCAGGGCGACGGGTGCTCCGGTCATGACATTTTTGGAGGTTTTTCGGGGATGAAGTCCGAATCAGCTTATATTTCTCAAATCCAGGTGTGTCTCAATTTGATGACTGTAGCTCTTTGTTTTCGCATTTTTACCTTCATTTTCAGCACTTTTCCCTAATTTCAACAATTCAACTCACAAAAGAGGGTAAACAAATACACCACCTTGAATCCAATCAGTATTCAATCCTTATCATTACTGGTTTGTGATTGAATCTATTAGATTCACCCCTCTTTTGAATGTAATAGAAAATTAGTGGTTTTTACTACATCCTATGGTGAAAAAACTAATTTTTCACCCATTATAGCGACATCCCAAACAAGTAACACTTGGTTTATTCAGACCCTTCCAAAAGGAACTTCTTTAAAATGCCTTTGATTGGGGACCCAAATTTATTTGTGATTTGTGTGCTTGACATATGGCAGATGGGAATGGATAAAAGGATGACTTTTATCATTTGAATTTTATTTGAGAGGGATAGCCTCTTGTCCTTCCATGAGGTAACCTTTATTTACACATTTCATAACTTCTTCCTATGAGTTTTTTGACCGCACATTCAAATAGTGGAACTCCAAGATATTTTCTTAGTAGTTTCTCCTTATTGAATGCTATATTGTTGGTATCAATATATCTTTGAATATTGAATCTAGTATTGAAGAAGATTGATTTTTAGTTGTTGATTTCTTGAACTTAAACAATAGTGCATTTCTCTAGGGATTTTTTGTTGATCCCCACTTTATCAATGCTTGATTCCTCATATAGAATGGTGTCTTCAAAAAATTGTTGATTTACTATAGATACCCCTTTCAAAATCCATGAGTATCATGTTCCTTGATTCCCCTACCTACAGATAAAATCACTAAATAAAGAAAAAATAGGGAGAGAAATTCATCTTGATGGAGTCCTTTTGTAAGTTCAAAGAAACTATTATCTTCTTGTGGATGAATGGACCAAGGGGCCACTTGATGTAGATGAACTAGCCAGAGAATTTAAGTCACATGATAGGCTCTATAGGAGTTAGTTTTCGGCCTTTAGGCCAAAACACTTAACAAGAGATGAAAAAACTATGACCCCAAGGGATCAACCCCCTTATAGTGTTGACCTATTTGCTGGATATTTTAAGGACACATACTATGTTTTGTGTCAATTTTTTGGTGTGGATACTGAGCCCTTAATCCCTAATTGGATGTTGGTTTTATGCATGGATATTCAGAGCATAGATCATAATAGGGATTCTGACTATGCAAGCCTATTACCAGAGAAATTGCATACTGCACTTTGCTAGTTCAAGGCAGGCCTCTCAGTATATTTAAGGCATTATTCAATATTGATGCATATTTTGATGTTCAATGGTCTCAAGGTCTAGCATGAAGACCTTAGGGTCAGGCCTATGGTTGAAGGGGGGTATCTCACTATCTAGGAATGGACATATTTGTAAGACATGTACTGTAGGCAGTCCAATTATATTATGTTTTTAAAGCATTTTGTTAGAAATTGTTGGTATGTTGAGACTGATCATGCAAGTACTATACACTTGTAATGTATCATCATCGGGGTTCTTTTTTTGCCGTTTTTTGTTTGTTGAAAAACTAACAGTGAAGAAAACTCTAAAAAAGGCTGACTTTATATGTTGCCCAAAAAATTGTATGTTATAAGTGAACCTCTGCAAAACTGACAAGTTAGATGAAAACCTGTGGTAGTATAACACACACAAACAACAAGAAACAAGTGTTAAAGTTAGTGTTATTCAAACAAAGATTAACCTAAGCAGGCATATCAAAAGAGACACCAAGAACATGAAAGAAAATTTTAAGTAGGAAAGTAAATATAACGAGGCATCTCCAAATGCCTCCTAACATGCTCTTAGCTCCTTCTCCTTTGTTCCTCTCCTCTCCAAGTTCCAAATTAGTGTAGCTCTCAGTAGCTTTTTGCACTATGGATGCTTATGGAGGTTCGAGATTGTAGATGATTACTCTAAATGCTATGCAAATGTGAACAAACTAATATTAGATGCTATAGTGCTAAAATGATTTTTAGGCCAAAATAACAATATATATTAGTTGATTTATGCTAAATGCTCTCTAAAATTCTCTATAGATTAAATGCATACAAGTTTTCAGGATCTGGATTATGAAGAAATGGGCTCTATTTATAGGAAAAATGGAGCAATGGATGGTTGAGATTGAGTAATCTCAACAAGGGTCAAGATTGAATGAAATTCAATCCAATCCCAAGATGACAAGTGTCAATGTGAGATAGGTTGAGAGGAGAGGGAATAAACATTAAATGCTTGACATGACCTGAGAGTTAACTTGGGAGTCAAGGTCAAGGTTGGGTTGAATGAATAAATTCTTTATTCAAAGAATAAAACTTTTATCCAATTGATAAACTCTTGTGCAAAGACAAAAGGGATAACCATGGTCAAAGCAATAAATGCTTGAGGAGACACATGAGTGCAAGTTGAAATAACCATAAATGGTTATGTAAGAGCCATAAATGGTCATGTAAGAGCCATTAGTGGTTTTGGAAGACTTTAGAGGTTAGATTGTTGAACACACAAAGCATTAAATGCTTTTCAAAGACTTTGAAGTCTTTGAGAAGTGACTCCAAGTTGCTTAGGAATGTGACAATAATTAGGGGATGGATTAGGCTAATTAGGAAGGTGCTAGAAGAATCTAGAAGGGGGTTTAGGAATGCAAGTGGATTTGGTGGGTGAGGGAAAATAGGATTTTTATGTAAAATAAATTAATTTATTTCAATAAATAGGTGCAAGTTGCATTTGTAGGAAAATGCAAGTGGGGGGATTAATGATTTAAATAAATGTTTTATTTAATTTATTTAAAAGAGGAAAAGGGGATTAAATGAAATAAATATGATTTATTCATTTAATTGATTTCATGAATTTGGTATAATGAATTAATTAAAATAAATTGAATAATTTATTTAATTAATAGGAAAATGTTTGAAGATGAATTAATTAAATATTAATTTAATTAATTGTTGGCTAGTGGGTTTTTAATCAAATAAATAGCAAATATTCATTTAATTAAACTGGACAAATTTATGTGACTACAATAAGCAACTGGAGTGAAAAGGGCATTGAAATGGTGTTGTATTGTTTTATTGGATAATAAGAAAAGATTAGATGGGTGTGTTCCATGGATGTAGCCCATCTTGGGTGAACCACTTTAAATATTTGTGTTATTTGTGTTGTGTATTTTTTTTCATCTTTGTGTATTCAAATCTGCATATAATTGTTAGCTGTATTTTCTCGGATATGCCAAAACCCTAACAGAAAGATGATGGCCCTACTGCAAGGAAGTGTTCCATGGGGTCTCAGTGAGAAAGATAAGAAGTTTTTAAGACTAAAAGACCTTGATCCAAATAAATATAGTGTTAGATATTTGGTTAATCCCAAAGACACTGAGAGGGGGGGGGGGGAGCAAATCAGTGTCTAATCGGTAAAGAAAAGATTTAAACTTATTTGCAACTTTGTAACTGAAATTAATATGGCGATAAACAAATAATAATGCAGTAAAGAGAAACAAAAGAATCAACATCAATGCACACCTCGGTGGGATTTGTGACCCACAATGTTTACTCACTGGCCAATATGAATAAATATTACTTAGTACAAAAGGGACCTGCACATGCAGGAAGGCCAACTACCTAGAGCTCACTGCTTAACAACAAAAATGGAGTCCCACTAACTACACAATTGGATGGTTAAATCCAATAACAATGTACTACTTCAAAATAGCATCTGTAATGCTGGATTCAGTACCGGTTTAAGCTCTGTCTGATACCTCTACCAAAAACCTTGCTGGTAAATGATTCTGCTTACACAGAATATTCTTCAATCTGCTCTGCTTATTATTCGCTCTCAAGATAAACACATCAAAGTGCATATACAATTATTCGGTATTATATCCCTATCTTATCACATACCATCGCTTTCATACATACTTATATTCCATACACTTCAAATGACCTACAAGATCTCATAGACATATGAGTCTTTACAATAAAACATGTCGGCCATATAATTATAATTTACATTGTAATATATTTCGCATAAACAATACTATTTCCAAGTCATCTTTCTAGGCCGGTGCCAGTGTGAATAAACCTTGTTGTATCTGCTAGTGCCGATAGGTGAAGTCTATTGCCAGTTGAACCTTGTTGCCACTTTTTCCCCATCAATGACAACATCTACCATTCTCATCTGAGTGTATAATGCCAATAATCTCCCCCTTTGGTATTGATGGCAACACTCATGAGAAAAATCAAAACTGTGAAATCCAAAACTGAAAGTGTTCCCCTTGAGCAAATGATCTCGTTCTGTTCACTTTTCACCATGTCTTACTCTGTACATTTTTCTCATTATACCACTCACCCTTTGACATCAATGACAAAGGATGTCAAAAATATCAAAAATTCAAAAATTACCAAGAACCTTGAAGCCAGTTATGTACAATCTGAAAAATATCTGCAAGAACTAAGGTAAGACCCTGCAAGAAATTTTACTGTCGGTAATTATTGCTTCAATCTGCCTGATCATCCTGGTAAGATAGTGCATTTGTTGCTCCGGTGATCTGTCTCCTTGAATTGTTGCCTTGGATAGTTCATTCTGGTGTGTTAGAAGATTGTCCAATCTTGGACCAAGTTTATTTTTCAACTCTCGGGTTTTCATTTTCAATCTTGCCTTCTCTTTTTCCAGTTTTTCAATCTTTTCTTCATGAATAGTGATTTCCTGATCCAAAACTGATGTTAGTTCCAAAGAACCAATCATGTTATCTGCAATATCATCAATCTCCTTCTGAGTTTTCCCGATTTGTTCATCAATGTCTTATGTTAAATGATGAGGTTTGCAAGCTTCCCTGTACAATTCTTTATATTCCAAAATAGTGGAATTCAATGCCGGTAGTAATGAATCAATCTATTCTGTACAATCCTTTATTGTTTTATCAAAGAATTATTCCTTTTCCTTATTTACTCTTTCCTGAATAGTTTCCTCATTTATTTTATCTTAAGACTGAAAATTAGAAGAAATGAATTTGGACAATGTGTCCAATTTACCTATTGAGCCAACAATGTGATCTACCTTGCACTTTGGTCCAATCATCTGCAAAATCGGTAGAGAGTCATCTATAGTCTTGAATTATAAGGCATTGCATTCAGTTATCTTCTTTATTGAAGCCAAAAGTACTTCAGTGATAGTTGTCGGTCTGAAATCCACAGTTGAAGTATTGGGAGAAGTGCTAGGTTCTGCATTAAGTTTCTTCTCTTCTCCAGCTACCATTTCATTAACCACTTTCTCTTCCTTATTTTCATCCTTATTCTCATTCTTATTCTCTGCCGATTCAACAACTATTTGTTCTTGTTCTTTTTCCATCGGTATCTCAACATTCAGCTGAGTGTCAACGGTCTTGACCGGTGAGTCAACAATTTCAACATTTATAGATTCAGATTTCTTTTCCTCAACAATTTCTTTATCCATTACAATATTGATGTCTTGAGTGTCAACATTCAGTGTGAATAGAATGTTTGACTCGGGATCAATATCATCTTCTTTCACTTCCTCTGACTTCTCTTTAGGCTGATTCTGCAAATCTGTCGGTGTCTCTACTACTACCGGTGGGGTGTCCTATGCCGATGGAGGTAAGTTATCTTTTATGATGAAATCAGGAACACTACCAACCTTACCCTTACCCTTATCTGCTTTCTGGTATACCTTAGTGAAGGATTTATCAAGTTTTTGTCTTTCATTTTATTCTCTTTTCTCTTTCTCCACAAAGAAAATATCCCATTTATTTGTTGTTTCATCTACTATTTCTTTTAATCTGCAATCCATGAGGCTTACTTGCCGGTGACCACTTGCAAAAATAGTTCTGTTAGCTTCAGATATCAAATCATCAATTTCTTGCTTAGAATTAACAGGATGAACCCCTAACAGTGCCTCAACCTTCAATTTCTTATCTAATTCCATAATAGACATTCTTTTAGCTTCAAGTCTCAGATATAAATCATTTGGAAGAACATATATAACTTCAATAAGAACCTTCTTATATGTATCTATGTACAAGATTACACTCTCCTCAATGGTATCCTTATCATAATATTTGAAAGAATGATAGAACTTACTAACATTTCTAAGATTACCATCCCGAGTTATTTCATTTACAAGCTCTTCTGGTGAAAGAGTATCATATACCTTTTGTTCCGATTTGACTACACCTTGGTTGTTTGTGATGACATTCATGAACATGTTCTTTAAATCCTCGAACCCTAAATCTTCAATGTTACAGTGAATGTATGCCCTAGGGTCTTCAACAAATGCAATTACCTTCAGGATTTTTGAAAATGCACCAATGGAGTCATCCAGCTTAGCTATCTTAGGGATTATCTTAAAGACTAGTCTAGGATGCTTGATATTTTCCATAATAGTAGGGTTTGCAATGAATTCAGGAACGAAAGATGAAGAAGCCATGTCGTAAAATAAATACCTTTTACTGTTGAATGCAAGTGAAAACCTTAGATGCCTTAGAAAATCTTTGCTGCTTCGCTTCTTGAATTCCAGTGCTCTACTTCTGTGCTCTTCAAATACTTGAATGCTTTGGTGAATCAAAATGAGAAATTTCAATGCTTTATAACCAAAATGTTAACTCAACAACTGCATTAAATGCTTCGCTGGTTAAGTGAATTTCCATGTAACTCAACATAAGTGACGGTAAAGAAAAATTATGACTTCTTACCACCATCTGAGGGTAAAATACATGATCTTCAATTAGTTGTCTTACCCCTAAGGATTATTCCTTAGTTAGATGAAGAATCTCCTGTCGGTGCAGGAATGCTCTGTTCTGTCGGTGCAGAGCCAGATTCATCATTCCTCTGATCTCTCTTCTTGACCCATTGTTTAGTGAATTCTTGCTTGATTTCATTCACCTTTTCCTTGCCTTTGTCACTAGATCCTCTGTTGTTTGTCAATACATTCTTCCTTATGATATGCATGGGGGCCAGTAATTCCTTATGATCAAGCATTGGTAGAGTTCCGGATGCTTCAAGCGAGACCATGAGACATACGGTCAAGGGTGGTTGATGCAGGAGTGTCGGAGGAGTATACGCAGTATATGGTGGCTCATCCGATTCCTCGGATATCAGATCCGGCAGAGCCGATTCTCAATTTTGAGGAGGAGAGGGGACGAAGATGGAGGAGAGGAGGTCGAGGACCGATGATAGGTGGATGAGGGAGGGGGGATGGTGGAGGTGGAGGTGGAGGTGGAGGTGGAGGAGGAGGAGGAGGAGGGGGGATGGTGGAGGTGGAGGAGGAGGAGGAGTTGGTGGAGGTGGCAGAGGAGGTCGGGTCCAGCGGAGAGGGAGAGGCGGATTGCCACTGTGGATATCACAGGGACCGTTGATGCAAGGAGGAGTCAGATTAGGTGGCCGAGGTATGGAGAGGGAGATACCGATGGATAGAGGGGAGGGAGCCACTGGAGAGGGAGCTATAGGTGAGGCACCTATGGATACAGGGGAGGGAGCGACAGGGGGTGGTGATCTACGGGATCATATGCTAGCATATTTGCAGACTCAACTGACAACAACTAAGAAACAGGTGGAGGATCTAAAGGCGAAGGTTGCAGCTAGAGATGTGCAACTATTTGCATGAGAGTTAGAGTTGACTGTAGTGCTGTGGGAGAGGGATAGTGTGGTGGAGAGATTAGTAGAGCTGCAGGAGAGAGTCCGGGTTGGAGTAGGAGCACAGGGTCCTACTGGGGAGGTGATGAGGCAGTTTGGACAGGCACAAGCTGAGATAGAGTATTGGTGGGGATTATATGAGCAGGTGGTGCCAGCTAGTCAGCGAGCACTGAGCTATTCACAGATGCGGTAGACCAGGTCAGAGTGGTCTAAGAGGATACAGAGCAGTGGGGGTGTGATTGGGTCCTCTACGGAGAGATAGGTCAGCGGGTGCAGGAGCTAGTGGGGGTTTGATGGGGCCTCCATGGAGAGATAGATTGGATGGTGTAGGGACTAGTGGGGGAGCAAGTGGTGATGGTGGTGCAGCATCTAGTCAGAGTGACATCTGAGAGAGCATTTTGCATATTTTGATATTGTCATTTTGGACTATGTCTTGGATGGCTCTTGGTAGCCGATTTTGTAGACTTCATTGTACTCTGATACATGAGATGATATATATGAGGAGATCCCATATTTTTGTGATGATATGCATGTTGATATGTATGGATGTTTATGCTTAGATGGATACTTGTACTTTTCTATATGTATGTGTTTATGAGATGATTCCTATATGTTGTTTATATGCATGCTTTATGATGTTTTATGATGTTGGATACTAACATATGAATGCAGGTTTATATATGTGTGCATGATTTGCTTGATGTATTGCTTTATGTATGTAATGCCATGATGATGATGTATGCATAATAAAATGATGATTATGATAGTATCTTATACTTTATATTAATACAAGGATGAGATAATGATATGCAATGATGTTAATGCAATGCTTTAAATGAATGATGCTTTTTATGGATATGCATCTATATGGTTTGAAAAATGAATGTAACATGGATAAACAAATGTAAAGTACAAATGTTTAAATGATGATTTCTAAATGAATGCATATGTTTATAATGTACGAACCAATGTTGGAAACACATGGTTTTATGATTCCAAATGCCCAAATATGATTAAGTAAAATGATAATGTGATGATAATGCAACTTATGGTGAATAACCGCACCTTAATGCAATTAAAAAGGGATAATGAATGCAATTTAAATGAATCCTAAAAAATGAGTATAATAAGACACTAATAATGGATGAATGAATGCACTTTTAAACTAATGAATAGATACATGAATGTATGCAACGATAAATGATAAATGATAATAAAGGATGACAAAATGAGAATTGATAACTGACACTAAATGAATGCATAGTAAATGGCTAATACAATCAAGAACAATTGGATTATATGAATGAATCTAAACATCATGATTATGCAATGATGAAATGATATAAGAAGACTAATGTTAATAAATGATAATGAACTATATGCCTTTTAAACAACTAAAATGATATGAAATGTACTTGATGCAAATGTAACTAAATGTAATGATGATGATATGATCATGATAGATGAATGCAAGGCTGTGTATACTTTGCATGATGTACTGATGATGTATCAGAGTACTCAGTCGCGATTGTATCCAAGATCAGCTTAATTTTCACATAACTGCTTACATTAACTTTGTTCACATTTGCATACAAAAATCACATATATGAATGAGTAAATGGATGGGCGATATGCAACAGAATGCAACATATAAACATATGAGATGAAATGATGATCCATAGTGCTCTATTTTCATCATTGAGCTTTAAAATATTGTAAGAAAATACAAGCAACTTGACATAATGATTCAAGATGACCTGAGTATTCCTTACATGGATTTTGATATAGTAGGTTAATACAAACAACTTGATATAATGGGTCAAGTTGACATGAGTATTGCTTGTGGAAAAGACAAGGATTATCTCCTTTCATGCATGACTTGGATCATCCTCCTTGATCTTAGGCTGATCATATCCTGAGACAAGTTCATACCTTAATAAGAGATATAACCTTTATCTAGTTGGATGAGGTAGGAGAAACCAAAGAAAGAGCATTCGTACCTGCAAACAAATAGTATATACATAAAGAATAAAGAATATGGATCCTTGGTAATGGTTCATGCTCATATGGTTGAGGTATACGCTGTAGTCAGCAAGCTGTAGTGATCTATGACTGCATTTTGCATAAGATCACATAGCTTAGTGAACTTCCCACGTAGACACCATTAGTACATGCCCCAACACTTCATCGGAAGAATTCGTAGAAGATACACAAACAATGCTGTAGGAACCTGATATGAATAAATGACCCCCAAATCAACCAAGTATTTGATAGCTTAAACAAAATTTTCTTGTCAAAGAAAATGTTATCTTGTCTTTGTTTTGGTAAGGAAGGATGCATCCTTGTTTGAAGACTATTTGAGTGTTGATGTTGATTGTTTGGTTGATTTTGAGAAGTGATCATCGTTTTGAGTTTTTTGGTCAATGCTTGTTTGGTATCTGCTCGGATGAATATGTACAATGTGTTGCCATGTTTTTATTTGATTTTCGATGTTTTCTGATATTTTTGGAGTTTGTGAGATATTTTTGAATGTTTTTGGTATTTTGAGAGACAGTTTTGAATGTTTTTGGATTTTGTGAGATAGTTTTGAACGAGGAATCAATGAATCACAAGTAATGCAGAATCCACTTCCATCAAATAGGTGAAGGGTATTGCCCCCAGTTTAGACTTGACTATGAAAAAGCGGGATGCAAGATGCATGAAGGACTATCCTTATTTGTAGATCAATAACGAGCCATGGTTTGGATGGATGGATGAATGAATGAAATGAATGTGATCGCAACAAGTCTGAAAGACAATGGAGCCATATCCGCTATGAGTGGTGCCTGTTTTCTAGGTTTTCACCATCATACTTACCCAAGGTGCCACCAGAGTGGTTGCTCATCGTTTGGATGCATGATTTTTCTTTACTATTTTGATGTTTGTGTATTTTCTTCAGGTCATTTATCTGAATGTTTTTGGTGTTTTTGCCGGTATGTATGGGAGCCTAATGCTTTGTGCAGCTTATGTATAAAACCATTTGAGGTGCATGCTGTTGATCAAATCTGCTAGCGGTTCTCCTTCTGAAGTAGCCAACTGATATGCCCCAGACCCAAATACAACAGTGATAACATATGGACCCAACCAGTTTGATTCAAACTTTCCTTGATGTTCATGGTTGGGTTGGTTACGAGGATTTTCTTGAATAACAAGATCACCTACCTTGAATGTACGAGGTCTAACTCGATGATTATAGCTTCTGCTCATGCGTTGCTGATAGGCCTTGAGGTGATTGTATGCAGCTTTTTGCTTCTCATCAAGTAGCGCTAAGTCTTGAAGACGAGATACTCTATATGCTTCATCATCGATGAGATTGTGCAAGGAAACCTGTAGAGATGGTATCTCGACCTCAATAGGTAAAATAGCTTATGCGCCATAGACTAGTGAGTAGGGAGTTGCGCCTGTAGGGGTTTGAATGCTAGTTCGATATGCCCATAGTGTTGGATTCAATTGAACATGCTAGTCACGACTGGCATCATTGACTATCTTCTTGAGGATTCTTAATATGTTCTTGTTTGATGCTTCAGCCTGACCATTTCCTTGTGGGTAATAGGGAGTGGGAAAGCTGAGTTGGATGTGAATCTTCTCACAAAGTTCACGGACATCCTGATTTTTGAAAGGAAGACCGTTATCTGTGATGATGGACATGGGTACACCATATCGGCAGATGATGTAATTGAGGATGAATGAGGCGATCTGCTTGCCGGTGACTTGGATAAGTGGAACAACTTTGATCCACTTTGTGAAGTATTCGGTGGCAGTAATAATGAATTTGTGGCCGTTGGATGAAGAGGGATGGATTTTACCCACAAGGTCAAGTTTCCATTGACAAAAGGGCCATGGTGTTGTGATTGATTTCAATTCTTGTGCTGGTGCATGTATCAGGTCACCATGAACTTGGCATTTCTTGCACTTTCTGACAAAGTAGTATGAGTCTTTTTCCATGGATGGCCAATAGTATCCAGCTCGTATGATCTTCTTGGCTAGTGACAGGCCACTTGCATGAGTTCCACAAATTCCTTCATGTACCTCTTCCAAGGCCTTTGTTATCTCATCTTGTTCCAAACATCGAAGGAGAGTACCATCAAGACTGCGTCGGTATAGGGTTTCAACAATAATGGTATATCGAGCAGTTTGGCAAATGAAGGTTTTACGTTGGTTATTCGATTGGTTAGGAGGAAGGGTGTGATCGCGGAGGAAGGTGTAGAACTCACCGTACCATGGGGATTCAAAACCAACAAGGTGACATATCATCTCAGATTCGAGGATATCATAAGCGGGAATCCAAAGCTGTTCGACCAAGAACTCATAGCGTGTTGAATTTTTCGGAAGATCTAGGAGAGATGCGATGGTAGCCATAGCATCAGTAGCTTGATTATGATCTCTTGGTATCTACTCAAAGGTGATAGTGGTAAATGATGCCTTTAATCTGTCCACCATGTGCTTGTATGGCATGAGTTTGTCATCCTTAGTCTGATATTCATCTGTTGCTTGTCGAATGACTAGTAGTTCTTGTAACTTCCATTGTATGGCTAGCCTGAGTCCTATGATCAAGGACTCATATTCAGATATGTTGTTTATGCATGGAAATGTAAGCCTATAAGACTTTAGGATGCTGTCACCTTGAGGTGTGATAAATAGAATGCTTGCCCCCGAGCCATGCCTAGTGTACGAACCATCAAAGTATAGTTTCCATGGTTGTGCTGCCGTGATCATGAATATCTCTTCATATGGAAAATTGGAAATGAGGGGATGATCGCCTATGAGTGGTGCATCGGCCAACTGATCTGCAATAACCTAACCTTTGATAGCTTTACGGTCCACATACTCGATGTCAAATTCACTTAGAATCATCACCCATTTGGCCAAGCGGCCTGTCAATGCTGCTTTGCTAAGTAAGTACTTGAGTGGATCAATCTTTGCAATGAGCTGTACTTTATGTGTCAATAGATAGTGTCTCAATTTAGTGGCTGCCAAGATTACTGCTAGGCAAGCTCGCTCAATAGGTGTATAATTGAGTTCATAGCCAACTAGTGTGCGAGAGATGTAGTAAATAACGCATTCTTTGCCTTTTGCATTGTGTTGTGCCAATAGTACACCCAATGCTGTACTTGTTGCTGAAATATAGAGTAATAGAGGTCTGCTCGGATTTGGTGGGATCAGTAATGGTGTATTTATGAGATAGTCTTTAAGCATTTGGAATGCTTGCTGGCATCTACTATCCCATTGAAAGCAAATGTTCTTGTGTAACAGGTGTGTAAATGGGTGACACTTATCTTCCAGTTGTGTAATGAATCTTCAGATGGATTGTAGCCATCCTTGTAATGTCCTTAGCTGACTGATGTTTTTTGGAGGTGGCATGTCCATGATTTATTTGACCTTTGCTAGATAGACCTCAATGCCTTTGCTTGAGACAATGTATCCTAGAAGCTTCCCTGAGGTTACTCCAAAGACACATTTCTTTGGGTTGAGTCGAACATGATATTGTTCCAGTCTATCAAATATTTTATCTAATATGTCTAGATGACCTTCTCTGGTGAGTGATTTTGCCAGTAAGTCATCAACATAATCTTCCATTATAGTATGCATCATGTCATGGAAGATGGTGGTCATTGCTCGTTGATAGGTCGCTCCTGCATTCTTGAGACCGAAAGGCATTACATTCCAGCAGTATGTGCCCCATGGACATGTGAAGGCCGTCTTATGTTGATCCTCTGGTGCGATCTTTATCTGATTGTATCCTGAAAAGCCATCCATGAGTGAAAGCATGGCATGTTCTGCTGTTAGGTCCACTATGATGTCGATGTTTGGTAGGGGAAGTCATCCTTAGGACATGCCTTATTTAGATCTCTGAAGTCAGTACAAATACAGATGCCCCCATTTGGCTTGCCAACAGGTACAATATTGGATATCCAATCTGCATAATCAATTGGTCTAATAAAACCAACATCCAGGAGTTTCTTAAGTTCTACTTTGACTAGTACTACAATCTAAGGATGCATCTTGCGAAGCTTCTATTTGATAGGTTTGTCTCCTTCTGCTACGGTGAGGTGATGCATGACTAAATCAGGATCAAGCCTAGACATTTCTGCATATGACCATGCAAAGTTGATCTGATGCTTCTCGAAGAACTCTACAAATTTAGGCTGTTCCTCTGGAGTTAGAAGAGATGCCAGATGTATGTGGTGAGGAGTTTTAGGAGTCCCCACATTGTATTCTTTTGTTTCCTCGATGAGAATAGTTGAACGTTCCTGTTGTGTACTAGCAGGGAGAATGTCAAACCTTTCATCCTCCGATGCCTCAGAGAGGTTTTCACCATTGGATACACTCTTTCTTTTTACTTTTGTTGGATCAAACAGCGCCACACTGTGGTTTTCACCAGAAGATCCATGTTTTATTGTTATATTTTTGCAGCTGAAAGGTTTGGCATCCACCCCGAAGTATGCTGCGCTATTAAGTTCTATGGTGAATCCAACTTTGTGATCCTCGCTTGGTATGTTATCCCGTAGTTCCAAAAAGTCAATGATTGCCTCATCATTTTCGAAATGATCAAGACATGGGGGATTAGGTTGGTTCCATTCGATGAGTTCAGGATGGATAATGGGCATTACCGTATCAATTAGGTTAAGTTTGTTAGATGTGTCAGTGAGGGTTAAGACGTTGTGGTGAAGGTCGTTGATGGTACTCTCCCTATCAAAATCAGGCATAGGATGTGACGTAAGGTCTGTGGAAGATGTTTCCAACTCAGGAACCCAAGAGGTCTTTATCTATGCTTCTCCGTAAATAGGGATGTCTTTGCGGGGTGGAGGTAGTGATGTGTCTTCCTCATCTGAAGTATTAAGCTAGATGGAATCAAATTCCCATTCATGTGAGTTGGTCTTTGAGTCACTTTCCAGTATCCGATTACTATACCATACTGGGATGTCCTTTGAGCTAAACACTGCAGGTGTGACTGGTTTTATAGATGAAATGATTGGTGCCACAGGAAGGATTATGGGGATCAATGAATCCCATACGGGGAGTATCGGTAGTGTTGACTCTGTGGCTTTTGTTGGAACTGCTAGTGTCGGAGATACTGCTGTGGGTTCTGATATAGTTGCTACTGCTAATGGTGCTATTGATGTTATTGCTGCTGCTGATGGGATCACTGGTTTGATTGTTGGGATGATGGGTATTGTAGATGGTCGTGCTGGGATTTTTATCCTTAGTGGGGCAATTGCGATGGTGTTTGATGTTGCTTTTATAATCAAAGGTGACCTCTTTGTAATAGGCTGATATAGAGGTTTACTGGGTTTTCCTTTAAATCGTAGCTTAGGAAGGATCTCCTTTTGAAAGCCTAGGCCTATATTATCCTTGGGCTTCAATTCCTGTTGCAGCGGTTCATGTCGTCCTTGCTTGCAAGGTCCCAAAGCACTTTGACCATCATAACCCATTCTTTGTATAATGAGAAGGCCTTTGCCATTCTGATCTGTGGGAAGCTTAGCTTGTAGAATATTGGCGTTGATGGGATCTTTATAGATCCATTCTACTAAGTCCTCATCTCTAGTCTCTTCTTCTTGACTCTTTCCTAGGATGAAAGGCGTCAAAGTACATGCTGGGTTGATCAGTGGTTGTTGAAGTAACCACTGAGGTTTCCCATGTGTTCTAGGAGAATTGGGCATTTGTCCCACACAAAAGAGTTGACTCAAATTGTATTCCCTAGGACCTTCCTCTGCTATTTTCATCTTGAGCTTTTCTTGCTTATGTATAGTGGTGTTTGAACTGGAAAGAGAGGCTGGACTTATGTATGAGGTGGAGGAGATGGCTTCTCTATTGTTGGGAATGGTAATCTCCGGTTGATGACTTATATTATGACAATATGCAAAGGGATTTGTATCGCCCAGGATTGTGATCTCTACACCGCTATACGAGAACTTGATACACTGATGGTAGGTGGATGGAATGGCTTGCATGGTGTGTATCCAAGGTCTTCCTAACAATAAATTATATGGCAGAGGAAGGTCCAGGACTTGACAGATAATGTGTTTCACCATAGGGCCCACTTAGATTGGTAGTACCATAGCTCCTTTGGATGAACGCTCGACATCATCATAGGTTTTGATTGTGATCTTCTTGCGGGGATCCATTGATTCAATTGCATATCCCAAAGCTGTGACTAATTGTAGAGTACAGATATTCAGGCCTGCTCCATTGTCGATCAAGACTCACTTGATCCTATGCTGGTTGATAAACCCTTCAATGTGGAGTGAGGCATTATGAGGTTGTTGGAAGGATGTGTTGTCACTTTCAGAGAAAGTGAGACAAGGTGATGACCTTAGATTTATGACCATGGCTTGGAACTGATCTGTATTTAGGTTTGCAGTGACTGACGCCTCTTGGAGAGCTTGATCCAAGATTGTTTTATGGGATGAAGATAGGCGCAATAGCTCTAAGATAGATATTAGTACGGGCATTTTGTCTAACTGTTCCACAAGGTTATACTGCTTTGGGATAGATGGGGTGCCTTGTGGAGCTACTTTTATAGTAATCTTGCTGCGATGTGTAACAACATTGCAAGTGGAGCTGGGATTTTTGATGGTTATAGTGGCAATTTATTCACTGGCATCGTATAGGTGATTCATAGTATAATTATACGCAGCTTGCGTATAATTATTGGTATCTATGTGTCTCCCTGGAGTAGAAGGACCCCTTTGATCTTGTGATGGAAGTGGATTTTTAAACATAATATGATCATTGTTTCTTGTTTTAGGGTCATGTCCTTCTATTTCGATTTCACCTCGGTCAATAAGATCCCGAATAAGATCTTTCAATCTATGACAATTGCTTGTCTTATGCCCTCTCCCTTGATGGAAATCACAATGTTCAATATCCCTCCACCATAAAGGTTTGACTTGAGGTTCATAATTTGATGTTTTGGGTAGGGTTACCAGATTTTGAGAAACTAGTTGTCATAATACTGTTTCGATGGGTTCCCCTAAGGGAGTGTATGTTCGCTTTGGTTTTTGTTGATGCGGTCTGGGTTCATCCTAAGATGTGATGCGGCCTTGATTTGGAGGAGCAACTGTGTTAGTCTGAGGTGGGGGATTCTGTCCTACAAATCAAACTACAGGTTGTGCACTTTTGATAGTTCTTGCATCCACAACCTCGTCGTTGACAACATTTTTGTTTTTGTTCCAAAAGCTTGGTTTGTCACTATTGAAGCGTGGGTGAGGACCATCCTTTGGTTCATTGTAGATTTTGATAAGTCCTTTCTTGATGAGGGCCCGCTCACATTTCAAGCCTTTGGTGATCATGTCATTGAAAGAATCTTTGTCTTTTACATCAAGGTGAAATTCCATTTCTTCGTTTAAGTTGGAAATAAATATTTCCACTAGTTCTTGTTCAGGCAACTGAAGAGAACGTCTGCTAGACATTTGACACCATCGTTGCAGAAAGACTGAGAATAGTTCACTTGGTTTTTGTTTAGTGTTACACAGATCAACCATGGTGATATCACGTTCAATGTTATGTGAGTAATGTACCAAGAACTTCTGAACTAGCTCTTCAAAGGTCATAATGCCACCTGGTAATCGGGAAAACCATGATGTGGTTGTTACTCCCAAGCTTTGGGGAAAAAGGCGCATGAGGTATGTATCTTTGTATGCCACTTAGAGGCAAGCTGAATGGAATTCTCTGACATGATCGCGAGGATCTCCTTTTCCTCTATACTTTTCAAACTTGGGTGTTTTGAACCCTCATGGAAAAGGTGGCATATGAAGATTCCTATTAAAGGGATAGGGACAAATGTCATTGAGTGAAAATTGATTAGTTTTCACACCACTATGAAGTTGTTGGGCGAGATTTTTGACTTGTTGCCGCAACATGTCTATTTCATTTGGAGGAGGAGGTGGTGGATTACCTTGATGAAAGTTGTATCTAGTGTGCTCTCGACCTCTTTCATCCTCATTACGACTTTGGCATTCTGATGCTTGTCTTAGTTGTGCCAGGTCAAAGTCAGAGGGTAGTTTGGCTCCTTCTTGAGCAAGTTTTAAAAAGTGAGCATCAACATTACTCTTGAGTATCTCATCAAAAAGCCTATTGAAGAAAGGGTTGTGTTGTACCCTTTCTATTGCCGCAGGAGTAGGAGTGCCGGGATTGTCATCATTGACGTTTCCTCCAAGGGCTTCTTGGAACTCATTGATATTTTCCTCCTCTTCCTCTTCAATTTCTTGTTGTCTAGATCGTGACCTGGTATGAGCCATTTTGTTTATAAGTTTTTCTTGAAGTTGGGTGAAAATGATGATGAGTTGTTGATGAAATGAAAGATTTATGGTTGGTGTGTCGTGTTGCATATGGATCTCTAGCACTTTAAAGGTGGATGTTACCAAAGTTTTCTTCTTGAATTGCTTGTTGTTTTTGATAAGGTTTGATGTGATAAGGTTTAGAGAAATCTGAGATGTGTTATAGACTTAACTACCTAGTAATGAGAGGATTCACTCATAGACTAGTTTTAACCTGCATAGATATGTCTCTTAGGATGAGCTTATCCTAGATGTAGAGACAATCTAAAAGTGATTTGTTGTGTTTGATTCAAGCAATTTTGAAAATAGAACTTAGGACAGAAACCTCGTGAGTGTGTTGAGAGTTGGGATGGAGTTGATGAGATATGGATATGACAATGGATGAAATGTTTAACCTCAATAAAAGCTTTGTGTCACATATGGGACAAATTCTTCCTCTTCTCTTTCGGGAGTTGGTGGCATTTCTCGAGCTACATTGTATGTGATACAAATGTCTGGAAAGAAGTCAGGGTTGATCTTGCCTCCTTGGTTTTTGTGATAAATCAAAGCTCTATATTGCATAAAAGCTCTGCGGTTTAATGACTCTGGATCAAATTCGTTCGATTTCCCTTGAAGATAAAGACGCATGTGACGTAGAAAAGATCTATGAGAGACAAAGATTTGTCTATTAAGATAGAAGAATTTCCTCCTTTTGATAAGAGCCTTTGAGCTCAATGGTCTTTCTTCAAGTTGATGTTTTGATGAAGATTCTTCTTTCTCAAGATGTGAAGAATGGTCATATAGTTTGATACTCTTTGTTGTTGTTTTTTGAAAAAAATGTTTGGTTGGATGAATACTTGTTCTTGGAATTTGATTTTTGATTTTTCTTTGACAAGAAAACAAAGCAAGCACACAAACACAAGAATGTTGCCTTAAAGGCACAAATGAGTATGGGTCTAGATCAACCCAATCCTTGGACTTTTTATGACCCTTTCCTTTTAAGTGTATTTTAGGTGTTTTTCCTTCCAAAGCTTGAAGTCGGCTCAATTTGTACTTGGTCTTGATTAAAACAAAAACACTTCAAACACTTTTTATCTCTAAGGTCAAATGGCCCGTTGCGATAAATTCAGCCCACATCTTGATATTTCCTCGACTTTGGTACTACATACCTTATGAATCCCGCCGTGGTAGGTAAGGATGTGATATACTAAGTCTTGCATGAGCATAAAAAATAGATGATCCCTATGATGGGGGAGTCATCACTTTCATCAAGCCACAAGTGACTTTTCAAAAAGCTATGTTTCTACTCAAGGAAATATGTATGGTGAGTATCTTAGGAGCAAAACCATCTATGCTCTTGCACTGAATTATATCACAAATATCCTCAATCAATAGAACGGGTGGGCTACTACTTAAAGGTGTTTAGTAATTTTTGATGTCTTTGGACATAAGTTCATTCTGCAGTGACTCACTTAAGAGCCTTGTAACTTGTGGTGGGGCCCATTTGTCCTTTCGACAAGTTACACTGTAGGAACAGTTATACCCAAGGTTACAACTTTCGCTGACACCTAATTTCTATAGCGGCTCGAAGGATTTATCGCACGAGGTCGTTCCCAAGAGTGATGTGTCTCTTGGTAGGCCTCTCTTAAAAAGATAAAAATTTGAGTGTTACTAAGACTTTTCTCTTGCACCTAGGACCACGAAAGCCAAGGGAGAGGATAGTGTGTGTTAGAAGTAGGACCACTCGACCAACTCTTTTGCACAAGCGTGCCAAACACAAAATTCACTTGTTCTTTTTAACTTGTCATTGCAATGATTTTCTATCTATTTGGAGATGTTGCTCCAACAACCATGATGTTTATTTTTAACTTCAAAGGCAATATGTTTGAGTAAACTAGAATTTTGAAATCATGGTCAACTTAATGAAAAACAAGTTTGCGTGAAGTAAAAGATCGTTTTGCAAGGTAAGACAAATTGATTGTGAATTTTTATTTGCATCAAAATGGAAGTGTTGATTGTGAATTTTTAGTTTGATGCAAGAAATCATTTTGCCTTGTTGATTTTAAGCACCAAAAGAAAATTGAGCCTAACTTGCAAGAAAACAAAGTTTGTTTTTGTGAATTTTATAGCACCAAAAGGAAGTGATCCTAACTTGCGAGGAAATGAAAGTTTGTTTTTGTTCAATTTTTATAGCACCAAATGTAAAATTTTCATTTTTTAACAAGGAAATGAAGTTAGTTTAGACCTGCACAAGGAAAAAGTGGTTAGTAAAATCCAAAATAGGGAGGGCTTCCACAAGCCTAAGAAAAATTTCTTTTCGGTTATATGGTGCATTTTTTACAACGTTCTGTTACAATAGCACCATTCTGTGTGCAAACAGAAGCACTATTTAACACAAACGCGCTAATACGAAGACAACAACATTAAAAGAAAAATTCTGACAGCAAAGACAAAAGCGCTAAAACGATCACAAATGTGCCAAAACAATCACAAAAGCGCTAAATAAAGGTCAATAGCGCCAAACTTGAGACAATAGCACTAGAATGTCAAGTTGCAATAGCTCTACAACGTGATCAAAAGCACTAAAGCGCAACTTGTGTGTCAAGTTCAACATACAAACAAGTTAGATGTGTTTTTAAAAAAGTTTTTGGGTGTTTGGGTTCACATCAGGTTCACCAAATGATGCTCTGCAAAATTGACAAGTTAGATGAAAACCTGTGGTAGTATAACACACACAAACAACAAGAAACAAGTGTTAAAGTTAGTGTTATTCAACCAAAGATTAACCTAAGCAGGCATATCAAAAGAGACACCAAGAACATGAAAAGAAAATTTTAAGTAGGAAAGTAAATATAATGAGGCATCTCCAAATGCCTCCTAACATGCTCTTAGCTCCTTCTCCTTTGTTCCTCTCCTCTCCAAGTTCCAAATTAGTGTACCTCAGCAGCTTTTTGCACTATGGATGCTTATGGAGGTTCAAGATTGTAGATGATTACTCTAAATGCTATGCAAATGTGAACAAACTAATATTAGATGCTATAGTGCTAAAATGATTTTTAGGCCAAAATAACAATATATATTAGTTGATTTATGCTAAATGCTCTCTAAAATTCTCTATAGATTAAATGCATACAAGTTTTCAGGATCTGGATTATGAAGAAATGGGCTCTATTTATAGGAAAAATGGAGCAATGGATGGTTGAGATTGAGTAATCTCAACAAGGGTTAGGATTGAATGAAATTCAATCCAATCCCAGGATGACAAGTGTCAATGTGAGATAGGTTGAGAGGAGAGGGAATAAACATTAAATGCTTGACATGACCTAAGAGTTAACTTGGGAGTCAAGGTCAAGGTTGGGTTGAATGAATAAATTCTTTATTCAAAGAATAAAACTTTTATCCAATTGATAAACTCTTGTGCAAAGACAAAAGGGATAACCATGGTCAAAGCAATAAATGCTCGAGGAGACACATGAGTGCAAGTTGAAATAACCATAAATGGTTATGTAAGAGCCATAAATGGTCATGTAAGAGCCATTAGTGGTTTTGGAAGACTTTAGAGGTTAGATTGTTGAACACACAAAGCATTAAATGCTTTTCAAAGACTTTGAAGTCTTTGAGAAGTGACTCCAAGTTGCTTAGGAATGTGACAATAATTAGGGGATGGATTAGGCTAATTAGGAAGGGGTTAGAAGAATCTAGAAGGGGGTTTAGGAATGCAAGTGGATTTGGTGGGTGAGGGAAAATAGGATTTTTATTTAAAATAAATTAATTTATTTCAATAAATAGGTGCAAGTTGCATTTGTAGGAAAATGCAAGTGGGGGGATTAATGATTTAAATAAATGTTTTATTTAATTTATTTAAAAGAGGAAAAGGGGATTAAATGAAATAAATATGATTTATTCATTTAATTGATTTCATGAATTTGGTATAATGAATTAATTAAAATAAATTGAATAATTTATTTAATTAATAGGAAAATGTTTGAAGATGAATTAATTAAATATTAATTTAATTAATTGTTGGCTAGTGGGTTTTTAATCAAATAAATAGCAAATATTCATTTAATTAAACTGGACAAATTTATGTGACTACAATAAGCAACTGGAATGAAAAGGGCATTGAAATGGTGTTGTATTGTTTTATTGGATAATAAGAAAAGATTAGATGGGTGTGTTCCATGGATGTAGCCCATCTTGGGTGAACCACTTTAAATATTTGTGTTATTTGTGTTGTGTATTTTTTTTCATCTTTGTGTATTCAAATCTGCATATAATTGTTAGCTGTATTTTCTCGGATATGCCAAAACCCTAACAGAAAGATGATGGCCCTACTGCAAGGAAGTGTTCCGTGGGGTCTACGTGAGAAAGATAAGAAGTTTTTAAGACTAAAAGACCTTGATCCAAATAAATATAGTGTTAGATATTTGGTTAATCCCAAAGACACTGAGAGGGGGGGGGGAGCGAATCAGTGTCTAATCGGTAAAGAAAAGATTTAAACTTATTTGCAACTTTGTAACTGAAATTAATATGGCGATAAACAAATAGTAATGCAGTAAAGAGAAACAAAAGAATCAACATCAATGCACACCATAACACAGATATTTTGGTGAGGAAACCCGGTAAGGGAAAAACCTCGATGGGATTTGTGACCCACAATGTTTACTCGCTGGCCAATATGAATAAATATTACTTAGTACAAAAGGGACCTGCACATGCAGGAAGGCCAACTACCTAGAGCTCACTGCTTAACAACAAAAATGGAGTCCCACTAACTACACAATTGGATGGTTAAATCCAATAACAATGTACTACTTCAAAATAGCATTTGTAATGCTGGATTCAGTACCGGTTTAAGCTCTGTCTGATACCTCTACCAAAAACCTTGCTGGTAAATGATTCTGCTTACACAGAATATTCTTCAATCTGCTCTGCTTCTTATTCGCTCTCAAGATAAACACATCAAAGTGCATATACAATTATTCGGTATTATATCCCTATCTTATCACATACCATCGCTTTCATACATACTTATATTCCATACACTTCAAATGACCTACAATATCTCATAGATATATGAGTCTTTACAATAAAACATGTCGGCCATATAATTATAATTTACATTGTAATATATTTCGCATAAACAATACTATTTCCAAGTCATCTTTCTAGGCTAGTGCCAGTGTGAATAAACCTTGTTGTATCTGCTAGTGCCGATAGGTGAAGTCTATTGCCAGTTGAACCTTGTTGCCACTTTTTCCCCATCAATGACAACATCTACCATTCTCATCTGAGTGTATAATGCCAACAATCTCCCCCTTTGGTATTGATGGCAACACTCATGAGAAAAATCAAAACTGTGAAATCCAAAACTGAAAGTGTTCCCCTTGAGCAAATGATCTCCTTCTGTTCACTTTTCACCATGTCTTACTCTGTACATTTTTCTCATTATACCACTCACCCTTTGACATCAATGACAAAGGATGTCAAAAATATCAAAAATTCAAAAATTACCAAGAACCCTGGAGCCGGTTATGTACAATCTGAAAAATATCTGCAAGAACTAAGTTAAGACCCTGCAAGAAATTTTACTGTCGGTAATTATTGCTTCAGTCTACCTGATCATCCTGGTAAGATAGTGCATTTGTTGCTCTGGTGATCTGTCTCCTTGAATTGTTGCCTTGGATAGTTCATTCTGGTGTGTTAGAAGATTGTCCAATCTTGGACCAAGTTTATTTTTCAACTCTCGGGTTTTCATTTTCAATCTTGCCTTCTCTTTTTCCAGTTTTTCAATCTTTTCTTCATGAATAGTGATTTCCTGATCCAAAACTGATGTTAGTTCCAAAGAACCAATCATGTTATCTGCAATATCATCAATCTCCTTCTGAGTTTTCCCGATTTGTTCATCAATGTCTTATGTTAAATGATGAGGTTTGCAAGCTTCCCTGTACAATTCTTTATATTCCAAAATAGTGGAATTCAATGCCGGTAGTAATGAATCAATCTATTCTGTACAATCCTTTATTGTTTTATCAAAGAATTATTCCTTTTCCTTATTTACTCTTTCCTGAATAGTTTCCTCATTTATTTTATCTTAAGACTGAAAATTAGAAGAAATGAATTTGGATAATGTGTCCAATTTACCTATTGAGCCAACAATGTGATCTACCTTGCACTTTGGTCCAATCATTTGCAAAATCGGTAGAGAGTCATCTATAGCCTTGAATTATAAGGCATTGCATTCAGTTATCTTCTTTATTGAATCCAAAAGTACTTCAGTGATAGTTGTCGGTCTGAAATCCACATTTGAAGTATTGGGAGAAGTGCTAGGTTCTGCATTAAGTTTCTTCTCTTCTCCAGCTACCATTTCATTAACCACTTTCTCTTATTTTATCTGCAATATCTCTGAGAGTTTCTTCTTCTTCATCATCTTGTTTTTGTAGTTTCTCATGTACTGTGCCCTGGCCAAGTTTTCTTAAAGTGCTTTGATGAATTCTCGAGCAGATCTAAGTTCCTCTTCTAGTTTGATATTCTTTAATTTTTCTGCATCAAAATCTTCAAGAGATGCTTCCAATTGTTGTCTTAAGGTTTCCATCCGTACTAGTTTCAGAATCTTCCTCAAGCTGTTAGGCTTCTACTAATAGAGGACCAAGCTTTGATACCAATTGTTAGATATTTGGTTAATCCCAAAGACACTGAGAGGGGGGGGGTGTGAATCAATGTCTAACCGGTAAAGAAAATATTTAAACTTATTTGCAACATTGTAACTGAAATTAATATACCGGTAAACAAATAATAATGCAATAAAGAGAAACAAAAGAATTAGCATCAATGCATACCATAACACAGATATTTTAGCGAGGAAACCCGGTAAGGGAAAAACCTTGGTGGGATTTGTGACCCACAATATTTACTCACTGGCCAATTTGAATAAATATTACTTAGTACAAAAGGGGCCTGCACATGCAGGAAGGCCAACTGCCTAGAGCTCACTGCTCAACAACAAAAATGGAGTCCCACTGACTACACAATTGGATGGTTAAATCCAATAATAATGTATTGCTTCAAAATAGCATCTGCAATGCTGGATTCAGTACCGGTTTAAGCTCTGTCTGATACCTTTTGCAAAAAACCTTGCTGGTAAATGATTTTGCTTACACAAAATAGTCTTCGCTCCACTTTGCTTCTTATTCTCTCTCAAGATAAACACATCAAAGTGTATATACAATTATTTGGTATCATATCGCTATCTTATCACATACCATCTCTTTCATACATACCTATATTCCATACACTTCAAATGACCTACAAGATCTCATAGATATATGAGTCTTTACAATACAACATGTTGACTATATAATTATAATTTACATTACAATACTGTATACACCTAAAAATGGTCTAAAGATAATTAATTAAATAAGCAATTATTTAATTAATCCCCCTTCCTAATTTAATTAAATTCATTAAGCAATTTGATTAAATTCCCACTTTCATCTACTTATTAATAAATCTAAGGATTTATTTGATAGGTTCATTTCATAATCCCCTTTGATTAATTAATTCAAATTAATTAATTTTCCCCCCATCTTCAATTAATTCTTCTAATCTTGTAATTAATTAAAACAAATCAATTTATGAGTTGTTGAGAATTAATTAGTCTTATTTGAATTTTAAATTCAAATTTACCCACATGCCTCCTAACTTCTAACCACCTAACCTAACCACTTCTAAACCTAACCCATTCCATCTAACCCTGGGTTTAATTAAACCTACTCTTCCCTTGAGACACATGGCATTCTTGGGCCACATGTCCCCTTTCCTTGGACACTTGCTCTCTCATGAGCAAATCTTTTTGACACTTGTCACCATAGAGATGACAAATGTTCCCTTTCATCCAACCTTTCTAGAAGCTTCTTGACACTTGTCACCATAGAGATGGCAAATGTTCCCTTTCATCCAACCTCTTTTCCAACCTCCTCCAACTTCACCATTGATATATTCAGACTCAATCTTGATCGTTGATTCCTGCCACCTCACCCCTGGCTTTAGAAATCCTATAAATAGACCGCATTTTGGAGTAATAATCATCCCACCTCATTTGCATCTTGAGAATTGTTACTATAGGCAATTGCATCTTAGATCTAGCTTATTTTAAAGCATAATTGTTGAATCATGTAGCTTTATCATTATCTTTTCTAGCTTAAATGCATCATTATCATCTTAAATCCTCCATCTAGATGTATTCAAGTCACTAGAATTTGCTTATCCAGATCTAAGAGCAAATCTACACTCGCATTTATTAGGAGGCAATAGATCGATTAGCCGTGGTTTTATCTTTCTTTGTTTTAAATTTGGTAACCATTCTTGTAATGATCTATTGAGTGTTTTTTGTTTCAGCTGCATGTATACACTTCACAGGCATGACAAATCAATTTATGAGTTGTTGAAGATTAATTAGTCTTATTTGAATTTTAAATTCAAAATTACCCACATGTCTCCTAACTTATAACCACCTAACCTAACCACTTCTAAACCTAACTCATTCCATCTAACCCTGGGTTTAATTAAACCTACTCTTCCCTTGAGACACATGGCATTCTTGGGCCACATGTCCCCTCTCTTAGACAACTCTTGACACTTGTCACCATAGAGATGGCAAATGTTCCCTTTCATCCAACCTTTCTAGAAGCTTCTTGACACTTGTCACCATTGAGATGGCAAATGTTCCCTTTCACCCAACCTCACCCTTTTGGAGGTGAATCGGGTAGCTTCTAATTTAACCGACACTAGTAAGGGATATTTTTGGTGCGTCAAGGTATAATACTCAATTAAGAGGTCTCCCAACCTTGAAAACCAAGGCTTACTATACCTAAAGGTACGGAGGAGAGCTATTCCTGAGCACTGTCGTTGACTTGATTTTCATCAAATCAGATTTATTTTTAGAGTGGGTTGGATTACTTAGCATTAGCCATTCCCACTTAGGTTGTTCCCTCTCACCGACCTTAATGGCTAAGAGTTATTAGCTCCTCGGGAGGGCAGGCCCGCTAAAGATATGCACTAATGAAAGTAAAAGATGAGTCTAGCTTTCTGATTAGCTATTGGGTATGTACCTAAGTTTGCAAGCAAATCTTTTCTCTCCTCAGACAACTTCCTTAGGGTTTAGTATGCTTGAGGTCACTTATCATATTGCATGTTTGTTTTGTATTCATCCCTAAATTGAAAAAAATCAGACATCTAAAACTGGAAAACATAAGCAAAACATCAAACTTCAGTGATCAAAATTCGACCAGACAAACACATTTTTCTCTGTCATGTTCTTTGTTGTACGAGACATTTATCTTGTCGTATGGTTCAGAAAAGTCTGTCGTACAAACTAGTGATTTGTTGTATTGCTTAGTATTCCTTGTCATACAAGGAATCTATTTTATCGTATGGTTCAGAAAATTTTATCGTACGAGCCTTTACTTTTGCACATGAAAATCCTAGTTTGTCGTATGGTCTTGTATCTTTTGTCATTTGGGGTTGTATAGTCCTGTCATACGAGTCTTTGTTTCTGCCAGTCCAGAGCTGTGTCCTACATGCCTTTTTCATATATGTCATTTCTGCTTGATCAATTTGTAGTGATCATAAACACCTGGTCTCTATCATTCTGTGCTTGGATTGTCTTCTTGGTTCACTTGGTCAAGTTATCATTCATCAAAATCAGACTTTAGAACATAAACACCTCAATATTTTCAAGTGCTCACCCTCAACAAGTTCAAGATCTAAACATCTCAAAGTGCATTATCACCCTATTGGATAAACTGATCACTCAAACATAGTTTCTCATCATGATCCATCATCCTTTATAACAAAACTGTAATGTTTGGTCAAGATAATCTTGTCCCACATCATATGATATATCGTTCCTACTTGACTTGGTTTTTATCAAATCATCATCATTGCACTCCAAAACTGAAGATCGAAAAATTTGCAAAATTTTAAACACTTGAATCATCTTTTCGTGTCATATCGCGCTATCACATTTACATCGACAATTGATCACTTACCAAAATAACTTTTGGACAATCGAATCCTAGAAAAATAACACACATGTATGCCCGTTCTAACTAGAGCTCATAGACGAAGAATCGTAGAGATGGAAATCAAAACATTGGAAACAACTGAAGAGCATATAACCATGGATCATGAAGATGAAATACAAGTTGAAGAAGAAATAACATAACAAAATATCAGAGAGATCAAAAAAGATCCTCAATTCGATAAATTTATGCAGAAATTATTCGAGGGAGAAAAAGAAAAATATTTCCTAATGTTAGCAAAATCTAGTGCACTACACTCCCCCAATATTTTGATGTGAACAAATTGACACAAAAGAAAAGTGATCCTCCTCCTAATAATGAATAATACGAAGATATTTTTGGTCTCCACATGAATGACACATCAATTCCCAATAATACCAAAACCAATGAAGAAACTTACATACCCAAAAGAGATGAAGTGGAAATTCTGAATAACATTCAATCCAATGAAGATACAAGAAGGACTAGAGATGAAACAAGAAGAGATCCAGATCCTCTTAGAATGCAAAATCATGGTCAGGCAAGAAAAAATCATGTTGATAATCCTATCACAACTCTCACACAACAACTACAAACAATGCAAACATAAATTCAAGATATGCAGAGAGGAAAGGTTAGAAGATACTCACTTCAAGAAATCTGTCCTTATCCATTCGACAAAAACCTAAACATGATACCATTTCCTATAGGTTTTGAAACTCCTAGATACAAAAAATATGATGGAAGCACTGATCCTCAAGATCATATATGATAATTTTGCACGAGTATGGAGTTTGCACATGAGGATACTTACTTGATGAGATTATTTCCGAAAAGCTTAACTAGACTAGCTATGGAATGGTTCTCCAAAATTCCACCTAGAATCAGATCATTCTCAGAATTGGTGGATAAGTTTGTTTCACAATACTCTTATAACATACAACAAGAAATAACAATGCTAGACCTATGTAACACGAAACAAAAAAGTGGAGAAACTTTCATGACATTTTTACAACGATGGAGATGGTTAGCTTCGCGGTATCCTCGTATAGTGCTATAGTACAAAAAATGGACATATTCATTGACAACTTAAATGATCAAATGAGTTATTACTTAAAAATGCAAGGAAATCAAAGTTTCAAAAAAATGATTGATAATGGAATCATAATGGAGGAAGCCATGATAAAGAAAGGTGAATTGAAAATATACAAAGACGGAGTCCATCCTACTAACAACACCAATAACAACAACCACAATGATAAGCCAAAGTTGTGGAATAGAAATCGAAATGTCATCAACGATGGAATAGTGGATAACAACAATGTGAAACCAAAGTAACTGGTCTTTAATTTATCCACTCACTCAGCACCGGCTCAGCAAAACAACCATCACCAAAAAGCAACTATCAAAAATTTCTTTCGAAGGCAATTTACAAACATTGGTGAACCCCTTGGGTCAGCACTAAAGACACTTCTCGCAAACAAATTAATCACTTTGCTAGAAGAAAGGAACTACGAACCTCAAATAAAACCACCTTGGTGGAATGATAACCATTATTGCGATTTTCATCGAAACAAGGGACATCACACAAATAGTTGTCAGAAGTTGAAACATGTCATCCAAGATTTGATAGATAATGGAGTAATAATTGTGGATAGACATACAAAAAATAAATCTCATACAACTTTTAAAAATCCGCTTCCAAACTATGAGAAAGGTGAATCATCAACAACAAATAATGGTAAGGGTAAAGCGAAGGTAAACTATGTTCATACATATGACAATGTGATAAACGTGATTGTAGTTAAAGAAAAGCAAAATCAGAACCTGCTCATGCTATCACAAGAAGCAAAGCCAAAGTTGTTTTTCTAGGTCCTATGACAAGCACATCATCCACTACCAAACAATACAACCTAGTGGATCAATTGCAGAAAACACCTGCACAAATATCCATCTTAGAACTGTTAAAGCTTTCACCTGCACACAAATAAATTCTTGAACGAGCATTAGTAGATACAACAGTTTCCAAAGATCTTAATATCGATCAATTCCAAATCATGGTGGGACACCTAACAACCCCTCACTGCTTATCATTCATTAAAGAAGACGACATGTCCCTGCAACATCCACATAACGCTCCCTTGCATATCGAAGTCATCATTCATAAGACGCGAGTTAAACATGTCCTAATAGATGGAGGAGCTGGCTTAAATATCCGCTCTTTGAGTCTTGTTCGTGCTCTAGGTTATTCAGAAGATGCAGTTGATCCTCAAAAAAAGATCACCATTAAAGCCTATGATGAAGAAGAACATTCCTCTAAAGGAATTGTGATGTTACCTATCAGAGTGGGACCTTTGCAGAAAGACACAACATGCCAAGTTATAGACTTAGATTTATCATATAGCATACTCTTGGGAAGACCCTAGATACATGAAATTCAAGTTGTTCCATCAACATACCATCAATGCTTAAAGTTTTCCTACAATGGGCAGGAAAACACGATCTTAGCAGATTCAAATCCATTTCAGTATTGTAGTAATCTTAAACCAATTCAAGAAGTCATTGTTCCTCATAATAGGGAGGCATCATCTTCAAACACACAATCCAAGGAACAATCATTTGCCTCTATCTTGTCAAGTATGGAAAAACAAATGCAGCTAAGAGATAGAGGGAATGAAGAATATTCAATATCACAATTACCACTTTCTCCTAAATCCTTTGGAAAACCATCAAACTCTAAACAACAACCAATTGTAAAACATTTTCTGATATTTGATGGAGCATTTGTTAATGCTGGAACCTTATAAGAGGAAAAATAAGACAAAGATGTGCTACAATGGCTATACAAAGATGAATAATTTCAACAAAAAATCAACAATGTCCGTATACCTACAGAAAAGTATGGAAAAAGATTTAACATTCTCAAAAGAATGGGATACACTGGAACAGGTCCTATAGGAAAAAGAAAAGAAGGTATCTCAGAACCTATCCAACCTTACACTCAGTAGACTATAGACAAAACAGGCTTAGGGTATGGACAAGTTAATCTACCAGAAGACACATCTTTTAGTGAACAACAAGAGGAATATGAAAACAGACAAGAATAATTGGCAATTGAACGAGAAGAAACATCAACTAAGCAACAAACACAAGCAAACATGAAATGGGAAAATAAGCAAACTTCAAATCAACAACAGAAACAAACTAAAAGCACCTCTCAAGCAGAATTAAATCTCAATCCAAACAAGAAAGAAGCTAATATAAGTCCAAGAGAGCTCATAGAAAAATTGACAAAACTCAATCTCAATCCTGAAGAAGTTGAATATGAAAGAAGAAAAAACATAGCTAGAAAAGCAGAAGAAATGCTATATGACCAAATCTGTAGATTGCAAGTTGCAAGTGATACAGATTCTAATGAATGGGAATGGGATTCCTATCACTCTAAAGAATTAGCTGAAGAAAATTGTTTTGAAGGAGATGTAGGAGTTGATGTAGTTCACATGCATGCAGGACAAACGTCAGGAAATAGTTCACTTGAATTAGAATCACATTCGACTAACTTGGACTTAACCGAGGACAAGCAGGAGTTTCTTATGCGAGGTCATTCTAATGAGAGTACCGTTATAGACATCGACATACATATTGAAAACTTTGATATATCCATCATGACCCTTGATACCCTCGAAACATCCCAACCTGAATATCCCCTACCTCTAATCCACCCCAAACTTATTGATTGGGAAAATGAAAGACATATCGCCATTGATACCTTTCTGAATGACCATGCCATATCTATATATCTTAATGCAATTGAACCCGCAACAACTCTCACCAGGAATTTCAGCAATGCATCTTCTAGTCAAGTGGGTGCCAAATCTCCTAGTTGCAAAAGTGAAAATATTGAAAATAATATCAAGTCTAATGTTGAAAACCATTTATTGGCAATATTAGATCGAGAAAAAGTAAAAAGAAAGGACACATCTAACGGTGAAAACCTCCTCGAGGCACCAGAAGATGGGAGATTTGACACTTTACCTAGGCACTATCAAGAAAGGTCATCCATTTTGATCAAACCAACAGAGGCAATTAACATTGGCACAACAGAGCAACCAAAGATTCTTCATCCAGCGACTTCTCTGTCTGAAGAAGAAATGCAACAATATATAGAATTCTTCAAACGATGAAAAATCAATTTCGCCTGGTCATATGAAGACATGCCAGGGTTAGATCCAGAGCTTATTATGCATCACTTAAATGTTAGTACAGGAGCCAAACCAGTCAAACAGAAGTTAAGGAAGATGCATCCACATATCGCTTTTCTAGTCAAAGCAGAACTAAAGAAATTATTGGATGTCGGATTCATCAGACCTGTAGCTTATCCTCAATGGGTATCCAACATTGTTCCTATTTCAAACCAGATAAAAGCATCAGAATATGCACAGACTTCAAAGATCTTAACAACGCATGTCCAAAGGATGATTTTCCTTTGCTTAACATCGAAATCATTATAGATTTAATTGCTGGACACTCCATGTTTTCTTTAATGGATGGTTTCTCTCTATACAATCAGATCAAAATAGCACTCGAAGATCAAGAAAAGACAACTTTCACATGTCCATGGGGTACTTTCTGCTGGAACATCATGCCTTTTGGATTAAAGAATGGCAGTGCTACATATCAAAGAGCTATGACAACTATATTTTATGACATGATGCATACATTCATGGAAGACTGTGGATGACATCTTAGAAAAATCACACAACAAAGAAGAACATGTAGAGATACTGGAAAAGATCTTTGACCGGTTAGAACAATACAAGCTAAGGCTAAATCCTAAGAAATGTGACTTTGGTGCCACTTCAGGCAAGCTATTGGGATACATTGTTTCAGCTAGAGGTATCTAAGTGGATCCAACTAAGGTTAAAGCAATCATGGAAATGACATCTCCCAAGAATATAAGTCAACTTAGATCACTCCAGTCAATCACAAAATTTGTTGCTCAACTAGCAGATAAATGTCAACCATTTACTCATCTATTGCACAAAAATGTTCATTTCAAATGGGACCATCAATGTGAGGACACATTGAACAAGATCAAGGCATATCTCATGCAACCACCTATACTAATTTCACCAATTCTAGGAAAGCTGTTATTACTCTATATATCGACCAACAAAGCATCATCAGGAGTTTTGCTGGCACAACAGGATAATGAAGGAAAAGAATGAGCCATCTACTACATTAGCAGAACACTAGTAGGATACAAGATCAACTATTCACCAACATAAAAAGCATGCTTAGCAGTTGTTTTTTCTTCTCAAAAATTACGACACTATCTACTATCTCATTCCATCCAGTTAATTGCTAAAATCGATCCTCTGAAATATTTACTTAGCAAGGCAACATTAATAGGACGACTAGAAAATTGGATCATGATCCTGAGTGAGTTTGATATTGAGTATGTTGATAGAAAAGCTATAAAAGGACAAGTCATTGCAGACCAACTAGCTGAGATACCACTTCAAGATGATCATCCTTTACAGATTGAATTTCCCGATGCTGATATCCTAACAGTCACCACAAAAACATGGCAGTTATACTTTGATGATTAATATACAGAGCATGGATCAGGAGAAAGTATTCTATTCATCACACCACAAGGTCATACAATCCCAAAAGCATACAAATTAAGCTTTCCATGCACCAACAACACCGCAAAATATGAAGCTTTGGTTACAGGTATCAAAATGGCTATATAATGGAACATTACACAACTTCAAGTCTTTGGAGAATCTCAGCTTGTCATCAATCAAATTAATGATGACTATCAAACAAAGGATGACAAATTAATGCCTAATAAAAAGATGGTTGATGATATCAAGAAATACTTTGTAGAAATAACTTTTCAGCAGATTCCAAGAAATGACAACAAAGCAGCAAATGCTATGGCTACACTTGCTTCTCTACTTCATGTTGGGACTCATTAAATTTGAGTGAATTTGAGGTGCCCATTTCAAAATTTTTCTCTGCATTTCCAAATGATCATAAAATGAGTCAGTTTGAATGGCATAGTTAAAGAGAGGGTAAAATGGACTTAGTTAATCATCAAGAGGTAGAGCTTTGAAATGTGTCCTATACCTTTCATTTGGCCTATTAAGTGTTTTGCAACTTTTAGAATTCAGTTTGGATCAATTTATCAGGTACCCATTTCAAGGGGTGAGCTGAGAGTGTATGTTAGGTGCAAATGCAGATTTTATTGAGTAGCCTTCTTTGAGCTCCTATAAAATTTGCCCTGATGATCATCATAAAGAATTTCAAAAAGCACTAAATTCTATGCATAAAAGTGAGGTCCCATGCCAAATTTCAAGTCCTTGTGAATCCATTTGCCCAGTTTGGTAAGCTCAATCCGTTTGCAGTTTGTGTTTTTTGACAAGTCCCTGTTTCAGCTGCTAGTCGGAGCCCTCCTTTTCACATGTGTAAAAGTTTCCCCAGTGAGTGTCATATCAGAATGTTTTTTCTGAGTTATTTTTGGTATAAAAGACAAGCTATGTTTCAAATTTCAAGCTCCTGCCAATCCATTTGATCAGTTTTCAAAAGGGTTTCTTGAGCCACCTTATTCAGTGTTCCGTATTTTCATTGCTACATCAGTTAAAGTTGCTATTTTCATGAGCGCACCATTTGCACCCTATCAGTTTCCCAGTAGAAATGAACATTCTAAGTTTTGATATGTACTTCAAGGTACCTATGCCTCATATTTGAGGGTCTACGAAGATCGTTTGATATTTTTAAGAAAGGCGTCATGAGTTCCCTGCGCACTGACTTCATCAGGTCCGCAGTGCTGACAAAGCCAGTTGGTCATCTTTGACCATTAATATTTCTTCACTCGGGATTCATCTTGAAACATCGCTTGGCAGAGTTCATGTTTGTATATCAGAGTACATGCCTATAAATTTGCAAAGTCCAGAAAGGTGTTTTGACCAGTTTGAAAATTACATCTTTGCGATTAAATTCGAAAAATGTGGCGCAGGTGCCTGAAAGTCGCAAAACTCAGTTTAATGATAAGAAAATGGTGTCGATAGATTCTAGAGGTGTTTTTAAGGTTCGTGAGGCATTTCAAAGGTCAATTGCATGAAAACAATTTTTTTTTTAGTCGGACCCACTTTGGGGCCCGACCTGGCTCATGCCCGTGCATTGATTTTATGGCGAAAATGGTTTTAAATTCATGGCAATGTATACCAATGTCAACTCGAGTTCCATTGGCAACTTGGTTTGAGTGAAGATTTTAAAATTCTTAATGCGTGTCATCAAGTGCAAAAAGTGAAAAGCATGTCTAAGACATGGAAACTTCCAAACAAGGATTTGGCTTGTGTAATGTTTTTTTTTTGCCGGGGCAGCGTTGAAAAGGCAATAAACAACTCCAGCAATTGGCATTTGAAATGCCCAATTTAAGAGAGCAGGATGAATGGCATAATTTCATAAATCTTCAAGGCAATTGTAAATGGCAGATGGTGGCATTGAAAAGATTTTAAGAGTTTCAACAAATACCATTAAGCAAATGCATTGGCAGGTAAATATATTTACAATCTCCTCCTTGCCTGTGCGTGGGTGTGGCTGTAGGTGAAAAAAGATTTTAAACTTTCAAACAAATGCAATTGGCAACATTCTCCTTGACTGCCATACGTGGAATTTGAAAAGGCATATGAAACTTTCAAAAAGAAAATGCAATCTGCAGTCTTTTCCAGATTTGTACCATGAAGAAAGGGGGCCATTTAAACTTTCCAAGCAGATGCAAATGGCATGCTAATTTCCAGCCATATTCTCTCCTCCTCTATGTGGTGTTTGAAAGAGGCAGCAAAAGATTTTTAAATAGCAATCAGCAGGTGTAAAGCTTGGTTCAACACCCAACCAACATCCTCCTTTGCCTGCAAAAATATAAAGGAGCATTTAAACTTGCAGCTAATGCAATTAGCAGGCTTAAAGAAAATTCCAAACCAATGCTGTTCGTGGTTTGAAAGGGCGTAATTTTTTTTAAAACAAATGCCAGAATCTTCAGCAAATCCCATTTAGTGTGAAAAATGAGAAGGGAATTAAAATATTTTAAAGCAAAGGTAAATGGTAGGTGCATAATCCCAATCTTGTCCCACGCAGCAAGCAGAAAGGCATTCAAAATTTTAAAGCAAATGCATTGGTAGCCATTAAAACACTCAGGAAAGCTTCAAAAAACACAGTCCCAGGCAAAAGACATTAATCCCACATTGACTGGGTAGGGGCAAATTTTAATGTTTAAAAGTAAAGCTCCTCACTACCATAGTGTCAAAGCCTTGAAGGCTTTTGACGCATGGTGCAGGTTGGGCGCCCAGTGGATCCCACACGCGCGGGCATGAATCTCGAGGCGACTGAAGAGACAACTGGTGACCAGGTGGACCCCATGTATGGATGAATCCTGAGGTAGGCGGGTTTTGTAGAGAAAGAATGGATTAACGAGTGAGCAGGTTCATCGCGATCGGACGACTAACTTTGTTTCACAAGCCAAAGATGCTCAAAAGATAGCCTTCGCGAAATGTTAAAGATCGTGCAAGTTGAGGAGATCGGATGGTTGACGTTGTTTCGCTATCCAAAGTTGCTCGCCCATTAACCATCACGAAATGGCGAAAGGTGATGTGGCAGGTCCAAGTGGCAATCCGACTGGCAAGTCTGAGTGAGGTGGCGATGACATGGCAGACAGGTGGCGACAAGCAGACAGTCTAGTGGCGATCCAGGTGGCCGACAAGTGGTGGATAGATGAGGTGTCATCCCAGGTGGTGCCCAGTGGACCCTCCTGACAAATCAAAAGCTGCCACATGGCAGGATGTAGGGCAAAAAATGGACTGAAAAATTAAAGTTAAATGTATAGTTTCAACTATGTGGAAAATTCGAAAAATTTAAATGATGGTTCCACATTCAAGATTAATTCGCCCATAGGGTATTTTTTACCCGAAATGGCAGGAAAAATATATCATCGGAAAGCTCTCGGGATGAGGAATGTAGTCATATAATTAGTTTAAAAAAACATGAGATATTTTGAGAGTAGTTTCCATGAGAAGAAAAGGAGATATTCTTGCAGTTATGGAAAAAGGACACTTGGCAAATTTTGATGAAATATGATCTTTTTACCTCTCCGTCATATTCTCATTTCTTCTCAATTGTAAGGGTTCCCAATTTTTTTTGGAATTTTTCTCCAAGGGAGAAATCCAAAATTGCAGGTTCCAGTTTTATGCATTTTGATTTTCTTGGTTGTAATGGTTGATGTTCCTATTCTGTTGTCATGGAGTAGATATATTTTGCAGGTTGTATCTTAGTTTCAGGTCACATATATGTAAGGCATATATGCAGTGTAGTAGATTGTCTTCAGACGTTTCTTCAAATTCAATAAATTCAGTCTTTAAGGAAGTTTGGGTTTATCTTCTCAAAGGGAGAGTGTAATTCTTGTTCTTAGGCATCCTTTACAGAAGATATTTAAATTCTATGAGTAGAAATTGGGGATTTGGGTTAATGTTTGGATTATGTATGATCCTTTAATGAATTTAGAATGTGTCAATGTCAGGCATTAATACAGGGAAATTTTTTCAATAAATTTGATATGCAGCTTGGATTCCATCTGTAGTTATTTGTATTGACTCTATGCCCAGGATGAGGCATTGATCTGTTACAGCTAGAGGTCATTTGCGTCATTTTAAAAATCAAATCAAAATTTAATATCCTTTCTTTTTGTTTTGTGGTATTGTCCCACTTATCTCAAGCTCTAATGTAGTTGAGAGTCAATGTGAATGTAGCTAGTTTGCAGTACTTTCCTTATTGTTGAGCTATGTTTGAGATTTTTGCTTTAATGGTGATGTTATGTGTGAGTTTAGACTGTATTTGAAGTGCATCATAGGTAAACCTGCCTAGGCCTTGCAGAGCTTGAAGAGAGGAAGGATTAAATATCCTTGTTAAGTTGGTCTAGTTAGTCCTTTGAAATCATAGTTGAGGTTCGCTACCTTTCAAAATTTGGTTGTAGATTATACTGGTTGTTGATTTTTTTGTTTAGCATAAAAAAGAGCCAACAAAATGGTGACTTTGCTGGGGAGAATGATGTGAAATTTTGTCAAATTAAAGCCAGTTAGTCTAGCCATGTCCATTTGAGGAAAGAGTCATAAAAGGGTTGTAAATCTGTTGTCCTTTTATATTTGTGTAAGTCCAGATCTATTCATATTTTATAAAAGATTCTATAAATTCTCATAGCAGTGAGTGGAGACTCTGAAAGATTTCTGCACCAGTGTGCATTGTGGTAAAAAATTTAAAAGATTTGGTGAACTTGCATCAAAGATTTAGCAGCTGCTTGGGGTTTTATGATTGTAGATCCCAAATAATTTATTGAAGATATTTTCCTCCGTGGAGGAGGTTGCGACTTTGTATGAAGATCAGTGTATAATGTTAGAAGATCTCAGAAAGATCTTACCAAATATCAGAGCAGCAGCAGCAGCAAAATTATTTTACCAGGTATTCCTCATTGTTGAGGTAATTATTTGTTCCTTATTAGGTGAAAATGTCACCATAGAAAGGAAAAGAAATTCACACCTCACATATTTCCTATTTTGAAAAATTTCAGTTAAGGCATGGGTGAAGTATTTTGAGTAACAGGGAAGGTAGACTCTAGCTGCAATAATTTTTATTGGTTGAAAATAGTGAATGTATTCAAGCAAGGTTGCAGTTAGTAATGGATTATTGTAGAAATTTCTCTATTAAAGGTTATGTGCCATTCTGTTTTGATGGCATACCTGGTTACCCGAATCAGATTCCAAGTGACATTAGGAAGCATTTACCATTGTTTAATGGGGACCAGTTACAATCAACAAGAATGCATGTGAAAAAATTTGTTGATTTAATGAATGACTATGATATCTGTCATGAGGATATTTGCATGAAATTGTTTGTACAGAGTTTGAAAAGGGATGCCAGGATTTGGTTCTCGTTTTTGCAAGAAGCTTCTATTCCCTCATGGGAAGAATTAGTTGCATCTTTTCTTGAGAAATTTGCTGAGAGAATAAACTTTAATGATGCACCGAGGAAGTTGATGGAGATTAGAGTTGAGGAAGGTGAGTTAGTGCCAGCCTTCAATGTCAGATTTTCCAAAGCACTGGCTGAGATCCCACAAAGGTATAAACTAAATGATGAAGTGTCTCTAGTGATTTATTTGGATGCCTTTGGAAGTAAGATGAGTTATAGGTTGAGGGATAAAGAGCCAAAGACATTACATCAGGCATTTGTGATAGCCATGGACATAGAAAAAAATATAAAATATGGCATTCCTAAAAGACTTGTATCTGCGAGTGTCTGCTGTCATAGTGCTTGTAATGCTGCAACTAAGTGTGAAGTGAGGAATAATTTTCAGAGTTTTGGTGTTCATACTTGTGTTGGCAACCACGATAATTTAATTCCCTATGAAAATCAAAGTTATTTGGTGCAAACAATGGTTGATCCTCACTTAGATATTGATAATGTCAATTGTGTTGAAGAGGAAGTAAGAGTATTTTCAGATTTCACTTCTTATAATCATGTTGATGATCTTTCTAATATGAAAGTTGTGCACAAAATTAATTCAGGAAATCTAATGGTACACATGATTGCAATGCAAATATAGCACACATTGATGAACAATTTTTTAAAGAATGTCACATGGAACAACAAAGTGCAATGCAATTCTAGAAGATTGTAAAACTTAGGAAAGCTCTTGAAGTTGTGGACAAGAAGGTTCAAATGTTGGAGAGCCTTAGAGTTATTAATGAAGACCTTCTGCAATATGGTGAAGAGGATTCTTCAGAAAAGGACTGTGAACTGAATGCTTATACATTTGACGAACAAAATGCTGATCCAACAGATGGTTTTATGATAAAAAATCTAAGTGAACATGCTGGATATTCATTAGATGAAGTAAATGGTAGTGATATTCACCTTTATTCTTTGACCGATGAGGAGTGTTCTATTGGTAAAAAGGATCAATTGTGGCAAGATAAGTATGACTGACTTGATTTTCAGAATGATGGTCATAGGATGAAATTTTGTGGTTGTGAAACATGGAATGTTGAGGATAGTTCCAGCTTAGTTTCAATTTCTTCTTTGTCTGATGAAGATGATTATGATGATCGAATGGATGATATCTTTAGCAAATTTTCTAATGTTTTATTCAATGTTGAATAGATATGGACCAACCACTTCATTGTCACAATGTTCATAAGGGGATTCTTCATTTGGTTTCTAACCCTTTGTATGAAGAAATAATTGATCAGCCAGATGTTGTAAATGATGAACCGGTCCATGATGCTGATACCATTCCATGCAGCAGTGACATGTGTTAGGATGGAGATTTTTGTAATGGCTTTCTTGCTAGTGTGTTTGAACTCCATCTTGAAGTTTTTGATGTGAAGATGAGTGAATGTTCAAATCTTATTTCAGATTATATGCTTGAGCCAGAGGTATGTTCATTTTTTCAAGAGTGGGATATTAAAGATGCTGATTTATTGCACTTAGTAGATGATGAAAAGAATGGATATGTTTCAGTACTTGATCATAAAAGTAAGGTTCAAATTTATGTTCATGATGAGCATGCATATAATGGTGATTGGAAAAGCATGCTGAAAGATGCGTGTCACTATAGAAATATTTCTTTGATGATCAGTATTTTCTTCAGATTGTTTACATTATTAAGTGACGAGAATCAGATTTTTCATAAGGGAAAGTGTTGGTTGCAACTTCGGTGGCTGAGAGCTATTTTATAAATAAGTTGTGTTTTTGTACAATTGCTTTGCTTCAGTTGTGTGGTTTTCAATAAATAGCCCTGCTGTTTGGGTAGAATAAGGAGCCCTTTGTTTCTGAGAAGAGAAGAGATGTATTCCGTTTTTGGGTGGTCTGCTCTGCCATAGATTCTGAATTCTTGTGTTGATCTTGCAATCAACCATCCCCAGTCAGAGCTATAGGTCCCGAGGACAACTGAGAGGGGGGGTGAATCAGTTGTCTAATAAATTCAAACCAAAATATTATCAACCAACTTAATGCTTAGTACCGGTAAGACAATTAAGTATGCTGGTAAACAGTGTTAACAGAAAATTGCTATATCGGTAAGAATTAATGCATGAAACATAAACATAAAGTCATCCACAACACATGACACAAATATTTGTATGTGGAAACCCTGTAAGGGGAAAAACCACGGTGGGAAACCTTACCCACAATCAGATGATACTATTGTAGATAGTAAGTGTACAAAGAGGGGTCTGCACATGCAGAACGACCAACAGCCTAGAGCTCACTGCTCAAACACAAATGGGAGTCACACTGACTACAGTTGGATGGTTAAATCCAATGAGAATGTACTGCACAAAATAGCATCTTCATATGCTGGATTCAGTACCGGTGTAATGCTGATATGCTTCTACAAAAACCTAACTTCACCTTCAAATGATGTCTTCATGTATATCTCTGCTTGATCTCACATATACCCTTCCTTAAATCTTTTTCGCATTCCACACTTGATCTTACATATAAGATCTTACATTTATATCATACCCTAAGACCAATTTTAGTAGGTCGGCTCTACAAGATATTACAATAATTTTTTTTACAAATAATATAATATCCGATGCAATAAACGATTGAACATGTTGGCTTAATGCATTTACAACAATAATAAATAATCTCCATAGCGTGCCATGCTGATCTGGAAAAGATAAACCCGCCGGTGTAACCCTAGATAACCTGGACCTATTTGTCGGTAAAAGCAAATATGCAAATAAGAATATGCCAATGATTATTACTTCAAAGAAAAGTGTCCACATGATGTCTTCGACATTACCAGGTGTCTTCCATGTCAATGCAGGTACCGGTGAACATTATGTCCTACCGGTTAACCATATACTGGTGATTGTTTTGAACAGTTTACTGATTGCTGGTGAATGTTGCTGGATCTCCAAAGTAGGTGTTGACATCAATGACAAAACCATACCAAAATACCAACAAGAGCCACTATTGGGAATCATTAAATTTGAGTGAATTTGAGAGGCCCATTTCAAAATTTTGCTCTGCATTTCCAAATGATCATAAAATGAGTCAGTTTGAATGGCCTAGTTAGAGAGAGGGTAAAATGGACTTAGTTAATCATCAAGAGGTAGAGCTTTGAAATGTGTCATATACCTTTCATTTGGCCTATGAAGTGTTTTGCAACTTTCAGAAATTAGTTTGGATCAATTTATCAGGTACCCATTTCAAGGGGTAAGTTGAAAGTGTATGTTAGGTGCAAATGTAAATTTTATTGAGTAACCTACTTTGAGCTCCTATAAATTTTGCCCTGATGATTTTCATGAATAATTTAAAAGGGCACTGAATTCTATGCATAAAAGTGAGGTCACATACCAAATTTCAAGTCCCTGTGAATCCATTTGCTCAGTTTGGTAAGCTCAATCTGTTTGCAGTTTGTGTTGTTTGACAAGTCCGTGTTTCAGCTGCTAGTCGGAGCCCTGCTTTGCACATGTGTAAAAGTTGCCCCAGTGAGTGTCATATCAGAATGTTTTTTCCAGGTTATTGTTGGTATAAAAGACAAGCTATGTTTCAAATTTCAAGCTCTTGCCAATCTGTTTGATCAGTTTTAAAAAGCGTTTCTTGAGCCACCTTATTCATTGTTCAGTATTTTCATTGCTACATCAGTTAAAGTTGCTATTTTCATGAGCGTACCATTTGCACCCTATCAGTTTCCCAATCAAATTGAGAATTCCAAGCTTTGATATGTACTTCAAGGTACCTATGCCTCATATTTGAGGGTCTACGGAGATCATTTGATATTTTTAAGAAAGGCGTCATGAGTTCCCTGCGCACTGACTTCATCAGGTCCGCAGTGCTGGCAAAGCCAGTTGGTCATCTTTGACCATTAATATTTCTTCACTCAGGATTCATCTTGAAAAACCTCTTAGCAGAGTTCATGTTTGTATATCAGAGTACATGCCTGTAAATTTGCAAAGTCCAGGAATTTGTTTTGACTAGTTTGAAAATTACGTCTTTGTGATTAAATGCTAAAATGTGGCGCAGGTGCCTGAAAGTCGTGAAACTCAATTTAATGATCAGAAAATGGTGTTGATCGATTCCTGAGGTATTTTTTAGGTTCGTGAGGCATTTCAAAGGTCAGTTGCGTGAAAATAATTTTTTTTTTTTAGTCGGACCCACTTTGGGGCCCAACCTAGCTCATGCCCGTGCATTGATTTTATGGCGAAAATGATTTTAAATTCATGGCAATGTATACCAATGTCAACTCGAGTTCCATTGGCAACTTGGTTTGAGTGAAGATTTAAAATTCTTGATGCGTGTCATCAAGTGCAAAAAGTGAAAAACATGTCTACAACATGGAAACTTCCAAACAAGGATTTGGCCTGTATAATGTTTATTTTTTGCTGGGCTAGCGTTGAAAAGGCAATAAACAACTCCAACAATTGACATTTGAAATGCCCAATTTAACAAAGCACGAGGAATGACATAATTTCATAAAGCTTCAAGGCAATTGCAAATGGCAGATGGTGGCATTGAAAAGATTTTAAGAGTTTCAGCAAATACCATTAAGCAAATGCATTGGCAGGTAAAAATATTTCCAATATCCTCCTTGCCTATGCGTGGGTGTGGCTGTAGGTGAGAAAAGCTTTTAAAATTTCAAACAAATGCAATTGGTAGCATTATCCTTGACTGCCATACGTGGAATTTGAAAAGGCATATGAAACTTTCAAAAAGAAAATGCAATCTGCAGTCTTTTCCAGATTTGCACCATGAAGAAAGGGGGCCATTTAAACTTTCCAAGAAGATGCAAATGACATGCTAATTGCCAGCCATATTCTCTCCTCCTCTACATGGTGTTTGAAAGAGGCAGCAAAAGGTTTTTTAAATAGCAATCAACAGGTGTAAAGCTTGGTTCAATGCCTAGCCAACATCCTCCTTTGCCTGTAAAAATATAAAGGAAAATTTAAACTTGTAGCTAATACAATTAGCAGGCTTAAAGAAAATTCCAAACCAATGCTGTTCGTGGTTTGAAAGGGTGTAGAAAAATTTAAAACAAATGCCAGAATCTCTAGCAAATCCCATTTGGTGTGAAAAATGAGAAGGGAATTAAAATCTTTTAAAGAAAAGGTAAATGGTAGGTGCATAATCCCAATCTCCTCCCACGCAGTAAGCAGAAAGACATTCAAAATTTTAAAGCAAATGCATTGGCAGCCATTAAAACACTCAGGAAAGCTTCAAAAAACACAGTCTCAGGCAAAAGACATTAATCCCACATTGACTGGGCGGGGGCAAATTTTAATGTTTAAAAGTAAAGCTCCACACTACCATAGTGTCAAAGCCTTGAAGGCTTTTGACGCATGGTGCATGTTGGGAGCCTATTGGACCCCACGCATGCGAGCACGAATCCCGAGGCAATTGAAGAGACAACTGGCGACCAGGTGGACCCCATGTATGCACGAATCCTGAGTTAGGTGGGTTTTGTAGAGAAAGAATAGATTAATGAGTGAGAAGGTTCATCACGATCGGACGACTGGCGTTGTTTCGCAAGCCAAAGATGCTCGAAAGATAGCCTTCGCGAAATGGCGAAATGTTAAAGATCGTGCAAGTTGCGGAGATCGGACGGTCGATGTTGTTTCGCTATCCGAAGTTGCTCACCCATTAACCATCATGAAATGGAAAAAGGTGATATGGCAGGTCCAAGTGGCAATCTGGCTAGCGGGTCCGAGTGAGGTGGCGATGATGTGGCAGACAGGTGGCGACAAGCAGGCTATCCAGTGGCGATCTAGGTGGCCGACAAGTGGCGAATAGATGAGGTGTCATCATAGGTGGCACCCAGTGGACCCTCCTGATGAATCACAATTTTCCACGTGGCAGGATGCAGGGCCAAAAATGGACTGAAAAATTAAAGTTAAATGTATAGTTTCAACTATGTGGAAAATTCAAAAAATTTAAATGATGGTTCCACATTCAAGATTAATTTGCCCAGAGGGTATTTTTTACCCAAAATAGCAAGTATTATATATCATCGGAAAGATCTCGGGATGTGGAATCTATTCATATAATTAGTTAAAAAAATAATAAATATTTTGAGAGAAGTTTTCACGGGAAGAAAATGAGATATTCTTGCAGTTATGGAAAAATGACACTTGGCAAATTTGGATGAAATATGATTTTTTTCCCTCTCCTTCATATTCTCAATTCTTCTTAATTGTGAGGGTTCCCAGTTTTTTTTGGAATTTTTCTCCAAGGGAGAAATCCGAAATTGTAGGTTCCAGTTTCATGCATTTTGATTTTCTTGGTTGTAATGGTTGATGTTCCTATTCTGTTGTCATGGAGTAGATATATTTTGTAGGTTGTATCTTAGTTTTAGGTCACATATATGTAAGGCATATATGAAGTGTAGTAGATTGTCTTTAGACATTTCTTCAAATTCAATAAATTCAGTCTTCAAGGAAGTTTGGGTTTATCTTCACAAAGTGAGAGTGTAATTTCTGTTCTTAGGCATCCTTTATAGAAGGGATTTAAATTCTATGAGTAGAAATTGGGGATTTGGGTTAATGTTTGGATTATGTATGATCCTTTGATGAATTTAGAATGTCTTAATCTCAGGCATTAATACAGGGAAATCTTTTCAATAAATTTGATATGCAACTTGGATTCCATCTGTAGTTATTTGTATTGACTCTATGCTCAGGATGAGGCACTGATCTGTTACAACTAGAGGTCATTTGCATCATTTTAAAAATCAAATCAAAATTTAATATCTTTTATTTATGTTTTTTGGTAATGTCCCACCTATCTCAAGTTTCAATGTAGTTAGAGTCAATGTGAATGTAGCTAGTTTGCAGTACTTTCCTTATTGTTGAGCTATGTTTGAGATTTCTACTTTAATGGTGACGCTGTGTGTGAGTTTAGACTGTATTTGAAGTGCATCATTGGTAAACCCACCTAGGCCTTGCAGAGCCTGAAGAGAAGAAGGATTAAATATCCTTGTTAAGTTGGTCTAGTTAGTCCTTTGAAATCATAGTTTAGGTTGGCTACCTTTCAAAATTTGGTTGTAGATTATACTGGTTGTTGATTTTGTTGTTCAGCATAAAAAGAGCCAACACTTCAGACATAGGAAAATCAACAACGTAATGAATTCCTGGTAGAAGAGTTGTTTTACCCTGCTCATAATTGTCCTGATTCCCAAACTATCTGTCACCTTGTGGGGCATGATTCATCCCGCTACGGACAAAATTACACATAGCTAAAAGATAACACTTTACCTCCTAACTTATCAAAAAACCAAAAGAGAAACTTTATTCACCAATCCTCCCATTTTACTCTTGTCGCGGATACCCTATTTAAATGAGATCTAGAGGATACTCTTTTAAGATGGCTTGAACAAGAAGAATCTGAGAAGGCCTTACATGAAATCCATAACAACATTTGTGGCACTCATTCAAGTGGTCTTACCCTTTCAAAAAAACCCATACGCTTGGGCTATTATTGGTTGACTATGGAACAAGATTCTTTTTAGATAGGTAGAACATGCAAACAATGTCAGATCAATGGGAATTTGATTCATGCACCAACACAAGAACTTCATGCTTTGGCAACATCTTGGACTTTCTATCAATGGGGTCTTTATCTAGTAGGAAAGATAAATCCTTCTTCATCTAATGGTCACAAATTCATCCTTGGAGCTACAAAATATTTCACAAAATGGATTGAGGTAGTACCTCTCACAAATATCACAGGAAAACAAATTGTTGCATTTATCTTGAACTACATCATCTGTCGCTACGAAATACCAATGACCATTATCACTGATAATGGGCGACCGTTCAAGAATCAGGATGTACAAGAGCTATGTGTTAAATTCAAGATTCAACACAGATTTTCCACAACCTACTATCCATAAGGGAATGTACAGGCAAAAGCATCAAACAAAACTATTTTGAAATTCCTCAAAAAGATAATGAATGATGTTGGAAAGACTGACATATTCAATTAAACCCTGCTCTATGGGCCTACCACACCAGTATCCACACATTAACAGGTGCCACACCTTTCTCTCTTATTTATGGATCAGAAGCAATACTGCCAATAGAAAAACAAATTGTTGCATTTATCTTGAACTATATCATCTATCGCTACGGAATACCAATGACCATTATCATTGATAATGGGCGACCGTTCAAGAATCAAGATGTACAAGAGCTATGTGAGAAATTCAAGATTCAACACAGATTTTTCACACCCTACTATCCACAAGGGAATGGACAAGCAGAAGCATCAAACAAAACTATTTTGAAAATCCTCAAAAAGATAATGAATGATGGTGGAAAAGATTGGCATATTCAATTAAACCCTTCTCTATGGGCCTACCACACCAGTATCTGCACACCAACAGGTGCCACACCTTTCTCTCTTGTTTATGGATCAGAAGCAATACTGCCAATAGAAGTAGAGATACCTTCTCTACGAGTATCATTAAAAGGTCTCATCCCAGATGAACAACAACGAGTGTCTAGACTACAAGAGTTAGAACTGATCCATGAATGAAGACAAAATGTCTTTGATCATTTAAAGGTATATCAACAAAGAATGTGCCAGAGCTATAATCACAGGGTCAAACCACAAACATTTCAAGTAGGGGAACTAGTACTAAAAGAAAATCCATGCAACTAGGCAGATCGAGAAAAGAAAGGAAAGTTTGAACCAAACTGGTTAGGTCCATTTGTGATCACAACAGTATTTGGATCGGGAGCATATCAGCTATCAACACAAGATGACGATCAGCTCAAAGAACCCATAAATAACATGTATCTGAAGAAGTTTTATGTTTGAAAAAGTAGAAAAATAAAAAATAGTGAAAAACCAAAAAAAAAACCAAAAAAAACCAAAAAAATAAATAAAAATAAAATCAAATATGAGAAAAAGTGCAATAAAAATAGATGGTGAAAATCTGGAAAACAGGCGCTATCTGTCAGCTAGCTCTTCCATCTATTAGTTCATGCATCCTTTCGCTTGCATTCATTTTCAATTGACGCTATCCATATCCATCATAAAGCCTTTGTGCATATGTAGGCATCCCAACTAATCTCTCGCCATGGTTTGGATCATTGGGTATATCATAATGAATTTGTTTTTAGGCTTGGGGCAAAATCCTGCACTTAGCCGGGGGCAAAACTTTTGATCATTTTGAGCTTAATCAAACAGGTAGAACAAACAGTTAGACAACTCTTATCAAGCAAAAACTGAGACATATCCAACATTGCACACGAGATCAAATTATTAACCATCAAACTATCACAAAGTCAATCTAAACGCATGGATGATATCTTTGGATAATGATTTTAACATGATTGTTCAACTTTTCTATATATTGATTTTTGCTATCATGATTTCTGAGTGACTCCAGGATGTCTTTGACTAGAGGAACAAGGAAAAAACGTGATATTTTTCTTGTTTGCTGTCTGAAAATTAATCATTAATATGTGCAAATTTGTCTTAGGACATGATCATCAAAGTATCATTGAAGACATTTCTGATTTGTGTATTGAAATGATTAATACTACCTATTTTACGCAAGCAACACTCAGGTCATCTCGGTTGAATTATACCTTGATGCTTGTGCTAACTTGCCATATCAAAATCCAGGAAAGCAGTGCTCAGGTCATCATGGTTTAATTATACCATTGATGTTTGCACTCACTTCCTATATTTCAAAAGCTCAATGATGTCAAAAATGCAATAATCCAGTGACTGGTCCGCTTGTAGCTTTGCATTTCATTTGAATTTTCATTTGCATTTAGCTTTCATTTCATTCTTGCATGGGATCTCGCATGCTCCTTTTATCCAAGGATAAATCTATCACATGAATCATCAAGGTATCATCACAAGTGTATACACAATCAGACTGATGACTCATATCTCTCCAGATATTGTCGACCCAACAAAAATCTTATGCTACCCTCTCAACAGAACCAACATCAACATATCTAAATCTTTCTGCAACTTGATATCAACAAACTATCAGTTCTTTATCCAATCAATCTTATCAATTCTATCAATCTATCACATCTCATTTATTCTATCATGTCTTATACAAGATGTATCTTTCCTGAAACTAGACGTTTTGATCATGTCTTATATAGGATATATCATTTTTGAAACCAGACGCTTTGATCATCTTTGTCTTATACAGGAGGTGTCATTCCTAAAACTAGACTAAATCTCAATCTTATCAATCAAATCAATCAAGCTTTATCAATAATCAAAAACCACATCATCGTGATTGTAGAACTCACATTTTCATCAACCACAGTTGCAGACATCAAATCATTTCTAATCAAGATATCAATTTCGCAAAGATCCAAAAAATCCAAAGATCAATTATCTCAATTGATCTCCTGAGGGGGAAATCATCATATCGCAATTTATCAATCAAGAGCTGGGGCATCCTATCGAACCAATATCATCATCAAAATGAGATTATTCTTTGAATCAACGCATCATCACACCTCGCTTCAAAGAGGGGCAAAATGTATACACCTAAAAATGGTCTGAAGATAATTAATTAAATAAGCAATTATTTAATTAATCCCCCTTCCTAATTTAATTAAATTCATTAAGCAATTTGATTAAATTACCACTTTCATCTACTTATTAATAAATCAAAGGATTTATTTGATAGGTTCATTTCATAATCCCCTTTGATTAATTAATTCAAATTAATTAATTTTCCCCCCATCTTCAATTAATTCTTCCAATCTTCTAGTTAATTAAAACAAATCAATTTATGAGTTGTTGGGAATTAATTAGTCTTATTTGAATTTTAAATTCAAATTTACCCACATGCCTCCTAACTTCTAAACCTAACTCATTCCATCTAACCCTGGGTTTAATTAAACCTACTCTTCCTTTGAGACACATGACATTCTTGGGCCACATGTCCCCTTTTCTTAGACACTTGCTCTCTCATGAGCAAAGCTTCTTGACACTTGTCACCATAGTAATGACAAATGTTCCATTTCATCCAACCTTTCTAGAAGCTTCTTGACACTTGTCACCATAGAGATGGAAAATGCTCCCTTTCATCCAACCTCTTTTCCAACCTCCTCCAACTTCACCATTGATATCTTCAGACTCAATCTTGACCGTTGATTCCTGCCAGCTCACCCCTAGCCTTGGAAATCCTATAAATAGACCCCATTTTGGAGCAATAATCATCCCATCTCATTTGCATCTTGAGCATTGTTACTATAGGCAATTGCATCTTAGATCTAGCTTATTTTCTAGCATAATTGTTGAATCATGTAGATTTATCATTCTCTTTTCTAGCTTAAATGCATCATTATCATCTTAAATCCTCCATCTAGATGTAGTCAAGTCACTGGAATTTGCTTATCCAGATCTGAGAGCAAATCTACACTCGCATTTATTAGGAGGCAATAGATCGATTAGCCATGGTTTTATCTTTCTTTGTTTTAAATTTTCTAACCATGCTTGTAATGATCTATTGAGTGTTTTGTGTTGCAGCTATAGGTATACACTTCATAGGCATGACAAATACATTTTGCATTAACAATACTATTGCCAAGTTGACTTTCTAGGCCAGTGCTGGTATAATCTGCTGCCGATGCAAACTGGATGCCGGTGTGAATAAACCTTGTTGTGTCTGCTAGTGCCTGTAGGTGAAGTCTATTGCTGATTGAACCTTGTTGCCACTTTGTTTCCATCAATGACAACATATACCATTCTCATCTGAGTGTACAATGCCAAAAAATAGATCACAATTTGGCATCTTGGTTCTACTTTAAGGACCCTACTATCATTATGGTTTATGGTAGCCGCATTGTAGTGAGTGTCCTCCCAATCACAATGCTTAATAGAGTTGATTTTTTAGAGATCATTCCCTAATTTTATAAAGAATAACAATTTATCATTGGAGGTACTCACAAGAAAGGGTCAATCCTCTCATCACAAGTTCAAAGTAGGAGGATACCATTTTACTAATAGAAAGGCATTTTATACTCTAGATGTAGTGCTTGGAAAATATAATCTTCCATTTGCCAAACATAGATTTTATAATTTTGAATGGTTTGTACAAGGGCTTATAAAGGGAAAATATCCTAATCATGAATGGAACGAGGAAGAGGACTTGATTATAAATGTTGAAGATCATCAAGCGATCCTTAAAACTTGAAGAAGAGGGATGACAACTCTTACTCTCCCCATTGGAGAAAACTTTTGATTCCAAAGGTAAAGATGAATGCAATTTTTCGATGTTTATAGGGATGTAGATGACATGTTGTTGCCTCATGAATGGCCAAGAGCACAAGTACAGTCTAAAGGGCCTAGTTCCCCTCCTATTAAGGTGGGGTCTGAGTCTCCATCATTAGTTGGCTCTCCAATTGGGCTAGCTTCTCCCCCTCATAGTCCTAAGCATCCATCACTCCCACCTAGTTTTGAAGCACCCACTTTTACTATTCCTTTAGTTCCACAACCTCCTCCTGAGATCACTCCCCCCCCCTCCTAGGTCATTTATTGTCTCATCCTCTAAAAGACCTATGTTATCCCCTTTTTCATCACATGCACAACCTCTTATTGTCCCTAAGAGTCCTAGGGCTATCACACCACTACACACTCTATCTCCTGGTTGAGATATTCCATTTGAATCCTATGAGGGATTCAATCCTTAGGTGGAGGAATCTATGCCACCCCATAGATTTGACAAAAAATCAGGGATACAATTTGAGGACCCTTCTCTTGTAAAGGCTCTTAGTGCCTTCATATTGGGAAGAGATATCACTAAGGATGTGAGGCTAACAACATGTGACAAGTTCATAAGTGATGGAAATTTCATTTAAACAAGGGAATTTAAGCAATTCTTACTTAAATGTATAGTGGATCAAATACAAAAAGAGAGAGCCAAACAACTTGTTACTTTTGATGAAGGGGCAAAGTTAAGGCTAAAGGATGAAGTTTTGAAACATGCAAATGAGAAATTGGAGAGTATGACCCTTGAGATGGGGAGACAAATTGTAAAAAATAATAGTGTTACTTTTGGAAGGTTGGGATCTTTCCTCATCCATTAGATTTTATAGTTTAAGAAGAAGGTATGATATTGATCTTGAAAATTTATATTTTGAGTAGACCAAAAGCTTATTTTTTGGCTTTTCTTTTGATGACAAATTAGATATATTGGCTATATGGTCTTTATACCTAGCTACTCAAAAACCCTCAAGTTTTAACATCAAGATGAGTTATATGGACAACTCTTTCTTAAAAGCCTTGAACACCACAACTAAAAAGGCCATTGATCTTTATTAGTAAATGTTGCAAAATTCGCACACAAGGTGTCCAAGAGGGTGGAAGAAGAGAACAAGATTCTTACGAATAAAGTCAAGCAGTTGGATTAATAGTTCTGATTAATTAAAAAAGCAGGTTTTCAGGACCCGAAACCTTTAACATAAGATATTAAGATAAGACACCAAAAAGATCAGTGCTTAAGAACTGCATACAAAAAGATTGGCAAAAAGCCAATGAACCGAAAGGACAGCAAAACTAACAACAACAAAGAAACTAAGAAGGCGCTACACATAAATTTTCTTCAACAAGTCCTCCGCCTTTGTCACCAGCTCGTCGTAAGAAGCCCCGATAGCTTTAAGGTCTTCCAGATCCTTGTTAGGTTTTTTGTCCTTCTTTTTGCCTCTGGTGCGGGTTTTGGGGCCTTGAGCTTCCCTTGTTCCTTCCGTTTCCAGGTCAATGTCTAGGATTTCTTTTCATCATCTAGTTTTCTGATGAGAGTGTTGGTGTTGTTGGTTGAAATCTTTAGGATGCTAAGGCTTTGTTCAACAATGTTCTTCAGGCACTCCTCAATTTTACCAATTTTTCTGACAGTTTCCGTGAGAGTGTGGTTGTTAGTGTCAGCAAGATTCTTTCTTTCCAGCAAATCCTTCTCAATTTTTTTAACCTAGGGTTGAAAGCATCTCTTATGTCTTCAGCTTTTTAGGTCCTCTATGAAGTTGGCCGTGGTCTTCCCTTCCTCTGTATTGATGGTTTCCAGGATCAAGATTCTGTTATAGAGTTTTTTATTTTCATCCACAACTTTCTTGTAACCATTGATGAGCCACTCCATAGTTTCCATGAAACCTTGCAAACCCTTGGGGGGAGGGTTAGAGGGGGGGTCAACTTTTTTGGGGGTTGCCTTTTTCTCTTTAGGGGTGTGCTGGATGGTTGTGTCAATAGCTAGCCCTAAGAACCACTTCCATGGTCTCCTTTTCCATATTCTGATCATCTTCCAAGGCCCTTACCTGCTTGTGGGCTTCCGGTTCCTTAACAGTCTCCTCTTTCTTCTTGTGCATTTTCCTGGCCTGGGTGTGAGCTTTAGTCTTCTTCTTTAGCCGCCCTTGAGGGTACTCCTTCTCAGAGTCGTCCGAAGTCTCCTCTTCTGAAGAAATGCTAATTAGGGGTCTACCTTTAGGATTTTTGCCCTTAGAGGATGAGGGTCTGGTTTTGATGTATTTCCTCTTCTTCCCACTTTCATAATCTGAGACATCCATGCTGTCCTCAGTATCAGTCGAAGGGTCACTTTCAGACTCCTCTTCCTCTAAGAAGAGAGGGTCAGACCCCTCATCCTCAGAATCCATAGAGGGCTGCATCCGAGCAATTTGGTTGGCCTTAAGATGGTCATAGATTAGTACCATAAGGCCTTGGTGCATCGCCGTATCACCCCATGGGTTCTCTTTGTAGGCCTTGAGGGACGCATTCATCGAACAGAGCAGAAAATAGGGGAAGTTAACCTTATCATTGTGCCTAAAGTGATTTAGTAGAACAAAGTGATAACCATAAACTTTAGTGAACCTACCATCTAGAGTGATGTATCACATTAAAACAAAGAGGACTTCCCGCCAGGGTTTGGCAAAAGCCCTGGGTGGATAGTAGGTTTTGCTCAACTTTACTAGTCATTTCTTCTCTTTCTCAGTGTCTGGGTATCTTTCAATAGATTCCCTACTGACTTTCCTATCTCTGTAGAAGTTGCACCCTTCTCTTGTGAGGCCCGTAGCTTGAGCAATTAAATCTTTATCGATTTCTATAGTTTGGTCTCCCATTTTCAGCATGCCCTTTTTCCAATTTTTACAGAAAAAACTGGTGACCATGCCATCGCGATCGTGGGGTCTCTCCATGAATTTTGAGAATCCACCCTTCTACAGAATACCCCAAACCTCCTCCTTCTGTTTCCATTCTTTACAACTACTTGGTTCATATCACCTCCTGTTACCACCCATATTGTCGCTGTTCAACACCAAATTTTGAAACTTGCAGAGAAGATTAGCCGGTGAGATTTTCAAAACTATCAAAGTAACCTAGAAAGCGTGGGAACTTATGGTATTGGTAATACAATAAATGAGTCTCTCATTATTATAATGACTTGAAGTACTCAAGTCAGTTCTTTTCATAATTATCCTGTCCATCAAGTATCTTAGGAGTACTTCTATAACAATCATAGCAAATGATTTGCTTGACATCTTTGGGGAGTCCTTGTTCTCCCATCCATGTGTTAATTGCTTCCTTGTTAACTGCCGCAGTGGCAGCCCAGTCACCAGAGCCATTGGCCTCCTGGCAAATGTGGGATATGTAGCTTTTTTTAAAGGTACTAAAAAGGTCTCTAGTAGAGATGATAATGTTGTTGATCAACCATGAAGGTTTTGATACCCCCTTAAGATAGTTAATAATATTATTTGAGTCCCCTTCAATCCATAGGTGAGGACAATTCCATTTTTTTGCTAGGAGGATACCTTGGAGAGCAGCCATCGCTTCGGCTTTATGATTAGTTTGAATTCCAATAGGGACAACAACCATTTCCTTACACATTCCTTTATCATCTCTTAGAACATCTCCACAACTTGAAGGACCCAGGTTACCTTTGGCAGCACCGTCAAAATTAACTTTGAACCAACCATGAGGGGGGGTTTGCCATTTTGCTTCAAGCCTATTGTTATGATTAAGGTTTGGACTATCGGTACTCTTCATGTTCCACACCCTTAAAATATTTGCTTCTAGTGTATTGTTCGAAAAACAAGGACCCTCAATGATCTCTATATTTTCTTGAATCACCCATTGGATTTTCTGGAACACAATATCCTGATTGAGGGAGATGTCCTTGAAGATTTGATTATTTGTTTCTTTCCATAGTCCCCATAGGATGTGAGGAAGTGAGAGCTGCCACAAAGATCTCAAAAAAGAATTAGTCCATTTTATGTTCTAGGAGGAAAACAGATCTGTGATGGTGTTGGGAAACACCCAGGCAATGCTAAAACTATTGAGAAATCTTTCCCATATTGAGGCTGAGAAGGGGCAGTGAATGACAAGGTGGTCCATAGACTCTTCTTCCTGAAGGCAAAGAGTACATCTATTAGGGATAGCAAAGCCTTTGCATTTCAGGTTGTCAAGGGTCAAGATTTTATTATGGAGGACGGTCCAGAAGAAGAAATTGATCTTGGGGGTTAGGCCTCTAATCTAGACTTTAGACTAGAAGGGATTACCTAAAGGATTAGGGGACAGAAAACAATACATAGAGGAAACAGTAAGGGTACCTTTGGGATCATGTTTCTAGATCAGGGAGTCAACCTCTTTGTTCAACCAAACTGCATACAAATGGATCTTGAGCTTAGAGAGGCTTGGCTGGATGCTTTCAATATTCTGCCATTCATTACCAGTCTAGTACTCAGCAACTAAGGAGCCAAAAGATCTTATACAAGAGGGAGCATAGGGGGCCCATTCATTGATTTCTATCAAAGGTTTATCAAAAAGCCAGGGATCCTCCCAAAATTTTACTTTCCTACCATTTCCAACTTTCCAGATCACTCCTTTAGCTATAATTTCTTTACATTTAAAGGCATAATTCCATATGTGGGAGCCAATGATACTAATATCCGAATTGATAAAAGAAGAAAGGGAAGAGGACTAAAGAGAGTACTTACTTCGCCAAATTTTACACCATTCAGTATCAAGATGAAACATTCTCTAGACTTGTTTGGACAGAAGAGCTTCATTTAGGGTTCAGATCCTCCTCAGGCCCAGACCGCCATGGCTCTTTAGTTTACAGACCTGGTCCCAAGCCACCAAGGAAATTCTTTTCTTGTCCTCAACTCTAGACCAAAGGAATCTTCTTTGGATTTTCTCGATAGCATCAACATACTTAACTGGAATTCTGAAAAGGCTAAGAGCATATATCATAATACTTAGAAGAGAAGCTTTAAGAAGTTGGAGCTTTCTAGCCTCACTTAGGAGGGCTCCTTTCCATCCAGCTAACTTTTTCCAGAATTTGTCCACTAGAGAACTCCAGAAGAAGTCAGGAGGAGCAGTGCCCATAGGGAGACCAAGGTAGTTTACAGGAAGATCAGCAATCCTACACTCCAGGATTCTACTGATTCTCTGTTGTCTTCTCTTCGGGGTATTGATGAAATTTTTTTCACTTTTAGTCCAATTGATAAGCTGACCCAATGCAGAGGCAAACTTACAAAGAGTACTCTAGAAAGTTTTAGCTTCAGAAATACTATATTCCCCCATGATAATAGTATCATTGACAAATTGTTGATGAGAACAAACAAGATCTGCAGAGGAAGGATGGAGACCCTTACAGGAGCCTTGCAAAATCAAATTTTCCATACTCCTTCCAAAATATTCTGCCATAATAATGAAGAGGATGGGGGAAATAGGATCCCCTTGCCTAAGACCTCTAGAGGCTTGGAAAAAAGGAGAAGGTGAACCATTGATAATAACAACCAAAGAAGCAGAGGTGATAAGTTGGGTGATGAGATCCAAAACTTTGGGTGAGAAACCAAAAGACATTAGAACCTTCAAGAGGAAAGACCAGTCAACCCTATCATAGGCTTTGGAGAGATCAAGCTTAAGGATGAGACCCTGATTCTTAGCTTTAACAAGAGAGTGGATGTTCTCATGGACAATAATAATAGAGTCAAGAATTTGATGACCAAGGACAAAACCATTTTTTTGGTGATTAATAAGAGCGGGAAGGACAAAAAGCAATCTGGAAGTAATAACCTTAGAGATAATATTATAAAAGGAATTGCAAAGACTGATAGGTCTAAATTTGTCCATAGAGTCAGCGCCTTGAGATTTGGGAATGAGAACCAGAAATGTGCCATTGATTTCTATCAAAAGTTTCCTAGCCCCAAAAAAATTCCTTGACTCCATTGGTAACATCTTTCTCGACAATGTCCCAAAAATCTTGAAAAAAGAACATTGGAAAACCATCCGGGCTCGACGCTTTGTTACCATCAAAGGAGAAGACAACATTTTTGATTTCCTGATTGGAAGGAATGGAAGATAGGGAGAATTCTTATGATTATCAATGAGACAAGGGATGTTAAGAAGAAAAGAAGATTGAGCTTTAGCATCCAATCTATTATCCGTCGTTAGTAGTTTCAAAAAAAACCTTTTAGCTTCCTTTCTAATTTCCTCCTCCTTGATAATCTCCCCTTTATCCACCACGAGTTTGGTAACCCTATTAACTGCTTTATGATTGATAGTCGACATGTGGAAGAATCTTGTATTCCTATCTCCTTCCTTAAGCCAGATGCATCTTGATCTCTGCTTCCAAAAGGCTTCCTCTTTGACAATGATATCATGATATTTTTTGAGAGTCTCATTTTCATCAGCAATGGACACAGTTCTGAAACCATCTTTCTGGATTTGAGTTTGTATTTCTTTGAGGTTTTCCTGGACTTTTCTTTTGGCCTCAAAAATGTTCCCAAAGTTGGTTTTATTCTAGATTCTTATGTTGTCCTTAACACTCTTAAGCTTCTTAACAACTCTATACATAGCAGTTCCCTCAACTTGAATGCTCCACCATTTCTGGATATTACTTTTGATGTCTGGGTGGAGGGTCCACATTTTTTTAAATCTGAAGGGGAAGTTTCTCCTTCTATTGATGGATTTAGCAATAAAGGTGATGGGAAAATGATCTGAACCAACCCGAATGTGGGCCGATAGAGAACAAAAATAATGACTAAACCAGTCATCGGAAATGAGATTCCTATCAAGATGAACTTGGATAAGATCAGTACCAGTTCTCCTATTAGTCCAAGTATAATTACATCCCTGTATTTCCAAGTCATTGAGGGCTCGAGAGTTAATGAAATCCATAAGGGCCAACCTGCTTTCTAGCTGAGGGGGGCTTCCTCCATATTTTTCCTCCTCTCTCAAAGGAGTATTGAAGTCTCCCATAACCAGCCAGCTAAGATTCCTGAAGCTGTCCCTAGCTTGAATAAGTTTTTTCTAGAAGGAATTTCTAGCCTTCAAGGTGTTGGGAGCATAAATGTTGGTGAAGACCCATGAAGTACCGTCTTTTAGGTGCTCAAATTTGATACAAGAGAAATTGTTGTCCTGGATGATAACATGCCCTTTGATAGAATTAAGATTCCAAATGGTAGCTATACCTCCTGAAGCACCTTCAGAACTGCCGCCACTGACATTTCCATTTTTGAAAAACTTCAATGATTCAACTTTTTCTTTACTCATTTTGGTTTCTTGAATTAGAAATATATCAGGTTTACTATCCCTTATCATGTTCTTGATAATGTCATGCTTATGGGGGTTATTAAGTCCCCCAATATTCCAAGAAATAATCTTCATAGTTACTTACCAATTCCTAACTCCTTAAGAGTCTTCTAGGTTCCATCTGCAATGTTCTTGTTGGCCTCCTTGTTTCTGACTATGTGATTAGAGGGATGACCTGGGGAGGAGGAAGTATACCCAACATCCACTTGAGCTATTTTGCTAGATTTCCTTAGAAGAGAAGTCGAGGGAGTAGTTCCTTTCTTATTCCTTTTCTTTGGTATTTTCCACTCAGCGTATATCTCAGGAGCCGCTGCCGGGTTGCTTAGGATTTTGGAAATTTCTTCTTCGTTTCCCCAATTAGGGGTTCTTGAAGCATTTGAATCATTTAAATCACTGTTAGCTAATTTTGAACTCCAGTCTAAGTCCAAGAGGTTTAGGCCCAAAATTGAACATTTTTGGGCTTCGTGTATTTCAAGACTAGGCATGAGCAGAGAGGAATCAGTCTTTTCTTATTGGGAGATAGGGATTTCTCCTTCCTCTGGTTGATCATTTTTCTCTTGCAGTTCATTTCCTTCACAAGTATCAGCCACCACTTCAGCTATATCATTTGGGTAATCAGTCTGATTTTTCTAATCCCCTGTTTGAGAAGTAATCAGAAGGTTGACAATGATTGAATCATTTCTCAGAGCTTCTTGGGTTGTAGGACTGGAGATAGAGGCTAAGGGCACTTCCTTCTTCTCCCCCAAGGGATTAAAATGATTTGAGTTTTCTTCTTTACTTTCTGAGTTTTTAACTTGCCATACCATTTTTTTTTGCGCCCTTTGGTTTTCAGATTGGGGCTTAGGCTGCCTAGATTCTGCCTTGGGTTTGATGGGATAGGACTTCACCCAGTGCCCTACTTTTTTACAATGGAAGTAGGCAAAGGGAATAGATTCATATTCAATATGTTGCTTCCATGTTCCCAACTTTGATACTAAATCTATCTATTCTGACATATCTGCATCATGGGCTATCCCTACGCAAAACCTAGCATGAGTGAGTCTCTTTTTTGAAGCTATTACTGGGTCTATAGAAAGCAGTTTACCAAAAGAGTTTGCAATTCCAGAGAAGATACTTTCTGCCCAATATTCTAGAGGCAAGCCTGACAGCTTTACCCAAACTGGAACTTGTGTCAAGAGAGAGTCATTCATATTCAGATTCGGTTGCCATTTACAAAGAACCAAGGCTGTCTTTCCTACCAACAAGGGACTTCCACAAAGAATCAAAAGTTTGTCTTCTTCGCAAGAGAAGGAAAAGGACAAAAGGCCTTTGGGTAAGGCCAAAATTTAAACATTACCCTTAAGGGCCCATTTTCATTTGACATAGGCCCTAACAACTTCAATGTTAGGACACGGTCCCATAAATTTGCCTACCAAGGATTTCGACATACTATTTATATTATGATCCAAAACCAGATCAGGGATAGAGATAGCAAACTTACCTCCTGAAGGATGAGATATATTCTTGACAGGAGGAAAAGAAGATTTACTAGTTGGCCTAGTTCCAGAGAGGGAAGACCATTTTTTTGATTCTTTTCCGCTCTCCCCAGAGTCGTCACGTGGGATGGGCCCCCCGTTGGTCCCTTCCCCCAAGGGCCCAGAGGACCCCACTGTCTTCTCTGGTAGAGTACCACCAGTCTGCTGAATAGTAGCAACTTTCGAAAAGTCCAGAGGCTTATCCTTCTCTCCTATGGGACCAGCTACAATTTGGCCACTCCCATCATTGAAACCAGAGTTCCCGCCTTGCAGAGAATTTGAATTTTGAATTCCCCCATTGCCGCTTACTGCTCCTTCCCCCATTGCCGTTTACCAGATGTGATAAAGTTATTTGTTGGTAGTTACCAGTGATGCAGTTGGATTAATAGTTGTACTCTAAGCCTTCTCAGTATTTACCAACTTTGGGGCATCAATCTTCTGAAGAGGCATTAGCTCTAAGAAATGACCTAGTTGTAGAAAGGATTGAAAAATCAATAATGAAGCAAGAAGCTGATCAACTATAGAAGGATGTTAGGAGAGCAAAATCTAAAGCTATGAAAAATCTATCTGACACTCTCCTATAGTAGATTCAATGCAATCCTCGATCATGTAGAAGTAGCATGAGATGAGCACAAAGAGCTCATGGACTTTTATTAGTCCCATTTGATATGACAAACACATATTGCTTGTTTAGTTTTTTTTTTGAGAAAGCTCATTGATGGCTTATATATTTTCCTTGTGAGGCCTATGCCTGAATACTTGAAAGAGATGATCAATGAGATGAAGACAAAACTAAGTGTCATAATTTAAATGTTTTCTACTAATAAGATATATACAAAGGTGATTATGCTAGAGCTTTCAAAATTTAGGAGTCTTGTTGCCTGTCACATGCCTCCTATTTTTCATAAGGACAAGAGAGGTAATGAAGGAAAGAAAGAATTGAAGCCAAATACATAGTGAAAATTAAATTTAATCAAAATAGTTTTGGATCCAATACTAGTGGACATAGATGTAGATGAAATATAAACAATGAAGAAATTGGATTCATATCTAGATGTCCTATCTAGATTTGAATTGGGATTAACTTAGATGGAGATAGCTAGGAGTGGAATTAATGATGAGACTTATTATAAGCTGCTAGAAATACTTGTCCTAGTTATCATTGATGTCAAACCCAGTAATCTGGATTGTTCAGGATATGGTGCAAAACAATGAAAGATAGGTGTGTATGATGTGGTGCAGAACAATGGAAGATAGGTATGTATGATGTGTTGTAGAGTAGTGGAAGATAGGTATGTATGTTGTAGATGGTAGTTTTCAGTTGTTGATATGTTTATTGCTCTGGTAATATGTATTGACAATATTAAGACACTTCTAATTTGATAAGAAGGATTTGATGTTGGTTGTGGCAATCGGTTTTGTGCTCCAGTCGCTCATGCTATGATTAATTTTAGAAGAGTAGTCCTTTTCATTTGGGTTCTAATGCAGATATGATAGTACAATTCTTTTGATATGATTGTTGTCATTAGTTAAGTTTGTCGTATTCATGATTTTGGTGCTTTGGAAGTCATGCTTTAGATGTTGTGCTCCTGAAGTATATTCGGTTATGTAGATCCTCATGCTTCGATTTCCTATAGTTTCTTGGTTTCTAATGACAAGTCATTGATGATTAGTTGTTCATGTCCTTAACCTTGTAATATCGAGTTAGAGTGTGATCATGGTACTCTGGTAGCGTGCTAATGCAAAACTTAAAAGATATGCTTATTCTGGGTCGGGCTGACCTTGAGAGATTATTTTAATGTTGTGCTCCGATGATTGTAGTGTGTGAATTAACCATTGAAGATATCATTTGGGAAAATATTGTTAAGGCCAGCTTGATGAATATTCTTAATGTTATGCACATTTATATGCTCGGTGTATGAGATGTATGAGAGAGATGATTTGCGTTGAAGTATGCAAAGAATAAGGTGGTAAGCGATAAGGAAAGGAAGTTGATGCTGAATGAGAAAAGGGGAAGGACAAATTTAGTGTGATAATATTTTTGGAGCAGGCAGATAGTGGAGTTCCTTAACTAGATCTACTACAAACAATTTATGTGTTGTCTGAGCTTAATTGGAATTGATCCCATGCATATATAGATGCAAAATTTCTCAGTTCATTTCCTTTCTTTTTGGTAGTGAGCCTTTTCGGTAGTGAGCTATTGTAATTTGGGCAGTGAGCCCTCTGAAAATGAGCCTCTTTCTGTAATTCAACATAACTAGTTATATTATCTTGAGAGTTAACCCTCTCTGTAGTTTTTGCTATTTGGGTTTTCCACGTATAAAAATCTGGTGTCTCTCTTATGGTTGTGTATGTTATGCTTTTTGCTTCTATTGCATATTTCATATCATGCTAATAATATCCAAAATTAGGTTTCAGTTTATGAAATAATATTGTTCATTTCATCTTTTAGAGAGTATTGATTTACCCCCCCCCACCCCCCCTATTATTCTAGTCTGCTCAACAATTGGTATCAGAGCTTGGTCCCTAGTTGCTAGCATAACCACTTGAGGGAGATCTTGATTTGAATAGATGATTCCTATGGATATGGATGGATAATATTACTTGGATGAGGAATTTAAGACAACCCTTGAAGATTTGGAGAGTGTGGAATCTGAGAATGAAGATTTGAAAGAGAATGTTAAGGTAGCAAAAAAATGTGTAAAGAAGCTAAGAGATCAGATCCAAAAGTTAAAAGTAAGACATCGAGAAGTTGATAAGCAACTGAAGCAAGCAAATGAGACTATTGCAAATCTGAAGTTGCAGGTTGAAGAAAGCAAAAAGGTGGAAGAAAACTTGAAGGATATAATGAAGCTAAAGACTAAAGAGAATGGGAATCTGGAACAAGAGTTATTAAAGCTAAAGGTTGAAGCAAAAGTCAGTGAAAGTAGTGCATTGTTGGACAAATCATCATTGATGAAGAAATCTCACAAGGACAAGGAAGGATTACGATTTTCTGATGAATGCTCAATTGACAAAAGTAAAGGAAAAGGAAAGATGGAAGATTTGAAGAAACCTAGAGATTCAAACAAAGTCTGGAATCTTGGACTTGCTATAAACAAACCTCTAGTTTGGCAACCTAATGCTCAAATTTATTCATCATTTAGTGGATATTATTTTCAATGCAATTATTTTGGACATAAAGCTGTATATTGTAGGTGCAATGTAAATTAGAATATTAAATGCTTTACATGTGGAAGTTTTGGACACAAGGCTAATAATTGCAGTAATCAAGTTATGAGTAGAAGCTATATATTGTTTGTGAATGGAGTAAATGGATCACTTATGAATAAGCCCTTTCAAGGTTATTGGCACATATGCTATAAATTTGATCACAAAGTTAATCAATGTAGATCTAAAATAAAGTCGGTGAATTCAAGACAAAGAAATGTAAAATGTTACAATTGCAACAAGTTTGGACATTTTGCCAACAAATGCAGGAATGTGAATGCTCTGGTGAAATCTAATGTATTAAGAAGAAGAATTATATAGTTTGGAAAAAAAAGAAACAACTAAGTCTGGTAGACCTGAGTTCGATGTTGGTGCTTCTTCCTTTGAAATTTGATCTGGTAACTTTTCCTTAGGGGGAACTTCAAAGAAAAATTCATTTGTACCCCCTTGAGTTAAAAATATGAATGTGGTGAATTATGATTACAATGTTGATGTTCTTGTGGATTGCCCATGTTGAATTGTAAAGAGCAGATGACATCATTTTGATAAGACAATTTTTGGTGATGAAACCCTAGGCACACCAAGTAAGGTAAATATCTAATTTTTGGGGGTGTGTTGAATAAATTGAGAAGAAAAGCATTTGATAAGTAGAAGGAGATTCAAAGTGAAGGTTTGCATAAAAGGTATTTATCACATATTTTCTCTATGGATTCAAAGAAATCAATTGTTGGTGAATCTAGCGGTAGGAATGTTTGAAAAATTGAGAATGTGCAATTAGAAGAATACAATAAAAAGAAAATCAGAAATTTTGGAAATTCTTTATCAAGTAAAAGTTTGCAAAAGATCAAATATTTAGAAAATAAGGGTCTGGGTGTTTGGAGTGAATTTTCTTTGATAAAGTTTCTTTTGAACTGCATTGATGATGACTACATGATGTTGGACAAGCTGTATCATATTCTGAAGGAAGCAATTCATGTAGTTTTTGGTCTATTAATAATGGACCCCTTTGGCAAAGAAATCAATCAAGAACAAAGAAGTTGAAACCCTAATTAGCATCATAGGTGATCAACAAGCACTAATAATTGACACTATCATTCACCTTGTCATAAGGTATGTAGCATATGGAATCTCTTATAAAATCTATTCCAGAAGCAGAGAAGGATCTACTTTGGCAATTACAATATATGTTGCAAATCAAATGGTTAAAGAAGACAAAAAATATGATTTGTGTGAATTGTTGAGAACAAATTTAGCAGACAATATCAAGATAAAAAAAGATCAGGGATATTCATAGTTTGGTTCTTTGATTGTGTGTTTAATTCTTTATTTCACAAGACCTTTACCTTTGAAGGAGAACATAGTATGAAAATAAAATGACTATGTTGGAAAGCCTATTTTCAGATATCTAGCTTGTTTGTATAATAAAGATTAGGCATGTGAAAATCACTTCATAAATCTTTAGAAGAAGGTGTTCTCTAGTCCGGTTCCCAGTATTATCAGTGCTCCTGAGGAGAGTCCCTCCTCTGGTAGTAGAAGTTTGAAGAGAAGAATTGTTGCATCTTCTCCAAAACCAATGAAGAAGTTAAAAGGTGAATATGAAGAAAAGAAAATTATTTCCCTGGATGATTTGGAACCATCTTCAGTGGCTAAAGGAAAATTAACATTGATTAAAAGCAGTAAAGAGGAAGATGACCCATGTAGTGCTGAAAATATTTTGAGTATGCTTAAGGAAGCCGACGGGATGAAAAGGATTGGGGATTTGTGGCTTGATCCACCCTCTTAATGATATTTTAGACATCTTACCAATTGTTCTTTGTGAAGTGCTTAAGGATTGTTTGAAAAAGCCTCTTGAGGTAGCACCCATTGCAGAAGATGATGTTCATGATGATATGGAGAAGAAATGTGCATATGCTCAAAAGAGATTATCGGGATGTTAAGAATATGAGAGACTATGTTGCAAAAGAAAGCAAAGTATTCAAATATTACCTCTAGTTGGGATAGTTATTGATTTTTTTAAAGCTAAGATTAACTCTATTGAATCTAGGTTAATTTTCATTGGCAAGTCATTGGATATCTTCTGTGATGTTGATGGTGAACAAAGGAAGAAAATCAGTTCTCTATAGTCAGAGCTTACATTTTATCAAAGACAAAAAGATGTGGTGAATGTGCTCTTGAAGGTGAAAGAGATTGTTGAGGCTAGGTTGGAATACCTTTTTGGTCTCCTTAGTGAAGCTAAGAAGTGTGTGCGGAACCCTGTTATTCCCGATTTTTTATTAGAAGCAATTGATAAAATAATCAAGAATAATACTTTGAGTTTGAGTCTCCATTTAGAAATGAACTCTTATAAGACATTCCTTTCAGAATTGAAGGAGAAGTATAAAATAATTTTTTAGAAGTGTAAGTGAAGCATTATCTCATTTGAAGTGTGGATTTTTTTTTGGTAACCCATTTTTGTTGTTACCCTTTGTCCTTGATGTCAAAGGGGGAGAAATTATTGAGTTTCAGTGAGAAATATTGTGATAATCAGGGAGAAAACATTGTGTTTTGAGTTTCTTTGAGAAATAAGGAAGCTTTATCTAAGGGGGGATTTTTTGGCAAGTTTTGATGTAAATGTTTTGCCATCAATGACAAAGGGGGAGATTGTTAGAAATACTTGTCTTAGTTGTCATTGATTTCAAACCTGGTAATCTGGATTGATCTGAATGTGGTGCAAAATAGTGGAAGATAGGTATGTATGATGCAGTGCAGAACAATGGAAGATAGGTATGTATGATGTGTTGTAGACCAGTGGAAGATTGGTATGTATGTTGTAGATGACAGTTTTTAGTTGCTGATATGTTTATTGTTCTACTAATATGTATTGATAATATGAAGACACTTCTATCTTGATAAGAAGTATTTGGTGTTGGTTGTGGCAATTGGTTTTGTGCTCCAGTCGCTCATGCAGTGATTTACTTCAGAAGAGTAGTCCTTTACATTTGGGTTCTAATGCAAATATGATAGTATAATTCTTTTGATATGATTGTTGTCATTAGTTAAGTTTGTCATATTCACGATTTTGATGCTTTGGAAGTCAAGATTTGGTTGTTGTGCTCTTTAAGTATATTCAGTTACGGAGATCCTCATGCTTCGGTTTCCTTCGGTTTCTTGGTTTCTGATCACAAGCTATTGATGATTAGTTGTTCATGTCCTTAACCTTGTAATGCTAAGTTGGAGTGTGATCATGGTACTTTGGTAGTGTGTTAATGGGAAAATTCAAAGATATTCTTATTCCAGATCAGGCCGAACTTGAGAGATTATGTTAATATTGTGCTTCAGTGATTGGATCATGTGAATCGACTGTTGAAGATATCATTTGGGAAAATATTGTTAATGCTGACTTGATGAATATTCTTAATGTTATACACATATATATGCATGGTGTATGAGATGTATGAGAGAGATGATTTGATTTGAAGTATGCAAAGAATAAGGTGATAAGTGATAAGGCAAGGAAGTTTATGCTAAATGGGAAAAGGAGAAGGACAAATTTAGTGCGACAGTGTTTTTGGAACAGACAGATAGCAAAGTGATTTGAAGAGTTTCTTAAATAAATCTACTGCAAACAATTGATGTTTTGTCTGAGCTTAATTGGAATTGATCCCATGCATATGTAGATGCAAAAGTTCTTAATTCATTTCCTTTCTTCCCGACAGTGAACCTTTCCAGCAGTGAGTTGTTGTAATCTAGGTAGTAAGCTCTCTGGGTAGTGAACCCTTCGACAGTGAGCCTCTTTCTATAATTCAGTATAACTAGATATATTATCTTGAGAGTTAACCCTCTTCATGGTTTTTACCATTTTATTTTTACACATATAAAAATATGGTGTCTCTCTTAGGGTTGTGTACGTTATGCTTTTTGCTTATGTTGCATATTTCATCTCATGCTAAGAATATCCAAGATTAAGTTTTAGTTTATGAAAGGAGATTGGTCATTTCATCTTTTAGGGAATACTAATTCACCCCACCCTCTTAGTATTCCAGTTTGTTCAACAAAAGCATCTCCTCAAGGTTCAAATATTCAAGGAAGAAGGGGATGAAGCCTTATGATCTACCGGTTCAACCTGAAAAGCAATTTTGAAATTTTGAACCAAGATGTGACTGTTGGTTCCCACCTTTTTTTGGGCTTTTTTTGTATATTTTGCTCTTTTGAGTTTTTTGGAAGTAAAAGAAAGATTAGATCTTAGCTTTAGGTTGACTTTAATCATGCTAGAAATATTTCAAAGGCTTGTTGAAGAGATTTGAGCATTGAATTCATATTTATTGGAGGTTTGCAATAAGCTACTCTTTGTCATGGTGGTTTTAGTGTGTCTGTAGGATTGTTAGATATTTTCTTGTTTGATATGAAAGCTTACACAAAGAAAATGAGGCTTTAGATTATTAGCAAAAACTACCACTTGCAGAGAATTAAGAAGGATGTCTAATTTTGTCAGCAACTCAAAAAGTTGTTTGTCTTCTAGTGTGTTAGGCGATTACCTACTGCCACTTATCTTTTGTAAAAGGCCCGAAGCTTGTTGCTCCTTTATAATATAAAAGAGATTTCAAGGCCTTATTTTAGAGGTTCCAAGTTATTTTTCTAGTGGTCCAAGTAGGTCATATAGGAAGTTTTAGAAATACATAACTGTTTGCAAGTTTTTTAAAGCAAGAGTATGAGAAGTTTCTATTTTAGTTCTTATGTTAGTTCATGAATACAGTTAGCATTTTGAAGCATATGTAATATCAAATTATCTTGAAATCAAAGTTCAATCATGTTTAGGATGTCTCCAATATTTTTACTCCAAAACATTATGAAGTCAATGGTCAAGGATCTTTTTTATTTTGTCTCTACATTGTGTTTCGTATGTGTTTTTCATTTTTGTCTCTTCTAAAGTAGAAGATGAAAAAATTGAAACAAACACAAATATTTTAAATAGTAATTTCTTGGATATTAAGTAGAGGTTGTGATTCATTATTATTGCTTGATTAATATAAGGTATTAATCATGAAGAACATGTATGCTTTTGGTTGACACATTGCAATTGTTTCATTTATTCATAACTCCATTTGCCCTAGGATAGGCACCGATCATACTTATTGGATTCATAACTTAAACAAATTATCAAAAAATCAAAAGGATATTTCCCCTTTAATATTGTTTTATCTTAAGTTTGTTTTAAGTCTGAAGTTTTATGGTAAAAATTATCCGTTCTCAAGGGTTTCAAGGCTATGAATCAAGGACAAAGCTAAATCTGATTGATATCATACTCTCACTTGATTTTCATACATCGAGAATATATCTGTTGCAATACCTACTTATGTTAGGATTCCAACAGATACTGAGAGGGGGGGGGTGAATCAGTATCTAACCGGTATATTAAATTTCTTAACTTAAAACATGTAGAGCATATTAATACCGTGTATCAGTAAACAAAAAGTAATGCAATAAATAGAGATAAAAACAACTACATGAAAAACACACCATAACACAAGGATTTAACAAGGAAACCCGGTGTGGGAAAAACCTCAGTGGGATTTGTAACCCACAATATTCACTTACTGGCCAATAAGAGAATATTACTGCTACAAGAGGGGCCTGCACATGCAGGAAGGCCAAGTGCGTAGAGCTCACTGCTCAAATACAAAATAGGAAGTCTCACTGACTTACAAAATGGATTATATAAATCCAGTGTCTTGTACTACTTCAAAGTAGCATCTACAATGCCAGATCTAGTACCGGTTTCTACTTTGCTTCTTACATAAACCCTTAACCTATAATTCACATAATAGGTCTTCCTTATTTCACCTAATTACATTCCTCTTACTTTTTTTTTCAAATGTTCTACAATGATCTCTCTTATATAAGAGTCATTTTACAACTTGCCAAGTTGGCTTACAATGATTTTACAATAATAAACAAAATATATTTCAACAAAAATCTTGTCGGCCTCTGTGCCGGTATGCTTTCTTTCACTGTCGGTGTCAGTGATCTGAGTGCTGGTGTAGAGCCTGATCTTGCTAGTGCCGGTGGAATGTTTTGCCGGTGTCATAGGATTGTAAGGTTTCCATCAATGACAAAACCTTCAATCACCTACAATGTCTCATTGGAGTGTGCATATGCCAACAATCTCCCCCTTTGGCATTGATAGCAACACTCACAAGAAAATTCAAAAAGTGTATCCAAAACTTGTAATCCAAAAATTGTGTATCAAAAATATGTGAGCTCCCCCTGAGCAGATAAGTCTTTTGCTGATTATTTTCTCATACTACTACTCCCCCTTTGACATCAATGACAAAGGTTGTCAAGGTGTCAATAGAGTTGTAGTTTTTCTGTCTCAACCTTGTAACTGGGTGGTTACAATTTGAAAAAGATCCACCAAAACCAAATTTATGCTTTCCAAAAACTTCTTACAGTCTTTTATTGCTGCCATTGTTCTTTGAACTGTACCGGTGAGGTGTTGCATATGCTCTGCTGGTGTTTTCTGTCCTTGTACTAATGCCTCAGATATTTCCTTCCTCAAGGATGCTAGATAGTCTAGTCTTGGACTTAGTCTTAGTCTCAAATTTTTAGCCTTGTTTATTATTCTCTCCTTTTCTCTTTCTAGCTTCAGTAATTATTCCTCAAAACTAGTTATCTTTTGCTCAAAAACTGATAATGTATCAGGTGAATTAACAAAATTGTCAGCAAGTTTATTTATTTCTTCTTGTACCTTGCTCATTTTCTTATCTATGTCAACTGTTAAAAAGTTTGTCTTGCAAGTATCTTTGTACAAAGTTTTAAATTCCTTCAGTGAGTTGCATAGTTCTGATAGAAGCGTGTCAAATTCCCTAGTACACTTCTTTATTTGATCCTCAAAGAATTTTTGTTTTTCAATTTCCAACCTGTCTTTGAATGCCTCTTCCTTTATTTGTTCAACTGTCACTGTGTTGTCAGTAATATACTTCGACAAAGTGTCAAGTTGACTCAAAGAATCCTTATTAGCTATGTTGCATTTTGGAGCTATCATCTTCAAAATTGGGATTGTGTCATCTATAGGTTTATAAGCTTGTGAACTACAATCAGTTATTTTCTTCAAATAATCTAAGAGAACTTCATTACATTGGTTTATTTGTAACCTGCTGAGGAGGAACCAACATTCTGAATTCCATCGGTGGAGGAAGTCACCATGCTTGTAGTGACCTCTGGTAGGTCAGTCTGTGTTTCCATTTCCTTAAGAAAGGGTTTTTGTTTCTCTCCTATTGTCAGTGGCACTGTTTCCACATGCCCTGTTCTTGTTCCGGAGCCTGTTGCTTTGCTTGTCTCTCTATCTGAGTCCCTGTGCTATCATCTTCCACTTTTCCTTCAGTGTTATCAATGTTGTCAGCTACCAGTGGCTTACTAGCCATGTCAGTCTTACCGGTTGTGTCCTTGTCTATCACAATGTTGACCTTTTGAGTATCAACATCCACTGTGTATAGTACCTCAGGATTAGGATTAGTATCCTCTTGTGATACATCCATACTGTCATCTGTCGGTTGGCCTTCTATTGTTGTTACCGGTGGAGTAATTAGAGGCAGTGGGGATAATTTATCTTTTATTTTGATAGTAGGAGGTCCACCAACCTTTCCTTTACCCTTATCTTTGTCCTTTTGATAGATTTTGATAGGCTTGGGGTTCCTGTACTCTTCCTTCTTTTCTTTCTCCACAAGGAATATATCCCATCCACTTTCTATTTCTTTTGTTACCTCATTTACTCTTCCTGCCATTAGTGCAATATGCCAGTGTGTAGTAGAGAATACTAACCTGTTGGCCTTTGCAATTAGATCATCTATTTCTTTTGGAGAGTTGATTGGGTAGACAACAAGTAATTTTTCAATTTTGATTTTCTTGTCAAGTTCTACAACAGATTGTCTTCTTGCTTCTAGTCTCTTGAATAATTCATCTGGTAGTTCATCTACAGCTTGCATTAAAAACTTCTTATAGATATCCAAGTGTAAAATGACACTGTTTTCAACTTGCTCTTTCTCATCTACTGATAGTGTATCATATAATTTTTCTATGTTCTTAAGTTTTCCTTCTTCTGTTATTTCATCCAACAGTCTATCAATCGGAGAAATATTCTGTTGAGTCCTTTTCTTCTTAGGTGTTAGCTTTTTCTTTAGGGTTGTCTTCTTTACCATAGACCTCACTGCCTGTTGTTTTTGTTTAGTTCTTTGAGGCGAGGGTGTGGATACCGATGAAGGTTGTCTTTTCCTTACAACTCTTTTAAATTCAACTGGCTTGTCACTCTCTGAGGAAGTTGCTACCGGTGATAGGTGAGTTTCTGGTTGTTGTGCCTGTAACTCATCTTCAATGATACTGGTTTGTTTCAGTACATCTTCTTTTATAGCCTCAGCCTGCCTTGAACCTCTCCTTACTGTTGCTTCTACTTTCTTTGCTCTCTTCTTAGATTGAATTTGGCTTTCAATGGTCTCAACACTACCAAATACCTCTTCCTTAGGTTCATTGGGTGCTTCCAGAAGAGCTTTTGCATATGTTTCAATGATGTGGTCATCAGTCTCATAACCCATCTCAGTAACCCAAATTGTTCTTGGGATAACAACTTCCATCCATATCTCATCCTTTTTAATCACAAAACATATATCATCCTTGTATTTGTTAACAATTTCTTGTGACAGTCTGATTCTTTTGTTCATTCTGGCCTTTAGTGCTTGAAAGTACTCATTGATATTCTTTTCCTTGTTTTCACGTAGTAAAAATTTGAGAAGGGAATTCTAATGTCCACCTGACACTGAAATTTGAGCCAAATTTGTTAGGACCAAGGCACTGTGCGCTCTGGTCCCAGAGATTGTATTGAGCCAGAAACTGGAAATTTGCAGATTGAAGTGGTCTAGATCAAAACTGTCATATTTTGCACCTGACTGAGGAGGAATAGGGCACTGGGAGCTCTGGTCCCTAAGATCTGGGGATAAATTATATAAATAGGTCTATTATAGATTGTTGAGATCTCCCATAATTTGCCTTCTCTGATTTTTTTCCTGTACTTTTGCCTGCAAGCTAGAACAATGGTGTGTTTGTGGCTATATAGGGTTTTGCCTTAGTCAAACCCCTTGTTTTGGTGATTTCCACCTTTGAAAATAGCCAGTAATGTATTGAAAAGTGTGTGTGCCCTAGAATCTGATGTGTTTGTAAGATTCCTATGAGCTAGAATGCTAGCTAGAGTTCTACCCTATGTTTGAAGTAAAAACCCTAAACGAACATACTTCAAATCAAAAATGCAATATAGATCTAAATAAATAATATTAATTTTAAAATGAATGATATGTAGATCTGAAAGCTCACATAGAGATATGAAAATAACATGAAACCGTACCAAACCCTAAAAGAAAGGTACAAGCCAATCAATAGTCAGTGATCTTATTATTCTTCAATATCTCCTAAGCTTCCATGGATGTTGAAAAATGTTGATGAAGACTTTATGAATGATGATTTTGATGATTTAAGACTTGACATAAAACCTACACTATCATTTCATAAGAGAATCCTTCAATTGTTTGATTGTTGGATCCTTCAAATGAGGAAATAAAAGGTTATATATATGTGTGTTCTGGAAAGTGTGGAATATGTAAAAGAGAATCAAACAATATCAAACACACAAATGAAACATTATGTTAGAGTTAGAAATAAAAATAGAAACTAAACTAAGTTAGCTTCAAAATCAAGAACCCCAAGCACGTCTCATGTTCCTCCATCTTCAAGGATCTTCAAGATTCAAGGCGACTCTCACTTGGAAGAGCACTTGATATCTTAGATGTCAACCTAAAGAACGAGATTGAAGGACATGCCAAGATCAAAATGAATGCAACTAAGATCCTAGCTAGATGATCAAATGATATGAAAAGATGAAATGCAAGATGGAATGCAATATATGGGATTAAGATTGATTCCAAATTGAAAGCTCAGGTCTGCTAATTAAATTAACATAAAGATTTCTATGAAAATGATATACAATGGCTATGAATTAAGCTAGCATGAAAATGGGATTAGCATGATACTATTGACATGATGAAAGATAACTAGCATACAACTAAGATGATCTAAGTGCTTGAAGATGACAAATTGAGCTCCTTGATAACCTGCAAAATGACTATAAATTTGATGCACTATACGATGATGGATATCTAAGAGTGAAGAAATGGGCTCTATTTATAGAGAAGATAGAAAAATGGATGGCCAAGATTGAGCAATCTTAACAAGGGCTATGATTGATAGTTATCAATCCATGAGGGGGTTTCAATCCAATACCAAATTGATAAATTTCACCTTGAGATGGCTTGAGAGGATGCTAAGAAATGATTAGATGATAAGTAAGCATTAGGGATAACCTCAAGAGATGACATCATTGGATAATTCTATTATCCAAGGGAGCATGCTATTGTCCAAGAGGTAAACTCTTGTGCAAAGTTGAGGGATGGCCAAAGGGTCAACCATCATGGGCTAGGATGATGTCTTGTAAGAGGCATTAAATGTTCTTTGAAGACTTTGGAGGTTAACTTGTTGAAAGTTAGATAACCTTACAAGTTTTGAAGACTCAACAAGTTAACTTGTTGAAGAAGGTAGAGTCTTCAACACATTTTGAAGACTTTCCCCAAATCTAGAGAAGTGACTCCCCCAAATTTAGGGATGTGACATGATTAGAGGAATTAGGATAGTTAATGATAGATTAGAGGGGTTCTAGAATAATATTATCATGCTAATGGAAAATGCAGGAGAATGCAAGTGGAGGGAAATAGGCATTTTTGGATAAATTAAAAGATTTATTTTAGCCAAAAGGGGTGCAACTTGCATTTGTAGGATTTTGCAAGTGGGGGGACTATTCACAAATAAATAATGATTTATTTAAATGCAAAGAGATTTTAATCAAATGTAAATTCAATTAAAGGGAAAAAGGGGGTTTTAATTAAACAAATAAGATTTATTTAATTAAATGGCTAGATGGTACTTAATCAAACCTTAGTTTAATTAATAGGTTAGGCTAGAAAAAAATGATTTTAATCAAATATTTAATTTGATTAATAGGCTGATTGGAAGAATAGGGATATTAATTAAACCTTAGTCTAATTAATAGACGAATAAATGATGATTAAATGAATAAAATTTATTTAATTAGTTGTGCAAGTTTTAGGTGTCTACATTTTGCCCCTCTTTGAAGCGATGTGTGACCACATGTTGGTTCAAAGAAAAATGCTCGATATGCCAAAATTCTTGATATGCTGTTGTCATCAAAATTGTCGATATGAAGCCCTAGATATGAAGAATTGATTTGATATGAGAAATTGAAAGAAGAAGAATGTTATTTGAAAGATAGAATAATGGATAGTTGATCACAAGCATGGGTTTGATAAGATTGATCAGATTGATTGGATTGATAAGAATGAGATCAAGTCCGGTTTCAGTAATGACACCTCCTATATATGACAAAGATGATCAAAACGTCTAGTTTGAGGAATGATATGTCATGTATAAGACCTAATCAAAACGTCTGCTTTCAATAAAGATACATCCTATATAAGATATGATAGAATTGATTAGATGAAATGGATTGATAGAATTGACAAGATTGAGATCAAGTCTAGTTTCAGTAATGACACCTCCTGTATAAGACAAAGATGATCAAAACATATGGTTTCAGGAACGATATATCCTATATAAGACCTGATCAAAACGTCTAGTTTCAGGAAAGATACATCCTGTATAAGACATGATAGATGAGAGTTGGATGAATGATGAAGATATAAAAGTGAAGAAAGATTCCATGATGATGCAATAAATATGTATGTGATGAATGAAATGATGAATGTGACTAGATGATGATGATGATGATGCTGATGATATGCAACTAAATGCCATGATATGATAATGCAACTAAATGCAGATTTTAGGAATGATATGAAAAATGCACCTAAGCACTTAACAATGATATGAAGCTTGATATGAAATGCACTCTTGTTCTTGATATTGTCACCTTTTCGATCAAATTAGATATGCTTCCTTTTTATCATCACTGAGCCTTTGATATGTTGAAAGTTGATACAAGAATCATGGTATAATTGAACTATGGTGACCTAAGGATAACTTACATGGGTTTTGATATTGCAAGATAGCACAAGAGTCAAGGTATAATTGAACCACAATGACATGATTGTGGCTTGCATAAATAGACAAGAGTTAACCTTTTTCCTATACAAATTGGAAATGTCCTCAGTGATATGCCACCGAATCACGTCGTAGAATAAATTTGCATAGTAAAAAGGCTTCACTCACAACTAGCAAACAAAGAAAATATCACACTCCTTCCTTCTCTTGTTTCAAGACATTCTTGAGTCGGTTGGGAGATATGATAAGCAAAAATTAAAAAAAAACAACCATAGATAAACATGCATGCTATCCTATGTATTTTTGTCGGATAAAACATCTTGCAAATGCCTCATTTGTTTAGTTTTGATTAGTTCATTTTTCTTTGTTTTACCATTGATTGACGTGACCTTGTTTTTGTCTCGATGTGTTTGTTGTGATTGATTTTCTGTTTGAAACCCAAAGGTGATCTGCACCCAACGAGGTTAGGATTTTTCCCCCACTATAAATACTACTTACGATATGGAATATGTACATTGACCACCAAGCCATGGCGAGATATGATATGGATAACTGTTCAGATAATCAAGGATAGTGACTATGCTAACTATGTCCAGGATTGATAAGTATTAGTGAAATTATGAATTTATGGTGATGGCTCAGATGGGTGGATATGATATGTACAAATAGATGGAGGAACCGCTCTATCACAAATAGCAAGCCCGTTGCTAGGTTTTCACCACTTGTTTTTATTGCATATTTTGATTTTTATGATTTTTTGAAAGATGAAACATGTACTACCATCAATTGATAAAGATAAGGCTAACTAGGAAAAAATCTAGTAGTCATATTGATCTATGCCATTGTTTTGATTACTCGATGATTGATAGGAATTACTGGTTTCAAAGAGTGAGTAACCCATATAAGACCGATCTGTTTGGTTTGGAGTGTACCTTTTCATGTATAAGACATGTTGATTGATAGATGGATTGATGAATTGATTAACAAGACATGTATTTGGTTGCCCCAATGTATATCAAGACAAGGAATATTATGAATGCATGAATGAATTGTTGAGGTGGAAATGGTTAGGAGAAAGATGAAGGTAGCTTATGAGGAGACACATCAAGAGATTTTTTGAAATCATTTTTTGTCCTTAGTTTTGTTCAAGATCAAGGATGGAAAAAGGGATATGGATGGAGATAGGATATGGATAGGAGAAACAAGATCATAGGTCATGATAGATGATGGAAGAAATGAATAGTTAGGATAAATGGTATGGATTAGCGTGAAGCAAGATTGTAGATAGCACTAGATGAATTTAGATAGGGTAATGGATATTGGAGGAAGGATAATGGGAGATGTGGTATGAATAATAGAGTTGATGAACTTTGCCACCAAGCATAGAGGTCTCCATTTGCAAAGAGGCGATATGTAAGATGTTGGTATTTTGGTATGGTTTTGTCATTGATGTCAACACCTACTAAACTCTTATCAACTCTGGCACTTTGGAGAATCAACAACATTCACCGGCAAGCAAGTGACTCATGCACAGTCATGGGTATCCGGTACACCGGCAAGATATAATGATCACCGACACTTGGAATGATATGGAAAACACTTGGTAATGTCTAAGACATCGTTTGGACATCTTGTCCTGGAGTTTTGTTCATTGGTATATTCATAGTTGCATATTTGCTGTTACCGACAAATAGGTCCAGGGTTACACTGGTAGGTTTATCTTTTCCAGATCAGCATGGCACACAATGGAGATGATTAATTATTGTTGTAAATGCATTAAGCCGACATGTTCAATCGGTTATTACATCGGATATTATATTGTTTGTAAAATATTTTTATTGTAATATCTTGTAGAGCCAACCTACTAAAATTTGTCCTAGGTTATCATATAAATGTAAGATCTTATTTGTAAGATCAAGTGTGGAATGCGAAAAAGGATTGTGTGAAGGTATATGTGAGAATAAGCAGAGCTATACATGCAAACATCATTTGAAGATTGAAGGAGGGTTTTTGTGAAGACAATCAAAACTACACCGATACTGAATCCAGCATATGAAGATGCTATTTTGTGCAGTACATTCTTATTGGATTTAACCATCCAACTGTAGTCAGTGTGACTCCCATTTTGTGATTGAGCAGTCAGCTCTAGGTGGTTGTCCTTTTTGCATGTGCAGACCCCATTTATGTACACTTGCCATCTGCAGTAGTATCAACTGATTGTGGGTAAGTTTTCCCACCATGGTTTTTCCCCTTACAGGGTTTCCACGTACAAATATTGGTGTTATGTGTTGTGGATGACTTTGTGTTTATGTTTCATGCACTAATCCTTATCGGTATAGCAATTAATTGTTAAAAATGTCTATGGACATATTAAACTGGTTTACCGGTATTAAGCATTAAGTTGATTGAGTTGTTTTTGGTTTGAATTTATTTGACAACTGATTCAGCCCCCCCTCTCAGTTGTCTCCGAGACCTAACAATTGGTATTAGAGCCTAGTCCTCTTTTTTCAGAAGTTTAACAGCTTGAGGAGATCCAATGTATACTACCTATTTCAGGAAGGACAGTCCTAAACTTGATGGAACCAACTATGGCATATGGAAAATCAGAATGGAGACACATCTAAATTGCATTGGAAAAGACATCTGGGATGTTACAAAGAATGGTTATACTGCTGTTGTACAAGGTCAACCTAGTCCAACTAACTTGACTAAAGATGAGGAAAATGATTGCAAAGCAAGAGAAGCACTTTTGAGCGCATTATCAGATCAACAAATCATGGGACTATCAGATAGGTCTACTGCTAAAGCTATTTGGGATCATTTGGAAACACTGAATGAAGGAGATTCCACAGTCAAAATTGCAAAACTTGAAAGCTTCCAGGTTAGGTATGAACATCTGAAAATGGAAGAAGATGAAAGGATTTCTGCTTTTATGGAAAGAGTAAATGAAATTGCTTTGGGTATTAAATGTTGTGGAAGAACCTTAAGTGAGGATGAAATTGTTTCAAAAGTTTTAAGAGGATTGCCACCGGCATATAAAATGAAAGTCACTGCTATAAATGAGTTAAGAACAATGCCTAATACATCAGTTACTAGGGATACATTAATTGGGAAACTTTCAGCTTTTGAAATTGAAGAATTTGGTCTTGTTGCTACTATAAAGACAGATTTGGCCTTTAAAGCATCAACATCATCTACTCCATCATTTGAAAAATCTGATTGGAAAGCCTTTTATGCAAGAGAACTTGAAGAAAGTAGGAGAGAAAATGAAGAACTTGAAGCACTATTTGCAAGTAAAATGCCTAAAGGTCTAGTTGGAATTAAGTATGAAGGTAAAGTAGCCTTTAAATGTTTTAACTGCAATAAGATTGGTCAAATGGCTTCAAGATGCCCTGATAGACATGCTAGACTAAGAGAAGAAGCTAGAAGAACATACAAACCTAACCCTGAATATCAGAGATACAGATTTAAGAAGAATAAAGACAAATCTTGTTACATTGCCGATGAAGGTGTGACTGATGATTCTGATGAGGATCCTATAGACAATGGATGGGTTTTTGTTGCTATAACAGAAGATCAACTGACACCTACTGCTCAACCGATAGTACAGGCCCTGGCAGCTAAAGTTGAAGTAAAGGATGAATGGATCATTGATTCAGGATGCTCACATCATATGACATGAGACAAAGGTAAATTCTTGAACTTTCAAGAATACAATGGAGGCTTAGTGAGATTTGGAGATGACAAAGCTTGTTCAATCAAAGGTAAGGGTACAATATCTCTTGATGGTAAGCATAACACTAACAATGTTTACTATGTTGAAGGATTAAAGTATAATCTTTTGAGTGTTGGTCAATTAGTTGAGAAAGGATTTCAGTTACAATTCAAAAATAGAAAATGCAAAATCATGAATAGAACTGGTTTGGAAATTGCAACTGGTAATCAAACTAGAGGTAATATCTTTCATTTGAATAACAATGAAAAGACATGCTTAATTGTACATATAGATGAAAGTTGGTTATGGCACAAGAGACTCTGTCATGTAAATTTTGATTGCATGGTAAAGATCAGTACTACTAAGACAGTAAGAGATTTACCTAAAATTGTCAAACCTCAGAATACAATATGTAAGGAATGTCAATTTGCAAAACAAGTTAGAGCTAGTTTCAAAATTATTCCAGAAAAAACAAATAATGCTCTTGATTTGATTCACATTGATTTATGTGGTCCAGCTAGAACTAAAAGCTTACAAGGTGATAGATATCTCATGCTAATTATTGATGACTATTCTAGAATGTGTTGGGTTACTTTTCTTAGAAAAAAATCAGAAGCACTTGGAAAGTTCAAACTGTTCAAAGCAATGGTAGAAAATGAAACCGGTAAGAAAATCAAATGTTTAAAATCAGATCAAGGAGGTTAATTTACATCTAAGGAATTTAATACATTCTGGGAAGTGAATGGAATCAGAAGACAACTATCAGCACCTTGGACACCACAACAGAATGGAGTTGTTGAAAGGAAAAATAGAACTATCTTGGATGCAACAAGAAGTATGTTGTCAGAAGCAACCCTACCTCATGTATATTGGAGAGAAGCAGTCAGTGCAATGGTCTATACATTTAACAAAGTTCACATCAAAGGTGAAACTGGTAAGACCCCTCATGAACTATGGTTTGGTAATACTCCTACTCTCAAGTATTCCAGAATTTTTGGTAGTAAATGTTATGTTAGAAGAGATGAGTATATTGGAAAATTTGATGCTAGAAGTGATGAAGGAATATTTCTTGGTTATTCATCTAAGAGCAAGGCATATAGATGTTTTAACAAAAGATTGCAGAAAATTGTTGAAAGTACAAATGTAAAAATTGATGAACAATTCAGAGGAACTACAAGGTATATAGGCTCTGAACCGGCAACAAAATTTTTGACAAATGAACCTACTCTGAATCCACAAGTACAAAATGAAGATTTAGTTGCCCTGGTATCATCTGAGGATTCCACAGTAATTGAGGAACAACAACAAACCAAGACACCTCGGTATGTAAGACTGAATCATTCTGAAGATCAGATAATTGGAAACAAGTTTAAAGAAGTTATGACAAGAGGAAGATTGACAAATGAAGAGGTATGTCTTATTTCTCAAATTGAACCATCATCTCTTAATGAGGCATGTGAAGATAAATTTTGGATTAAAGCTATGGAAGAAGAATTAGAACAAGTTGATAAAAATAACACTTGGACATTAGTTCCCCGACCTAAAGATAAAAATGTAATTGGAACCAAATGGGTATTTAGAAATAAACGTAATGAGGATGGTAAGTTTGTCAGAAATAAAGCAAGACTACTGTGTAAGGGATATTCTCAAAATGAAGGAGTTGATTACAATGAAACATTTGCACCGATAGCTAGAATTGAGGCATTATTTTTGGCTTTTGCAACACACAAGAACTACAAAGTTTATGAAATGGATATTAAATGTGCATTTTTGAATGGAGATCTTGAAGGGGAAGTATACATTGAACAACCTGATGGATTTTCTTTGACAGATGACAATGATATGGTTTGCAGGTTAAGAAAAACTTTGTATGGATTAAAACAAGCTCCAAGAGCTTGGTATGCAAGATTGGATAAGTATCTTTTCAAGATCGGTTTTACTAAAGGAAAAGCAGACACCAATTTATATTACAAAATAACTAATGATGACATCTTGATTATAGAAGTATTTGTTGATGATATAATCTTTGGAGGAGAAGATGGATTATGTAAAAAAATTTCTATCAAAATGCATCAAGAATTTGAAATGTCTATGATCGGAGAAATAAAATTCTTTTTAGGATTACAGATTTCACAGATTGATAAAGGTATATTCTTGAGTCAATCCAAATACTTAAAAGAGTTATTAAATAAATTTGGGATGGAGAACTCTAAACCGGTAAGCACACCTATGACAACAAATGACAAATTATAACAAATGGATGAATCTACACCTGTTAATCTGACTAGATACAAATCTATGATAAGAGGTTAACTGCATCTGACACAAACTAGACCTGATATTATGAATGCAGTATTTATTGTTTCAAGTTTTCAAAGTAATCCTAGAGAAAATCATGAATCAGCAGTAAAAAGGATTTTCCGGTACTTACAAGGCATAACAAATCTTGGATTATGGTATCCTAGAGATGGAAATTTTGACCTATGTGCATACACAGATGCAAATTGGGCAGGAGATGTGGATGATAGAAAAAGCACCACTGACGGAGCATTCTTTCTTGGAAATAGATTAGTCTCTTGGTTGAGTAAGAAACAACATTGTACATCTTTATCAACAGCAGAATAAGAATATGTTGCAACAACAACTAACTGTACACAGGTACTATGGCTTAAGCAAATGTTGAAAGACATAAAGGTAAAATGCAAGGAACCTATTACTATCTATTGTGATAACACTGCAGATTTTGATATATCTAAGAATCCGGTATTACATTCTAAAACCAAACATGTTTCTATCAAACTAAATTTTCTAAGGGAAAATGTTGAAGCAAAGGAGATAAAACTGGTTTATGTGAATACTAAAGAGCAGATTGCAGATATTTTCACTAAACCTTTGCCTAAGGAGACTTTTGAATATCTCAGAGATCAGCTTGGAGTCATACCATCATCGGTAGAGACTTAGACAGTTGATGATTGTCATCAACCAATAGAATTAACAGATAAATCTTTTATTCCGGTCTTTGATGAGAAGCTACTTCTCAGGGGGAGTAGTTGGTATATTGAATTGATTGGTATTTTGTATATGAACTTGGTTTTATTGTAACTTTGGCATTTGATGTCAAAGGGGGAGAGATTGGTATGGAAAAACTTTGAAAAACACTAGGAAAACACATGTTGCTCCCAAGGGGACAGATTGTTGTTTAGAAGAGATTATTACTCTCTGTATCTATATTTTGATTTTTGGTTATGATCTTTTTTGGAGATTGTTGGTTTTTGGTACTTGGCATTTCTATTTTGGCACTTTGATGGTTTTTACATCTTGTGTTGCCATCAATGCCAAAGGGGGAGATTGTTGGTATTTTGGTATGGTTTTGTCATTGATGTCAACACCTACTAAACTCTTATCAACTCTGGCACTTTGGAGAATCAACAACATTCACCGGTAAGCAAGTGACTCATGCATAGTCACTGGTATCTGGTACACCGATAAGATATAATGATCATAGACACTTGGAATGATATGGAAAACACTTGGTAATGTCAAAGACATCATTAGGACATCTTGTCTTGGAGCAAATAGGCACCGGTAGGTTTATCTTTTCTAGATCAGCATGGCATGCTATGGAGATGATTAATTATTGTTGTAAATGAATTAAGCCGACATGTTCAATCGGTTATTGCATCAGATATTATATTGTTTGTAAAATGTTTTTATTGTAATATCTTGTAGAGATGACCTGCTAAAATTGGTTGTAGGTTATGGTATAAATGTAAGATCTTATTTGTAAGATCAAGTGTGGAATGCGAAAAAGGATTGTGTGAAGGTATATGTGAGAATAAGCAGAGCTATACACGTAGACATCATTTGAAGATTGAAGGAGGGTTTTTGTGAAGACAATCAGAACTACACCGGTACTGAATCCAACATATGAAGATGCTATTTTGTGTAGTACATTCTTATTGGATTTAACCATCCAACTGTAGTCAGTGTGACTCCTATTTTGTGACTGAGCAGTGAGCTCTAGGCGGTTGGCCTTTCTGCATGTGTAGACCCCATTTATGTACACTTACTATCTGCAGTAGTATCATCTGATTGTGGGTAAGGTTTCCCACTGTGGTTTTTCCCCTTATAGGGTTTCCATGTACAAATATTGGTGTTATGTGTTGTGGATGACTTTGTGTGTATGTTTCATGCACTAATCCTTATCGATATAGAAATTAACTTTTAAAACTATCTACCGACATATTAAATTGGTTTACCAGTATTAAGCATTAAGTTGGTTGAGTTGTTTTTGGTTTGAATTTATTTGACAACTGATTCACCCCCCCCTCTCAATTGTCTACGAGACCTAACATAAGATTGTCACAGTATTTAGCACCACCTGAATAAGTGTTCCCAAACTTTTTCAAAGATAGAGACCCAACTAGGAAGTAGACTCAAAAGGGAAGAAGAATCCCAAAATGGATCAAGGTACATAGTCTTTGATTACCCATGTGTCTGCAATTGAGTTCATTTTGGCTCATATGATCATTGTACTTTTTAGAGTCCAATGTGGCTAGCTACATGAGTTACCCTGACTTCTAAAGCATCTTGGATATAGCCTCGCTTCTAGCAAGCATCCATATCTCTGACAAGGTTATCGCTGTAATATCACAAATATTGCTCCATTTCCAACCAAGCATCCATAGCCCCGATGGACTTAATTGCATATTCCCATAGCCAAGCATTTTTAGATTACATTTCATTGCATTTTTTTTGTTTTCTTGATCATGCTTTTGATCTTTTGATATTGTCTTTTTCTTTTCTTATTTTGATTGCATTGTCTTGTAAGTAATGAAACTTACACGAGTTTGATAATTACAGTGGCGCGGAAGCAAGATTTTAGATTTTTCACTAGCCATGTCTTTGACTAAGAGATCACAATGATTTAGAGAAATTGATTAATTGTATGAGATATAGTAATCAAAAGATGTCGATACCAAGATACGATAAGTGGTTCTTTTCTGGATTGAGTGTGTATACCAACATAAATAAATTTTAAAGAGGAACAACCTCAGATTATGAAACATTTCATGAATAGATATCTAGGAATAGGACTGAACATGAGATTCGAGCACGGGCAATCATGTGACAAAATGACACAAATGCCTATTTCATAGATGATGAATTTATGCAAAGGATTGAATGAAAGGGATGGAAGGATAGAAAAGATGTGTTGGATAATAAATAGAATGTTTGAATATTTGTAGGAGGATAGATGGAAATGTATTCAAGATGAGTGTTGGTACACAACTTGAGAAGTGATGAAGAGATGGAGGAAAATTGAATTTTGGGACATAAGGACCCAAAATAGATAAAGGAAATGATGAAAGAATAGTTTTGGAAAGATGTTTAGATAGATGGTTGAAAGAAGTTCAAAGATGTGTGCCTTTGTTGATCTTTCTTATGGATCATTTGGGGTGATGGATTGGTGGATGGAGGGAGGTAAGAACCCAAGATGGATGGAAATGGAGAGTTTGACTTTGGAATGAAAGGACCTAAAATGTATTTGGAGGATGAAGAGTTTGAATTTGGAATGAAAAGACCTAAAATGGATTTGGAGGATGAAGAGTTTGAATTTGGAATGAAAGGACCTAAAATGGATTTGGAGGATTAAAGGACTCCTTGATCTTGATCTTGACTTGGAGTAGGATCATTTGAGTTTGTGTTTTTGTCTTGATTTTGAATTAGATTAGTGAAGGAGATGGAAGGGATAGCATGCTCTTGCTTAGGAGGTGGATGTGGAATGAGACTCTTCTCTTGAGATAAAAGGGGATCATCATGGATGGAATACAAAAATCTTAGGGGATCATCATAAGATTCTTGATAGGTGGGATATTGATAAAAAATGGTATTAGATTGGAGAGCCATGATATCTTTATCTTGATTTAGGCTAGGACTCATTTCCTTTGAATAAGCTTCTTCTTTTTCAAGCGACAAGGGATGGTCACATGAGTGATCAAAGTTTTCGTTTGGATAGGTTGATGTTGTTGAATCGATGGATACTTCATTTCAGATACTCAAGTTTACTAATTTGAATAGAGGGTTTGTTCGATAGGCCCCTATGACAAAGCATGCCAAATGATATGGATAGTCTCTTGATATGGAAACTTGATTTGACTAACTCGATTACCTAGCTATGTATTGTTGTCATTGAGATAGTTGGATGATAAACTCTTTATCACTTGGTTTGATACTGCCCTAATATTGTTGGATGAAAGTCTTTCCTAAAGATAGTTGAAAAGTTAATGACCACCTGAAAAGGTGCTTTGTTGGATTTGTAAACTTCTCCACTCTATGATTCCTTTGTTTGAACTATTTTTTTTTTGATTTGTTGATTGATACTTTGCAAGATGTTTGATCATTTGTGACAAAAATACATAGCACACATGAAGACAATGGTCATCCTAATGCTAAACATTTAGTGTATGTTCTTTGAGGATGTGTTCAAATCTCTGATGTTTTCACTGGTTTGGATACAAATAAGACACACCAAGTAGACTCTTTATTCAAGGGTCATCAATAATATCATAGCCCACAAATTGATACTCCTTCAGCTCAAACAACCGTGTCACCCCCTAAGGGGTGCCCATTTTTTTGCCTTTTTCCAAAAATTAACCCAAAGTGGATTTCTCCTCAATTGGGTAGTGATGCTTTGAAAAATAGGATAGATGTTAGGAAACACAACACACGAAGCAATTCAAAGGATAGATTGATCCCCCCAACACTTCCTCCTCTCATCCTCAAAAGCTAGTATCAACTTGGCTGGATCTAAAATTTGTGCAATCGGATGTGCGGTACGATACTGTGTGTACTCATGTGTCACCCCTGCATCCACAATCTTAGGCCTCGTATGCCATGGTCTAGCCTATAAGGTTCGAAACTCAACCCGAGCCTAATCATATGGTAACATTGGTCCCCACTGAAATCTCTCCTGTATAGCCCATGCATACTCACCTGACCCCCTCGGCAATCCCTGCCTTCGTCTAAACTATCTTATCACCCTCCCTGACACCTGTCTCTCTACAAGGTAGGTTATTCAACCAATCAAAAACTGTGTCATAAGTACATAGGGAAGGGCCTCTCCATCATCATCCCAGGGCTCACACTCAATATATGGTCTCCATATCACCGTCTCTAAATCATCTAAATCCCATCGCCAAAAATCTAACTTCCCCAGGTGGGGTTGGCTCATCATCCCTCCATACATATATACGTAGGGATGATCTATTGCCCTGAATCTCAAATAGACGGGTCGCATGACTGGCAAGTGCTCCCATGCCTAGACATATAGCAATATGATCCCTACTCCTAGTGATCTCGCCTCCCAGTACAACATCTCATGTAGCTCCATGTAAATATGTGCTAACACACATGGTCCCCAGGCATAGAGGGTCCCCTTAGTCATCATTTGCTCAATCACCTAGCCCCAACCAATGACTAGTCCATGAGAACATCGATCGGGGCACAATAAACCTCTGATTATCCCTGATAAAACTGCTAGTAACGGCTCATATAATGCTACTATGTCCTCCCTGTTGGCATTTGGCATTATAACAGACAATGGGAGATTGTTGGCATTTCAATAAGGATATTGAGAAGGTTGTTGATGATTATGAATATAACTGATTAAGGATGTTTCCTGTCTTGATATGATTATTTTGTCATTGATGTCAAGAAATTGATTTTCTAATTCAGTACGATGCTGCCATATCTTGAGAAGTATGATTTGAAGAGTATGAAGATGTCGGTAAAAGACACAGAAAGAATATGATGAATAAGGGGATGAATAAGGTATTCAATGGGCAACTATTATCGAGTCAGACAATGATGAGATCATGATGTTTAGATTGTTTTAAAATCATACATATGTTGTAAATTGTAAGGATAATACTATACTATGTTACCGAGCAAGGAACCTAGTCGGTAAACCCTAAGGAACCTAGTCGGTAAACCCTAAGGTTATCGCTATCGTTTAATGAAGGCAGAATGTCTACCGAGTGAAGTTTAGTATTTACCAAGTTGTAACCGAGCTGTAACAAAATACATTAAATGGTTACATGCGTTATTTAATGAAGGAAGCTGATGAGCTGGAATTGATTAAATGATTGGTATGTCATGCATGAAGTTTGTTAATGAATCTATGGCAAAGGAAAATTGACATAAAGATCTACAGCTCAGATTGAACCGCAATACCCTAGCACAAGTTCCAAGAAATGTATGCAAGTTCCAAGGCGGGGTAAAACATTTTTAGATCAAAGGATACATTGAACCTGGTCAAAGTTTGAAGATCTGATGGCTATGATTGATAATGGGAAATGTGATCAAGGAGATTAAGCGGTTGGCGAATTGTTTATAAATAGGGAACTATTGATAAACAATGTATGCGGGCAAATGTATGCACAGGGATGCTACAGAATGATTACCGAGCACAAAAGCTTGAAGACCTATTTGAATAATAGAGTATAGAAGCCCAGCAGATGGACAAGATTAGTTCTATGTCTAGATTGTATTGAGCAAATAAGAATCTGCTTTAGCATTTTAGATGTGAAGTTGCAAATAGATGTTTATTATTGTTATTTTGTGAAGTGACAGAAAATCTCTTAACTGAGTGGACTTAACAATCTTATTTGTAAAACCCTCTAGCAAGGTGACATCCTGATTGAGTGTTTGAAATCCTTTAACAAGGTCACTTCTAACAAGGTGAAGATCCTAACAGATCTGAGGGAAATCCCTTAACCGGGTCACATCTAGCAATGTGTTTGTAATCTTTAACAGGATTTTCTTTTAACCGAGCATACTCTAGAAGAGTATATTTCTTAGTGGGTCCAAAATCCCACAGTGGTTTTTCCCTATTTGGGTTTCCACGTTAAATCTGGTGTTATGAGGTTTATGATGTTTATATGCTTTTGAGTTTGCATGTTTAGCAGTTTTGGTTATATTACTGAAGTACATGTTACCGAGGTTGAATCTGATGTTTTTATGGAAGATTAAGTTTGTATGATTCACCCCTCCCCTCTCATCTTGTTGGCTATTGGATCTATACTTACATTAAGTATCAGAAATATCAATTGGTATAAGAGCTCTAGACTCCGGAAGAAAAGTTTAAAGGTACTTGAGGCAAAGATCCAAAGATGTATAAGAGGGATACACCGAAGCTGAACAAGTCAAGTTTCTCTACATGGCAGAAAAGGATGAAGTTGCACCTATCAGGAGTTGGAGAATATGATGTATATTATCTGGAGAATGATTTCATCACATCGAGCACCTATCCATTGACAATGGAAGAGATAAAGGCAAAGCAAGAACATATCCAAGCAATGATTGAAATAACATCTGCATTGACTGACTCAGAGTTTAATGATCTAGAAGGCTGCAATGATGCAAAGGCTATGTGGGATAAGCTCATATCAGTATATGGAGGAGATGAACATTTTCAAAGAGAAAAAGTAGATAGTCTAAGAGGACAACTTGAATCTATGAGGATGAATGAAGGTGAGAATATAACTCAGTACAATACAAGACTAAAGGAGATTGTTAATCAAATCAAAGGAGCGGGTGGAACTATTGAAGAAAAGGATATAACAAGTAAGTTGTTAAGAACCCTTCTACTGGCTTATGCAATCTGAGTCTCTACAACCAATGAATTGAGATCTGTACCTAATATGCCGGTTTCTTTAGATGCTACTATTGGTAAGCTACATGCATTTGAGTTAAGTAATTTTGATAACAGTGGATCTTTGGTAAATAAAGTTGAATCTGCATTTAGTTATTTTCATGTTGATGAATCTAATGATTAAAATGAAAGAAAGTATAAGTACTCTGAAGGAGATCATAGTGGAGCAAGTGAAAGATTTCGTAAGAACATGGAAGAAGTACACAAACTGTATGAGGAAATCAAAAAGTAGGAAGAGTTTGAAGCACTATTAGCCAGAAGGTTATGGAGAGGCAAAGGTAAGTATAAAGGAAAACTACCTTTGAAATGTTTCAATTGTGATAAGATAGGACATATGGCTTCTAACTGTCCTGACAAAGAATCTACTGAAAAGAGAGATTATCGAGATGACAGACAGAAAGACAATCATTATAGAGGACACCGAGACTTCAGAAGAAGAGATAGAAAGACATGCTTAATAGTTGATGAGGAATCCAATGATGATAAATTAGATAAAACTGATACAGAGGAAGTAGTTTATGTGGCTATCAAAGATGGATCAGATGAAGAAAGGTATGAAGAAAAATCCCTAATATCTCACGTAAATACTAATGATTCTTGGATCATAGATAGTGGATGCTCACATCATATGACAGGTGATAAACACAAGTTTGTTTTGTTAGAAGATTATGATGGAGGCTATGTAAGATTTGGTAATGATGCACCATGTCCGGTGAAGGGTAAAGGATCTATAAAACTTCTTGACAATGCAAGATGCAATGATGTTTATTGGGTTGAAGGTTTGAAATACAATTTGTTGAGTGTAGCATAGCTAAACAATATAGGTTACCGAATAAAATTTCAGAAGGGAATTGTCAAAGTTCATGACAAGAATGGAAAGTTAGCTACTAGCAGGACACAAAAAAAAGGTAACACATTTCACCTTGACTCAACTCGGAACAAGTATTTGTATGCAAAGATAGATGATACCTGGTTATGACATAAAAGGTTTTGTCATGTAAATTTTGATAATCTGATCAAAATAAGTAAGAAGCACCGAGTAAGAGGTCTACCGAGTCTTGAAAAGCCTGAGAATGCTATGTGTCGAGGATGCCAGATGGGTAAGATGACAAGATCAAGCTTTAAAAGTAAGTCTTACACTTTTAAGGGAATTTTAGATCTTGTGCACACTGATCTTTGTGGTCCTATGAAAGTTCAAAGTTATTATGGTGATAAATATTTCATATTATTTGTGGATGACTATTCAAGGATGATGTCAGTTATGTTTTTAAAAGAAAAATCAGAAGCTTTTCAAATATTTAAATGGTACAAGGCAAGAGTTGAAAATGAAACAGGAAGACAACTGTAATGTCTTAGATCAAATAAAGGAGGAGAGTTCACATCTGATGAGTTCAACTTATTTTGCAATGATCATGGTATTAAAAGACAAGTCTCTGCATCGAGAACTCCACAACAAAATGGAATAGCTGAAAGAAGAAACAGATCTATTGTGGATTGTACCAGAACCCTGATGATTGAAAAGAAAGTGCCACAAACATTTTGGAGAGAAGCAATAAGCACAACAGTTTACACCCTGAACCGAGTACAACTGAAGAAAGGTACTTTGAAGACACCATATGAAATCTGGTATGACAAGAAACCTAATGTAAGTTATTTTAAAATCTTTGGAAGTAGATGCTATGTACACAAAGATGATAGAAATGGCAAGTTTGATCAGAAAAGTGAAGAAGGAACATTTCTAGGTTATTCTTCTAGAAGCAAAGCATTTAAATGTCTGATCAAATCATCTAACAAAATAGTAGAAAGTGCAAATGTGAAAATTGATGAATTTGCAGAAATAAATGATGAAGGAAATTCCAAAGAACCAGAAGATTATGATGAATTTGTCTATGTTCAACTGACAAGTTTTACTGAGAAAACTGTTGAAGAAAATATCCAATTACCGAGTGATGAAGAAGATCATACAGAGCCTACCGAGCCTGTATTAGCCAAGTATGTCAGAAGAAATCATGCACCAAGTCAGATTATAGGAGATAAGGATGATCCAATGATGACAAGGAACAAACTGAGATAGAACACATGTTTGATATCTGAATTCGAACCAAGAATAGTGAAAGAGGCATTTAACAGTGAAGATTGGATAAATGCTATGATAGAAGAGATTGATCAAACCAAGAAGAATGACACATGGACACTAATTCCAAGACCAAAGGACAAAAATGCAATCGGTATAAAGTGGATTTTTAGAAACAAGCTAAATAAAAAAGGTGAGGTCATTCGAAATAAAGCAAGACTAGTTTGCAAAGGTTATGCTCAAGAAGAAGGAATTGATTATGGTGAAACTTTTGCACTTGTGGCTAGACTTGAAGGAGTAAGAACATTGTTGGCATATGCTGCTTTCAAAAACTTCAAGGTATATCAAATGGATGTCAAATTTGCATTTCTGAATGGAATATTAGAAGAAGAAGTTTTTATTGAACAACCTGAAGGAATTGTTGAAGACAATAATAAAGATCATGTATGTAAATTGAACAAAACATTATATGGTCTAAAACAAGCACCTAGAGCATGGTATGAAAGATTGCACTCTTATTTGATTAAGATTGGTTTTATAAGGACAAGTGAGAACAACAATATGTACACGAAGAATGATGAAAACGGAATACTGATCTCAGCCATATTTGTTGATGATATTATATTTTGTGGTAATGACTCTCTATGTAAGAACTTTGGAAATGAAATGAGAAAAGAATTTGAAATGTCATTAATAGGTGAGATAAAGTATTTTATAGGTTTATAGATACTGCAAATGAAAAATGATATTTTCATTACTCAATCCAAGTACATAAAGGAAATCTTGAAGAAATTTGGAATGGAGGATTCAAAACCAGTAAGTACTCCTATGACTACCAACTGTAAACTATTAAAGAATGATGAATCTACATCTATTGGTGAGACACTTTACCGATCCATGATTGGAAAGCTACAATATGTTGTTCATAGTAGACCAGACATAGCACATGTAGTAGGTATAGTTGCAAGATTCTCTGCAGATCCTAAGGAAACACACATGACAACAATCAAAAGAATTTTTAGATACTTGAAAGGCATAGAGGATTATGGCTTAGTATATCAGAAAGGAAATGATTTTGATTTAAAAGTTTACACTGACGCTGATTGGGCAGACAACATTGATGACAGGAAAAGCACAAGTGGAGGAGCTTTCTTTTTAGGAGAAAGACTAGTGAGTTGGCTTAGCAAGAAACAAGGATGTGTTTCATAGTCAACAACAAAAGCTAAATACATTGCTATAGCATTGAATTGTACCAACATAGCATGGATCAAACAACTGTTGGAAGGAATAAATGAGAAAGTTACCGAGCCAGTAACTATATTCTATGACAATACCAGTGCCATTAACATTTCAAAGAATCCTATTATGCACTCTAAGACAAAGCACATCTCTATCAAATATCATTATCTTAGAGAAGAAGCTCAAGAGAAGAAAGTGGTGTTGGAGTATGTTAGCACAAAGGAACAAATAGCAGATATCTTTACCAAGCCACTACCAAGGGACACTTTTGAATATCTCAAAAGTAAGTTAGGGGTCCTACCCCTATCTTCTACTCACTGACCGAGTTCGGTGAAAGCATCAATTCAATGACTCTATCGAATATCTTTTAAGAGTTGATGCTGATTTACACACTTTAGGATGTTTTCTAAAGGTGTGCAGGAAATAATGCAGGATACACTATAGGGAACAAGAATTGAAGACAAATTGCTCTGACTGAGACTCAGTTGATACACAATAGCAGGAAATCACTTCATACAGGAAGAAATTAAGTTTTAGTTCTTTACTTTTTGGCATTGTTGTCAAAGGGGGAGAAGACTAATTGAAAAGACTGAAACTGAAGATTGAAAAAGGGGGAGAAGACTGAAGAAAATAGGAGAAGTCTAATATATGGGGGAGAAGTCTGTTGACAACAAGAGAGCATTTCAACATTTTAGAATCATAGCAATCCGAATCTTTTTAAGGTCAAATCAATTGGTTTTTCCATCAATGCCAAAGGGGGAGATTGTTGGCATTTGGCATCATAACAGACAATGGGAGATTGTTGGCATTTCAATAAGGATATTGAGAAGGTTGTTGATGATTATGGATATAACTGATTAAGGATGTTTACTGTCTTGATATTATTATTTTGTCATTGATTTCAAGAAATTGATTTTCTAATTCAGTATGATGCTGCCATATCTTGAGAAGTATGATTTGAAGAGTATAAAGATGTCGGTAAAAGACATAGAAAGAATATGATGAATAAGGGGATGAATAAGGTATTCAATGGGCAACTATTACCGAGTCAGACAATGATCAGATCATGATGTTTAGATTGTTTTAACATCATACATATGTTGTAAATTGTAAGGATAATACTATACTATGTTACCGAGCAAGGAACCTAGTCGGTAAACCCTAAGGTTATCGCTATCGGTTAATGAAGGCAGAATGTCTACCGAGTGAAGTTTAGTATTTACTGAGTTGTTACCAAGTTGTAACCGAGCTGTAACAAAATACATTAAATGGTTACATGCGTTATTTAATGAAGGAAGCTGATGAGTTGGAACTGATTAAATGATTGGTATGCTATGCATGAAGTTTGTTAATGAATCTATGGAAAAGGAAAATCGACATAAAGATCTATAGCTCAGATTGAACCGCAATACCCTAGCACAAGTTCCAAGAAATGTATGCAAGTTTCAAGGTAGGGTAAAACATTTTCAAATCGAAGGATACTTTGAACTTGGTCAAAGTTTGAAGATCTGACGGCTATGATTGATCATGGGAAATGTGATCAAGGAGATTAAGGTGTTGGCGAATTGTTTATAAAAAGGGAACTATTGATAAACAATGTATGCGGGCAAATGTATGCACAGGGATGCTACAGAATGATTACCGAGCACAAAAGCTTGAAGATCTATTTGAATAATAGAGTATAGAAGCCCAACAGATGGACAAGATTAGTTCTATGTCTAGATTGTATTAAGCAAATAAGAATCTGCTTTAGCATTTTAGATGTGAAGTTGCAGATAGATGTTTATTACTATTATTTTGTGAAGTGACAGAAAATCTCTTATCCGAGTGGACTTAACAATCTTATTTGTAAAACCCTCTAGCAAGGTGACATTCTGATTGAGTGTTTGAAATCCTTTAACAAGGTCACTTCTAACAAGGTGAAGATCCTAACAGATCTGAGGGAAATCCCTTAACCGGGTCACATCTAGCAATGTGTTTGTAATCTTTAACAGGATTTGCTTTTAACCGAGCATACTCTAGAAGAGTTTATTTCTTAGTGGGTCCAAAATCCCACAGTGGTTTTTCCCTATTTGGGTTTCCACGTTAAATTTGGTGTTATGAGGTTTATGATGTTTATATGCTTTTGAGTTTGCATGTTTAGCAATTTTGGTTATATTACTGAAGTACATGTTACCGAGGTTGAATTTGATATTTTTATGGAGGATTAAGTTTGTATGATTCACCCCCCCCTCTCATCTTGTTGGCTATTGGATCTGTACTTACATTAAGTATCAAAACTATCACTCCCAGGTTATTGAAGCATCCTTAATATAAACATCATCAACACAAATCCTTTGTACTACTGTCGTCCCTAGTGCTGGATCGTAGGTCACTAGCTCCCCTCTGATCGAGATGTGTAGTATCCTCAACACATTCTCTAGGGTAACTGTCATCTCTCTTGTCGCCAGGTGAAGGTACATGTCTCACTATGCCAACGCTCGGCCAGTGCCATCATCAATTCATGATTCATCTGAATCATGGGAAGATACATCATATCAAACAACGTAGTTGCCGCAATGCAATCTCTCTCTTCTTCGGTCAACTGCTCTCACAGCTGTTGTGTGGTAGGATGTCCCTCCCACATCTGTAAGATGGGAAGATCCTCCTACACACACATCAACACACCATCAATTGTTTTGTTTCAAACTTTTTAAAGTTTCAACCTAGACTATCAACAGATATTTTGATCAAGTATCTTATGGTCTCAACAGGTAAGCGATCATGGCAAACCTAGACTACAACAGGCATTTATCACAAAGCTCTAGTCTCAACGGGGCTGCTATGATTCAAAAAAACTCATCCATCCATCCACCCAACATAGGCATCAGGAGCTATTTTTCTTAACACCGGGGCATCTTTTTTTGACAATCGCGCTATTCTGTTGACAAAAGGGCTTAAACAACTACACAATCATGCTAAAAAACCAAATGCGCTAAAACCACTACACAACAACGCTATTCCAAAACAAACCTGCTAGACCAAACACCCAATTGTGCTAAAAATTCAATGGCGCTAAAACTAATTACAATAGAGTGATTTAAAGTACAATATCTCTAAAACAAAGACAAAAATGCTAATTAAAAGATGAAAGTGCTACTTTAGCTAACAAAAGTGCTAAAACACCAACTTTCGAAGGCGCTAAAGCGAGTTCAATAGCGCTAAAGCGTGACCTATGTGTCAATTTCAACAAGAAAAATATTAGTAGTTTCAAATTTCTATCAGAAGGTTGCATGTTTGATTTACGCTGGGTTCACCAAATGATGCTCTACAAAATGGGATAGATGTTAGGAAACACAACACAAGAAGCAATTCAAAAGTTAGTGTTAGTGTCAAAAACAAAAGACTATCCTAAGCAAGCATATCAAGAGAGATATTAAACATGTAATGGAAAACATGCAAATATAAAAGAGATCCACCACACTTCTCCAAATTCTAACCAAGATGTTCATAGATTCTCCTCCCTTGTTCCTCTCCTCTCCAAGTTCCACATGAGTGTATCTCTCATCTTTGCACTGCTATTGAAGTCTTATGGAGATTCAAGATTGAAAATGATGATTATGAGTATGCAAATACACACAAGCTAAATATGAGAGAAATGAGTTATTTAAGCTATGTTAATTTTAACCAAAAGAAGAACAAAGTAACTATGTTCCTAAATGTTCTAATGCCACCTGGTAATTGGGAAAACCATTGTGTGGTTGTTCCCCCCAAACTCTAAGGAAAGAGGCGCATTAAATAGGTGTCCTCATAAGCCACTTCTAGGCAAGATGAGTGAAATTATCGGACATGATCTCTAGGGTCTCCTTTGCCCCGATACTTTTCAAACTTAGGTGTTTAAAACCCTCTCAGAAAAGGTGGCATATGTAGGTTCCTATCAAAGGGATAGGGACAAATATCATTAAGTAAAAATCAGGTAGTCTTCACACCACTATTGAGTTGTTGAGCGAGATTCTCGACTTGTTGTCTCAACATGTCTATTTTTGTAGGAGGAGGAGGTGGGGGATTTCCTTGATTAAGGTCATATCAAAAGTAATCTCTACCTCTTTCACCATCATTACGGCTATTTTGTTTCGATGTCTTCTATATTTGTGTGGTATTAAAATCAGAGGGTAGTTTATCACCCTCTTGAGCAAGTCCAAGAAAATGAGCATCTGTGTTGTTTTTAAGGATTTCGTCAAAAAGTCGATTGAACCTGGGATTGTGTTGTGCTCTTTCTATAGCTTCAGGAGTTGGAGTGCTAGGATGTTCATCATTTGTGCCTCCTTAAATGGCCTCATGGAAATCATTGAGGTTTTCTTCCTCCTCTTCAATCTCTAGTTGTCTAGTTTTCGATCTGGTGTGAGCCATTTTGTTTGAAAGTTTTGAGGTTGGTGAAAGTGATTATGAGTTGGTGATGAAACGTTTTGATGAGAGATAAGTGTTTTGTGAAGTGTTTAGAAGATGGATCTCTAACACTAAAGGTTGGATGTTACCAAAGTTCTTTGTGTTTTCGACAATGTTGATGTGATAAGGTATAGAAAGGTTTGAGATGTGTTACAAAAGAAGCTACCTAGTAATGAGAGGATGCACTCATGAACTAGTTTTAACCTATGTAGAAATGCCTCTTAGGATGATTGATCCTAGATGTAGAGACACTCTAAAAAGTGATGTGTTGTTTTGATTTAAGCAATATCTAAAAAGAACTTAGGACAAGACCCTTTTATGTTTTGAGAGTTGAATGGATTGATGATGTATGAATGTGAAAGTACATAGAATATAGACCTCAATAAAAACTTTATGTCACAAAGGGGACTTCTACTTCCTCTTCTCTCTCAGGGGTTGGTGGTTTTTCTCGAGCTACGTTATAGGTAATGCAGATGTTTGGAAAGAAAGCAGGGTTGATTTTGCCTTTGTTTTTGTGATAACTCAAGGCTCTATACTAAGTAAAAGCTCTTTTTTTCAAAGGCTCTTTATCAAAATCGTTGGATTTGCCTTGAAGATATAGACGCATATGAGGCAAGAAGGTTCCATGTGAGATAAAAATTTGTCTATTGAGATAGAAAAAATTCCTTCTTTTGATAAAAGCCTTTGAACTCAATGGTCTTTTCTTCAAGTTGATATGTTGATGAAGATTTCTTTTTCTCAAGATTTGAATGATGGTCATATAATTTGATATCTTGTTGCACTTTGTTTGATGTTTGTTTGTTGACCAAAATGTTTGATGGAAAATTTGTTGGTATTTTGGTATGGTTTTGTCATTGATGTCAACACCTACTTTGGAGATCCAACAACATTCACTGGCAAGCAAGTAAACTGTGCAACAGTTACTGGTATATGGTTCACCGGCAGGATATATTTTTTCACTAGTACCTGGAATGATATGGAAGACACTTGGTAATGTCGAAGACATCATGTGGACACTTTTTTTTGAAGAATTAATCATTGGTATATTCATATTTACATATTTGCTTTTACCGGCAAATAGGTCTAGGTTATCTAGGGTTACACCGACAGGTTTATCTTTTCCAAATCAGCATGGCACGCTATGGAGATGATTTATTATTGTTGTAAATGTATTTAGCCGACATGTTTAATCAGTTATTGCATCGGATATTATATTGTATGGAAAATGTTTTATTGTCATATCTTGTAGAGCCGACCTACTAAAATTGGTCTTAGGGTATGGTATAAATGTAAGATCTTATTTGTAAGATCAAGTGTAGAATGCGAAAAAGAATTATGTGAAGGTATATGCGAGATTAAGCAGAGGAATACACGAAGACATCATTTGAAGGTGAAGTTAGGTTTTTGTAGAAGCATATCAGCATTACACCGGTATTGAATCTAGCATATGAAGATGCTATTTTGTGCAATACATTCTTATTGGATTTAACCATCCAACTATAGTTAGTGTGACTCCCACTTTGTGATTGAGCAGTGAGCTCTAGGCTGTTGGCCTTTCTGCATGTGTAGACCCCATTTATGTACACTTACTATTTGTAGTAGTATCATCTGGGTAAGGTTTCCCACCATGGTTTTTCCCCTTACAAGGTTTCCATGTACAAATATTGGTGTCATGTGTTGTGGATGAATTTATGTTTATGTTTCATGTATTAATCCTTACCGGTATAGCAATTTACTGTTAACACTGTCTACCAGCATACTTAACTAGTTTACCGGTATTAAGCATTAAGCTGGTTAATTGGTTTTTGGTTTGAATTTATTAGACAACTGATTCACCCCCCCCTCTCAGTTGTCTCCGGGACCTAACAATTGGTATCAGAGCCTAGTCCTCTTTTGCAGAAGTTTAACAACTTGAGGAGATCCAGTGTCTACTAATTATTTCAGGAAGGACAGTCCTAAACTTGATGGAACCAACTATGGGATATGGAAGATCAGGATGGAGACACATCTGAATTGCATTGGTAAAGACATCTAGGAAGTTACTAAGAATGGTTATACTACTACTGTAGCTGGTCAAACTGCTCCAACTACCTTAGCTAAAGATGAAGAAAATGACTGCAAAGCAAGAGAAACACTTTTGAGTGCACTATTAGATCAACAAATCATGGGAATATCAGATAGGTCTACTACTAAAGCTATTTGGGATCACTTGGAAACATTAAATGAAGGAGATTCCATAGTCAAAATTGCAAAACTTGAAAGCTTCCAAGTCAGGCATGAACAAATGAAAATGGAAGAAGATGAAAGGATTTCTGCTTTTATGGAAAGAGTAAATGAAATTGTTTTGGATATTAAATGTTGTGGAGGAACCTTGAGTGAGGATGAAATTGTTTCAAAAATCTTAAGAGGTTTGCCACTGGCATATAAAATGAAGGTTACTGCTATAAATGAGTTGAGAACAATGCCTAATACATCAGTAACTAGGGATACATTGATTGGAAAACTTTCAGCTTTTGAAATTGAAGAATTTGGTCCTGTTGCTACTATAAAAACTGATTTGGCCTTTAAAGCATCAACTTCATCTACTCCATCATTTGACAAATCAGACTGGAGAGCCTTTTATGCAAGAGAACTTGAGGAAACCAGGAAGGAGAATGGAAAACTTGAAAAACTTGAAGCATTATTTACAAGAAAAATGCAAAAAGGTCCAATTGGAAGTAAGTATGAAGGTAAAGCACCCTTTAAATGTTTTAACTACAATAAGATTGGTCATATGGCTTCAAGATGCCCTGATAGACATGCTAGACTAAGAGAAGAAGCTAGAAGAACATACAAGCCTAATCCTGAATATCAGAGATACAAATTTAAGAAGAACAAAGATAAATCTTGTTACATTGCTGATGAAGGAGTGACTGATGATTCTGATGAGGATCCAATAGACAATGGATGGGTTTTTGTTGCTATAACAAAAGATCAACTGACACCTACTGCTCAACCGGTAGAACAAGCCCTAGCAGCTAAAGTTGAAACAAAGGATGAATGGATCATTAACTCAGGATGCTCACATCATATGACTAGAGACAAAGGTAAATTCTTGAACTTTCAAGAATACAATGGAGATTTGGTAAGATTTGATGATGACAAAGCCTATTCAATCAAAGGTAAGGGTTCAATATCTCTTGATGGTAAGCATAACACTGACAATGTCTACTATGTTGAAGGATTAAAGCATAATATTTTAAGTGTTGGACAATTAGTTGAGAAGGGATTTCAGTTACAATTTAAAAATGGAAAATGAAAAATCATGATAGAACTGGTTTGGAAATTGCAACCGGTAATCAGACTAGAGGTAATATCTTTGATTTGAATAATAGTGAAAAGGCATGTTTGATTGCACATATAGATGAAAGTTGGTTATGGCATAAGAGACTATGTCATGTAAACTTTGATTGCATGGTAAAAATCAGCACTTCTAAGGAAGTTAGAGATCTACCTAAAATTGTGAAACCTTAGAATACAATTTGTAAGGAATGTCAATTTGGAAAACAAGTTAGAGCTAGTTTCAAAAGTATTCCAGAAAAATCCAATAATGCTCTTGATTTGATTCACACTGATTTATGTGGTCCAGCTAGAACTAGAAGCTTACAAGGTGATAGATATTTCATGCTAATTATTGATGATTATTCTAGAATGTGTTGGGTTACTTTTCTCAGAGAAAAGTCAGAAGCACTTGGGAAGCTCAAATTGTTCAAAGCAATGGTTGAAAATGAAACCGGTAAGAAAATTAAATGTTTAAGATCAGATCAAGGAGGAGAATTCACATCTAAGAACTTTAATATATTCTATGAAGTGAATGGAATTAGAAGACATTTATCAGCACCTCAGACACCACAACAAAATGGAGTTGTTGAAAGGAAAAACAAAACTATCTTGGATGCAACAAGAAGTATGTTATCAGAAGCAAATCTACCACATGTGTATTGGAGAGAGGCAGTTAGCACTGCTGTCTATACATTCAACAAAGTTCACATCAAAGGTGAAACCAGTAAGACCCCTCATGAACTATGGTTTGGTAATACTCCCACTCTTAAGTATTTCATAATTTTTGGAAGTAAATGTTATATTAGAAGAGATGAGTATATTGGCAAATTTGATCCTAGAAGTGATGAAGGAATATTTCTTGGTTATTCATCTAAGAGCAAGGCATATAGATGTTTTAACAAAAGATTGCAGAAAATTGGTGAAAGTACAAATGTAAAGATTGATGAACAATTCAGAGGAACTTCAAGGTATATAGACTCTGAACCGACAAGAAATTTTTTGACAAATGAACCTACTCTAAATCCACCGGTACAGAATGAAGATCTAGTTACCCCAATATTATCAGAAGATTCCACAATAATTGAAGAACAACAACAAACTATGACACCCCAGTATGTAAGATTGAATCATTCTGAAGATCAGATAATTGGAAACAAATTTAAAGGAGTTATGACAAGAGGAAGATTGGCAAATGAAGAGGTATGTCTTATTTCTCAAATTGAACAATCATCTATCAATGAGGCATGTGAAGATAAATTTTGGATTAAAGCTATGGAAGAAGAATTAGGACAAATTGAAAAAAATAATACTTGGATATTAGTTCCTCGGCCTAAAGATAAAAATGTAATTGGAACCAAATGGGTATTCAGAAACAAACTTAATGAAAATGGTAAGGTTGTCAGAAATAAAGCAAGACTAGTGTGTAAGGGATATTCTCAGAAAGAAGGAGTTGATTACAATGAAACCTTTGCACTGGTAGCCAGAATTGAGGCAGTTAGATTATTTTTGGCTTTTGCAGCTCACAAGGATTAAAAAGTTTATCAAATAGATATTAAATGTGCATTTTTGAATGGAGATCTTGAAGAAGAAGTATATATTAAACAACCTGATGGATTTTCTTTGACATATGACAATGATATGGTTTGCAAGTTAAGAAAAGCTCTGTATGGATTGAAACAAGCCCCAGGAGCTTGGTATGCAAGGTTGGATAAATATCTTTTAAAGATTGGTTTTACTGAAGGAAATGCAGATAGAAATTTATATTACAAAGTAACTAATGTTGACATCTTGATTATTGAAGTTTTTGTTGATGATATAATCTTTGGAGGAGAAGATGGATTATGTAAGGAATTTTCTCTTAAAATGCAACAAGAATTTGAAATGTCTATGATTGGAGTAATAAAATTCTTTTTAGGTTTGTAGATTTCTCAAACTGATAAAGGTATATTTTTGAGTCAATCCAAGTACTTGAAAGAATTACTAAAGAAATTTGGGATGGAGAACTCTAAACCGGTAAGCACACCCATGACTACAAATGACAAATTATCCCAAAGGGAAGAATCTACACCTATTAATCCAACTAGATACAAATCTATGATAGGAGGTTTACTGTATTTGACACAAACCAGGCCTAATATTATGAATGTAGTATGTATTGTTTCTATATTTCAAATTAATCCTAGGGAAAATCATGAATCAACAGTAAAAAGGATTTTTCGGTACTTACAAGGCACAACAAATCTTGGATTATGGTATCCTAGAGATGGAAATTTCGACCTATGTGCATACACAGATGCAAATTGGGTAGGAGATGTGGATGATAGAAAGAGCACCACTGGAGGAGCATTCTTTCTTGGAAAGAGATTAGTTTCTTGGTTGAGTAAGAAACAGAGTTGTACATCTTTATCAACAACAGAATCAGAATATGTTGCAGCAACAACTAACTATACACAGGTACTATGGCTTAAGCAAATGTTGAAAGACATAAAGGTAAAGTGCAAGGAGCCTATTACTATTTATTGTGATAACACTATAGCAATTGATATATCTTAGAATCCGGTATTACATTCTAAAACAAAACATGTTTCTATCAAACTAATTTTTCTAAGGGAAAAAGTTGAAGAAAAGGAGATAAAACCGGTTTATGTGAATACTAAAGAACAACTTGCAAATATTTTCACAAAACCTTTGCGTAAGGAGACTTTTGAATATCTCAGAGATCAGCTTGGAGTCATACCACCACTGGTAGAGACTTAGATAGTTTATGATTGTCATCAACTGGCAGAATTAAAAAGACAAATCTTTTATTCCAGTATTTGATGAGGAAGCTACTTCTTAGGAGGAGTAGTTGGTATTTTGTAAGAACTTGAATTTTGTAACTTTGGCATTTGATGTCAAAGGGGGAAAGATATCTATGGAAAAATACATTATCTTTTTGGGGAGAGATTTTGAAAAACACATTTAAGGAGAGATTGGTATTGAAAAATCTTTTGATAAACACATGTTACTCCCAGGGGAGAAATGGAGATTGTTGGTTTTTGTATTTGGCATTTCTATTTTGGCACTTTGATGGTTTTTCCATCTTGTGTTGCCATCAATGCAAAAGGGGGAGATTTTTGGTATTTTGGTATGGTTTTGTCATTGATGTCAACACCTACTTTGGAGATCTAGCAACATTCACCGGCAAGCAAGTAAACTATGCAACAGTTACTGGTATATGGTTCACCGACAGGATATATTGTTCACCGGTACCTGGAATGATATGGAAGACACTTGGTAATGTCGAAGACATCATGTGGACACTTTGTTTTGAAGAATTAATCATTGGTATATTCATATTTGCATATTTGCTTTTACTGGCAAATAGGTCCAGGTTATCTAGGGTTACACCGGTAGGTTTATCTTTTCCAGATCAACATGGCACACTATGGAGATGATTTATTATTGTTGTAAATGCATTTAGCCGACATGTTTAATCAGTTATTGCATCATATATTATATTGTATGGAAAATGTTTTATTGTAATATCTTGTAGAGCCGACCTACTAAAATTGGTCTTAGGGTATGGTATAAATGTAAGATCTTATTTGTAAGATCAAGTGTGGAATGCGAAAAAGAATTATGTGAAGGTATATGCGAGATTAAGCAGAGGAATACATGAAGACATCATTTGAAGGTGAAGTTAGGTTTTTGTAGAAGCATATCAGCATTACACCGGTACTGAATCCAGCATATGAAGATGCTATTTTGTGCAGTACATTCTTATTGGATTTAACCATCCAACTGTAGTCAATGTGACTCCCATTTTGTGATTGAGCAGTGAGCTCTAGGCTATTGGCCTTTCTGCATGTGCAGACCCCATTTATGTACACTTACTATCTGCAGTAGTATCATCTGATTGTGGGTAAGGTTTCCCACCGTGGTTTTTCCCCTTACAGGGTTTCCACGTACAAATATTGGTGTCATGTGTGGTGGATGACTTTTTGTTTATGTTTCATGTATTAATCCTTACCGGTATAGCAATTTACTGTTAACACTGTCTACCAGCATACTTAACTGGTTTACCGGTATTAAGCATTATGTTGGTTAATTGGTTTGAATTTATTAGACAACTGATTCACCCCCCCCCCCCTCTCAGTTGTCTCCGGGACGTAACAAAATTGTGTTGGATGAATACTTGGTTTAAATTTGTTTTGAAGTTCTTTGACAAGAAAACATAGCAAGCACACAAGCACAATAATTTTGCCTCAAAAGGCATAAATAGGTGTGGGTCTAAATCAACCCAATATTTGAACTTTTTTGACCCCTTTTCAAAAGTTTTTGTATGTTTTTCTAAAAGCCTAAAGTCAGCTCAAATTATTATTGGTCTGACACAAAATGAAGACACTTGAAACACACTTTATCTTCAAGGTCAATGGCCAGTTGCGATAATTTCAACCCACATCTTGATATTTCTTCAACTTTGGTACTACATACCTTATGAATCCTGCCGTGGCAGGTAAGGATGCAATATACTAAGTCTTGCGCAAGCATAACAGATAGATGATCCCTATGATGGGGGAGTCACCACTTCTATCAAGCTCCAAGTAGTCTTTCAAAAAGCCCTATTTCTACTCAAGGAAATATGTATAGTGAGTATCTTGGGAGAAAAACCATCTATGCTCTTGCACTGAACTTCTCTCAAATATTCTCAATCAATAGAACAGGTGGATTTCTATAATAAAAGGTGTCTAGTAATGTTCGATGTTTTTGGACATAAGTTCATTCTGCAGTGACTCACTTAATATCCTTGTAACTTGTGGTGGGGCCCATATGTCCTTTTGACAAGTTACACTGAAGGAACAACTATACCCAAGGCTACAACTTTCACTCACACCTAATTTCTATAGCGGCTCGAAAGATTTACCATGCGAGGTCATTCCCAAGAGTGATGTGTCTCTTGGCAAACCTCTCCTAAAAAGATAAAATTTCGAGCGTTACTAACACTTTTCTCTTGCACCTAGGACCATGAAAGACAAGGGAGAGGATAGTGTGTGTTAGAAGTAGGACCACTCTATAGACTTTTTTCACAAGTGTGCCAAACACTGAAAACACTTGTTCTTTTTAACTGGTTTATTGCAATGTGATTTAAATACTATTTGGAGATGTTGCTTCAACAAACATGGTGTTCTTTTTAATTTCAAGGAAAAATGTTGTTTAATCTATGAAATTGAAATCCTGGCCAACCAAAATGAAGCACATTTTTGCTTGAAGTAAAATCGATTTGGAAACAGAACTTTGACAAGTTGTTGGTTCTTTTTAACTTGCAAAAATGAAAATTGATTATGATTTTTAGACTTTTGCAAGAAAATGAAAGTTCGTTTGTTTTGTTTTTAAACCCAAATGAAAATTTGCCCCCTAACTTGCAAAAACATAAATTTGTTTGATGTGAGTTTTGTGGTTCGTTTTAACTTGCAAAATGAGGTTCTTTTTAAAAGCCCAAACTGAAAAATTTGATTTATTTTATGACCCAAAATGAAAGGTGAAGTCGATTTTTAACCCAAAATAGAAAGTGAATTCTCTTTAACCCAACTTTAAAAACAAAGTTAGTAAAAAAAGAGTTTAAACTTCCTAATCTAACTCTTCAAGTCCTGCAATAGAGTTAGCAAAAACCTGCATAAAAACCAAACAGTTAGTAAAAAAAAAGTTTTTGGTGGGCTTCTACAAGCCTAATTTTTTTAAATTTTCGGTTACAATATTTTTTTTTACAACTCTCTGTTACAATAGCGCTACTCTGTGTAAACACAAAAGCATTATTTAACACGAAGGCGCTAACTGATAGACAAAAGCGCTAAAATCCAAACAAATACGCTATAAAATGGACAAAAGCGCTAAAAGAACCTGTCGAACAAATTTTTTTTTTTTGTCAAACAGAGAGCGTGAAAGTGCTAAACTAATTACAATAGCGCTATTTAAAGTAAAATAGCACTAAAACAAAGACAAAAGCACTAATTAAAAGATGAAAGTGCTACTTTAGCTAATGAAAGCACTAAACACCAACTTTCGAAGGCGCTAAAGCGAGTTCAATAGCGCTAAAGCATGACTTGTGTGTCAATTTCTATAAGTAAAATGTTAGTAGTTTCAAATTTCTATCAGAAGGTTACTTGTTTGATTCACGTCGGGTTCACCAAATGATGCTCTGCAAAATGGGATAGATGTTAGGAAACACAACACAAGAAGCAATTCAAACGTTAGTGTTAGTGTCAGAAATGAAAGACTATCCTAAGCAAGCATATCAAGAGAGATATTAAACATGTAATGGAAAGCATGAAAATATAAAAGAGATATACTACACTCCTCAAAATGCTAACCAAGATGTTCATAGCTGGTCCTCCCTTGTTCCTCTCCTCTCCAAGTTCCACATGAGTGTAGCTCTCAACTTTGCACTGCTATGGAAGTCTTATGGAGACTCAAGGTTGAAAATGATTATGAGATTATACAAATACAAGCTTAATAGATATGAAAAAGCACCTAATTAATATATATTGGTTTTTAACTAAAATAACAATGTAAATTAGATTATGATTTCCTCTCTTAAATTTCACTATAACTTAGATGCATACAAGATTTTTGGATTATGGCTAGATGTGTGAAAATGAGAAATGAGAGCTCTATTTATAGGTAAAATAGGGCAATGGATAGTTGAGATTGAGTAATATCAACAAGGGTCAACATTGGTGGGTTTATGATCCATGTGATGGTTTGAGAGGAGAGGGAAGAAGCATGAAATGCTTGACATGACTTGAAGGTTAGCTTGAGAGGTAAGGTTAATGTTGAGTTGAATGAATAAAACCATTATCCAATGAATAATGCAAGAGTAAGTGAGGATAACCATGGTCAAAGCAATAAATGCTTGAAGAGACCGATGAGTCAAATGAGGGTTGAGTTAGAAGGAAAGTCTCTAACCATGTGGGTGAGTTGAGTTAACCATAAATGGTTATGTAAGAGCCATAAATGGTCATGTAAGAGCCATTAGTGGTTTGGAAGACTTTAGGGGTTAACTTGTTGAACACATAAAGCATTAAATGCTTTTTAAAGACTTTGAGGCTTTGAGAAGCGACTTCAAGTTGCTTGGGAATGTGACAATAAGTAGGGAGGGTGATTAGGCTAATTAGGAATGATTAGAAGAACTTAGAAAGTGGTTAGAAGAGTCTAGAAGGGGATTTAGGATTTGCAAGTGGGTTTGGTAGGTGAGGAAAAATTGGTTTTTAATTAAAGTAAAATTAATTTATTTCAATTGTGGTTGCAACTTGCATTTGTAGGAGAATGCAAGTGGTGGGGGGGTAGTTTAGGGATTTAAATAAATATTTTATTATTTATTTAAAAGAGGAAAGGGGGGTTAAATTAAATAAATATGTTTTATTAATTTAATTGATTTAGAGTGTGGCTTAATGAATTAATTTAAATAGATTAAATAATTTATTTAATTAATAGAAGAAGAGGTTGAGGATGAATTAACTAAATATTAATTTAATTAACTGATTATTGATGGTTAGATAATCAAATAAATAGCAAATATTCATTTAATTAAGTGGACAGATTTATGTGATTACATGTAGTTATCTTGGGAGATGTATGGTGAGTGATCTTGGGGGCAGATTCTTCCCCACCCTTGCACTATGATATTGCCAATGTATGGCAACTGACTCGGCTCAAAGTTTTTATTTCTATGGTTCGTAGTAAAGGTTCCATTTGGCACAACAAATGATAAAATCAATTAAGAGGCTTCCCAACCTTTAGAACAAAGTCTTTTCACATCTCAAGGATACTAGAGAAATACTATCAAATACACACTTTCATTGGAGGGGATTTTCATCAACCTGCACATTTGATTATAGTGGGTATGTAAACTTGGCTTTCGCCATTGCCCACTTGGGTTGTACCCTTCTCACTAGCCCCCTCAAGGCGTTTGGGAAGGTAGGCCCTCTAAAGGTTTTAATTTCTTGAAAGTAAATAAGGCATGAAAAGAGCGGGTTTGGCTTTTTAGTCACCCAATTAAGCATATACCTACCACTCAAGACAAAGCACACAAAGTTATTTTTACCCTTTCAAAGCAATTATTTTCTAAGTTCTAATTGGATATGTTGCTCCAATCAAACATGGTGTTCTTTTTAGTCCCACATAGAAATGATTTTCTAAACTAGGAATTGGAAATCCTGGTCAACAAAATGAAAATCGTTGCAATAAAGTAAATCACTTTGCAAAAGGGACAAGTTGATTTTTATTTTTAACTTGCAAATAAAGATGCTGATTGTTCTTTTTATTCTTGCAAGAAATGAAATATTGTCTTGTTCTTTTTAGATCCCAAATAAAGTGTGAGATCCTAACTTGCAAAATGAGAATTTTGAGTTTGTGGTTCTTTTTATCCTTTGCAAGTGTGGTTCTTTTTAAGCCCAAAAATTAAAGTTTGATGTTCCTTTTAAGAACCAAAATAAGATGAAGTTGTTTTTAGGCTAACTTAAGAAAGTAATAAAAAAGAACTAATTAACTCCTCCTTTAACCCCACAAACCACTTGTTAGAATCCTGCAAGAAACCTGTTAGTGAAAATGAAAAATCCAAGGTGGGCTAGACAAGCCTAGAATTATGAATTTTGAATTGTGGATGCCAAAAATGTGTGCTGGAAAGTGTGGAATCTAAAAAAGAGATTCAAACAACATCAAACACACACATGAAACACTATGTTAGAGTTAAAAATCAAAATAGAAACTAAACTAAGTTATCTTCAAAATCAAAACCCCAAGCACGTCTCATGTTCCTCTATCTCCAAGGATCTTCAAGAATAAAGGTGGCTCTCACTTGGAAGAGCACTTGATCTTGTAGATTTCAACCTAAAGAACAAGATTGAAGGATATACCAAGATCAAAATGAATGCAACTAATATCCTAGCTAGATGATCAAATGATATGAAAAGATGAAATGCAAGATGGAATGCAATATATGAGATTAAGATTGATTCTAAATTGAAAGCTTAGGTGTGCTAATTAAACTAACATAGAGATTGATATGAAATTGATATACAATGGCTATGAATTAAGATAGCGTGAAAATGGGATTAGCATGATACTATCAACATGATGAAAGCTAAACTAGCATGCAACTAAGATGATCTAAGTGCTTGAAGATGACAAATTGATCTCCTTGATAACCTGAAAAATGACTATGAATTTGATGCACAAAATGATGGATATCTAAGAGTGAAGAAATGGGCTCTATTTATAGAGAAAATAGAGAAATGGATGGCCAAGATTGAGCAATCTTAATAAGGGCCAGGATTGAAAGTTATCAATCCATGAGGGGGATTCAATCCAATACCAAGTTGACAAATGTCACCTTGAGATGGCTTGAGAGGATTCTAAGCAAGCATTAGATGCTAAGTAAGCATTAGGGATAACCTCAAGAGATTACATAATTGGATAATGCTATTATCCAAGGGAGCATGTTATTGTCCAAGAGGTAAACTCTTGTGCAAAGTTTAGGGATGGCCAAAGGGACAACCTATTGGAATCACCACTGCTGTTATGTGAAAAGATCGAGCTATCAACAAATGGGAGAGAGCCTAGAGACAAGGATCCATAGGAGGTGGGAGGAAGTACATATTGCAAATTTTGAAGGAGGTACTAACCAAGTCAAAAATCTCCCCATCAACACTGACTGAGGGTTCCACATCGATGGACTGAAGGAGGCCTCCTGGGATTCAAAACCATATCCCAACGCTTTGATACCAATTGTTGGAATCACCGCTACCGTTACTCCAAAATATCAAGCTATCAACAAACGAGAGAGCAACCAAAGACAAGGATCCATGGTAGGTGGGAGGAAGCACATGTCATGAATCTCGAAGGAGGTGCTGACCAAGTCAACACAACCATCATGGGATAGGATGATGTCTTGTAAGAGGAATTAAATGCTCTTTGAAGTCTTTGGAAGTTAATTTGTTGAAGCAATCACCGGTGAGGAGGGACCTCAAAGAGAGTCAACAATAGTAAACATAATAGAAACACACAAATATGATGGAGGCAATGTAGAACAGATAGTTTTATTGCACGAAGTTTGATTACACCCAACCGGTAACAACCGGGTTACAAGATACCGACACACAAGCCTAGTAGAATAGGTCACAACTGGGACCTTGAATCAAAATATCTATCTTCTAGGCACAGTCTATCTGTTTGATACTCTAACTGATTTTAATTGATTACATTCTAGATCATGATTATAAAACTATATATATCGATCCAAAGGATTCAGTCGGCCCAAAATGGATCAAAACTTGAAGAACAAGACCTAACGTGCAAAACAAACAAGGTTGGCCTTCGCCAAGGGATTTCCCCAGAAAACCGAAAGGATGAAACATAGATCACTAGAAAAGGTCGGCCACACACCAAGGAACATTGAAATCAACACCCAAGGATTTGCAAGCTTCGGAATGGGTTCGGGTAGATCACCAAAATAGGTCTAGGGCAACCTGTAACAAAGGAACAACCAGTAACAAGAAACTGTCATGCAAACTGGTAGCGATATCTTGCCGGAAAGTGATCCAAATGCGATGCAGTCTGAAAGAAAGAAAGAGGATCAAGTCTAACAAGTATAATCCAACTCCACAGGATCCAGTGAGCCAATAACAAGATACATAGAAAGGAAAACTGAAATGGAAAACAAAAAATAAAACGAAATGGAAAAATGTTTTTGGTTGATGCAAGATTGTTGTGAACCGGGGATGCTCCTGCATCAGACATCCGAGGATAATGAAAAAGTGAGCCTCTCAATTTGTAGGGGTCAGAGGGAAACCAAGGCGATCTAGCTCTGCCTGTGAAATCCAAGATGAATCTTCAAATGGTCTGCCCTTCCACTTCATAGGATATTCTTTGTACTGATTGTTCTGGGTACTACGCCCAATCCTACTATCAAAAATCTCTTCAATCTGATCTAGTTCCTTTGGGGGCAATTGTTTGGTTCCTTCCAGGGAAATTGTTTCTCAAGGTCTGCAACACTTTCCTCACCAAATTCTAGTTCATGGTACTCATGAAGTTCTGCAATGTTGAATATAGGTGAAATACTTAGACTATCTGGTAGCTCCACTTCATATGCATTTCAAGAATTGAACTTCCTCAAAATCTTATAGTGTCCAAACTCCTTCATCTACAACTTATTATAAGGTCCAACCAGGAATCTCTCTTTTCTCAGATATACCATTACTTCATCGCCAACTTCAAATTCCTTATGTCTCCTCTTCTCATCTGCCTTCTCCTTATATTTGATGTTCATATCTTCCAAATGTTGTTTAACCTGAATATGCAGTGCTACCATGTGACCTACAAAATCTTCTTCTTCTAAACTCTTTCGGTCTTCATTGCTAACGTCTCTCAATTTTGATATTCCTCTAGGATGCAATCCAACAACAATCTCAAAAGGTGTTTTTCCAGTACTTCTATTCATTGAATTGTTCTAGGCAAACTCTTCTTGTGCAAGGATCAAATCCCAACTTCCGGTTTTATCTCCCACTAAACATCTCAACAAATTTCACAAATTCCGGTTAACAACTTCAATCTGTCCATCAGTCTATGGATGAAAAGTAGAACTAAACTTCAAATCTGTCTTCATCTTCTTCTAAAGTGTTCTCCAAAGCCAACAAACTTAGTGTCTTTTTCTGAAACTATGATCTTAGGTAATCCATGCAATCTCACCACTTCCTTGAAAAATATGTCAGCTACATGTAATGCATTTGATGTCTTCTTACAAGGTATGAAACGAGCCATCTTCAAAAATATATCCACTACCACAAATATAGAATCATTCCCTCTCAGTGTCTTAGGCAATCCAAGTACAAAATCCATGCTTATATCCTCCCAAGGTCTTATCGGTACTGTCAAAGGTTTATACAATCCCACATTTTGACTACTACCTTTTGTAACTTGACAAAGTCTACAACTCTGCACATATCTCTTAACATCCTTATGAATATGGGGCCAAAAGTATCGCTCACTCACCAATGCAACTATTTTGTCAATGCCAAAATGTCCAGCAAGTCCTCCACTATGTTTCTCTTTTATTAGGTTCTCTCTCATGGAACTCTCAGGTATGCACAACTAAACTCCCCTGAATAACATCCTATGCTGAATTAAATAATCCAGCCATTTGCTCCTATCAACCATAACCAGTTCTCTACATGCTTTCCAAGGTTCTACAAAATCCAAGTCTTCATCACACAAGGTCTTCAAATCTTCAAAACCTAATACTATCACTCTCATCTCTGTCAGCAAATTCCTTCTCCTACTCAATGCATCAACAACTTTGTTAGATTTCCTACTTCTATGCTTCAACACAAAGGTATAACTCTGCAAGAATTCTACCCATCTCATATGTCTCTGATTCAACTTACTTTGATTATTCAAATAGTGCAAAGCTTGATGATCTGTTTACAACACAAACTCCTTAGGCAACAAGCAGTGTCTCCATTTCTTCAAGGCTTGAATTATGGCATAAAATTCCTGATCATACACTGAATATCTATTCTAGGCATCATTCAATTTCTCACTAAAATAGGGTACTTCTCCCCCTTCTTGACTCAAGAGTGCTCCTATTGCTGTTCCACTTGCTTCACAATCCACTTGAAATACTTTATTAAAATCCGGTAAAGCTAACATAGGTTGCTCAGTCACTTTTTGCTTCAACAATTCAATTTTGTTTTTTGCTTTGGTGGTCCACTTTAATTCCTTTTGATCTCCTCTCATGGTCTTAGTCATAGGGTTCCAAACTTAACTGAAATTTCTAATAAACTTCCAATAAAAACTCACCAATCCATGAAATGATCTTACCTCCCCAATGCTTTCCGGTGTAGGTCACTCAACAATGGATTTAACTTTCTCAGGGTCTGGTCTATCTTCAAACCATCCTTAGATATCACAAATCCTAAATAGACTAACTCATCCTTCATAAAAGTACACTTCTTGATATTGATCAACAATTTTTCTTCTCTCAACCTTTGTAAAACTTGTCTTAACTGCAACAAATGCGCCTCTTTTGTTTTATTGAAAATCAGAATGTCATCCAAATACACAATAACAAACTTAACCAAGAATTTCTTCAGTACCTCATTCATCAGCCTCATGAAAGTACTTGGTGCATTAGTCAATCACAAAGGCATCACCAACCATTAATATAGTCCTTTGTTTGTCTTAAATGTTGTCTTCCACTCATCACCTTCTCTGATCCTAATCTGATGATATCCACTCTTCAAATCTATCTTTGTAAAGTATTTTGCTCCACTCAAACAGTCCATTATGTCATCCATCTTAGGCAAAGGAGCCTGGTATTTCATTGTGATCTTGTTTATTGCTCTTGAAGCGGTACACATCCTCCATTATCCATTCTTCTTAGGTGCTAATACTGCTAGTACTGCACAAGCGCTAAGACTCTCCCTGATCAAACCTTTATTCAACAACCCCTGCACTTGCTTATTCAGTTCTTCATTCTCTGTCGGTGTCAACCGATGTGAAACTTTGTTAGGCAAACCAACTCTAGGAACCAAGTCCATGTAATGACTAATACTTCTAATAGGTGGCAATCCATTAGGTACATTATCTAAAATGATGTCCTCATATTCTGTCGGCAAATATCTTATCTCTTCCGGGTGCTCTTCTTCTGGTTTTGATCTGTCAATCTTCTTAGGAATTAAGGCAAAACACACATTCTCATGTCTCAGTCCATCCATGAGTTTCCTTCCATCTACTAAAAATATTTTGGCATTTGTACAAACTTCATTCTTCAAAGGTTCCTCCTAAGGTAACAAGGTTTGGTTCATCCCATTGGCCACAATAGTGTATGTATTCTTCCTCCCACCATGTATTTCCTGTCTATCAAACTGCCAAGGTCTACCCAACTAAAGATGACAAATATCCATAGGCATAATATCACACAAAACTTCATCATGATAATTCCCAATTTTCAGTTTCACCAAACACTATTCACTTACTAACAACTTATGTTCATCCCGAATCCATGCTATTTGATAAGGTTTAGGGTCTTTCAATCTCTCTAATTTCAACTTATTCACCATCTCTTCTGAAACAAGATTATCTGAACTACCACTATTAATGAAAACTTTATAGCACTTACTAGATACCTTACATCTGGTTTTGAACAGATTCTTCCTCTACAAGAGTTCCTCATCTCCTTTGGTATGACACAAAGCTCTCCTCATCATCAATAGTTCTCCATCTTCCGGTTTATTGTTTGATCGGGTGGGGTTTTCTTCCACCACTACCGCTCTTTCGGTAGCCTCTATCTTCTTACACTCAAATGCACGGTATCCTTCTCCCCGACACTTAAAGAAATTTCCTCTAAATGTCCTCTTATCTTGTCTTCCAAAGTTTTCATTCCGGTAACCATCCGGTTCTCTCCTCTGGTAGAACTTTCTATCATCCTTTCGGTATAAATTCCCTTCTTTGTTCACTTCCTTGTCCTTTTTATGATCTGTACTGGTTCCTCTTCCTCCAATATATCCTCTTCCTTGAAATATTCCTCTGGTAAACCTTCCACCTCTACCTCTCTATCTTTTCTCATGTCTTTTGTTCAATTTCTCTTCAACCTTTAGTGCATACTGGTAAGACTCTTCAACACTCTCCAATTTGATCATACTGAGTTCATCTTGTATAGACATCTACAATCCATTCAAATATCTTTCAATTTTTTCAACTTCATCATCAACATGTATGGATCTGATAATCAACTTGTAAAATGCTCCGGTATACTCCTTCACACTAGATTCCTTCTGTCGTAGATTCTTCAACTTTCAGAATAAATCTACTTGATAATTCGCCGGCACAAACTTTGATTTAAACCTAGCAATCATCCAATCCCATGTCTTAATTTTTTCTTTATCTCTTCTTTATCTATCAACTTGCAAATGCTCCCACCAAAGAGATGCATGACCTTTCAACCGGATATAGGCATATTTCACCTTCCTCTCTTCTACAATGTTTTCAAAATCGAAATACTTCTCCATCTCTGAGATCCAATCCATAAAATTCATCTGAATATAACTTCCCATCATATTCAAGTGGGGTAAAATGAGGTTTAGTGTTTTCCCTACTCAAAACCCTTAAAAAAATTTCTTCATACGGATCAACTACCAGTAGGTTTACTTTTTCTATCCGGGCTTCTTCTCCTTCATCTTCACTTACATCTTCAATATGTCAGCTTCTTCTTTGGGCTGTCTCCACGGCTTCTAACCGGTCTGCTATTCCTTGCATCATCTCCATCACACTAGGGTTTGCATTCCCATGTGCTCCACCATTCCTAGTTCCTCTTCATGCCATCAATTCACACTAGTTCTTTGCAATTACAGGTCGGATCTGCAATCCGCCACCCTACAACAAAAATTCAGGACACACAACCTCTCGAACGACTTCACTCTGATACCACTTGAAGTAGTCACCGCTGAGGAGGGACCTCAAAGAGATCAATCCGGTCCGGTCAGAAATAATAAAAACAATGGAAACACACAGATATGATGGAGGCAATGCAAAACATATAGTTTTATTGCATGAAGTTTGATTACACCCAACCAATAACAATTGGGATACAACATACCGACACACATGCCTGATAGAATAGGTCACAACTGGGACCTTGAATCAAAAGATCTATCTTCTAGGAACAGTCTATCTATTTGATACTCTGATTGATTCTAATTGATTACATTCTAGCATGATTACAAATATATATATCGATCCAAAGGATTCCGCCAGCCCAAAAGGGATCAAAGCCCGAAGAATAAGACCTAACATGCAAAATAAACAAGGTTAGCCTCCGCCAAGAGATTCCTCCAGAAAATCCAAAGGATGAAACATAGATCATGGGAAAAGGTTGGCCACATGCCAAGGAACATTGAAATCAAGACCCAAGTCTCCGCAAGCTTCAAAATGGGTTCTGGTAGATCACCAGAATAGGTCTCAAGCAATCAGTAACGAAGGAATAACCTGTAACAAGAAACTGTCATGGAAACCGGTAGCGATATCTTGCTAGAAAGTGATCCAAATGCAATGCAGTCTGAAAGCAAGAAAGATGATCAAGTCTAACAAGTAGAATCCAACTCCACAGGATTCAGTGAGCCAAAAACGGAGCACACAGAAAGGAAAATTGAAACGAAAAACAAAAAAAAAATAGAAAGGAAAAATGTTTTTGGTTGATGCAAGATTATTGTGAATCGGGGATGCTCCTGCATCACTTGTTAAAATTTAGATAACCTTACAAGTTTGGAAGACTCAACAAGTTACATTTTTGAAGAAGGTAGAGTCTTCAACACATTTTAAAGACTTTCCCCAAATCTAGAGAAGGGACTCCCCCAAATTTAGGGATCTAACATGATTAGAGGAATTAGGATAGTTAATGAGGGATTAGAGGGGTTCTAGAAGAATATTAGCATGCTAATGGAAAATGTAGGAGAATGCAAGTGGAGGGAAATAGGCATTTTTAGATAAAATAAAAGATTTATTTTAGCCAAAACGGGTGCAACTTGCATTTGTAGGATTTTGCAAGTGGGGGGACTATTCATAAATAAATAATTAATTATGTAAATGCAAAGGGATTTTAATCAAATGTAAATTCAATTAAAAGGAAAAAGGGGGCTTTAATTAAATAAATAAGATTTATTCAATTAAATGGTTAAAGGGTACTTAATAAAACCTTAGTTTAATTAATAGGTTAGGCTAGAAGAAAAGGATTTTAATCAAATCTTTAATTTGATTAATAGGCTAATTGGAAGAATAAGGATATTAATTAAACCTTGGTCTAATTAATAGACAAATAAAAGATGATTAAATGAATATAATTCATTTAATTAGTTGTGCAAGTTTTAGGTGTCTACAATATGAAACCATAACTTTAATTTTGATCATAAGACAACCTATATTTGATGAAATTTAACACAAAGCAAGATTTTAACATTATAATACCGTCAAATTAAGATCCCAAAATTCAAGGAGAAAAGGTCAGGGCCGATGTGGCGGTCGCTTTGGTCTAGCCGAATTTTTTCCAGATTTCTAGGGATGCAAGATATCATGATTACAAAGTCAAATCCATCTTAGTGCATCAATCCAAGGTGTTTAGATGTGCGAAAATGAGCCTTAATGATGAGAAATAGGACTTTATCAGGATTAATTAATTAATTAAAGAAAATAAATAAAAAGAGGAGCACTTAGGGTTAAGGGCCCAATTTTATAATATGTGAATTGTTGAGAGAGGAGCTTAGATTTAATTAAATTAATAATTAAATGCATAAAGGAATCTTGAAAATGCAAAATTCAAATGAGACACACTAAGGTGGGTGCTAACCTAAGCGTGGAATTGTACAACCCTAATTAAGGGTGTATAATTTATGATGTTACATTTAGCCCCCACTTTAGTGGTCATATGACACTACGTGCATATACAAGCTAAAGTACATAAAAGTAAACATTCACGGGAAAAAGGGTATGTCCATAAATGTCAAACGAAGCCCCCAGTGGTATCTGCAGTACAACATTAGGAGCCACATCATACAAAACCACATTGTTAGTTGAAATCACAAATTTACCTAAAATGATTACTAAGAGTGATGAAATTCAAGGGTAGCTATAGGCCCCCTATTTTGGCTTGCTAATTGGTGAGTTGAAATAGGGTATCATGTTTACCATATAAAATTGGGAAGGAATTTGATGACAAATACTCACAACTAGGTCTGATACAAGATCAAAACTAATAGAGAATTATTTGGTAAGAAAGAGATCTAAATCATGATTCCAACACAACCAAGAGTGCGAGAATTAGAGCTCTCTAACACAAGATGTGAATGATTAAGTGAAAAATATAGAATTAGTATATAGTATTCTTTTTGATGAATAAAATGAGAAAAAGATCATTATCCAAAGACATTTACCTTCGAGAATAGAGGGGATCTTTGATAAAGATAACATCTATAAAAAGAGAAGGAAAATAAGAATACACACCTTCTCCAATATTTAGGAAAAAGTGGATTCTTAGCCAAGGATAACACACTTTCACTAAGGAGAAATTGTTCATGAAAGATGTATCATTTCATATAGAGAATAGGTCCTAAACAAGGAGCACACATATTCTATGCAAAAATAACATCAAATGAAAAATGCAAATCAATAAAGGAAAGGTGAATCATTAGAAAAAGAGATAGAAGATTTAAATATCATTCTTGCCCCCAAGCATGGAGACAAGGACACCAAAGAGAGATAATTTATAAAAGAAACACTCTTCTAAAAGAAGGAAAGAGATCCTCATCAGGAATTCATTTTCCTGCAAGAGGGATGGGATCCTTAGTAGGGATAAACACATCCACAATATAAAAGGGTTCATTATAAAAGATACTGTAATACCCTAAAAATGGTTATCTAAACCATAGGCCCCCTAATCTCGACAACATCACCAAGGTCCTAACCAAAGGCAATTAAAATTAATCTGGAGCACACAATTAATTTCTAAAATCATCAATGTCACATGACAAATTAATCACTCTGAATTAATTAAATAAATATTTAATTAATTGATCATTTCAAGTAAATCATTTTTAAACAATTATCCTATTTATTTTATTAAATATCCTAAGATATTTAATTAAATAAATCAATTTGCCATTAAATTATCAAAAAAGGAATTAATTGGGAAAAAGAATTAAAAATTGAGAAAAGAAATCAAATGGAGATAACCTTAAAAATCAAATTAAAAAATTGAAAAATCTCAAAAAAGCAATTAAAACAATTAAAACTCAAAATTGAATGAAATAGAGAATAAATCAGTTTTTTTTGTTTTTGTTTTTTGTTTTTTGTTTTTTGTTTTTTGTTTTTTGTTTTTTGTTTTTTATTTTTATTTATTTTTTAAACTGAGAAAAATAGCCAATCACATCAATTCACCTGGAATGTGCTTCTTCTTGGAAAATCTTGATTGCTCATCATCATTCGATCTCGGTCGTTGGTTTCTTTCTGAATTTTCTATAAATTCAAGCTCTCATCTCCTAATCAAGGATCCTGGAGAATATATTGTTATCATGTTGTTTTTGCTCTAGGTTCATTAAGACTTCATATTGAGAATATTTGCATATTAGTTATTGCTGTAGACGTATAAAAATGACCACTTTCCTAAGTGAATATTTAATATTCATTTTAACCTCATTCCTCCATTTAATTAAATTTTATTTAATTAAATTATTCACATTCATCTATTTAATTAAATGAATTACTCAATTTATTTAATTAAGTTCACTTAAGCCTTTAATTAAATAAATTACTTTATTTAATTAATTCCCCTTTCTCTCCTTTTAATTAAATTGTTCATTGCAAGTAAATAAATCTAATTTATTTATTTAAATCTCTTACTTGTATTTATGAAAGTTGCATCTATTTTTGTTGAAATAAAGTAATTTATTTTAATAAAAATTCCCCTCCATCCACTTGCATTCTCCTACATCTCCCACTTGCCTCCCTAAAACCCCTTCTAGATTCTTCTAATCACTTCTAATTTAACCTAATCCATCTCCTAAATATTGTCACATCCCTAAGAAAAGGGAAGTCACTTCTCAAACCCTCAAAGTCTGAGAAAACCATTAAAGGCTTTATGTCTTCAACAAGTTAACCTTGAAAGTCTTCCAAACCACTAATGGTTAAATCAACCCTCTTGCATGATTAGAGACTTTCTCTCTAACTCAACCTTCATCTAACCCAAGGGTCTCATCAAGCATTCATTGCTTTGACCATGGTTATTTCTTTAACCCTTGCACAAGAGTTTATCCTTTGGGTAAAAGCTTTATCCAATGGATAACCTTAACCTAACCTTAACCCTTACCTCCTAAGGTAAACATGGGGTCTTCTCAAGCATTTAATGCTTCTTACATCTCCTCTCAAGTAGTCTTATGCTGACAATTGTCACCATTTCATTGGTGAGAATTGTAAACATGGATTGATTAACTTTCAATCCTGGCTCTTGTTAAGATTATCCAATCTTGACCACCATTGCCCTGTTTTTCTTATAAATAGAGCCCTTCTTCTTTCATTTTCATATGCAAGTCTTTAGTATCAATCTTATAGACATTTTACTAAGCATCTAATCTAAATCATTTTAAATCAAGCATTTAGCCTCTCTTTGAATAGAAATCATTTAAATAAGAATTTTTAGAAGCATTTCTATTATCATAGCATTTTCATATTAAACTAGTATATCATGTTAGGATAGATTTTACTAATCTTTCATCTTATCATCATATTCATGCTAGTTTAACTCATACTAGATTTAATATCATGGACAACTAGGATTGCATTCATATTAAGTTGATCAATATCCCTCGTTCTCATAGTTGTCATTCCTAAGTCACTTTGCTCAGTGACCTGAGAGAAAAGGAATTGGCTTGAGGGATCCTATGAGATAGAGAACAATGGAACGTCCCTTGGGGAGTTGAGATATTTCAATATAGCTCCATAAATTGCACCAAGAGTCCCATTGGTGTGTGGACTTGTCTAGAAACTGAAATTTCTGTTTCTTTGCACCACTTTTTCGACACACATTTTTGGTGCCCACTGTGGGGCATTACCCCATAAATAACATCATTTTTGATACAGGACTAATATTGTAGGTACGCGGAAAAGATGAGTTAGCGTGTTGGAGTCCTTCGTTAGCGCATAAAAACCATTTTATAGCGCACATTTCTCATTGTTTAGCGCATCGGACCTTATCCTTAGTGCATTGAGGAGATATACTAGAGCATAACACTTCTGCTGGTAACTGTAAAATCACAACGCTTTAAGAAATCAGTCTAGCACATCTCAGCAACATCTTAGCGTATGGGGTCTTTTCTGTAGCGCATTGGTGCAACAACATAGCACATAGGATTGACACAACAAAAGAAAAAGTTTGTAATCGGGAAAAATCATTTTAGGCTTGTGTAAGCCCAAACTAACTTTTTGATCATTGATTGTGTGCAGGTTTAATCTTTTATGCAGGGGAAGGAGTTAGTTTAGAAGTTTTTAATTTCTTTTAATTTACTTTTCCTCAAAAAGAAGTTGATTAAAAAGAATTCACACTCCCTGTTTTATGCAGTGTTAAAATAAACCTCATATTTGCATTTTGGAAAGCTTAAAAATGAACATCAGACTTCCTTTTGGTGCTTAAAAGAAGATTCATATTTCCTTATTTGCAAAGTAAAAAGAACAACAAAAATTACTTTTGATTTCTTGCAAGTTAGAAAAAAACACTTCATTTTTGGAAGCTCTAAAAAGAACAAGACAAAATTTACTTTTTACAAAGCTTAAAAGGAACCTCACCATCCTTTGGTGTCTAAAAGGATCCATTTTATTTTTCAAAGGTAAAAGAACTTCATCTTCAAGTTTTAGGCAAAGCAAAAAGGGAAACTCTTCCGCTATCGACTTTACATTTTGTTGACCAATATCGAAATTTCATTTGTTGACCATGATTTCTTTTACTTAGATAGAAAATCACTGATTTGAAGGTTAAAACAAACACCATGCTTTTTGGAGCAAAATCTCCAAATAGACTTTTGCAAAACACTGCTTTGAAAAGTTAAAAAGAACACTTGTGTGCCTTGTCTCAAAAGTGGAAGGTATATGCTCTCCCCTTAATTGGGTGATAAAAAAGCCAAACCACTCTTATGCTTTCTCCATTTCAAGTACTTAATTCCTTTAGCAAGCCTGCCCTCCCGAGTTGCTCTTAGAGTGCCATTTAAATGGTCGGTGAGAGGGGAACGACCTAAGTGGGAAATGACTTTATCGCTAAGTGTTCCAACCCACTATAATCAAAAGTGGAGGTTGACAAAATTCTGTTCAACGGTTTTCCTCAGCGGTTAGCCTTCCCCCAGTATCTTTAAGATACATAAAGCCTTTGTTCTAAGGTTGGGAAGCCTCCCGAGGGAGTATATCACTGAAGACCGAATATGAAGCCTGATTATGAAATTTAGCAATAGAAACCTTGAGTCGAGTCAGTATCCAAACATCTTCAATATCATAGTGCAAGGGTGGGGAAAAATCCGCCCCCAAGATTACTCACCATATATCTCCCAAGATAACTACCCAATTGTGAAGCAATTTAGTTTGGGTTAATTTCTGACAAAAGGAAAAAAAAACGGGAGCCCCCTAGGGGGTGATACAACTATTTGAGCTAATGGAGTATCAAGACTAGTGGGCTATGGTATTGTTGATGACCCTTGAATAAAGAGTATGTCTGATTTGTCTTCTTTGTATCCAAACCTGTGAAAACATTAGGGATTTAAACACATCCTCGCAGAACATACACTATTTGATTAGCATAGGCAAAAGTGGTTGTCTCTTTAATATCGTATTTTCAAGTTATATCTTCAGAAAATCATCCATAAAAAAAAAAAAACAAGTGTTGAAAATTCCAAAAAAAAAAAAGATCAGAAATAGAGCAATCAAGGCAGTTTAGCACATAAGAGCAACTTCTTAGTGCAACTGAAACATTCTCCAACACGTACCAAATAAATTTTAGCACTTTTATCAATCAAGCTAGCACCTAACAGTTATCTTCTTGATAAATATTTCACTAGCGCTTTTGGGTACCATATTAGTGCTTTAGAGCATCAGCCCAACGCATTGGGGGCAAAACTTAGTGCTTTTAGTCTAAGTTTTAGTGTGTATTAAGGACATAATAGTGCTTTATCATCCCAGTCAAAAGAAATTTCAAAACTTTGAGTTAGTGCATAACATAGGTAGCTTAGCGCATAGGGAACTTTGGGTAGTGCATCTAAATCATACCTTAGTGCATACGGTCTCTGTTTTAGCGCATGGTTAAAACATAGAAAAACAGAGAGTAAACCAAGTAGTTTTGGAAAATTTTATCATCAGTCCCCAAAACCCTTTTGGATCTTTAGTCGAACTCAACAGTCAAAATTTGAACCAAATCATTAGAGAAAATATTCCAAAAATCAGGCAAGCATCCTTAGAGAAAAATTGTCGAAACCAAAACTAGCTCGTGGTAAAACTTTATGCAATCAAAATTAGGTAGTACCATCACATTGATCAAAAGGTCCGCCATCTTAATGGATTCTATCAAAAAAATAACATACCGAGTTTAAACTTTAAGTTATCAAATTGAGTTTCTGTTAGGATTCCCAAAGATACTGAGAGGGGGGGGGGGTGAATCAATATCTGATCGGTATAAGAATTTTCTTAACTTATAACATGAAAAGCATTTCAGAATTGTGTATCGGTAAACAAAAATTAATGTAGTATATAAGAACAACAACCACAACATAAAAGGCACACCATAACACAATATTTTTTAACGAGGAAACACGGTGTGGGAAAAACCTCGGTGGGATTTGTGACCCATAATATTTGCTTGCTGGCCAATAAGGGAATATTATTGTTTACAATGGGGGCCTGCACATGCATGAAGGCCAAGTGCCTAGAGCTCATTGCTCAGTTACAAAATGAAGTCTCACTGACTTACAAAATTGGATTATACAAATCCAATGTCATGTACTGCTTCAGATCAACATCTACTATGCTAGATTCAGTACCAGTTTAAGCTCTGCAATATACATAAACCCTTATCCCAATAATTCGCACATTAGGTCTTCTATATTCTTCGCATACCTCACTTCCTAAATGATCTACAATGATCTCATACATATATGAGTCATATTACAATTCACCATGTCGGCTTACAAAAAGATTTTACAATTAATTACAAAGTATAATTACACAAAATTCCTGTCGGCCATGGTGTCGGTAATCTTCCTTTTCAGTGCCGGTGATCTGTATGCCAGTGTGGAGTCTGCCGGTGCTGGTGCTTGTATCTTATGATTGCAAGGTTGCCATCAATGACAATACCTTCAATCACCTACAATTTCTCATTGGAGTGTGCATTTGCAAACAATCTCCCCCTTTGGCATTGATGGCAAGACTCATGAGAAAAATCAAAACTGTATATGCAAAAATGTTTTGCCAAAATTGTCTTACAAAAACTGTGTGCTCCCCCTGAGCTGATGATCTCTTTCTTCTAATCATTTTTCTCATCTCCACTACTCCCCCTTTAACATCAATGACAAAGGTTGTCATTCACTGTCAGTGGAGTGTGGTTCCTGCCTAGATCCTTGTAATCGGCGGGTTACAATTTGGAAAAGATCTGCCAATACCAAATTTTGACTGTCACTGAATCTTTTGCTATCCTTTAATGCCGCTTCTCTTCTCTGAACTATACTGGTGAGTATGTGCATTTTCTCTTCTGGTGTCTTAAGTCCAGGAACCAGAGCCTCATAAATTTATTTTCTCAAAGAAATGAGGTAATCTAGTTTAGGACCTAGTTTGTATTTTAGGATCTTTGCCTTAACCTTTATCTTCTCTTTATCATTTTCTAACTTCTCAATTTTCTCTTCAAGATCTGCAATGTTCTTTTCAAATTCCAAAAATGACTCGGATGTTCCTATTAAGTTGTCAGCAATATTGTTGATTTCATCTTGTGCTTTGCTGATCTTAGAATCTATGTCCTCTGTCAAAATATTAGTTTTACAGGTATCTCTATACAGTTTCTTGAAATCTAAAATTGTTTCTCCTAGTGCCGGTAATAAGGTTTCCACTTTCTCTTTATTTTTATTCACTATTTCCTCAAAGAATTTTTCTTTCTCCTTATGCATCCTCTCGTTGAATGTGTCTTCATTTATCTGATCAACTATCAAAATGTTACCGATGATGTATTTAGACAATGTGTCTAGTTGACCTAAAGAATCTTTATTATCCAAAGTGCACTTGGGTGCTATCAATTTAAGAATAGGAATTGTGTCATCAATAGCCTTGTAGGCTTGTGCATACTGAGAGGGGGGGTGAATCAGTATTTGACCAGTATAAGAATTTTCTTAATAGAATCCAATAATACTTCTGTCACGTTCATTGCTCTGAACTCTCTTATTGAAGAACTAGATGTCTGTCCAACTGTTTTCACAATTTCCATGCTACCAGTTGTAGTAATAACTTTGCTTGTTTTGACCTCTGGTAGGTCATTTTGTGTTTGCATTTCTACTAGCAAAGGTTTAAGATTTTTAGCTATTGCCGGTGGCACTGTCTTTGCATGAACCTGTACATCAACCTGTTTCTGTTCTTGTTTCTCAACCTGTGTCTCAGAGGGTTTCTCAGTGCTCTAGACTACTAGTTTTTCTGATGTAGTCTCAGTATGCATTGCCGATATCTCAGTATGCACCTCTGCACTATCCATTGTCGATGATTCAGTTGGTTTTTTAGTTTCATCTACCGGTGCTTCTGATGGTTTCCCAATGGTGTCCTCTGCCGGTTCCTCTGTCTGAGTAGGTTTTTCTGTGCTTATATTTACAGTATCACTAACTCCAATCTCAATATTTGCAGCCGGTGACTCAGTAGCCACATCTTTCTTCTTATCCTCAGTGGTCTCTTTGTCCACCACAATGTTGTAGCGTCCTAAAATTGCGACACTTGCAATTTTGACTGCATTTGGGTCTTCACGATGGCGATGCAACACGGAACTTGAATGGAGACCCCGAAACTTGTTCATGACACCAAAAACTGCATTTTTCAGCACCCTGGCCTGATCCTCCTTGCACCCTGCTGTCCCTGGAGGTGGGACCATGGTGCCCAGCACCCTGGTCCCTGGCCCTATTTTGGGCCCGGTCTCTTATGGGGCTTCAGGTCTTTATGATTGCAAATTGGAAAATAACATTTCCTGGTCGGCCTAAGGTCGGGAAAATCAGTCTATCAGCCCTAATTGACAAGTATATAAACTACATTTCCTCTCCCATTTTGGTAGATGAAAAAAAGGCGGAAGTGATATTCAAGCATTCAAGCATTCCTTCAAGCAATTGATCATTCTAAGTCTCCATTCAAGGCTAAGTGTTGCATTCAAGACAAGGATTCAACCATTGAAGAGGAGATCACTTACAACACATTACATACTACATACATTACACCTTCGCATGTAAGAATACAAACATTCTTACAACAAGGTATCAGTACTCGTTTACATTACAAACATTTACATTTACAACATTCTCATTTCTTGGTTAATTCCAAAACCGGGGTTTGACCTAAAGCCAAACCCCTCATCCCTAACCCCCCAATCGTCCTCTCTTTTCTGTGTGTAGGTTGTAGGTACGCGGCTGTAATTGAAGATCTGGAATCCTTGTGTAGAGACGAACAGATCCACCTTCATTTCGCGGATTTTTCAGAGGACCGTGTGCACGCCGGGTGCCATCGTCCCCTCAACTTTCGCTCAAATTTGCAGAACAGCACTGTCTCGACATTTTACTGCTAATTCAAGGTCCACAGCTCCATCCTATATTCCTATCTCTGTTTATAAGTGAATCTTTCTCACTTTTCATGCATTCCTAGTTCAATCATTCCATCTACATTTCTTTACAAAAGAGGGTATCCTTGATGTCACAACCCTTGAAACTCATTTAGAATCCAATCTTGCATTGCGTGGGATTGGATCTTGTGGGTTTCAACCCCTCTTTTGAATGTAAAGTCTCTCCCAAGTGAAAACCATCAACCCTAGTGACTCTCCCTTCTCTCTCCTTGGAGTTGGGGAGGGGAGAATGACTAGGGTTCGATTTTTCCGCTTTACATTTTGGTGAACCCGACGTGAACAACCTCATTCTGATTATTCATATTTAGATCTGAAAATTTTTCTTTCCTAATTATATTTCCATGTTTGATCTTTTGCAAATTTTAGAGGTTGATTGCATAAAAAAACCCTAAAATTTTCTTTTTAGTAATTAAACTTGTGAATGTTTAATTGTTAATGCTTGTTTCAGATCTACCCTTCTATTGCAAATTGTCAATTCATATTTGTGCTTTAATTCTGAAAATTAAGTGGTTAAATGTCAAAACCCTAATTTTTAAGACATTCTTGATTCAACCTTTGACTGATAATTTCACTGATCAAAACACTTCCAAATCGGCTGTAACTTTGGATTTCGCAACAAGATCACAATATCTTTCATCCCTGAAAATTTGGAAAAAAGTTGCGAGGACCGTGTGCACCCCGAGCGCCATCGTCCCCGACATTTTTTCCGAAATTTCGGGAGCTAGATCTTACTGTATTTTTCTGCTAAAATCCAGAATTTTGGCTGATTTTATCAATTTTAACACTTTCAAAATTAAAGTCAAAGTTGGTCTAGTGATTGCTTGGATTGAGGCTTCTAATCATTCAAAAATTGTTGAAATTGAAATTTGTATCAAAATTGTGTTTCTTACAGTCCTAAATCTGAAAAGTGTGTTGGCATTCATTCAAAATTTCAGTGTTTTATTCAAATTTTTGCAGTTTGTGACTTTTGAAATAAGTGTTTAATTGCAACAACCTTGATTTCCACTTTCAAATTCGAATTTTGCGTGAAATTGAGTCAAATTTTAAATTTCAAAGCGTGCATTGCTTTTAGTATTCCCTCTAAAATCATAAAATTCAAAATTTCAGTTTCCCCCTCCTTTTCAAGATTCAAAATTTACATTTTTCAACAATCTTGGTAGGGTTCAATTTTGAGATTGCAACTTTAATTTGGCCTATCTACAGATCGTAAAATCACTCAATTTTTTCAGATTAGCTTTAAAATCATCATAACTTTCATCCCTGAAAATTTTGAAAAAAGTTGCGAGGACCGTGTGCACTCTGTTCGCCATGGTCCCAGACATTTTTTCCGAAATTTCGGGAAATTGTCCTGATTGTATTTAACAACTTAAATCTAGGAGATTGGCTGATTTTATTGAAATTTGCTACCTCTAAAATTCAAAATCTTCTCTCTCTGTTTAGTGCATGAGTTTTACAACAATAAGCCCTACTTACACTATTCCCATTAGACAAAGCCTTAGAATTAAGTCCTTCCAAGGTGTAATTATCGAGGAGATGGAACCTAATTTGAATGGCCTTTTTAACGAGGACATGGGTAATTCCTCTAATCCTCTTAATGATGAAGAAGCTCTCCATGAGGTTTCTGAGGAGAACCTTTTGAAATTGGATAACCAATTTGATGATTTTCGACAATGGATGTCTCAAGAATACCCCGATAGTCAAGCTCTTTCCTTAATTGAGGGTCTAAAACGTATGGTTCAAAGTGATAAGAATGGAATTGATATTTTGCGTGGTATTGCACACATTGTGGATTCGAATGTGATGCCTATGAAGAGTTGTGCCGAAACTTTAGGTTATACACAACCTCCTACTCAAGTCAATCATTCTATTCCTTTGACGACTCCTATTGCTAGTATACCTACTTTTACATCAAACATAATGACTACTTCAACACAAGACATTCCTCCTATGATCACTAGTCATGGGGGCAATCCCTCTTCTTCAATCAACCCTCTTCCTTCATTCAATCCAACTTCTTCATTCATTCCTTCAATAAGTGTTCCTATTATATCACCACAAATGAACATGACGCAAGGGGGCAATTTGTTTTCCATTCCTCCTTGTAGTGTTCCCCCTGTCCAATCATCTCCTATGACTAACTACCATAGTGTTCCACCACCTTACTCTCTACCTTTTTTCAATAACATAACACCTCCATCACAATCTAACACGTCTAATATGAACTCTTCGACTGAAGCGACCATTAACAATCTTGCACAAACTGTCTCTTCTTTACAACAACAAATTGCTTCTATGAATCAATCTAAGTTTAGTGTGCCCACATTTGATGTTGCGAGCCCACTTTCTCTTGACATTGTTCGAGCTATCCCCCCTAAACATGTTGAAATTCCGCATTTGGAGCTTTATAATGGTAAGGGTGATCCTCTAACACATGTTAAGACTTTTCAAACAATATGTACTGATTTTGCTTATGACCAAAGGTTGCTTGCAAAACTGTTCACTAGAACATTAAGAGACAAAGCCCTACAATGGTATTGCTCGTTGCCTTCCTATTCTATTTCTTCTTTCGAACAACTTGCAAATGCTTTCATTCAACAATTTCAAAACAATATAAGTCCTAAAGTTACTTTGATTGATTTAATGCATTGCAAACAAGGTGTTAAAGAAAAAGTGACTTATTTCATTGGTAGATATAAGCATTTGTATGCTCAAATTTCTTTTCCAGTGCCTGACAATGATATTCAAAGAATCTTTATTTCTAATTTACAAAAATATATTAGAGAAAAACTCCTATTTTCCGAGTTTACTTCTTTCCAACAGTTGTGCGCAACTCTTCACCATTATCAACTGACTGTGAGTCAAATGGAACAAGCAAATCCTATGGCTCCGAGTGATAAGGGTGATAGTAGTCAACAACCATTTGGGAAGTTTAAACCGAACAAAGAGTCCATTAAATTCAATGAAAACATCATCAATAACAATGTGAATGCAGCATCAGGTGTGCCTCCTATTTCTAAGTTTTTCAAGAAAGAAAGAAAGTTTACTCCTTTGAATGAATCATTGCATAGTATTATGAATAAGTTATTGGAACAAAATGTGCTTACTCTTCCTCCTATAAGGCAAATAGATCCTGCAAAGATTAATTCACCCTATTTTGATAACAAATCTTTTTGTCAATTTCATCGTCATCCTGGGCATGATACTGAAAAATGTTTTGCTTTAAAGGGTAAAATTCAAGATTTGATTGATAATAATACTATCTCTATTTCTAGTGTGAATGATAAAGGCAACACATCTGTAGCTCCTCGTAACCAAAATCTTCAGATTTTTACTGATCCATTGCCTTCTCATACCTCTAATGCGATTGATACTACTGATTCCTCTGTCTCACCTGATGATCTTGTGTCTATGACTCCGAATGTGATTAACTTTGTAGAGCAGCAGAAAATACCTAAAGAACCTTCCATCACATTTGATTCCAGTGTAACTATCAGGGCACCTGATGGTCCTTTATATATAGTTGCAAAAGTCAAGAATACACCTTGCCGTGGAGTGCTTATTGATCCTTCTTGCATGATTAATGTCATTACTGAAGAATTTCTTTTTACTTTGCAATTGAATCAAGTAATCTATGATGAAACAAATGTGGTTGTGAAACTATTTGATGCATTTTCTTCTCCTGCAATTGGTTCTATTACATTACCTATTCAGGTCCATAATAAATCCCTTGATGTGGACTTTGCTATTATTCCATCATCTGAACAATTTCGTGTGAAGCTAGGCTATCCTTGGCTGTCTTCCATGAAAGCTATTGCTTCTCCTATTCATAAGTGCTTGAAATTTCCCCATAATGGTGAAGTTGTTACTGTCAATCATAGTCTCTTTAAACCAGCTGAAAGAACTTCTAGCGTTCCTATTGATTACTTTTGGCCTAAACAATTCCAGTCTCTTCCTCCGCGAAGTGATCATCTTTTCAAATCTTATCAAAAGTGGAAAAAAGATATGATCCTATCTCTAAGTGAACCTAGAACACCCAAACTTGACATTCCTATCATTCTTGAGAAGGAAGTTCTTCCTTTGAAAGATAAAACTAATGTCTTTCCTCAAGAAGATTCCCAACCCATCCCTATGGATGTGACTATGCCTATATCTAATAAACTTCCTAAAGGTAGACCTATCCCTCCTCATCATGATGGACTTGGTCTCCTTCCTAAACCAAATATTCCTCCCTTATATGGAGCAGTTCCTCCTCCTTCCTCTTAAGGAGAGAAGAGACCTTCCTCTTCTCCTATTGTTCAACCTAAGAGACCACAACCTAAACACTCAAGTGATAAGGATGAGAATATTCCTCCTCCTCAATCTTCGCAACTTCCTACTAAGACTAGATGAAATCGTTCTGCACGTGAACGCCGATGAAAGCGTCATCTTAGAGCTCAGGCAACTGCTTCTCAAACTTTGCAATCCCCCAAAACACCTTCAACTAATATTATTCCATTTTCTCCTCAGCCAACGATTGAGTCGAAATCTCCTAAACATAAGATGCATGACGGTCTTGATCCTGTGCGAGTTAAAGATCTTATTTTTATAAATCTTGATGATGATATAGATGAAAATGTTATTCATGATGAAAATGTTACTCCTGTTCATTCTGATAGTGAATATGAATATGTTGATGTTGATAACCATTTATCTAACGCATTTTCTAAAGCACTTATCCTAGCTCCTAGACAAGAACACCGCGGCTTGGGATATGAACATAGCCCTTGTTTGGATCTTGTGATAGCTCCATCTGCTGTGTTGGATGTTCCTCCTCTAGCGTGTTTCCTACCTTCCCGAAATATTGATCAGCAAGATCGGGGGGTAGATGACGTGCTAGACTAGTTTCATTAGCATAGCAGATTCTCTCCTCCTCTCTTTCGTTACTTCTTCTATGTGTTATTCTCATTCTTCTATTTGTTGTCCTTAGTGTTGTCTACTTGAGGACGATGCAAAGCATTGAGATCTTTTTTGGTCTCTCTCATGTTGACTCAAAAGACACATGTGTTCCCTTCTTCTAGGTGACCTTCCTTGATTGGGGAATGAAGAACAATTATGCATACATACATATGATATACATGAATTATCATACAGCATACTGACCCCGAGGAAAGCGAAGTCACCTTGTGCTTTGTGTTTTGTGTCTATTATCCTTGGGCTTATCTCACACTTGGGGGCTAAATCCTTGTGATAACGTGCTCCTTTCCTTTCTCATTTCTTATATGTATCACTACCTTAAAGAAATCACCCCCGGTGAGGCGTGTGCGATTGCCTTAACGTAGGGGGGCATACATCCCATTCATATCTTTTCAAGATACTTGAAAATTTCTTGACAAATTTAGCTTTGCCTTGAAAATTTTTGATATCTTTCTTGCATGACTCATAGTGAGGGAACCTTACTACTGACAGTCATGGTTCTCCCTCGTGATCTTCCCTTTTACTTTGTCAATCAAATTCGTAAGATCCTTAGTCCACTGGGGGCTTGGTGTATCTTGCCTCCTTGACGTGGTGAAAGTTTTTCAATGTTGTTTCCTTGTACTTTACCGGAAGTATGAGCGTACGCTTATACTCCCGCTAAAGTGGGGGCTAAATGTAGCATCCTAAAATTGTGACACTTGCAATTTCAACTGCATTTGGGTCTTCACGATGGCGATGCAACACGGAACCTGAATAGAGACCCCGAAACTTATTCATGACACCAAAAACTGCATTTTTCAGCACCCTGGCCTGATCCTCCTTGCACCCTGCTGTCCCTGGAGGTGGGACCATGGCACCCAGCGCCCTGGTCCTTCAGGACTAGGGCACCCAGCGCCCTGGTCCCCCAGGACCATGGCGCCTAGCGCCCTGGTCCCTGGCCCTATTTTGGGCCCGGTCTCTTATGGGGCTTCGGGTCTTTATGATTGCAAATTGGAAAATAACATTTCCTGGTCGACCTAAGGTCAGGAAAATCAGTCTATCAGCCCTAATTGACAAGTATATAAACTACATTTCCTCTCCCATTTTGGTAGATGAAAAAAAGGCGGAAGCAATATTCAAGCATTCAAGCATTCAAGCATTCCTTCAAGCAATTGATCATTCTAAGTCTCCATTCAAGGCTAAGTGTTGCATTCAAGACAAGGATTCAACCATTGAAGAGGAGATCACTTACAACACATTACATACTACATACATTACACCTTCGCATGTAAGAATACAAACATTCTTACAACAAGGTATCAGCACTCGTTTACATTACAAACATTTACATTTACAGCATTCTCATTTCTTGGTTAATTCCAAAACCGGGGTTTGACCTAAAGGCAAACCCCTCATCCCTAACCCCCCAATCGTCCTCTCTTTTCTATGTGTAGGTTGCAGGTACGCGGCTATAATTGAAGATCTGGAATCCTTGTGCAGAGACGAAAGGATCCACCTTCATTTTGCGGATTTTTCGGAGGACCATGTGCACACCGGGCGCCATCGTCTCGTCAAATTTCGCTCAAATTTGCAGAACAACACCATCTCGACATTTTACTACTAATTCTAGGTCCGCAGCTCCATCCTATATTCCTATCTCTGTTTATAAGTGAATCTTTCTCACTTTTCATGCATTCCTAGTTCAATCATTCCATCTACATTTCTTTACAAAATAGGGTATCCTTGATGTCACAACCCTTGAAACTCATTTAGAATCCAATCTTGCATTGTGTGGGATTGGATCTTGTGGGGTTTCAACCCCTCTTTTTAATGTAAAGTCTCTCCCAAGTGAAAACCATCAACCCTAGTGACTCTCCCTTCTCTCTCCTTGGAGTTGGGGAGAGGAGAACGACTAGGGTTCGATTTTTCCGCTTTACAAATGTTTACCTCTTGGGTGTCTATATTCATAGTCTACAAAATTTTAGAATTAGGATTTGTATCCTCTTGAGGAGTCTCCATACTCTCTGTAGCCAGTTGATTGTCAGTAGTATGTGCCGGTGGAGTATCAGAAAGAGGTGGAGGTAAGTTATCAGTTATCTTAAGGTTTGGAGGTCCACCTACCTTACCTTTCCCCTTTTCCCTATCCTTTTGATAGACTCTGACAGTCTTAGGTCTTTTAAGTTCTTCCTGTTTTTCCTTTTCAACAAAGAATATGTCCCATTAATCCATAGTTTCTTTAAAAATTTCATTCATTCTTCCTGCCATAAGTGCAACATGCTGGTGACTAGTTGAAAATACTGTTCGGTTGGCCTCACTGATTAATTGCTCTATCTCTTTAGGTGAGTTTACTGGGTGCACTGCAAGCAATTTTTCAATTTTTATCTTTTTATATATCTCAACCATAGCTACCCTTCTAGCTTCTAGTCTTCTGTATAGATCAGTGGGTATTTCATCAACAATTTCCATCAAAAATTTCTTGTATATGTCCAAGTGTAAAATTACACTATTCTCTACGCTTTCTTTATCATCAATGGAAAGTGTTTTATATAGTTTGCTAATGTTTTTCAACTTTCCATCCTCTGTTATTTCACTTAAAAGTTTATCCAGTGGAGCAATAACCTATTTTACCTTCTTTTTCTTTGGAGTTAACTTCTTAACTGGAGGCCTAACTGCCTGTTGCTTTTGTCTTGTTCTTCTAGGAGTGGGTGAGGGTACCGGTGAGGGTTTTCATTTCCTTTCTACCCTTTTGAATACTGCCGGTATATCACTTTTAGAAGAAGTTGCAACTGGTGAAAGATGAGCTTCTGGTTGAAGTCCTTCCAACTCACTTTCCTTGATACCAGTTTGCTTCAATACATCTTCCTTAATAGCTTTTGCTTGTCTAGTTCCCTTCCTCACAGTTTGTTCAACTTTCTTAACTCTTTTCTTAGACTGAATACCACTTTCAATTGTTTCTACATTTCCAAAGACTTTCTCAGATGGTTCCTTTGGTGCTTCAAGGAGGGATTTTGCATAAGTTTCAATGATGTTATCATCTATTTCATATCCCATTTCAGTTACCTAGATAGTCCTAGGGACAATTGCCTCCATCCAGATTTCATCTTTCTTAATTACAATATATATTTCCTTTTGATATTTATCTACAATTGCCTGAGATAACCTTATTCTTGTCTTCATTCGAGCCTTCAGTGCTTGAAAATGTTCATTTATATTTTTCTCTCTGTTTTCTCCCATGTTGTTTAATGTGTCGGCCAATAGTTGCTTTCCTACCGGGATATCAAAGCCAAAGTCTTTTCTTCCAATATCGGGTACTTCCTTAGTAATGTACAACATCAAACATACAAGCAAATTTCCAAATCTAAAAGTTCCTTTCTTATCTCCTTTGATCTTCTTCAGATTGTCTATCAATTCATCTTTAAGCCATTCACAAATGTCAATCTTAGCATTGTTGTTCACTAAGTCATAAGCACTTTTAATACACAAGCTAGATACTGAGTTTAATCTATTAGCATGTGTGGCTTTATAGCCAAGGATCATACTGACAAATCTAACATTTATGTCCTTTACATCATTGACTCTAAGTGATCTCTTGTCAAATGTTGCGCTGGTTAGGTCCATTACTGTGTCATTAGAGACCTTTTTAGTCCTGTCAAGCCTACTACCAGTGGAAGGTAACCCTGTTACTACCTTAATTGCTTCTTTGGTGATTTTATGGATGAAATCCAACCAAAAGAATTCACCATGCACTTTGCTTAGCACAATCCTTATAACATCCTTGGGAAAATCCGGGATACTAAGGATTTTAGTAAAACCTAGGGTTTCCACTATCTTATGTTCCGGTTTGATATTGCCATTTACATCACAAATCACAGTCCTATACATGTTCTTGATTTCGTCATCTCCTAATTCCTCTATATGACAATGTATGTATATCATAGGATCTTCAACATATACTACTCCTTTAGGAATTTGAGAGAATGCACCTAGGGTATCATCTTTCTTTGCTATTTCGGGAACAAGTTTGAATACGGGTCTAGGGCACTTGATAACCTCAATCACAGTAGGGTTTGCTATAAATTTAGGAATAGAGGAGGATGCCATTGTTATAAATACCTCAATCTTCCTTTAGGTATGTGTGCTTGAATGACTTGCTTCCTTCTCGCTATGGATGCCCTTGCTCAGAATTTTTGCGCTTTCGAAGATTTGAATGCTCGGTGAATAAAAAAGAGCCAAAACACTTACTTTATAATGTTATTTTCTCCAACTACCGCATTTAATGCTTGCCGGTTAAGTCACAACTTAACTCATCTTTTGGTAAAGAATTAATTCAACTTCTCACCATCAACCGAGGGTATATTAGCACGTTTTCCAATTTGTTGCCAAACCCCCAAAGGATTTTCCTTCAGTTAGATGAAGAGTCTCCCACTGGTGGAGTGTTACTCTATTCTGCCAGTGGAGGATTATTCCCATCAGCATTTTGATCTGACTTTCTGATCCATTGTTTTGAGAATTCTTTCTTTACCTCTTCAACTTTTGCTTTACCTTTCAAGCTGGGTCTTTTGTTATTTGTCAGTGATGCCTTACTTCTACAAAATTTAGCAACATGTCCAATCTTGTTACAAGCATAACAAGTCACATTGTTTTTCTGAATAGATTTCCCATATCCTATGCCAGTATGTGTTTTGCATTGATTAGATAAGTGTCCAAATCTTCCACAAACATAACATCTTACATTCATTCTAGAATTTTCTGAATTATGACCAACTTTGTTGCATTTGGAACATTGACCAATGGGTGTATTAGTGTTCTGATAGTTTCTATATCTACACTAATTTTCTCTATGACCATACTTGTTATAGTTAAAGCATTTCCCACTAAATTTGTAAGCATTAGGTTGTCTTACCAGTTTGCTATGATCATATTTGTTTGTAGTACCAGAGCTTTCACCAATTTCAAAGCCAAGGCCATTTGTATCACCTTTAGGTTTCTGATTTTTCAGCATGCCATCAAGTTCCTCTGAACTTTTCTTGAATTTCTCCTTGTGTTGATTTGCAGTAGCCAATTTATTTTTCAAGAAATCCTTCTATCTCATGAGTTCAATTTTATCATGCTCTAAGTGAATTAGATCCGTCTTTAGCATATCATTCATATGACCAAGTCTTAGATTTTCATTTGCAGCATCATTGATTCATCTAGTCAAGTCATCTTAATTCTTCTTTCTATTTTCAATTTCTTTACAAAATCTCATAGTCATATCCTGCATCTCATTCTTCGTTGTATTGATTTCTTGTCTCAACTTGTTTACCAGATCATTGAGAGTTTCCTTTTCATCTTCATCATTCTGCATCTTTTCACAAAGTTCTCTTCTTTTGTTCCTTGCAATAGTGAAATTTTCTTGAAGTCCTTGAATGATATCATGTGCAACCTTCAGATCATCTTCAAGTTTGATATTCTTCACTTTTTCTGCATCATAGTCTGAAAGAGCTGTTTCCAATTGCTTTCTCAAGTTTTCCATCTCTACCGGTGTCAAGATCTTCCTCAAGTTGTTAGGCTTTTGAAAATAGAGGACCAAGCTCTGATACCAATTGTTAGGATTCCCAAAGATACTGAGAAGGGGGGGGGGTGAATCAGTATCTGACCGGTATAAGAATTTTCTTAACTTATAACATGAAAAGCATTTCAGAACTGTGTATCAGTAAACAAAAATTAATACAGTAAATAAGAACAACAACCACAACATAAAAGGCACACCATAACACAATATTTTTTAATGAGGAAACCCGGTGTGGGAAAAACCTTGGTGGGATTTGTGACCCACAATATTCGCTTACTGGCCAATAAGGGAATATTACTTCTTACAATGGGGGCTTGCACATGCAGGAAGGCCAAGTGCCTAGAGCTCACTGCTCAGTTACAAAATGAAGTCTCACTGACTTACAAAATTGGATTATACAAATCCAATGTCATGTATTGCTTCAGATCAACATCTACTATGCTAGATTCAGTACCGGTTTAAGCTCTGCAATATACATAAACCCTTATCCCAATAATTCACACATTAGGTCTGCTTTATTGTTTCCATACCTTGCTTCCTAAATGATCTGCAATGATCTCATATATATATGAGTCATATTACAATTTGCCATGTCGTCTTACAAAAAGATTTTACAATTAATTACAAAGTATAATTACACAAAATTCCTGTCGGCCATGGTGCCGGTAATCTTCCTTTTTGGTGCCGGTGATCTGTATGCCGATGTGGAGTTTGTTGGTGCCAGTGCTTGTATCTTATTATTTCAAGGTTGCCATCAATGACAATACCTTCAATCACCTACAATTTCTAATTGGAGTGTGCATTTGCCAACAGTTTCCATATCGGGAGACTCTTATCCATATCATTTGACACACTTTGTCGTTGGGGTGAATCTAAACCTATACTTGATAAAGTAAGCTTAAGTTTTTCAAACAAAGTATCTCAATCCAAACATCAAAGGAAACCATTGATCATTCGTGTATGACCACTCCTCATATTTTGAGAAGAACAAGTCTTCATCACAAAACTTAGTTGAAGAAGAGACAACCTAGTTCTAAAAAAACTGCCAAATGGAATAAATTTCTCTATATTAATCGCCAACTCTTTAAATCACATCGCACATTCTTGCGCTATATGTGATTATATCTTCAAGAAAAATCAAATGACATTGACAAATAACCCTTAAGAAGCAAAGCTTACATTCAGAAAGCAGCATTTGACCAACGCTTGAATCATGGAGGAAAGATCAATCCCACTTTATTCCCACAAATCTGTATCACTTATAACGTAGCTCGACCCGAACCACCAACCCTTGAGCAAGTAGAAGAGGAGTTTGTTCCTTTTGTCATAGAAACCTTCTACTAGATGCCCGCTGTCACTCTCTCTCAATGAAACAAGAAAAGTGAACCACAACAAGAGTCAAGTATGGGTTGTAGATTATCAAACCCTTTCGATTATACTGATCTGGGAGAAACAGAGATCACTGAGGAACTTCTCCAAGAATGTCAAGAAAACCCCTCATTCCAAAAACTTATGAAAAGACTCATAGAAGCTGAAAAAGAAAAATATATGCTCATGTTAACAAGCAAAGGAGTTAGGCTTCCTGAAGACTTCGATACTAAAATCTTTAGGACAAGGTCTCAAAATTTTGCTTATCAAGAACAACAGAGAGAAGAATAAACATGTGACCCTGAAAACATACCCGAACAACAAAACATACCTGAACAACATAACATACCCAAACACAACCATGCCTGAACTAGGGATAATGAAAGGGAAGAAATTTTCCCTCAGTGAACAAATGCACCTATGGTCTCTGTTACGCAAAAAAATTCAAATGCTGCAAAGACAAATGCAAGACATGCAACATGGACCACTATACGATACTCCTTGGATGAAATTTGTCCTTATCCTTTTGATAGGAGATTAAACATGATACCTTTTCCCCCAAATTTAGATATACCCAAATATGATAAATACGATGGTAAGAGTGATCCCCACAATCATGTTCGAGAATTTTGTACCATAAGCCTTGAATTTGCTCACGATGATACTTATTTGATGAGGCTATTCCCAAGAAGTTTGGGAGGGCAAATAATGGAGTGGTTGTCTATACTTACACCTCCCATCAGATCCTTTGATGAGATGGTAAATAAATTTATCACACAATACTCCTATAATATTCAACACACGATCACCAGGTTGGATGTATGTAATACCAAACAGAAAAACAATGAAACATTCATGGTATTTCTTCAGCGTTGGAGACGTATGGTTTCGAGATATCCTCGAGATGTGCCTGGAAATTAAAAGATGGAGATCTTTATTGACAATTTGAATAGTGAGATGAGTTATCTACTCAAGCTCCAGTCCATACCATCTTTTGCCAAGTTGATCGAAAATGAAATCCAAGTAGAGGAAGCATGCATCAAGAAAGGAACATTGAAGTTCTATAAGGAAGGAACAAATTCATCCAACACCCACTTTAACAACCAAAACAACAAGAACACTTTAGAAAAATCTTGGTTTTGGACCAGAAACAAAAACGTTGTTAATGAGGGGGGAATTGATGCTAATGATATGAAGTCCAAAAAACCAGTATTGGCTTTATCAGGTAATCCACAAGCTAACAAGAATCAAAAGGCTGTTAACCAAGGCACTAACACTTATCCACAAAGTACCAATCAGGGACCTTCAAATGCAAACACCAACAACAATACCCAAAGCAACAACACTAACTGAGGGAATAATACAAATCAAAGAGGTAACACCTACAATTTCCCAAATAGAAGCATATACACACCATTGGGGCAATCCTTAGAATCAACATTTCGCGAACTCCTGGAAAACAAGATTATCACATTTCCAGCCATAAACAATTTTGAACCCCAGATCAAACCACCTTGGTGCAATGACTCACACTTCTGTGATTTTCATCAAAATAAAGGACATCACACAAATGATTGCATGAGGCTTAAAAACATTGTTCAAGATATGATTGATAGAGGTGATTTAATGGTTGATGGTCTCAAAACGAATGGTGATCATGATGCCTTTAAAAATCCTCTTCCAAATTACAACAAGGAAGGAGCTTCATCATTAAACGATACACGGGGAGCTCGCATAAATCATCTGTACGACAACACTATCAATCACATATCAATAGAGGATAATCTGATAAATGTCATAAAGATCAAGGAAAAAAAAAACCATACATCAATCAATGTGACAATTAGAGCTCAAAAATATGTCTTGAAAGGGAATACATAAACATCGACCATTATCCCCAAGACTTAATATGATTTGGTAAGTCAACTATGGAGAACTCCTGCTTAGATATCCATACTCGAGTTACTCAAGCTCTTGCCAAAACATAAGGACATCTTGGAACAAGCACTAGTGGAAACAAATGTGCCTCAAGATTTGGATATTGACAAATTTCAAGCCATGGTGGCTCATATGACAGGGCCTCATAATCTCACCTTTTCTGAACATGATAATATCTCTTTGAGTCATCCATGTAATACTCCCCTTCATATTGAAGTCTTAGTCTACAAACATCAAGTTAAAAGAGTATTAATAGATGGAGGAGCTGGTCTCAATATCTCTACCTTAAAACTTATCCGTGCATTAGGCTTCTCTAAACAGTCTTATTGATCCACACAAAAATATCACCATCAAGGCATATGATAATGAAGAAAGATCATCCAAGGGAATAGTGATACTACCAATTCAAGTAGGACCGATACAAAGGGACACTATGTGCCAAGTCTTAGACATAGACTTAACATACAATATTTTATTGGGTCATCCTTGGATACATGAAATGCAAGTAGTACCTTCAACCTACCATCAGTGTGTCAAATTCCCATATAATGGACTGGATATTTCCATCTCTGTGGATAATAACCCCTTTCAACATTGCAATGCTATGGGGGCAGCTCAAGACAACTTGGTTTCGCACAACAGGGAAGCTCAAACTTCCTCAACAATAGATCATCATCAAGAAAAGCTCAAATCTTTATCCATGGATTTCAAACAAAAGATGAAAATCAAAGAGAAAGGCATGAGAGAATACTCTTTTGAACCCATGTGCCTATCCAAATTGCCAACATCACCAAAATCTCATGGACAACCTTCTCCAGTGACACATCAAGCAACACAACCCATCACCAAGTTTAATGGCAAATTTATTCAATTGGGCACACTAGCACATGAATCAGAAGAGAAAGACATCTTTAGTTGGCTATACAAGGATGAGGGAGAAGTCAAAGCTGCTACTCTAGAGGTAGCCATACCAACACAAAAATATGGAAAATGATTCCTGATCATGCAATGGAAAAGGACCTATAGGTAAGCGACAAGAAGGCATTACAGAACCACTGGACCCTCCTTCACAATTTTCTCGAGACAAAACAGGACTGGGATATGGATACAACATACTCCCAAAGCAGAAACAAAATAAATATCAAAAACCTCAGTGGAAAGCAAAGAAGAAATGCAATGAGGACTCATGGCAAGAGGTACTACACCAAGTAGCAGAAACAATAAAGAAAGAGAGAGAACACCAAGAAAAAGAAAAACAACAAGAGGAACAAATCATTAAAAGAGAAGAAGCCTCTTATGAGGAAGTGCACAATGTTCATGAACATATTCAAAACAAGGCAGAATCACCTCCTGAAGAAATCACTACTCCCCCAGGAGAAATAGTGTATGAAAAAATGCAAAGAGTACAAGTAGGTTTTGATTCAGAATCAGAGAAAACTATAAGACTGTTATCAATTATCAGGGATCTCTTTTCACCCTATAACATACCTATCAGCAAAACTGAAAGACTCTAGCACAATACTTCTGAAACTGATTTTAATAACTATGAATGGGGCAGTTATTCAAATGTTACTGAAGATGTCCCTGAAGGTGCTATACATACACCCCTTTCTCAGGAAGAACAAGGCACAAAGTCTAGATTACTTGAAATTGGTCCACAACATATCTACGAAGCTAAGGAAAATGAGAAGCGACACTACGAGCAAGTCTACACGAAAGATGATACCATCAAATACCTTGACAATACCATTATATTAACCAATATCCCAAACAAATCTAACGATACCTCTATCATGACACTTACCGCAGCCGACCTCGACCCACCAAATGACTCTCTACCACTCGTATTTCATGATTTGATAGACTGGGATGAACCTGAACACCATGAGATACCTATTTTCCCAAATGATGAATCCATTTTCCATTACCTATGTACAGTCAACCCGGAAAAAAACTCTACCAGCAAACAAATAATGATATTTGCAATCCAGAGGGTGCCAAGTCTCTCAGTCGCAATAATAAAAGAAACATAGGATCTAATGCTGAAAACCAGTCAATGGCAGCACTAGATCACAAAAAGTCAAAATAAAGGATGCGTTTGAGGGTGAAAACCTTTTTAAGGCACCTAAGGATGGGACTTCCTAAACACTATTAGGAACGATCACCCATATTTATTGAGCCCACTAAATCAATCAACATTGGTACAAAATAAGTAGCTAAAAGCATACACCTAGCATAATCTATGACAGAAGAGGAAAAACCAGAGTTTATCAAATTCTTCAAAGAAAAGCAAATCAATTTCGCTTGGTCTGACATGCCCAAAATAGATCCAAACTTAATCACACATTATTTATCTATTTCTCTTGGAGCTAAGCCAATCAAACACAAGTTAAGAAAGATGAATCAAACATTGTACCAGTTTCAAAACCGGATGGAAGCATCAGAATATGCACAGCTTTTAGAGATGCCAACAAAGCCTGTCCAAAGGATGACTTTCATTTGCCCAACATCGACATAATTGTAGACCTCACAGTGGGTCATGCAATGCTATCATTAATGGATGGTTTCTCTTGCTACAATCAAATCAAGATAGCTCTAGAGGATCAAGATAAAACAACGTTCACTTGTCCTTGGGGAACGTATTGCTGGAATGTCATGCCTTTTGGCTTGAAGAATGCCGGGGCAAATTATCAAAGAGAAATGACAACAATCTTTTATGATATGATGCATACCTTCATGGAGGACTATGTGGATGATTTACTGGCTAAGTCATTCACTCGGGCTAAACCCTAAGAAGTGTGTCTTCGGGGTGACATCGGGTAAATTATTAGGCTACATTGTGTCAGCAAAGGGCATTGAAGTTGATCCAACGAAGGTACAAGCCAACATGGAGATGCCACCTCCCAGGAACATTAGTCAACTCAGATCTCTACAGGGACAACTACAGTCAATCAGGCGATTCATAGCCCAACTAGCAGATAAAAGTCTGCCATTCAATCATCTACTACATAAGAACATACCATTCATATGGGAATCCAAGTGTGCAAAATCATTCTATCAAATCAAGCAATATCTAATGAACCCACCAGTTCTAGTACCACCTATAGATGGAGGAAATGGGAAACTAAATAATGGATTTAGCTTCTTCCAACATCCAACAATGAAGTACCTACAAAACAGACACATGCAAATGCAAATATCTAAGCTAAAACACACATGCATGCACCATAAATTCACTCCACTGCACTCCTATTCTTCAAGATTTCACATTTGATATATTTGCTCTCAGAAGCACTTATGCAAAAAGCTATGAGGAAATGGAGATTTGAGAATGAAAAGAAAGTGGACAAGATGTCAAGATAATGGAATGCAAACTGACATAAGTTCGATGCATAAAGATGAGATGCCCAAATCAGAGAGAGGGGCTTGTTTAAATAGATTTTCTCCGGGCGAGTTCATGTTGTGGGATGAATATGGGATAATGCAAGATGAGTGGTATAGGGAAGATGAGTGGTAAATGAGAAATGGTAAGTGGTAGGAAGGGATATTAAAGGGGTTTTATTAAATAAATAGAGAAATGTATATAAGGTGAATGCATGAAGGCGTATGCATGAATAGGATATAATATTTTATTTAATAAATTTAATGGATAAATGGTAAGATATTAATAATAATATAATAAAATATGGGAATTATGAATAATGAATCATGGAGAAATAATAGTGTAATAATAAGGACTTGCTCGATGTTCAAAGAAATTTGAAATTAAATGAGGACAAATTAATGAAAATTTTTATGTGTCTACATTTTGCCCCTCTTTTAGACAATGCAGCGTGTCACATTGTTTCAAAGAAAATGATCAACTGATATATGTCCTAGAGGTGTCCTGGTAAGGATGATGATTGATTGGTTATGGCCCCTCGAGAGATTGATCAAATAGAATAATGGAGATTGATCTCTCGATAGATCGCAAGAGAGAAGATTGGATGATTGATATTGCGCAAGTGATTAGATTGAGATGTACATTTGATAGAAATGCACAATTGATGAGGTGTAACTGAACAATTGATGGAAATGAACAGTATAGCTGAATTGATAAGCTGATTGAGTTGATTGAGCTGATTAAGTTGATAGGGATTGATGCTAGCACAAGATAAGGTGATCCAACGATTGATTGATTGATCCTGGTGCAGCGTCCTAAAATTGTGACACTTGCAATTTCGATCGCATTTGGGTCTTCACGATGGCGATGCAACATGGAACCTGAATGGAGACCCCGAAACTTGTTCATGACATCAAAAACTGCATTTTTCAGCACCCTGCCTGATCCCTCCTTGCACCCTGCTGTCCCGGGAGGTGGGACCAGAGCGCCTAGCACCCTGGTCCTTCAGGACTAGGGCGCCCAGCGCCCTGGTCCCCCAGGACGATGGCGCCCAGCACCCTGGTCCCCCAGGACCATGGCGCTCAGCGCCCTGGTTCCTGGCCCTATTTTGGGCCCGGTCTCCTATGGGGCTTCGGGTCTTTAAGTTTGCAAATTGGAAAATAGTATTTCCTGGTCGGCCTAAGGTCAAAAAAATCAGTCTATGAACCCCAATTGACAAGTATATAAACTACATTTCCTCTCCCATTTTGAGGAGGGAGGACATATGTGTACAAGACGTGGAAACTCTATTCAAACATTCAAACATTCAAGCATTCAAGCATTCCTTCAAGCAATTGAGCATTCTAAGTCTCCATTCAAGGCTAAGTGTTGCATTCAAGACAAGGATTCAACCATTGAAGAGGAGATCACATATCACATACAACATACAACATACAACAACATCTACACCTTCACATGTAAGAATACAAACATTCTTACAACAAGGTACTAGTACTTGTTTTACATTACAAACATTGACATTTACAACAATTTCTCATTTCTTGGTTAATTCCAAAACCGGGGTTTGACCTAAAGGCAAACCCCTCATCCCTAACCCCCCAATCATCTTTGCTTTTCTGTGTGTAGGTTGCAGGTACGCGGCTGAAATTGAAGATCTGGAATCCTTGTGCAGAGACGAACAGATCCCCCTTCGTTTCGCGGATTTTTCGGAGGACCGTGTGCACGCCGGGCGCCATCGTCCTGTCAACTTTTGCTCAAATTTGTAGGACAGCACCGTCTCGACATTTTACTGCTAATTCCAGGTCCGCAGCTTCATCCTATATCCCTAACTCAGTTTATAAGCGAATCTTTCTCACTTTCTATGCATTCCTAGCTTAATCATTCTATCCACATTCTTTACAAAAGAGGGTATCCTTGCTATCACAACCCTTGAAACTCATATAGAATCCAATCTTGCATTGTGTGGGATTGGATCTTGTGGGTTTCAACCCCTCTTTTGAATGTAAAGTCTCCCCTAAGTGAAAACCATCAACCCTAGTGACTCTCCCTTCTCTCTCCTTGGAGTTGGGGAGGGGAGAACAACTAGGGTTCGATTTTTCCGCTTTACATTTTGGTGAACCCGACGTGAACATCCTTTCTGATTATTCATGGTTAGATTTGAAAATTGGATTCCTTGATTACATTTCCATGTTTGATCTTTTGCAAAATTTTAGAGGTCAATTGCATAAAAACCCTAAATTTTCTTTTTAGTAATTGAGCTTGTGAAATGTTTAATTGTTAATGCTTGTTTCAGATCTACCCTTCTACTGCAAATTATCAAATCATACCTGTGCTTTAATTTTGAAAATTAAGTGGTTAAGTGTCAAAACCCTAATTTTTAAAACCCTCTTGATTCAACCTTTGTCCGACAATTTCACTGATCAAAACATCTCCAAATCGGCTGTAACTTTGGATTCCACAATAAAATCACAATATCTTTCATCCCTGAAAATTTGGAAAAAAGTTGCGAGGACCGTGTGCACCTCGAGCGCCATCGTCCCCGACATTTTTTCCGAAATTTCGGGAGCTAGATCTTACTGTATTTTTCTGCTAAAATCCAAAATTTTGGCTGATTTTATCAATTTTAACACTTTCAAAATTAAAGTCAAAGTTGGTCTAGCGATTGCTTGGATTGAGGCTTCTAATCATTCAAAAATTGTTGAAATTGAAATTTGTGTCAAAATTGTGTTTCTTACTATCCTAAATCTGAAAAGTGTGTTGGCATTCATTCGAAATTTCAGTGCTTTATTCAAATTCTTGCAATTTGTGACTTTTGAAATTAAGTGCTTAATTACAACAACTTTGATTTCCGCTTTCAAAATTAAATTTTGCGTGAAATTGAGTCAACTTCTAAATTTCAAAACTTGCATTGCTCTTAACATTCCTTCTAAAATCATAAAATTCAAAATTTCAATTTCCCCCTCTTTTTCAAAATTCAAAATTTACATTTTTTCAACAACCTTGGTAGGGTTCAATTTTGAGATTGCAACTTTAATTTGGCCTATCTACAGATTGTAAAATCACTCAATTTTTTCAGGTTAGCTGTAAAATCATCATAACTTTCATCCCTGAAAATTTTGAAAAAAGTTGCGAGGACCGTGTGCACCCCGAGCGCCACGGTCCTGGACATTTTTTCCGAAATTTCGGGAGATTGTCCTGATTGTATTTAACAGCTTAAATCTAGAAGATTGGCTGATTTTACTGAAATTTGCTACCTCTAAAATTCAAAATCTTCTCTCTTTCTTTAGTGCATGAGTTTTACAACAATAAGCCCTACTTACACTATTCCCGTTAGACGAAGCCTTAGAATTAAGTCTTTCCAAGGTTTAATTACTAAGGAGATGAAACCTAATTTGAATGGCCTTTTTAACGAGGACATGGGTAATTCCTCTAATCCTCTTAATGATGAAGAAGCTCTCCATGAGGTTTTTGTAGAACAACTTTCAAAATTGGATAACCAATTTGATGATTTTCGACAATGGATGTCTCAAGAATACCCTGATAGTCAAGCTCTTCCTTTAATTGAGGGTCTAAAACGTATGCTTCAAAGTGATAAGAATGGAATTGATATTTTGCATGGTATTGCACACATTGTGGATTCAAATGTGATGCCTATGAAGAGTTGTGCTGAAACTTTGGGTTATACACAACCTCCTACTCAAGTCAATCATTCTATTCCTTTGACGACTCCTATTGCTAGTATACCTACTTTTACATCAAACATAATGACTACTTCAATACAAGACATTCCTCCTATGATCACCAGTCATGGGGGCAATCCCTCTTCTTCGATCAACCCTCTTCCTTCATTCAATCTGACTTCTTCATTCATTCCTTCAATAAGTGTTCCTATTATATCACCACAAATGAACATGACACAAGGGGGCAATTCATTTTCCATTCCTCCTTGTAGTGTTCCTCCTGTCCAATCATCTCCTATGACTAACTATCATAGTGTCCCACCACCTTACTCTCTACCTTCTTTCAATAACATAACACCTCCATCACAATCTAACATGTCTAATATGAACTCTCCAACTGAAGCGACCATTAACAATCTTGCACAAACTGTCTCTTCTTTACAACAACAAATTACCTCTATGAATCAATCTAAGTTTAGTGTGCCCACATTTGATGTTGCGAGCCCACTTTCTCTTGATATTGTTCGAGCTATTCCCCCTAAACATGTTGAAATTCCGCATTTGGAGCTTTATAATGGTAAGGGTGATCCTCTAACACATGTTAAGACCTTTCAAACAATATGTACTGATTTTGCTTATGACCAAAGGTTGCTTGCAAAACTGTTTACTAGAACATTAAGAGATAAAGCCCTACAATGGTATTGCTCATTGCCTTCTTATTCTATTTCTTCTTTCGAACAACTTGCAAATGCTTTCATTCAACAATTTCAAAACAATATAAGTCCTAAAGTTACTTTGATCGATTTAATGCATTGTAAACAAGGTGTTAAAGAAAAAGTGGCCGATTTCATTGGTAGATATAAGCATTTGTATGTTCAAATTTCTTTTCCAGTGCCTGACAATGATATTCAAAGAATCTTCATTTCTAATTTACAAAAAGATATTCGAGATAAACTTCTGTTTTCTGAGTTTACTTCTTTCCAACAGTTGTGTGCAACTCTTCACAATTATCAATTGACTGTGAGTCAAATGGAACAAGCAAATCCTATGGCTCCGAGTGATAAGGGTGATAGTAGTCAACAACCATTTGGGAAGTTTAAACCGAATAGAGAGTCCATTAAATTCAATGAAAACATCATCAACAACAATGTGAATGCAGCATCAGGTGTGCCTCCTATTTCTAAGTTTTTCAAGAAAGAAAGAAAGTTTACTCCTTTGAATGAATCATTGCATAGTATTATGAATAAGTTATTGGAACAAAATGTGCTTACTCTTCCTCCTATAAAGCAAATAGATCCTGCAAAGATTAATTCACCCTATTTTGATAACAAATCTTTTTGTCAATTTCATCGTCATCCTGGGCATGATACTGAAAAATGTTTTTCTTTAAAGGGTAAAATTCAAGATTTGATTGATAATAATACTATCTCTGTTTCTGGTGTGAATGATAAAGGCAACACATCTGTAGCTCCTCCTAACCAAAATCTTTAGATTTTTACTGATCCATTGCCTTCTCATACCTCTAATGCGATTGATACTACTGATTCCTCTGTCTTGTTGGGAGTATTTAAAATTGAGTCAAAGTTTGTAGGCCTATTTCAAATTTTTGCTCTGTATGTCAGAAAGGCACCTAAATAAGTCAGTTTGAATGCCTAGTTAGCAAGGGGGTAAAATGGAGCCAATTGATTTTCAGAGGGTAAGGCTCGAGATTCATGTCCCACACATTTAATTTGGCCTATTCAGTGATGTGCAACTTTCAGAATTCATTTTGGATAAGTTTATGAGGTACCCAGTTTGAGGGGTGAGCTGGAAGTGCATTTTAGGCACAAATGCAGATTTTATGGAGTAGCCTACTTTGAGCGATTACATCTTTTACCTTGTTGATCGTCATGGAGAAATTCAAAATGGATTCAATTTTATGCATAAATTTGAGTCAACATGCAAAATTTCAAGTCCTTATGAATCCGTTTGCTCAGTTTTCAAAGCTCAATCCGTTTGTAGTTTGTGAGGTTTGCACAAGTGTAAAAATGTCTCGGTGAATGTCATGTCAGAATGTTTGTTCCAAGCTAATGTTGGTATAAATGGTGAGCTACATTTCAAATTTCAAGGCTCTATCAATCCGTTTGATCAGTTTTCAAATGGACTCATTTTGCCATCAAATTCAGTTATCCGCACTTTCAGTGTTAGATCAGTTAATGTAGCCGTTTTGGTGAGCGCGCCGTTTGCATCCTGTCAGTCTGGTGATCAAACTGAGAATTCAAAGATTTAATATGTACTTAAAGGTACCTATGTTCCTAATTTGAGAGCCTACGGAGGTCGTTTGATATTTTTGAGAAAGGCATCATGTGTTGCCAGAACATTGACTTCATCAGGTCCGCAGTGTCGACAAAGCCAGTTGGCCGTTTTCGGAAATTAATATCTCTTCACTCGGGAGTCATCTTGAGAAACCATTTGGTAGAAGTCATCCTTGTATATCAGAGTACACGCCTGTCAGATGGTGAGCTCCAAAAAGATGTTTTGACAGGTTTGAAAATTACGTCTTCGCGATTAAATGTGAAAATTGTGGCGTAATTGCCTGAAGGTTGTAAAATGCAATTTTATGATCCCAAAATGAAGCCGATCGTCTCCAAAGGTATGTTTGAGGTCCGCAAAGCTTTTCAGAAGTCATTTGTATGAAAACGAAATTTTTTTTAGTCGGACCCATTTTGGGGCCCGACCTGGCTCATGCCCGTGCATTGATTTTACTGGCAACTTGGTTTGCTAAGAGAATTTCATAATGTTGAAATGTGGTTTGTAATCACGAGGCATGTCATAAGAGTTCAAGATGTTATTATGAACTTCAGGCAATTTAAAATTGGCGAGTTTGGAGCCAAATCCTCCTTCAGCGACAAAGAAGAGCATTAAAAAATGTGAATGCACTTGGCAGCCATGGTGTGAGAAGACCATTTAAACTTTCAAATTAAATGCATTGGCATGTGAAAAGCCATTAAACCTTTCAACCAAATGTAATGTGGAAGGTGTAAGCCAAATTTCATGACTTTGCCAACATCCTCCATGCTTGAAGTTTGACAAAGAGAAGACTTTATAAACTCCAGCCAATGCAAATAGCAATCCTCTCCTCCATGCTATGGCTGATCACGTTTTTGGCAAAGGGGCTGTAAGAAAGAGCAGCAATTAAAACATTAAAGTAAATGCAATGCTTCAACAGTCCTCCCTCCCTGTGTGGTAATAGAAGATGGCAAATGAATCATTTAAATCTTTGAAAAGGGGCATGGTAGCAGCCAACACAGAAAAACTCTCAAGCAAATGTTTTTGGCAAATGCAATGCCAGACATTTCTCCTCCCTGCTGTGTATTCTATGTGGAGTGGTGATTGAAGGAAATTAATTAAATCTTTCAACCAAATAGCAATACTAAAATCTTCCCCTTCCCACGTGGCAACAACCATCACAGAGAGCAAGCAAAATGAAATTAGAAAGAGGTGTGAGAAGTAATGTGCAGCAGATAGCAATGGAGATTGGGTAACATGGTGTTGGAGAACTTGTAGAAGACTTTAGTAATCCCCAGGTAACTGTCTATACAAAGGGATTTGAAACATTAAAATGCATTCAGTAATAGAAAACCCCTTTGTGTGGCTGTTTGGAGGCCATATTAAACATGTTGCAAATGCATTTGGCTGGTGTAAAGCTAACGTTCATGACTTTGCCAGCATTTTCCTCCCTTCACATGCATGGTGTTTGGAAAAGGCATTTGAAACCATTCAAGCAACATTCTCCCTTCACGTGATCTCGAAAGAGAACAAAGGACATGGTGAGTGAAGAAGAAAACAAAAGAAATCTTCAGCAACATCCAAAATCGTAGGGAAAAGCTCCAAAATGTAGTCCCAGGCATAAGATAATTATCCCACATTGGCTGTGCACTGGGAGCTTTTAGTATTTATATACAAAAACGCACTATACTATAATGTCTAAGCCATAAAGGCTTTTGACACAAGGTACCTATGGGCGCCCAAGGCGGGCCCATGTGTGAGCACGCTTCTCGAGGTGATAGAGGAGTTGACTGGATGAAGACCAAGTGGACCCCACATGGGCACGCTTCTCGAGGCAAACAGGCGAAATTTTGCAGACGAAGGCCGGGTTAACGAGCGAGCAAGTTCGAGAGAGATCAACGGCTCGCGCTATTTCGCGAAGGAAAATGCACGTAGTTTAAACCCCGCGAAATAGCGAAAGTGAACGAGAGCCGTCCACGTGGCACACAGGTGGCGGGTACAGTCAGCGGTCAAGCAAGCAGCCCAGTGGTGGTGACGTGGCCGACAAGTGGAAAAAGATGAGGTGTCATCCCAGGTGGCGCCCAATAGACCCCATTAGCCAATCAGACCCCGCCACGTGGCAAGGCGTCAGAGCACAAATGGAGGCAAAAATCAAATTTAAAATGATTAAATGATATAGTTTAAACTATAGAGAAATTCGAAAAATTTAAATGATGGGTTCGTGTTGAGGATTAATTTGCCCAGGGCTCAATGTTTTGCCAAAGTATAAAGTGTTATATGTTTTCGGAAAGCTCTCGGAGTGAGGAATCCGATTATGAAGTTAATTTTGACAAATGTGAGATATTTTAGAAGCAGTTTCCACGGGAACAAAATTCAGTTAGAGAGGAGACACTTGGCAATTCAGTTGCAGATTTGATTTTCTTCTCTCCTCTTTTTATTCTGAATTCTTCTCAGTTGTAAGGGTTCCAGAATTCTGTGAGGAAGTGCTCCAGTTTTCATGGCTTCCATTTTCTGAAATTCTTGACCCAAACTTGTAAATTTCTATGGATCTATTCAGGGTATAGAGGCTACATTGCAGGATGACAGATTGTTTTCTAGTTGCAGGTCTTACTTGTGTCAGGCATGAGTAAATTTCCCATGATATTGTCTCTGTGTATGCATTTAATTGTTATGAATTGAATCCTCAAGGAGGCTTATAATTTGTCATCTCAAGGAGATTGTATGACTGTTTGTAGGCATTCTTTAATGAAGAGTTTAAATTCTATAATCAGTCATAAACAATGGAATGTGTCCCAGATCTGATAATTTTATGAATGGATTGAGTAATGCATCAGTACAAGGTATTAATGTAGGGATATGTTGTAAGGAAAACCAATTTGCAGCTGTGATTAACATTTTGTAGTTTTGTGTGTGTGACTCTTGCCCAATGAATAAGGCACTGGTCTTTGACAGATTTGGGGATGGTTTCAGATCAACATTTTAAAAGACAAATCTATTTCCCTTTATGTTTAGGGGTGTGTGTTCCATTCTTTCCAAGCTCTGTTTCATCCTATTGTTTGTACAGATCTAGCCAATCTGTAATGTTTCCTAACCTATTGAGCTTGTGAAATGATCTATCTGCTTAATGTTGATGCAGTTATGTGTTTGTAATTGTTGTATTTAGTGCATCAAAAGGGTGTCCCCCCCTAGGTCTAGCAGAACCTGAAGTGCAGGAGGATCAATTAGGGTCCTATGTTATGTTGTCCAAGCCCTGATGTGTTTTGTAGACTGAAATTGGCCATTTCATAGAAAGATTTGCAGGTGTTCTTGGGTTATCACTTTTGGTGAACAACATGTCTCACCTGATGATCTTGTGTCTATGACTCCAAATGTGATTAACTTTGTGGGGCAGCAGAAAATCCCTAAAGAACCTTCCATCACATTTGATTGTAGTGAAACTATTAGGGCACTTGATGGTCCTTTATACATAGTTACAAAAGTCAAGAACACACCTTGCCGTGGAGTGCTTATTGATCCTTCGTGCATGGTTAATGTTATTACTGAAGAATTTCTTTTTACTTTGCAATTGAATCAAGTGATCTATGACAAAACAGATGTGGTTGTGAAATTATTTGATGCATTTTCTTCTCCTGCAATTGGTTCTATTACATTACCTATTGAGGTCCATAACAAAACCCTTGATGTGGACTTTGCTATTATTCCATCATCCGAACAATTTCGTGTGAAGCTAGGCTATCCTTGGCTATCTTCCATGAAAGCTATTGCTTCTCCTATTCACAAGTGTTTGAAATTTCCCCATAATGGTGAAGTTGTTACTGTCAATCATAGTCTCTTTAAACCAGCTGAGAGAACTTCTAGCGTTCCTATTGATTATTTTTGGCCTAAACAATTCCAATCTCTTCCTCCGCGAAGTGATCATCTTTTCAAATCTTATCAAAAGTGAAAAAAAGACATGATCCTATCTCTAAGCGAACCTAGAACACCGAAACTTGACATTCCTATCATTCTTGAGAAGGAAGTTCTTCCTTTGAAAGATAAAACTAATGTATTTCCTCAAGAAGATTCTCAACCCATCCCTATGGATGTGACTATGTCTATGTCTAATAAACCTTCTAAAGGTAGACCTATACCTCCTCGTCATGATGGACTTGGTCTCCTTCCTAAACCGAATATTCCTCCCTTATATGGAGCAGTTCCTCCTCCTTCCTCTTATGGAGAGAAGAGACCTTCCTCTTCTCCTATTGTTCAGCCTAAGAGACCACAACCTAAACACCCAAGTGATAAGGATGAGAACATTCCTCCTCCTTGATCTTCTCAACTTCCTACTAAGACTAGATGAAATCGTTCTGCACATGAACGTCGACGAAAGCGTCGTCTTAGAGCTCAGGTAGCTGCCTCTCAAACTTTGCAATCCCCAAAAACACCTTCAACAAGCATTATTCCATTTTCTCCTCAGCCGGAAATTGAGCCAAAATCTCCTAAACATAAGATGCATGATGGTCTTGATCCTGTGCGAGTTAAAGATCCTATTTTTATAAATCTTGATGATGATATAGATGAAAATGTTATTCATGATGAAAATGTTACTTCTCTTGCTTCTGATAGTGAATATGAACTTGTTGATGTTGATAACCATTTATCTAACAAATTTTCTAAAGCACTTATCCTAGCTCCTAGACAAGAACAACGTGGCTTGGAACATGAACATAGCCCTTGTTTGGATCTTGTGATAGCTCCATCTGCTGTGTTGGATGTTCCTCCTCTAGCGTGTTTCCTACCTTCCCGAAATATTGACCAGCAAGATCGGGGGGTAGATGACATGCTAGACTAGTTCATTAGCATAGCAGATTCTCTCCTCCTCTCTTTCGTTACTTCTTCTATGTGTTATTCTCATTCTTCTATTTGTTGTCCTTAGTGTTGTCTACTTGAGGACGATGCAAAACATTGAGATCTCTTTTGGTCTCTCTCATGTTGACTCAAAAGACACATGTGTTCCCTTCTTCTAGGTGACCTTCCTTGATTGGGGAATGAAGAACAATTATGCATACATACATATGATATACATGAATTATCATACAGCATACTGACCCCGAGGAAAGCGAAGTCACCTTGTGCTTTGTGTTTTGTGTCTATTATCCTTGTGCTTATCTCACACTTGGGGGCTAAATCCTTGTGATAACGTGCTTCTTTCCCTTCTCATTTCTTATATGTATCACTGCCTTAAAGCAATCACCCCCGATGAGGCGTGTGTGATCGCTTTAACGTAGGGGGGCATACATCCCGTCCATATCTTTTCAAGATACTTGAAAATTTCTTGGCAAATTTAGCTTTGCCTTGAAAATTTTTGATATCTTTCTTGCATGACTGATAGTGAGGGAACCTTACTACTGACAGTCATGGTTCTCCCTCATGATCTTCCCTTTTACTTTGTCAATCAAAGTCATAAGATCCTTAGTCCACTGGGGGCTTGGTGTATCTTGCCTCCTTGACGTGGTGAAAGTTTTTCAATGTTGTTTCCTTGTACTTTACCGGAAGTATGAGCGTACGCTTATACTCCCGCTAAAGTGGGGGCTAAATGTAGCGTCCTAAAATTGTGACACTTGCAATTTCGACCACATTTGGGTCTTCACGATGGCAATGCAACACGAAACCTGAATGGAGACCCCGAAACTTGTTCATGACATCAAAAACTGCATTTTTCAGCACCCTGCCTGATCCCTCCTTGCACCCTGCTGTCCCGGGAGGTGGGACCAGAGCGCCCAGCGCCCTGGTCCCCCACGACCATGGCGCCCAGCACCCTGGTCCCTGGCCCTATTTTGGGCCCGGTCTCCTATGGGGCTTCGGGTCTTTAAGTTTGCAAATTGGAAAATAGTATTTCCTGGTCGGCCTAAGGTCAGAAAAATCAGTCTATCAGCCCTAATTGACAAGTATATAAACTACATTTCCTCTCCCATTTTGAGGAGGGAGGACATATGTGTACAAGACGTGGAAACTCTATTCAAACATTCAAGCATTCAAGCATTCAAGCATTCCTTCAAGCAATTGAGCATTCTAAGTCTCCATTCAAGGCTAAGTGTTGCATTCAAGACAAGGATTCAACCATTGAAGAGGAGATCACATATCACGTACAACATACAACATACAACAACATCTACACCTTCGCATGTAAGAATACAAACATTCTTACAACAAGGTACTAGTACTTGTTTTACATTACAAACATTGACATTTACAGCAATTTCTCATTTCTTGGTTAATTCCAAAACCGGGGTTTGACCTAAAGGCAAACCCCTCATCCCTAACCCCCCAATCGTCTTCACTTTTCTGTGTGTAGGTTGCAGGTACGCGGCTGAAATTGAAGATCTGGAATCCTTGTGCAGAGATGAACAGATCCCCCTTCGTTTCGCGGATTTTTCGGAGGACCGTGTGCACGCCAGGCGCCATCGTCCCGTCAACTTTTGCTCAAATTTGCAGGACAACGCTTTCTCGACATTTTACTACTAATTCCAGGTCCGCAGCTTCATCCTATATCCCTAACTCAGTTTATAAGCGAATCTTTCTCACTTTCTATGCATTCCTAGCTTAATCATTCTATCCACATTCTTTACAAAAGAGGGTATCCTTGCTATCGCAACCCTTGAAACTCATATAGAATCCAATCTTGCATTGCGTGGGATTGGATCTTGTGGGTTTCAACCCCTCTTTTGAATGTAAAGTCTCCCCTAAGTGAAAACCATCAACCCTAATGACTCTCCCTTCTCTCTCCTTGGAGTTGGGGAGGGGAGAACAACTAGGGTTCGATTTTTCCGCTTTACACCTGGGCATTGAGATTGCAACAAGCAAGGTGGTTGATAAAGAGATTAAAGATTCAAAGACATTGCATCAGTTAGATAAAGTGTTTGATTGAGCAGATTGGAATAAGAATAATGAAGAAGATGATGAAAGAAATGATGGAAAAGATAGATGAAAAGGAGGAGGAGAAGAGAAAAGTGATGAGAAAAAAAAGAATGAGTGATGAGAAAGATGATATGAAGGCGATGAGAATTCTTGTTCTTTTTAAGTGCTTGTATCATCATTGAGCTTATTATATAAAAAAGGCAAAAAATCAGTTGGATATCAATTAGACCCAAATGAAACAGTCACATCAATTGCGAGAAAGAAAATATATCAGACTATAAATGAATGCTTTAGTGTGTATCAGACCAATATGTCCTCGATGATCTTAAGCGATCATGTCCTAAGACGTGTCATCATATTCCTAAGGAACATCCCATAAGCAGCAAACAAGTGAACATGCCCCATTCTCGCCTTGCTAGTCAATGACATCCTGGAGATAAAATCTCTAGTCAAAGACATCCTGGAAAAGCTAAAAGACATGTCACCAAAAAGGAAAATAAAAAACAATCAAGAGAAAATAAGCAAACAATATGTTTCATATCGAATGATTTTTTTGTTCACAATTGATGGGTTCGGGTGTATAAGTTGATAAGATGTTGTTCTGTTTGTTCAATTTAAGTCTCGTCCCATCATGAGTCCGTTGAAGTTCCAAAGTTGCATGCTTGTCCGAAGTGTTTGTGTCATTGCAATGTTTATTGCATGTTTTTGGAGTTTTATGATTTTTAGGGTTTTATGAATGTTTTAATTTTTAGTGTTTTTTTTAAAGATATTTTATGATTTTTATGGTTTTTTCAGGACATTTTATGATTTTTAAGGTTTTTTTCAGGACATTTTATGATTTTAAAGATTTTTTCAGGACATTTTATGATTTTTAATGATTTTTTGAATATTTGCCCCTAGTGTCTAGTAAGGCAAAAGGGATTTTGAGCGGATGAATGAATGAACATGACACAAATGGATAAGTGAATGATGGAGAAATCTTATGTGATTGTCAAGGACTATCTCACAATAGGGTAGCATGTTAATCCAAGCTCAAGGACCGAATATAGCAATGTAAAGCTAGGATAGATGAAAAGGAGGTGGAGAAGAGAAAAGTGACGAGAAAAAAAAAGAATGAGTGATGAGAAAGATGATATGAAGGTGATGAGAATTCTTGTGCTTTTTAAGTGCTTGTATCATCATTGAGCTTATTATAGAAAAAAGGCAAAAAATCAGTTGGATATCAATTAGACCCAAATGAAAAAGTCACACCAATTACGAGAAAGAAAATATATCAGACTGTAAAGGAATGCCTTAGTGTGTATCAGACCAATATGTCCTCGATGATCTTAAGCGATCATGTCTTAAGACGTGTCATCATATTCCTAAGGAACATCCCATAAGCAACAAACAAGTGAACATGCCCCATCCTCACCTTGCTAGTCAATGACATCTTGGAGATAAAATCTCTAGTCAGAGACATCTTGGAAAAGCTAAAAGACATGTCACCAAAAAGGAAAATAAAAAACAATCAAGAGAAAATAAGCAAACAATATGTTTCATGTCGAATGATTTTTTTGTTCATAATTGATGGGTTCGGGTGTATAAGTTGATAAGATGTTGTTCTGTTTGCTCAATTTAAGTCTCGTCCCATCATGAGTCCGTTGAAGTTCCAAAGTTGCATGCTTGTCCGAAGTGTGTGTGTCATTGCAATGTTTATTACATGTTTTTGGAGTTTTATGATTTTTAGGGTTTTATGAATGTTTTAATTTTTAGGGGTTTTTTTCAAGATATTTTATGATTTTTATGTTTTTTTAGGATATTTTATGATTTTTAAGGTTTTTTTTAGGATATTTTATGATTTTAAAGATTTTTTCAAGACATTTTATGATTTTTAATGATCTTTTGGATATTTGCCCCTAGTGTCTAGCAAGGCAAAAGGGATTTTGAGTGGATGAATGAATGAACATGACATGAATGGATAAGTGAATGATGGAGAAAGCTTATGTGATTGTCAAGGACTATCTCACAATAGGGTAGCATGTTAATCCAAGCTCAAGGACCGAATATAGCAATGTAAAGCTAGGATAGGTGTAACGAATGTCATGTGATCCAAAGGAATGGACATGTCAAGAGGTTTTTTTGCATTTTTATGTCCTTAATTTTGGTCAAGATCGAGGGATAGATTTGGACAGGAGGCAGATATGATAAGCAAGATCAAAAGGGGGTAATGATGGATGGAAGCAAGCAATGAAAAAAATAATGGATAGGAGCTTAAGGGTGTGGATCAAGTGCAATAGATAGGACACACAAAAGCCTGTAAAGATCCTTAACCTTGTCAAGATCAAAGATGGAAAAAGGGATATGGATGGATATAGAGTGAATGAGGGATAATGGAGGATGAGGGATAATAGATGGATACACATGGATGGAACTTGCCCCCAGTGAATAGTGCAAGAAAATAATGAATTACGCATGATGCCTATTTGCCAGGTTTTCATCATGGTACTTGCCCAAGTTGCTTGTTTGTCAGGTTTTCACCAATGGACGGATTTTTTTTTTTTTTTTTTTACTTTTTTTGATTTTTCACTTTTTTTTTTGACTTTTTTGTTTTATTTTTTTATTTTTCATTTTTTCCTTTTTTTTTTTTGACTTCCTTATTTCATTTTTTTGACTTTTTTTGAATTATTGGAAGATGATGGATACTTGATAGGAGCTATGACTCAGGAATCAAGTTGTTTCCTAGATAATATCCCTGAAAGATGTTCTATAATGATCCATGGCTATTGAAGGTATGCTCAAAGATGTCGATAGGGTGATGGTAAAGGGAGATGAAATGGATGATAAGATGAAAAAGGTTATAAGGATTTATGCAAAGGATTGGATAAGAGGGATGGAAGGATAGAACATAGGTGTTGGAAAATGGAAATGCTGGCAAGATCAATATTGGCACACACCTTGAGGGGTGGTGGACTAGTGGAGGAATAGTGGATTTCAAAGTTTGTGATTTTGATGGAAAGGTTGATGTAGATATTAGGACACAAGGAGCCAAAATGGATGAAGGAGGTGAAATAGGTTTTAGGATAGTGGATGTGGGAGAAGCTGGGGTAGAAAACTTGAATGCCAATTTTGATTTTTCTTTAGTGTGCAGGTCATGTACGAGCAACTTGGGAATCCATGTGGTTCTTGATTTTTCATTTTTTTGTGATACTTTAGAACGCATTGCCTCGATGTAGGTTTTAGGAAGCCATACAAATTTTGAATTTTCTTCTTTCTTTGTGGGCCTTTGTGGCCTTTTGGAAATTTCTTTTTCTTTTTGGATCACATTTTGCTTTGGTTTTACATGTCGATTAGATGGGACATGTTGATCCTTAAATGCATGTGGATTGTTTGACTCCTGACTTGTATGCTTGGCATTCAAATTGCTTGGAGAAGGAAAAGAATACGTAGATGGATAGTAATGATATGAAGGTATTTTGGATGGATGGAAGGTGCTCGAAAATGTGTGCCTTTTTTGATCTTTGTTGCTGATAATTTTTAGGAGATGAAGGAATTGTGGAAGAGATGGAGGCCACATATGGAGCCTTGCTAGACATAGGTGTATTATTTTGATCATGCTTAGGAGTAGTGCTTTGTTTCTCTATAGATGAGTCATTAGGATCTTCAATTTCAATGATACCATTATCAAGGAGGTCTTGAATCTTATGTTTTAATTCCATGCAATCTGAAGTCCTATGTTTGTTATGTCTATGATATGCACAATAAGCACTCAAAAATTCACATCCCCATGTGGTCTTGTTAGGCAATATGATAATATTGTGCTCAAGAAGCTCTTTCAAAGCCAACTCAATAGATTGCCCCAAAGGTGTAAACTGTATATCTAAGGGATATTTGGAAGAAATGTCTTGTTTTCTTGGTGAAGGACTCACGTGATCTTTCTTGAGATTTGACTTTTGATTTTCAATTATTTGTTGTTCCACCTTATATAGTCATTTTAGCATTCCTTGAAGTTTGTCACTATTGATATCATGAATTTGTTTCTCAAAAGGGGTCATTGATTCATTTTGTTGAACTTGAATGTCATATATTTCTCTCTTGAGATCTTGAATTTGTTGGGCCAAAGTAGCCATGTATATTTATGATAATTCTGATCTTTGACCTAGGACAATGTATGAGACTCTAGGTATGACACAAACCCTAAAGTGTAAAGGGGGAACTATATGATATGAGTGAGATTAGGATGTGATAAGGATTAATGAAAAAATGTAATCTATATGACATGATTGAGATGGGAATTTGCTAAAGGGTTGATGCAAAATGAGATCTATATGATAGGAAAGTGACGTGCAACTAAACCCTAAATGAGATATGAGGATGTTTGATGCAAGGACTGAGGATACTCTAGGTCTGAAAATATTTGCAATGTGAGGTTTGACTTGTGCTATGATGGATAGACAGAAGGATAAGTGATCAAAGTGAGGGCATGCTATGATAGGAGATGATGAACTCCAAGCGAAATACCAACTCAAAGATACTGTTAGATTCCCTAACTCAAGGAAGATGCACCTCAAGTGATAAGGGGGATTGATGATCAAAAGTTGATGTTAGACCTAAGACGAGAAATCCTAAGTGCAAGCAATGTTTTTTTTTTTTTTTTTGGATTTTGGTATGCAAATAATAATGAAATGCTTGGACCAATGATGAAATGATCTAAGGAACTTATGAAAGGTTTAAGGTGATGTCCTAAAGGAATGATGGAAGGCTATGCAAAGATCATGGGTATTATGCAAGGGTATAACCTAATGGTGGTATGAAAAGGTCTGATCTAAGGGTGGCATGCAAGGACTAGGTATAATTAAATGAGATATGCAAGGATGAAAGGTACAACTAGGTGAAGACTATGCAAGGACCTAAAAGGTATGGGAAGCTAGAATGATGTGGCTATGTGAGGACCTAAAAGATCAGAACTTCAAAAGTGATGTCTCAAGAGATATGAAATGATTGTTTTGAGAACACAAGTTCAACGTTTCAGTTTCAAGTGTGGTGTTGATTGTGAAATGTTCTTGTTTGTTTGTGAACACATTGAGAAAACATGGTAGACAAAATGTTTGTTTGATTTTACAATAAAAACACATTCAAGCACAATCCTAAGGCTAGCTAGGACAATAGTTGTTGAATCTCACTTGGGGGGTTACCCCTAGCTACGCAATTCAGAGCGGATACTTAGATGCTTGACCCCACTGGCTCCACCCTCGACACTCACTTCTACATGGCAACCAAGTATCAGTCCCCATGAAAACTCCCTGTGGTGAAATTTGTATCTCTACTAAGAACCATAAGAATGTGAACTGCTTCAGAGGTCCGACCTCTTGCGTCAACAACTAGAAGGATTTTGGCTTCTAACACAAAATGTGTCTAGTAAGGGCATCCGTTCAAGTGGCCATACATGCGGTGACGTATGCTCTATTAAGGAAGGCTCCCAACCTATAGAGGTTGCACTCTATAGGGTTTATGGGGAGACATGCCGTCGGTATGAACTAATCAGCACTCGTTGCTTGCAACTTTCATCACAAACAAATTTATTTATAGTGGTTTGAAAGAGCTTGGCTTTAGCTTGTTACCACTTGGGTCATTCCCTCTCACTAAGCCTTAAGAGCTTCTCGGGAGGCAGGCCCTCTAAAAGTTAAAACAAAAAGAGCCTATTGCTCAAGACATAAAAGACACTAGTTAATTTTAAAGCACCAATTCGAAATGTGATCTAATCATGCACCAGAAATTCCCTCCATTGCACTCCTATTCTTCAAGATTTCACATTTGATATATTTGCTCTCAGAAGCACTTATGCAAAAAGCTATGAGGAAATGGAGATTTGAGAATGCAAAGAAAGCGAATAAGATGTCAAGATAATGGAATGCAAACTGACATAAATTCGATGCATAAAGATGAGATGCCCAAATCAGAGAGAGGGGCTTGTTTAAATAGATTTTCTCCTGGCAAGTTCATGTTGTGGGATGCATATGGGATAATGCAAGATGAGTGGTATAGGGAAGATGAGTGGTAAATGAGAAATGGTAAGTGGTAGGAAGGGATATTAAAGGGGTTTTATTAAATAAATAGAGAAATGTATATAAGGTGAATGCATGAAGGTGTATGCATGAATATGATATGATGTTTTATTTAATAAATTTAATGGATAAATGGTAAGATATTAATAATAATATAATAAAAGATGGGAATTATGAATTATGGAGAAATAATAGTGTAATAATAAGGACTCACCCAATGTTCGGAGAAATTTGAAATTAAATGAGGACAAATTAATGGAAATTTTTATGTGTCTACACCACCAATAGCAGGAAAGCCGCTCATTCTCTACATATCAACAACGAATGTATCATTGGGGGCACTGTTAGCACAGGAAGATAAAGAAGGCAAGGAACAAGCTATATATTACATCAACAAAACATTAAATGGATATGAGCTAAATTACACATTCATTAAGAAGGCTTGTTTAGCTGTGGTATTCGCCTCTCAAAAGTTCCGACATTGCATGCTAGCTCACACAATCAAGCTAGTAGAAAAAAATCATCCTCTCAAGTATTTACTCAACAAAGCAACTCTCACAGGCTGACTGGCTAAATGGGTCATGATTCTCAGTGAGTTTGATATCCAATACAAAGAGCATCGGGCTATCAAGGGACAAGTAATTTCAGATCAATTAGCTGAAGCACCACTACCAGATAAGAAACCAATGAAGGTAGAATTTCCAGATAGGGATGTCCTTACTGTTACACTCAAGCAATGGACCTTGTACTTTGACGGTTCCTATATAGAACATGGATCGGGTGCCGACATCTTGTTCATCACTCCAGAAGGGCACACAACTCCATGATCTTATAGACTGATTTTTCCATGCACCAATAACATCGCTGAGTATGAAGCCCTAGTCACAAGAATCAAAATAGTCGTGGAATGGAGAATTACAGAACTGAAAGTCTATGGAGATTCCCAACTGGTTATAAATTAGATCAATAATGAATATTAGACAAAAGATGACAAGCTACTACCATACAAAACAATGGTAGATGACTTCAAACAGTATTTTGTACATATCACGTTCGAGTAAATACCAAGGTTGGACAATAGAGCGGTCGATGCATTGGCTACTATCGCTTCATTGCTACAAATTCTAGAGCAACAGAGTGGTTATGAGTTCCTGGTAGAGTAACCGTTTTCACCAGCCTATGACAATTCTGTATCCCACGTTATCTATGTTGGTATTTTGGTATGGTTTTATCATTGATGTCAACACCTACTAAAACTCTGGCACTTTGGAGAATCAGTAACATTCACTGGCAAGCAAGTGACTCATGCACAATCATCGGTATCTGGTACACCGACAAGATATAATGATCACCGACACTTGGAATGATATGGAAAACACTTGGTAATGTCAAAGACATCGTTTGGACATCTTGTCCTAGAGTTTTGTTTATTGGTATATTCATATTTGCATATTTGCTGTTACCGGCAAATAGGTCCAGGATTACACTGACAGGTTTATCTTTTCCAGATTAGCATGGCACACTATGGAGATGATTAATTATTGTTGTAAATGCATTAAGCCGACATGTTCAATTGGTTATTGCATCAGATATTGTATTGTTTGTAAAATGTTTTTATTGTAATATCATGTAGAGCCAACCTACTAAAATTAGTCTTAGGTTATGGTATAAATGTAAGATCTTATTTGTAAGATCAGATGTGGAATGCGAAAAAGGATTGTGTGAAGGTATATGCAAGAATAAGCAGAGCTATACATGCAAACATCATTTGAAGATTGAAGGAGGGTTTTTGAGAAGACAATCAGAACTACAAATGTAAAGATTGATGAACAATTCAGAGGAACTTCAAGGTATATAGACTCTGAATGGGCAACAAAATTTTTGACAAATGAACCTACACTAAATCCACTGGTACAGAATGAAGATCCAGCTACCCCGGTATCATCTGAGGATTCTAGAGTAACTGAGGAACAACAACAAATAAAGACACCCCATTATGTAAGACTGAATCATTCTGAAGATCAGATAATTGGAAACAAGTTTAAAGGAGTTATGACAAGAGGAAGATTGGCAAAGGAAGGATAATGGGAGATGTGGTATGAATAATAGAGTTGATGAACTTTGCCCCCAAGCATAGAGGTCTCCATTTGCAAAGAGGTGATATGTAAGATGTTGGTATTTTGGTATGGTTTTGTCATTGATGTCAACACCTACTAAACTCTTATCAACTCTGGCACTTTGGAGAATCAGCAACATTCACCGGCAAGCAAGTGAATCATGCACAGTCACTAGTATCTGGTACACCGGCAAGATATAATGATCATTGACACTTGGAATGATATGGAAAACACTTGGTAATGTCGAAGACATCATTTGGACATCTTATCCTGGTGTTTTGTTCATTGGTATATTCATAGTTGCGTATTTGCTGTTACCAACAAATAGGCCCAGGGTTACACTGATAGGTTTATCTTTTCCAGATCAGCATGCCATGCTATGGAGATGATTAATTATTATTGCAAATGCATTAAGCCAACATGTTCGATCGGTTATCGCATCTATTGTTTGTAAATTATTTTTATTGTAATATCTTGTAGAGCCAACCTACTAAAATTGGTATTAGGTTATGGTATAAATGTAAGATCTTATTGTAAGATCAAGTGTGGAATGCGAAAAAGGATTGTGTGAAGGTATATGCGAGAATAAGCAGAGCTATACATGCATACATCATTTGAAGATTGAAGGAGGGTTTTTGTGAAGACAATCAAAACTACACCGGTACTGAATCCAACATATGAAGATGCTATTTTGTGCAGTACATTCTTATTGGATTTAACCATCCAACTGTAGTCAGTGTGACTCCCATTTTGTGATTGAGTAGTGAGCTCTAGGCGGTTGGCCTTTCTGCATTTGCAGACCCCATTTATGTACAATTACTATCTGCAGTAGTATCATTTGATTGTGGGTAAGGTTTCCCACTGTGGTTTTTCCCCTTACAGGGTTTCCACATACAAATATTGGTGTTATGTGTTGTGGATGACTTTGTGTTTATGTTTCATGCACTAATCCTTATCGGTATAGCAATTAACTGTTAAAATTGTCTACCGACATATTAAACTGGTTTACCGGTATTAAGCATTAAGTTGGTTGAGTTATTTTTGGTTTAAATTTATTTGACAACTGATTCACCCCCCCCACCCCTCTCAGTTGTCTCCAAGATCTAACAATTGGTATTAGAGCCTAGTCCTCTTTTTTCAGAAGTTTAACAACTTGAAAAGATCCAATGTCTACTAACTATTTCAGGAAGGACAGTCCTAAACTTGATGGAACCAATTATGGCATATGGAAAATCAGAATGGGGACACATCTAAATTGCATTGGAAAAGACATCTGGGATGTTACAAAGAATGGTTATACTGCTGCTATACAAGGTCAACCTAGTCCAGCTAACTTGACTAAAGATGAGGAAAATGACTGCAAAGCAAGAGAAGCACTTTTGAGCGCATTATCAGATCAACAAATCATGGGACTATCAGATAGGTCTACTGCTAAAGCTATTTGGGATCATTTGGAAACACTGAATGAAGAAGATTCCACTGTCAAAATTGCAAAACTTGAAAGCTTCCGGGTCAGGTATGAACATCTGAAAATGGAAGAAGATGAAAGGATTTTTGCTTTTATGGAAAGAGTAAATGAAATTGTTTTGGGTATTAAATGTTGTGGAGGAACCTTAAGTGAGGATGAAATTGTTTCAAAAGTTTTAAGAGGATTGCCACCAGCATATAAAATGAAAGTCACTGCTATAAATGAGTTAAGAACAATGCCTAATACATCAGTTACTAGGGATACATTAATTTGGAAACTTTCAGCTTTTGAAATTGAAGAATTTGGTCTTGTTGCTACTATAAAGATAAATTTGGCCTTTAAAGCATCAACATCATCTGCTCTCATTTGACAAAGCTGATTGGAAAACCTTTTATGCAAGAGAACTTGAAGAAAGTAGGAATGAAAATGAAGAACTTGAAGAACTTGAAGCACTATTTGCAAGTAAAATGCCTAAAGGTCTAGTTGGAAGTAAGTATTGAGGTAAAGCACCCTTTAAATGTTTTAACTGCAATAAGATTGGTCATATGGCTTCAAGATGCCTTGATAGACATGCTAGACTAAGAGAAGAAGCTAGAAGAACATACAAACCTAACCCTGAATATCAGAGATACAGATTTAAGAAGAATAAAGACAAATCTTGGTACACTGCTGATGAAGGTGTGACTGATGATTCTGATGAGGATCCAACAGACAATGGATGGGTTTTTGTTGCTATAATAGAAGATCAATTGACACCTACTGCTCAACCGGTAGTACAGGCCCTGGCAGCTAATGTTGAAGTAAAGGATGAATGGATCATTGATTCAGGATGCTTACATCATATGAAAGGAGACAAAGGTAAATTCTTGAACTTTCAAGAATACAATGGAGGCTTAGTGAGATTTGGAGATGACAAAGCTTGTTCAATCAAAGGTAAGGGTACAATATCTCTTGATGGTAAGCATAACACTGACAATGTTTACTATGTTGAAGGTTTAAAGCATAATCTTTTGAGGTTGGTTAATTAGTTGAGAAAGGATTTTAGTTACAATTCAAAAATGGAAAATGCAAAATCATGAATAGAACTTGTTTGGAAATTGCAACCGGTAATCAGACTAGTGGTAATATCTTTCATTTGAATAACAATGAAAAGACATGTTTAATTGCACATATAGATGAAAGTTGGTTATGGCATAAGAGAGTCTGTCATGTAAACTTTGATTGCATGGTAAAGATCAATACTGCTAAGGCAATTAGAGATTTACCTAAAATTGTCAAACCTCAGAATACAATATGTAAGGAATGTCATTTTGGAAAACAAGTTAGAGATAGTTTCGAAAGTATTCCAGAAAAATCAAATAATGCTCTTGATTTGATTCACACTGATTTATGTGGTCCAGCTAGAACTAAAAGCTTACAAGGTGATAGATATTTCATGCTAATTATTGATGACTATTCTAGAATGTGTTGGGTTACTTTTCTTAGAGAAAAATCAGAAGCACTTGGAAAGTTCAAACTGTTCAAAGCAATGGTAGAAAATGAAACCGGTAAGAAATTCAAATGTTTAAGATCAGATCAAGGAGGTGAATTTACATCTAAGGAATTTAATACATTCTGTGAAGTGAATGGAATCAGAAGACAACTATTAGCACCTCAAACACCACATCAGAATGGAGTTGTTGAAAGGAAAAATAGAACTATCTTGGATGCAACAAGAAGTATGTTGTCAGAAGCAAACCTACCTCATGTATATTGGAGAGAAGTAGTCAGTACAACGCTCTATACATTTAACAAAGTTCACATCAAAGGTGAAACTGGTAAGACCCATCATGAACTATGGTTTGGTAATACTCCTACTCTTAAGTATTTTAGAATTTTTGGAAGTAAATGTTATATCAGAAGAGATCAGTATATTGGAAAATTTGATCCTAGAAGTGATGAAGGAATATTTCTTGGTTATTCATCTAAGAGCAAGGCATATAGATGTTTTAATAAAAGATTGCAGAAAATTGTTGAAAGTACAAATGTAAAAATTGATGAACAATTCAGAGGAACTTCAAGGTATATAGACTCTGAACCGGCAACAGAAATTTTGACAAATGAACCTACTTTGAATCCACCGGTATAGAATGAAGATCCAGTTACCCCAATATCATCTAAGGATTCCATAGTAATTGAGGAACAACAACAAACCAAGACACCCCGGTATGTAAGACTAAATCATTCTAAAGATCAGATAATTGGAAACAAGTTGAAAGGAGTTATGACAAGAGGAAGATTGGCAAATGAAGAGGTATGTCTTATTTCTCAAATTGAACCATCATCTGTTAATGAGGCATGTGAAGATAAATTTTGGATTAAAGCTATGGAAGAAGAATTAGAACAAATTGAGAAAAACAACACTTGGACATTAGTTCCCCGGCCTAAAAATAAAAATGTAATTGGAACCAAATGGGTTTTCAAAAACAAACTTAATGAAGATGGTAAGGTTGTCAGAAATAAAGAAAGACTAGTGTGTAAGGGATATTCTTAGAAGGAAGGAGTTGATTACAATGAAACCTTTGCACCGGTAGCTAGAATTGAGGCAGTCAGATTATTTTTGGCTTTTGCAGCACACAAGAACTACAAAGTCTATCAAATGGATATTAAATGTGTATTTTTAAATGGAGATCTTGAAGAGGAAGTGTACATTGAACAACCTAATGGATTTTCTTTGACAGATGACAATGATATGGTTTGCAGGTTAAGAAAAGCTTTGTATGGATTGAAACAAGCTCCAAGAGCTTGGTATGCAAGATTGTATAAGTATCTTTTAAAGATTGGTTTTACTAAAGGAAATGCAGACAACAATTTATATTACAAAATAACTAATGACGACATCTTGATTATAGAAGTATTTGTTGATGATATAATCTTTGGAGGAGAAGATGGATTATGTAAAGAATTTTCTATTAAAATGCAACAAGAATTTGAAATGTTTATGATTGGAAAAATAAAATTCTTTTTAGGATTGCAGATTTCACAGACTGATAAAGCTATATTCTTGAGTCAATCCAAATACTTAAAAGAGTTACTAAAGATATTTGGGATGGAGAACTCTAAACCGGTAAGCACACCTATGACAACAAATGACAAATTATCACTAAGGGATGAATCTACACCTGTTAATCCAACTAGATACAAATCTATGATAGGAGGTTTACTATATTTGACACAAACCAGACCCGATATTATGAATGCAGTTGTATTGTTTCAAGATTTCAAAGTAATCCTAGAGAAAATCATGAATCAACAGTAAAAAGGATTTTCCGGTACTTACAAGGCACTATAAATCTTGGATTATGGTATCCTAGAGATGAAAACTTTGAATTATGTGCATACACAAATGCAAATTGGGCAAGAGATGTGGATGATAGAAAAAGCACCACCGGTGGAGCATTCTTTCTTGGAAATAGTTTAGTTTCTTGGTTGAGTAAGCAACAAATTTGTACATCTTTATCAACAACAGAATCAGAATATGTTGCAGCAACAACTAATTGTACACAGGTACCATGGCTTAAATAAATGTTGAAAGACATAAAGGTAAAATGCAAGGAACCTATTACTATATATTGTGATAACACTGCAGCAATTGATATATCTAAGAATCCAGTATTACATTCTAAAACCAAACATGTTTCTATCAAACTAAATTTTCTAAGGGAAAATTTTGAAGCAAAGGAGATAAAACTAGTTTATGTGAATACTAAAGAGCAGATTGCAGATATTTTCACTAAACCTTTGCCTAAGGAGACTTTTAAATATCTCAGAGATTAGCTTGGAGTCATACCCCCACTGGTAGAGACTTAGGAAGTTGATGATTGACATCAACTTTCATAATCAACAGAGAAATATTTTATTCCAGTCTTTGATGGGAAGCTACTTCTAAGGGGGAGTAGTTGGTATATTGAATTGATTGGTATTTTGTATATGAATTTGGTTTTGTTGTAACTTTGGCATTTGATGTCAAAGGGGGAGAGATTGGTATGGAAAAAAACAAGGAAAACACATGTTGCTCCTAGGGGGAGAGATTGTTGTTTGGGAGAGATTATTACTCTCTGTATCTATATTTTGATTTATGGTTATGACCTTTTTGGAGATTGTTGGTTTTTGGTATTTGACATTTCTGTTTTGGCACTTTGATGGTTTTTCCATCTTGTGTTGCCATAAATGCCAAAGGGGGAGATTGTTGGTATTTTGGTATGGTTTTGTCATTGATGTCAACACCTACTAAAACTCTGGCACTTTGGAGAATCAACAACATTCACCGGCAAGCAAGTGACTCATGCACAGTCATCGATATCTTGTACACTGGCAAGATATAATAATCACCGACACTTGGAATGATATGGAAAACACTTGGTAATGTCAAAGATATCATTTGGATATCTTGTCCTATAGTTTTGTTTATTGGTATATTCATATTTGCATATTTGCTGTTACCGGCAAATAGGTCCAGGATTACACTGGCAGGTTTATCTTTTCTAGATCAGCATGGCATGCTATGGAGATGATTAATTATTGTTGTAAATGAATTAAGCCGACACGTTCAATCAGTTATTGCATCGGATATTGTATTTTTTGTAAAATGTTTTTATTGTAATATCTTGTAGAGCTGACCCACTAAAATTGGTCTTAGGTTATGGTATAAATGTAAGATCTTATTTGTAAGATCAGATGTGGAATGCAAAAAAGGATTGTGTGAAGGTATATGCGAGAATAAGCAGAGCTATACACCAAACATCATTTGAAGATTGAAGGAGGGTTTTTTAGAAGATAATCAGAACTACACCAGTACTGAATCCAACATATGAAGATGCTATTTTGTGTAGTACATTCTTATTGGATTTAACCATCCAACTATAGTCAATGTGACTCCCATTTTGTGATTGAGCAGTGAGCTCTAGGCGCTTGGCCTTTCTGCATGTGCAGACCCCATTTATGTACACTTACTATCTGTAGTAGTATCATTTGATTGTGGGTAAGGTTTCCCACCGTGGTTTTTCCCCTTACAGGGTTTCCACATACAAATATTGGTGTTATGTGTTGTGGATGACTTTGTGTTTATGTTTCATGCACTAATCCTTACCGGTATAGTTAATAACTGTTAAAACTATCTACCGGCATTAAGTTGGTTAAGTTGTTTTTGGTTTGAATTTACTTGACAACTGATTCACTCCCCTCTCTCAGTTGTCTCCAGGACCTAAAAATCTATGCCTTAATTGGTTCAGACTCTCCTTTATATGGGACAATCTATGAATATCTTAAAACCAATACCCTACCCATTGACCTATCTTGTAATAAAAAATGTAACTTTATCCGACAAGCCGCCCGCTATACTTTAATTGGTGATACACTTTACCGTTGAGGTCTAGATGGTACTCTTCTTCATTGCCTAGATCATAATGAATCTTAATCTCCTTTACATGAGCTTCATGAGGGTATCTATGGCACGCATTCAAGTGATCCTACTCTCGCTAAAAAACTTATGAGAATGTGATATTATTGGCCCACAATGGAAAAAGACTCTTATCAATTTGCAAAGAAATGTCCTAAGTGCCAAATCCATGGCAATCTTATCCATGCACCAACATAGGAGTTGCATCCATTTACAAAATCATGACCTTTCTGTTAGTAGGGACTTGATTTAGTAGGAAAAAATCATCCTTCGTCTTCAAATGGACACAAGTTCATTATCACTGCGATAGAGTATTTCACAAAATGGATTAAAGCAGTCCCATTGACCACAGTAACTGGAAAACAAATTACCTCATTTATTCTTAATTATCTAATTTGCAGAAATGGCATTCCCAGTTCCATCATCATAAGCAACGGGCATCCTTTCAAAAATCAGGATGTGCGAGAACTATGTGAACGATTCAAAATCCAACATCATTTCTCTACACCTTACTACCCACAAGGGAATGGTCAAGTAGAGTTATCAAATAAAACAATCTTGAAAATCCCGTAGAAGACAGTAAAAGATGCAGGTAAGGATTGGCATGTACAACTCAATCTGATACTTTGGGCATACAAGACTAGCATCAGGACACCTACAGAAGCTATGCCATATTCATTGGTGTATGGATCAAATGCAATTTTACCTCTTGAGGTAGAAATTCCATCACTAAGAGTATCTTTAAAATATTGGCAAATGTACACTCCACTGAGAAATTGTAGGTGATTGAAGGTATTGTCATTGATGGCAACTTTACAATCCTATGGCACCGAGACAGGTATAGACACTAACACTGACAAATAGTTTACCGATAGCGACAAAGATGAATACCGACACCCTGGCCGATAGGATTTTATTTTGTATTTAATTGTAAAATATTTTTGTAAGTCGACAAGGCAAATTGTAATAGGACTCATATAAGTATGAGATCTTGTAAATCATTTGTGTAAGGAAGTGGATTGTAATAGGCAGATTGGAACATGCAAATATTAAGGCAGATTTTGGAATAAGGTTTATGGAAGTTGTATGAGCTTAAACTGGTACTGAACCTGGCATAACAGATGCTGAACTGAAGCAGTACATGATATTGGATTTGCATAATCCATTTTGTAAGTCAGTGAGACTTCCCTTTTGTAATTAAGCAATAAGATTTAGGCAGTTGGCCTTCCTGCATGTGCAGGCCCCTATTATAAGTAATATTCATTTATTGGCCAGTGAGTGAATATTGTGGGTCACAAATCCCACTGAGGTTTTTCCCACACCAGGTTTCCTCGTTAAAAATATTGTGTTATGGTGTGCTTTCTATGTGGTGTTTATTGATCTTATTTACTACATTATTTCTAGTTTACCGGTACACTGTTTTGGAATGCAATTTGTTTAATAAGATTAGAAAATCTATTAACCGGCAAGATACTGATTCACCCCCCCTCTCAGTATCCTTGGGAATCCTAAGATAAAAGGCCTCATACCAAATGAGGAGTATCAGGTAAACAAATTACAAGAACTAGAACTTTTGGATGAAAAATGACAACATGCCTATGATCATCTCAAAGTATACCAGCAATGTATGTGCAATAGATACAAACATAGAGTCATACCTAGGATTTTTAAAGTTGGTGATCTTGTACTCAAATAAAATCCCAGAAATCAACATGATCAAGAAAAGAAGGGGAAGTTTGAACCCAACTGGTTAGGTCCTTATGTTATCATATTAGCCTATGGAGCAGGCACCTATCAGCTAACAACTTTAGAGGGTGATGTGCTCGAAGAACCAGCCAACAACATCCATCTGAAGAAATTCTATACTTAAGTGACCTAATGCACGGAAAAGTGAAAAATACAAAAATCAGAAAATACAAACAAAAAAATCAAAAAAACAAAAAGGTGCAATAAAAACAAATGGTGAAAACTTGGCAACATGCGCTATTTGTGAAGGAACACCTCCTCTATCTATCATTACTCATAACTTTTGCATCCGAAGTCAAAGCTAATGGCCATCGCCCAACACTTTATACGCAACATTATCCTGGACATACTTAGCGTAGTCACTGTCCTTGCTTATCTAAAGATCAGTTCATTATATCCCACCATGGCTTGGTATTCACTGTGAATATCCACATCGATCAATATCTATAGATAGGGGAAGCGTTCCTCTGAATTCAAAACACCCCAACAAAAAGCAAACAAGAATCACAACATGCTAAGGAAACCCTATCAACAACAACTCATCTACAAAGAAAACAAAACACTGATCCAACTAACAACTTCAACACACACATGATGGATGATTTTTTGAATTATAATTTGTTTACATCTGACATGAAGTTTTGAATTTTTTGCACTTCAAATTTTTTTCAATCATTGGATCTCCTGAATTTCTCAACGATGGATCGAACTAGAGAAAATCATAGAGGAGTCTAATACTTTTTTAGTTTTCTGTCTGTGAGGTGATCAATTGTACTATGCAAATTTTGTCTTGAGACGTGATTGGAAACATATCACTAGAGACATTGTTCCAATTTGCGTATACAAAGGGTTAACTCTTGTCTGTTTTACACAAGCAACACTCAGGTCATCTTGGTTTAATTATACCTCGACGCTTGTGTCATCTTGAAATATCAAAATCCATGTAATTTTTACTCAGGTCATTATGGTTCAATTATACCATTTTGCTTGTATAAACTTCCAACATATCAATAGCTCAATGATGATAAACAAAAAAAAAGTACAAACGTGTGACTACACGGGAATGACAACAAGAAAAAGAGGGTGATCAATTAGTTGCATATCATTTTACACTTAGTTTCATATCATTTTGTACTTGCATTTAGCTGCACATCCTTATCATCTTAAATATTACAATTAGTTGCATATCATTTTATACTTTCATTTAGCTGCACATCCTTATCATCTTAAATCTTGCATTAGTTGCATATCATTTTATACTTGCATTTAGCTGCACATCATTATCATACATCTCATTTTCAAGATACATCTCACATCATATCATTATCATACATCTCATTTTCAAGATACATCGACAAAATCAAGATAAACAAAGCATCATCATATTTCCATTATTATTGCTCATACATCATAATCAAAATCAAAAGCATTACCATATAAGAATTTCATCATCATCAACATCATATCAATGCATATCATAAATCATCATCCATAACACATCACATGTGAATCAGAGAAATCAGTGCCATATATATATCTCTAAAAAATGGTTGAAATATACAAGGGATGTCATGTCTGTCAAAATACAACAAAATGATCAAAATACAACAGAGACAAGTCTCTCAAGTATGACTATCTCCTGAGGCTGATGGTCTCGTAATAGATGTCCTAGCTCCTAGATCTCCCTCAGATGGATCACGTCGAGAGGGCCCCGTAACACCTCTGCTCTCTATCCCCGTCTGACTTTGACCAGATCGACTGGCTGCATAACTAGGAGCTCTCTGCTTTGTAGGGACTAGATCCTCATATAATTGCCTATAGTACTCAATAGCCATGGCCGAGTATCGTATCTCCCTAAGTGTGTCCCACATTGTGCCACCACCTATCACTCTCTACAATCTCTCTGCAAGCTCCTCTGCCCGACCTCAACGATCTCTCTCAGTATCCTGCTCTACTGTAATTTGTGTAATCTGGCACTACTGTGCTAGCACCTATGCCTGTAGCTGCTGCACTGTGACCTATAAGGCTCTAATATGAGAGTCCTGCCGATGGGTAGGTACCCTAATCTGAATGGGTACCTATGTCATACTCCCACCTATTCTTGTCCCTATCTGAGGCATCGGTGGAGGTAGAACATCTGATCTCCTCCTCTGGGCAGGTCACCTCTCATTCTCTATGCCCCTCGTAGCCGCTAACATTGCACCTACCCTACCGGTACCACCAACACCAAGGAGTAGTCCTCCTCCTCTCCCTCCATCTCCACCTCATCCTATATCTCATCCTATATCTCATCCTCCATCCCTCCCTCCATCACCACCTCATCCTCTCTCTCTCCCCAAACCTCCTCTATCTCCACCACTTCCTCTATCACCTCCTCCATAATCCCTACCTCCATCTCAAACCTCCTCTCCCTCCTCATCTCTCTGTCTAACTCCCCCTCGCCTCTCTGGCTTCTCATCCTCCTCATCATCAAAAGCAGGTATCATATCTGCTGGATCCAATATCCATGGCACTGCATGTGCCACGAAAAAGGTTGAGAACTCCTCTGTCATCCCCACATCCACAACCCTAGCTCTGTAATACCAGATCTAGCCTGCTAATGTCATATACTCCTCTATTGCCACTATGCTATCCACTGTGGGCCCCCACTCGGGCACATCATGTCTCCAACGAGCATATAAGCAAGCTCCCTCTGGCTTCCCCTGTTGTCTCCCATACTGCCACTACACATGACTATGTAATAATTGATCGATAATAAAGGGCGTCTGCCTGATCAAATATATAGACATATAAACATAGGGCATCTCTAGCCCGTCCTCTGCCCATATGTCGCAGTCCATATACAGTCTCCAGATGACCGTATCAATATCATCTAATGCTCTCTGCCAGTGCTCTAGTTTTCCCAGCTTACGCTGGACAACTATATCTGTATATCCATATGCATATGCCCGTCTAACTGGCCTATCCCTATCTGCAAGTGGTCTCGCCATGGGAATGTGCTCCCAAGCCCACACCTCTAATAGCGTCATTCCTATTGACAAGCTGCTATATCCTAGATACACCACCTGATGAAGCTCTTTGTAAAGGTGGGCCAACATGCAGGACCCCCATGCAAACCCGCGTCATTATGTAACCATGTCCTCCAAAACTAAACCCCATCCAATAGCTAGTCCCTTCGACCTGCGGTCACGACACAAGAATCTACCAATGAAACCTGCTAGAACAAAGGGTAGAGGAGCATAATCCAGATCCACAAACTCCTGGCATGGGATCTCATATCCACAAATCTGATCATCCTGGAAGATGCAACGAAGAGCCTTTATCCCACCCTCCTTAGTCTTCTCATACAACAACAAGGCCCCCACAATCGGAATCCACAAAATGCGATAATAGTCCTCAGGTGTGACTGTTATCTCGCTAGTAGCCAAATGGAAGGTGTTTGTATCATTGTGCCACCTCTCTGCCAAAGCTTCCAACAAACCCCGGTTAATGATATACTGAGGCATGTCTAATAATGAAGTCAAACTGCATTTCTCAATCACATCCCTATCGACCTATGTCAATCACAGAATCAATGACCACGGTCGCATAAATCGCTCTCATGACTGAAGTACACCAAGCTGTGCCTGCAAAACAATAAATGTCCATCATAAGCTCCCACATCTATTCGATATATCCAATCAAAACAAAATCAACTTGAAACAACGAAGCATCAAATGAAGTTACATATCAAAAAACAAATCCATATCAATAACTCAACTCAAAGATCCATATCAAAAGTCAAAGACTCATAACGCAAACATCATATCAAGAAATCAATCAAGTTCCATATCAAAAATCAAGTCCCATATCGAAATCAATTAAGTTCCATATCAAAAATCAAAGACCCATAATGCAATAAACTCAAAAATCCATATCGCATGAATCATATCAGGAACCATATCAGAAATCATGAATCAGAACCCATTTTGGACATCAAATTCAATTGCAAGAATCATATTAGGAACCATATCAGACATCAAATTCAATCGCAAGGCAAAAATCAAAGATCCATAGCAACAAAAAATTAGGATCCTCATTCAAACAAACAATCAGCTTGACACTTATCCACCCCTAAGCCATCTACCTCGTCTATTTTCCCCCATAACACATTCTCCAAAATCATTTTCTACCAACTTTTTTATCCCATGCGCTAAAGCAGTCTTTCCATGTGCTAGGCTGCTAGACATGCGCTAGCCTACTCAACCTATATGCTACAAGATTTCTTCTATGCACTATCAGACTCAATGCACTATCCTAAATCGCCATCGCGCTAAAATCTTTCATCTAAGCGCTACCCTATTCAATGCACTATCCTAACTTCCACACGCATGATCCTGTTTCACCTATGCGCTAAATAACCCTATACACTATCTTGCACCTACGACGCACTACAAAATAGACCCTGGATGCTAACCCAACTAGGTTACCCTATGCGCTACAACGCTTATCGTATGCGCTATGCGAGACACCCTACGCGCTAAAACAACGAAATTCAAAGCAAAAAAATAACATGACCAAAATCGATAAAATAAATAAAAAAATGTGGAAAAATTTAGGTGAGTTACAAGTGGACCATACGCGGTGGGCCTCCGGTATCGACGAACGCGCTTGAATCAGTGAGAAGCATAAGGAACCAACATTTTCATCAGAGCAAAGGTGTAACAATCACAAGGAGACAAATGTGAAAATGACAAGAATAAAATCACTTTTTACCTTTTTATAGGGTAAAAGTCACAAAGGGTTAGTAGGTGGGGCATGTATTTTGCTCATTTTCTCACTTTTAACCTTATCGAACATCATTTTTTGGGAGATGAATCAATTAAACTGCATTCAACACAGTCAAAATTTCAAAATGCAATTAATTCAAAAACGCTTATCAAATCAACAAAATTTTCAAAATACTTGATTCATCTCCCGATGGGGCATCATCAATATCATTCATCAAATCTAGGGCACAACATCATCATATCAACCTCTCGACACAAAAATAATATCCGACAATTTTTCTTTGAATCAACATGTGCACACACGTCACTTCAAAGAGGGGCAAAATGTAGACGTATAAAAAATGACCACTTTCCTAAGTGAATATTTAATATTCATTTTAACCTCATTCCTCCATTTAATTAAATTTTATTTAATTAAATTATTCACATTCATCTATTTAATTAAATGAATTACTCAATTTATTTAATTAAGTTCACTTAAGCGTTTAATTAAATAAATCACTTAATTTAATTAATTCCCCTTTCTCCCCTTTTAATTATATTTACATTTAATTAAATTGTTCATTGCAAGTATATAAATCTAATTTATTTATTTAAATCTCCTACTTGTATTAATGAAAGTTGCATCTATTTTTGTTGAGATAAAGTAATTTATTTTAATAAAAATTCCCCTCCATCCACTTGCATTTATCTCCTCCATCTCCCACTTGCCTCCCTAAAGCCCCTTCTAGATTATTCTAATCACTTCTAATTTAGCCTAACCCATCTCCTAAATATTGTCACATCCCTAAGCAAAGGGAAGTCACTTCTCAAACCCTCAAAGTCTTTGAAAACCATTAAAGGCTTTATGTCTTCAACAAGTTAACCTTGAAAGTCTTCCAATTCATTAATGGTTAACTCAACCCTCTTGCATGATTAGAGACTTTCTCTCTAACTCAATCTTCATCTAACGCAAGGGTCTCATCAAGCATTCATTGCTTTGACCATGGTTATTCCTTTAACCCTTGCACAAGAGTTTATCCTTTGGGTAAAAGCTTTATCCAATGGATAACCTTAACCTAACCTTAATCCTTACCTCCTAAGCTAAACATGGGGTCTTCTCAAGCATTTAATGCTTCTTACATCTCCTCTCAAGTAGTCTTATGCTGATAATTGTCACCATTTCATTGGTGAGAATTGTAAACATGGATTGATTAACTTTCAATCCTGGCCCTTGTTAAGATTATCCAATCTTGACCATCCATTGCCCTGTTTTTCCTATAAATAGAGCCCTTCTTCTTTCATTTTCATATCCAAGTCTTTAGTATCAAACTTATAGGAATTTTACTAAGCATCTAATCTAAATCATTTTAAATCAAGTATTTAGCCTCTCTTTGAATAGAAATCATTTAAATAAGCATTTTTAGAAGCACTTCTATTATCATAGCATTCTCATATTAAACTAGTATATCATGTTAGGATAGATTTTACTAATCTTTCATCTTATCATCATATTCATGCTAGTTTAACTCATACTAGATTTAATATCATGCACAACTAGGATTGCATTCATATTAAGTTGATCAATATCCCTCATTCTCATAGTTGTCATTCCTAAGTCACTTTGCTCAGTGACCTGAGAGCAAATGAATTGGCTTGAGGGATCCTCTGAGATAGAGAACAATGGAACATCCCTTGGGGAGTTGAGGTATTTCAATATAGCTCCATAAATTGCACCAAGAGTCCCATTGGTGTGTGGACTTGTCTAGAAACCGAAATTTTTGTTTCTTTGCACCACTTTTCCCGCACACATTTCTGGTGCCCACTGTGGGGCATTACCCCATAAATAACATCTTTTTTGATACAAGACTAATATGAAAGGAAATTCGCAGCCAATTATATGACAATTTCCACATAACCCAAATTCAGATTTTAACCAAATCAACACATAAGATCCACATGCAAAGAATAGACAACATACTCACAAAATGTGACACAAGATATACCCTGGGAAAACCCTCATGAGGGAAAAAAACAGCCTCCAAAAGCATCATCCACCATGTATTATCAGCAATGCGTCCATTACAATACAACTATGGAAAGCCTTCAAAACCCAAGCCTTAACCAAGCACTCCATGTGTTCAAGCATGAATCCACACATCCCATGCCATGCTTCCTTCTTCACAAATGCTAACCTGGCTTCATATATCAAACAACTACCCTTGTGGAACTTTTATAGAAACAAGCAACCACAAAACCACTAAGTGGTATTACATCAAAACCATGTGCCCAAAACCATGTGACAATAAAATAATATTTTCCTTACCAACCTTTCAATGTTTTCCTTAACTACCCATGACCCACATTTAATATTGGGTACTTTATCACAATTACATTCCCGAGCATAAAATAACAATACCAATGTGTCAATACAACTCATCAAGTGGTTACAAGAATATCCAAAAGGATCTCTAGATGTTGCACGTCCATCTAGGTGCTCCTAGGTGCAACAATACAATGATATTACAATTTAATTCTTTGTCCACCTCACACAATAATAAAACAATACAATAATAAACCATTATTATGCAAGGTGTACAACACCATTTCCCAACATAATATTGCAGGTACACAAAAAATATGAGTTAGCACGTTGGAGTCCTTCGTTAGCGCATAAAAACCATTTTATAGCGCATATTTCTGACTGTTTAGTGCATCAGACCTTATCCTTAGCGCATTGATGGTTTTTCGTAGAACACTTGTCAAAGAATACATCAGTCGAACATATTCCTATCAAAGAATCAAAAGAAAAATGACTACTAATGCATTGTTCTTGCAGGTTGCCTAACAATAATCAACCAAACATCGTGTATTCTTTAAAGTTCTTTTTTTTAAGGCACTTAAATCGCTACCTAGTTAATGAACAAATCTATCTTTTGTGCTTGAAGAAACATCTGAGAGGTAGGAGAGTATGCTCTTGTCTTTTATAGACAATAAAAAATCTAGACCTTCGAAGCTTTTTCTAAGTTTTGAGATTTGTGTACCTTTAGCGGGCCTGTCATAGTGGGAAAAAATAATCACCCTGTGAGAACGATCCAAGTGAGTACAATTGGACTTGAGCATTCCAAATCACTATAATAAATAGGCCTTTGGTGATTAAAGTCTCAAAGGATGGGATTATTTGATTTTTCTCTTTGAGATCACTCATATCGAGCATTTTGTAGGGCCTCATAGACTCAATCACGTTTACATGACTGTAGCTTGTTTTGGTACCTTGTCAGGCTATAGGCCTCAATCATGCTTGTGTGACTTCAAGGGGTAATTTTGAACGGAATTCCTGACTAAGAACTATAAGATGGAGGCTACCCGATTCACCTCCAAAAGGAGGATAATCTTTGTGCAAGAGATAGTAACTCTCTCAAGCCCCCATTAGCATTTGGAGTCGGCTACTATGGCATTGAGAATCCATTGCATGAGACTCAGTGACTGTATTTTGATTAGCTATTGAATGTGTACCTAAGTCAGAAAGAAAAGATTTTCTTCTCTAAGCCAACTTCCGTAGGGTTAGCGTGCTGTGATTGAAGTTATTATACATCTTGCGTGTTTACTGTGTTTTCATCCTTGAAACTGAAACTGAAATATTGAAATTGGAGAAAACAAATCAACAACATCATCAACTCAGTGATCAAAACTCAGTCATAAATAAAATTGGTCTTTGTCAGTCATTGAAACTCTATCTGTTAGAATCTCATCTCTATCCAGTACTCTATTGTACGATCTGCTGAATTTTCATCTTGCTACATAGTATTGTCATACGAGTCATCATTGATCCTCTCAGTTTGTCATCTAGATCTTTATAAACTGTCATACGAGGTTTGAAAGATTTTCATATGGCCCTTAACATTTTGTCATACAAATAATCATATTACTCATCATATTGTCGTCTGGAGAGCACTAAACTGTCGTGCGAGTTTAGGCAGCAACTCATACGAGAAACTATCTCTATCATCTGGGTCATAAAATTTGTTGTACAAATTTCTAATTTTGTTAGTGCAGAACAGTCACACTTGCCTAATCAATCTACAACAAACATAAATATGGTTATCATAATTCTAAGCATAAAAAATTTCTATAGTGTACCCCTACCATTGTGTTGCATGATTTTTTTGATCATCTTTCAGCTAGTTTAATTAACTAATTATCAAACTTAAATCACTTAGATCACGTCTTATGCATGATAGATCGTTCCTGAAACGAGACCGAGTCTTAGTCACTTCTCTCAAATCAAACTAAGTTACTTAAATAACGTCTTATATAGGATAGATCATTCCTGAAACCAGACTGAGTCTTAGTCACTTTCCTTAATCACTACATCAAATGAACAACTAGCTTGAATTTGATCTTGACTTCTGCATCACATCTAGCTCTCGGTCCCGTCGGTTGTAAATGCCTATTCAAACCAGAAGCTCTTCTAAAAATTCTGACAAAAGTAAGAAGCCCATGGCTACCTTGGCCCAACAAATTCAATATCTCAAGAGAGAAATATATGACATTCAAGCTCAACGAAAAGATGCAATGACCCCTCTTGAGATAAAAATTCCTGATAGTAAGAACACTAGCCTTCAAGAAATGCTAAAACAGTTACATAAGGTGGAACATAAAGTAATTGAAAATCAAAAGCCAAATCTCATACAAGATCACAAGACATCTTCACCAAGACAAAAAGATATTTATCCCTTGGATAGACAGTTTACACCTTTAGGGCAATATATTGAGTCAGCTTTGGAAGAGCTTCTTAAGTACAATCTTATCATATTGCCTAAAAAGACCATACGGGGATGTGAAATTTTGAGTAATTACTGTACTTACATAGGCATAAAAAAAATAAGATTTCAATGTGCATGAAATAAAACATAAAATTCAAGACCTCCTTGATGATGGTGTTATTGAAATTGAATATCATAATAATTCACCTAAAGAGAAACTGGATGTCATTACCAAGAATGATCAAAATGATGAACCTATGTCTAGAAATGGCCCACATGTATCCTCCATCTCTTCTATGATGCCTCCATCTCCTAAGGCTTCTCAAAAACAATCCATACCATATTCCTCAAAGGATGAACCTAATGATGAATCTTTTCATGCTGACCCTCAAGGGCTATATCAAGGGCCATCCCATCCAATGGTTGAAAAAGATCCTACCTCCCTAGAATCCCATGAGAATCCCATTATACCTTTCCATTTCTTCCAAGATGATCCCCTTCCATCTCAAGAGCAAAGCATCCTTCCTAAGGAAGATCATGATGCCTCTTCCACCTTTTCAAATGATCCTATTCAAAATGAAGAGTCAAACACCCTTCCTATTTTATCCAATGGTCATTTTCCATGTCAAGATCAAAGTATCTCTTCATCTCCTTGTCATAATCCTCCATGTTCACCTCAAGGATCCATCATGCCTATAAAGCCCTCTCATGATCCTACAAGTCAAACTATTTATAAATGCAAAGGGGTAGACCTTCAAAAGCAAGAACCTCTCCATGTTAAAGAAACTATTAAGAGTCATGGCCGTAGTGACATTCCTCAAAATTTGGGTACCCTTACTAAACCAAAATCCAAGTACACACCTTCCCCTTCATCTCTTCCATCCATTTTAGGACCCTATATTCTTCCATCCCTTGTGCAAGATCAACAAAGGTGTACATCTTCGTGTACCTTCCATCCATCTAAAAGGACACAAAGGTTCACTGAGCAAAAGAATGCAAAATTAAAAGCTATATAGGTTCCTAAGGAACTTGTAGAAACAATGTGTTCCAAGAAACTACAAAAGCATGAAAAATCAAAAACCATGTGGATCCCTAAGCGTCTCCTTGAAGCACAACAGTTTAAAGAAAAATCCAAATCAACAACAAAGATTGTTGTTCCTCCATCCAAACCTTCAAAATCTATTTCTCCATCACCTCTTTCATCCATTTTGGATCCTTATGTCCTAAAAACCCTGGTTGTTCCTCCATCCAAATCTCAAAATTTGAGATCCACTTTTCCTCCATCAATCCACCATCTCTCAAGATGTGTGCCAATGGTGATCCCGCAAACGTTTCCATTCACTCATACACCAAACTTTCAATATTTTGTCCATTATCCAACACCTCTTTTTCATCCTTACATACCCCTTATTCAATCCTTTGCATAGGACTTTACCCTAGTTTCATCACCAAATCCAAAAACTAAGGAAATCAACATTGGAGATGTTGAACATGTACACTTAGCTGAGTCCTTCTTGGAAAGACATCTTTATGCTAGATCAATGAACTACCTACACAAAACTCCCCAAACCTATGAAAAACATGCACCTTAAACGATACTATATCTAAGGGTTGGGTTAGTTTAGGTTTTTTTTTGCATTGCATCACATATAGTTTCTTTGCATCACATATAATTTTCTGCATTAGCATATAGAAACATCAATAAAACAAGGCCACTGTCCAAGTTTATCATTTGTTTGCATTCAAGAGAAACAAGGGTAGTCTCCTTTCTTAGATATTTGAACATAAAGTCTTTGACGTCCTAATTTCATTCATTTTCAACATTACCATGTGACGACGCTTTACTTATGGTTGGGTAGTGATTTCACTATTTGAGACTTGTTAACCCAAAACTATCAATTGCTATATCTCAAATACATTAACAAAATCTCTATTTCATTCAAGATACCTAGTTGATCATATGACTAGTAAAAAATCTAAAATTCTACTTTAGCACCGCTGTAATTATCACACCCAATTAGGTTTCATTACTTACAAGTCAAAGCAAAAAAAAAAAAAAAGAGAAAATGTGCTATGCCAAATATTCATCTCAAGGAAAAAGAGAAATGATATATAATTAAAATATCACACATACAAGTGTGACAAAAAGATTGACTATGGGAACATGCAATCCATCAGGGATATGGACGCCTACTGGTAATGGAGCAATTTCAAGAAATTATAGTCTATAACCTCGTCGGAGCTCTAAAAGCTTGCTGGCAGCGAGGCTCTATTTGGGATGCGTTTGAAGTTAGAATAATCCATGTAGCTAGTCATATAGGATGCTAAGGATCTTTAGTGAATACAAGAGCGAGAATTAACTCATTTGCACTCACATGGGCAAAAGAAGATCAAAGTTTCAAGAATCTATGGGGAAGTTTTCCGTGTCTCCATTTATAAATCCTAGTCACTAAGTGTGTTGATTTGGATGTTCCAAGGGACCTTAAGGGTTGATTGACCGCTTATCTATGAAATTTTTGGTACCTCCAATTCAATTGGTGTATTACAATGTGATAAACAAACATGGTCATCCTTGTTCGAATAGGAAATGCATCTTCATCATGTATATTGTATTAATATAGATCATATCAAAAAATCATTGTCTCCATATGCATTCTATAGATCATCATGTGATATAGGTTTGCATACTGGGAGAATAGCTGAAAAAATCCTAAAAAATACTAAAATGTCCTGAACAAACTCCTAAAATCATAAAATGTCTTGAAAAAAATCCTGAAAAATAAAATAACTCAAAAAAAAACTGAAAAAATCGAAGAAACAAAGCATAGACCATCCATCAAACCAAATCAATCACAAACAAACTCTCAAGGTTTGTAATCAAACTTATCACATGTCTTGTTAATTAATCTATCAAACTCTATCAAACATCAACATGTCTTATACAAGGAAGGGTACACTTGAAATGAGACAGATTGGTCTTATATGGGGTACTTACTCTTTGAAACTAGACATTCCTATCAATGATCACACAAATCAAAACAATGACATCGATCAGTATGGCTGCTGGATTTTATCTAGGTTTGTCTTATCTCATGTACTGAAGTGTTGCATCTGCACTTTTGCATGTACATATCTTTTGGTCGGTTTTGTGACATCCTGGTTCTTTTGGAACCCTCATGGCTTGAAACTAATCAATGTCCTAGTCTTAGGGTAATAGATTGATAAATTTACATGTCCTAAGCAGTATCAACAAAGTCATCTTTCTGTCGGTAGTACCAGGTCATCAACTCTGAGTCAGTCACCTATCTCCAAACTACTGAAAAGTTTTATCATTGAGTAAACAAGCTGAACAAGACTACTGAAAACAATCACTAAACTATTTGAGATATGATTGAAATTATCTTTGTGTGCTATCTTTTTCATTTGGTTTTCGATTATTATTCCCTTTGAGTAACTTGAGGAAGTCTATCTTGACTAAGAGGAGCAAGGATTGGGGGCATAATACTTTTCTTTGTTTTCTACTTGTAGGAATGAATTTGATGATCCAGAAATATCTAATCAACTGGGTGTCTGTGATAAGTGCCTTCACAAGGTGAAATCACCACACATACCTCGACTCCGCTCATTTGTATGCTACAGGGAGGTTGGAGTCATTTCTTTGTTTGTTTGAGGGAATTTCTTTAATATGCAATCCAGATGCATGCATAATCTGTCCAAGGATACGAACGAAAAAAAGGGTCATTGCGGACAAGATAATTAATATTGCATATGAAAAGGAAGGAACTCTATTTTTCCCGCTTTGTTTGTAAAAGCTCAGTGATAAAAATCAAGCATACCAAATCCAGTGACTAGGTTTAGATTGCATTCATTCTAAATTTTATGCATTTCAAGTGATTTCGGTATGATAACAATGATCTCTTTATCTTTTGGATGAGAGTCTGAAGCAATCATCATTTCTCAGCTAAGTGGTCTCTTTTTCATCATCGTTTCTCCGATAGAGTACTTATGTATTGAGATGTTAGCTGCATACATGAGCATCTTATATAGATCCATACATTTCATTCTTACTCATTTGCATTCATATTATTGCATGAAAAAAATAAACATTTGCATTACTAGTTACTCATTTTCATCATTCATTTGCATATAAAAAAGAAAAAAAACAAACATCCATATTCATCTGCATTACATACATCCATACTAAAAAGATATGCATACATACATAAAAAAGCATATAGAAAGACATCTCATAATCAATCAACACAAGTATGATGAATTCAAATCAAAATCTCATATATATCATCATAATCTCAGCGTCTCAGGGTACAAATGATATCCACTATCATATACAATGTCTCATCTGAGCAAGAATCGTATAGGCTACAGAAATGGGGTATATAACAAAATCTAGGAGATATAAAAATCTATCTCTCTGCCTCTCCCTCATTGCCAGGTGGAGGAGGTGGTGCCTGTTGACTAACATCCTATCTAGGTGCCCTAGCTCCCTTAGATCGAGCCATATATAGCTAATACGGGACAACCTACTGTGCTACTAGGACCACTACACTATAAGATGCATTATAATAGGCTTCCCGACTCATATGATGTAACACCTCTCACTGAAGAGCATCTCACTTTGCTCTCACCTCAACAAGCTATCGATCACGCTCTTCTCTGACCTCTACAAGCTATCGATCTTTCTCTACAAGCTGCGTCTGCGCCACTGTTAACTATGACTGCAAACCTCCCAATCTAGTCCTTAGAGACCGTACTATGTCTGGTACCCCTTGCTCTCTCCCAACATCTCTGCCTCCCTCTCTGCCTCCCTGCTCATCCCTCCGCTGCCTCACCTGCCTAGGAGATTCTCTCTCCTCCTCACCTCCACCCTTTGCTTCCCTAGCACTGCCAACATCAACCCCAACAACTCCTAGGCATCCACCCTCCCCTCTTTGTCGTTGTCTAGCTCAAGATGGTACTTTGCTGCTACTAGCCCCATGATCACCTCCTGCTTGCCTAGGTACCTCCATTCTCTATCTTTGTACCTGCCCTCATCCCTGTACATGATCTTGTACTTGTGTCTATGCTGGTGCCTCATCCTCAGTCTCCTCTATAAGAGGTGCATGCTCTTTGGGATCTATACACTGAGGAAAAGGATGTCTCTGAAACCAATCTTTGTATTGGGGAAATACCCCTGCATCTACAACATCCTTTAATTAATCCCATCTCTGTCACTGTGACCCCACTAACTCCTGCATGATCAACACATATGATAGTCTCGTGGTCCATCCTTGTCTCTCCTCCTCTCCATACCGAGCATAGGCTGTGAACTCCTGGGATATACCCTGTGGTCTCCCATACTGCCTCATCACCCTCTATACTACAAACCACTCAATGATGGACACTAATCTTCTAATGAGAGGCTGAGTCATGAACATGTCCTTCCTTTGAGCTCTCCAATCGTCCCATAGCTCCAGACCCCTATACGGTCTCCATACTATGACAATCAGATCATCCAGCTATCTCCTCCAATAATCCATCTTGCCCAAATGGGGCTGAGTAACATACACTGCATAACAATACACAATGGGCTGGTGTGCCTCTCTCAAATTATCTACTATAGGCCTACATATTGGGATATGCTCCCATGCCCATATTTGTAAAGCTAGAACCCCTGCTACCATGCTCTTACCCTCCTGATACACAATCTTGTGCATCTCATTATACATATGGGCAAGCAAACACGATCCTCACCCTAATCTCTCAGCCGAGTCAATAGTCTCTCAAGCATCCTATCCCAACCACAAAGAAAACCCTGTTGTTCTCTATCAGGCCCAACAAAACATCCAATAATACCTGCTAGAACACATGCCAGAGGATACTGATCAACATATCTACTCATCATATCATCCCAAGTGATGGCACGCTCCAGAATGGTCTCATCATGAAATATCCATCTCAATGCTAAGACACCCAGTCGCTGAGTAGAATCATAGTCAACCTTGTCTCTGATAAACAAAATCCTTAGAATCTTGTACACATCCTCTAGTGTAATCGTCATCTCTCCAACTAGTAGATGGAAGGTGTTATGTTCTGAATGAAACCGCTCTACTAATGCAGTCAACATCTCATGATTCACATAGATATCCGACATTTGTAAAAGGTACCCAAAACCGCACAAATCAATATGTGCTCTATCTGCATCTGATAAACCATAGACTAGACTCATCATCGATGGATATACACACCAAAATAGGATATCTGACAACCGAATCTGCAAAATCAAACATACAAATTATCAGCACGTGATCCAAATTGTGTTAAAAATATGTTAAAAATGCTTGCAAATCCAAATATGCAAAATGCCAAATAAAAAATTCATGTTTCGACCCTAAAAAATGCTTGTTGTTTTTCAAAGGAGTTTTCACCATACAAGCAGAAACTCATATGAATAAGGATTACAGTCCGCACGATAATTTATCCCCATACGATAAAACATCACATATCGCACGATATAATGGGCACCCAAGAACAATCTCGTATGAGACATGGGATGAGATCAGATGACAAACCCTATATGACCATGCGACAAAACACTAAAGGGACAGATTGTTGTACGAGAAACGATGTCTCACCGCATGACAAAATGAGGCAAACCGACTTTGAATGAAAATAAAATGCAAAAAATTCACCAAAAATTCAAAATTCAAGAAATGCATAGGCCTAAGATGGATCACTTACCGTTGGGTCGTAGTTCTGTGGTCGATTATATTGTTTGTTTAAACTCAATCAAGGGTTTAAAGAGTATCTTTGATCACACACTCAATCTAAGCAGGTGTTTAGTTTCATCGCATCAAATCAAGCTGGACAGTTTATCTTTGCTCATCATGTCTTGATCCATCAAGTTCAAGATCAGTTTTATCTCTGCTCACTGTGTCTAGTTCAATCAAGTTCTAGATTAGTAAGATCTACTTCTTGATCCATCAAGTTCAAGTTCAGTATCTTTGCTCTTCATCGGTCCTAGTTCAATCAAGTTCAAGATCGGTATCACTTTAATCAACTCTGTTCAGTTTCATCACTTCAAAACAAACTGAATACCTCGCTCTTCATCCGGTTCATTAGCAATCAAGTTTAGAACTGGTATCTCTTAGACATCAACTATTCTTTGAACCAACAAGATGCTCTCACATTAATTCAAAGAGGGGAAAATGTAATACCCTAAAAATGGTCATCTAAACCATAGGCCCCCTAATCTCGACAACATCACCAAGGTCCTAACCAAAGGCAATTAAAATTAATCTTGAGCACACAATTAATTTCTAAAATCATCAATGTCACATGGCATATTAATCACTCCGAATCAATTAAATAAATATTTAATTAATTGATCATTTCAAGTAAATCATTTTAAAACAATTATCCTATTTATTTTATTAAATATCCTAGCATATTTAATTAAATAAATCAATTTGCCATTAAATCATCAAAAAAGGAATTAATTGGGAAAATTAATTAAAAATTGAGAAAATAAATCAAATGGAGATAATCTTAAAAATCAAATTAAAAATTGAAAAATCTTAGAAAAGCAATTAAAACAATTAAAACTCAAAATTGAATGAAATAGAGAATAAATATGTTTTTTCTGATTTTATCTTAATTTTAGTTCAATTTCTTTTAAAACTAAGAAAAGCAGCCAATGACATCAATTTGCCTAGATTGTGCTTCTTCTTGGAAAATCTTGACCGCTCATCATCATTTGATCTTGGCCGTTGGTTTCTTTCTGAATTTTGTATAAATTGAGGCTCTAATCTCCTAATCAAGGATCCTGGAGAATATATTGTTATCATGCTATTTTTGCTCTAGGTTCATTAAGACTTCATATTGAGAATATTTGCATATTAGTTATTTCATATTTTTTAAATCATTTAGCTTAATATTTATTTATAGTTTAATCATGTTAGCCTAATATTCATTAATCTTGCATATCTTGCATCCATCTAGCTTAATCTTGCATCCATTAAGCTCAATATCACACTCATATAGATTAAATCCTTCGTTTAGGTGTTGTCTAGTCACTGGTCTTGCATATAGAAATCTGTGAGCAAGACTAAACTCGCATCTACTAGAAGCCAATAAGTCACTTTGTGATGGTTTATTGTTCAATGTTGGTTGATTTACTAACCATGCATCTAATGACTTATTGAAGTGTTGTGTATTCTAGATATAGATAGAGGTCCACTTTTTACACACAGATACTACTTAATAGAGAAAAGGATTTGATGAATGATTATAGACTTCGAATGCTAAGGAAGAGGTCCCAATTAAAGATATGTACTTAAGATCCTCATTACCGATACTTGTTCCAATAAGATAAAGGAGATCTCCAACAAGAATATACACCTCCACAATCAATAAGAATCCTTATAGAAGACATTGCTTCACAAAAGGGAAAGTTTTAATCTTAAGAAGTAGAGATGTTTGAAATCATTCTTGTCCCCATACATATAGGTAAGGGATGGTAAAGAAATAGGCTATTATGTTGGTTCCAAAGTATGCTTACACATGAAATTGTACTATCATGAATGACAATGAGCCCCCAATAGGTAAGCTACCAATGTCACATAATGAAGAGCAACATAATAGCCATTAATGTTATTTAAATATATGATAGTGTAATGGTGAAAAATGGAGGAGGGGATCAAGTGGAAAGCTTCATCGTCCTCAAGAATGGAGTGAAATTTTCACAAAGGATCCATCTTCAATCTCTTTCATGCATTACATTTAAAGAGGGGGGTTGAATTCACTAGATCCAATATCAATAGAGAGAGACTGAATGCTACGTGAATTGGCAATGAATTTGTAAAGTAAAAGTAACCCCTCTTTTAGAATGGAAAGGATGAATTAAGTGAATTGAGACTGAGTATAAAGACAACAAAGAAATTATTATAACTTGAGACAGAAACGTGAGATGAAGATGTGCACTTGGAATTAGCAGTGAAATGTCAAGATGAATCTCCCCTGTAAATTTGAGCGAAAATTGCCAGGACAATGTTGAAAGTGTACTCGGTCCTCCGAAAAATACGCATGCTGAAAAGGGTTTTTTCATCTCTGAAAATGAAGCTTAAATCTGCAAATACAACTGTGCACCAGCAACCTACACACATAAAAGAGAGGAAATATTGTTGGGATTGGGGGTTTGCCTTCAGGTTAAAACCCGGTTTTGGAATTAACCAAATGATGAAAAGTACTTGCAAGTAAATGAAAGTAAATGATTGAAGTAGAATTCACCTCAAGAATGTTGATAGAGTTGTTTGAAGGGATATGTAGAATTGAATGCTTTGAATCTTGATAGGAATCTCCTCTTCAATGGTTGAATCCTTGACTTGAATGCAATACCTAGCCTTGAAAGGAGACTCGAGATGCTCAATGCTTGAAAGGAATTCTTGAATGCTTGAATGCTTGAATGACGATAATGCTTGTTCACCTTACTTTCTCTCATCGAACCTATATTGTACTCATTGACTTATGCAAATGAGAGGGGAAAATGCATTTTATATACTTGCCAATTAGGGTTTATCCCTGATTTTCCATCTTAGGCCGACATAAAAAGCCTTTTTCCCACTTCTCATTGACAAGCCCAATGCAATACTTGAGTGGAGGGGGCCTAAAATAGGGAAAGGACAAGGGAACCATGCTCCTATCCTAGGAGGATAGGGGTGCCACGCCTCTGTCCTACCCTAATCCAGGACAGGAAGTGCAGGAGGAAAGTGTAGGATGCGAGAAAATGCATGTTTTAGGAGGTGCGATCATGTCTTGGGTCTCCAATAAGGCTTAGAGATTTTCTTCACCAATGTGAAGACCTAAATGCAGTCAAAAATTGCAGGGTCACAATTTTATGACATTACAGATGGATTAGATGAAGAATTTGAGTACAACATGTTAAATGCTCTATAATCAATGAGAGAAAAAAATGTATAAGATGATAGGTATTGAAATGTCTTGATCAAGAAGGTGTTAGCAGTAGCCAAGAAGGAAGAATGAGGGGGGGGGGTGAATCAATCTTCATCGAAATATCAAAATTTAACTATAAAAATAGATCTAATAAACTGCAGGAATTAGATAAATAAGCAAATTGAAAGCACAACACATAACACCAAGAGTTTGACATGGAAAAACCGGTTAAGGGAAAAATGAAGGTGGGAACCTACCCACAATAAGATGATAATCTGTAGTAGTATTTGAGAATATTACAATGGGGAATGCACATGCATTCAAGCACACTTCCTAGAGCTCACTGCTCAAATATAATGGCCCAGAAGGCTACAACCCTCAGAGAAGTCTCACTGACTTACATTAAGATTCAAAGTACAATTCAGAAGAAATGAACTGAAAGAATAGCATCTCCAAATGCTTGATCATAGTTGCGGTTAAGCATAGATGTCTGTCCTGCAACACCAATCTCTCCTCAATCTCAACACTCAAGAACAAATACCTTGTTCACACATAAACCTCTATTTGATAATGCAGATATAACATTGACACCTAAATTACATGACAATATCTCCTATATATATAATTCATCAACCTTAACAACAACGTCAGATAAAACCTCAAACCTCAATTACAAAATTACAACACATGATACAAAGATTTAATACCAAACCAATATAATTATTTACATAGCATAACATGGACCTAAATAAAATTCCCAAACACACAACTCCAGCAGAAATCACGTCAAGATTAACCGCAACATGCTACACCACCAGGAAAACTGCATAACATGAAAATCATCATCGATTGATAGAAACCACCAAGAAATCACACAACAATCAATACGAATCACCAAAAAAAATAAGACACAATAGGCAAACACCAACAAGTACGTTAGAATCATCAAAAACAACTGCACCACCACTTATCAAATCTTCATCGATCAGATCAACATCTGAAACACAAGAACACAACCAATCAACAACTACCATGAAGAAAGATAAATTGCAGAGAACCAATTCACAATCCATATGAAACAAAGATACACAAGACCATCCCAAACAATATCCTAAAATCACAACACAAGATCTAATCACATCAGAATATACTGGAGGATATACAAAACTATGCAAAACAGTGATCAACAAAACAACACTAAAAACCGGATTATAAGATCTTCCCATTCTACAATCACTGGAGAAATACAAAAGAATATGTTGACATCAATGACAACAAAATATCCTAGCATCAACAATAACCCATAATATCTATAAAATTTCCCCCTTTGGTATTGATGGCAACATATGAATGTGAAAAACAATCAATGTAAAGCAAGAAGATATCACTGGCATACTCCCCTAAAGATCAAGATATATAAAGAAGTTTTTCACATGATCTCTCTCCCCCTTTGACAACAATTCCCAATATCTCAAAATAGAAAACCAAACTCTACTCTCTCCAAAACAAGAACATGAACCATAAGAATCTCCCCACTAAAGCACAGACTACTCCACCAGGGGAGCAACGCCAACTCATTAATCCATATTAAAAAAATGGCTCTGTAGTCCACTGAATTGATGCAACTCAATGCATCTAGTTCTCATTAGGAGGGTTGGGTACCCCTAACTTGTCTCTCAAATAGGCAAATGTATCTGAAGGCAAAGGCTTAGTGAAAATATCAGCTATTTGTTCCTTTGTAGATACATATTCTAGCTTCGCCTTCTCTTCACTAACTTGCTCTCTCAAGTAATGATATTTGATTGACACATACTTAGTCTTTGAATGTTGCATCATATTATTTGACACATTAGTAGCACTAGAATTATCCCAGTATATAACAGTAGGGTCATCATAAATAACTCTGATGTCCTTCAACATTTGCTTCATCCAGACTACCTGAGTGCAATTACTAGCAGCAACAATGTACTCAGCTTCAACATTAGATAAGGACATTAAATCTTGTTTCTTTCTAGGTCATGAAACCAATTTCTTACCCAAAAAGAATGCTCCATCGGTAGTGCTCTTTCGGTCATCAACATCACCAATGCTCCATCGGTAGTGCTCTTTTAGTCATCAACATCACCAACCCAATCTGCATCAATGTAGGCAAATAACATGAAATCATCATTCCTCGGATACCACAAACCATAATCTACAGTTCCCTTTAGGTATCTAAATATCCTCTTCACAGCAGTGACATTACTCTCTTTCAGATCAGTTTGATATCTAGCAGCCATGCACACAACATGCATAATGTTCGACCTAGTCTGAGTAAAATATAGAAGTCCACCAACCATAAATCTGTACAAACTCTGATTATCTTTAGGAGATTCATCATTCTTGGACAATTTACAACCAGTCACCATAGGAGTTCCAACACATTTGGAGTCATCTAACCCAAACTTCTTCACAAATTCCTTCACATACTTAGTTTGAGATATGAATATAACTTTTGTAGTCTGTGAAATGTACAAACCTAAGAAGAATTTCATCTCACCTATTATAGACATCTCAAATTCTTTCTTCATATCACCAACAAACTTCATGGTCAAGTCATCATCACCTCCAAAGATAATATCATCAACAAAGACTTCAATAATCGGGATGTTATTGTTGGCATTTTTCATGATTATGTTGTGATTGTCATTGATGGACACACACTTCCATTGAGATCACTTTTGTAAGTATAAGTTAAAGCTCAACCGGTATTTGTTTCAACCGGTATGATGCATTATAGTCCTTAGACTATTGGTGTTGTGCAGAAAGTGTTTACTGATCTGAAGCGGTATGTTGACCGCAAGCGGTTCGAGGATCTCAAGCGATACGAAGGATCAAAGTGGCAGAACACATATTTCCCAGTCTTCATTTTGTCAAACCGGCAACCGGTATTTTGCTTAAACCGATATTTTGTATGACCCAGTAATACTCCGTGATGAGTTACCATCCACCGATTGTTTAATGGTGCCGACACTTTAACGGTGCTTTTTGTGTCGTGTTACAGAATATGTCTAGATGCATTGAACCTAGGAAATTGTATTGTAATCCTATTGGACCGACATGAAATCAGATTCCTTTATAAGGACATCATGTCTAGGGTTTTAGGGGCTTGCGAGGGTTCAAGGTGGTTGATGAGTTAGAGAGAGTGTGAATATGTAGAAGACTGAAGTAATGCTGGAATGCATTAGGAACGAGCTATCAAGGATCTAACCAAGTAATCTGTGCTATTAGCTAGATCACTCACTTGTTGATTACTCACATCTTCGACAAGTCTGAAGCCCTTAACCAGGTAGGCCCAAAAGCCTTTTGTAAATCTTCTAACAAGGTGGATCACATCTGTGGATCTAAAATCCTCTAGCAAGGTAGTCTTTAATCAGACTTATATCCTAATAGAGCTTGAGATTCCTAACAGGATCTATTATGGTAAAGAACATTGTATGACCTTAACCGGTCTGGTTCCTATTCTACAGATAGTTACTTGTGAGTTCCATCTCACTGTGGTTTTTCCCATTTGGGTTTCCACGTCAAAATCTCTTGTGTTATGGTGTTTTTGCTTCTGTGGGTGAATGCATTATTTGCTATTTAGTTTGCATGTGTGCTAACCGGTTTGTCTGCTAAACTCTTTTACCGGTTCACTGTTAGTCTAGCAAAGTGTTTAAGTACATTGATTTTTCGCATCCTAATGCACCCTCCCTCTTAGTTTTCATCAATTGGTATCAGAGCCTACCTTTCTATAAGTTTAACCACTTGGAAAGAGATATGGGGGAATACACATTGAGGGAACTTACTCATCGGCTCACTCAGTCTGAGAAAGCCTATGATGATCTTATGGTCAAATATAAGGCATCTTAAGCAAAAAGGAGAGAACATGATGAAAAGTTGATGGAGCTGTCTGAAAATAGTTCTTCTGATGAAGCGGACATGGAAGCCCTAATCCAAGAAGTAGAAAACCTGAATGAATCCAATTCCAACTTGAGAAAAGAATTGGAAGGACTGACTATCTGAATGTGCCAAGAGCTTGAGAACCGGAGGAAAGATGAAGATTTGGTAAAAGATAAAGATCATGAAATCTCCAAACTGAAGCAAGAGATCAGTGCCCTAACTACTCAACTCCATGCGAGCAAAGTGGAAAAGGAAGACATGCAAGGAGAAGTAAACATTACCATCTCTGAGAATGAAAACCTGATGGAAACAAATGCTGCTATTTCCAAAGAACTCTCTGAGTCAAAGGAAATACTTGCTAAGTTCAACAAGAGTACTATTAAGCTAGAGCAAAAGCTTGAATCTGCCAAACCTATCAAGAATACTAATGGACTTCATTATTCTGGTCATGAGGAAGGTGAAACCTTTGGTACAAATGCTGGAGCATCGAAGAAACAACCGACATCAAAGGATAAAGGTAAGCAAAAGTTTAAGCCTGTTTTCTTTAACTATCTCAAAGAAGGACATACTGCCAATGTGTGTAGGAGTAAGGCTTACAATAATTTTCCTTATTTTCTAAATGATAAGCCTAGATCCTATAGATTCAATGGTAACTGTTATGTATGCAACAAGTTTGGGCATAGAGCATCTAAATGCAGGTCTGTTATGAACAACACTGGAAGATATCCTCAGAGGACTCAAGGAGTTGGTCTAGAACCTTTTGTGAACCGGAATCACAACCGGTTTAATACCTTTAATCATCAGTCCGGAAGTAGTGGCTATCAAGCGACAATCAGATGGAGAGAAAACTGTTTGATCTATCATGGTCATGGTCACACTGCTGCAACATGCAGGAGGAAGAATGGTAACATGAATAATGGACCTTGGAGAGCACCTGGAATGGTCTACTATCATTGCAACAAATCGGGTCACATTGTGAGATTCTACAGAAGTAGAAAGAGTATATCGGATGTTATACCAATCACTCCAGAAGGAAAGGTTGATATTGACACTATTCAAGTGGATATGAATAAAACCTGGAAGAAGAAATGAACAATGTTGCAAGAAGAACTAGTTTCTGCACCAAGTGTGGAAATAACGGAACCGGTAAACTAAGCATCTGAAAAGCTTAGGGGGAGCAAACGGTGAAACACTACGAACCCTTGGTTTACACTAGTAAAAGACCTTAACTGGTATGTGATGCCTATCATTTGACAGAAGACTAGAAATGGTAACAGGCAAATTAGGGTTTACGCCCTAATGGTGGAGCATTTATTATGGTAGGTGAGGAATATGTTTGAAAGGAATTTTCAAATCATTTCTCACTATCATTTTTTGAGCGAAGAATTTTTTCAAGTGTAGAACGAAGAAAAAGTGATTTGCGTTGCAATTCAAAGAAATCTCAAAACCCTGAAGAAGACTTAGAAGAAAATATCAAACGGTCAAGAGAAGAACTCAAAGTGGTGATTCAGCAACCGATGAAGTGGAAGGCAAAGTGGAATTTGCAAGCCCTAAGTTCTTGATTTCGAAAAGGTATTTCTTGAGTTTTTCTATTTTATCATGGCTTTCGCATATCATGATAGTTCTAGTGCAGCTGTCGATTCTATAGATTTCTTACAATGAAAGTCGAAATATAATGCCTTGTCTCAAGTACCAGTTGGTGTTATAGTAGAAGAAGGGGTTTTGGATTACATAGACTGCAAGATCGAAGACCTAGGGTCTCTTGTGATCCATTCTCAGCTAGGTCTATTCTATGGGAAGGATAAAAAGATCAAACCAGAGTATAGCATTTTGGAGAAGAAGAAACTTCACAATGCGGTTTACTTCCTAGAGGATTTCACAGATGACCACATTAGAATCATTCTAAGTAGAGTTCATGGTGACAAGATGTACCTAGAGCGGACACATGATATCACACCGAAAGCTATTCATGCCATCATCGGTTTCTGCAATATAGGGGAAGTGCCATCCCTAAGGAAGGTCAACAAGGCTAAAATGTCCAAGCTCACCGGTTCAATGAGCGACTCACATGGCATGACCGTCAACTCAATGAAGGATGATCTGGTCAAGTATGCCTTCATGGTGATAGGCTACCAGACGTTCTCTACCAGTAGAATTAATTTTGTCTTTGCTACAATGGTAAATGCCACTTACCGGATGATCAAAGAAGATGTATCATTTGATCTATGCACTTGTATGCAAAGACAACTTATGTTGAATCTTAAGTCAATCAAACATGATAATGCACTAAGATTCAAGCTTGGACAACTAGTGGTAGGGTTATTCTTCTACTTCCAAGGTTATTTCCCAGGAGTTGGAGATATTCAGTGGTCTACTGACCAACCAGTTACCAAGCAGATCAAAGGGAGCCTGCAAGCAGTTGGAACCAGTTACCCTAAAGTGCTGAACAAGTACTTTGATGAGTTCAGGCGCAAGATGAGCCAAAGGATAAGGATATCCGGTGACATTGTCAAGAAATATGAAGATGATATTTGCTTTATCATCAATGTGGATGAATGTATAATGGAGGCCGTTGAGCCCAGACAGGAAGAAGTAGAGCCTATGGGCTATGAGGTGATGTATGATATGCTGGACGGGTATGCTTCTACCCTAATCACCTCACCCCTTGATCCCAAGGCAAAGAGAACTGACACCTATAGGGAAAGGGTTGCACCGGTTGTAGAATCTCCTTAAAAGAAAGGAAAGGTAGTGCCTTCAGCATCGACACCGGTTACTACAGCCAGTCCCAAAGTGACCAAGCGATCACCTACAAAGAAGAAACTGGAAGTGACACCTGCCAAAGTCTTCGAGAGGAAGAGGAAGACAAGGAATAACTCACCAGACTTAGAAGAAACTGTGTCTGAGGAAAAACCCAAGAAGACAAGACAAGCAAAGAAAAAGACAAAGAATGTACCAGCATCATCGGCACCAGTAAATATTGACATTTCTTCCTACAAACCTTTGACACATTGTCAAAGAACCATAAAAAATATTAGGAGAAAATTGTTGAATGATTTGATTGATTGTTTTGATGATTTCAATGATGATGAAAATGAAGTAGTTGAACAAGAAATCATTAAGTATTTATGTGCTAATGACCGGTCGCCTTCAAAAATTAGATCTGAGACACTAGATTCTTTGTATAATTCCTTAGACAATAAATGGCACATTGCCATAGAAAAGGAACATGAAATGAGAGAGAAAATTTTTGCTCAACATTTTCCTGATGTATCAAATTCAGAACTTTTTGAAGTTATGAATAAATACAGAGGCCTCTTCTTCATGAGAAGAAGAAGACTCCTGTTACTGGAAGGAAAGAGTCAAGAAGTGATCAAGAATACACATACTCTTGCTCAAGAAGCTCTTAAGATGCATCAAGTGGTTGAAGTCAATAGGAAGGCTGAGCAAGAACTGACAATAACAAAACCAGATGAAGTGTTTGATAATGAAGGAAACTCGGTTACTAAACCTATAGACACTATTGATGTCGATGCTCTGGATGTAGAGGATGTTGCTTAGGGTACACCATCAAAAGAAATAGGATAGGAGAAGTAGGTAGAACAGGTTGAAAAGCAAAAGGAAGTAGAGGACAAAAAGGAGGAAGCAAAGAAGCATGTAGAGAAGAAGAAAGAAGAGGAGGATAAATAGAAGAGAAAGGAAGCAGAGAAGGAGAAAAAGAAAGATGAAGAGGAGAAGAAGAAGAAAGATGAAGAGGAGAAGAAGAAGAAGGAAGAGGAGAAGAAGAAAAAGGATGAAGAGGAGAAGAAGAAAAGGGAAGAGGAGAAGAAGAAGAAGGATGAAGAGGAGAAGAAGAAGAAGGAAGAAGAAGAAGAATGAAGAGGAGAAGAAGAAGAATGAAGAAGAAAAGAAGCAGAAAGATGAAGAAAAGAAAAGGGAAGAGGAGAAGAAGTAGTAGGAAGAGAAGCAGAAGAAAAAGGATGAAGTAGAAGAGAAACAGAGGAAAGAAGAGAAAAGGAAAATAGAAGAAGAGGAAAAGAAAAAGATAGAAGAATAAAAATTGAGAGCTACAGAGAAAGAAGAAGTGACAAAAAGCACTCAGATGGAGACTCCAAAGGCAACCGGTAGTCAAGCCAAACTGGCTGACCTCACTAGTCCTATTGACCTCCAGTCTGCCAATGAAATGGAGCTGCTACAGAGCATTAAGGTTGCTCAAGAACGCCTTGAAGTGTTAAGGAGGAAGAAGGAGCAAGATATGATCCAAGCTGTGGTGGACACTCTTACCGGTTTGTTACCCGGCACAAACCTCCCTAGTACTGAATCATCATTGGCACAATTGAAGCTCCTATGCACCATAGTGGATGATCAGGTGTAAAGCCTAGAAGAGGTAGCAGAGGCAAATGCCAAGAAAGAGCATCAAAAGGCTCTCAACATTGCCTTGGTGAAGAAGTTTAATGAGCTCCGGTCCGAACTAGAAAAAGCACAAAAAGACATAAGGAATGCTTTGGCTGAGGGGAATCTACTATTGAGTAAGATTTGCCAATCCCATCTCTTCTGTGATGATGTGCTTGTTCAGAAGTAAAAGCTACAAACTGACTTGCAGTTATATATGAATACCTTCAAGCTATCGTATGACTCTTTACAGCTTATGGGAAAACCATTCACCGGTTTCATATCCAATCTGCCAAAATAGAGTTGGAAATCAGCAACTGGACTCAAGATTTGTAGGAACTCCAACTGGTTCTACTCCCATGCTTGCAGATACTTTAGAAATGTTATCTCAATCTGGATGCCTTAACAGTGACTCAAGAGATGAGAACAGTAGATGCCATGGAAGAACAGGTCTCCCAGATGCAGACATAAAAAGAAGTGGCTACCTCCCTACTTGAGTACTGGTCCTTATCTATGAAACAATTTTTGCAGGACTTCAAATCAGTTTTTGACAAGTTTTATTCCTTATTGTCATAAACTCTTATTCTTTTAATACTAATGAAATAGGGGTTGGTCTGTAATACTTTGTTGTCATTTATGGCAAAGGGGGAGAAGTATAAATTTTTAATGTTTTGATGTATACTTTCATGTTATTTATGTTAAGCAGTAGTATACATTGTATTTTCTGCAAAAGGGATAGTGTATATGCTTAGGGGGAGTAATTTTGTTTATGGCATATTTTTGTTGTAAAACACTTAGATGTCAAAATTTCCTAAGTGTTGCCATCAATGCCAAAGGGGGAGATTATTGGCATTTCTGATGATTATGTTGTGATTGTCAGTGATGGACACACACTTGCATTGAGATCACTTTTGTATGTATAAGTTAAAGCTCAACAGGTATTTGTTCCAACCAGTATGATGCATTATAGTCCTTAGACTATTGGTGTTGTGCAAAAAGTGTTTACCGATTTGAAGCGGTATGTTGACCCCAAGCGGTTTGAGGATCTCAAGCGGTATGAAGGATCAAAGCGGCAGAACACATATTTCCCAGTCTTCATTTTGTCAAACCGGCAACCGGTATTTTGTATGAACCGGTAGTACTCTGTGATGAGTTACCATCCATTGATTGTTTGACGGTGCCGACACTTTAACAGTTCTTTTTGTGTCATGTTATAGAATATGTCTAGATGCATTGAACCTAGGAAATTGTATTGTAATCCTATTGGACCGACATGAAATCAGATTCCTTTATAAGGACATCATGTCTAGGGTTTTAGGGGGTTGCGAGGGTTCAAGGTGGTTGATGAGTTAGAGAGAGTGTGAATGTGTAGAAGACTAAAGTAATGCTGGAATGCATTAGGAATGAGCTCTCAAGGATCTAACCAAGTAATCTGTGCTATTAGCTAGATCACTCACTTGTTGATTACTCACATCTTCGACAAGTCTGAAGCCCTTAACCGGGTAGGCCCAAAAGCCTTTTGTAAATCCTCTAACAAGGTGGTTCACATTTGTGGATCTAAAATCCTCTAGCAAGGTAGTCTTTACTCGGACTTATCTCCTAACAGAGATTAAGATTCCTAATAGGATCTGTTCTAGTAAAGAATATTGTATGACCTTAACCGGTCTGGTTCCTATTCTGCAGATAGTTACTTGTGAGTTCCATCTCACCATGGTTTTTCCCATTTGGGTTTCCACATCAAAATCTCTTGTGTTATGGTGTTTGTGCTTCTGTGGGTGAATACATTATTTGCTATTTGGTTTGCATGTGTGCTAACTAGTTTGTTTGCTAAACTCTTTTACCAGTTTGCTGTTAGTCTAGCAAAGTGTTTTAGTACATTGATTTTTGGCATACTAATTCACCCCCCCCTCTTAGTATTCATCAGTTATTATTCTCAATCTCAAAGTATAGAAACTGTCAGCAACACCTTTAGTAAATCCCAATTTCAACAAATATTTATCTAGTTTAGCATACCAAGATCTAGGGGCTTGCTTCAATCTATAAAGAGCTTTCTTCAACTTACATACCATGTCTCCATCATTTGATAAGAAAAATCTACCAGGTTGCTCAATGTAGACTTCTTCCTCTAGCTCACCATTTAAAAAGGCAGATTTGACATCCATCTAATATACCTTGAAATATTTATAAGAAGCATATGCAAGTAACAACCTAACAACTTCTAGTTTGGCCACCAGAGAAAAAGTCTCCTCATAATTAATTCCTTCTTTCTGAGAATATCCTTTGCAAACTAGTCTAGCTTTATTTTGGACAACTTCACCGACTTCATTCAGTTTGTTTCTGAATACCCATTTAGTACCAATAACATTCTTATCTTTAGGTCTAGGCACTAGTTCGCAAGTGTTATTCTTTTCAATTTGATTTAATTCTTCTTCCATAGCTCTCATCAAATTTTCATCTTTGCAAGCTTCAACAACATCTTTAGGTTAAACTTTAGAAATCAAACATGCTTCTTCAACAGCTAACCTTTTTCTAGTCATTACACCTTTATTCTTATCAACAATAATATGTTTTTTCAGAATGATTCAATCTTACATACCTCAGAGTCTTCTGATTGTTCTGATTATCAGGTTCCTGCACCTCTTCACCGGTAGTAGAAACATCTGGATTAACAATCTGTATCAGTTCATTCTGCTTAGGCTCTTCAGTCTGAACATGGGATAAAATAATATGTTGACCATCACCATAGCCACATGCTCTAATCTCTTTCCCAAGGTTCTCATCCACCTTCACATTTGTACTTTCCACTATCTTTCTCAGTCTCTTGTTGTAGCACCAGTAGGCTTTGGTCTTTGTTGAATATCCCAAGAAAATTCCTTCATCACTTCTAGCATCAAACTTTCCTATATCCTCATCTCTCTTGATATAACATTTACTACCAAATACTCTAAAATATCTCACAGTAGGAACATGACCAAACCAAAGCTCATAAGGAGTCTTACTGATATCACCTTTGATATGAACTTTGTTGAATGTTGAATGTGTAAACAATAGTGCTAATAGCTTCTCTCCAGTAGCTTTTTCAGAACATTCCCTTCAATTAGCATAGTGCTTGCAACATCCAAGACAATTTTGTTCTTGCTTTCAACAACTCCATTTTTCAAAGGGGTTCAAGGAGCAGATAATTGTCTTCTAATCCCATGCTTCTCACAAAATTAATTGAACTCACCGGTATAGAATTCTCCACCTCTGTCAGATCTCAAACACTTCACCTTCAAACTAGACTCAGTCTCAACCTTTGCTTTGAATATCTTGAATTTGTCCAATGCTTCTAATTTCTCCTTCAAAAAGACAACCCACATCATCTTGGAATAATCATCAATTAGCAGTATAAAATTTCTATCACCCTACACACTTCTCACATTTGTAAGTCCACATAGGTCAGTATGCACAACATCTAGCAGTCCATCTAATGTATATTATTTTCTCTTGAAGGAAGTTCTTATTTTCTTACCCAACTAACATTCTTTACATACTGGATTAGCAGGATTAAAAATCTTCGGAAAATCTCTAACAACTTGTAGAAAACTAATCTTGATCATTGAATAAAAATTTACACGACATATTCTCCTATGCCACATTCAACTTTCATCAGTCTGAGCAATCAAACAACTTTTCTCATCGGCATTCAAGAGAAAAATGTTACTTTCAGTCTTAGTTCTAGATGCAATCTCTATACTAGAGGCATTTAAAATCTTGCATTTTCCATCCTTGAATTGTAGATCATAACCTTTACCAGCCATCTGTCCAACACTCAAAGATTATGCTTCAAACCTTACACATACAAGACATCATCAATGTTATGCTTACCATCAAATGAAATAGAACCTCTCCCACATATCACACAGGTTTTGTCATCTCCAATTCTAACTATTCCAACATCATACCTTTTCATACTCACAAAATTGCTTTTATCACTGGCCATAGGATGTGAACAACCATTGGCAATTACCTATTCATCCTTCTCTTCAACATGAGCAGCTAAAGATTTCTCCTCAATAGTACAACTAGTGGAATCAACAGGTACAGGTCTATCTTCTTTAATGAAAATAAATACAAGTTCATCTCCTTCTAATTCTTCACCTGTAACATCTTCATCAACAGCATAATAATAGTTCTTCTGATTCCTAAAGTTCTGGTTAGGCTTGTAGGGTTTATCATACTTCTCATGCTTTTCATATCTATCATTCCTATCATGCTTATCATGTCTTTCATACTTAGCCATTCTCTTCGGGCATCTAGAAGAAAAATGTCCTATCTTATTGCAAGAAATTTTTTTCGAAGGCAACTTTCCATCATTCTTACCGGCTCCTTTAGGCAATCTCTGGGCAATCAGTTCTTCAAGCTCATCTAGATCTCTTTCTTGCTCTTCCATCTCTCTTATCTTCCTTTCATATCTATATATTTTTCACTCATCATGATCATACTTCTTCTTACTGGATACAGATGTTGATGCTCTAAATGCGGTCTCATACTTTCCATGTGATTCTCTAAACTCACTCAGCTCAAATGCAACAATCTTTCCAACAAGCATTGTTAGGATAACCGATGAACAACTGAGAGGAGGGGGGGGGGTGAATCAGTTGTTAACGAATTATAACTTTTAATCCACAATACAACCTTAAAGTAATCAAGTACCGGTAAAGAACAAACAAATGTCGGTAGAAATAGATACTGGTAAACAATATAACTTAACAATAAAGCAGATAATCAATGCAAAACAACCATACCACATAGCACCATGATTTGTACGTGGAAAACCCGGAAAGGGAAAAATCACAGTGGGAAGTCTACCCACAGTCAGATGATACTTCTGCAGAAAGTCTAAGTTACAATGAGGGCCTGCACTTGCAGGAAGGCACACTGCCTAGAGCATACTACTCATTACAGATAGAGTCTCACTGACTATAGAGAGGCTACAACCTTCTTAGATAAATGGACAACAATCCAATAGAGTGAATTGCTGGAAATAACATCTACTATGCCTAATTACAATCCTGATTAAGCTCAATGTTGGAGGACTAAATCCTCTTCTAAAACCAATCCGATCACTAATGATGAATCAAATCCTTTGTCTGAATGATATTACAATATTCACACATTACATTCCTTGACCATGACCTTTCCAATAACCATGATACTTTACAAAGAGTTTCTACCTCTTATTTATACAAACCCTAAGGCCTAAACCAATTAGGTTGTCCACCTAAAGATATTACAAAAAAGTCATTACATAATTCCTTATTACAATGATATGCCATGTCATCTTAAGACAAAAACAATAAAAACATCTCGAATCATCCAGGTAACGAGTAGGGTACACGCTAGCATGATACCAATCCATAAACTAGATAGGTATCAGACCTATTCTAGGTCCACCATGCCAAAACAATGTCTTCAAGCAATTGAAACATGATCAACGAACATCTTCAGCATCCTGAAATCTTCAAAGAAGCTACCCCAACACCAATTTGCATCCTGCCATGATTCCTCAATGAAAGGTGTGCCAGTAAAGCTATAAACCAATATTGGTAAGGGTTTACCAAGTTAATACCAAGTCAATACCAAATGACCAAAACATGCTCAAGAAGCATGTAACACATAAATCAAACATACTCCATGAATCCAAACATGCTAGAAGTGTCCAACAGATAGTCTCTTCTGCCGGTAACACTATATCTTCTACCGGTAACTAAAACCTGTCTGCCGATAACCAACCATAACAGTTAGTGTTGACATAAATGAAAAAATATCAATGCAACACATAATCAGTTGATCCATAATGCCAACAATCTCCCCTTTTGGCATTGATGGCAACACTAGATGTGAAAAAACATCTAAGTACCAAGAAATGCCAAATGGTCTCCCCTTGTGGAAGACAACCAACAATCAATAGCTCTCCCCCTGTGAATGATATCTTTGTAAGGCTCAGAATGATTTTTCACATTACTATCACTCCCCCTTTGACATCAATGCCATAAATATGACAAAAACATCAAAGCAATGATATTAACCTCTAAATCTCAAAGTTGACTACTCCCCATGAGTAGTAGCACCACTCATTAGTGCCAAAATGAATAATTTTTCTGATAATACATACCAGACTGATGACAAAATTCATCAATCAAGTCTCTGCCGGAGTGGCTGAAACCCCTAATCTGTCTCTCAAGTATTCAAATTATTCCTTAGACAACGATTTAGTGAATATGTCTGCAATCTATTTTTTAGTGTTCACATAAACCAATTTTAATTCCTTTGCTTCTACTTTGTCCTTCAAAAAGTTATACGTTATTGAAATATGCTTAGTCTTAAAGTGAAATACTAGATTCTTGGACATGTCAATAGCTGCAGATTTATCACAGTAGATAACTACTAGTTCACTATAATTTATCTTGATATCCTTCAACATTTTCTTCATCCACAAAACTTGAGTGCAATTAGTTGCCGCTGCAACATACTCAGCTTCTGCAGTAGATAAAGAAATGCATGACTATTTTTTGCTTATCCATGAAACTAGTTTCTTTCCAAGAAAGAGAGCTCCACTAGAAGTGCTCTTCCTGTCATCAGTGTCACCTGCCCAATCTGAGTTAGTATATGCACATAAAGTAAAATCATTATTTTTGGAATACCATAAATCATATTCTGTTGTTCCTTGCAAATACCAAAATATCCTCTTTACAACACATTCATGATTTTCTTTAGCATTAATTTGATATCTTGAAACAATACTTACTGCATTCATAATGTCAAGTTTAATATGAGTTAGATATAACAGACCACCAATCATAGATTTATATCTTATCAGATTTATCGATGAAGATCCTTGATAGATAATTTCTCATTTGTAGCCATAGGAGAACTTACCGGTTTGGAATTATCCATACCAAACTTTTTCAACAATTCCCTTAGATACTTAGTTTGACAGATAAAAATGTCTTTGTTAGTTTGAGTAATTTGCAAACCTAAGAAAAATTTCATCTCACCAATCACAAACATTTCAAATTCATTTTTCATGTTGTTAGCAAATTCCATGCACAGTTTATCTTCTCCTCCAAAAATGATATCATCAACAAAAACTTCAAAAATCAGAATATCATTGTCAGTGATCTTATAATTTAATTACTATGAGCACTGCCTTTAGTAAAACCAAGCTTCAAAAGATATCTATCCAACCTTGCATACCAAGCTGTAGGAGCCTATTACAAACCATATAAATCTTTCTTCAATCTGCAAACCATGTCTTTGTCATTTGTCAATGAAAATCCATTGGATTGCTCAATGTAATCTTCTTCCTCAAGCTCACCATTCAAAAATGCATATTTGACATCCATTTGATAAACCTTATAGTTCATATAGGATGCATAGGCAAGAAATAGTCTAACATCTTCAATTCTAGCTACAGGTGAAAATGTCTCACCATAATCAATTCCTTCCATTTGAGAATATCCTTTACAAACCAATCTAGCCTTGTTCCTTATAACTTGACCATCCTCATTCAGTTTATTTCTTAAAAAAACCATTTAGTTCCAACAACATTCTTATTTTTAGGCCGAGAAACTAAACACCAAGTTTCATTCTTGTCTATTTGATCTAATTCATCTTCCATAGCCTTTAACCAATGTTTATCCTTACAAGCTTCAATAACAATTGCCACTTCAACTTGAGAAATAAGACATACCTCTTCATTTGCCAGTTTTTTTCTTGTCATTACTCCCTTGTTCCTATCTCCAATCATTTGATCTTCAAAATGATTTAATCTTACATACCTTGGAGTCTTTTGAACTTTAGGTTCACCACTCTGATCATTAGACAAATTTGAATGTTCAGACTGTGCCAGTGTAACTATTTCAGCTTCTTGTACCGGTTGAGGCATTGTTGGTTTAGTTATGATCATTTCCACTGCTGATTCCTTTTCATATGTTATAGAATGATTTCTATACTGCTCATCCACTTTCACATTATCACTTTCAACAATTTTCTACAATCTTTTGTTATAACATCTATATGCTTTGCTCTGAATTGAATAACCAAGAAATATCCCTTCATCACATCTAGGATCAAACTTTCCAATTGAATCATCTCTTTTGATATAGAATTTACTTCCAAAAATTCTGAAATACTTAACAGTAGGTGTATGTCTAAACCATAGTTCATAAGGGGTCTTATTGGTTTCACCTTTGATGTGAACTCTGTTCAGTGTGTAGACTACTGTACTCATTGCTTCTCTCCAGTAGATATGAGGTAATTTGGTTTCCATCATCATAGATCTAGCTACATCTAAAATAGTTCTATTCTTTCTTTCAACTACTCCATTTTTTGAGGAGTCCTAGGTGTAGATAGTTGTCTCTTGATCCCATTTGTCTCACAATAACTATTAAATTCATGAGAAGTGAACTCACCACCATGATCTGATCTTAGACATTTAATTTTCAATCGATTTTCTATTTCAACCTTCACTTTAAAGATCTTGAATTTCTCAAAAGCTTCAGACTTCTCCCTCAGAAAAGTCACCCACATCATTCTAGAATAATCATCAATAATTAGCATGAAATGCCTATCACCTTGAAAGATTCTAGTCCTTGCTCAACCACATAAGTCAGTGTGAATCAAATCAAGTACATCATTAGATTTATCATGTATGCTTTTAAAAGAACTTCTGAGTTGCTTACCCAATTGACATTCCTTACATACTGCATTATGAGGCTTCATAATCTTATGTATATCTCTGACTGCCTTGGTTGAACTAATCTTAACAATACAATCAAAATTAACATGACATAACCTCTTATGCCATAGCCAACTCTCATCAATGTGAGCAATCAAACATGTCTTATTACCAGTGTTTAGGTGAAAGATGTTACTTCCTATCTGAATACTGGTTGCAATCTCCAAACTAGTCTTGTTAATGATTTTGCATTTTCTATCTTTAAATTGAAGTTGAAAACCCTTATCAATTAATTGACCAACACTCAAAAGATTATGCCTTAAACCTTCTACATAATATACATTATCAATGTTATGCTTGCCATCTAAAGAAATAATACCTCTACCTTTGATCATACATGCTTTGTCATCTCCAAATCTGACTTGACCACCATGTTATTCTTGCAAGGACAAAAATTTCCCTTTATCTCTAGTCATATGATGTGAGCATCCACTATCAATTACCCATTCATCTCAATCTTCAAGTTTTGCTGCCAGGGCCTTTTCTTCATCTTTGATAGCCAGTTCTGGTTCATCTTCCTTCAAAGCATAGAACACCCATTCCTTTCCATTTCCATATCCACTACCAGAGTCTTCTGTTGGTTCATCTCCATAGTCATCAATTACTCCTTCCTCATTTGCTATGTAGCATTGTTTGTTTTTCTTGAATCTATATCTGTTCGGGTTAGGCTTAAAAGTTTTCTTAACTCTTTCCTTAAACCTTGCATTCCTTTCAGGACATCTAGATGCAAAATGACCAATCTTATTGCATGCAAAACATTTAAAAGGTGCTTTTCCTTCCTACTTACTTCTAGTTGGATGTTTAGGTATTCTTCTACCAAATAAGGCTTCAAGTTGCTCAAGCTCTTCATCTTCTTTCCTCATGTCTTCCAATTATTTTGCATATAGGACTCTCCAATCACTTTTGCTGGTAGATGTTGATGATGATGCATGAAAAGAAGGTTCAGTCTTTACAACTCCAGAAGATCCAAATTCTTCAAGCTCAAAAGCAGATAATTTCCCAATCAAAATGTCTCTGTTGATTGAAGTGTTTGCCATTGTTCTTAGCTCATTAATTGCACTTGCCTTCATCTTGTAAGCCAGTGGAAGGTCTCTCAAGACTTTGGAAACTATTTCATCTTCACTTAGAAATCCTCCACAACATTGAATTCCCATAACAATCTCATTTACTCTTTCCATAAACACAACAATTCTTTCATTTTCTTCCATTTTCAAGTTTTCATACCTTACCAGGTAACCATCAAGTTTAGCGATTTTGACAGTAGGGTCACCTTCATTCAGAGTTTGCAATTTTTCCCATATAACCTTAGCTGATGATTTGTAAGTCAATCCCATGATCTATTGATCAGTATGTGCACACAAGAGGGCTTCTCTAGCTCTGCAATCATTTTCAATATTCTTGTCTAGATCTATAGAAGCAGGATTGCCGGATGCCAGATCATAAGGTGTGTATCCTTTCTCAGTGGTATCCCAAATATCATTTCCAAGACATCTTAGATGAGTCTCCATTCAAATTTTCCATATCCCATAATTTGTTCCATCAAGCTTAGGGATTTCTCTTCTGAAAATAGCTGCCCGTGGATTAGAAGTGTTAGCTGCCATAGGATCTACCTCAAGCAGTTAAGCTTCTGTAAAAGAGGACCAAAGCTCTGATACCAATTGTTAGGATAACCAGTGAACAATTGAGAGGGGGGGTGGTGAATCAGTTGTTAACAGATTATAACTTTTAATCCACAATACAACCTTAAACCAAATAAGTACCGGTAAAGCACAAACAGATGCTGATAAACAATATAACTTAACAATTAAGTAGATAATCAATTCAAAACAACCATACCACATAACACCATGATTTGTACATGGAGAACTCAAAAAGGGAAAAACCATGGTGGGAAGCCTACCCATAGTTAGATGATACTTCTGCAGAAAGTATGTGTTACAATGAGGGGCCTACACTTGTAGGAAGTCACACTGCCTAGAGCGTACTACTCATTAGAAATAGAGTCTCATTGACTACAGAGAGACTACAAACTTCTCAGATAAAAGGACAACAATCCAATAGAGTGAACTACCGAAAATAGCATCTACTATGCCTGATTACAGTCCCGGTTAAGCTCAATGCCGAAGGACTAAATCCTCTTTTGAAACGAATCCGATCACCAATGATCAATCAACTCCTCTGCCTAAATGATATTACTATATTCACACATTAGATTCCTTGACCATGACCTTTCCAATAACCATGATACTTTACAAAGAGTTTCTACCTCTTATTTATACAAACCCTAAGGCCTTTAAACCAATTAGGTCAGCCACCTAAAGATATTACAATAAAATCATTACATAATTCCTTATTACAATGACATGCCATGTCGGCTTAAGACAAAACAATAAAAACATCTCGAATCATCTAGGTAACGTATGGAGTACACTCTAGCATGATACCGGTCCATAACCTAGATAGGTATCGAACCTATTGGTTCCACCATGCCAAAACAATGTCTTCAAGCAATTGAAACATGATCAACAAACATCTTCAACATCTTGAAATCTTCGAAGAAGCTGCACCAACACCAATTGTGCATCCTGCCATGATTCCTCAATGAAAGCTTTGCTAGTAAAGCAATAAACCAATGTCGGTAAGGGTTTACCAGAGTGTATGATAATATCCAATTACCAAGATAATACCAACTAACCAAAACATGCTCATGGAGCATATAACTTATGAAATACAATATACTTCATTGATCCAAACATGCCAGAAGTGTCCAATAGATAATATCTCCTGCCAGTAACACTAGATCTTATACCGGTAACCTGTCTGCTGGTAACAGCTAGTGTTGACATCAATGCCACACATAATCAATTCATCCATAATGCCAACAAGCATATCTCTTGTCACTGTAGTCACACTTCGGATCTCATCAATGTTAGGATCTAGGAACACTGAGAGGGGGGGGAGGGGTGAATTAGTGTTCTGCCGTTAACACAAGATTTTATCCTTTTATACCATACACATATAAACCGGTAAACAAATAAACATATAACTTGAAGCAAATAAACCATCCACATAAATGAACACCATAACGCACAAAATTTATACGTGGAAAAACTCAAAGAGGAAAAACCATGGTGGTATTTGTGACCCACAATATCAGTTCACTAGCCATATGAAAGGATATTAGATATGATGGGGGCCTGCACATGCAGGAAGGCACACTGCCTAGAGTATACTGCTCATCACTAAAGAGTCTCACTGACTACAAGCTTCTACTAATGTAAAACAATAAAATTAAATTCAAAAATGCATTTGCTATGCCAAATAGAGTTTCTGTTCTAGCTCTTCTTTGTATCGGTTCATAAACCCTAAACACTACTACCAAAATCTCTTGTCCTCCAAGATTGCTTTCCAAACTATCTACAGATCATTGCATGACATAACATTCACATACAAATGATCTACATACATTTACTTCACATTATGCAATTCTGCTATATTCTCCTATGTCACATCCTATGTCTTATTCAAAATGACTTAGCAGACTGACCTATATACCCATTACAAACAATATACCTTATGTCGGCTTACTTTACATTACAAAATTTATTCAATGTCGGCCTTGACAATAATTACAAAATGATTTTTCTAAATAAATCTTCCTTGATTTTGGCTTCCTTCAAGTACTGATGGCAGTACCGATATAATCCTGGATACTCCAATGTCGGTGTCTATCGATATATGCCACTATATGACTTCCATCTGATCTTGTTACCATCAATGACAAAAAAATGAATCCGGTGAGTGCCAATTTCTAATAATCTCCCCCTTTGGCATTGATGGCAACACTCATGTGAAAAATGGATTCCCTGCCGGTTCAACTGAAATATGCTCCCCCTGAGCAATACACTACTTTTGATATCCTGATATCCTTCCCATGTGATCTTGTTTGATATTTTCTGATATTTTTCACATATATACATACTCCCCCTTTGGCATCAATTCCAAAGACCACTGAAAAAATTGAAAGAATTCAGAACAAAAGAATAAATGAATACTATTAATTTCACTAGAGCTTGACCAACTTCAAAATTTTGGGGTAAGCCTTATCCAACAACTGAAGATATGTATCCCAGCTGGTTTTGAAAGTTTCAGAAATGGATGCTAGTCTACTTAGTAAGTGGGAAAGTGTTTCCTTCTCTTTGACATCTACCAGTGTGGGTTTAGCCATCATGTCCATGCACTCTCTCTTATGAACACCCAATGAATCTAATCTGGGATGTACCAGTCCTCTCAAACTTCTTTCTCTTTGCATGATTTTATCTCTCTCCTCAAAAGCAAAAAATTGGTTCTCCAAGGACAAAATTTGTCCATCAACAGATGTGGTCAGTGCGGTTAATCCATCAAAAGAATTAGCAATTCTAGCTACCTTATCATGTAACTCCTTTAATCTGCTATCTACATTAGCTGCAACAATTTCTATGTTACAACACACTCTGTAGATATTTGTACACTATTTTAAACAAACCTCAATAAGAATGAGTTTGGCCCCAATTTTCTTTTTCTCTGTTTCTATGATTTGGTCAAAGGATGCTCTTTTAGCTGTAGTGAATCTTTCTAAAGCCCACTGGTTTGCAATCTACCTCAGTGATTGAAAATTGTTAGAAATATGCTCTATTAATGTCTTTCGCTTGCTGGAAGGGCTTGCTCCATCTTCAATTTGACAATCAGGTACCAATTTGTGCAATACTGTAACTGATTGATCAATTATTCCCTTGTCTGCAGTACCCTCCTTAAATAATTTCTGAGTTTCCATCATCATCAACTCAGTTGGACTCATCTCAGTGATGGATTTCTTCTCAACCTGAGAAGTGTCAATTGCCAAAACCTTTACCGGGGAATCAGTTTTAATTGTTGGTATATACTTAGTTTCCTTTATCTTATCCTTTACAACCTCTTTTGCACCAGTGGCTTTGCCACTTGGTGCAGTATTAATTACTGCCGGTGGAGTATTATCCACAATATTTATAGTATCCTGTACATTTTCTTCCTCAAAAATAGTTTTATCTGGTATGGACTATAGACTCTCCTTAGTTGGTTGTGTCTGTATATCTATAGTTACTACCGGTGTAGTCAAAACTGGAGTTGAACTACCCAAAATACCTTTCCCTTTTGATTTGTCAGGAATGGTGGAAGATGTAGCCTTTCCAAATTCTTCTTGAGATGTAAGAAAATCTAGATTTTTATGGAAGAATTTGGTCCAACCCTTATCAGTCTCATTTATCACCTCATTTACTCTGCCCATCATAAGGCTTATCTATCAGGGTTCACTATTGAAAATTGTTCTATTTGCAACATCTATGCATCTTTTCATTTCCTCATTGTTTATAGAACCACACATTTCCAAAAGTGTTACTTCCTCTATCTCCCTATCCCTCTTGACAACGTCAAGTCTTCTAGCATCAAGTTTATTATACAGTGATAGAGGAATTTCCTTTAAAATCTCTACTAAGGATTTCTTATATATATCCATGTACAACAAAATTGCCTCTTCAATCTAATTTTTCTCATCATCCTGTAAATCTTCATAATACTTAGATACATTTTTCAATATTCCATCCTTTGTAATTTCATCAATTAGCTCAACATAGGTCATTTTAGTCTTACCGGTTTCAGTATCATCACTCTTCTTATTTTTACTTGGGGCTGTCGGTGTAGATGTGACTGGTTTCCTCTTTTGTATAGGCTTCCTTGCCGGAGGTGGTGGTGCAGTAGGTTTAGTTGCCTTTCTAACAAGTCTCCTCCTAGGCTCTGCCTTCTTCTGCTCTACCGATGGTTGATGTAATTTCTTCCTCTATACCCTTATGAAAGCTAGAGGTTCATTGTCCTCAGGGTCAGAATCAAAAGTGATGGTGGAAATGTTAGCTTTAGGCTTCCTCACCTTTGCAGTACTAGCCATTGTCGATTATGCTACCGATTTGGATTCAGAACCCAGTTAAGTGTTTATCTTATGAATTACATCCTGTACGTATGCAGACATCTTTTCTATTTTCTTCTCTCTTCTCTTCCTATTGAAGCCAGTTTTGACTTCAAGGGCCTTCTCTTCTGCTATACCAAAATGCTTTATTTTGTCATCCAATGGAGCTTCAAGCAACATTTTTTGCATAGAGTTCAAAAATGCTATCATCCACTTCATATCCAAGCTCTATAACCCATATTGTCCTAGGTTCAACTACCTCCATGATGGTCTCATTGATTTTCACCATAAAATAGATATCAATGGAGTACATCTCCACAATTTTCTTTGATATTCTCTCACTCTGCCTCATGTTTTCTTGGAATGTTTTGAAATAACCCCAAAGTTTCTCATCTTTGCTGATACCAAGACCGATGATTGCTTCCTTGATCTACATACCTACCGGCATTTCATGAGCCCAATGCTTCTTGCCAAGACCAGGTAGCTCATTTAGGAAGTAAAACATTAAGCAAACAATCAAATTTCTATATCTAAAAGTTCCTTTCTTAGCTCCCTTGATCTTTCCAAGGTTCAACATCAATTCACTCCTCATCCACTCACATAAATCATATTTTGCATTATTCCTTAGCATCTGATATGCAACATGAATGCATGAACTAGCAACAAAATTCAATTGGTTGGATTGAGTTACCTTATAACCTATTATCATGCTTGCAAAATTCACATTAGTGTCGGTGATTGTGCTGATCCTCATTGATTTGCTATCAGGAGTTGCACCGGTGAGTTTCTTGACCTTAGTTTTGGAAACTTTCTTGCCAGGTTCTTGTCCGACTTTGGGTAAGCGAGTGACTTCTTGAATAGCCTCCTTCATGATCATGTAGTACCAATCTAGCCAGATAAACTCATTGTGAACCCTGCTCAGAATGTATCTGATGACTTCATCCTTGAGTTCCAATATGTACAGAATACAGGTTAACCCTAGATCCTCAATTACTTTGCATTCTGACTTGATGGTTCCGAATTCTCCCAGTATCATAGATTGATACACACTTTTTATGTCCTCTATGCCTAGATCCTCCAGGGTGTAGTGAATGTATTTCCTTACATGTTCAACATACATCACGTTGTCAGGAACTCTAGAAAATGCTCCCGCAGAGTCCTCTTTCTTAGCAATCAAGGGAACCTCCTTGAATACGGGCTTTAACCTATCCTTGACTTCGACAATGGTGGGATTTGTAATGAAAGTAGGAGCTGAAGATCCAGATGCCATTTTCAAAGAATACCTGAAAGTGAACGTCAGTGGAAGATTTTGTGCTTCTCAGATAACTGTTCAATATCCTTTCACAATGCCTTTGCTTGCTCTTAATTTGCCTGAAATTTGCCTTTTCTTTGCTCTAAATGCCTGAATGCTTGGTGAGTGAAAATTAATCCACTTACCCTTTTTATCAATGAATAAAACCCTAACCTTTCTCTGTAATAAATGCTTCATGAACAACCCTACCAGGTGCCGGTTTCATAGTCTTATGTCGGGTGAACCTTTATCTATGATGAACACAACTCTCCAGATCTCTTTAGATCTCTTCCAGGGTAATATGTAGAATTTTGCAATGAATTTTCCAACTCCTAAGGCTTATGCCTCAGTTACTAGTGGAATTTCCTGCCCATGGAGGAATAACCTGTTCTACCGGTGGAGTTACCAGTGTAGATCCATCTCCACTTGGTTCTTTAGATTTTCTAACCCATATCTTGGTGTGATCTTGTTGTATTTCATCTACCTTTTACTTTCCTTTCTCATTATCTAACCAGTTGAGTCTCGCTTTTGCAATACTTAGCAATATGACCTAATTTGTTGCATGCATAACATGTAACATTGTTCTTTTGAATTGCTTTGACAAATTTGGTGTCATTCTTTGACCTACAGTGATTAGCAAAATGTCCAAACTTTCCACATGCATGACATTTAATATTCATCCTGCAATCTTATGATCTATGACCATATTTCTTGCAATTTGTGCATTGACCGGGAACAAAATTGTAGTTTTGATTTACTTTATTTCTACATTGTTTAGCCATATGCCCAAATTTATTGCAAACAAAAAATCTACCATTAAATTTATAAGTTTTAGATTTCCTTACCGGTTTCCTTTGTTCTGATGAGTTCTGCATACCGGTTGTATGACCTTCATTTGCAGTACCGAAGCTTTCACCTTGTACAAATCCAAGTCCTTTAGAATCATCAATCTACCTTTGTCTTTTCAATAAGTCCTCCAACTGTGCAACACTAATCTTGAATTTTTCTTTATACTCACTTGTAGTAGTTAGATCATATCTCAGAGTAGTTATTTGTCTTTCAAGTTCTTGTTCATTGTTCTGGGAGTGTTCCAAATTAGTTCTCAGCATATTATTCTCATGAGTCAATCTGCCACATTCATCAAATTTGTTCTTCAAAGATATAACAAGATTATCTTCCTTCTTCTTTCTATCCTCAATATCTTTTGATAACCTCATAGTCAGATCTTGTATTTCATTCTTCATGAGCATGTTTACTTGAATTAGTTTTTGACATTGTTCCTTAAGTGCATTCTTCTCCTCATCATCCGGGTTTTGCAAAAGTTATTTTCTCTTGGCTTGAGTTGATGATAACCTTTCTTGTAGGATAAGAATGAACTCATTAGCAGAATTCAATTCATCTTGCAATTTCAAGTTCTTTATCCTTTCAGCATTATAATCCTCAAGAGCCATCTCAAGTTGCTTCTCCATTTCCATGTTCAAAGATTCTGGTTTCAGGATCTTCCTCAAGATGTTAAACTTCTTTCGAGGTACCAGGCTTTGATACTGATTGTTGGGATCCAAGAATACCAAGAGGGGGGGGGGTGAATCAGTGTTCTGCCGGTAACACAATATTTTATCCTTTTATACCATACACATATAAAATGGTAAAAAAATAAACATATAACTTGAAGCAAATAAACCATCCACATAAATGAACACCATAAAACACAAAATTTATACATGGAAAACTTCAAAGAGGAAAAACCACAGTGGGATTTGTGACCCACAATATCAATTCACTGGCCATATGAAAAGATATTTACATATGATGGGGGCCTGCACATGCATGAAGTCACACTACCTAGAGCATACTTCTCATCACTAAAGAGTCTCACTGACTACAAGCTTCTGCTAATGTAAAACAATAAAATTGAACTAAAAAATGCATCTGCTATGCCAAATAGAGTTCCAGTTTTAGCTTGGCTCTATACCGGTTCATAAACCCTGAACACTACTACCGATATCTCTTCTCCTCCAAGAATGATTTACAAACTATCTATAGATAATTGCATGATATAACATTCACATACAAATGATATACATACATATACTTCGCATTATGCAGTTTTGCTATATTCTCCTATGTCACATCCTATGTCTTATTCAAAATGACCTAGCAGACTGACCTATATACCCATTACAAACAATATGACTTATGTTGGCTTACAATACATTACAAAAGTTATTCAATGTCGGCCTCGACAATAATTACAAAATGATTTTTCTAAATAAATCTTCCTTGATGTTGGCTTCCTTCAAGTACAGATGTCGGTGCCGGTATAATCCTGGATACTCTAATGTTGGTGTCTGTCGGTATATGACTTCCATCTGATCTTGTTGCCATCAATGATAACAAAATGAATTCTATGAGTGTCAATTTCAAACAATCAATAGCAGGAACCTTATGTTTATAAGCAGGAGGCAAAGATATCAGAACCTTAGCAACAATTTCATCTTTCTCAATGGTTCCACCTACACATCTGATACCTAGGAAAATATCATTAAGCTTAGCCATGAAAGAGTGTATGTTCTCATCATCTCCAATCTTCAATGTCTCATACTTTCCTTTCAAACTCTGCAAATTAGCAACTTTCACCTGTTTATCACCTTCTTACAAAATCTCAAGCTTCTCCTAGATCTCATGTGTGGTTTGAAGTCCCATTACATTTGTCATCTTAGAATGAGTCAGGGCACTAAGTAATGTTTCCTTCACTCTAATATTATGTCAACTTCCTTGATCTCATCAGAGGTAGTTGGTCCATTTGGAGGAACAATATATGCATTCTTTGTAATCTTCCAATAATCTTCACCAAGACATTTCAAGTGCACTTCCATCCGGTCCTTCCATATAGCATAGTTACTCCCATCAAATATCAGACCGTCCTTAAAAATAACACCTTGAGCTTCCATCCTGGATCTCCTCAAGTGATCAAGCTTCTACCAAAAGATCTATCTTTGATACCAATTGTTAGAAACAACTAAGAAGGAAGACTTAGAGGGGGGGTGAATCAATCTTCACTGAAAGATCAAACTTTAACTATACAAATAGATCTGATAAACTGCAGTAATTAGACAGATGAGAAAAATGAAAGAACAATGCATAACACCAAGATTTTGATGTGGAAAACCCGATTAAGGGAAAAACCATAGTGGGAACCTACCCATAGTAAGATGATACTCTGCAGTAGTATGTGAAAATATTACAATGGGGAATGCACATGCATTCAGGCGCACTGCCTAGAGCTCACTGCTCAAATATAATGGCCCGAAAGGCTACAACCCTTAGGAAAGTCTCACTTACTTACAATAAGATTCATAGTACAATCTAGAAGAAATGGACTAAAAGAATAGCATCTCCAAATGCTTGATCATAGTTTCGGTTAAGCACAAATGTCTTCCCTGCAACACCAATCTCTCCTCAATCTCAACATCGAAGGATAAATCCCTTGTTCACACATAAACCTCTCTCTGATAATGTAAACATAACATCAACACTTAAATTACATGACAATATCTCCTGTTTATACAATTCATCAACCTTGACAAAAAGGTCGACTAAACCCTCAACCCTCTATTAAAAAATTACAACACACGATACAAAGATCAACCATCACACCAATATAATAATTTACATAGCATATCATGGACCTAGATCAAATTCCCAAACACACAAATCCACCAGAAATCATGAAAGATCAACCGTAACACATTACACCACCAGGAAAACCGCATGACACAAAAGTCATCACTGGTTGCTAGAAACCACCAAGAAATCGCACAACGATTAATGGTGATCACCAAAACAAAATACGACACAACTAGGAAACACCAACAAGCACGTTAGAATCATTAGAAACAACTGCACCAACACCACTTATCAAATAGTCATTGATGAACATCTGAAACTTAGGAACACAACCAATCAACAACTATCATGAAGAAAGATAATTTGCTGAGCATCTGAAATCCCGAACAATATCCTAAAATAATAGCACAAGATCTGATCAAACTGGAATATACTAGAGGCTATACCAAACTCTGCAAAACAGTGATCAACAAAACATCACTACAAACCAGATTATAAGATCTTCCCAATCTACAATCACTAGAGCAATACATCGGAATATGTTTACATTAATGACAACAACATATCCTAGCAGCAACAATAACCAACAATATCCAACATAAGGTAGTCTCTAGAAGAATAATATACCACTAAGTTATGTTCCTCTTGCACATAAACTTCCTCATACACAAGAGAAACCTTAGGAGAGGGACAAGTACATATAAGAGATGGTATGAATAGAAGGTAAAGCCTCATAGATGGTAGTGTTGATCTCTTGGGGAGAAAGAGAATTGTCAGTCATGTTTAAAAACTCAATTTACACCTAAAATAGGTGTGGTTTAAAGAATTTCATTTCAGACTTATAAGTCCGATTCATATTGGAAAAACCTAAAAAACATATCGGTGTAAATTGGGCTTGTAAACCCGATTTGCACCTAGGGAAGGTGAAATAAAAGTAATGGTGGCAATTGGGTTGACAAACCCAATTTACACCATAGAAAAGAGATGCCACTGGGTTCAGTGGATGTTGGGCTTGTAACCCCGCCATACACCAAAATGAAGAACCATGGTGTAGGTCGGGATTACAGCCCCAACATACACCGAAAGAGTGAGTTTTGTGCAAATAACTATGAACATCAGTATTAGTGTAGGGTGGAGCCATGGCCCCGACATACACCAAATGGAAAGAATTTGGTGTAGGATGGGTGTTAGGTCCTGAAGACAACTGAGAGGGGGGGGGTAGGGGGTGAATCAGTTGTCTAACAATTCAAACCAAAACAACTTTACCAACTTAATGCTTAATACCGGTAAACCAGTCTTTTATGCCGGTAGACAATTTTATTAGTTAATTGTAATACCGGTAAAGATTAATGCATGAAACAAAAAGACAAATTCATCCACAACACATAACACCAATATTTGTACGTGGAAACCCTGTAAGGGGAAAAACCATGGTGTGAAACCTTACCCACAATCAGATGATACTACTGCAGATAGTGTGTGTATACAAATTGGGTCAGCACATGCAAAAAGGCCAAGTGCCTAGAGCTCACTTCTCAAACACAAATAGGAGTCACACTGACTACAATTGGATGGTTAAATCCAATAAGGATGTACAACTCAAATTTGCATCTTTCTATGCTGGATTCAGTACCGGTGTAGTTCTAAATGTCTTCACAAAACCCTCCTTCAACCTTCAAAAGATGTCTACATGTATAGCTCTTCTTATTCTCACATATACCTTCACACAATTCTTTTTCGCATTCCACACATGATCTTACAAATAAGATCTTACATTTATATCATAACCTATGACCAATTTTAGTAGGTCGGCTTTAAAGGATATTACAATAAAATCAATTTACAAACAAAACAATGTCCGATGCAATAACCAATTCAACATGTCGGCTTGATGCATTTACAATAATAATGAGACATCTCCATAGCGTGCCATGCTTATCTGGAAAAGATAAACCTATCGGTGTATATATTTGCCGGTAAGAACAAATATGCAAATATGAATATGCCAATGAACAAAACTCCAAGACAAAGTGTCCAAATGATGTCTTCAACATAACCAGGTGTTTTCCATGCTATTCCAAGTGCCGATGAACATTATATCCTACCGGTGTACTAGATACCGGTGACTGTGCATAAGTCACTTGCTTGCCAGTGAATGTTGCCAATTCTTCAAAGTGCCAGAGTTGATAAGTGATAGTAGGTGTTGACATCAATGACAAAATCATACCAAAATACCAACAATCTCCCCCTTTGGCATTGATGGCAACACAAGATGGAAAAACCATCAAAGTGCTAGAATAGAATTGCCAAATACCAAAAACCAATAATCTCCCTAAAGTAACAATCTCTCCCCCTGGGAGTGTCATGAGTTTTCCTTGTGTTTTTCCATACCAATCTCTCCCCCTTTGACATCAAATGCCAAAGCAATATAAAGACCATTTTTTGGATACAAAATACCAACAAATTCACTATACCAACTACTCCCCCCGAGAAGTAGTTTTCTCATCAAAGCCAGAGTAAAAGATTTCTCTGTTATTTCTGTCGGTTTATTACTATCATCAAATGTCTAAGTTTCTACCAGTGGGGGTATGACCCCAAGCTGGTCTCTGAGATATTCAAAAGTCTCCTTAGGTAGAGATTTAGTGAAAATATCAGCAATCTGCTCTTTAGTATTCACATAAACCAGTTTAATTTCTTTTGCTTCAACATTTTCCCTTAAAAAATTCAGTTTGATAGAAACATGTTTGGTTTTAGAATGTAGTACCGGATTCCTAGATATGTCAATTGCTACAGTGTTATCATAATACATAGTAATAGGTTCCTTGCATTTTACCTGTATATCCTTTAACATTTGCTTAAGCCATAGTACTTGTGTACAGTTGGTTGCTACTGCAACATATTCTGATTCAGCTGTTGATAAAGATGTACAACTTTGTTTCTTACTCAATCAAGAAATTAATCCGCTTCTAAGAAAAAATGCTCCACCGGTGGTACTTTTTCTATCATCCACATCTCCTGCCCAATTTGCATCTGTGTATGCAAATAATTCAAAGTTTTCATCTCTAGGATACCATAATCCAAGAAATCTTTTTTACTGTTGATTCATGATTTTCTCTAGGATTACTCTGAAATCTTGAAACAATACATACCGCATTCATGATATCATGTCTTGATTGTGTCAAATACAGTAAACCTCTTATCATAGATTTGTACCTAGTCGGATTAACATGTGTAGATTCATCCCTTAGTGATAATTTGTCATTTGTAGTCATAGGTGTGCTTACCGGTTTAGAGTTCTCCATTCCAAATTTCTTTAATAACACCTTTAAGTACTTGGATTGACTCAAGAATATACCTTTATCAGTCTATGAAATCTGCAATCCTAAAAAGAATTTTATTTCTCCAATCATAGACATTTCAAATTCTTGCTGCATTGCAATAGAAAATTCTTTACATAATCCATCTTCTCCTCCAAAGATTATATCATCAAAAAAAACTTCTATAACCAAGATTTCATCATTTGTCACTTTATAATATAAGTTGCTGTCAGCATTACCTTTAGAAAAAACAATCTTCAAAAGATACTTATCCAATCTTGCATACAAAGCTCTTGGAGCTTGTTTCAACCCATACAAAGCTTTCCTTAACCTGCAAACCATATCTTTGTTATCTATCAAAGAGAATCCATCGAGTTGTTCACTGTAAACTTCTTCTTCAAGATCTCCATTCAGAAATACACATTTAATATCCATTTGATATACTTTGTAGTTCTTGTGTGCTGCAAAAGCCAAGAATAATCTGACTGCCTCAATTCTAGCTACCGGTGCAAAGGTTTCATTATAATCAATTCCTTCTTTCTGAGAATATCCCTTACACACTAGTCTTGCTTTATTCCTGATTACCTTACCATCTTCATTAAGTTTGTTTCTGAATACCCACTTTGTTCCAATCACATTTTTGTCTTTAGGTCGGGGAACTAATGTCCATGTGTTATTTTTCTCAATTTGTTCTAGTTCCTCTTCCATAGCTTTAATCCAGTGTTTATCTTCACATGCCTCATTAATTGATGATGGTTCAAATTGAGAAATAAGACATACCTCTTCATTTTCCAGTGTTTATCTGATCATCGGAGTGATTCAATCTTACATACCGAGGTGTCTTCGTTTGCTGCTATTTCTCAGTTACTGTGGAATTTTCAGATGATACCGGTGTAACTGGATCTTCATTCTATGCTGGTGGGTTTAATGTAGGTTCATTTTTTAGAATCTCTGTTGCTGGTTCAGAGTCTATGTACCTTGAAGTTCCTCTGAATTGTTCATCAATCTTCACATTTGTACTCTCAACAATTTTCTACAATCTTTTGTTAAAACATCTATATGCCTTGCTCTTAGATGAATAACCAAGAAATATTCCTTCCTTACTTCTAGGATCAAATTTACCAATATACTCATCCCTTCTAATATAGCATTTACTTCCAAATATTCTGAAATATTTAAGAGTAGGAGTAATACCAAACCATAGTTCATGAGGGGTCTTACCGGTTTCACCTTTGATGTGAACTTTGTTGAATGTATAGACCGTTGTACTTACTGCCTCTCTCCAATACACATGTGGTAGATTTTCTTTTGATAACATACTTCTTGTTGCATCCAAGATAGTTATGTTTTTCCTTTCAACAACTCCATTCTACTATGGTGTCCGGGGTGCTGATAGCTGTCTTCTGATTCCATTCACTTCACAAAATGCATTAAATTCCTTAGATGTAAATTCTCCTCCTTGATCTGATCTTAGACATTTGATTTTCTTACCGGTTTCATTCTCTACCATTGCTTTGAACAGTTTGAACTTTCCAAGTGCTTCTGATTTTTCTCCGAGAAAAGTAACCCAGCACATTCTAGAGTAGTCATCAATGATTAGCATGAAATATCTATCACCTTGCAAACTTTTGGTTCTAGCTAGACCACATAAATTAGTATGAATTAAGTCAAGAGCATTATTTGATTTTTCTGGAATACTTTTAAAAGTATCTCTAACTTGTTTTCCAAATTGACATTCCTTACATACTGTATTGTGAGGTTTGACAATTTTAGGTAAATCTCTAACTGCCTTAGTAGTACTGATTTTTACCATGCAATCAAAATTTACATGACAGAGTCTCTTATGCCATAGCCAACTTTCATCAATATGTGCAATCAAGCATGTCTTTTCACTGTTATTTAAATGAAAGATATTACCTCTAGTTTGATTACCGGTTGCAATTTCCAAACCAATTCTATTCATGATTTTGCATTTTCCATTTTTGAATTGTAACTTAAATACTTTCTCAACTAATTGACCAACACTCAAAAGATTATGCGATAAAACCTTCAACATAGTAGACATTGTTAGTATTATGCTTACCATCAAGAGATATTGTACCTTTACCTTTGATCAAACAAGCTTTATCATCTCCAAATCTCACTACGCCTCCATTATATTCCTAAAAGTTCAAGAATTTACTTTTATCTCTAGTCATATGATGTGAGCATCTTGAATCAATGATTCATTCATCCTTAACTTCAACTTTAGCTGCCAGGGCTTGCTCTACCAGTTGAATAGTAGGTGCCAGTTGATCTTCTGTTATAGCAACAAAAACCCATCCATTGTCTATCGGATCTTCATCAGAATCATCAGTCACTCCTTCATCAACAAGATAACAAGATTTATCTTTATTCTTCTTAAATGTGTATCTCTGATATTCAAGGTTAGGCTTGTATGTTCTCCTAGCTTCTTCTCTTAGTCTAGCATGTCTATCAGGGCATCTAGAAGCCATATGACCAATCTTATTATAGTTAAAGCATTTAAAGGTTGCTTTACCTTCATACTTACTTCCAACTGGACCTTTAGGCATTTTTCTTGCAAATAGTGCTTCAAGTTCTTCATTTTCTCTCCTGCTTTCCTCAAGTTCTCTTGCATAAAAGGCTTTCCAATCAGACTTGTCAAATGATGGTGCAGATGATGTTGATGCCTTAAAAGCTGAATCTGTCTTTATAGTAGCAACAAGACCAAATTCCTCAATTTCAAAAGCTGAAAGTTTTCCAATCAATGTATCCCTAGTTACTGATGTATTAAGCATTGTTCTTAACTCATTTATAGCAGTAACCTTCATTTTATATGCCGGTGGCAATCCTCTTAAAACTTTTGAAACAATTTCATCTTCACTTAAGGTTCCTCCACAACATTTAATACCCAAAACAATTTCATTTACTCTTTCCATAAAAGTAGAAATCCTTTCATCTTCTTCCATTTTCAGATTTTCATACCTGACCCAGAAGCTTTCAAGTTTTACAATTTTGACTGTGGAATATCCTTCATTCAGTGTTTCCAAATGATCCCCAATAACTTTAGCAATTGATCTATCTGATAATCCTATGATTTGTTGATCTGTTAATGCGCTCAAAAGTGCTTCTCTTGCTTTGCAATCATTTTCTTCATCTTTTCCCAAGGTAGGTGGATTAGGCTAACCGAAAGTAAGAGTAGTATAGCCATTCTTTGTCACTTCCCAGATGTCCTTTCCAATGCAATTTAAACGTGTCTCCATTCTTATCTTCCATATGTCATAGTTGGTTCCATCAAGTTTAGGACTGTCCTTTCTAAAATAGTTAGTAGACATTGGATCTCCTCAAGCTGTTAAACTTTTGCAAAGAGACGACTAGGCTCTGATACCAATTGTTAGGTCCTAGAGACAACTAAGAGGGGGGGGGGTGGTGGTGGGGGTGAATCAGTTGTCTAACAATTGAAACCAAAACAAATTTACCAACTTAATGCTTAATACCGATAAACCAATTTAATATGACGGTAGACAATTTTAACAGTTAATTGCTATACCGATAAGGATTAGTGCATGAAACATAAACACAAAGTCATCCACAACAAATAACACCAATATTTGTATGTGGAAACCCTGTAAGGGGAAAAACCATGGTGGGAAACCTTACCCACAATCAGATGATACTACTGCAGATAGTATGTGTATACAAATTGGGTCTGCACATGAAGAAAGGCCAAGCGCCTAGAGCTCACTGCTCAAACACAAATAACTGCTCAAATTTGATGGATGGTTAAATCCAATAAGGATGTACTGCTCAAATTTGTATCTTTCTATGCTGGATTCAGTACCGGTGTAGTTCTAAATGTCTTCACAGAAACCCTCCTTCAACCTTCAAAAGATGTCTGCATGTATAGCTCTACTTATTCTCGCACATACCTTCACACAATTCTTTTTCGCATTCCACACATGATCTTACAAATAAGATCTTACATTCATATCATAACCTAAGACCAATTTTAGTAGGTCGGCTCTAAAGGATATTACAATAAAATCAATTTACAAACAAAACAATGTCCGATGCAATAACCGATTCAACATGTCGGCTTGATGCATTTACAACAATAATGAGACATCTCCATAGCGTGTCGTGCTGATCTCGAAAAGATAAACCTGCTGGTGTATATCCAGGACCTATTTACCGGTAACAACAAATATGCAAATATGAATATGCCAATGAACAAAACTCCAAGACAAAGTGTCCAAACAATGTCTTCGACATAACCAATTGTTTTCCATGCTATTCCAAGTGCCGGTGTACCAGATACTTGTGACTGTGCATAAGTCACTTGCTTGCCGGTGAATGTTGCCAATTCTTCAAAGTGGCAGAGTTGATAAGTGATAGTAGATGTTGACATGAATGACAAAACCATACCAAAATACCAACACTGGGGTCATGACCCCTCCATACACCAACAACCAAGTTTACAAAAACAACAATGTTAGGCCATAACCTCAACATCTACCATATGAAATATGGTGTATATTGGGGTTACGCCCTTGACATCCACCATATCATATAGGATGTCAATTTTTGTAAATGGTAATTCAAAGGTAGTATATTTCAATGATTTGACCCTACAATACACTGTAACAGATTGCAATTTGGTGTATAATGGAGTTAAATCCATGACATACACCCAAAATAAGGTGTTTTCAAAAGTGACATGAAGATCATGAAAACCTAAGCAATTGAGTGGGAAAAATAAAGAAACTTACCTGAAAGAGAGGGAGATAGGAAATGTTGGCAACAATAATGAGGGAAAACTGAGAGGCGGGGGGTGTGAATCAGTTTTCACCGGATCTTCTAACTTAACCACAAAAACAAATTTGGTAAACTACAACAATAACAAGGATAAGAAAATTGATAGCACAACACACAACACCAAGATTTTGAAGTGGAAAACCTGGTTAAGGGAAAAACCATGGTGGGAACCTACCCACAATAAAATGATACTCTATAGTAGTATGTGAAAATATTACAATGGGGAATGCACATGCATTTAGGCACACTACCTAGAGCTCGCTACTCAAAAGATAATGAATCAAAAGGATACAACCCTCAGAAAAGTCTCATTGACTTACAACAAGATTCAGACTATAATCCGGAATGAATGAACTAAAAGAATAACATCTCCAAATGCCTGATGATAGTTCTGGTTAAGCACAATTATTTTCTCCACAACACCAAACTCTGCTCAATCATAATTCCAAAGGATGAATCACTTGATCACATATACACCACTCTTTGATAATGCAGAAACAACCTCGATACCTAAATCACATGACTTTATCACCTATTTATACAATTCATCAACCTTGACAATAAGGTTGGCTAAACCCTCAACTCACAATTACAAAATTAAATCACACGATACAAAGATCGACCACCAGAACAATATAATGATATACATGACAAAACATGGACCTAATTCAAATTTCCAAATGTACAACACAATCGGAAATCATGCCAAGATCAACTGCAACACGCTACACCATCAGGAAAACTACATAACATGAAGAACATCACCAGTTCAGCAAAATCACCAAAAACTCACACAATGATAAATGCGGATCATTAAAACAAATAGGACACAATTAGGAAACACTAGCAAGAACATTAGAATCATCAACAACAACTGCACCAACACCACGTCAAATCTGCATCGATCAACATCTGAAACTCAAGAACACTCGAACAATAGCAATTGTTACGAAGAAAAGATAACTTGCAAAGCACCAAATCACGAACCCTCTGAAATGAAGATACACAAGACCATATCAAATAATTTCCCAAAATATTAGCACAAGATCTGATCACACGGGAATATATCGGAGGAAATACTGAACTCTACAAAGCACTGATCAGATAAACAAACTGCAAAACTAGATCATCTAATATGATCATTTAAGCTTCAGGAATCACCAACACTAGTACAAAAGAATATAGTAATACAATAAATACTCCATATACCAAATCATAATCCCAATAAACCAATCTGTAGTCACCAGAGTAGGAATATGTTGACATCAATAACAACAACATATCCTAGCAACAACAATGTCCAACAATCTCTCCCACATTGATGGCAACATATGAATGTGAAAAACAATCAATGCAAAGGAAGAAATTATCTCCAAAAAACTCCCCCTAAAATCAAGTAGATAAAACAATTTTTCACATGCTTCTATCCCCCTTTGACAACAATACCAAAGACAAAACACAGATTATGCTTCTCTCCCCATAACACATCTTCATGAATATCTCTCCCTAAAAACACATAACCAAAGTACTCCACCATAGGAGCATCACCAACTCATCAATCCAGATAAAGAGATAAGACTGTGAAGTCCACTGGACTGATGCAACACAATGCATCTATTTCTCATCAGGAGGGGTTGATACCCCTAAATTGTCTCTCAAATATACAAATGTATTTGCAGGCAAAGGCTTAGTGAAAATATCAACAATATGTTCCTTTGTAGATACATATTCTAGCTTCACTTCCTCTTCACTGAATTTTTCTCTCAAGTAATGATATTTGATTGACACATGTTTAGTTTTTGAATGTTGCACCAGATTCTTTGACATGTTAATAGCACTTGAATTATCATAGTATATGACAATATGCTCATCATAAATAACTCTGATATCCTTCAACATTTTCTTCATCCAAACCACCTGAGTGTAGCTACCAACAACAACAATGTATTCAGCTTCAGCTGTAGATAAGGACACTAAATCTTGTTTCTTACTAGCTCATGAAACTAGTTTCTTACCCAAAAAGAAAGCACCACTAGATGTACTCTTCCAGTAATCAACATCACCAACCCAATCAGCATCACTGTAAGCACTTAACATGAAATCACCATTTCTCAGATACCACAAACCATAATCCACAATCCCCTTCAAGTATCTGAATATCCTCTTTACAACAGTGACATGACTCTCTTTCAGATTACCTTGATATCTAGCATCCATGCACACAACATGCATAATTTCCGACCTAGTTTGAGTAAGATAGAGTAGTCCACCAACCATAGACCTGTACAAACTCTGATTAGTTTTCAGAGAATCACCATTCTTAGATAATTTGCAACCAGTCACCATAGAAGTTCCAACCGGTTTGGAGTCATCTAATCCAAACTTCTTCAACAATTCCTTCACATATTTAGTTTGAGATATAAAAATACCTTTTCCAGTTTGTGAAATTTGTAAACCAAAGAAAAATTTCATCTCACCTATCATAGACATCTCAAATTTTTTCTCCATATCACTGACAAACTTCATGCTCAAGTTATCATCACCTCCAAAGATAATATCATCAACAAAGACTTCAATAATCAAGATGCTATCATTTTCAATCTTAAAGTACAAATTACTATCAGTAGTCCCTTTATTAAATTCAAATTTCAACAAATACTTATCCAATCTAGCATACCATGCTCTAGGGGCTTGTTTTAATCCATAAAGAGCTTTCTTCAGTTTACATACCATGTCTCCATCATTTGATAATAAAAATCCACCAGGTTTCTCAATATAGACTTCTTCCTCAAGATCACCATTCAAAAAGGCAGGTTTGACATCCATCTGATATACCTTGAAATCTTTATAAGCAACATATGGAAGCAACAATCTAACAGCTTCAAGTATGGCCACCGAAGCAAAAGTATCCTCATAATCAATTCCTTCTTTTTGTAAATATCCTTTGCATACCAGTCTTGCTTTATTTATGACAACTTCACCAGCTTCATTTAATTTATTCCTGAATACCCATTTAGTACCAATAACAATCTTATCTTTAGGTCTAGGCACAAGCTCCCATGTGATATTCTTCTCAATCTGATCTAATTCTTCTTCCATAGCTCTCATCCAATTTTTATCTTTACAAGCTTCAACAACATCTTTAGGTTCAACTTTAGAAATCAAACATACCTCTTTAGTAGCTCGCCTTCTTCTAGTCATCGAGCCTTTATTTTTATCACCAATAATCTGATTTTCTGAATGATTCAATCTCACATACTTTGGAGTCTTCTGATTATTCTGATTTTCAGGTTCCTGCACCTCTCCATCGACAACAACAACATCCAGATTAACAGTCTCTACCGGACCAGTCTACGTCAATTCTTAAGTCTGAATAGGATTTAGAGAAATGTGCTGACCATCATCATATCCATAAGCTCTGATTTTTTTTCCAAAGTTCTCATCTACCTTCACATTTGCACTTTCTACTATCTTTCTAAGTCTCTTATTGTAGCACCGGTAGGCTTTGATTTTTGTCGAATAACCCAATAAAATTCCTTCATCACTTCTTACATCAAAATTTCCTATGTCCTCATCTCTCTTTATATAACACTTGCTACCAAAAATTATGAAATATCTCACAGTAGGAACACGACCAAACCATAACTCATAAGGAGTCTTATCGGTATCAACTTTAATATGAACTTGGTTGAATGTGTAAAATGATGGTATGATGAAAGAATAAGTATCCGGTAGAATACTGAGAGGGGGGGGGGGTTGAATCAGTATATTGAAAAACTGATACAAAGTTCCCAAACTCAAATTCAGTCAAACAAAGTAAACATATCTTAGTCAAGATTAATATTCATAGGAACACTTGACATTAACTGGTTTAATTGTTATGACAACTTTAACAGTAAACAACTTCAATCTTGCAAACATCAACAATTCTTAATCATAACTCAACATATTCATCTCTCAATGCTTATACTTAACATGTTTTATCAGAAGTTAATCAAATCAACAAATAAGACCACAATAACATTCACCACTTGACACAAATGTTTATACGTGGAAAACCCAAATAGGTAAAAAACTATGGTGAGATGGGAATCACAAGGATAGCTATTTGAACTCTTTCAAATTTCACCCTATTAGGAGCCAAAGACTGTTAGAGCTTTACAATAAGTCCTGTTAAGAACTAATTCCGGTTAGGAATCACCCAGTTAAGGGATTTACAAATATGCCTTGTTAGAAGCACAATACCTTGTTAGGAGTAACCTCGCTGAAGGATTTAAGAATACAATATAATGGACCACCTTGTTAGAGGATTTAATGAGTAACCAAGCTTGTTAGAGCTTACCCAGTTAAGGGATTTTACTTCTGCTATAATTGTTAGAAAACAACAATTTTTCTTGATCTATCTGAGTAGCACTATCTTTGCTTGATCAGATCCTTCTAAGCTTCAATCTACATTCACTCAAAGTGCAAATCCATTCAATGGTTGGGCAACCACACACTCAACAGGTTTTCTATCAACCTTGCCAACAACCTTTACAAACAACTTCATCGACCTTAAATACAAATCAACTAGGCCAGTAACACAACAGAAACCTAATTCTCATCATTGAGATTACAAACAAGTTGGTTCAATCTTGACCGTTAGAAATCATAATAATCTCTTCACATTCTTCAAGACAATTCCAACCGCTACATGATCACCTCTCCATTGGATTTTGTAACTCATCACACGTTGTGCATTAAATGCAATCCACTTTTCTCCATCCCTAAACAATAAAAAATGCGCCAATCTAATTTGAATTTATCCTCGTACAATGATTACACGTGTCTCCATCATTACCGCTCATCAGATAATAAACCAACAAACTTGATCGGTTAGGGTCTAACAACTGATAGGGTTTACCAATTACATTATATAAAAAGGTTTTACCCTTCACACCGGTTCACCGGTTCAACTCACAAACTTTACATACACCAGTTACAACATCTTGTACAACTCTCTTCTTACTGGTTACAAGCCAATATAAAAAAAAACAAAAATATTAGCAATAACATGAATACCTTTTACCGGTTCAATTGACATCATTGATAACATATCATTAATGCAATCTCTTATGCAAAATGCCAAAAATCTCCCTGGCATTGATGGCAATACAAATATCAATGCCTTTGATTGCTGCTGAGATTGGTGAATAGGAATCCTAGTTTACATTACCAAATATTCACCTTGCTCTGTGTGTCTTCAGCCTGCCACTAGTGAATAGGAATCCTAGTTTACATTACCAAGTATTCACCTTGCTAGACACACAATTCTTCTCGTCAATCACATAATTCTTCTCCCCCTTTGACAACAATGCCAAAGTGAAAGTAAAACATGTAATTCTACTCTCACTGTGCATCATCATCATTCTGCAACTTGATGCTCCCCCTGTGGAATACATTCACTCCTTCATCAATCCATATAATATTTTACAAGTGATTTAGGGATTGATGCAATTAGCATCATGTTCAACTGACTTCATGAAGAGGAACAACCCCCAATTGACTTCTAAGATACTCAAAAGTGGTCTTAGGTAGAGGTTCGGTAAAGATATCTGCAAGCTGCTCCTTGGTAGAAACATGCTCCAAGTTAACATCTTTACTTTGAACTTTTTCCCTCAAGAAGTGACATTTCAATTCAATGTGCTTAGTCCTTGCGTGCAAAACAAGATTTTTAGAAATGTTTATTGCACTTGTATTATCACACAACATCTTTATAGGTTCTGAGATTTTCATCTTCAAACCTTCCAAAATGTACCTCATCCACACAACTTGTGTGCAATTCATATAAGCTGCTACATATTTAGCTTCAGCAGTAGATTATGAAGTGCAACTCTTCTTTTTACTAATCCATGAGACTAGCCTTCCTCCTAGAAAGAATGCTCCACCGGTAGTACTCTTCCGGTCATCAATATTTCCTGCCCAATCAGCATCTGTGTATGCCTCCAAGTCAAAATATCTACCATATGGATACCATAATCCATAATCAATAGTACCTTTTAGATATCTAAAGATTATCTTAGTTGCCATAAGATGTGCCTCCTTTGGATTCTTCTGAAATCTAGCCACAATACCAACTGCATGAGCAATATCCGGTCGACTGTGAAGAACATAGTGTAGTTTGCCAATCATTGACTTGAATTCCTTTTCATCTATAGACTTAGATGCATCTTCCTTGGACAATTTACAACCTGTAACCATTGGGGTTCCAACTGGTTTACAATCACTCACACCAAAAGTCTTCAAAACCTCCTTCACATACTTGGATTGGGTAATGAAAATACCATTCTTCATCTGTTGTATTTGTAAGCCTATGAATTTTTTTATTTCCCCTACTAATGACATCTCAAATTCATTCTTCATTTCATCTACAAAACAATTACTCATGTCATCATTTCCTCCAAATATAATGTCATCTACAAATACTTCACTAACCAGTATATCATCTCCTTCAAACTTGAGATAAATGTTGCTATCATCACTGGTTCTAGCAAAGCCTATCTTCATCAGATGAGTATGAATTTGTTCATACTATGCTTTGGGTGCCTGCTTTAATCCATACAAAGCTTTATGCAGTTTGCATACCATGTCTTCCTTATCTGTCAATGCATAACCATCAGGCTGCTCTATATAGACCTCTTCTTCCAGTACTCCATTCAAGAATGCAGACTTGACATCCATCTGGTATACTATGAACTTATTATGAGCTGAAAATGAAATTAGTGTTCTGACACCTTCTAGTCTTGCTATTGGTGTAAAATTTTCTCCATAGTCTTCTCCTTCTTCTTGCGCATAACCTTTGCATACTAATCTTGCCTTATTGTGAACTACAACACCATATTCATTTAACTTGTTTTTGAATAATCATTTATAACCTATAACATTCTTGTTTACCGATTGGGGTACCGGCGTCCAAGTGTTGTTCTTCTCAATTTGTTCCAACTCCTCCTCCATAGCTTTCACCCAATGATCATCACCAAATGCCTCTTTAGCATTTCTGGGTTCAAAGGTGGATATCATGCAAGAGTTCTCTCTTATTCTCCTTCTAGTTAGTACTCCAACATCCTTATCCCCAATTATCTATCCAGGACTGTGATTCAGTCTCACATACCTAGGAATAACATGATCATTCTCTTCAGGTTCAACTTCTTCATTGTCATCGTCCTCTGGATTTATTTGTTCTGGTTGAACAAGTATACAAGATTTTCTTTACTGGTTTCTGATTTAACAATTTCTGGTTCTAAAAGCAAAATGCAAGGATCTTCATCCTTCTTCTTAGAACTGGTTCCTTCTTATATTTCAGGACATTTGTCTACACAAACATCAACACTCAACAATTTTCCGTGTCCGGTTGTTGAAGCATTTATAGGCCTTACTCTTGGTGGAATAGACAAGAAATATGCCTTCATCACTCTTAGCTTCAAACTTTCTTATGTAGTCACCTCTTTTAATAAAACTTTTGCGACCAAATATTTTAAAATAGCTAACATCAGGTGATCTCGCATACCAGTACTCATATGGGGTTTTGTCCTTACTTCTTTTTACCAGAACTCGGGTCATTGTGTAGACAGTTGTACTTACAACTTCTTTCCAAAAGGTAATTGATACACCTCCTTGTATCAACATAGTTCTAGCAGCTTCAACTACTGACCAGTTGTTTCTCTTTGTTATACCATTCTGTTGTGGTGTTCTTGGTGTAGAAAGCTGCCGCTTGATACCATTATCATCACAATATTTAGTGAACTCTACAGAAGTGAATTTACCACCTTGATATGTTCTTAGACATTTTATCTTTTTGCGACTCTCTTTCTCAGTTAAGGCTCTGAATGCCTTGAATTTTCCAAAAGCTTCATTCTTATCCTTCAAGAATTTGACCCACATCATCCTTACACAATCATCAGTGAAGATCATGAAGTACCTGTCACCTTGAATGATTCTTGTTCTTATTGGTCCATATAGGTCTGTATGAACCAAGTCTAACAAGTTCTCTGCTGAGAAGGACTTTCTCTTGAAAGTTGAAGAAGTCATCTTTCCTAGTTGACATTCTTTAAAAAGAGCATTAACCGATTTGTCTACCTGAGGCATACCTCTTATTGTCTTAGACTTGCTTACTTTAATAATATTGTCAAAATTTATATGACAAAATCTCCTATGCCAAAGCCAACTATCATCTATTTTTGCAATCAAACAGTTGCTAATTTTAGGATTGAGATGAAATAGATTACCTTTGGTCTGTTTCCCAGTTGCAATCAATCCACCTTTGTTGTCAAAGATTTTTCATATACCATTTCTAAACTCCAGTGGGTAACCTCTACCATTAAGTTGTGCCACACTTAATAGGTTGTGCTTTAGGCCTTCAACCCAATAGACATCATCATCACTTCTCTTCCTATTAAAAGAAAAAAAATCCCTTACCTTTTGCCATACAGGGTGATTCATTGCCAAATCTGACAACACCACCATCAAATTCCTTCAGGGAAAGAAATTTGCTCCAATCACCGGTCATGTGATGTGAACAACCACTATCAATGATCCAATCATCAGAGTTATCCTTTCTGGATACTAGTGCCTTTTGATTTAATACTTCTTCATTAATTGCTACAAACACAATATCTTCACTAGCATCATCATTAGATTGATCATCAGTAATACCATTGTCAATAGCTACAAGACAATCCCTCTTGCCTTTACCTTTGTACTTCTTAAATTTGTCTCTCTTGTAATCATTTTCACCATTAGGGCAGTTTGCAGCTATATGACCAATCTTGTTGCATGCAAAACATTTTAAAGGTAATGTTGGGACTCATTAAATTTGAGTCAAGTTTAGAGGCCCATTTCAATATTTTGCCCTGCATTTCCAAATGATAAAAATGAGTCTGTTTGAATGGCCTAGTTAGAGAGGGGGTAAAATGGAGCTAGTTGATTTTCAGGGGGTAAGGCTCGGGATTCATGTCCTACACCTTTCATTTGGCCTATCTAGTGATGTGCAACTTTTAGAATTCAGTTTGGATAAGTTTATGAGGTACCCATTTTGAGGGGTGAGCTGAAAGTGCATTTTAGGCACAAATGCAGATTTTATTGAGTAGCCTAGTTTGAGCAATTACATCTTTTTCCCTGTTGATTGTCATGAAGAAATTAAAAATGTCTTCAATTGTATGCATAAATGTGAGTCATCCTGCAAAATTTCAAGTCTTAAAGAATCCATTTGCTCAGTTTTTGAAGATCAATATGTTTACAATTTGTATGGTTTGACAAGTCCCTGTTTCAGTGCCTAGTCAGAGCCCTGTTTCGCATAAGTGTAAAAGTTGCCTTAGCGAGTGTTATGACAAAATGTTTATTCTGGGATATTGTTGGTATAAATGATGAGTCATGTTTCAAATTTCAAGCCTCTGCCAATCCGTTTGATCGGTTTTCAAAAGGATTCATTGAGTCATCGTTTTCAGTGATCCGTACTTTCAGTGTTATATCAGTTAATGTAGCCATTTTCATGAGCACGCCATTTGCACCCAGTCAGAATTTTGGTCAAACTGAGAATTCAAAGATTTAATATGTACTTCAAGGTACCTATGTTTCAAAATTGAGAGCATACGGAGGTCGTTTGATATTTTTGAGAAAGGCATCATGTGTTGCCAGAACATTGACTTCATTAGGTTTGCAGTGTCGACAAAGCCAGTTGGGCATTTTCAAAAATTAATATCTCTTTTCTCGAGACTCGTGTTGAGAAACCATTTGGTAGAGTTCATCCTTGTATATTAGAGTACACGCCTGTTAGATGGCGAGCTCCAAAAAGGTGTTTTGATCAGCTTGAAAAATACGTCTTCGCGCTTAAATGCGAAAATGTGGCGTAAGTGCCTGAAAGTAGTAAAATGCAGTCTGATGATGCAAAAACGATGCCGATTATTTCCAGAGGTGTGTTTGAGGTTCCTGAGGTGTTTTAGAGGTCAGTTGTCTGAAAATGAAATTTTTTTAGTCGGACCCACTTTGGGGCCCGACCTGGCTCATGCCTGTGCTTTAATTTTAATGGCGAAATGTTCTTTTTTCCTGGCAATATATGTATATCCATATTGGCTCGATTGCAATTCGCCAGTTGGACAGTAAGAGAGACGCCAACACCAAATGTGAATTTGAATGTGGCAAAATAGAGAATTTTAACATCAAGGATGCTGCTAGAGGCTCACACAAGATGAGTGATTAGATGTTTTATTGAAAATTTGAAGTGTTATTGGTATAAAGCATTCCCAGTTTCCATATTGGAGGGGGTTTTCTTTGAAACTTCCAAACAAATAGCATGGCAAAGTTAATTGCAGTCCTCTCCTTCTCTCACGTGGCATGTTTGAAGCCACATAAATTTTAAAGAATTTCAATCAGCAAATGGATACCAGTGAGGGCAACGTTAAAGTTTTGAGGAACTAAACAAATGCAAACAAGTTGCTAGCAGTGTTGCTTCCTTCCTTTCCCCACGTGATTGCTGGTAGAGACAACAATTTTAAACTTCAATCAAATTCTTTTGGTTGAAAGTTAAAACTCCCCTTCTGCTGTGGATGTTGCTGAGGGTGGACTTTGGCTTGATTAACCAGGCAGCAAATTTTAAACTTCAAAGCATTTACAATTGGAGAGTTAATGCAAACAACAACTACATCCCTTTGCGTGGAGTATTGGAGAGTTAATGCAAACATCAATATCATTCCCTGTGTGGATAGTTTGGAGGCCACATGAAACTTGTAGCAAGTGCAACTTGGAAGCTCTGCGTAGTATGGTGAAGGGGCAACAACAGCTTCAACAAATGGCAATTTCAATGCTATTCAAACTCCCTCACAGTGCTGGTTGGGCGTTGAAGTTTTTAGATTTATGCAAATGGAATATGGGCAAAAGCCAGTGAAACATGGAACAAGTCAAATAGAAGCAATTGCTCATGTGGTTTAAGAGTGTAGTAGCCAATGCAAACAACAGTCTGGCAGCCCCCTTTCACGTGGCATGTTTGAAGCCACATAAAATAGAAAGGAGCCATTATAAACCTCAACAAATGCATTAGAAGGCATCGAACCCATTGAAATGGTGTGGAGAAGATGTTTTAATCCTTCAACAAATGAAATTAGAAGCAAATGCAAACACCAGCCGCCATTAAAACTCAGGGAAAACCTTCAAAATGCATTTCTGGGCAAAACTGTATTATCCCACATTGGTGGTGGGAGGGAAAGTTTTAATAATTATAACTAAATCTCCACTAATGTAATATGTCAAAGCCATCTCGGCTTTTGACGGACGGTGTTGTTGGGCACCCAAGGTGGACCCCACGTGCAGGTGTGGATCCCGAGGTGATCGGAGGAGATGATAGACAATGACAGGTGGACCCCACGCATGCACGCTTCCCGAGGCAGATAGGCAAAATTTTGCAAAGAAAGGCCGACTTAACCAGCGAGCAGGTTTGGAGTAGATTGACGGTCGGTGTGACTTCGTGAAGGTGAGATGCACATGAGTTAAGCCCTGCGAAATGGCAAAAAGCTCAGGCAGATCGCAAAGAGTTAAAGAGTGAGCAAGTTCGGGGGATCCGATGGCCTGCGCGATTTCGTGACTCAAAGATGCTCACCCATTAAAGGCCACAAAATGGCAAAAGGAGAAAGCCAGGTGGCGATGACATGGCGGGTATAGTCCGATGTCCAACAGGTAGTACCCATCCCGGTGGCGATGATGTGGTGCAAAGGTGGCACCTAGGTGGCCGACAAGCAAGCAAACAAGTGGCAGTGACGAGGTAGTGACATGGTGGTGATGAGGTGTCATCCAGATGGCACCTTGTGGACCCCATCGAAAAATCAGAGGCCGCCACATGGCAAGGCGTTAGGCCAAAAGGGAGGCAAAAAATCAAATTTAAAATCAGTTTAATTATATAGTTCAGACTATATCGAAAATTCAAAAATTTAAATGATTGTGCACATTGGAAGGATTAATTTGCCTAGGGCTGTATTTTTGGCCAAAATATGAAGTATTATATGTTTCCGGAAAGCTCTCAGAGTGAGGAATCCAATTATATAGTCAATTTTGACAAAGATCAGATATTTTGGGATCAGTTTTGACAGGAATGAAATTCAATTAGAGAGGAGACACTTGGCAATTTCAGTTGCAGATTTGATTTTCTTCCCTCTCCTTCTTATTCCCAATTCTTCTCATTTGTAAGGGTTCCAGAAATTTGGAGAATGGCTCCATATTTTCATGGCTTCCAATTCTGAGTATTCTTCAATATTGTACAGGGCAGGGCTTCTCTTTCAGTAATAGAGTATCTTCTTGCTGTAGATGTTTTGTTGCAGGTCATGTATGTGTAAGGCATATACACAATTTATTGGATTGTCTCTAAGCATTCTCTGTTTTCAATAAATCCAGTCTTCAAGGGAGTTTGGGTTTGTCCCCTCAAAGTGGGAGTGTAAGGGTTGTTCTCAGGTACTTTTCAAGGAAGAGTTTAAATTCTATGAGCAATCATTTTGGATTCAAGATAATGTCTAGATATGTATGATCCTCTATCTAAAATTAGAATGTATTATCTCAGGCATTAATACAGGGATATCTTTCTTAGTAAATTGGATTTGCAATAGATTTGTTCATTTTCAGTTTGATGTATGACTCTGTTGCCCTTAGATAAGGCACTAATCTTGCAAATAATTGGGGTTTTCTCAGAGACTTAAAATAAAAAATCAGAATATCCTTAGTTTATGTTATGTTTTGAAATGTTTCATCTATCTCATGCTCAAGCATAGTTGAGTTTTATCTGTAGATTTAGCCCATCTGCAATAAACTACTTGTTTTGGAGTCTTGACGAGATCTATCTGTTTATGTTGATGTTGTCATAGGTGTGTAATAAGTTTAATTCTAAGCATCAAAGGTATACCCACCTAGGTTTTGCAGAGCCTGCAGAGTAGAAAGATTCATATCCTTGTCATATTGTCCAAGCCCTGAGGTTCTTCATAGATTGAATTGGCTACTTCATAGATAAATTGCAAGTGTTATTGGGTTATCACTTTTGGTGAACAATAGGTAACTTACCTCTGTATTTACCAGTGCCTCTAGGCAAACATTTTGCGAACAATGCTTCAACTTCCACTAAGTTGTCTTCATCATCAACATCTGTGCTAGATCTAGATTCATAACTATGGCTGGTATCTCTACTTCTTCTCATAGATGGGTTAGTGACAGAAGCTCTAAATGCAGATTCTAATTTCTGTACACTACCATCATAGCCATTTAGTTCAAAAGTTACCTTTGTCTTGTCAATGGATTTTAGCTCCTGAATAGTTGCAACTCGGATAGCATAGAATGGTAGCAGGGCTCTTAGTACCTTACTGATTACTATGGCATCTTCCACTTTCCCTCCTACACTCTTTATCTCTCCAACTATCTCTTTGATCCTTTGACCATACTACTGGATGTTCTCACCTTCAGGCATTCTCATATCGTCAAACTTGCCTCTTAAACTCTCTTCTTTAGCAATCTTGACATTCTCATCACCGCTATAGATATCTTCAAGTTTCTTTCATACTTCATATGTAGTTTCAAGACCATGAAAATCTACATATTCAACATCAGACAGAGAACTGATAATAGCTTCTAATGCCTGGTGATTTTCTTGTTGTTCTTTCTTTTGATCATCAGTTAGGGGTCCAGTAGGTGTAATATACTTATGTTCTATATGATCCCAATACTGACTACCAAGACTCGTAATGTAAATCTTCATTCTGTCACTCCCTATTCTATAGTTATCTTTGTTAAATTTTAGATCTTCTTTCTTCATCATGTTCTACAAAATCTTTTCCTCAAGCTATTAGGCTTTTAGATTAAAAAGACCTGAGATGCTCTAATACCAATTGATGGTATGATGAAAGAATAAGTATCCGGTAGAATACTGAGAGGGGGAGTGAATCAATATATTGAAAAACTGATACAAAGTTCCCAAACTCAAACTCAGTCAAACAAAGTAAACATATCTCAGTAAAGATCAATATTCATAGGAATACTTGACATTAACCGATTTAGCTGTTATGAAAACTTTAACAGTAAACACCTTCAATCTTGTAAACATCAACAATGCTTAATCATAACTCAACATATTCATCTCTCAATGCTTATACTTAACATGCTTTATCACAAGTTAATCAAATCAATAAATAAGATCACAACCACAAAAGCATTCACCACTTGACACAAATGTTTATACGTGGAAAACCCAAATAGGTAAAAACCATGGTGAGATGGGACTCACAAGGATAGCTATCTAAACTCTTTCGAAGTTCCTCCTGTTAGGAGCCAAATCTTGTTAGAGCTTTACAATAAGTCCTGTTAAGAACTAATTCTGGTTAGGAATCACCCGGTTAAGGGATTTACAAATATGCCTTGTTAGAAGCACAATACCCTATTAGGAGTAACCTCACTAGAGGATTTAAGAATCCAAGCTAATGGACCACCTTATTAGAGGATTTAATGAGTAACCAAGCTTGTTAGAGCTTACCCGGTTAAGAGATTTTACTTTTGCTGTAATTGTTAGAAAACAACAGGTTTTTTTGATCTGTCTAAGTAGCACTATCTTTGCTTGATCAGATCCTTCTAAGCTTCAATCTGCCTTCACTCAAAGTGTAGATCCATTCAATGGTTGGGCAACCACATACTCAATAGGTTTTCTATCAACCTTGCCAACAACCTTTACAAACAACTTTATCGACCTTAAATACAAATCAACTAGGTCGGTAACACAACAAAAACCTAATTCTCATCATTGAGATTACAAACAAGTCAATTCAATCTTGACCGTTAGAAATCATAACAATCTCTTCACATTCTTCAAGACAATTCCAACCGCTACATGATCACTGCTTGATTGGATTTTGTAACTCATCACACGCTGTGCATTAAATGCAATCCACTTTGCTCCTTCCCTAGACAATAAGAAAATGAGCCAAACCAATTTGAATTTATCCTCATACACACACATGTCTCCATCATTACCGCTTATCAGATAATAAACCAACAAACTTGATTGGTTAGGGTTTAGGAGCTGACAGGGTTTATCGGTTACATTACATATAAAGGTTTAACCCTTCACACTGGTTCACCAGTTTAGCTCACAAACTTTACATACACTGGTTACAACATCTTGTACAACTCTCTTCTTACTGGTTACAAGCCAATATAAAAAAAACATCAATATCAGCAATAACATGAATACCTTTTATCGGTTCAATTAACATCAATGACAACATATCATTAATGCAATCTCTTATGCAAAATGCCAAACAAAATCAAAATGCCAACATAAACAACAGTACTAATAGCTTCTCTCCAGTAGATCTTCAGAACATTCCCTTCAATCAATATAGTCCTTGTAGCATCCAAGACAATCTTGTTCTTCCTTTCAACAACTCCATTCTGCTGAAGGGTTCTAGGAGCAAATAATTGTCTTCTAATCCCATGCTTCTCACATAATGAACTAAACTCATCAGAACAAAATTCTCCACCTCTGTCAGATCTCAAACATTTAACGTTCAATCCCAACTCAGTCTCAACCTTTGCTTTGAATATCTTGAATTTGTCTAATGCTCCAGATTTCTCTTTTAAAAAGACAACCCACATCATCCTGGAATAATCATCAATTAGCAACATAAAATATCTATCTCCCTACACACTTCTATCATTTGTAGGTCCACACAAGTCAGTATGCACAAGATCTAGGCATCTATCAGATGTATAATGCTCGTTCTTAAAAGAAATTATTGTTTTCTTACCCAATTTCCATTCCTTACATACTGGATTAGAAGGCTTAACAATCTTAGGCAGATTTCTAACAACTTGAATAAAACTAATCTTAATCATATTATAAAAATTAACATGACACATTCTCCTATGCCACAACCAACTCTAATCAATTTGAGCAATCAAACAACTTTTCTCACCAACATTCAATTGAAAAATATTACCTCCAGTCTTAGTTCTAGATGCAATGTCTATACTAGAGGCATTTAGGATCTTACATTTTTCATTCTTGAATTGAAAATAATAACCTTTGTCAACCATTTTTCCAACACTCAATATATTATGCTTCAAACCTTGAACATACAAGACATCATCAGTATTATGTTTACCATCAAAAGAAATAGAACCTCTATGACAGATCACACAGGCTTTGTCATCTTGAAATCTCAATATTCCACCATCATACCTTTCCATACTCACAAATTTTCTTTTATCACTGGTCTATTAGGATAACCGGTGAACAACTGAGAGGGGGGGGAATCAGTTGTTGATAGATTATATCAATTAATCCACTTAATAACCTTTAGCTGGATCACATAAACATTAAGTATCAGAATAACAGAAAAATAAAACCAGTAAGCAATAAAACTTAATAATGAGACAGATAATCAACACAATACAACCATACCACATAGCACCATAATTTGTATGTGGAAAACCTGAAAAGGGAAAAACCACGGTGGGAAGCCTACCCACAGTTAGAAGATACTTTTGCAGAAAGTATGTGATAGAATGAGGGGCCTGCACATGCAGGAAGGCACACTACCTAGAGCGTACTGCTTATTATAAAAGAGTCTCACTGACTAGAGAGAGGTTATAACCACCTCAAGATAAATGGACAACAATCCAGAATAATGAACTACCAGAGATAGCATCTACCATGCTTGATTACAGTCCTGATTAAGCTCAATACCAGAGGCCTTTGACCTCTTCCTTAATCACAATTCGATCACCTATGATTGACCAAATCTCCTTCGCACATGATATTGTATTCCAAGACCACGACACATAATCTATAATCAGATCTTACATCATTTTATACCAACCCTAAGGCCTAAACCAATTAGGTCAGCCACCTAAAAGATATTACAATAAGATCATTACATACATCCATTTTACAATGATATGCCATGTTGGCTTAAGACCAAAACAACAATAACCAATCCATAAATCATCCCAGTAATGTGTAGAGAACACGTTAACATGATACCGGTTCATAACCTAGATAGGCACCAAACCTAATCTAGGTCCACCACGCCAAAGAAATGTGTTCACTTAGTTGAGACACGATCAAAGAACATCTTCAACATCTTGAAATCCATCTAGAAGCCATACCAACACCACTTATACATCCTGTCAAGATTTCTCAGTGAAAGCTCTGCCGCTTAAACCTTAAACCAATGCCGATATGGGTTTACAAGAGTGTATGATAGCATCCGATTACCAAGTCAATACCAAATGACCAAAACATGCTCAAGAAGCATGTAACACATAAAATCAAACATACTCCATTGATCCAAACATGCCATAAGTGTCCAACAGATAGTCTCTTCTGCTCGTAACACTAGATCTTCTACCACTAACCAAAACCTGTCTGTCGATAACCAACCATAATAGTTAGTGTTGACATCAATGACAAAACATAAATGCAACACATAATCAATTCATCCATAATGCCAACAATCTCCCCCTTTGGCATTGATGGCAAGACTAGATGTGAAAAACATCTAAGTACCAAGAAATGCCAAACAAGTCTCCCCCTGTGGAAGACAACCAACAATATCCTGAATATCAATAAATCTCCCCCTGTGAATGATATCTCTGAATTTATATTTCACATCACTATCTCTCCCCCTTTGAAATCAATGCCAAAAATATGAAAAATATCAAAGAAAGAATATAAACCTTTGAATCTCAAAGCTGACTACTCCCCCTGACTAGTAGCACCACTCATCAGTGCCAGAATGAATAACATCTCTGATAATGCATGCCAGCCTGATGACAAACTACATCAATCAAGTCTCTGTCGGAGGGGCAGAAACCCTTAACCTGTCTCTCAAATACTCAAATGATTCCTTAGACAATAATTTAGTGAATATTTCTGCAATTTGTTCTTTAGTGTTCACATAAACCAATTTGAGTTCCTTTCCTTCTACCTTATCCTTCAGAAATTATACTTTATTGATATATGCTTAGCCTTAGAGTGAAATACCAGATTCTTAGACATGTCAATAGTTGCAGAGTTATCATAGTAGATAACTATCGGTTCACTACAATTTACCTCGATATCCTTCAACATTTGCTTCATCCATAAGACTTGAGTGCAATTAGTTGTTACTGCAACATACTCAGCTTCTGCAGTAGATAAAGAAATGCATGACTATTTTTTGGTGATCTATGAAACCAATTTCTTTCCAAGAAAGAAAGCTCCACCAAAAGTGCTCTTCCTATCATCAACGTCTCCTATCTAATCTGAGTCAGTATATGCACATAAAGTGAAATCATCATCTCTAGAATACCATAAGCCATATTTTGTTGTTCCTTGCAAATACCGAAATATCCTCTTCACTGCACATTCATGATTTTGTTTAGGATTACTTTGGTATCTTGAAATAATACTTACTGCATTCATAATATCTGGTCTAGTCTGAGTTAGATATAACAAACCACCAATCATAGACTTATACCTTGTCAGATTTACCAGTGTAGAAGTATCCTTGACAAATAACTTCTCACTTGTCACCATAGGAGTACTTACTAGTTTGGAATTATCCATACCAAACTTCTTCAACAATTCTCACCAATCTTGTACATTTCAAATTCATTCTTCATATTATTAGAGAATTCCATGTACAATTTATCTTCTCCTCCAAAAATAATATCATCAACAAATACTTCAATAATCAGAATATCATCATCAGTGATCTTATAATATAAATTACTATCAGCACTGCCTTTAGTAAAACCAAGCTTTAAAATTTATTTATCCAACCTTCCATACCAAGCTCTAGGGCTTGTTTCAATCCATATAAATCTTTCTTCAATCTGCAAACCATATCTTTATCATCTGTCAGTGAAAATCCATCAGGTTGCTCAATGTATACTTCTTCTTCAAGTTCACCCAAGAATGTACATTTAACATCCATTTCATAAACCTTATAGTTCTTATAAGCTGCATAGGCAAGAAATAGTCCAACAGCTTCAATTCTAGCTACAGGTGCAAATATCACCATAATCAATTCCTTCCATTTGAGAATATCCTTTACAAACCAATCTAGCCTTGTTTCTTACAACTTGACCATCCTCATTTAGTTTATTCCTAAAAACCCATTTAGTTCCAATAACATTCTTATTTTTAGGCCGAAGAACTAAAGTCCAAGTCTGATTCTTCTCTATCTGATCTTATTCATCTTCCATAGCCTTTAACCAATGTTTATCTTTATAGGCTTCAATAATAGATGCCGGTTCAACTTGAGAAATAAGACATACCTCTTCATTTGCCAATCTTATTCTTGTCATAACTCCCTTGTTACTATCTCCAATGATTTGATCTTCAGAATGATTTAATCTTACATACCTTGGTGTCTTCTGAACTTTAGGTTCATTGCTTTGATCATCAGTCACAGTTAAATTTTCTGATTGTGCCGATGTAACTGTCTCAGTTTCCTGTACTGGTTGAGGCATTGTCGGTTTAGTTATGATTATTTCCACTGCTGGTTCCCTATCATATGATATATATTGATTTTTGTATTGCTCATCCACTTTCACATTAGCACTCTCCAAATTTTTTTGCAATCTTTTGTTATAACATCTATATGCTTTTCTTTGATTTGAATAGCCAAGAAATATCCCTTCATCACATCTAGGATCAAACTTTCCAATTGAATCATCTCTTTTGATATAGCATTTACTTCCAAAAATTTGAAATATTTAACAGTAGGTGTATGTCCAAACCATAATTCATAAGGGGTCTTACTGGTTTCACCTTTGATGTGAACTCTGTTGAATGTGTAGACTGTTGTACTCACTTCTTCTCTCCATTAGATGTGAGGCAATTTGGCTTCCATCATCATAGCTCTTGCTGAATCCAAAATGTTTGTGTTCTTTCTTTCCACTACTCCATTCTGCTAAGGAGTCTGAGGTGCAGATAACTGTCTCATAATCCTATTTGTCTCACAATAACTGTTAAGTTCATGAGAAGTGAACCCACCGCCTTGATTTGATCTTAGACATTTGATTTTCAATCCAGTTTCTGTTTCAACCTTTGCTTTAAAGATTTTGAATTTCTCAAAGGCTTCAGACTTCTCCCTTAGAAAAGTCACCCACATCATTCTAGAACAGTCATCAATAATCAGCATGAAATACCTATCACCTTGAAAGCTTCTAGTCCTTGCTGGACCACATAAGTCAGTGTGAATCAAATCAAGTACAACATTAGATTTATCATGTATGCTTTTAAAAGAAGTTTTAACTTTCTTTCCCAATTGACATTCCTTACATACCGGATTATGAGGCATCATAATCTTAGGTATATCTCTAACTTCCTTAGTTGAACTGATCTTAACAATACAATTAAAATTAACATGACATAACCTCTTATGCCATAGCCAGCTCTCATCAATATGAGCAATCAAACATGTCTTATTACCAGTGTTCAAGTGAAAGATATTGCCTCCATTCTGAGTACCGATTGCAATCTCCAAACCAGTTTTGTTAATGATTTTGCATTTTCTATCTTTAAACTGAAGTTGGAAACCCTTGTGCACCAATTGACCAACACTCAAAAGATTATGCTTTAAACCTTCTACATAATAGACTTTATCAGTATTATGCTTGCCATCCAAAGAAATAATACATCTACCTTTGATCATACATGCTTTGTCATCTCCACATATGACTTGATCACCATTGTATTCTTGTAGGGAATTTTTTTTTCTTTTATCTCCAGTCATATGATGTGAGCATCCACTATCAATTACCCATTCATCCTTATCTTCAATTTTTGCTGCCAGGGCCTTTTCTTCATTCATGATAGCTGATTTTGGGTTATCTTCCTTTAAAGCATAAAACACCCATTTCTTTCCATTTCCGGATCCACTAGCAGAGTCTGCTGCTGGTTCATCCTCAGAGTCATCACTTACTCCTTCCTCATCTGCTATGTATCATTGTTTACTTTTCTTCAATCTATATCTGTTCTGATTAGGCTTAAATGATTTCTTAACTCTCTCTTCAAATCTTGCATTCCTTTCAGGACATCTAGATGCAAAATGACCAATCTTATCACATGCAAAACATTTAAAAGGTTCTTTTCCTTCATACTTACTTCTTGTCGATCCTTTAGGTACTCTTCTAGAAAATAATGCTTCAAGTTGCTCAAGTTCTTCATCTTCTTTCCTCATATCTTCCAATTATTTTGCATATAGGGCTTTCCAATAAATTTTTCCAGTAGATGATGATGATGCATGAAAAGCAGGTTCAAACTTTACAGCTCCAGAAGATCCAAATTTTTTAAGCTCAAAAGTAGATAATTTCCCAATCAGTCTGTCTCTGTTAACTGAAGTGTTAGCCATTGTTCTCAACTCATTAATTGCAATTGCCTTCATCTTGTAAGACGGTGGAAGGGCTCTTAAGAATTTAGAAACTATTTCATCTTCACTCAGACATCCTCCACAAAATTTAATTCCCATAGCAATCTCATTTAATCTTTCCATAAACACAACAATTCTTCCATTATCTTCCATCTTTAAGTTTTCATATCTTACCTGGTAACCATCAATTTTAGCAATTTTTACAGTAGGATCACCTTCATTCAGAGTTTACAATTTATCCCGCATAACCTTTACGGGTGATTTATCAGTCAATCCCATGATTTGTCGATCCGTAAGTGCACATTGATGAATAATGATGAACAACAAATACCCTAATTGGTACTGAGAGGGGAGGGCGAATCAGTACATACAAAAACTTCTCAACAACTTATCAAGTTAAAACAATGCTAACCGGTTGTCTTCATCACTAAACTTAACCATGGCAATACTGGTCAAACACAATAAGACTTCAGATAGCTAAACCAGTAAAACTAAATACTTCAAATAACATTCAACACTTGATAACTACTTCACCAATATACTCATGCATGTGTTGTATCAGTAATACCATAACCATTAGCTTTGCATGCATATTCACCTAAACAAAGACTGCTCAATCATCACATGAAAAAACCACAACTCATGACACACAGATTTTTCATGTGGAAACCCAAATGGGAAAAACCACCGTGGGGATGAATACCCACAAGCTTGTTTTTGATCTCTTTTGAAGCTCTCTCTATTAGGAGCCTAGTCCGGTTAAAGACTTTACAATAAGGTTCTATTAGAAACCGATCCTATTAAAGATCACCCAGTTAAGGGATGGCTATATACCCTGTTAAAGGTTACCTCGCTAGAGGATTTGAAGAGCTCAATGATATTGAGTCACCTGGTTAGAGGATTTACAATAAGCTTGTTAAAGCTACCCAATAAAGGGATTTTCCTACGATTGAAATGGTTAGAAGATAACAGGTAAAGCTCTGATATGATAACAACACTACATGCTAAGACAGATCCTTTTTAGCTCCTCTACTCTGCAATCACACTCTGCAGTTTTCCACTCACTGGCAAGTATCTCATCACTCGGATATAAACACAATATTTTCCAACACAAACAATAACAAACATCATCGACCTTATAGACAAAAATTAGGTTGGTAGCATAAACCCTAAACCCTAAACATTTTATGTTTACAATTACAAGTGGTCCAATCCTGACCGTTCAAACACTTTGCATAGAATAAAAAAATCTCAAATAGATCACAAGTCATTCTGCATCATCCATTCTTCACTGCTAAGAAGAATGTTCATTCCTGAGGTAGACATTTAATGCAATCGATCTTCACATGCAAGATTCTCAAGGAAATCCTTCACCTGCACAAAACTAATGTGGCATCTCGATCTTATCCTTATCTTTTAGCTAACTCATCACAGGAATGTCACCGGTTGCATCGCACAAGCTAGATTGCCAAACCAGAAACCCTAGAGCTGAGACTACCAATTGGTAGTCACGCTTAGTGAAACCCTAACACCGGTCCACTTCATCCCTTCATACCGGTTCTCCTACTTGAACATCAATAACAACTTCTTCCAATCTTCATACCGGTTCACCTACACTTATTGACATCAATGATAATATACATTATCATCATACTGGTTCATCATATGCCAACAATCTCCCCCTTTATCATTGATGGCAATACTCAGTGTAGCATTGCAGCTATAAACAACAATAGACCGGTGGAACTATAACATATATTTTCTCCCATATCATTTATCTTCATCACTTCAGATATCTTCTCCCCCTTACATCAGATATATTCTCCCCCTTTGACAACAATGCCAAAGTTGAGGCACAAGTTTCCATTATCCACTATGCTGCTCCCCCTATGGAGTAGCATCCTTCAACACATCAATCCTGAAAGATTTGATACTGTAGTACCTGACTGATGTGGAGCACAAAACTTTAGTTTACTTCATGAAGGGGCATAACCCCTAATTCACCTCTCAAATAGGTAAATGTAGTTTTTGGTAAGGGCTTAGTGAATATGTCTACTAGCTGCTCCTTACTAGAAACATGTTCTAATACAACCTCTTTGTTTTGAACCTTCTCTCTCAAGAAGTGATACTTGAGCTCAATGTGCTTAGTTCTAGCATGCAATACCGGATTCTTGAAAATAATTAATGCACTTGTGTTGTCACAAAATATACTGACCGGTTCAGATATAGGTACTTTGAAACCATCCAATACATGTTTTATCCAGATTGCTTGAGTGTTGTTCATAAATGCTACCACATAATCTGCTTTAGATGTAGACTGGGAAATACAACTCTTCTTCTTACTCATCCATGAGACTAGCCTTCCACCAAGAAAGAATGCTCCAGCAGTTGTGCTCTTCCGGTCATCCTCATTACCTGCCCAATCTACATCGGTATATACTTTGAGATTAAAATAACCATTGTATGGATACCACAATCCATAATCAACTGTCCCTTTTAGGTATCTAAGAATCCTCATGACTGCTACCAAGTGGGATTCTCTTGGACTTTTCTGAAAATGGGCCACAATACCCACTGCACGAGCAATATCTGGTCTGCTGTGTACCACATAGTGCAGCTTATCGATCATTGACCAATACTCCTTCTCATCCACCAACACTGAATCATATTCCTTAGTCAATTGCAGCTAGTCACCATCAGTCTACCAACAGGTTTGCTCTCCTCCATGCCAAAGGTCTTCAATACCTCTTTGACATACTTGGATTGGGTAATAAAGATACCCTCTTTCTTGTGCTGAATATGTAGGCCAATGAAGAACTTTATCTCTCCAATCAGAGACATCTCAAACTCTTTCTTCGTTTCATCTGCAAATGCATGGCTCATTTCATCATCTCCTCCAAAGATTATGTCATCAACAAACACTTCACAGATCAGAATCTGATCACCTTAAGATTTCAGGTAGATGTTGTTGTCCTCACTTGTTCTTTGAAATCCTATCTTTACAATATGAGAGTGTAACCATTCATACCATGCCCTTAATGCTTGTTTCAATCCATACAGGGCCTTGTGTAATGTACACAACCATGCTACTATCTTATGATAAGGCAAACCCATCTAGTTGCTCAATATACACTTCCTCTTCTAGGATTCCATTCAGGAATGCAGAGTTCACATCCATTTGGTATACCTTAAATCCCTTAAATGCTGCAAATGCAAGTAGCATTCAAACACCTTCTAGTCTAGCCACTGGGGCAAAGGTTTCTCCATAGTCTTCTCCCTCTTCCTGAGCATATCCCTTGCATACAAGTCTTTCCTTATTCCTTACAACTATGCCTTCTTCATTCAACTTATTCCTAAAGACTCATTTGGTACCTATGACATTCTTGTGTTCCGGTCTCAGTACCAAAGACCATGTTGCATTCTTTTCTATCTGGTCCAGCTCCTCTTCCATTGCCTTAATCCAGTCTTCATCTTTAAGTTCCTCTCTAGTGGTCTTAGGCTCAAATTTAGAAATCATGCAAGAGTTTTCTTTCACCTTTCTTCTTGTGAGTATCCCTGCATCTTTATCTCCTATGATCTGCTTCGGATTATGATGTAGTTTCACATATCTAGGAATGACTCTAGTTGGTTTTGCTTGCTTTTCCTCTTCTTCTTCTTCTTCTTCTCCATCTTCTTCTTCACCTACTGCAGCTTCTATTGGTATAGGAACACTGAGGTATTTCTGGTGTTTGCAACTTGTTTACTTTTTAACCTATTCCCAAAAGGCTACACCCGGTTCATCTTCCACTTGCTCGCTGCTGGTTTCCTCAGGTTTCTTAGGGGATTCATCAACCCTGACATTGATACTCTCAACAATTTTTTGAGTCCTATTGTTGTAGCACTTGAGAGCTTTGCTTTTAGAAAAATATCCCAGAAATATTCCTTCATCACATTTAGCATCAAGCTTGCTCAGATGCTCACCTCTCTTGATATAACACTTACTACCAAATACTTTAAAATAACTCACAGTGGGAGTCTTCCTGGTCTAGTACTCATGAGGGGTTTTATCATTACCTTTCTTGATGAGTACCCGATTCATAGTATAGACTGGAGTGCTCACCGCTTCTCTCCAAAAAGTGTGAGCAACCTTTCCTTGGATCAACATTGTTCTGGCCGCTTCAACTACAGTCATGTTATTCCTTTCTGCTATGTCATTCTATTGTGGTGTCCTTGGGGCAGACAACTGCTTCTTGATACCGTTCTCTTCACAGTACTTGTTGAATTCATTAGGTGAATTCACCTCCTTGATCAGTTCTTAGGAATTTTATCCTTTGACCACTTTTCTTCTCTACCAATGCTCTAAAGGCTTTGAACTTTCCATATGCCTCAAACTTGTCTTTCAAGAATATGACCCACATCATTCTTGAGCAATCATCAGTAAGAATCATGAAATACCTATCTCCCCGAATACTTCTAGTTTTCATTGGACCACACAGATCGGTGTGCACAAGACCAAGTAAGTTCTCTGCTGAAAAAGACTTACCTTTGAAAGTTGAGGAAGACATCTTCCCAAGTTGGCATTCTCTGCACAAAGAATTCTCCGGTTTGTTCAGCAAAGACAATCCTCTTACTGCCTTGATCTTACTAGCTTTTATAATATTGTCAAAGTTTATATGACAAAGTCTCCTATGCCATATCCAACTGTCATCAAACTTCACCATGAGACACTAAATAATCTTGGCTTTCAACTGAAACAAGCTACCTCTGGTCTGCTTATCGATGGCAATAAGTTCACCACTCTTTCCAATTATACTACAGACTCCACCTTTGAACTCTAGAATGAGTCCTTTGTCATTTAGTTGAGCAACACTCAAAAGGTTATGCTTAAAACCTTCTACCCAGTAGACATCATCTACAATTCTCTTTCCATTCAGTGAGATGGATCCTTTACCTTTCACCAAGCATGGTGCACCATTGCCAAACCAGACAACACATCCATCATATTCTTCCAGAGACAGAAACTTTCTCCGGTCATAGTCATGTGGTGAGAACACCCACTATCAATAATCCACTCATTAGAGTTGTCAATGTGAGAGATAAGGGCTTTCTTGTCAGACACTTCTTCCTTTACAACTACAAACACTATGTCCTCATTCTCTTCATCGTCAAATTCTTCATCAGTAACACCTTCATCCATTGCAACAAGATAATTTCTCCTACCTCCTCCTTTATACTTTCTAAACCTCTTCGATTTATCCTTATTGTCATTGTTAGGATAGTTAACAACTATATGTCCTATCTTATTGCAGGAAAAACATTTTAAAGGAAGCTTACGTCTGTATTTTCCAGTGCCTTTTGGAAGTCTCTTGGAAAGAAGAGCTTCAAACTCCATCAAAATCTCTTCATCATCCATATCTCTGCATTGCCTGGATTCATAACTGGTACTTACTTCTTTTCCTTTTCTGGTTGGTGTAGCAGATGCTCTAAAGGCTAACTCAGTCTTCTAAACACTACCATCATAGCTATTCAGCTCATATGCAGTCAACTTTGCAATGATAGAGTCTAAGGATACCTTGGTTTTGTCGACAGACCTTAGCTCCTAAATAGCAGCAACTCTGATTGCATAGACCAGTAACAATGATCTCAAAACTTTACTGGCAATGGTGACATCATCAGTTGTTCCACCAGTGCTCTTGATATCTCCAACCACAATCTTGATCCTTATGCCATATTGCTGAATGGTCTCTCCTTCAACCATCCTCATGTCTTCAAATTTTCCTCTAAGGATCTCTTCCTTAGCTTGCTTGCTTGACATGCTCATCACCATCATACATGGTTTCCAGAGTGTCCTTATCTTGTACATCAATGAACTCAATATCAGACAGGCTCCTAATAAGGGCTTCCATGACTTGCCCATTTTCTTGAATCTCTCTTTTCTGATCATTGGTTAGAGTGCCAATGGGGATTACGTAGGTATTCTCAACATAGCTCCAGTGTTGAGCACTCAAACTCTTGATATAAATCTTCATTCTATCCTTCCATATTTTGAAGTTATCTCTATTAAACTTAGGACCTTCCCTCTTCATTATTAAAGTAGGATCCTTTACCTCAAGCGGTTAAGCTTATATCACCGAGGACCTAGAGTTGCTCTGATACCAATTGATGAATAATGATGAACAACAAATACCCTAATCGATACTGAGAGGGGGGGTGAATCAGTACATACTAAAACTTCTCAACAACTTATCAAGTTAAAACAATGCTAACCGGTTGTCTTCATCATTGAACTTAACCATGGCAATACCGGTTAAACACAGTAAGACTTCAAATAGCTAAACTAGTAAAACTGAATACTTTAAATAACATTCAACACTTGATAACTACTTCACCAATATACTCATGCATGTGTTGCATCAATAATACCATAACCATTAGATTTGCATGTATATTCACCTAAACAAAGACTGCTCAATCATCACATGAAAAATGCACAACTCACGTAGATTTTTCACGTGGAAACCCAAATGGGACAAACCACAGTGGGGATGAATACCCACAAGCTTGTTTTTGAACTCTTTTGAGGCTTTCTCTATTAGGAGCCTAGTCTGATTAAAGAGTTTACAATAAGGATAAGTTAGGAACCGATCCTGTTAAAGATCACCCGGTTAAGGGATGGCTATATACCCTGTTAAAGGTTACCTCACTATAGGATTTGAAGAACTCAATGATCTTGAGTCACCTAATTAGAGGATTTGCAATAAGCCCATTAAAGCTACCAGTAAAGGGATTTTCCTATTGTTGAAATGGTTAGAAGATAACATGTAAAGCTCTTATCTGATAACAACACTACATGCTAAGGTAGATCCTTTTTAGCTCTTCTACTCTGCAATCAAACTCTGCAGTTTTTGACTCACTAGTCTGGCAAGTATCTCATCACTCAGATACAAACACAACATTTTCCAACACAAACAATAACAAACATCATCGACCTTACAGACAACAATTAGGTCGGTAGCATAAACCCTAAACCCTAAACATTTTAGGTTTACAATTACAAGCGGTCCAATCCTGACCATTCAAACACTTTGCATAGAATAAAACAATCTCAAATAGATCACAAGTCATTCTACATTGTCCATTCTTCACTGCATATGGAAATCAATAACCCATCATGCTCTCTTCACATATTGCTAAGAAGATTGTTCATTCCCGAGGTAGACATTTCAATTGATCTTCACATGCAAGACCCTCAAGGAAATCCTTCACGTACACAAAAATGACGTGGCATCTCGATCTCATCCTTATCTTTTAGCTAACTCATCACAGAATATCACCGGTTGCATTGCACAAGCTAGATTGCCAAACCGTAAACCCTAGAGTTGAGACTACCAACCAGTAGTCACACTTAGTGAATCCCTGACACCGGTCCACTTCATCCCTTCATACTGGTTCTCCTACTTGAAAATCAATAACAACTTCTTCCAATCTTCATACCGATTCACTTTCACTTATTGACATCAATGACAACATACATTATCATCATACCAGTTCATCATATGCCAACACACACAAGAGGGCTTCTCTAGCTCTGCAATCATTTTCAATATTCTTGTCTAGGTTTGCAGGAGCAGGATTGCCAGATGCCAGATCACAAGGTGTGTATCCTTTCTCAATTATCTCCCAAATATCCTTGCCAAGACATCTAATATGAGTCTCCATTTAGATTTTCCATATCCCATAATTTGTTCCATCAAGCTTAGGGATTTTTCTTTAAAAAAGCATGAATGCCTCATATTGATCTAGTAGATACGAAGCTAGCAACAGAGGTGGTTTACCATCTAGGTGAATGGGGGATTTCAGTACCATATTAATATCCAAATTTGGTCCCCGCTGCAAAAGCATTTCCAGGTTCTATTTTAGTTCCAAAGCCTATTTATGTTTTGGGTGAAAATTAAAATACAGTTCGATTTCTATTGAGATCAAGATCCCACAGTTGTAGATCTATATCCAATTGGCCAAGTCTCACCATCACTTCATCCAACGCCCCTCCCAGATTTCTAAGCAATCGGCGCAGAGACAATAGAATGATAACGTGATAGTTGCCGGTGGATTTGAAGTGTTAGCTACCATAGGATCTACCTCAAGTGGTTAAGGTTCTGCAAAAGAGGACCAAATCTTTGATTCCAATTTTTAGGATAACCAGTGAACAACTGAGGGGGGGGGTGAATCAGTTGTTGATAGATTATATCAATTAATCCACTTAATAACCTTTAACCAGATCACATAAACATTAAGTACCAAAATAACAAAAAAAATATACTGGTAAGCAATTAAACTTAACAATGAGACAAATAATCAACACAATGCAACCATACCACATAACATCATGATTTGTATGTGAAAAACCCGGAAAGGGAAAAACCATGATGGGAATCCTACCCATAGTCAGATGATACTTCTACAAAAAGTATGTGATACAATGAGGGGCTTGCACATGTAGGAAGGCACACTTCCTAGAGCGTACTTCTCATTACAAAAGAGTCTCAGTGACTACAAAGAGGATATAACCACCTCAAGATAAATGGACAACAATCCAGAATAATCAACTACCAGAGATAACATCTACCATGCCTGATTATAGTCCTAGTTAAGCTCAATACTAGAGGCCTTTGACCTCTTCCTTAATCCCAATACGACCACCTATGATCGACCAAATCTCCTTCGCATATGATATTGCATTCCAAGATCATGACACATAATCTATAATGAGATCTTACATAATTTTATACCAACCCTAAGGCCTAAACCAATTAGGTAGGCCACCTAAAAGATATTACAATAAGATCATTACATACATCCATTTTACAATGATATGCCATGTCAGCTTAAGACCAAAAAAACAATAACCAATCCATAAATCATCCCGATAACGTGTAGAGAACATTGTTAACATGATATCGATCCATAACCTAGATAGGCACCAGACCTAATCTACGTCCACCACGCCAAAGCAATGTCTTCAATCAGTTGAGGCACGATCAAAGAACATCTTCAGCATTCTGAAATCCATCTAGAAGCCACACCAACACCACTTAGGCATCCTGTCAAGATTTCTCAATGAAAGTTCTGCTGGTTAAACCTTTAACCAATGTCGGTATGGGTTTACAAGAGTGTATGATAACATCTGATTACCAAGTCAATACCAATTGACCAAAACATGGTCTAGAAGTATGTAACACATAAAATCAAACATACTCCATTGATCCAAATATGTCGGAAGTGTCCAATAGATAGTCTCTTCTGCTGATAAGACTAGATCTTCTACCAGTAACCAGAACTTGTCTGCTGGTAACCAGCCATAACAGCTAGTGTTGACATCAATAACAAAATATCAATGCAACACATAGTCAATTCATCCATAATGCCAACACGGTCATATGATGTGAATAATTGTTGTCTATTACCCATTCATCTTTTTCTTCAACCTTTAGCAGCTAAGGCGTTTTCCTTAATAGAGCAGCTAGTGGAATCAATAGGTATCGGTCCATCTTCCTTAATGGCAAGAAACACAAATTCATCTCCTTCTAATTCGAAAATCGGTAACACCTCCATCAACAACATAATAGCAGTTCTTTTGATTCCTATACTTCCAGTTAGACTTGTAAGGCTTATCATACTTCTCATGCTTTTCATATCTATCATTTCTACCATGCTTATCAAATTTATCATGCCTATCATACTTAGCCACTCTTTGGGCATCTAGAAGAAAAATGTCCTACCTTATTGCAAGAGAAACCTTTCAAGGGAAATTTTGCATCATACTTACAAGTCCCTTTAGGCAATCTTCAGGAAATCAATGCTTCAAGCTCATCCAGATCTCTTTCTTGCTCTTCCATCTCTCTCCTTTCTCTTTCATATCTTTATATTTTGTATTCTTCAGGTTCATACTTTTACTTACCAGATACAAATGCTCTAAATGTTGTCTCAAACTTTCCATGTGATTCACCAAATTTGCTAAGCTCAAATGCAACAATCTTTCCAACCAACATATCTCTTGTCACATTAGTCACACTATGGATCTCATCTATAGAAACTACCTTATGTTTGTAAGGAGGCAAATATATCAACACCTTAGCAACAATTTCATCTTCTTCAAGGGTTCCTCCGACACAGCTGATACCTAGGACAAGATAATTCACGTTATCCATAAAGGTATTTATGTTATCATCTTCTCCCATCTTCAACATCTCATATTTTCCTTTTAAACTCTGCAACTTAGCAACTTTCATTTGTTTATCTCCTTCCTACACGGTCTCAAGCTTCTACCAGATCTCATGTGCAGTCTGAAGTCCCATTACATTTTTCATCTCTGAATTAGTCTAGGTACTCAACAATGCTTCCTTGATCTCATTAGTAGTAACCGGTCCATTTAGAGGAGTAGAATAGACATTCTTTTTAATTTTCCAGTAATCTTCTCCAAGACATCTCAAGTGCACTTCCATCTGGTTCTTCCATATAGCATTTTTACTACCATCAAATCTTAGACTCTCCTTCTTAAAGATAACACCTTCGATTGTCATCCTAGATCTCCTTAAGTGGTTACAATTCTTCCAGAGGATCTAGCTCTGATAACAATTATTGGAAACAACAATGAGGGAAAACTGAGAGGGGGGGGGTGAATCAGTTTTCACCGGATCTTCTAACTTAACCACAAAAATAGATATGATAAACTACAACAATAACAAAGATAAGCAAATTGATAGAACAACACAACACCAATATTTTGACGTGGAAAACCCAGTTAAGGGAAAAAACATGGTGGGAACCGACCCACAATAAGATTATACTCTGTAGTAGTATGTGAAAATATTACAATGGGGAATGCACATACATTCAGGCACACTTCTTAGAGCTCACTGCTCAAAATATAATGACCTGGAAGGATACAACCCCCAAGGAAGTCTCATTGACTTACAACAAGATTCAAACTACAATCCAGAAGGAATGAAATGAAAGAATAACATCTCCAAATGCAAAACTGGATCACCAACACTAGTATATAAGAATATAGTGATACAAGAAATACTCCATACACCAAACCATAATCCCAATAAACCAATCTGCAGTCATCGGAGCATGAATATGTTGACATCAATGACAACAACATATCCTAGTAGCAACAATGTCCAACTAGAAAAGCTCCAGCCCCAAAGCTATCCAAAATGACAAACCATTGGATGATCAAGAACAAAATAAGATTAAAATAATCTAAAAGAAGATGAAAGAAAAATGGACTTAAACCAATAAATGCCCCTAAATGTAAGAAATAAATATGTATTTCAGGTTTGTAAACTTGAAATACATCAATACGCATGTTTTGGGATAATAAACCTGAAATACACCAAGGTGCACATGAAAGCACAAAAAGGTGCAATCTGGACCTATAAGTCCAATTTGCACATAGAACACCAAAGTGGTGTAATTTAGACTTATGGGTCCAAATTACACCTAAAAAGGCTAGAAAGGTGCAATGTTGAACTTGAAATTTGACTTTGCACTAAAGACTTAAAGACAATGCTATATCGGATTTAAACTCTAATCTCGCACCAAAAGACTTAAAGATTAAAAAGAACAACTTTGAGTTACTTTTTGAATTGACCACCAAAACTAGGATCAAGAAACAAATACAAAGATCTCAAAAGACTAATGAGGCAAGCAATTTCCTTGAAAAATGAGCTTAGAGAGTTGAAGTACGAATTTGAACAAAAATTCGTAGGGTTTTCCAGTTTTTGTTTCATAATAAAAAACAGGGATAGTAGCTAGATCTAACTGAGGAACATCTTTTGATCATTCAAGGAAATTATTAGAAGGAGTAGAACATCAGATCTCTAAGTGCCTTCTTCTGTTACATTGGGCCATAGAGTCAAGCGACTAAAAACTCAAAAGACCACTAAAAAGAAGAAAACACAAAACTGTACAAATATTTACAAAGTTTTTCCAAACTTTACCGAGTGAACAATTTTAAGATGATGTCCACTATGGGGCAATACAAATGGGCTTCCATATTGTTATGCTAAAAGATAGCTTGATTCTCCACATACCTAATGAATATTGAAAGGACCCATTTATAAAGTTTCAAAATTTTCATGCATGCCCTTTTGTTCTCACCTCTTGTCTCAAAGAAGAACAAGATCACCAACCTTGAAAATTTTTTGCTTTGTTTTCTTGTCAAAGATGGATTTGACCTACTTTTGATGTTCTGCAAGACAATCCACCACTTGTGCACATTTTTCCTCCAACTGAGTAAGGAACATGATCTACTTATTCATAGAATCTAGATAAGTCTCATCTTCAATAGCTCTTGTTAACTTCAAGGCCAGTAACCCTAAATTAATAGGAATTTCAACATCAAGCCCATACAAAAACTGAAATGGAGACATACCAATAGCTTGCTTGGTTGTGATGTGATCAATTCATAGAGAATCATACAAAGCCTCGTGCCACAACCTCTGATTTTCATCAAAAAGCTTCTTCATAATACTCACCAGGTTTTTATTACTGGATTTTGTCTGACCATTACCTTGAGGATAATAATCAGATGAATGTGCAAGGGTAATGCCATACTAAAAAAAATGTTACTTCACAAGAAGAAAGTGCAATTGCATTATCTGACACAACCTTGTGAGGAACACCAAATCTATAGATTATATTCTCCTTTAGGAAATGATATACTACTTTTGAAGTAGCATGTTTCATTGGGATAACTTCTACCCACTTGGTGAAGTAACCTATCGCCGTGAGGACATATGTGTGACCTACATTGGATGATGCATTAAGAGAACCAATGAAATTGATTCTCCATTGCTTGAAAGGTTCTTCAATTACAATTGGTTTTAGAGGAAGAGCTGCTAGCTTTTTCTTTCCAACAAATTATTGGCAAAGGTCACATTTACGTATCCACTTATATGCATCTTGGAAAAGTGTAGGCCAATAATACCTATCCGCAGAATCTTATGGGCTATCATAGGTGCAAAACATTTCCCACCACAAGCTAAGTTGTGAAAAGACTCCAACAATATCATCTATTGTGCTTTTCCAACGCACCTCAAAAAGATACCATCAATGTTCTTCTTATACAAACCATTGTCCCAAAGAACAAAGTTTGCAGCCTTGAGCTTAATGTTCCTTTTTTTCGTGTAACTCAAATGGGAAGGACACACTCCATATGTAAGGAAATGAGCAATATTAGAATACCATTCTTTTATGTTGTTAACAAACAGCATAGTAGGAAGACTTTAAAGAACTTCATTTTCCTTACTTTGATTAACTAAACTTTTTCAGCCATGAGATGACACAAACCTTTCCCTTGAACGAGATTAGTAGGCCTGATCTCAAGATCATATCCTTGAGTTTAGGAAACCCAATTACCTCTCTTGGAGCAAAATTCTTGTTGAGTGAGGATTGACTTAATTGCTGTATTAGGAACCAAGTCAAGTGTATGAGAATTTAGGATGTAGAACCTGAAATATTTTATTGCCTTAACCACAACAAAATCATGTTTCTCCATATGAGAATATTTCAACTCATGATAATTCAAGGGTAACTCATGAAAGTAATAGGAGATTCAATTCCCTCTTTATTCTTTTGTATCAAGATAACAAACATTGTATGCTCAGAAGCATAACTATACATGATAAAATCCTTAGTGTAATAAGGACAAACCAAAATTGGAGCATGAGTGATAGCCTCCTTGATCTTATTGAAAGTGACTTTCCCTTCAGTATTCTAACAAAAAATAGCTTTTCCCTTCATTATATCAACAATGTGGTGAGTCTTTTCTGCAAAGTCAGGAATAAATCTGCGAAGAAAGTTCACCTTCCTGAAGAAAGAATGAACTATTGTCTTACTGGTGGGTAGGAAAAGATTTTGGATAGATTTAACCCTTTCAGCCCAATCTTAATCCCTTCTTTAGATGCTATGTGTTCCAAGAGATTCCCTTATGTCACTCCAAAAATTGATTTCTTGGGATTGAGAGAAATGCCATGCTTTCGACATCTCTCAAGCACCTCTTGTAGATGATAAAGATGATTCTCATGATGTTTGGAGAAAATCATGAGATCATTGAGATAAACAACAACGAACCTACCAATAATGCCATAGAAAGATAGATCCATATCTCTTTAGAAAATAAAACCCATATTTATCAATCCAAAAGACATTCTATAATATGCAAATGTGTTCCATGGAGTAGTGAATGTAGTCTTGTGTTGATCAACTTCACTTACCTCAATTTGGTTGTACCTAGAAAATCTATCAAGCACATACATCATTTGAGATCCTGTGACTGTCTATAAAACTTGATCCATAACTGGCAAGGGATAATTATCCTTTAATGACAACTGATTCAAGTTCTTGAAATCCACACAAATATGGACCTGCCCATTCTTCTTGCGTACTTGAACTATATTTGATATCCATGTTGAATGATGAATAGGAAAAATAATTCAAGCATTTAACATTTTATGATTCTCTAAAAGAATGGTACTTGAAATCTTTGGATTGCATTGCCTCTTCTTTTGCCTAAAATGAGTGACACCAACTTTGAGAAGAATATCATGTTGTAACTCCTTTGGTTGAAAAGATTTAAGATCCTCAAATGAATATGCCAACACATAAATGTATTGACACAACAATTGAATGAATTGAGCTTTATCCTCTACAGTACAACTATTACCTATATATACAAACTTTGGATCATCTTCCGACCCAATATTGTATCTTTCATATCCCATAGAGGAATCTGGACTCACTTGTTGCCTTTTGATATAACGATCATGTTTTGTGAGGCCCAACCCCAACTCATCCTAGCATTTCAGTATTTTTCATGTTGAGACTATTATGGATGCTTTATTTTTATGCATTATGGATTTGGAACTTATATGATCCATGATTTGGATAACATTGATATATATTGATGCTTCATTTCTATGCATTATAGATATAGAACTCTATATGATTCTAGGATAGGATTACTTTGTGATGATGTATGTCATTATTGGAATTGTAGGACCTTACTATGATGATAGAAATAGGATGCTTGTTTTATGTATGGATCAGAATTATGTGGATTATGATAATTGCTTATGTGGATTTATTTGGATATAAGATATATCGATTTGTTTAAATGTAAATTGTATGCAGAGTGTTTGATGTGTATTCTTATTCATGTGTTTAATATTATATGAGGTTATTGGAATTACTAATGTGTAATTGAGATGCACCGGAAAATTATCCATGTGACCATGGAAATATTATGGAGAACCAAACCTAGACCTATGTACGTTCGTAAAGCCAGGGGTTGTCTATTTGGAGAGACAACACCTTGTATGTATCGTATTTTATTTGTAATAGTAAATGATGCATGTGTGTTAAATTTTATTATTGATTTATTTAAATCCAACAAGAGACAATTTCCATGTGTAATTTTGTAATGTATTTTATTGTGTCACTTGACACGTGTTGATTTATGTCTTGAATTTTGACTTGTCTCTTGAAGGGAGTTGTTCAACTATAGTTTTTTCAAACATTTGAATGTGGTTCTAAATTTTCCTTGGGTAGAGAGTCTTTGGAGTGGTCAACACAGGTTGGACCCAAAATTTAACTTCAGATGGGTTTTTAAGGGGTCAAATGGACTCCTAGGGGTAGTTTAAAGGTGTTTCCTAAAGCCCATAAGGTATACCTATGAGTTAGGAGTGTTTTTAGGCATGTGTCTACTTCCATGTGACTGTTTAGTCATCCCAAAAAGTAGGTTTTCTAAGATGTGCGAAAATTCAAAATTAGAAGGTGCCATCTAGGTTAGATAACCTTCCCTTTTGATGAGAGATCATTTTTGATCTTTTTCTTACTTTTTCCTTTTTCAGTTTTAGAAACCTGTGAGAACTCTCACTGAGGTCTTCTTAGGCAAGAATGAAAGATTTTGTGGGTAATCACCCACTCTCCATTTTTGGAGACTATGCATTTTAAAAAGTTGGTTTTTGGATTCGAAAATTTTGGCTAAGTGTAGAAGGGAGGGTTGTGGATTTGGGCTGCTCATCCTCAAATTAGTTCTAGCATACCTTTGGGCAGATTGAAGGTTGGTTCATCTCTTTTCTTTTTATGTTGCATGTCTATGTTGGAAAGTTTGGTTGTATGTGAAAGTGATTCTCTTGTATTTTCTTTTGTGAAAATTATTATTATGTGATCTGTCTTTTATTTTCTTGTATGCATTTTCTGTGCTTTGGGAGTAACCAAGGCCTTCTACTCTTGAGAGAGTAGGATGGTCTTGCGGGTGGTAGAATTTTGATAGCCCTCGAATGAGAGACTCTCTTTATGAGAGTGAACTCAAGGGGTGTATTTGTAACCCTTGCTGCATGGCCTGGTTTGTGTATTTGGGGGTCATAAGGGGAGAAAGTATGGCATGAATGCCTTGTGGGGAAAAATGAATGTGCGGTTAATGATCTTATGAAATAACTTTGTTTGCCATGAGGTGGCATTGTGTTCTACCATTCTTGCAGTCTCCTCAGGGTATTTGGTCCACTACCACCCATGTAAAATCATCACATTTTGTGATGGAGTGTAGCCTTGGTTGGGAAAGTGTTTGCTATATGTTTTTCCCTTGCTTGTTGTGTTTGCATGTCTGTAACCTGTCTAGGGCTTGGTTCTCCAAGCTCAGGGGTGGCTTCTAGTAAGCATAGGCTGGGAGGTGAGCACTCCTTGGTCAAGCCTTATGATTTATTTGCAGGTTGCTTGGAATGGAAGGACAAAGTCAAGCTAGGAGTTGTTGTTTTTTATCAAGTTGCAGAAAAAGAATTAAAAAAAAAAAGATGCTATATGTTAGTTGCAGAAATGTAAATGGAAGTTGCATGTTGTATTTACTTTGAAAAAAAAAAAATGTATCTATTTTATTTAAGTCCTCATTTAATAGAAATGAGAGACTAGTTGGGTAACCCACCCATTTGTAATGTTGACTATATTGCCTTTTAAATAAACTTTAAAGAAATGCAATATTTTTGTTAAGTATTATTTTGTTGCAAAAAAGAAATGCTTATCTTGGATTAAGTTCCCTATAGTTACTGAAATAATATTTGTAGCATGCATGTTAGTTTTGAAAATAAAGGTTCATTTTATCTCCTTATGCATAATGAAAAACAAAAGGGAAATAAGTAAAGTAGAAAGCTTGCATGTTAGTGAAAGAAAATTTTGCATTTAGATCTAATTATTTATGTCCAAATACATATCATGGTTTAATAAATTCAACATGCATATCTCTAAGTTTTATTTCAATGTTTTCTAGACTAATATAGTTGCTGGTTAAATTTATTTAATTCTGTCAATTATTTATTTGTAGAAAATAAATCTAGAGTTAATTAGTCTATCTCTAACTTTAGCTACATGGAAAAAAAAAGGAAAGATACATTGTTCTAAATCTGGAAATTTTTAATCAATTTGTTAAGAGTTCAAAAAAAATCATATCTTACATTTGCATGGTAAATTCAACTCTAGATATCATGTGCATCCAAATATATATATATATATATATATATATATATATATATATAAAATTAAATATTTATATAAAATGAAAAAAAAATAACGGGGGTTTCGTTGGGGGCCGAACCCACTGTGTGGACACACAGTGGTGCCGCAGCTTCCACTGTGTGGACACACAGTGGGGGCGCCCATGGCCCGCAACTACGTGGACACACAGTGGGCAGCGCCCGACACCGCCGCCGCTATGTGTACACATAGTGGCGGTCGGGAAAAAACATGCCACCGCTCCCTCCTCCAAAACCCCCGCCGCCACCTGCAACACAAGCCCTCTGCCATGGCCTCCTCCTTGCCAAAAAAAAAAAAAAGAAATATAAAACCCTAACCCGAACCGGGTTAGGGTAGCATAAAAAATATAAAAGAAAGGAAATGAAGGCGTTAAGTTTTTAAATAAAAAAAAAAAAAAAGAAATCAGGGTTTCATTATTATTTAATATTTTAGTTAAGTTATATGGGATATTCATAGTTTAGAAAATAAATATTTTCATATATATGTGTTTTAATATATATATATATATATATATATATATATATATATTAAAATATGAATGTATAGGTCAAATTGAAGATTAATTATTTTATGAGATGATTATATTATATATATGTTTTTCTATTAAACATATGGGTATATTTAAAAATGATGTTTTAAATTCTAATTAATTTGGAGTTTAATCTCTTAGGAACTTACAATAACTTTATAAGTTATTTTGACTATAAGGGATTATTTAGTCTACCTAAATTTAGGCTATTCCAGGCTAAATTTTACAAGGAAATTTTCATTATGGATTTAATTGACCCTTTAGTCGAATTAGACTAATCACATTTTAAGTATTGTTAAAATAAAACATAGGCAATTAATAATCTAAGTACTAGGACTAATTTATTTAGTTCCTAAAAGCTACTAATGATTACTGGAGATTAATATTATCCTTGTCAATCAAATTAGAGATTTTTGGATTTAATTTAATCTATTGATTTAAATTGATGAGATAATAAATAATTATTTTAGTATTCCGCATTTAATTTAAATATTATTTTGCTTACTTGAGTTAGTGGTTAGAGTTAACCCAAACATAGTTAAGACAAACTTGTTAGTGCGTTTCGTATTAGCAAATTTAATGTTATTAGGTTGTTTTTAAAAGAATTTTTTTTTATCCCATTCATGCCCAAAAGTTTGGGCATGACATGTTTATCAAATAACTTTTCAAGTGAAACTAAACCCTTGGGGATTTTGTTTCCCTTTAACTACAAGAATTCTTCAAATTGTTCAAATTCTTTATCAGAAGCTAAATCTAATGAAGAAGAATTACTACCTTTAAGGTACAAATTATTGAAATCATCCTTAACTTCAAGGAAATTAATGATATACTTATTGTTATCAACAAATCTTGCACCCTCACCAAAGATGTGAACTTCAGTAACCTATTGAAACATGGGAACACTTCAAGGTTGTGGGTGGCCTAAAATGAAGTGGACCTCTAGAGCAAGTTGGTTCTTTCTAATTGGTTATCACCTAAACTTAATGTTTTTTGCTGAGAAAAGAGTAAGAAGGAAAAAACATAAACTGAAACTACAATTTAACAGGTGATACACCAATGATATCTTGATAATACACGGTAAATAACACACAATATAACAATAATAATACTCTCCTACACAACCCAATAAATCATAACCTTTGCATTAATAGTTTATAAGAAGGCTAAAAATAACAGTCCTAAGAGGATAAAAATACTCCTCACAACCTAAGACTGTTATTTCACTCACATATCTGATAACCTACAAATAATTATACTCCTACTATAGGCGAGAAAGGGTAAAACAATCCTCATTTGTACACGTGTCCATAGCAATCCAGAGCCTCTGACCTTGACCTCTGCAATAGTTTAGGAGAGCAAAAATGGTGTTTCCCATTGCCGATCATTGATTGGAGTGCATGTGGAGGTACCAACGGCCAGCTGAGTATGGTCCCTCGGTAATTCTAATTTTGACTTTTGCCTTGTGACATCATTTATTGCATTTAAGCTAGGGAAAAAATTCGGATGACAAAGGCGCTAAAATGTTATTTTAGTGCTTTTGTTGTCTAAATTAGCGCATCTGTGTCACAATGGTGCTTTTGTGTAGTAGTTTTAGCGCTATTGCCAATATAGCACTTTAATAGAGTGGTTCTAGCACTATTGTTTTGGTAGTTTTAGCGCGTTTGTCAATTTGGGTGAATGAGTTTAGTATAGCACATGTGTCGCGCAATGTAGTGCTTTTAATTTTTGTGAGCGCTTTTGTAGGTTAAAATAGTGCTATTGATTGTGTTGTGGCATGTTTGTCAATGTTGTAGCACTTTTGATTGTGTCGTGGCATGTTTGTTAGTGTTGTACCTCTTTTGTTTGTAGGTGTAGAAGGATTTTTGTCGGTTGCCCCAAGTTGAATGTCAAGTTGATAGTTGATGTCAATGTTTGTTGTTGTATGTGTAATAGTGACCTGTGAGACTTAGTGAACCTATTGAGACTAGGCAAGTGATGTAAATACATGTTGGTAGTCTAGGTTCAGTGGTGAGTCGATTTACCCGACGAGACTTAGATACTTGAAAAAGCATCCGATGAAGTCTAGGTAAGAGTCAATGTTGCATAGCAAATATTGTTGACAGTGTTTGTGTGATTTGTGGTTTTGTAGGAGGATCACCTAGGGGTCTTCTAGATGTGTGAGAGGCATTCGACCATATAGTGCCTGTGAGATCAGTTGACAAATCTGGAGATAGACTTTATATGCGTGACAGGTTTATATGATATTATGCACCTACCTGTGATTTTGACGAATCACAGATTACTGACAGCGCTGGTTGAGCGATGGCATAGCGAGACATGCTCTTTTCATTTATCGATGGGAGAGATGACTGTGACACTGGAGGATGTCTAGAGGATACTACATATCCTGATTATTGGTGAGCTTGTTACGTATGACAGGGCGCTAGGCAAGGTGACACTACAACAAGTATTTTCGTATCCGGATTTGGAGGTGTTTGATGGATCGATTCCATGGGAGGACACAACAAACTTATATGAGGCATTACCAGCAGTGGTATCAGGCATCGTGAGAGGGCTACTATGATGAATAATGATGAATAGTAATTACTCAACAGATATTGAGAGGGGGGTGAATTAGTATAGACAAAAACTTCCTTAAACTAGTTTGACTGCAAAGAATGAACTAACCGATAAATAGTAACACTGATCTAAAGTAGGGTACTACCGGTAAAATGCAGTATGACTATGAAAGACATAAACCGGCAACACCTAGATCTTCACCACACCTAATATCTCCTTTCCACTTCACCCATATGCGTAAACAAGTAATACATCATAAATATAAAGACCACTAGATCGGCATGCATTACCACTTAATAGAAAATACTAATCATCACATGAAAAGGCATCACACATGACACACTGATTTTTCACGTGGAAACCCAACTGGGAAAAACCGCGGTGGGGATGCATACCCACAAGTTGTTCTTTGAACTCTTCTGAAGTCCGCTCTGTTAGGAGCCTAGTCCGGTTAAGGACTTTACAATAGGTTCTGCTAGGAACCGATCTTGCTAGGGATCACCCAGTTAAGGGATGGCTAAATACCCGGTTAAAGGTTAGAACCTTGTTAAAGGTTACCTCGCAAGAGGATTTTAAGAACTCATTGATTTGAGTCACCCTGTTAAAGGATTCACACAAAGCCTGTTAAAGCTACTCGGTTAAGGGATTTTCCAACTACTGAAATGGTTAGAAGTCAACAGGTAATACACTGATCTGATAACAACACTCAATGCCAATGCAAATCCACTTTAGTTCCTTTGCTTCTACAGTCAGACTCTACAGGTATCAACACACTTCTCTGGTCTGGCAAGAATCAGTATCTCTTCACTTGTATACACGCATAACATTTGCCAACAACTTCACAATGCAAATCATCATCAACCTTATAGGAAACAGATAGGTTGGTAGCATAAACCCTAAACCCTAAACATTTTATCAATACAATCAGTTCAATTCTGACCATTCAAACACATTGCATTGAAAAACAGTCTTGAACAGATCTCAAGACATTCTCCATTGTTCATTCTTTGCCGCTTCTAGAAGTTGATAACCCATCACGGGCTTTCCACCGTTTACTGAGACTTCGCACATTCCTGAGGTAGATAGGATCAATCTTCTTCATGCAAGATCCTCAAGGAAATCCTTCATGCGCACAAGGCTGATGTGGCAAAACGATCTAATCTCCATTTCAATGCTAACCCATCACAGAATGTCGTCGGTTGAATCACACAAACTTGAAATGCATCAACCGAAAACCTTGAAGCTGAGACTACCAACCGGTAGTCATACCAAATGAAACCCCGATACAAAACTTTCCATATACCGATTCACTTTGAACAAACATACCACTTCACTTTTTCACATATACAGGTTCACACCATCATACCAGTTCTCTTGCTAGTTTGCTTACTTCAATTTACTGGTTCATATTTCAGCATATTGACATCAATGACAACATACAATATCATCATATCATCAAGCTCTGCACATATGCCAACATACTATGCCTGGATCGGAGGTCACACGGGCTTGTAGTGGGGTGGGGGAGGTGATTGAGTGGATGGTTAGCGAGGACACCCGATATGCATGGGGACCATGTGTGCTGACACATTTATATAGGGATTTTCATGAGCTTGTGTACCATGAGACTTCATCGCTGGGAGTATGGATTACCTTGCTTTATATCTGGTCATGGGAGCACTTGCCGATATTGAGACCAATGTTTCTGATGTTTAGGGTGATTTACCAGCCCTATATATATATGTATGGAGGTATGATGAGACAGCCCCAACTGGGGAAGCTAGAGTACTGGCGATGTGCATTGGATGAGCTAGATATAGTGATATGGCGCCCCTATCAGGAGTGTGAGGAGTGGGAGGATGATGCAGAGGCGATGCCATATGTGTTCATGGGGTGGTTCCTCATTGGACGGATAGCGTACATGGTAGACAAACATTTTCCAGGGTGAGTGATGAGACAGTTTGGGCGCACAGAGGGTTTGCCTTGGGTTCTGGTGAGTATGCCAGAGTAGTATGAGAGAGATTCCAGGTGGGGGCCAATATTATCCCATGATCAGGCTATAACAATGTTTCAGACACTACAAGTGAGGCCATGGCCATACCAAGCAGAGGTCATAGATGTGGGGGTGAAAAATGAGTATACACAGTATCAAGCTGCTCATCCGATTCCATAGATCTCAGATCTTGCAGAGCCCATGCCACCATTTGAGGATGACAAAGCACCATGATGGGGGAGGAGGAGGAGATTAGCCAGGGGGGACAAAGATGGTAGGGGAGGTGGAGGAGGTTTTGGAGGAGGAGGAGGGGGAAGGTGGTTACAAAGGAGAGGCAGAGGTGGGCAACCCTTACGATTGTCACATGGTCTGCTGATACAGGGAGCAACAAGAGCAGAAGGAAGAGATGCCAGTGGTGGAGAGGGTGGTGATGTGGCTATGGAGATGGGACAAGGAGCCGTAGGTGGGGGAGAGGGTGGTGATGTGGCTATGGAGATGGGACAAGGAGCCATAGGTGGGAGAGAGGGGGACCTATGAGATGTGGTGATAGTATGGCTGCAGAATCGCCTGACGGCTGCCGATGCGCACATTCGAGAGTTAGATGCACATTTGGAGGACAAAGATGCAAATAATGCAACCGGGGATGTCCATATTTTTTGCACGGGGGGCCGAGTTGACCGCAGTTGTGCGAGAGAGGGATGATGCAGTGGATAGAGTGAGGGAGCTATATGATAGAGTGCGAGTTTTGGAGAGAGTGCACGGATAGGGCTCGACTAGGGAGATGATGAGGGAGATGTGGTGAGCAGGGGCAAAGATTGACTACTGAGGGATATTATATGAGTAGGTTGTGTCGAGTAGTCAATGAGCGATGAGCTACTCCCAGATGTGGTGGGCAAGATCAACATGGTCTCAGAGGGGTCAGAGTAGTGGTGGTGTGATGGGTCCTCCTCGACAAGATTGTGAGGGTGGTGGTGGGGGGGAGCCACGACATTTGGCCAGAGTGCCATTTGAGGTGTTTTTTTGCATTATTACATTGTTATTATACTAATACTTGGATGGCTCTTATTAGTCGATATTTTGGACATCATTATATTCTGATACATGTGTTCTTTATTATTGATGCGATATATGATGAGATCTCAGTTTTGTGGTGATGGTATGATATGCATTTATGTGATGACATGATTGCTTTATGCATGATGATGATATGATTTATGTCTAGATGTATGTGTTGATGTGTTTGGTCTCTAGATGTACATGTTGATGATATGATTTCTATATGTATGAAATGGATGATTTTCTATATGGATGATGTGGATGATTTTCTAACATGTGGATGCAGGTTAATAGATGTATGATGTTTCTGTGATGAAATGATAGTGGTTTGTGCTAAATGATGAGATGAGATAATGAATAATTATATTTGATAGATAATACTTTATATGTTGAAATGATAAGATAATGATATGGATGACATGAGTAAACTATGTGTTTTGAAATGTACTTAATGAATCTAATGAATGCACTTAATGAATGAAATGATATTAAAATGCCATGTATGAATTAGATGAATGCACTGAATGGATGAGATAAATGTATTACCTGAATGAATGCGAATGAAGGCATTTAAAATGAACTAAACAAATTCATGAATGCACTTAAATGAATAAATGAATGCACTTAAATGAATAAATGAATGCACTTAATGAATGAAATGCAACTAAATGAAGGAATGAATGCACTTAATGAATAAAATGCAACTAAATGAAGGAATGAATGCACTTAAATGAATAAATGAATGCACTTAATGAATGAAATGCAACTAAATATCAAATAGACCCCTAAATTCTTTTCTCACTGAAAAGAGTAGAAAAATATCAAATAGACCCCTAAATTCTTGCATAATTATTTTAAACAACTTCTGGCTTTACTATTTAGTGGCATAAGACTCAATGTTATAGACAACTTTTATTTCTCACACCTTCTTGGCTTAATTTGTACACTTGGAAATGGATTGTTCATGGCTTTAGAGTTATCCTTATGGAAAGTATTTCTTGCCATATTTGAAAAGAAGTTGACCTACTAGGTCACCAATCCCCTTTTGTTGGTTAGAAAATTTTAGGTTCGTTCTAATATTCTTGAGGCCACTTACATATATTATTCCTCATGTTGGGCTCCTTCTAACACCTCTTACATGAAACTGGATAATCTTCTTTGTGATTTTATTTAGTCTTTTTTAGAAAATTATAAAGTATATCATTGGGTGGCTTGAGAGTTACATTGCTTCCCTCAATATTTTGAAGGTTTTGAGTTTTTATCTATCTAATGACAAGGTTTAGCTATTTGCACTAAGTAGATAATCCATGCCCTTTAAGATGATGAAGCTTAGAAAATATTTGTGCGACATTTAATTTCTTTTGGTAATCCTTTTAGACGGTTTGCATGGAAGGGGTTTGGGCTTCTCACCATGAAGAACTTAGAGAAGATCTAAGGGACTTAAATGATAAAAAAATACTTGAAGAGATTGGTAAGCCATGAAGCCTTATCTTCTTTGTCATGGTTATATTTTAATAATGGGACTTCTATCAACCAATATGATATTTGGTTATCTCCCATTTTACAAAGAATGATCACTTCTTGACAAGGTTGTTGTAGGTGTGTATCTTGAGGTTTCACGAGAAAAGAATTCAAACTTTGCTAGACCTCTTTTCTAGAGATTCAATAAGTCTCCTATAATGGAATGAAGCTAAAACTAAGCCTCAAATTTCTAATCAAGATTATGAAACTTTTGATAGGTGCTTGTGGGGGTAATTTTGGCTAATATGGTTCTTAAAATTGGTATCAATTCTTTTAGGCCTTGGTGAAATTTGAAAGTGGTGTCCAAACACAAATCTTTTTAGAATTACAAACTATGACAAGGATATCTTTGGATCTCCCCTCACTTGCCCATAGTTCCCACTTTGAATCAACAATGGCATTTGCAATCACTAGGCTTTGTTTAGAAACACAGATTTTGCACCATTTGATTGGTTGTTCTAGAACACAAATTGGATCACCATTTGGAAATTCTACACCATAATCACCATAATCGCTCATTTTTTGGGTAGTCAGACTCCTTTAAGAATTTATTTAGGTTTTATCCTAGATCCCATAATATTTGGACTTTGATCTATGATTTCTTCAAGACCTGTTGGTGTTTTTTCTTGCTATCCTCAGTCCTAAAATAAATTATAAGACCATAGGCATTGGGATTGAATTCCTAGGTCACACAGATTCATACTAGAAACAAACTAAGGACAAGAAAATGCAACATAACAGGGCTTTCAATCCTTCTTCACTTTGAGCTCCATCATACTTGTTGTTCACCAAAAGTGATAACCCAAGAACACCTGCAAATCTTTCTATGAAATGGCCAATTTCAGTCTACACAACACATCAGGGCTTGGACAACATAACATAGGATCCTAATTGATCCTCCTGCACTTCAGGTTCTGCTAGACCTAGGGGGGGACACCCTCTTGATGCACTAAATACAACAATTACAGACACGTAACTGCATCAACATTAAGCAGATAGATCATTTCACAAGCTCAACAGGTTAGGAAACATTACAGATTGGCTAGATCTGTATAAACAATAGGATGAAACAGAGCTTGGAAAGAATGGAACACAAACACCCCTAAACATGAAGGGAAAATAGATTTATCTTTTAAATGTATATCTGAAAACATCCCCAAACTTGCAAGACCAGTGCCTTGTTCATTGGGCAACAGAGTCACAGACATAACTACAAATATGAATCATAGATGCAAGCTTATTTTCCTTACACAAGATATTCATGCATCAATACCTTATATTAATGCACTATTTGATTCATTCACAATTTTATCAGATCTGGAAAATATATTTCATCATTTATGATTGACTACAGAGTTTAAAACCTTCCTTGAAGGATACCTATAAACAATCACACAATTTCTTTGAAATTGACAAATCTTATCCTCCTTGAGGATTCAATTCATAATAATGAAATACTTACACAGCGACAATACTATGAGGAATTTACTCATGCCTGACACAAGCAAGTCCTGCAACTAGAATCACTTTACAACATTGCCCTGCAATCTCTATACCCTGAAAACAAACCAAAAGCAATTACAAATTTTGGTCATGACATTCAAAAATGGAAGCCATCAAATCTGGAGCATTTTTCCAAATTTCTGGAACCCTTACAACTGAGAAGAATGGGGAATAAAAAGAGGAGGGAAGAAAAACAAATTCACAACTGAAAATTGCCAAGTGTCTCTCCTCCCTAACTGAATTTTGTTCCCGTGAAAACTGCATCCAAAACATCCCACATTTGCCAAAATTAACTTCATAATCGGATTCCTCGCTCCGAGAGCTTTCCGAAAATATATAATACTTTATATTTTGGCAAAACATTGAGCCCTGGGCGAATTAATCCTCAACATGGACCCATCATTTAAATTTTTCGAAATTCTCTATAGTTTAAACTATATCATTTAATCATTTTAAATTTGATTTTTGCCTCCATTTGTGCTCTGACGCCTCGCCACGTGGCGGCCTTTGATTAGTCGATGGGGTTGACCGGACGCCACCTAGGATGACACCTCATCATCGCCACGTCATCTGCTTCGTCACTGCCACTTGGCCGCCACATCATCGCCACCTGTGTGCCACCTCACCGGGACCCGCCTGCTGGACCGCCGACTGTACCCGCCACCTACGTGCCATGTGGATGGATCTCGTTCACTTTCGCTATTTCGCTGGTTTAACTCGCGTGCATCTTCCCTTTGCGAAATAGCGCGCACCGTCGATCCATCTTGAACCTGCTCACTCGTTAACCCGACCTTCGTCTGCAAAATTTTGCTTGTTTGCCTCGGTAAGCGTGCCTGCGTGGGGTCCACTTGGTCTTCGTCCAGTCAACTCTTCCATTGCCTCGGGAAACGTGCTCACGTGTGGGCCCGCCTTGGGCGCCCATGGGCATCTTGTGTCAAAAGCCCTTGAGGCTTAGACATATTACTACAGTGCGGATTTACATTTAAACATTTAAAAATGCTCTTGCCCAGCCAATGTGGGACAAAACGTTTTGCCTGGGAATGCCCTTTTGAAGCTTTTCCTGCGTTTTTAATGGCTGCCTTTCATTTATAACTTGAATGCCTCTATTTTTAGGCAAAGGAGAAGTCTTTGGCATCTTATTTGATTTGCATTCTCTTGAAAGGCTCACGTGGAGGGAAAATCTAATTGCTGTTTGCATCTACAGATCACATTTGGTTTAAAACTTATTCCTCTTCTCCCTTTCACAGGGGTTTTAACTTGCCAATTTCATTCATTAAACTTCTAAAACCTTCTTCATTCCACGCAGGCCCAATGCACAACAAGGGAAGAAAATGATTTGCAGCTGGTAAGGCATTTGTAGAAGATAATGGGTTTATTTTACACCTGAGAATGTGCATTTGCTGGAAGCTTTGGATGATAACTTCACTCCCCCAAACACCACGTGGCTGCTGTTTGCAATGGGCTTTTAAATCTCTAGAGCTCTACTCCACACAGCAGGGAGGAAAACAAAGTTTAGGCCATTTGGATTACCATTAACCAATTTGTAATTTGTGGGAATCCAACGCCTCAATCTGCATTTATTTGAAAAGTTTTGAATACCTCCTCCAAACCCAGGGACTAAATGGTGCTGGCTCTGGCATTAACTCAGAGTTTTACATGTTTTTCATGCCACGTGAAGGGGATTTGCTTGATGGTTTTGTAGCCTTTGAAACACCAGTTATGTCACAGACAAGGGGGAGCTGGTTCATTTGTTTGATTATTTAATTTGCTGCTGTTGCTACCCAAAGGAGACCATGTGAGGGAGGAAGTTAACTAGAATTTGGAATATTTGCTTTACATCTTCCTACAACCCCTTTGTCAAAAACATGATCTGCCATAGCATGGTTTCTTTGCTACACTTCAAACACCACATAAACTTGCAATAGCATTTGACAGCAGCCCCAAAACACCACGTAGAAAGAAAAATCATTGGCTGACTTTTATTTGCTATGTTGCATTCGCTATTGAAATTGGCTGTGTGTTGTTCGCTGTTGTCTCCTTCTATGCACAGGATGAAAAGGCACATGAGGGGGGTTTGATTTGGTAGAAATTCATATCCTTGGGAGCCTTCCGTAGTTTTTATATGCTCAAACATTTCAACAAATATTATGCGATCAAAATCTCTCTCCATATTAAAACTGATATTGTCTCCAGCCATCTTTAATCTATGCCCTCTCACAATATAGTGACAGCATTGACACCTCAACCTCATCTAGTGTGTTTATATTACTTGCAAAATAACATGAAGTGACATATTTCTCACTTTGGCCTACACATTAGCATTTTGGATATATGTCTATCCATCCACAGTCAAATGAAGTCGCCTTTTACCATCTTACTGGCGAATTGCAATCGAGCCAGGTCAGGCCCCAAAGTGGGTCTGACTAAAAAAAATTTCGTTTTCAAGCAACTGACCTTCGGAATGCTTCAGGAACCTCAAACACACCTCTGGAATCGATCGGCACCATTTTCGGATCATAAAATTGCATTTTACATCTTTCAGGCAATTACGCCACAATTTTCGCATTTAATCGCGAAGACGTAATTTTCAAACCTGTCAAAACACCTTTCTGGAGCTCGCCATCTGACAGGCGTGTACTTTGATATACAAGGATGATATCTACCAAACGGTTTCTCAAGACGAGTCCCGAGCGAAGAGATAATAATTTCCGAAAATGCCCAACTGGCTTTGTCGACACTGCGGACCTGATGAAGTCAATGTTCTGGCAACACATGACGCCTTTCTCAAAAATATCAAACGACCTCCGTAGGCTCTCAAATTCGGAACATATGTACCTTTAAGTACATGTTAAATCTTTGAATTCTCAGTTCAATCACCAGACTGACAGGATGCAAACGGTGCGCTCACCAAAACGGCTACATTAACTGATCTAACACTGGAAGTGCGGATAACTGAATTTGATGGCAAAATGAATCCTTTTGAAAACCAATCAAACGGATTGATAGAGCCTTGAAATTTGAAATGTAGCTCACCATTTATACCAAAATTAGCTCGGAACAAACATTCTGACATGACGCTCACCAGAACTTTTTTACACTTGTGCAAACATCACAAACTACAAACGGATTTGGCTATGAAAACGGAGCAAACAGATTCGTCAAGACTTGAAATTTTGCAAGGTAACTCAATTTTATGCATACAATTGAATCCATTTTGAATTTCTCCATGACAATCAACAGGGCAAAAGATATAATCGCTCAAAGTAGGCTACTCAATAAAATATGCATTTGTGCCTAACATGCACTTCCAGCTCACCCCTCAAACTGGGTACCTCATAAACTTATCCAAATTGAATTCTGAAAGTTGCACATCACTGAATAGGCCAAATGAAAGGTGTGGGACATGAATCCCGAGCCTTACCCTTTGAAAATCAACTGGCTCCATTTTACCCCCTTGCTAACTAGGCTGTTCAAACTGACTTCATTTAGGTATGCAGAGCAAAAATTTGAAATGGGCCTATAAAATTGACTCAATTTTAATCAGTCCCAACAGTGGCTCTGACTGGGGATGGTTGATTACAAGATCAACACAAGAATCCAGATATCTTTGGTTAAGCAGACCACCCAAAAAATGGATCATTCTTCTCTCAATTCTTCTCTGCTCAAAACAGGGCTTCCTTATTCTACCCAAACAGCAGGGCACTTTATTGAAAACCACACAACTGAAAGCAAAGCAACTGTACAAAATATACAACTTATCAATGGCCCCAGGCCATCAAAACTGAAATCATTTCTTACCTCTGTCAAACACTTGATTTTCATTTCCACTAACCGGAGGTAAGTTGAGATCATCATTCCAATCTGCCTGATCAAAGACACTTCCACTTCTAATCAGCTGGTCACATAAAACATAATTAGTAGCATGTTCATAATCAATCAATCTTTGGAAACCAAACGAATGCTGAACGTGCTGATCACCAGGTGACATAAGAGTGCCATACTCTTTACCATTTTTTTCTAGCTGAAATGGAAAGTAGTCTAACTCATTCTGAAAGTTGAAAACATCAGGCACATCTATATTACTAGTTTGCTCAAATGATGAACACTTCTCCACAATGACAGCTTGCAAACTAGAGAGGAAAACTTCCTCATAACATGACTGCACTTCCACTTGCTGATCACAAAGACTATCAGCATTTTGCACACATGAAAGTACATGATTTTTACTTGCCAATGGTTCATTTCCTCCTTGCAAATCTGAGAAAAACACCCCAGATCTGTCATGTCTTCTAAAAGGTAGATCCTCATAATGCATATCAAAGCTAGAATTCATATCAACATATGAACCTTCATTATCATACCTATCAACCATATATGCATTGTCATTTTGTCTGTCAAACATAGGAAGAGAATCAACATCATATGTATCATTTTTTACACCCTCAAAAACATCATCAGAATCAAAACATATACTGAGTGGGTACGAAATATTGGGCACATTTTTGAATCCACATCTCTTAAAATCAGCAGCTAAGAGTTCTGAAATTTGCTCACTACATAGTGAACCTTCTTCTTCATTTTCCTTGGCTTCATCCTCTGAGCTGTAAACATTGCTCCAATATGATAAAGGTATTGGATCTGCAGTGTTCATGTCCCTATGCGCATTTATTTCATCATCACAACAACTTGCATCTGCATCATATCCTTTATCACGCTGCTCATAATGTGTTGCTACATGTTGCAACATAGTTTCATAACTGGGGTTGCAAACATCTTGTGGATTGAAATCAACAACAAGGTGATCTACATCATTAGCATCTGAAACCTCAACGGGTTCATGATTAGTTGAACAATCACTGTTCTCACAAATTTCTTCTCGCTCTGAATACACATCTGAACTTTCATGCTGAGAATAATCACATTCAACATCATAGGAGGTATATCCACTCACGGATTCATCTCCCTCATTATTTTTAATCTTGTGTATATTTTCAGATTGGTTACTTTCAATCATATCTATCCATTCTTTAATAGATTCAACACATTCTTCTCTGAAGGCAGTAGACCAATTAACTGAGTTAGGCTCATAAAGCTCTAGGAATATCTCAATTAAAACCGACTCAAGGGGTCTATTATTAGTTGAAAGCTCATTCAATGCAGCTAAAAATCTTTCATAGAAGACATATGATGATTCTCCTTTACTTCTTAGCCCTACTTTCCCTTTTAACAACCAGACAAATCTCTCTTGGATCATTTGAAGACATTTTTCAATTTCTATATTGATCTCTTTCAAATTTGACAAAGGATTCACGGATCTAGGAACTATATCTAGATCCATCAGGTTTTATAATAGTCACTGAACCATTATTTTTTGACCATGCACCTTACTGTTTTTTAAAATATCTTTTCAAAAACCTTGCAGTCACTAATTTTCCAAATTTGCATACTACTGAAGATCATAACACTGGATATTGCAGCAGCATAGATATGCAAATTAATCTTGAAATTCTTCTTTCCCTCTAGACTAGTGCTATTCACTAAATGGGAAAACGACATTACACATTCTAATTTTCAGAACAAACATCTTTGCATTTGAAACCTCTGAAAATACCTGGAGATTTGCAGCTATAAACTCTTGTAGATCTGGAGATTTACTTCACCTTTAGCATGGTCTTTTACATCAGAGTCGCCACCTCTTGCACAGAGGATATTTTGAACAGTAGAACCATTCAATCACAAATTTAATTCTCTTTACTCCTTCGATCTCGCTGCAACAAACACTCTTCCAAGTTGTTCAATACCGGTATGAATCACAGAGTCGCCACCCAATTAAGGAATTGGGAAAAATTCACATACAGCTGAAAGAACTTCTCACAACTTTCAACCATGCATTCACTGTTACTCCTTCATAAAGTATGATATGAAACACATATCATTTTGCAGATCCAAAACAAGGAGCATTTTCTTCACTATGAAACCAATTTACACTCTGTGCATACACCATGGATAGACTGGCTGGATATGAAATTGACAGGACTAGGAACACATTCAACCTCTAACCATATCAATCAAGCATTTACATCCATTTAATCCCCAGCAGAGTCGCCATTTTTGTTGTTCACCAAAAGTGATAACCCAAGAACACCTACAAATCTTTCTATGAAATGGCCAATTTTAGTCTACACAACACATCAGGGCTTGGACAACATAACATAGGATCCTAATTGATCCTCCTGCACTTCAGGTTCTGCTAGACCTAGGGGGGGACACCCTCTTGATGCACTAAATACAACAATTACAGACACGTAACTGCATCAACATTAAGCAGATAGATCATTTCACAAGCTCAACAGGTTAGGAAACATTACAGATTGGCTAGATCTGTATAAACAATAGGATGAAACAGAGCTTGGAAAGAATGGAACACAAACACCCCTAAACATGAAGGGAAAATAGATTTATCTTTTAAATGTATATCTGAAAACATCCCCAAACTTGCAAGACCAGTGCCTTGTTCATTAGGCAACAGAGTCACAGACATAACTACAAATATGAATCATAGATGCAAGCTTATTTTCCTTACACAAGATATTCATGCATCAATACCTTATATTAATGCACTATTTGATTCATTCACAATTTTATCAGATCTGGAAAATATATTTCATCATTTATGATTGACTACAGAGTTTAAAACCTTCCTTGAAGGATACCTATAAACAATCACACAATTTCTTTGAAATTGACAAATCTTATCCTCCTTGAGGATTCAATTCATAATAATGAAATACTTACACAACGACAATACTATGAGGAATTTACTCATGCCTGACACAAGTAAGTCCTGCAACTAGAATCACTTTACAACATTGCCCTGCAATCTCTATACCCTGAAAACAAACCAAAAGCAATTACAAATTTTGGTCATGACATTCAAAAATGGAAGCCATCAAATCTGGAGCATTTTTCCAAATTTCTGGAACCCTTACAACTGAGAAGAATGGGGAATAAAAAGAGGAGGGAAGAAAAACAAATTCACAACTGAAAATTGCCAAGTGTCTCTCCTCCCTAACTGAATTTTGTTCCCGTGAAAACTGCATCCAAAACATCCCACATTTGCCAAAATTAACTTCATAATCGGATTCCTCGCTCCGAGAGCTTTCCGAAAATATATAATACTTTATATTTTGGCAAAACATTGAGCCCTGGGCGAATTAATCCTCAACATGGACCCATCATTTAAATTTTTCGAAATTCTCTATAGTTTAAACTATATCATTTAATCATTTTAAATTTGATTTTTGCCTCCATTTGTGCTCTGACGCCTCGCCACGTGGCGGCCTTTGATTAGTCGATGGGGTTGACCGGACGCCACCTAGGATGACACCTCATCATCGCCACGTCATCTGCTTCGTCACTGCCACTTGGCCGCCACATCATCGCCACCTGTGTGCCACCTCACCGGGACCCGCCTGCTGGACCGCCGACTGTACCCGCCACCTACGTGCCATGTGGATGGATCTCGTTCACTTTCGCTATTTCGCTGGTTTAACTCGCGTGCATCTTCCCTTTGCGAAATAGCGCGCACCGTCGATCCATCTTGAACCTGCTCACTCGTTAACCCGACCTTCGTCTGCAAAATTTTGCTTGTTTGCCTCGGTAAGCGTGCCTGCGTGGGGTCCACTTGGTCTTCGTCCAGTCAACTCTTCCATTGCCTCGGGAAACGTGCTCACGTGTGGGCCCGCCTTGGGCGCCCATGGGCATCTTGTGTCAAAAGCCCTTGAGGCTTAGACATATTACTACAGTGCGGATTTACATTTAAATATTTAAAAATGCTCTTGCCCAGCCAATGTGGGACAAAACGTTTTGCCTGGGAATGCCCTTTTGAAGCTTTTCCTGCGTTTTTAATGGCTGCCTTTCATTTATAACTTGAATGCCTCTATTTTTAGGCAAAGGAGAAGTCTTTGGCATCTTATTTGATTTGCATTCTCTTGAAAGGCTCACGTGGAGGGAAAATCTAATTGCTGTTTGCATCTACAGATCACATTTGGTTTAAAACTTATTCCTCTTCTCCCTTTCACAGGGGTTTTAACTTGCCAATTTCATTCATTAAACTTCTAAAACCTTCTTCATTCCACGCAGGCCCAATGCACAACAAGGGAAGAAAATGATTTGCAGCTGGTAAGGCATTTGTAGAAGATAATGGGTTTATTTTACACCTGAGAATGTGCATTTGCTGGAAGCTTTGGATGATAACTTCACTCCCCCAAACACCACGTGGCTGCTGTTTGCAATGGGCTTTTAAATCTCTAGAGCTCTACTCCACACAGCAGGGAGGAAAACAAAGTTTAGGCCATTTGGATTACCATTAACCAATTTGTAATTTGTGGGAATCCAACGCCTCAATCTGCATTTATTTGAAAAGTTTTGAATACCTCCTCCAAACCCAGGGACTAAATGGTGCTGGCTCTGGCATTAACTCAGAGTTTTACATGTTTTTCATGCCACGTGAAGGGGATTTGCTTGATGGTTTTGTAGCCTTTGAAACACCAGTTATGTCACAGACAAGGGGGAGCTGGTTCATTTGTTTGATTATTTAATTTGCTGCTGTTGCTACCCAAAGGAGACCATGTGAGGGAGGAAGTTAACTAGAATTTGGAATATTTGCTTTACATCTTCCTACAACCCCTTTGTCAAAAACATGATCTGCCATAGCATGGTTTCTTTGCTACACTTCAAACACCACATAAACTTGCAATAGCATTTGACAGCAGCCCCAAAACACCACGTAGAAAGAAAAATCATTGGCTGACTTTTATTTGCTATGTTGCATTCGCTATTGAAATTGGCTGTGTGTTGTTCGCTGTTGTCTCCTTCTATGCACAGGATGAAAAGGCACATGAGGGGGGTTTGATTTGGTAGAAATTCATATCCTTGGGAGCCTTCCGTAGTTTTTATATGCTCAAACATTTCAACAAATATTATGCGATCAAAATCTCTCTCCATATTAAAACTGATATTGTCTCCAGCCATCTTTAATCTATGCCCTCTCACAATATAGTGACAGCATTGACACCTCAACCTCATCTAGTGTGTTTATATTACTTGCAAAATAACATGAAGTGACATATTTCTCACTTTGGCCTACACATTAGCATTTTGGATATATGTCTATCCATCCACAGTCAAATGAAGTCGCCTTTTACCATCTTACTGGCGAATTGCAATCGAGCCAGGTCAGGCCCCAAAGTGGGTCTGACTAAAAAAAATTTCGTTTTCAAGCAACTGACCTTCGGAATGCTTCAGGAACCTCAAACACACCTCTGGAATCGATCGGCACCATTTTCGGATCATAAAATTGCATTTTACATCTTTCAGGCAATTACGCCACAATTTTCGCATTTAATCGCGAAGACGTAATTTTCAAACCTGTCAAAACACCTTTCTGGAGCTCGCCATCTGACAGGCGTGTACTTTGATATACAAGGATGATATCTACCAAACGGTTTCTCAAGACAAGTCCCGAGCGAAGAGATAATAATTTCCGAAAATGCCTAACTGGCTTTGTCGACACTGCGGACCTGATGAAGTCAATGTTCTGGCAACACATGACGCCTTTCTCAAAAATATCAAACGACCTCCGTAGGCTCTCAAATTCGGAACATATGTACCTTTAAGTACATGTTAAATCTTTGAATTCTCAGTTCGATCACCAGACTGACAGGATGCAAACGGTGCGCTCACCAAAACGGCTACATTAACTGATCTAACACTGGAAGTGCGGATAACTGAATTTGATGGCAAAATGAATCCTTTTGAAAACCAATCAAACGGATTGATAGAGCCTTGAAATTTGAAATGTAGCTCACCATTTATACCAAAATTAGCTCGGAACAAACATTCTGACATGACGCTCACCAGAACTTTTTTACACTTGTGCAAACATCACAAACTACAAACGGATTTGGCTATGAAAACGGAGCAAACAGATTCGTCAAGACTTGAAATTTTGCAAGGTAACTCACTTTTATGCATACAATTGAATCCATTTTGAATTTCTCCATGACAATCAACAGGGCAAAAGATATAATCGCTCAAAGTAGGCTACTCAATAAAATATGCATTTGTGCCTAACATGCACTTCCAGCTCACCCCTCAAACTGGGTACCTCATAAACTTATCCAAATTGAATTCTGAAAGTTGCACATCACTGAATAGGCCAAATGAAAGGTGTGGGACATGAATCCCGAGCCTTACCCTTTGAAAATCAACTGGCTCCATTTTACCCCCTTGCTAACTAGGCTGTTCAAACTGACTTCATTTAGGTATGCAGAGCAAAAATTTGAAATGGGCCTATAAAATTGACTCAATTTTAATCAGTCCCAACAGTGGCTCTGACTGGGGATGGTTGATTACAAGATCAACACAAGAATCCAGATATCTTTGGTTAAGCAGACCACCCAAAAAATGGATCATTCTTCTCTCAATTCTTCTCTGCTCAAAACAGGGCTTCCTTATTCTACCCAAACAGCAGGGCACTTTATTGAAAACCACACAACTGAAAGCAAAGCAACTGTACAAAATATACAACTTATCAATGGCCCCAGGCCATCAAAACTGAAATCATTTCTTACCTCTGTCAAACACTTGATTTTCATTTCCACTAACCGGAGGTAAGTTGAGATCATCATTCCAATCTGCCTGATCAAAGACACTTCCACTTCTAATCAGCTGGTCACATAAAACATAATTAGTAGCATGTTCATAATCAATCAATCTTTGGAAACCAAACGAATGCTGAACGTGCTGATCACCAGGTGACATAAGAGTGCCATACTCTTTACCATTTTTTTCTAGCTGAAATGGAAAGTAGTCTAACTCATTCTGAAAGTTGAAAACATCAGGCACATCTATATTACTAGTTTGCTCAAATGATGAACACTTCTCCACAATGACAGCTTGCAAACTAGAGAGGAAAACTTCCTCATAACATGACTGCACTTCCACTTGCTGATCACAAAGACTATCAGCATTTTGCACACATGAAAGTACATGATTTTTACTTGCCAATGGTTCATTTCCTCCTTGCAAATCTGAGAAAAACACCCCAGATCTGTCATGTCTTCTAAAAGGTAGATCCTCATAATGCATATCAAAGCTAGAATTCATATCAACATATGAACCTTCATTATCATACCTATCAACCATATATGCATTGTCATTTTGTCTGTCAAACATAGGAAGAGAATCAACATCATATGTATCATTTTTTACACCCTCAAAAACATCATCAGAATCAAAACATATTGCCTATAACATAGAAAACCTGAATTAAATGCACTCATATTTTCACCAACTATTGTATTTTTTCATATCCTAAATTTAAAATCCCCTATTTTCATTTATAGGCAATATATTGTACCCTAATTTTTGGGATATTAAACCCCCCAATATGAATGCACGTGATATAATTTTGCCTAGCCACTGAAGCCCCCATGCAAAAAAGAATGCCATCAAAGAATAAAAGTAAAAAAATGGGAGAGAACAAAAATGAGGCCACACAAATAAAAATAAGAATGAAAACAACAAAATGAAGACAAAAAATTTACAAAAGAGAAAGAGAACCAAACAAAAGATAAATAAAGAACAAGATAGAAAATGAGTGGTACTAGACGATAGGGGTGAGAGAGGAGAGGACGAGAGGGGAGAGGGGCAGGGAGCGGGGTGGAGGAGGATGAAGGTGGGCCAAGATGAGGGAAATGGGAAGAGAGAGGATCTACGAAGGGGGAAGATGGAGGTTACTAAGCATCGATAATAAGGGATGCCAAGAGAGACTTAAACTCCACCCTTCATCACGATTGATATTGGTGGGGTTATTATTAATTTTGATTGCCTCTTTGAGTTTCCTTTTAAAGAAGTTGTCCTTCTTAAACACAATTTGAGTGTATTTCAAACAAATGTGGTGCTTGGTGGAAGAAGAATGCTCAACAAGAGCCGATTTAACAATACCCTCATGCTTGATGTCTGCCCCATGCTCTTTGATTTTGGTGCTAAAGGAGCGACTTGTTTCACCTATATAGGGGGTTCCACAGGAGAGAACAACCTTGTAGGCTCCAAACTCTAAAAAGGTCTTTGGATTCTTTAAGAGGGGGGATCCAATTTTTTAAGGTGGACAAGGGTTTGAGGGCAAAATGAGTACCTCTTTTGAGCAAAAGGTTTGAGATCTTGTGGGAGATGCCTTCAACATAAGGAAGGGAAACCACAAAGAGCACCATAGATTGAGAAGGGGGGGATTGGAAATAGAATGAAAGAAAGATTTTTCTTGGAGAAATGCTCTAGAAATTCACTTGAAGACTTTTTGAAGATTGGAAAGCTCTTGGCAAATACAATGGGCTCTCAAGCCAAGGTTTTAAGGATCCCAACTTTTTGGCTAGGGTGGTAGTGGGAAGAGGCATGAAGATAAAGGTCAATGTGGGTGGCTTTGTGGAACACCTACCGACCTAGGGAGCCATCAAGTTTTTTAATGATTAATACATCCAAGAAAGGTAATAGGTTGTTTGACTCTAGCTCCTTGGTAAAGGAGATGCAAGGGGCTATATTATTGAGATGATCATGGAATTATTCTAATATGTCAAGACCATGAGGCCAATAGAAATTGGTTTCATCTATGTATCTCTTCCACCACTTCGGCTTGAGAGGGAAAGAACGTAAGGCAATATCCTCAAAATGTTCCATATACAAGTTAGCTATAACAAGGGAAAGTGGGGAACCCATGGCCACACCATCCACCTATTCATAGATAATGTCTTGGAAGGAAAAGAAGGTGGATCTCAAGCATAACTCCATCAAAGAGGAAATCTTTGCACTTATCTTAAGTTTGACGATGTCGATAGAATTAGGAATGGGGACCTTGGTGAAGAGGGAGACAACATCAAAGCTAACCAAGATGTCATTACTATCTAATATAGAGTCCTTGATGAATTGGAAAAAATGGATAGAATCTTTGATGAAAGAGTCTGAGTTTTCCACAAGAGGGGAAAGCAATTTAGCGAGGAAAGAGGCTAACTTGTAAGTTGGAGACCCAATTATATCAACAATGGGTCTCAATAGAATGTTTGCCTTATTGATTTTCAGAACTTCATAAATACGAAGGGCCAATTCCTTGGTAGGAAAAAGACGCTTCTTGGTAGCCTCATCAAAGGAGGAGCAATAAATGGCCAATTTGACTTTCTTCAAGATTTTCGAGCAACGGTTATGGGAAACCCTCCTATAGCTACTAGTATCCTAGAGGAGAATAGACATTTTTGTGATTTAGTATTACTTGTTCATAATGATCATGGTGATGCCTTTGTCATCTTTGGAGATTATAAGATCATTATTGCTCATATAATTTTTATAAGCAAGGATCTCAACTTTAGGAATGTTACACTTGGGAGGCTTGCCCCACTGAAGAGAAATGACATAATCTTGCTTGATTTCTTTGGCAAAAAAAGAGGGAATATTATGAACCACACTCTCAATTTTGATGAGGAATTCAATATGCAAAATGGAATGAGGAGTTAAGGAAAAGTTCAGGCGTTGCTTGAGAAATTTAAACAGGGGATCCAAGGTGGTCTGAGATAAGTTAACCACCAACTTAGACTCTCGATTATCAATAGAGAAAGGCCTAAATGATGTTTGGTTAAGTAATGTGCATCTCGAGGATGGTGGAGGTGAAGAAGGCGGAGGAGAGTGAGTGGGTCGACAAGGGGAGGATGGGGAACATAGGAGAGATGGGGTAAGAGGAACAAAATATAGAAGAACAATGAGGGGAGAGGGGTTAGAAGTCAGAGACAAGGTGGACTGAGCCACATGGAGGGGTTGGGATGCATGGTGAGGAGTCGTTAACCATGATGTGATTTTGAGTTGTCAAAGGAGGGGCTAGAGGATCACATTTCTTGAGGGATCCACAATAAAAAACATCAATGCAAGTAGAATGAAAGGAATTGATGCTAGTATTATAATTCAAAAATTGTGAACAGTTCAAGCAAACCGTACTTGAAGGCTTCGGTGAAGAGCTATTGAGACAAGATCGATGCTTGTATGCCAAGTGTGAGAGGCGCAAGGGACAATTTGGCTGCATAGGAGAACTCACATCATAGAAGACATCGCCAACCTAAGAGAACAATGATCGTTTCTTGGTGTGAGAATGGGCAAGAACACCCGAGTCCAAATCAGGATTGCAAGGAGGACAACAGGCAAAAGAATGACCAAAACCACATTGGTTGGTGGGGGTTATAAGAGAACATGAGAAAATCTAGAAACTACTAAAAATATTTGAATGGATTCTGGAAATATTATAGCTTTGATGGATCCCCTTCATGGGAGGGAAATATCTTTTAAATCTAAGAAGTTTGAGATTTTAAGGATTAAGCCTGCTAAGAAGCTTGCAGACCTAGAATTTCTCAAAAGATGTCATGATTCTCAGTTGATCCCCTTATTCGTCAAAATTACCCACTACCTTTGGAATGTCTGTACCAAGCACATCTTCTTCTGGGCCACTCTTTCTCTCCTCAGGTCTGTCTTCAGTCATACGAGAAGGTTGATCAATTTGTTGAATTTCAGACTCTTACCTCTGCATCATGAGCTTGTGTCCTCCTTGCGACTAGACATTTGGATTTGCCTAGATTTGACTTCCCACACCAGAGCCATTAGCTGATAGGGTGAATGTATCAAGAGACAAAGGAGAAAATTCAATTCTATGCAACATAAACATCGTGGTCTCCAGATTGGGCTACCCTCAGTCAAGATCTCCCCTCCTCATTCCTCGCCTAATCTATCTTCCCTTCCTCACCATATCCCATCCTCATACCCCATGCCTCCACCTCATCCCCTATCCACTCCTCTCTTGATCCTATTGGGCGTCCCAACTCAAATCCAACTATTGTCTCTTGTCGATCTTCCATTCGTCTTTCTCCTATTATCTCCAAGCATCAACAATTCATTGGCCTTTATCCACTCTCCTTGTTTCTAGCTTATGTTCTCTTGTAACCCCCTTTGACCAACATGGTTTTGGTCATTCTTTCGCCTATCATTATCCTTGTGACCTTGATTTGGACTTGGGTGTTCTTGCCCATTCTTGCACCAGGCAACATTCACTGAACTCTCTCAGGTTGGTGATGTCTTTTGTGATGTGAGTGATGTGAGTTCTCCTACTTTCCCTTCCGCCTCTCACACTTGGTGTGCAAGCATCAATCTTGTGTCAATGACTCTTCATTGAATCCTTCAGGTATAACTTGTTTGAAGTATTCAAAATCACTAAATTGTGATACTAGCGTTAATTGCTTTCATTCTACTTGCATTGATGTTTTTAATTGCAGATCCCTCAAGCAATGTGAGCCTCGAGCCCCTCCTTCGATAGCTCAAAATCACATCATGGTCAATGGCTCTTCTCACCATGCATCCCAACTCCTCCACATGGCTAAGTCCACCTAGTCTCTGACTTCCAACCCCTCTCCCCTTGTTCTTCCATCTACTGTTCCTTGTACCCCATCTCTCCCATGTTTCCCATCCTCCCCTTGTCGGCCCACTCACTCTCCTCCACCTTCACCTTTGCCATCCTTGAGATGCACGTTGTTTGACCAAACCTTATTTAGCCCTTTCTCTATTGATAATTGGGAGTCTAAGTTGGTGGTTAACTTATCTCAGGCCACCTTGGACCCCCTAGTGTTTAACTTTCTCAAGTGAGGCTTGAACTTTTCCTTAACTCCTTGTTCCATTCCGCATATTGACTTCCTCATTGAAATTGAGAGTGCGGTTCAAAATCTTCCCTCTATCATTGCCGAAGAAATTAAGCAAGATTGTGTCGTTGCTCTTCGTCAGGCCAAGCCTCCCAAGTGTAACATTCTTAAAGTTGAGATCCTTGCTTATAAAAATTTATGAGAAATAATGAACTTATAATCTCTAAAGCTGACAAAGGTAATGCCATGGTCATTATGAACAAGCAAGACTACATCATGAAAATGTTTACCCTCCTCTCGGATACTAGTAGCTATAGGAGGGTTTCCTATAATCATTGCTCAAAAGTCTTGAAGAAAGTCAAATTAGCCATTTCTCGCTCCTCTTTTGATGAGGCTACCAAGAAGTGCCTTTTTCCTACCAAGGAATTGACACCTCGTATTTGTGGGCTTTCAAAAATCCACAAGGTTAACATTCCATTGAGACCCATTGTTGGTACATGTAAAGCGGAAAATCGTGATCGAACCCTAGTTGCTCTCCCCTCTTCCAACTCCAAGGAGAGAGAAGGGAGATTCACTAGGGTTGATGGTTTTCACTTAGGGGAGAGACTTTACATTCAAAAGAGGGGTTGAAACCCACAAGATCCAATCCCACACAATGCAAGATTGGATGCTAAATGCGTTTCAAGGGGTTAAGACAACAAGGCTACCCTCTTTTGTAAAGAATGTGCATTTAAGCTAGGAATGCATAGAAAGTGATAAATACTCACTTATAAACTGAGATAGGGATACAGTATGAAGCTGCGGACCTGGAATTAGCAGTAAAATGTCGATACGGTGCTGTCCTGCAAATTTGAGCAAAAGTTGTCGGGACGATGGCGCCCGGCGCCACGGTCCTCCGAAAAATCCGCGAAACAAAGGGGGATCTGTTCGTCTCTGCACAAGGATTCCAGATCTTCAATTTCAGCCGCGTACCTGTAACCTACACACAAAAAAGCGAAGACGATTGGGGGGTTAGGGATTAGGGGTTTGCCTTTAGGTCAAACCCCGGTTTTGGAATTAACCAAGAAATGAGCAAGTGCTGTAAATGTAAATGTCTGTAATGTAAAACAAGTACTAATACCTTGTTGTAAGGATGTTTGTATCCTTATGTGTGAAGGTATAGATGTTGTATGTTGTATGTTGTAGCATGTATGTTGTATGTAGCATGTAGTATGTGATCTCCTCTTCAATGGTTGAATCCTTGTCTTGAATGCAACACTTAGCCTTGAATGGAGACTTGGAATGATCAATTGCTTGAAGGAATGCTTTAATGCTTGAATGCTTGAGTATAGTTTCCACACCTTTTCCACATATGACCTTCTTACCCAAATGGGAGAGGAAAATGTAGTTTATATACTTGTCATTTAGGGCTGATAGACTGATTTTCCCGACCTTAGGCCGACCAGGAAAGTTTATTTTCCAAATTGCAAACAAAAAGACCCGAAGTCCAAAGGAGACCGGGCCCAAAATAGGACCCAGGGACCAGGGCGCTGGGCGCTCTGGTCCCACCTCCCGGGACAGCAGGGTGCAAGGAGGTTCAAGCCAGGGTGCTTGAAAAATGCAGTTTTCAGTGTCGTAATCAGGTTTCGGGGTCTCCATTCAGGTTGCGTGTTGCGTCGCCATCGTGAAGACCGAAATGCAGTCGAAATTGCAAGTGTCGCAATTTTAGGACGCTACATTTAGCCCCCACTTTAGCGGGAGTATGTATGCTCATACTTCCGGTAAAGTACAAGGAAACAATATTGAAAGACTTTCACCACGTCAAGGAGGCAAGATACACCAAGCCCCCAGTGGACTAAGGATCTTACGACTTCGATTGACAAAGTAAAAGGGAAGGTCACAAGGGAGAACCATGACTGTCAGTAGTAAGGTTCCCTCACTATGAGTCATGCAAGAAAGATATCAAAAATTTTCAAGGCAAGGTTAAATTTGCCAAGAAATTTTCAAGTATCTTGAAAAGATATGAACGGGATGTATGCCCCCCTACGTTAAAGCGATCGCACACGCCTCACCGGGGGTGATTTCTTTAAGGTAGTGATACATATAAGAAATGAGAAAGGAAAGGAACACGTTATCGCAAGGATTTAGCCCCCAAGTGTGAGATAAACCCAAGGATAATAGACACAAAACACAAAGCACAAGGTGACTTTACTTTCCTCGGGGTCAGTATGCTGTATGATAATTCATGTATATATATCATATGTATGTATGCATAATTGTTCTTCATTCCCCAATCAAGGAAGGTCACCTAGAAGAAGGGAACACATGTGTCTTTTGAGTCAACATGAGAGAGACCAAAAGAGATCTCAATGCTTTGCATCGTCCTCAAGTAGACAACACTAAGGACAACAAATAGAAGAATGAGAATAACGTATAGAAGAAGTAACACAAGAGAGGAGGAGAGAATCTGCTATGCTAATGTAACTAGTCTAGCACATCATCTACCCCCCGATCTTGTTGATCAATGTTTCGGGAAGGCAGGGAACACGCTAGAGGAGGAACATTCAACACAGCAGATGGAGCTATCACAAGATCCAAACAGGGGCTATGTTCATGTTCCAAGCCACGTTGCTCTTGTCTAGGAGCTAGGATAAGTGCTTTAGAAAATTCATTAGATAGATGGTTATCAATATCAACAAGTTCATATTCACTATCAGAATGAACAGGAGAAATAGCATGTTCATCATGAATAACATTTTCATCGATAGCATCATCAAGATTTATAAAAATAGGGTCTTTAACTCGCACAGGATCAAGACCATCATGCATCTTATGTTTAGGAGATTTCGGCTCAATCGTCGGCTGAGGAGAAAATGGAATAATGCTTGTTGAAGGTGTTTTTGGAGATTGCAAAGTTTGAGAAGCAGCTGCCTGAGCTCTAAGACGACGCTTTCGTCGACGTTCACGTGCAGAACGATTTCGTCTAGTCTTAGTAGGAAGTGGAGAAGATAGAGGAGGAGGAATGTTCTCATCCTTATCACTTGGGTGTTTAGGTTGTGGTCTCTTAGGCTGGATAATAGGAGAAGAAGAAGGTCTCTTCTCTCTATAAAAAGGAGGAGGGACTGCTCCATACAAAGGAGGAATATTTGGTTTAGGAAGAAGACCAAGTCCATCATGACGAGGAGGTATAGGTCTACTCTTAGAAGGTTTATTAGGCATAGACATAATCACATCCATGGGAACGGGTTGGGAATCTTCTTGAGGAAAGACATTAGTTTTATCTTTCAAAGGAAGAACTTCCTTCTCAAGAATGATAGGAATGTCAAGTTTAGGTGTTCTAGGTTCACTTAGAGATAAGATCATATCCGTTTTCCATTTTTGATAAGATTTGAAAAGATGATCGCTTCATGGAGGAAGAGATTGGAATTGTTTAGGACAAAAGTAATCAATAGGAACACTAGAAGTTCTTTCAGCTGGTTTAAAGAGACTATGATTGACAGTAACAACTTCACCATTATGGGGAAATTTCAAACACTTGTGAATAGGAGAAGCAATAGCTTTCATGGAAGATAGCCAAGGATAGCCAAGCTTCACACGAAATTGTTCGGATGAAGGAATAATAGCAAAGTTCACATCAAGGGATTTGTTATGGACCTCAATAGGCAATGTAATAGAACCAATTGCAGGAGAAGAAAATGCATCAAATAGTTTCACAATCACATCTGTTTTGTCATATATCACTTGATTCAATTGCAAAGTAAAAAGAAATTCTTCAGTAATAACATTAATCATGCACGAAGGATCAATAAGCACTCCACGGCAAGGTGTATTCTTGACTTTTGCAACTATGTATAAAGGACCATCAGGTGCCCTAATGGTTTCACTGGAATCAAATGTGATGGAAGGTTCTTTAGGGATTTCTTGCTGCTCTACAAAGTTAATCACATTCGGAGTCATGGACACAAGATCATCAAGTGAGACAGAGGAATCAGTAGTATCAATCGCATTAGAGGTATGAGAAGGTAATGGATCAGTGAAAATCTGAAGATTTTGGTTAGGGGGAGCTACAAATGTGTTGCCTTTATCATTCACTCCAGAAACAGAAATAGTATTGTTATCAATCAAATCTTGAATTTTACCCTTTAAAGAAAAACATTTTTCAGTATCCTGCCCAGGCTGACGATGAAATTGACAAAAAGCTTTGTTATCAAAATAAGGTGAAGTAATCTTTGCAGGATCAATTTGCCTTATAGGAGGAAGAGTAAGCACATTTTGTTCCAATAACTTATTCATAATACTATGCAATGATTCATTCAAAGGAGTATACTTTCTTTCTTTCTTGAAAAATTTAGAAATAGGAGGCACACCTGATGCTGCATTCACATTGTTGTTGATGATGTTTTCATTGAATTTGATGGAATCTCTGTTCGGTTTAAACTTCCCAAATGGTTGTTGACTGCTATCACCCTTATCACTTGGAGCCATAGGATGTGATTGTTCCATTTGACTCATAGTCAGTTGATAATTGTGAAGAGTTGCACACAACTGTTGGAAAGAAGTAAACTCAGAAAACAGAAGTTTGTCTCGAATATCTTTTTGTAAATTAGAAATAACGATTCTTTGAATATCATTGTCAGGCACTGGAAAAGAAATTTGAGCATACAAATGCTTATATCTACCAATGAAATCAGTCACTTTTTCTTTAACACCTTGTTTACAATGCATTAAATCAATCAAAGTAACTTTAGGACTTATATTGTTTTGAAATTGTTGAATGAAAGCATTTGCAAGTTGTTCGAAAGAAGTAATAGAATAGGAAGGCAACGAGCAATACCATTGTAGGGCTTTGTCTCTTAATGTTCTAGTAAACAGTTTTGCAAGCAACCTTTGGTCATAAGCAAAATCAGTACATATTGTTTGAAAAGTCTTAACATGTGTTAGAGGATCACCTTTACCATTATAAAGCTCCAAATGCGGGATTTCAACATGTTTAGGAGGGATAGCTCGAACAATGTCAAGAGAAAGTGGGCTCGCAACATCAAATGTGGGCACACTAAACTTAGATTGATTCATAGAGGCAATTTGTTGCTGTAAAGAAGAGACAGTTTGTGCAAGATTGTTAATGGTCGCTTCAGTCGAAGAATTCATATTAGATGTGTTAGATTGAGATGGAGGTGTTATGTTATTGAAAGAAGGTAGAGAGTAAGGTGGTGGGACTCTATGATAATTAGTCATAGGAGATGATTGGACAGGAGGAACACTACAAGGAGGAATAGAATGGTTAAATGAATTGCCCCCTTGCGTCCTGTTCATTTGTGAAGATGTAATAGGAACACTCATTGAAGGAATGAATGAAGAAGTCAGATTAAATGAAGGAATAGGGTTAATTGAAGAAGAGGGAGGATTGCCCCCACGACTAGTGATCACAGGGGGAATGTCTTGTATAGAAGTAGTCATTATGTTTGATGTAAAAGTAGGTATACTAGCAATAGAAGTCATCAAAGGAATAGAATGATTGACTTGAGTAGGAGGTTGTGTATAACCCAAATTTTCAGCACAACTCTTCATAGGCATCACATTCGAATCCACAATGTGTGCAATACCACGCAAAATATCAATTCCATTCTTATCACTTTGAAGCATACGTTTTAGACCCTCAATTAAAGGAAGAGCTTGACTATCGGGATACTCATGAGACATCCATTGGTGAAAATCGTCAAATTGGTTATCCAATTTCGAAAGTTGTTCTACAGAAACCTCATGGAGAGCTTCTTCATCATTAAGAGGATTAGAGGAATTACCCATGTCCTCATTAAATAGGCCATTCAAATTAGGTTCCATCTCCTCGGTAATTAAACCTTGGAAAGACTTAATTCTAAGGCTTCGTCTAACGGGAATAGTGTAAGTAGGGCTTATTGTTGTAAAACTCATGCACTAGAGAGAGAGAGAAAATTTTGATTTTAGAGGTAGCAATTTTCAGTAAAATCAGCCAATCTTCTAGATTTAAGCTGTTAAATACAATCACGACAGTCTCCCGAAATTTCGGAAAAAATGTCCGGGACCATGGCGCTCGGAGTGCAACACGGTCTTTGCAACTTTTTTCAAAATTTGCAGGGATGAAAGGTATGATGATTTTAGAGCTAATCTGAAAAAATTGAGTGATTTTACGATCTGTAGATAGGCCAAATTAAAGTTGCAAATTCAAAATTGAACCCTATCAAGATTGTCGAAAAATGCAAAATTTGAATTTTGAAAAAGAGAGGGAAACTGAAATTTTGAATTTTATGATTTTAGAGGGAATGCCAAAAGCAATGCAAGTTTTGAAATTCAAAAGTTGACTCAATTTCACGCAAAATTCAATTTTGAAAGCGGAAATTAAAGTTGTTGTAATTAAGCACTTAATTTCAAAAGTCATAAATTGCAAGAATTTGAATAAAGCACTGAAATTTCGAATGAATGCAAACACACTTTTCAGATTTAGGACAGTAAGAACACAATTTTGACACAAAATTTCAGTTTCAATGATTTTTGAATGATTAGAAGCGTTAATCCAAGCAATCCCTAGACCAACTTTGACTGTAATTTTGAAAGTGTTAGATTTGATAAAATCAGCCAAAATTCTGGATTTTAGCAGGAAAATACAGTAAGATCTCGCTCCCGAAATTTCGAAAAAAATGTCGGGGACGATGGCGCTCGGAGTGCACACGGTCCTCGCAACTTCTTTCCAAATTTTCAGGGATGAAAGATATTGTGATTTTATTGCGGAATCCAAAGTTACAGTTGATTTGGAGATGTTTTGATCAGTGAAATTGTCGGACAAAGGTTGAATCAAGAGGGTTTCAAAAATTAGGGTTTTGACACTTAACCACTTAATTTTCAAAATTAAAGCACAGACATGAATTGATAATTTGTAATAGAAGGGCAGATCTGAAACAAGCATTAACAATTAAATATTTCACAAGTTCAATTACTAAAAAGAAATTTTAGGGTTTTTATGCAATCACCTCTAAAATTTTGCAAAAGATCAAACATGGAAATGTAATCAAAGAATCAAATTTCAGATCTAATCATGAATAATCAGAAAGGATGTTCACGTCGGGTTCACCAAAATGTAAAGCGGAAAATCGCGATCGAACCCTAGTTGCTCTCCCCTCTTCCAACTCCAAGGAGAGAGAAGGGAGATTCACTAGGGTTGATGGTTTTCACTTAGGGGAGAGACTTTACATTCAAAAGAGGGGTTGAAACCCACAAGATCCAATCCCACACAATGCAAGATTGGATGCTAAATGCGTTTCAAGGGGTTAAGACAGCAAGGCTACCCTCTTTTGTAAAGAATGTGCATTTAAGCTAGGAATGCATAGAAAGTGATAAAGACTCGCTTATAAACTGAGATAGGGATACAGTATGAAGCTGCGGACCTGGAATTAGCAGTAAAATGTTGATACGGCGCTGTCCTGCAAATTTGAGCAAAAGTTGTCGGGACGATGGCGCCCGGCGCCACGGTCCTCCGAAAAATCTGCGAAACGAAGGGGGATCTGTTCGTCTCTGCACAAGGATTCCAGATCTTCAATTTTAGACACGTACCTGCAACCTACACACAGAAAAGCGAAGACGATTGGGGGGTTAGGGATTAGGGGTTTGCCTTTAGGTCAAACCCCAGTTTTGGAATTAACCAAGAAATGAGCAAGTGCTATAAATGTAAATGTCTGTAATGTAAAACAAGTACTAATACCTTGTTGTAAGGATGTTTTTATCCTTATGTGCGAAGGTATAGATGTTGTATGTTGTATGTTGTAGCATGTATGTTGTATGTAGCATGTAGTATGTGATCTCCTCTTCAATGGTTGAATCCTTGTCTTGAATGCAACACTTAGCCTTGAATGGAGACTTGGAATGATCAATTGCTTGAAGGAATGCTTGAATGCTTGAGTATAGTTTCCACGCCTTTTCCACATATGACCTTCTTACCCAAATGGGAGAGGAAAATGTAGTTTATATACTTTTCATTTAGTGCTGATAGACTGATTTTCCCGACCTTAGGCCGACCAGGAAAGTTTATTTTCCAAATTGCAAACAAAAAGACCCGAAGTCCAAAGGAGACCGGGCCCAAAATAGGACCCAGGGACCAGGGCGCTGGGCGCCCTGGTCCTGAAGGACCATGGCACTGAGCGCTCTGGTCCCACCTCCTGGGACAGCAGGTTGCAAGGAGGTTCAGGCCAGGGTTCTTGAAAAATGCAGTTTTCAGTGTCGTAATCAGGTTTCGGGGTCTCCATTCAGGTTGCGTGTTGCGTCGCCATCGTGAAGACCGAAATGCAGTCGAAATTGCAAGTGTCACAATTTTAGGACGCTACAGTACAATTGGGTCTCCAACTCACAAGTTAGCCTCTTTCCTCACTAAATTGCTTTCCCCTCTTGTGGGAAACTCAGACTCTTTCATCAAAGATTCTAGCCATTTTTTCCAATTCATCAAGGACTCTTTATTAGAATGTAATGACATCTTGGTTAGCTTTGATGTTGTCTCCATCTTCACCAAGGTCCTTGTTCATGATTCTATCAACATCGTCAAACGTAAGGTAAGTGCTGAGATTGCCTCTTTGGTGGAGTTATGCTTGAGATCCAACTTCTTTTCCTTCCAAGGTATTGTCTATGAAAAGGTGGATGGTGTGGCCATAGGTTCTCTACTTTCCCCTATTATAGGTAATTTGTATATGAAACATTTTGAGGATATTGCCTTATGTTCTTTCCCCCTCAAGCCGAAGTGGTGTAAGAGGTACATAGATGACACCAATGTCTGTTGGCCTCATGGTCTTAATAGATTATAAGAATTCCATGCTCACCTCAACAATATAGCCCCTTGAATCTCCTTTACCAAGGAGCTAGAGTTAGACAACCTATTACCTTTCCTGGATGTTTTAATCATTAAAAAACTTGATGGCTCCCTAGGTCAGCAGGTGTTTCGCAAAGTCACCCACATTGACCTTTATCTTCATGCCTCTTCCCACCACTACCCTAGCCAAAAATTTGGGATCCTTAAAACCTTGGTCTTGAGAGCCCATTGTATTTGCGATGATGATAACTTAAACTAGGAGCTTTCCCATATTTGGAAATTCTTCAAGTGGAATGACTATTCAAACAAGCAAATTTCCAAAGCATTTAACTAAGCGAAATATTTTTTTTCATTCCATTTACAATCCCCCGTTTCTCAATCTATGGTGCTCCCTATGGTTTCCCTTCCTTGTGTTTAAGACATCTCCCATAAGATCTCAAAAAATTTGCTCAAAAGAGGTCTTTGTTGTGCCTTTAAACCCTTGTCCACCTTAAGAAATCATATCCCCCCTCTTAAAGAATCCAGAGACATCTTTTTAGAGTGGAGTATACAAAGGTTGTTTGCTCCTATGGAACCCCCTATATAAGTGAAATAGGCTGCTCCTTTATCACTAGAATCAAAGAGCATGAGATAAACATCAAGCACGAGTGTATTATTAAATTGGCTCTTGTTGAGCATTCTGCTTCCACCAAGCATCACATTTGTTTGGAAGACATTCAAATTATGTTTAAGGAGGACAATTTATTTAAAATGAAACTCAAAGAGGCAATCAAAATTAATAATAACCACACCAAAATTAATCGTGATGAAGGGTGGAGTTTAAGTCTCTCTTGGCATCCCTTATTATCGATCCTTAGTAACCTCCATCTTCCCCCTTCGTAGCTCCTCTCGATTCCCATTTCCCTTGTCTTGGCCCCCCTTCGTCCTCCTCCGCCACTCTACCCCCTTGCCCCTCCCCCCTCCCCTCCTCTCCTCTCTCACCCTTGTCCTCTAGTATTGTTCATTTTTCTTCCCACATCTACCCCCCACTCCCTCCCCCTTGCCGCCCTCCCCCTTTTGGTTTGCCTTTCTTCTTTGTTATTTTCCCTACCCCTTCCTTGCTTCTTTTTTATTTGTTTGGTTTTTCTATTTTGTTCTTTATTTATCTTTTGTTCAGTTCTCTTTCACTTTTGTATATTTTTTGTCTTCATTTAGTTGTTTTCATTCTTATTTTTATTTGTGTGGCCTCATTTTGTTCTTTCCAATTTTTTGACTTTTGTTCTTTAATGGCATTAATTTTTCATTCTTGGTTGGGTTCTTATTTTCTTTGTTTATCATTTCTCATTGCCTTTTTTCATACAAACCTACACATACACCACCTCCCTTTATTTGTTTTCAAATTCATTTTCCTTTATTTATTCTTATATTTAAAGGTCAATTTAAATAGATGAATAAATAAAGAATACATTCTTTTGTATACTAACTATATTTTCTTTATTTTTTTTTGTTTTTGTTTTTAGTATATTTTAGTTCTTTATTTTGTGGTTTCAATTCCCTTGGTTTTCTTTCTTTTTTGATAAATTTATGCTAAAATATCGATTCAATAGAATATTAATGCTTATATTAATTTTTTTTATTGAAAAAAAAATGAAATTATTTTAATTGGAAAACTATTATCCTCATACCAAAGCTAAAAAATAATTATGGGCTTTCAATTTTCAATTCTATGACGTTTCTAAAATTTAATTACTTAAATAAATTAAAATTATGTCAAAGTATCTTTTCATATTTATAAATATCAATATAGTAACAAAATTGTTATTTTTTAAAAATATCAATTTGTTGTCTTTACATTTAATTCTCAATTCCATAATATTTTTAGAATTTAATTACTTAAAATAATTTAAGATTATAAACCAAATTAAACCAAATTGACCTCTACCCCTAAAACTAAAATAAAATAAGCCTTAACCATAAACTAGATTGAATCTATGAATAAATAAAAAAGTAATTAATAAGAATAAAGATGTTTCTATACTTTTTTTTTTTTTTTGCAAAACACACACACACACACACACACACACATATAATAAACTGACTCAAGAGCTCAATAGGGAAAGAACCAGGAAGAAAACCCTATATCCTTGCTCAGATACAAAGGAGAACGATAAAACAGAGCTATAAGGAACCCCTGCAATCCACAAAAAGGCCACATATGAGAATAGTGGAAGAGGATAAACTAAGAGAGATCCTAGAATCGGCCATGACAACCGGTTATCAATATTGCAGACCAACCATCTCCAGAGTCCAGAGTATTACAAACCAACCATCACCAGTGTCCAGAGAGCATATTCCAGTATTTGTAAAGCGCAGAAAGAGGAACGCAGCCAAATGAAATATTTTGGAACTAAAATATCGGTACAAAATTATCACAACCACCAAAAATGAAGCCGGTAACTACAAAGACACTTTTACCATTACAACAAAATCACCAGAATTGATTTTCAATTCCATGACATTTTTAAAATTTAAGTACTTAAATAAATTAAGATTATGTCAAAAGTATTTTTTCATATTTATAAATATCAATAAGATAACAAAATTGTTCTTTTTAAATATTTATTACTTGTTGTAGACACCTAAAAATGGTCAACGCTTGCGAAGTCATACTTTAACATTTGCGCATTGCCTTATTTTAGGGTTTTTGTGTCGCATTAACATTTCTCCTATGTCATGCACTTGGTCTTTATCATTTGTGAGCATCGAGTCTTTCTTCTGCATTCTTCAGTTGTCTCGCTTTTGAAATTGGTCTTGTCGACAACAATCTTCAGTCATGATTTTGGTCAATCTTATCATGTCGCATCAATGTGTGTGCTAATTTGTCATCATTTTGGACATCGTCAATCCTAATTAGGGTTTTGTCCTCTTGTCAATCTTGTCATTTTGCGATCGATTTGTCATCGATCGTTATCATTTTCAATGTTGTCGTTTTGTGTTATCATTTTCAATCTTGTCATTTTGCGATCAATTTGTCATCGATCGTCGTCCTTCTCAATCGTGTCAATTTGGATCAATTTGTCATTATTCCTCGTAAATTGGTGCATTTATCAATCAAAATTGTTTGTCAGCATTGGTCCTTTGTCAATTCAAAATCATGATCGAATCGACATCAAGTCAATCTTACATCAAGACCTAATTGTCGTTCTTGCATTTCTAATTTATCTTCTAGGGTTTTATGATTTATTCATTTAACCTTGTTTGTCATTTTCTCTCCATTTTCTTCCTCTAGGTTAAATAATTTATTTATTTATCTTAGGTCTTCATGTCACAATTAAATGTTTAATTTAATTGGTTAACTAATTATTCCTCTTTTTGTGAATTAATTAATAAATGACAAATTATTAATTAATTTACCTAATTTCCTAAAATTCCCTCTTTGTGAATTATTAATAAATGAGAAATTATTAATTAATTCACTAAATTCCTAATTTCCTCATTTTCTAATTTCTTAAATTCCTAATTTCATCATTTCTAATTTTCTAATTTCCTAATTTTCTAATTTTCCTAAATTCCTAATTTCCACCTATTTTCTAATTTGCTAAATTCAATTTCCACCTAATTAATTTCTCTCTAGTTCTCCCTATTTTTGTGCTTCGGTGGAAGCATGAATTTCTCATGCGTCATACTTTTTGACATAGCAAGATGTCATAAGCCTCTAGTCCTCTAAACTTTGCATTGGCAATATGTCATAATTCATGACATAGAAGGTGTCATAACCTTCTTCTTTCCACTCAATTGTGTCAATTTTGAAATCAATTGCCTAAATATCAATTTCATGCTAATCTTGTCTTTTCTCCAATTTATCTATAAATTGGATGAATTTCTTCAATCAAGGCCCTTGATCCCCAATTGATCGCATTTTTGAATCCCCTAATCACATTATCTAATAATCACATGGTCGAAATAATCACTTTGTCGAATCAATCACGCTTTGAGTACTCTTGTGCTAATTGTCAATCTTGCTTTCACATTAGGTTTATGCACTTGAAGGTGAGATCCACAAACAAAAGCTATTTGAAGAAGAAAGAAGGACAATGGAGCCACATGATGGAGATATTCAGATTTGCATTTCGTTTGCTTAGCTTTTAATCTTGAATGTTTTGCTTTCATGTCTTTATTGAGTGTGTTTAGGATTGATCATTGCATTTGAGCTTTTGTGATTGAGCTATGACTAATATTGATTTTCTTGTGATGATTTCCGATTTCCTAGCTACATTAATTGGTGAACCCGACGTGAACTAACCCCCTAACCATGCTTTTGAGTTGATTTGCAGGTGAAAAACTCAAGAAACAGGGCGACCCAGAGCTTTTTGGACACTTCTACGCCTGTGTAGGAGGGATCTGTGTGAGGCCTCACCTCGACTCAATCTGACATTCAGTGGATTTTATATTTAGACTATTATGGATACTTTATTTTGATGCATTTTGAGACTTAGAACTTATATGATTTGAGGATTTGGATAACATTGCTATGATTTGATGATTTTACTTACATGCTTTATGAGATAGAACACTACATGATTGTTAGATAGGATGATATTGCAATGATAGATGTCATTATTGAATTTGCAGGACTTTACTATGAATATAGAACTATGATGTATGGTTAGTTTATGTGAATTGGGATGAAATTGCTTATGTGAAATTGCTTGATAAAAGATGTATTTAATCTATGCAGATGAAAATTGTATGCAAGTGATGATGTGTATTGTTATTCCTTTGAATTATATTATATGTGGATATTTGAAAGTACTGATGTGTAAATTGAGATGCGCAGGAAATTTACCATGTGACCATGGAAAATTACGGAGAACCAAACCTAGACTTATGTATGTTCGCAAGCCAGGGTTTGTCTATTTGGAGAGACAACACCCTGTTTGTGTTGTATTTTATTCGTAACAGTATATGCTGCATGAGTGTTAAGTGTTATTTAAATTTAATGTGTAAAAACCACAAGAGACAATTTCATGTTTTATTTGGTAAAAGTGTTTTATTTGTGTCACTTGACAAATGTCTGGATTTAAATTTAAATGTTTTATTTTTGTCTCTTGGTGGGAAAGTGTTCAACTATAGTTTTTCTTAAATAATATAATGTGTTGTCATGAATACTTTGGGAATATAATCTTTGGAGTGGTCAACATATGTTTGACCCGAAAATAAACTTCAGAGGGGTTTAAAATGGGTTAAATGAACACCTAGGGGTAGTTTAATAGGGTTTCGTAAAGCCCATAAGGTATACCTAGGGGTTAGGGGTAATTTTAGGCAAGTTTCTACTTTTAAATGATCTTTTTGACGCTTTAAAAATTGTTTTTTTTGAGTTGTGCGAAAATTGAAAAATTAGAAGTTTAAACCTAATTGAGATTTTTCCTATTCGAATGAGAGTCTTTTTGCATTCTGCTTTTCTTTCTTTTTTTGGTTTTTTTTAGAAACTTGTGAGAACTCAGAGAATGAGCTTCTTAAGCAAGATTTTGAGAATTTGAGGGTAATCACCCACTCTCCATTTTTGGAGATGAGAAATTTTGAAAAGAAAAGAATAGTGTTGGAATAGAAAATTTAACTAAGGGTAGAAGAAGAAGAATCGTGGATTGGGCAGCTCTTGCTCAAATATCAAAACTACCATTGGGCAGATTAAGGTTGGTTTGATTATTCTTTAAAATGGTTATTTTATTGCATCTGTTTGAGTGTATGATTGGTGAAGAAATCTGAGTTTCTTGAATGGCTTGTTTTAGAATTTCATTTGAAAATTTTGCATTATGCTTGTTGTGTTTTGGGAGTTTTCTCAAGACCTGTTACTCTTGGGAGAGAAGAGGATCTTGTGGGTGGTAGCAGTGACAACCCTCGAGTGAGAGACTCTCATTTGAGAGCGATCACAAGGGATCTTTGTGTGACCCTTGCTGCATGGCCTGTTTGTGCAATGGGGGTCATAAGGAGGGATATAAGGCTAGAATGCCTTTGGGGGGCATAAGGAATAAGGGGTTGAGATTCTTGATGTATTTATTGTGCCATGAGGTGGCTACTTGTTTTTCCATACTTGCAGTTCTCCTCAGGGTATTGGTCCACTACCACCCTTTGAAAAGATCATCACCAAAGTGTGGTGCTGTGTAGACAAGTTGGGAGTGTGCCTGAAAATCTATGTGTGTATTTTTTTGTTTTCTTGGAATTTGCATGTTTGTTACCTGTCTAGGAATTGGTTCTTCGAGCTCAGGGGTGGCTACCAATTAGCCTAGGCTAGGAGGTGAGCACTCCATGGTCATATTGTGTTTTATTATGCAGGAAAGTCAGGAGAAGAGAATAGGAACAATGAAAAGATGCAGAAGATTATTGTTGAAGATACTTAAATCCATTTGCAGTTATTTGTTTAAATTTGTTAGTAGAAATATACCTCATTCGTTGAAAGAGAGGCAAGTTATAATTTTGAGATAGGACATGTGATTTAATATTGTAGATAAATAAAGAAACATCTTGTAATTTTTGCAGAATATTGATAGAGTTGTATAAAGCTAGATATGTTTCTATTTCTATTTTGAAAAGTAAAGGGTTGCTTGATTTGCATGCAAAAGCTTCTTTTGTAATATGGAAAAGAAAAAAATCAGTCTTTAATTAATTTAAACTACATTCTACTTGCTGAAAAATATAAGTTGTTTTTGCTGATAGATTTTAAGTATTTAAAAAAAAAAAAAAGTGTATAAGTAGTTGTTTTATGAGTTGAGAAATCAATGAATGTTTTTATTCAGAATAGTATAATGTATTTTAAAAAAAAAAGTATTTTCCTAAGTTCGGAAGAAGAAATAAAAATATGTATATTTCCGATGTGTTATGATCTAAAGCTTAGCAGTAGGTTTACTTCATTCTTTTTATTAGCAATTAAAATAATAAAGAGAGCCTAAGCTTAATTATCGATCAAATTATATATATATATATATATATATGTGTGTGTGTGTGTGTGTGTGTGTGTGTGTGTGTGTGTGTGTGTATTTTTCCTTTGTATTTTGTTTTAAAAAAAAATTTGCATATAAAACATATTGGGAAATATATATATATATATATATATAAATAAATATATATATATATATTTATATATATTTATATAAATCCTTACAAAAAAAAATTAAATTAAATTATTTTTTTAACAAAAAAAAAAAAGGGGTTTTGGGCTGCGCGGGTATCGGCCGCATCCCACTGTGTGAACACATAGTGGGCGGCGCTGAAAACGCCACCACTGTGTGGGCACACAGTGGGAGGCGCCGAATGCCACCACTGTGTGGCCACACAGTGGTGCGGCGCCCAGCGCCACCACTGTGTGGGTACACAGTGGGTGCCGCCCAGCGCTCCACTGTGTCACCGCATAGTGGGCGGTGCTTGGTCCGCCTTCCCCGCTCGACCCGCCATGAACTTTAAACGCCGCCGTCCCTGCATCAAATCTAATCCATGGCCGTCGATGGACATTCGGCCCTGTGGGTATTGGTATCAAAAAAAAAAAATATTAAACCCTAGCTCGAGTAGGGCTAGGGTAAGTAAATAAAATAATATGTTTAAATTAATTAAATTAGAGCCATTTTATATAGAAAGAAAAAGAAATCCCTAATTAGGGTTGGAAGGCATATTGACTATTATATTGGAAAGATATTTAAAAGGATATATATATATATATATATATATATATATATATATATATATATATATATATATATATGTATATATATACTGGTTATATTTTTGGAGTAAGTATTTAATAGAGTTTTAAATATTTAAATACCTCTGTATGATTACTAATAGGAAGTAAAAGAAAGAGAAATATATAAATTTAAGAATAAAGCCTAGTCTTATAATTTTAAATGTATTTAATGTGATAAATACTTAAGTTTGCTCTAGTTAATTTAATTAGAGCATTAAAATTTTAAAAATGGATTATAAAAGGAGAAATTTAAACACTTTCCATTTGAGGTTAGAATGGATAATTTTTAATTGGCATTCTAAAGGCGAGTAATAGCTACTCGTAATTAATTTTACCCTTGTAGATTTAATTATCCAAATTAAATGTCACTGAAAATGATTATTATAATCATCTAAATAAAAATGGATGTTTAGACTATATAGTCTTATTGGAGATTGAATTAATCTTCCTCTCCTATTTCTTTCACGTGATTGATTTAATAAAATTCAATGACTAGGTATCTCATGGTGATAAAATTAAACCAGTTAGATTTCCGCAAATAGAATTAAACAAATTTTCGATGCTTGGTTCGTATTAGAATTAGCTCGAATATAGACATGGCAAATACCTTAACGCTTGTCGTGATAGCGAACTTTGTTAATTAACTAGTTGTTCAAAAAAAAAAAAATCTTTCTGTTTTTGCCCTAAATTTTGGGCATGACAATCTGCGCCTATGTAATGCATCTTGCGCCTGTGTGAGTACTTCTGTGCCTGTGTAGGGATCTGCGGCTGTGTAATAAATCTTGCACCTGTGTGAGTACTTCTGCGCCTGTGTAATGCATCTTGCACCTGTGTGAGTACTTCTGCGCCTGTGTAGGGATCTGCGCCTGTGTAATGCATTCTGCGCTTGTGTAATGCATTCTGTGCTTGTGTCATGCATTCTGCACCTGTGTAAGGCCAGAAACAAAGGTAAAAAAAGCAGTGTTTTTACTTGCAAATTACTTTGTTTTTCCATTTTGTTTCTGCATTTTGGTTTTCTTTGGTACTGATTTTCTGTGTAGAACCTTGGCATACGCATGAAAAAGACAATAAATGAAACTACTAACACATTTTATGCAGATTCGATAGTCAAAGACTAAACATATTAAACTTCTAACTTGGTGGTTTTGCAGGTTGCCTTGGACTACAACTAAACTTTGTGTTTGCAATTAATGTTTAGGCACCTAGTGATTTCTAAATAGGATGGAATGAATTTATGTTTGATTTGATTGTTGAGTTTGACATTAGAGTAGGAGAGTATGCTCTCATCCTTCTTAGGGTGATCAGAAATCCAGATCTTTGATACCATGCTCATGTCTTTGATTGTGTGTCACCTTTAGAGGGCCTGCCTTCCCGACCATTTGCTTTTGCAAGCAAGTGATAATCGTGAGAAGGGAACAACCCAAAGTGAGTATGGCTAGAATACCTTGGCATTCTAACTCACTATAAACAAATACCTGATGGGTGAAAGCTTTGAAGGAAGAGTTACGTGGGAATTGCAGTTACTTGGGAAGTGATGACCCTTGAACTCTTTCTCATATCAACATCTAAGTAGGACCTCACGGTCTAAATCGTGCTTGCGCGACTACATTTGTTTGGTATCTTGGTGGGCTTAATGTCTCAATCATGCTTGCGTGACATCAAGGAGTAACACTTAACAGAAATCCTTACTAAACACCTTGTATTTAGAGGCCAAAAACCCTTCTAGTTGCTTGAGAAGGACAAGTTCGGATACATGGAAGAGATACTAAGTTTGCCATGGGGAGATTTCCATGGGGACTTATGCTTGGCTGCCCTGAGAAGTGAGTGCCGTGGAGGGGAGCCCGTGGGGTCAAGCATCTATGTATTCTCCTTGAATCCCATAACAAGTCTACCTCTCAAGTACCTAATGTCCTTGCCTACCATAAGAAATGTGTGAATGAGCATGATTGTCTTGAGTCTAAGTTAAAATATCTTGTCTTCTTTACTTGTCAAAAGTTGAGTTGCATCTCATCTCAAAAACAAGACAAATTGATTAAAAAACAAGGTTAAACACAAGAACATTTCATCCAACAAAGTTCAAATTCAAAAACACCTTCAAACATGGTTGTCAAACATTGTTCAAAATCTTGTCTCAACATTCATGTCACTTAGATTTAGGTTCATCCTAGGTTGCATTTTGCAAAGTTCATTGTCAAGTACCAAGGTTAGGTTTCACCTAGGTCATACTCCTTTGCATATCAATAAGGGTCATCCATTTGCATGTGTCCTCTTGCATTAAAGTCATACCATTATCATACATTCATATTTGCATACCCTAGGTCTCTTCATTAAGTTTAGGTCATTATCATATCATATGAGGGTCATTTGCATAGTAATTGTCCCTTTGCATATAGTGCCAAAACTAGGTTTTGTCATACTTGAGTAATCCAAATCTTTGAATAAACTCTAAGTCATTGTTAAGAAGTCTAGACCTTATCAAACCTTTTCTATTTTTGTCATTATTGTCATTTGGTCAAACCTAGCTTAGTATCCAAGCATATAGGGGAGAAATTGTCATTTTGTCCTTTTGTCACTTGGTCCTTTTGTCCTTTGAGGTCTTGGCTTCATTTCAACTTCCCAAGGTTGAGTCTTTAGGTTTGCATTCCAAAATTTTTGTCAAAATCTTGAAAAACAACCAAAAACATAGGTTGCATTCTTGCTATAGATTGCATTCTCATTTATTTAGTTTGCATTTAGTTGCATATCATATATTATCCTTGAAAATTTCCAAAAATAAAACATTGCATAGTGACATGTCTATTGAAACAAGGTTCCAAGAACCAATGATACAACAAAGTTTGACATATCAATTGACAATGCAATCACAATTATATCCAACCCAACAACAAGGCAATATCGATCAAACTTTTTATGATGAAACAAGTCTCCAAATACAAAAACTAGAGGAGAAACTAGCTCAAGAAAATGAGATATTGGAACAAAGAGTGAAAAACATTGAGAAGAATAGATCACAAATGTCCAAAATGTTTCAAAAATTTCCAGGTCGAAATCCAAAGATTGAGCCAATTGATGTAAGATCTCTTCTTGAACGATCAGACATACCAGCTCTCCTCTCACAAATAGAGATGATGAAACAATTTCAAGAAAAGAGACAACAACATTATGTGCCTCCACATCAAGAACAAGAAGGTGTTTACTATCAATCAGATTTTCAACCATCGCAACCAATTGTTCAACAGTTCGAACATTTCCAACAGACACAACCAATTGTTCAACATATACAACCAATGGTCCAATTTCAACAATATGTCCAACCAACTATACAATGTCAACAAATGGTTCAACCAATGGTGGAATATCAATGTCAACAACCACAACCAAACATTCAAAAACAAAGCTTGCAACATGCACCAAGCCAAATTTTGAACATGTCAAACCAATTTGAGCAATATCTAGTTCGAAATCAAAACATGACATCAAACCAAAACCAACTCCTTTCCAAACAAGTTCAAATTCCAGATACAACCATGTCAAAACCTCGAAAGAAAGGTGGCTTTATTGCAATGCTCTTAAGGAACCTACCAAGTGAGTTCTTTGAGGAAGATCAAAATAATACACTTATGTCTAGCAATGCCTCATCCCCTCACAAACAAATTGACTCTCCAGTGGCATCTATCCCTACACCTTTAGAAGTTTCACAAGAACCTTCTATATTGTCCTCATCAAACAATACACCCAAGGATGCAATTATCCAAGGGCTATCCATAATTGATTGCCATGATAATCCAGTTCATGATGCACATCCTTGTCATGTTTCAGAAATACAAGACCCAATGCCACCATGCACTTTATTGCCATTACCTATTTTAGAGGACCCCATTCGAAGTCCCTCTTCCTCATGTTCAAGCATTGATTTCTTGCTAGAATCCATCACAAATGTTCAAAATGCATTTCCTTCATCCCAAAACATTGAGCCCTTGTCAGAATCCTCCATGCATATCCAAAGTCCAACCCCATGTCAAGAGGATAATTTAGAGCATGAAGAAATGCGTGTTAAAATAGATCAAGATCAAGATCTTGAAACCTTATCATCCCATCCAATTGTTGACCAGGACCCCATGTTCCCAGACACTCATGACAATTCCTCTATTCTTGTCCATCCTATCCAAAGTCCTATTGACACTCCATTCCCTAAGCAAGATCAGGATATCCCAGTCCATCCAATCCCAAATGATCCCCTTCCATTCCAAGAACACAATATCCTTTCAAATCCCATTGACATTCCACTTCCTAAACAAGATCAAGATATCCCTTCCATCCTTTTCAATGATCCAATTGAAAGTCAAGAGAAAAGCACCTTTAAAGAGGATTCCAATGATCTTCCTCCTTGTCAAGATCAAATTATTCCTTTAAATCCTCCACAAGATCCTTTTGTTCCTCCATCTCCTTGTCCTAATGCTCCATATACACTCCAAGATCTCATTCCTTTTGATGATCCCATTATTTCTCCCATTCCATCTCTTGAAAAGCCTATCATTGAATCATGTCTGCTACACACTCCTAGTCCCCCTCATGATTTGAACATGTCAATGCAAGATGTTCATGAACCCCTGACATTAACAATGGGTTCCTCCACTTTGGTGCAATCCGATCCACTTCAAGATCTCATTATTTCTCTCATATCATATCCACCTCATAATGGACTCGCGTCTTCTTCCCAAAGAAAAGAGTATCCTACAAGTCAAAATATTCATAAAGGCAAAGGAGTACATCTCCATAAGCAAGAATCCCTTTATGTCAAGGAAGATCTTAAGGGTCATGTCTACACAACTCACTCTCAAGATGTTGGTATCCCTCCATCAAAATCAAAACATACACCTTCCCCATCATACTTTCCATCCATCTTAGGTCATTATATTCCTTCATCCTCTATGCAAGGTCAGCAAAGGCACACATCCTTGAGTAAATTTCATCCATCCAAAAGAATTCCATTTCATTCATATCCACCCATGCATTCCTTTCCCCCTCCAAGCAATTTGGATGCCAAGTATAAAAGTCATAAGTCTAGAAATCCACATGTATTCAAGGATCAATATGTCCAATCTAATCAACATGTCAAAGAAAAGAAAAATATGAGCCAAAAAGAAAAAGAAATATCCAAAAGGTCACAAAGGCCCATTGCTCAAAAAGAAAAGTCAAAATATATATGGGTTCCTAAATCCCTTGTGAAGCAAAGCACTCCAAGGAACCACAAAAGCATGAAAAATCAAAAACCATGTGGATCCCTAAGCAGCTCCTTGAAGCACAAAAGCCTAAAGAAACATCCAACTTGGCATCCAAAGTTGCTATTCCTCCATCCAAACCTTCCAAGTCTATTCCTTCATCACCTTCTTCATCCATTTTGGGCCCTTATGTCCCAAAATCCCAAGCTATTCCTCCATCCAAATCTCACAATCTGAGATCCATTTTTCCTCCATCAGTCCCTCACCCCTCAAGGTGTGTGCCAATGTCGATCTTGCCAACATTTCTATACACTCAAGCATAGTTCTTCCAATACCCTATCCATTATCCAATGCATATTTTCCATCCTTCGATCCCTTTGATCCCATCCTTTACATAAATCCTTGCCTTAATTTCATCTCTTTTTCCATGTCCTTATCTTACCAACGTCTTTGAGCATACTTTTAAAGGTCATGGTCCATTTTTTATTTATTTTCAAGGCTACTATCCAAAACAAAACAAAAATATGCTTGAGTCCTTCTTCCATCCCCTATCATGTGTCCATCTTCTATTGAAAAAGTCAAAATACAAAAAAAAAAAAGGACAAAAGAAAAAAAAAAGGTAAAGCAAAAAAATAAATTCGTCCACTGGTGAAAACTTGGCAAACAGGCGCCTTGGGCAAGTACTGTGATGAAAACCTGGCAAACAGGCGTCATGCGTAATTTATGAACTTCTTGCACACCACACTTGGGGGCAGGTTTCCTCCTTCATATCCTATTGCCCTTCATTACCCTATCATACCCCTATCATTACCCTTCATATCCTATTGTCCCTCATCTCCATTTTGTCTTTCCACCTTTGATCTTGACAAGGCTGAGGATCTTCATGAACATCATGCATCTTGTTTGCAGCTTTTAGTCCATCATAGCTTTTGGTATTTATCCATTTGCTTATTATAACCTTTCATCCATATTCCCTAGCTTATTGCAACTTTCTGCCACTATCCCTTAGCCTACCCCGACCTTCAGTCCATGTCCCTTATCCATTCTTAGTCTTTCTTATCCTATCCATATCTTATCACTATCCATACACTCTTTTTCATTCCTTGATCTTGATCTGACATAAGGATGCAAAATTTAAACACATAGTTTCAAAAACCTCTTGACATGTCCCTCATGCCATGTCACTACTTTACATTGTCATATCCAGTCTCTTGTCCCATTGTCTCCATAATAAAAGGCCTTTGTCTTCCCTCTATCCACCAACATTTCAGCAAGCCTATTTATTCACTTGTCATATTCCTTGCCTTGCTAGACACTAGGGGAAAAGTCATTAAAAATCATAAAAAATGAAAAATGTCCTGAAATAAATCAAAAAAATTGAAAAATGTCCTGAAATAAATCAAAAAATTTGAAAAATGTCCTGAAATAAATCAAAAAAAATGAAAAATGTCCTGAAATAAATCAAAAAAAAATTGAAAAATGTCCTGAAAAAAATCTCTAAAAAGTCAAATAAAGTCCTGAAAAAATGAACACAAAAAAATTGTAAAAACTCGAAAAGCAAAACAAAACATATCCTCTTGGTGCATAAGACAAATCACTGAGCATCCCTCCAACGACACACAATCATACACTATGCTTTAATGAAATCACGCTTAAACAGATGAACTTTTCAATCAAACCAGACATTCAAACTGATCGCACTTGTCATATCAATCAACCACAAATTTATTTGTCCTTGGCACACTATCATGAGTCTTATACAAGGTGTGGTATACTCGAAACCAGACTGTGTCCTGTCTTAGATGGGGTACCGCATGTCCTGAAACTAGACAGCATGATCGCCCTATTAGGACTTTCAACTTTTGACAATGAAGATCAAGATGTTTGTTTGACTTGTTGGAATTTGTGCATCTTATCTTTTTACTAATTTATCTTTGGCTTCGATCATGTTCCTATGTTGCTCGATGATGTCACTGAGTGATTTAGAGTGATCGGGATGGTTCATGGTCCTTTTCTTTTTTGGTTGTGATTACTATTTGTCTGCGATGTGTCTGTCTTTTGCAAAAAAGGGTTGCATTTCAGCTCTGGCCTTCAATGCCATGATGCTTTGCATCTGCTTTGCTACAATTAATAAAGGTTCTCACCTACTTATGTGCATTTGTGAAAGCAAGTTTTTCTTCATCTCTACCTGTCCTCTGTCTAATTTCTGCTTACTAACATTTCTTCCATCAGTCTTGGCAGTGCATTTGATCCTATCATTTTCTATCATTCTTATCGATCAATTGGCCTCTTTTCTGGATGTTTCCGGCCAATTCCTCGAGGGGGCATGCATAGGTCATTGTTGTTGTCTGGGGCATTTTCATTATTTTTCTTTGAAACAACGCTTAAAATCGCATTGTCTCAAAGAGGGGCAAAATGTAGACACCTAAAAATGGTCAACACTTGCGAAGTCATACTTTAACATTTGCACATTGCCTTATTTTAGGGTTTTTGTGTCGCATTAACATTTCTCCTATGTCACACACTTGGTCTTTATCATTTGTGAGCATCGAGTCTTTCTTCTGCATTCTTCAGTTGTCTCGCTTTTGAAATTGGTCTTGTCGACAACAATCTTCAGTCATGATTTTGGTCAATCTTATCATGTCGCATCAATGTGCGTGCTAATTTGTCATCATTTTGGACATCGTCAATCCTAATTAGGGTTTTGTCCTCTTGTCAATCTTGTCATTTTGCGATCGATTTGTCATCGATCGTTATCATTTTCAATGTTGTCGTTTTGTGTTATCATTTTCAATCTTGTCATTTTGCGATCAATTTGTCATTGATCGTCGTCCTTCTCAATCGTGTCAATTTGGATCAATTTGTCATTATTCCTCGTAAATTGGTGCATTTATCAATCAAAATTGTTTGTCAACATTGGTCCTTTGTCAATTTAAAATCATGATCGAATCGACATCAAGTCAATCTTACATCAAGACCTAATTGTCGTTCTTGCATTTCTAATTTATCTTCTAGGGTTTTATGATTTATTCATTTAACCTTGTTTGTCATTTTCTCTCCATTTTCTTCCTCTAGGTTAAATAATTTATTTATTTATCTTAGGTCTTCATGTCACAATTAAATGTTTAATTTAATTGGTTAACTAATTATTCCTCTTTTTGTGAATTAATTAATAAATGACAAATTATTAATTAATTTACCTAATTTCCTAAAATTCCCTCTTTGTGAATTATTAATAAATGAGAAATTATTAATTAGTTCACTAAATTCCTAATTTCCTCATTTTCTAATTTCTTAAATTCCTAATTTCATCATTTCTAATTTTCTAGTTTCCTAATTTTCTAATTTTCCTAAATTCCTAATTTCCACCTAATTAATTTCTCTCTAGTTCTCCCTATTTTTGTACTTCGGTGGAAGCATGAATTTCTCATGCATCATACTTTTTGACATAGCAAGATGTCATAAGCCTCTAGTCCTCTAAACTTTGCATTGGCAATATGTCATAATTCATGACATAGAAGGTGTCATAACCTTCTTCTTTCCACTCAATTGTGTCAATTTTGAAATCAATTGCCTAAATATCAATTTCATGCTAATCTTGTATTTTCTCCAATTTATCTATAAATTGGATGAATTTCTTCAATCAAGGCCCTTGATCCCCAATTGATCGCATTTTTGAATCCCCTAATCACATTATCTAATATTCACATGGTCGAAATAATCACTTTGTCAAATCAATCACGCTTTGAGTACTCTTGTGCTAATTGTCAATCTTGTTTTCACATTAGGTTTATGCACTTGAAGGTGAGATCCACAAACAAAAGCTATTTGAAGAAGAAAGAAGGACAATGGAGCCACATGAAGGAGATATTCAGATTTGCCTTTGGTTTGCTTAGCTTTTAATCTTGAATGTTTTGCTTTCATGTCTTTATTGAGTGTGTTTAGGATTGATCATTGCATTTGAGCTTTTGTGATTGAGCTATGACTAATATTGATTTTCTTGTGATGATTTCCGATTTCCTAGCTACACTTGCATTTACATTCAGTTCTCAATTCCATGATGTTTCTATAATTTAATTACTAAAAAAGAATTAAGATTATAGATTAGAATTATTTTTTCATACCTATAAATATGAATATAGTAAGGAAATTCTTATTTTGAAAAAATCTATAAAATATTTCTTTCTTCTTATTATATAATCTTTTATGAATTCTTGAAAGTGAAGCAATATGATTAGCAAAGAAAGTGGGCAAACAAATCTATATCTTTCCATGAACAATACTAAGGCTTGGCGTATGATGAAGGATGGTGAGATTTCTTAATCTTCACATATGCATAATATAGTCTATCATAAAAAAAGGATCATGAAAATTGTAGAAATTAATACAAATACTTTTGGATTAGATTGTGTATATATTTTGTGCAAAAAATTTGTACACAATCTAATCCAAAATCATTTGTATTAATTCATTATGGATTGTGTTGGATATTGCTACTGCTAGGATATGTTGTTGTCATTGATGTTAACATATTCCTATGTTAGGTGTTCCGATTATTACAGAGAATTTATTTGGTTGATTTTAGGATTTGTGGTTTAGTATGAATTATCTCTAGTATCTATACTTCATTTGTTATTGATTTCATGATGCTATTTGGTTGAGTTGTGGATTTTGTTTTGAAGACTATTCTTCTGTGTTTAGTGGTTGGTAGAGTCTGGTATTTGATCCAATATACTCCGATATGATCATATCTTTGGTTGTGGATTTGGGAGAAGGTTTTGGATGTTCATGTGTATCTTCATTTCAAATGGTTCGTGATTTGGTGCTCCACAAGTTAACTTTCTAGTCCAAATTGCCACTGTTAAGTGTTCTTGAGAGTTAGTGTGTTGATCGATGCAGATTTGAATAAATGGTGTTGGCACAACTATTACAGATAGTTCTAACATAATTGTTGGTGATTCATGATTGTGTCCTGTTTGTTTTGTTGGTCTTTATTGATCATTGTGTGTGGTATTGGTGATTTTGTTAATCTGGTGATATTCTTCGTGTTATGCGGTAATTCTAGTGGTTTAGTGTGATGCGGTTGATCTTGGTGAGATTTTTGGTGGTGATGCATGTTTGGAGATTTGGTTTAGGTCCATTCTATGTCAGCTATGGAATTGTATTGGTTTGGTGGTTGATATATGTATTGTGTGATGTAATTTTGTAATTAAGGATTGAGGGTTTGGTCGACCTTGTAGTCAAGGTTGATGAATTGTAGAAATAGGTGTTATATTCATGTAGTTTAGGTGTCGATGTGGTGTCTGCATTATCAGAAAGTGGTGTATGTGTGTATAAGCAAATTTATCCTTCGGTATGGTATATTGAGAAGAGATTGTTGCAGAGTAGACAAATGAGCTTAACCAGAACTGTCATCAAGCATTTGAAGATGTTATTTTTGTAGTTCATGTAATCTGGATTATAGTTTGATCATTATTGTAAGGTAGTGAACCTTCCCTGAGGGTTGGAGCCTTCTAGGTCATTGTATCTTGAGCAATGAGTTCTAGGCAGTGTGCCTGAATGCATGTGCATTCCTAATTGTAATATTTACACATACTACTACATAGAATCATCTTATTGTGGGTAGATTCCCACCGTGGTTTTTCCCTAAACTGGGTTTCCCATGTCAAAATCTTGGTGTTATGTTTGTTCCTATTATTATGTTTATTTTTATTCTTATTGCACTTGATTGAAATCTACAATTGTGGTTAATTGGTTTAATCCGGTGAAAAACTGATTCACCCCCCCCCCTCTCAGTTTTTCTTCATTGTTGTTGCCAATAATTGGTATCAGAGCTAGATCATCTAGAAGAAGATTGGTCATTTGAGGAGATCTAGGATGGCAACTTAGGTGTTCAAAAAGGAGAGTCTGAGATTTGATGGAAGCAATTATATTGTTTGGAAGGACCATATGGAAGTTTATTTGAAGTGTCTTGGAGATGAGTTTTGGAAGATTAAAAAGAATGTTTGCAATGTTCCTCACAATGGACTGGTTATTGTTGCTGAGATCAAGATGATGAACATAATATAAGAGATAAGGAAGCATTGATGAGTTCCTTGACCAATTCAAAGATGACAAATGTGATGGGTTTCGCAGACTGCACATGAGATTTGGAAGAAGTTAGAGACCCTGTATGAAGGAGATGCACAAGTCAAAGTAGCTAAGTTGAAAATTTTGCAAGGGAAGTATGAAGCATTGAAGATGGGAGAAGATGAAAATATAACATCCTTTATGGCTAAGGTGAATGAGCTTGTCATGAACATTAGATGTGCTGGTGGAACTCTTGAAGAAGATGAGATTGTTGCTAAGATGTTGAGATCATTTCCTTCTCCTTATAAACATAATGTAGCTGCTATTGATGAAATAAAAAGTGTGACTATAGTGACTAGAGACATGTTGGTTGGAAAGATGGCTACATTTGAGTTGAGAAAATTTGGAGAATCACATGGAAAATCTAAGACTGCATTCAAAGCCATTGTATCTGAGAAGTAGAAGTATGATATAGGAGAAAGTTCATGTTGGGTATCTAGATATGAAAGAGAAAAGAGAGAAATGGAAGAGCAAAAAAGAGAATTGGATGAGCTTGGAGCCCTTATTGCTTGGAGATTGCCTAAGGGAGCCGATAAGTATGATGGAAAGTTACCTTTGAAATGTTTCTATTGTAATAAGATAGGACATTTTGCTTCTAGGTTCCCTGAGATAATGTCTAGATATTATAAGCATGAAAAATTTGAAAGGCATGATAGATCTCATAAGTATGATAGATATGAGAAGCACGATAAGAATGATAAGCTGTATAAGCCCTACCAAAAGTTTAGAAATTAGAAGAGATGCTATTATGCTGTTGATGAAGGTGTGACAGATGAAGAATCAGAGAATGGGAATTCAGAAGATGATTTGGTGCCAGTGAATCCTACAAGCTGCATTGTTGAGGAGAAAGCTTTGGCTGCTAAGATTAAAGATAAAGATGAATTAGTAATTGACAATGATTGTTCACATCATATGATAGGTGATAAAAGTAAATATGTGAGTATGGAAAGGTATGATGGTGGAATAGTGAGATTTGGAGATGATAAGCTTGTGTGATTTGTGGTAGAGGTTCTATATCTTTTAATGGTAAGCATAATATTGATGATGTCTTGTATGTTGAAGGTTTGAAGCATGATCTTTTGAGTGTTGGACAAATGGTTGACAAGGGATATGATTTAAAATTCAAGAATGGTAAATGCAAGATCCTAAATGCCTTTGGTATGGAGATTGCATCAGGGACTAAAACTAAAGGTAATATCTTTCACTTGAATGTGTTGGTTTTTTTTTTCCTGCAACCCTCAGTCCTAAGGATTTCATCACATTCCAAGGTGGGGATAAAACATTCAATGTGGTCTCTAAACTATCAATAGACTAAGGAAAGGTAATTCCAATAGTACAAGGCTTTCACAACCTTCTTCACTTCGAGCTCCACCATACTCAGGAGGGTGTTCCTATTTTGGGCTTGCATAGATGAATACCTTGCAATATCTTGATCTATAGACTAACAAAAACATGGGATGTTCTCAATCACATAAGGACATTATATTCATTGCTTTAAAATCGAGCCAAATACTCATTTTCTCTACCTCTAAGAATATTTGAGAACACTGATTGAAGAAATAGATGGAAAAAAGGGGAAGAGAAAATTCAATTATGAAAGTGTTTCTGACACAAATCCTAGACTACCATAGGATAGTGTCTATCCTGAGGCACAAAGTCAATTCCTTTGGTCACAAATGCAAATCTAAACAATAACTAAACTTGAATTAGTGAGCTTCCCAGACATTAATGCCTTATATTAATGCAGCTCCTCATGTCATCACATAAACCATTCTTTTTAATCCATAAACTACTTCCTAAGTTCATAGTGATTTGCATATAAAAATTAATTCCTTCCTCGAAGGAAACCCATAAACATAGTCATACATTGATATGAAAAATATCAAGATAAATCAAAACATCCTTAATATTCTGATTCATATGAAAGTAGATAATACGAATGGAGATAGTTTTCCAATAATATAGAATTTTACTCATATACTAATTGAAATTGCTGCAAGATGTATACATTTGTTCCCTTAGGAATTTATCTCCAACAAAGGGGTTGAACAAAAACTTATTCTACCTGCCCATAAAATGAAAAAAGATTAATAACCCTTAACACAACCTTGGTATTCCTTTTATAACAAAAGGAATGCAGAAGCTACAGGCTACTTACATGTGTCCATCTTATTTGCCTAACTATCCCTTTTCCTTCTTGAGTTACCAAATGGATCCAATTATCTATATTTTGTCCTGATGCATAACCGTCTGGATGGGCCTGTGTGGTAGCCTTCATGCCTAGGATTAGAGAGCATTAAAGGGGATCTACCACCATGCCAACCACATCACCACCAACCATGGGTGGTTATAGACGTAGAAGATACCAGCTCGAGCAGCTTTTACTACTCGTCTTTGGAGGGTAGAACTTTGAGAGTGTGGATTTACGGTGCTACCAACCCAGTTCCTTAGTGTTTGCATTTCCCACTATCTCCCCGCACTTCTGCACCCAAAGGGAAAAATTTGCTGCCAGAGGAAATCTAGCCAGATGCAAGCTATAAAATAGTACTGCATCTGCATTTTAATCACCTTGTTGCTCTCTAGCAACATGGTGCATTTTCAATCCCCCTCTGGTTGTGTGACAAATTCTTCATAGGTTTCCTTTCAGGACTTCAACATCTTTTCTATGACATGATCCTGCTGGAATCCAAGAACACCGAGAGGGGGGCGTGAATCAGTGTTCTCTCGGAATGATTAATTTTAACCCTATCAACACAACAACATATCAACTAGTATGCATAAAGAAGATAACAATAAGTAATAATGCAACCACAAAGATGAACACCATAACACAAATATTTATATGTGGAAAACCTCAAAGAAGAAAAACCACGATGGGATTGGAGACCCACAATATCTATCTATTGATCAGATGAATAAATATTACATATAAGGGACCTGCACATGCAGGAAGGCTAATAGCCTAGAGCGCATTTCTCATCACAAAAGGATCCTCACTGACTACAAAAAACTTTGGACTACAATCCAGAAAGAAGATTGAACTGCTAGAATAGCATCTCCTTCGCCTGAGTACAGTTCTAAAAAATCTCAATACCAGAGGTCTTAAACCTCTTTCACAAAACCCAATTCGATCACCTATGATCGACCAAATCCTCTACATATGATTATAACTTTATTCGCACACAGATAATTCCATAACCCATGATCACGATCTACAAAAGAGATCTTACATCATATTTATATCAACCTGGGACCTAAACAATTAGGACGACCACCTAAAAGATATTACAATAAATCCATTACATAAACCTACAAACCAATGATAATCCAAGTCGGACCAAGACCGAAATAACATTAATCAAACAATGAATCCAACTAGTAATGCATTGGAAGCATCCACCACACGTTACATAAATCGGTCCATAACCTAACAAAATAGCACCAAACCTAAAATAGGTTGCCATAAGCCAAATGCAACACCACTGATCAACTGGAACACAAACATGATAACCATTAGCATCCTAAGAACCTTCTAGAAGCCGCACCAACACCACTTATTGAATCCATCAAAATATCTTCAACGAAGGTCTGCCGATAAAATCCTTACCGGTAACCAAAAGGCTTACTAGAACATATGATAGCTTCCAAATCACCAAATATCAAACCAACTAAATGTGACACGCACATGAATGACTAAACCAAACCAATTCCACCAATCTAAACATGCCAGAGAATACTAGAGATGATCTCTAGATCAACATCACAATCCAACCACTCTACCAGAACCCGGTAGATAACCAAACAAGCTAGTGTTGACATCAACGCAACACATAATCAATTCCTCCAAATTGCCAACAATCTCCCCCTTTGGAATTGATGGCAACACTAGATGTGAAAAACATCCAAGTGTCAAGAAATGCCAAATAAGTCTCCTCCAATGGAAGACATCCAACAAATGATATATCAATGAAGTTCTGAACTAATTAACCATCCATAGACCAATCCTCTGAACCGCACAGCTGACTACTCCCCCTGAGTAGTAGCACCAACTCATCAATTTGAAATGAATGATAGTTCTGATAATGCATACTAGACCGATGCCAATCAACATCACTTAAGTCTCAACTTGAGGGGTAGAGACCCCCAATCTGTCTCTAAAGTACTCAAATGATTCCTTGGGCAAATGTTTAGTGAAGATATCTGCTATTTTCTCTTTAGTGTTCACATAAACCAATCAGGCTTCATTTGCATCTACCTTTTCCTTCAAAAAATAATACTTGATTTATATGTGCTTTATCTTAGAATGAATTACCAGATTCTTTTATATGTCAATAGCAACAAAGTTATCACAATGAATAACTATCGGTTCATCACAATCTACCCTTATATCCTTCAACATTTGCTTCATCCATAGAACTTGTGTAGAGCTAGTAGCAGCAACAACATATTCAACTTCAGTAGTAGATAAAGAAGTACATGATTGTTTCTTATTGATCCATGAAACAAGTTTCTTTCCAAGAAAGAAAACATCATCGGATGTGCTTTTCTGGTCATCTATATATGCATATAGTGTAAAGTCATCATCTTTAGGATACGAAAAACCATACCTAAAAATCCTAGCTATTGGAGAAAAAGATTAATCATAATCAATTCCTTCCTTTTGAGAATATCCTTTGTAGACCAATCTAGCCTTGTTCCTCACAACTTGTCCATCTTCATTCAATTTATTCCTAAAACCCTATTCAGTTCCAATAACATTCTTATTTTTAGGCTAGTAAACTAAAGTTTATTTGTTCTTTTTCATGTGATCTAATTCCTCTTCCATAGCTTTCATCCAACATTCATCCTTACATGCCTCAACTACCAATGCCAGTTCAATTTAAGAATTTAAGCATACCTCATTAGCTGTCAACCTTCTCCTTGTCACCACTCCTTTTCTTTTATCTCCAATGATTTGATCTTCTAAATGATTCGGCCTTACATACCTGGGAGTCTTCTGACTTCTATTTCTCCACTCTGATCTTCAATTACTGTTGAATGTTCAGATACTGTTGGGGTAACTGGCTCAACATTCTATTCCAGTGCAGGCACTACCGGATCAGTTATGATCATTTCCACTTTTGGTTCTCTTTCATAAGTTCTGATTTGACCTCTGTACTACCCATCCACCTTGACATTAACACTCTCCACAATTCTCTGCAATCTTTTGTTATAACATCTATATGCTTTGCTTTCATTTGAATAACCAATAAATATTCCTTCATCACACCTAGGATCAAACTTTCCAATGGAATCATCTCCTTTGATATAGTATTTACTACCAAAGATTTTGAAGTACTTAACTATAGATGTATGACCAAATCATAACACATAAAGTGACTTGCCGATAAACCAAACCAGATCCAAGATCCAACAAATCTTTGTCGGTTAACCTTCAAACTGACTTCTTCAATGTCTGAAACAGGCTTTCAGACCACTACCGGGGGCAATGCAAGATCTGCCATCAATTTGCCTCCCCCTAAGGCTAATGCCCTAGTTTCCAAATGAGTTTCCTGCTGGTTCAAGAACACATTGATCTATTGGATGAACATCTGAGGTATTTGATTTTGTCGAATGATCCTCAAATTTTCTAATTCACTTCTTCTCATGCTCCTTCTGAATATCATCAACTTTCTTCTTTTCATTCTCATTTGATTTGTCATTTCCTGCCTATAGGTTCTTGCTTCTTTTAAATTTAGCAATGTGTCCTACTTTGTTGCATGCATAGAAAGTAACATTGCTATTTTGTGTTGGCATTTTGATGATGGTGTGATTGTCATTGATGGACACACACTTGTTTTATGATCACTTCCTTATGTATGAGTTATGCTCAACCGGTAATTGTTCCAACCAGTATTATGTATTATAGTCTTTTAGACTATTGGTGTTTTGCAGAAGGTGTTTACCGGTCACAAACTGACTGAAGACCCAAAATGGTATGAAAACCTCAAGCGGTTCGAGGATCCCAAAGCGGTACGAAGGAACAAAGCGGTAGTTAACATTTTTCCAGTCTTCATTGTGACAACCAGTAATTGATAAAATGTATGAACCAGTAATCGGTATTGAACCGGTATTACTCTATGATGAGTTACCAATCGGTATTTCTATGATGAGTTATCATCCACTGACACTTTGGCGGTGATTTTGTGTCGTGTTACCAAATGTGTCTAGATGCACTGAACCTAGGAACTTGTAATGTAATCCTATTGGACCAACATGAAATCAGACTCCTTATAAGGACATCATGTCTAGGGTTTTCAAAGTTGATGAGGTTTTTGTATGTGCGATCATAGAAGAGAAGATTAGGTTTGTGTGAAGAAACAGTGTGGAAATATTGAAGACTGAAGTAATGCTGAAATGCATTAACAATGAGCTATCATGGATCTAACCAAGCATACTGTGCTAGTATCTAGATCACTCACTTGTTGATTACTCACATCTTTGACAAGTCTGAAACCCTTAACTGGGTAGGCCTGGCAAAGCCTTTGTAAATCCTCTACCAAGGTGGTTCACAACTGTGAATCTGAAATCCTCTCACAAGGTAGTCTTTAATAGGACTTATCTCCTAACAGAGATCTAGATTCCTAACAGGATCTATTCTCGTGAAGAACATTGTATGACCTTAACCGGTCTAGTTTCTATTCTGTAGATAGTTACTTGTGAGTTTCTGCTCACCATGGTTTTTCCCATTTGGGTTTCCACGTCATAACTTCTTGTGTTATGGTGATTGTTCTATTGTGGGTGAATGCTTTATTTGTTGTTTGGTTTGCATTTGTCTTAACTGGTTTGTTAGTAAATTTGTTATACCGGTTAACTGCTAAATTGTTTAAGAGTTTGAGTTCAATAATTATTGGTATACTAATTCACCCCCCGTCTTATTATTCATCAATTGGTATCAGAGCCAACCTTTCTATAAGTTTAACCACTTGGAAGGAGATATGGGGGAATACACTATGAGGGAACTTACTCATTGTCTCACTCAGACAGAGAAAGCCTTTGATGAACTCAAAGTCAAATATAAAGCCTCTCTGGAAAAAAGAAGAGAGCATGCTGAGAAACTAATGGAGCTTACTGAAAATAGTTCTTTTGATGAAGCAGACATGGAAGCCCTAGTTGAAGAAGTTGAAAAACTGAATGAATCTAATGCCAACCTGAGAAGGGAACTGGAAGGACTGACTATTAGAATGTGTCAAGAGCTTGAGAACTGGAGGAAAGTTGAAGATTTGGTAAAAGACAAAGATCATGAGATCTCCAAGCTGAAGCAAGAGATCAATACCCTTACCGCTCATCTCCAAGAGAGTAAAGTGGAAAAAGAAGAAATGTAAGGTGAACTAAACATGGCTATTTCTGAGAATGCAACCTTGAAGGAATCCATTGATGCTATTTCCAAGGAACTCACTGAGTCAAAGGAAATACTTGACAAATTCAATAAAAGTGTTGTTAGGCTAGAACAAAAGCTTGAATCAGCAAAACCGGTAAAGAATACCACTGGACTTGGTTTTTCTAGTTATGAGGAAGGTGAGACCTCTGGAACAAAAGATGGAGCACCAAAGAAGCAACCGACATCAAAGGATAAAGGTAAGAAAAAGTTTAAACCTGTTTGCTTTAATTGTCTCAAGGAAGGACATACTGCTAATGTGTGTAGAAATAAGGCCTACAATAATTTTCCTTATTTTCTAAACAATAAGCCTAGATCCAATAGATTCAATGGAAACTGTTATGCATGCAACAGGTTTGGGCATAGAGCATTTGAATGCAGGTCTGTTATGCACAACATTGGGAGATATCGTCAAAGGACTCAAGGAGTTTTTCCTAAATCATCTGTGAACCGGAATCCAAACCAGTATAATGCCTATGACCATCAGTCAGGTGGTGGTGGCTATCAAGCAACAACCAGTTGGAGAGAAACTTGTTTGATCTACCATGGTAGTGGTCACACTGCTGCAACATGTAGGAGGAAGAATGGTAGAATGAACAATGGACCATGGAGAACACCTGGAATGATATGCTATCATTGCAACAAACCAGGACACCCTGCCAAAACCTGTAGAATGAGTAAGAACTATCGGATGATATACCGGTTACTCCAGAAGGGAAGATTGATGTTGAAACCATTCAAGAAGGAATGAATAAAACATGGAAAAAGAAACCTGAATAAGTGTCACAAGATGAACCGGTTTCTGCACCTAGGGTGTAAGTCTCTGAACCAGCAAACTGAGCTTTAGAAACTCTTAGGGGGAAGAAATCGGTGAAACATTTCGAACCCCCAGTTTATATCAGTAAAAGACCTTAACCTGTATATGTTACCTGTCAATCGGCAAAAGAATGTGAAGCGGTAAAAGGAAAAAATAGGGTTTGTGCCCTAGCGGTGGAGCATTTATTATGGTAGGTGAAGAATTTGTTTAAAAGGAATTTTCAAAGTCATTTTCACTTATCAATTTTTTAGCGAAGAATTTTTCAAGAGTAGAGCGACAAAAGGCAATTCGAGTTGCGATTCAGAGAGATTTCAAATCTTGCAGAAGTATCCAGAGATATTTACAATCAATCAAGTGAAGAACACCAAGCGGTAATCAAGCAACCGAAGTGGTTGGTGTGAGCTGCATTTGTCAAACCCTAAATTTCAAAATTTTGAAGGTATTTCTCAAAATTTTGTTTATCAGTTAAATCATGGCTTCTGCATCGCACTCCAGTTCTAGTGCACCTATGGACTCAGCTGAATTCATTCAAAGAAAAATGAAATACAATGCCCTGTCCCAAATACCTGCCGGAGTCATTGTCAAAGGAGATATTTTAGGGTACATCAACTGCAAATTTGAAGACCTAGGATCCTTTGTGATTCATTCCCAGCCAAGTCTATTTTGTGGGGATGACAAGAAGATCAAACTAGAATACAACATTCTGGAGAGGAAGAAACTTCACAATGCGGTTTACTTTCTTGAAGAGTTCATGAAATACCACATCCGCATCATCCTGAGCAGAGTGCATGGCGACAAGATGTATCTCAAGAGGATTCATGACATTACGCCCGAAGCAATTCATGCTGTCACTAGTTTCTACAACATTGGTGAGGTGCCAGCCCTAAGGAAGGTTATCAAGACATAAATGACTAAGCTCACTGGTTCTCCGAGCGATCAACGGGGAATGACCGTCAACACCATCAAAGATGAGTTGGTTAAGTATGCTTGCATGGTGATTGGATACCAGATGTTTTATGCCAGTAGATTAAACTCTGTCTATGCTATTGTAGTTAATGCTACCTACAAAATGATCATGGAAGATGCCTCATTTGATCTATGCACCTGTTTGCAGAAGCAACTTCTATTAAACTTAAAGTCCATTAAATAGGACAGTGCCCTAAGATTAAAATTTGGACAACTTTTGGTGGGTTTGTTTTTCTACTTTCAAGGCTATTTCCCAGAAGTCGGTGATATTCAATGGTCTACTGACCAATCAGTCACCAAACAAATTAGGGAAAGTCTCCAAGCAGTGGGAACCGAATATCCTGAAGTCTTGAATAAATACTTTGATGAATTCAAGCGGAAGATGAGTCAAAGGATGAGGATATCTGGAGACATTGTTAAAAAATATGAAGAGGACATTTGCTTTACCATTAGAGTAGATAAGTGTGTAATGGAAGTGGTAGAGCCCAGACAAGAAGAAGAGGAACCTATGGGATATGAGGTGATGTATGCCATGCTGGATGGGTATGCCTCCACCCTGATTGCCTCTCCTTTAAATGCAAAGAAAAAGCAAACCGACACCTACTTGGAAAGGGTAACACCAGTTGAAGAACCTTCTATGAAAAAGGGAAAGGCAGTGCCAGCGGCATCGACACTGGTTACCTCAGCTAGCCCAAAAGTGACCAAGCAGTCACCTACCAAGAAGAAACCAGAAGTTGCACCCGCTAAAGTATTTGAAAGGAAGCGAAAGACCAAGAGCAACTCACTAGAGTCTGAAGATACAGAATTAGATGTGCAGCCTAAAAAGACTAGGCAAACAAGGAAGAAGACAAAAACTACCGGCAATACACCTGCATCATCAACATTGGTAAATATTGACGTCTCTTCTTATAAGCCAATGACACATTGTCAAAGGACTATCAAGAATATAAGAAGAAAATTGCTTAGTGATTTGAAGGAGTGTTTTGATGATTTTACCGATAGTGAGAAAGAGGAAACAAAGTGGGAAGTCATTAATTATTTGTGTATGAATGACCGGTCACCATAAAAAATTAGATCCGAGGCACTTGATTCTTTTTGCAATTCTTTGGACAAAAAATGGCGCATTGCCATAGAAAAAGAACAGGAAATAAGGGAGAAAGTATTTTCTCAGTACTTTCGTGAAGCCTCCAATTCTGATTTATTTGAGATTATGGACATGCATAAAGGTCTCTTCTTCATGAGAAGAAGAAGACTCAGGCTACTAGAAGGCAAAACCTCTGAAGTAGAGAAGGACAATATTCTGCATGCCAAAGCTGCTGTCTGGTTGCATCAAGTGTCTGAGGCCAACAAGAAGGCCGAACAAGACCCTAACCTATCTTCAGCCAAACCAGATGAGGTATTTGATGGTGAACAAGAACCAGTTACATAACAAGTGGACACTATTGATGTTGATGCCTTGGATGTTGAAGATGTCACTCCAAACACAGAAAACGAAAAGGTTGAGAAGAAAAAAGAAGACAAGGCGAAACAGGACAAAGAAAAAGCAGACAAGGAGAATCTGGACAAGGCAAAGGCTGACAAAGAGAAAGCAGAGAAAGAGGAAGAGAAAAGGAAAGAGGAGGAGAAGAAGAAACAAGAGGAAGAGAAGATAAAAGAAGAGGAGAAGAGGAAAGAAGAGGAGAAGAGGAAAGAAGAGGAGGAAGAGAAAGAAGAGGAGAAGTGGAAAGATGAGGAGAAGAAGAAACAAGAAGAGGAGAAGCAAAAAGAAGAAGAAAGAAAGAAGGAGGAAGAGAAGAAAAAGCATGAAGTGGAGAAAAGGGAGAATGAAGAGGAAAAGAAAAGAGCAGAAAAGAAGAAGGAAGCAGAAAAGAATAAACAACCGGAGACTCCAAAGGCAACCGGTGGTCAAGCCAAACCGACCGACATCACCAGTCCTCTTGACCTCCAATCTGTAGATGAATCGGAGCTGCTGCAAGGCATAAAGCTATCACAGGAAAGACTGGAAGCATTAAGAAGAAAAAAGGACCAGGATGTCATTCACATTGCAATTGACACCCTTACCAGTTTGATTCCAGGTACCAACCTTCCCGGTACCGATTCCTCTTTGGCCAAACTGAAACTTCTATGTACAGTTGTAGAGGACCAGGTACAATGCCTGGAGGAAGTTGTTGAAGATAATGCACAGAAGAAGCATCAAAAGGCACTTGACACTGTCTTAGTAAAGAAACTGAATGAGCTCTGATCTCAACTTCAGAAAGAGTAGAAGGATATAAGAGATTTTATGGATGAGGGAAAACTACTGCTGAGAAAAATAAGCCAACCCCATATATTTTGTGATGATGTGATTGCACAAAAGGATAAACTGCAATCTGATTTGTAGGCATACATAAGCAAATTTAAGACCCCATATGATTCTTTCACTACATATGGGCAAACTTTTCACCGGTATTAGCTTCAGTCTACCAGGATAGAATTGGAGATTAGCAACTGGACAAGAGATTTGTAGGAGCTTCAACTGGTTTTATTACCCAGACTGCAAATTCTTCAGAAGTGCTTTCTCAATCTAGAAGCTTTAACGGTAACTCAAGAGATGAGTACAATTGATGCCATGGAAGAACAGGTACCACAGATGCAGATGGAAAGTGAGGTGGCTACCTCATTACTTGAGTCATGGTCATTATCCATGAAGACTTTTATGCAGGATTTTAAAATATTTTTTGATAAGTTTCACTCATTATTGTCATAAACACTTATTTATTTTAATGATAATGAGAAACAGGGGTTATTTTGCAGTACTCTGTCATTGCTGGCAAAGGGGAAGTAGTATCTAAAATTTTGGTGAATGTTATGTATACTTTCATGTTATTTCTTTAAGGGAGTAGTATACATTGTATTTTCTGCAAAAAGGGATAGTGTATATGCTTAGGGGGAGTAATTTTGATTATGGCATATTTTTGTTGTAAAACACTTAGATGTCAAAATTTTCCTAAGTGTTGCCATCAATGCCAAAGGGGGAGATTGTTGGCATTTTGATGATGGTGTGATTGTCATTGATGGACACACACTTGTTTTATGATCACTTCCTTATGTATGAGTTATGCTCAACCGGTAATTGTTCCAACCGGTATTATGTATTATAGTCTTTTAGACTATCGGTGTTTTGCAGAAGGTGTTTACCACTCACAAAGTGACTAAAGACCCAAAGCAGTATGAAGACCTCAAGCGGTTTGAGGATCCCAAAGTGGTATGAAGGAACAAAGCGGTAGTTAACATTTTTCCAGTCTTCATTGTGACAACCAGTAATTGATAAAATGTATGAACTAGTAATCGATAATGAACTGGTATTACTCTGTGATGAGTTACCAACCGATATTTCTGTGATGAGTTATCATCCACCGACACTTTGGTGGTGATTTTGTGCTGTGTTACCAAATGTGTCTAGATGCACTGAATCTAGGAACTTGTAATGTAATCCTATTGGACCGACATGAAATCAGACTCCTTATAAGGACATCATGTCTAGGGTTTTAGAAGTTGATGAGGTTTTTGTATGTGAGATCATAGAAGAGAATATTAGGTTTGTGTGAAGAAATAAAGTGTGGAAATATTGAAGACTGAAGTAATGCTGAAATGCATTAACAGTGAGCTATCATGGATCTAACCAAGCATATTGTGCTAGTATCTAGATCACTCACCTATTGATTACTCACATCTTTGACAAGTCTGAAACCCTTAACTGGGTAGGCCTGGCAAAGCCTTTGTAAATCCTCTAACAAGGTGGTTCACAACTATGAATCTGAAATCATCTTACAAGGTAGTCTTTAACAGGACTTATCTCCTAACAGAGATCTAGATTCCTAACAGGATCTGTTTTGGTGAAGAACATTGTATGACCTTAACCGGTCTACTTTCTATTCTGCAGATAGTTACTTGTGAGTTTCTGCTCACCATGGTTTTTCCCATTTGGGTTTCCACATCAAAAATTCTTGTGTTATGGTGATTGTTCTCTTGTGGGTGAATGTTTTATTTGTTGTTTGGTTTGCATTTGTGTTAACCTGTTTGTTAGTAAATTTTGTTATACCGGTTAATTGTTAAACTATTTAAGAGTTTGAGTTCAGTAATTATTGGTATACTAATTCACCCCCACTCTTAGTATTCGTCATTTTTAATTGCCTTGTTGTAACCTTGATTATTCCTTGACCTACATTGATTAGCCATATGTCCAAACTTTCCACATGCATGACATTTTATATTCATTCTATAATATTCTCTCCTATGACCATACTTTTTGCAATTGAAACACTAAATGGTAAAGGAATTGTTGTTTTGATTGACTCTATTTCTACATTGACTTTCCATATGACCAAACTTATTGTAAATAAAGCATCTACCATTAAATTTACATGCATTGGGTTGTCTTACCGATGACCTCTAATTCCACATTGACTGGTGGATTCTCCTAATTTGTAGAACTATAGCTTTCTACATGCTCAAATCCACTTCAATAATTCATAAAGCTTTGTAGAACTGACCTTGAGCTTGTCTTTGCACTCATTTGGAGAATCCATATCACCTCTTAGGATTGTTAGCATTCTTTCCAACTCTTGCTCATTATTTTGTATTGTACCAATTCAATTCTCAATATATCATTCTCATGTGCCAACCTAATGCATTCTTCAAATTTGTCTTTCAGAGATTTGGCAATATTTTCTTCATTCTTCTTCTGGTATTCAATCTCCTTGGACATCCTCATGGTTAGGGCTTGCATTTCATTCTTCATGACACCATTTTCCTGACTCAACTTCTGACATAGATCCTTAAGAGCATTATGTTCTTCATCATCCTGATTTTGTAATTGATCATAGAGTTCTTTCCTTTTGGCTTGCATAGATGACAACCTCTCTTGCAAAGTAAAGATGAATTCCTTCGTAGATTTCAACTCATCTTGCAGCTTCATGTTCCTTAATCTTTCAACATCATAGTCTTCAAGTGCAACTTCAAGTTCCTTCCTCAAACTCATCTCCATGGATTCTGGATGCAAGATCTTCCTCAAGTTGTTAGACTTATTCTAAGGTACCAAGCTTGGATACCAATTTTTGGAATCCAAGAACACTGAGAGGGGGGGGGGGGTAAATCAGTGTTCTCCTAGAATGATTAATTTTAACCTTATTAACACAACAACTTATCAACCAGTATGCATAAAACTAGATAACAATAAGTAATAATGCAACCAAAAAGATGAACACCATAACACAAATATTTATATGTGGAAAACCTCAAAAAAGAAAAACCATGGTGGGATTGGAGACCCACAATATCAATCCATTGATCAAATGAATAAATATTACATATAAGGGGCCTACACATGCAGGAAGGCCAACATCCTAGAGCGCACTGCTCATCACAAAAGGAGCCTCACTGACTACATAAAACTTCTGACTACAATCCAGAAAGAAGATTGAACTACTAGAATACCATCTCCTATGCCTAAGTATAGTTTCAGTTAAGCTCAATACCGGAGGTCTTAAACCTCTTTCACAAACCCAATTCGATCACCTATGATCGACCAAATCCTTTGTATATGATTGTAACTTTATTCACACACAAATAATCTCATAACCCATGATCATGATCTACAAAATAGATCTTACATCTTATTTATATCAACACGGGACCTAAATAATTAGGTCGGCCACCTAAAAGATAATACAATAAATCTATTACATAAACCCAAAAACCAATGATAATCCAAGTCGGCCTAAGACTGAAACAACATTAACCAAACAATGAATCCAACTGGTAATGCATCGGGAGCATCCACCAACACATTACATAAATCGGTCCATAACCTAACAAAATAGCACCAGACCTAAAATAGGTCGCCATAAGCCAAATGCAACACCACCAATCAACTAGAATATGAACATGATAACCATCAACATCCTGAGAACCTTCTAGAAGCCTCACCAACACCACTTATCAAATCCATCAAAATATCTTCAATGAAGCTCTATCGGTAAAACCCTTACCGGTAACCAAAAGGCTTACTAGAACATATGATAGCTTCCAGATCACCAAATCCCAAACCAACTGAATGTGACACGCACATGAATGACCGAACCAAACCAATTCCACCAATCTAAACATACCAGAGAATACCAAAGATGATCTCCAAATCAACATCCCAATCCAACCACTCTACTAGAACCTGATAGATAACCAAACAAGCTTGTGTTGATATCAATAACAAACATAAATTCAACACATAATCAATTCCTCCCAATTGCCAATAGATCCACTTCCTGTAAGGCCTTAACATAGTTGCAGACATCTCTGAACTTCTAACCTCCAACCCATTCACTCATATACACTAATGAATTATTCATCCTTGTAATGATCTATATATAATAGCATTTCCACTATCTTTATAAGAACAACTGTATACCACTCATCACAAATATAGAATCAAACAAAAGATCACGATCACAAAATCAACTTTTCATGATTTTGTTCCTTCAAAAACACATGAACACCCCTGTGCATCTCTACAACTCTGACATTTGTTTGAGCGTAAAACTCAAACACCGACGTTTTTGGCATGCTGACTGAATCGGGACATACTAATAATGATGATATATTCTCAGCATAAGCCTAAGAAAATTACTAACTCTATTGCGTTTGAGCATAAATTGGGTTTCGCTCAAGATATCCTGAATATACTATTAGGTTGGCGGTTTTCACACGTTTTCCTCTTACTCGAGGCTCAGTGAGATCAAAACTAAGCCCTCAATGAGTGTCAAGTTGACATCTAACATTCTTCTTTATATGCCGCCAACCTCCTTCTACTCGGAGGCTTGGTGGAATTAATTGACGTAATTCACTGTGTACTGAGTTGCCAACTTAGATATCCCACAGTGCATATTCTCTCATCTACTCTAGAATCACTGAGACCAGCTCGGGTACTTCACTGAGTGCCGAGTTGCCAGCTTGGATTTGTTTTAGCACACATTATCCTCATCTCATAGGCTTGGGACTCACTGAAGTGGAAAAACCATTCCCACTGAGTCCCGAGTGGTTTTTTTATTTTTGCAATCGCAAAACTTGGAGATCACCTAACCAGAGGATGGGTCCTTACAAACAGCCACGTGTTCAACTCCTTGTAATATAACTTGGCCAAACCTGAAAATGTCTTTCTATCGAGTATCAAGCTCTTTTCTGAGGAGCATTTTTTGAATGACCCCACAATGAGTGGGACCTCCCTTTGAAATGAGAATTCCTCCCCTTTCGAATAGTGATTAAAAAAAGTATAAATGCTAATTAAGATACTAAAATAATAACTCAAAAGGAATATTCCCACCAGTCTGATTTCAGAATTTTATAGGGTCCTAAATCTCTTCAATGGGGTCAAAATTCAGGGCTAACAGTGGCTCTAGTTTGGGATGCATACTCCCTGCGGGCATGGAAAGAATTTAGATCTCTGGTAGAAGCAAACCATACATTATCCATTGGGGTTAGAGGCACTGTATACATTTTGGGAACCTGACATTAATATTCACTGGGTGGCCCCTGGCCACCAAACATATAAAACCATAACTTACCTCTATCAAAGGTATGTTTCTCATCATACATCAATATGGCCAATCTAAATGTGTCACTTATCAACATTTTCTCATACATATTACAAATAATGCGATTCATCCTTTTACCACACTTTGCATTATCAACATACTTAACTTCATTGGGTATCAAAAAATTAAGAACATACTGAAATATATCACAACCTAAGATTTATTTTCCATACCCACAAGATCTTGTACATTCATATTCAATGAGGCACCCTTCATCACCAATAACACTATCATTCCTTATAAAATTGTCATCCATCTGATCTAAAAACTGAAAGCATTCAAGTTCCATCACATGAATAGGATCATTAGGCCTTTCCTCATTAAATTCATCCTTTTTCACTCCCATCTCTTGAGCATACTCGTTATTGACCCTATCTCCTTCACACAAACCATCCTGAGTAAGGGCGTATAGAACTTCCTGATCATTGGCAAGGCATCCATCCTTGGGAAAACTACATTCAGGCATGTATGCATCATGCTAGTCTTTATCAAATTCAGAGTCACAATCATATGCAAGGTCATCAAATATTGACAAATCAGATATGTCAATTTCATTAGCATCATTCCTTATTTCATACAATGAGGTAGCATCTCCACCATCTTGACATGTCTCATCCTCATACAATAGATTTGTAAAGTAATAAGAACTTCCTTCAACTGCTACATGGTAGAACATTATATGAATTTCCTCCACTAATTCATTATACAAGGAGTTTGCAAAAATCTGAAAATCATTTTTAGATTCACTTGGACAATCTATCAGCTGATTTTCCTAAGTAGTCTCTTCATATAGTGAATTTGAGCGACATTTGAAACCACTATCAGTTATATATATTATTTATGCATGATGATCACAATAAATGTCCTCTCTTATATCAGGCACCACCTCTTCTTGAAGTGAACCCACTTCAATCACTTGCATTACTTCATCACCTTGAGTGACAAAGAAACATTCTTTATAGTCAGCTTCATAAGAAGAAACAATATGAGATGATCTAAAACTCTTACTTACATTGTCAACATCACCTTCATATTTAGGTGTCACTAATGATCTTATTCTAGATTGACCATGATGGTCAATATGACAACAAACATCATTTATCATATCATGAAGTAAAGGCACACCACAAGGCTGCAATTCAATTACTCCTGGTGTAAATCCTTCATGCTTGGCAATCCTTCTTTCTCCCATGTCAATCAAACTTTGGATATGTGATAATGAGTCAAGAATAATTGTATGTTGTTCATCAATAATCTGATGTTCAATTTGGTTTGAAGGTTGCTCATATGTGTTTGACACTGGAATATGAGGCATAACTGTTGACTCAAGAACACTTACCTCATTCATGTTTATTCCATTAATACTTGGCTCAAACATCACATTAGGACAATAATTGCCAACAATTGGAATTGTATTAAATTTTGGGGCAGCAAACAGATTCTTATTCTGAAAATTATCTGGAACCTTTGATTGTCTTTGTTCAACTCCATATACATCTTTGAGACTATTAGAATTTTCAGAATTATGAAACTTTACCAGTCCATATTTCAACATCCCTTCAATATCCATTTCCATCTAGAAAGCCTGATGCAAACTTTGGGGCTCTTTATTTCTCAATTTGTAACTCATTTTCTTGTCAAATGCGCCCAAATATACCACCAATGCCATTGCATCCCGAGGCCTACAATTCTCAGGAATCTTCTTCAACATCTTCATGAATTTGAGGTTAAACTCAGGAACCAATTCACCATTCTGAATGTGGATTTCCATGAAATCATCAAACACTGAGGACACACTAATTCTTTCACCAAATTGTTCCATAAAATCTAATATAAATTCATTCCAAGAACTGATTGATTGTGGCAACAAGTCTGAAAAACCACTCTTTGGCATCATCTCTCATAGATTTTACAAATAACCTCATAGCCACATCTCCAGGATTAACTTCATAATCGCCAATTAAGTCACTAAATTGCTGAAGATGTTTAGATGTTGATTTTGACTTTAAACCATTGAATATTGGTAACTTACTTCTCACCTCGGGTGGGATAGTGTTTGGGTAACCATGAATGCCTTTAAAATCCAGGGCTCTATATCTTTTGGTACTAAAATTCCTTCTGTTAAATGATTGAGATTTACTACATGGTATGGTCACATCGAGACCCATATAAGGATGATTATACTGTTGATACATCTCGGATAATTATGCTCTTACAAAGAATTTTCTCAATGGGAAACCTTAAAATATATAACTCATAACCTATTACAACACAAGATAAGGTCTCTTTTATTGAGCATAAATGTAAGCACTATGCATACTCCTTTTATAATAACAAAGAATATCAAGTAAATTGAGAAGTATGTTGGTGTAGACACCCAAAATTGCCATGTCTAATTAAATAAATATTTTATTTATTTAATTATCTAAGCTTAATTCTTCTATTAGTTAAATATATCTTTATTTATTTAATTAATTCATTTATCCTCTTCTAGCCTTATTTCTCATTTAAATAAATACATTTATTTATTTAAATTATCCTTTTTCCTAAATTAAATAAATATCTTATTTATTTAATTGATCCCACTTCTTCTATTAATTAAATAAATCTTTATTTATTTAATTAATTCATTAACCTTTTCTACCTATGACACATGTCATTCATCTCTTAATTCATACACTACCTACCCCTTTCATTATTTCATTATTTCTTTTACCTACCCTCTAATCATAGCTGACCTCCTTTTACACCTCTCAATCTTATCCCTCCATTTCATATAGTGTCTTCTATATAAGGAGATGCTTCCTTCATTATCAAACCCTAATCAATCATTCTAACTACTTGATCAATTGACTACTTGGCATATGCGATCCTACTTGCAACCACATTTCTGTTCTTCGTTGAGCTCTTGTGCACACATAAAATCTAAGAGCAAATATATCAAGCAAGATCAATGGAGATAGGAAGAATGGAGATCCAAACCCTATTGGACATGTGATGGTATAATCTTTGTGATTTCGTTTGATTTGCATTGTCTTAGGTAATCTTCATATGTTATGGTGGATCTTTGTTGTTGTTAGGCTAGGGTTTTGTGGTTGAATTCATTTAACCTTTCAATATTGTTATTATTGTTATCCATTTTCACCATATACAGTTGGAATTACTCTTATTCTTTCCCTAATTTAGTGCTTGACTTCACCTAATAAGGAGCTTTGATACTTCATGAAAACTTAAAGAATACCTAGAGATAAATTGTAACAGTTGTTCATCCTCTTTGTTGACAAAAAATATTGAAAAATCCTCTTCAAATATAAGGTTCCTTTTTTCATAGAGTCGCCACCTCCTTAGCAAAGGAAAGATTTCAAATAGCTGGAAGCTATTTGAAGCATTATTTCATTCTAGATTTTTCTCAACAATAGAGTCACATGTTCTTCTTTAAACCGGCTGCAAATAAAATCTTCTCCAGGCTAAAAATTTGTAAATCTAAAACAATTTTCAGATACTAAGCATTTCTTGACTCTTTACCAAATGAATAATTCCACGGCCTGTCCCCAACAGAGTCACCAACTTGTTGGTGTTTTTTCATGCAACCCTCAGTCCTAAGGATTTCATCACATTCCAAGGTGGGGATAAAACCTTCAATATGGTCGCTAAATTATCAACAGTCTCAGGACATGAAATTCCAATAGCACAAGGCTTTCACAACCTTTTTCACTTTGATCTCCATCATACTCAGGAGGGTGTTCCTATTTTGGGCCTGCATAGATGAATACCTTGCAATATATTGATCTACAGACTAATAGAAAGATGGAATGTAATCAAACACATAAGGACATTACGTTCATTTCTTTAAAATCAAGCCAAATCCCCATTTTCTTTGCCTTTGAGAATATTTGAGAAAACAACCTAAAGAAATACAGGAGAAAAAGGGAAAGAGAAAATTCAATTATGAAAGTGTTTCTGACACAAATCCTAGACTACCATAGGCCAATGCCTATCCCGAGGCACAAAGTTGATTCCTCTAGTCACAAATGCAAATCTAAACAACAACTGAACTCAAATTAGTGATCTTCCTAGACATTAATGCCTTACATTAATGTAGCTCCTCATGTTATCATGTAAACCATTCTTTTTAATCCATAAACTATTTCCTAAGTTCACAGTGATTTGCATATAGAATTTAATTCCTTCCTTGAAGGAAACCCATAAACACAGTCACACATTGATATGGAAAATATCAAGATAAATCAAAACATCCTTAATATTCCGATTCATATGAAAGTAGATAATACAAATGGAGACAATTTTGCAATAATATAGTAGTTTTCTCATACACTAATTGAAATTGCTGCAAGAAATATACATTCATTCCCTCGGGAATTTATCTCCAGCGAAGGGGCTGAACAAAAACCTATTGTACCTACCCAGAAAATGAAAAAGATTTAGAATATTTAACACATCCTTAATATTCCTTTTATAACACAAGGAATGCACAAGCTACAAGCTTCTTACATGTGTCCAACTTATTTACCTAACTAGCCCTTTTCCTCCTTGAGTTACCAAATGGATCCAGTTGTCTATATTTTGTCTTGATGCATAACCGTCTGGATGGCCATGTGTGGTAGCCTTCATGCCCAGGATCATAGACCATTAAAGGGGACCTACCACCATGCTAACCACATCACCACTGACCATGGGTGGTTATAGACGCATAAGATACCATCTCAAGAAAGTTTCACTACTCATCTTGGTAGGGGAGAACTTTGAGAGTTTGGGTTTGTGGCGCTACCAACCCAATTCCTCAGTGTCCGCATCGCCCACTGTCTCCCTGCACTTCTGCACCCAAAGGGAAATTTTTGCTGCCAAAGGAAATATAGCCAGATCCAAGCTGTAAAATAGTATAGTATTTGCATTTTAATCACCTTGTTCCTCTCTGGCAGCATGGTGCATTTTCAAGCCCCCTTTGGTTGTGTGACATATTCTTCACATGTTTTCTTTAAGGACTTCGACATCTTTTCTGTGACATGATCCACTTCCTACAAGGCCTTAACATAGCTTCAGACATCTCTGAACTTCTAACCTCCAACTAGTTCACTCATATACACTGATGACTTATTCACCCTTGTAATGATCTATATATATAATAGCATTCCCATTGTCTTTATAAGCACAACTGTATACCGCTCATCACAACTCTAGCATCAAACAAAAGATCACGATCACAAAATCAACTTTTTATGACTTTGTTCCTTCAAAAACACGTGAACAACCCTATGCATCTCTGCAACTCTGATATTTGTTTGAGTGTAAAACTCAAACACTGACATTTTTGGCATGCTGACTAAATCAGGCCATATTAATAATCATGATATATTCTCATGATAAGCCTAAGAAAATTACCAACCCTACTGCGTTTGAGCATAAATTGGGTTTCACTCAAGATATCTTGAATATACCATTAGGTTGGTGGTTTTCACACCTTTTCCTCTTACTCGAGGCTCAGTGAGATCAAAACTGAGCCCTCATTGAGTGTTGAGTTGACATATCACATTCTTCTTTATACACTTCCAACCTCCTTCTTCTACTCGGAGGCTTGGTGGAATTAATTGAGGCAATTCACCGAGTACCAAGTTGCCAACTCAGACATCCCATAGTGCACATTCTCTCATCTACTCAAGACTCACTGAGACCAACTTGGGCACCTCACCGAGTGTCGAGTTTCCAGCTCAGATTATTTTTTAGCACACATTATCCTCTTCTCGCGGGTTCGGGACTCGTTGAAGTGGAAAAAGCATTCCCACAGAGTCTCGAGTGGTTTTTTTATTTTTGCAACCACAAAACTTGGAGCTCACCTAACTAGAGGATGGGGCCTTACAAATGGCCACGTGTTCAACTCCTTGTAATATAACTCGGCCAAACCAAAAAATGTGTTTCTGCCGAGTATCGAGCTCTTTTTTGAGGAACATTTTTTGAATGACCCCACAATGAGTGGGACCCCCCTTTGAAATGACACTTCCTCCCCTTTCAAATGGTGATTAAAAAAAAGAATAAATGCTGATTATGATGCTAAAATAATAACTAAAAAGGCATATTCCCGCAAGTTTGATTTCATAATTTTATAGGGTCCTAAAGCTCTTCAATGGGGTCAAAATACAGGGCTAACATAATGCTTGTGAGAAATGTTGTTTGATTGCTCAGATTGATGAAAGTTGGTTATGACATAGGAGGATGTGTCATGTTAATTTTGATTTTATGGTAAGGTAAGTTCTACTCAAGATATTAGAGATTTGGCTAAGATTGACACAGTCAAGGCAAGGAGATCCAATGAAGGATAGCCCAACCTTGTTGCTAAACACATCAACCATGCAAAGCATACCAGTAACCAGTAACAATATGCTAGAAATAGTAAAAAGAACAACCGGTAACAAGATGTAACACATATCCAGTAAACAATCTGAATGAATCTCATTACAAGTTGAAGAATGATACATGCCACATGCTAGATCACAGTCCAGGATACAAACAATGCTTACAATGCAATTACAAGATCCGTAGATCATCTTCATATTAAATCAGCTTCCGGGAACAGTCTTTCGATTCTCTCCTAATTCGGACCTCAGCCTTCCAACCTCAGTCCAACCGGATCAAAATCTCGCCGGTTCTACTTCTTCGCACAATCTCAATGCTCTATCTTAAACTTCCAACTTCTCTGATATGACCTTTTTGATGTGACTTCCCCTCTCCAAATGATTCAAAAATCACCATATATATATACCACCCACAAATAATTACAACTTAATCAAGTCAGCCCAAAGACCAGCTGATTCATGAAACACACAATGGTAATATGTCAGCTCAATCACTTAAGAACAATCTCCAAAACACAAAATGATGCACAGACCTCTGGGAATACCAACCAAGGCCCAAAGAAACACCTCCAATGATCCGCAAGTCATGAAGATCAACCGCAACCTGAAATCATCTTCGCTCAACACACAACTAGGGTAACTAGTAAGAACACATCAACTAGGACAATACCGAAATCCACATCTTACCAGAAACAAAGCCAAAAGCTATGAAACTAAAACATGACAATGACCATGAACACAAGGGAATCAAACCAAAACCATAATTCCAAACACTCAAACATGAAGAAATGCCATGCTCAGAAGCAACTCCATTGAAAACTGCTCAACCGGTAAGAACTAGACCGGTGCTCCTGCATCAGACTCTCGGGGTTAATTGAAAAGTGAGTCCCATCGCTTGCTCTAGTTTGACAATCGGTCAGTAGGTACTTGCAACTACCTCAGGGGATTCGACGATCTAACCACAACTTCTAGTTGCCTCTGCACGACGATCTACCAGTACAAACTATAGCTTGCCTCAATTGATGATCTGTTCAAGTCTCCACCCACTAACTGCCTCAATCTCAAGCTCTAGGATCAGTGGTCTACCTGCAAACCTTGCTCTACCTCATAGTGGGAGATCTAAACAAGTCCACAAGTTGCCTCAATCTTCTCTCCAACCAACCGGTGCACAATCAACACTCTATCCAACAACAGGTTCACAAACCATCTCTGATACCATTTGATGTAGTCAAGGTAGGGAGATCTAATGAAGGATAGACCAACCTTATAGCTAAAAACATGAACCATGCAAAGCATATCGGTAACTGGTAACAAGATGCTAGAAACAGTAAAAAGAACAATCAGTAACAAGATGTAACACATTCGGTAAACAATCTAAATGAATCTCATTACAAGTTAAAGAATGATACATGCCACATGCTGGATCACAGTCCAAAATACAAACAATGCTTACAATGCAATTACAAGATCCACATATCATCTTCATATCAAATCAACTTCCAGAAATAGTCTGTCAGTTCTCTCCTAATTTGGACCTCAGCCTTCCAGCCTCAGTCCAACCAGATCAGAATCTCGCTGGTTCTACATCTTCGCACAATCTCAATGATCTATCTTCAACTTCCAATTTATTTGATATCTCTCTGATGTGACTTCCCCTCTCGAAATGATTCACAAATCAACATATATATACCGCCCACAAATAATTACAGCTTAAGCAAGTCGGCCCAAAGACCAACCGGTTCATGAAAAATGCAATGGTAACATGTCGGCTCAATCACTTAAGAACAATCTCCAAAACATAAAATGATGCACAGACCTTTGGGAATACTGGCCAAGGCCCAAAGCAACACCTCCAATGATCCGCAAGTCATGAAGATCAACCGCAACCCGAAATCATCTTCGCTCAACACACAACCAGTATAACTGGTAAGAACACATCAACCAGGACAATACTAGAATCCACATCTTACTAGAAACAAAGCCAAAAGCTATGAAACTCGAACATGACAACAACCATGAAGACAAGGGAATAAACCCAAAACCATAATGCTAAACACTCAAACATGAAGAAATGCCATGCTCAGAAGCAACTCCACTTAAAACTGCTCAACCGATAAGAACTAGACCGATGCTCCTGCATCAAAGATTGTGAAGCTTGCTAATTTGATATGTAAGGAATGTTAGTTGGGAAAGAAAATAAGAAATTTATTTAAGAGTAAGTTGTATTTATCTAATGGATTACTAGATCGAGTGCATACTAACTTATATGGTCCTACAAGAGTGAGAAGAATGCAGGGTGATAGATATTTCATGTTGTTGATTGATGATTATTCAAGGATGATGTGGATTACCTTTCTAAGGGAGAAATAAGAAGGGTTGGAGAAATTCAAAATATTCAAAGCTAGAGTGGAGACTAAGACTGGGTTGAATATAAAGTGCATGAGATCTGATAAAAGAGGAGAATTTACACCAAGAGAGTTCAATACAATCTATGAGAGGAATGGAATTAGAAGACAATTATCTGCCCCTAGAACCTCTCAGCAAAATGGAGTTGTTGAAAGGAAGAAAATAACCATTTTGGATGTTGCCAAGACTATGTTGATTGAAGGAAATGTTGCACAGACCTTTTGGAGAGAAGTTGTTAGCACTGTTTTTTACACATTCAACTAGGTGCATATAAAAGGTGATTTCGGTAAGACTCCTTATGAGTTATGGTTTGGTCATGTTCCTACAGTTAGATATTTCAGAGTTTTTGGAAGTAAATGTTATATCAAGAGAGATGAGGATATAGGAAAGTTTGATGCAAGATGTGATGAAGGAATCTTATTGGGATATTCTACTAAGAGCAAGGCCTATCGATGTTACAATAAGAGACTGAGAAAGATAATGGAGAGTGTAAATGTGGAGGTGGATGAATGTATTGGAAAGAAGATCTAAGCATGTAGTTATGATTTTGATGATGAAGATTTTATTTCAAAGCCTATGCAGACTAAGATCTTGAAGCAAAATGATCCAGTGGAGACAATCAATCCGGATATTGTTGTTGCCGGTGAAGAAGTGCAAGAACCTGAGAATCAAAATAATTAGAAGACTTTGAGGTATGTAAGATTGAGTCATTCAGAAAATAAGATTATTGGTGATAAGAAAAAAGGTGTAATGACTAGGAGAAGGATTACTACTGAAGAGATATGCTTGATTTCAAAAATTGAGCCTAAAGATGTTGTAGAAGCATGTAAACATGAAAATTGGATAAAAGCAATGGGAGAAGAGCTAAATCAGATCGAGAAGAACAACACTTGGGAGCTTGTTTTGAGGCCTAAAGACAAGAATGTAAATGGAACTAAATGGATGTTCCTGAATAAACTAAATGAAGTTGGTGAAGTGGTAAGAAACAAAGAAATATTGGTATGTAAAGGGTGTTCTCAGATGGAAGGTGTTGATTATGAGGAGAATTTTGCTTCGGTGGCTCGAATTGAAGCTGTTAAATTGATGCTTGCATATGCTACTTATAATAATTTCAAGGTATATTAGATGGATGTCAAGTCAACCTTTTTGAATGGGGATTTGGAAGAGGAAGTCTACATTGAGCAACCAAATGGATTTTATTTATCAGATAAAGGAGATATGGTATGCAAATTAAAGAAAGAACTGTATGGAATTAAGCAAGCCCCTAGAGATTGGTATGCTAGATATGATAAGTATTTGTTGAAGTTGGGATTCTGTAAAGGTACTACTGATAGTAATTTATATTTTAAGGTTGATAATGATAATATTTTGATTGTTGAAGTCTTTGTTGATGATATCATTTTTGGAGGAGATGATCATTTGAGTATGAAGTTTGTTGATGATATGTAAAAGGAATTTGAGATGTCTATGATAGGTGAAATTAAATTCTTCATAGGATTGCAGATTACTCAAAACCGGTAAAGATATTTTTATTTATCAATCTATGTATGTGAAGAAATTGTTGAAGAAGTTTGGGATAGATGATTCCAAACCTGTTGGAACTCCTATGGTGACTGGATGCAAGTTGTCTAAGAATGATGAATCTCAAAAAGTTAATCAGACTTTGTATAGATCTATGGTTGGTGGATCATTGTACTTAACTCAAACTAGACTAGATATTATGCATGATGTTTGTCTTTGTGCTAGATTTCAAGTTGATCCTAAAGAGAGTCATGTTACTGTTGTGAAGAGGATTTTTCAGATACTTAAAGGGGACTGTTGACTATAGTTTATGGTGTTTGAAGAATGAAAATTTCCTGCTATATGGTTATACTGATGCTGATTGGGCAGGTGATGTGGATGACCGAAAGAGCACTACCGATGGATATTTATTTTTGGGAAAGAAGTTGATTTCATGGTCTAGTAAGAAGAAAGATGTTGTATCTCTATCTACTACTGAAGTTGAATATATTTTTGCTGCTACCAACTGTACTTAGGTAGTTTGGACAAAGCAGATTTTGAAGGATATTAGAGTAATTATGATGAGACTATTGTTATATATTGTGATAATTCAAGTGCTATCAATATTTCAAAGAATCTGATACTGTATTCTAAAACAAAGCATGTGTCAATGAAGTATCATTTCTTGAGGGAGAAAATTAGTGATGAAGAAGTGAATATGTATCTACAAAGGATTAGATTGAAGATATTTTGACTAAACCTTTGCCTACAGATACATTTGTCTATTTGAGAGACAAGTTAGGGGTCTCTGCCCCTCCTGCTATGAACTAGATACATGGAGCTGCACCAATCCAGTGTATTCAGAGCCTTATCTCTTTATTCAAGTTGATGAACTGGTGCTGCTACTCAACTAAAGTATTCAATGTGTGGTTCAGATGTTCAGTTGTGAGTTTATCCTAAGGGGGAGATTTACCTTCTTCAAAGTTGAGTTTTTGGGAGAGAAGCATGATTTGTATTCTGTCTTTGGCATTTCTATCAAAGGGGGAGAGAAACATGTGAAAAATTGATTTATCTTTAATGCTTTGTGTGCATGATCTTAGGGGGAGTTTGTTGCAGTTTGATGGTGTTGATCTATTCCTTTTTATTTTATTTTTTTCACATTCATATGTTGCCATCAATGACAAAGGGGGAGATTGTTGGATATTGTTGCTACTAGGATATGTTGTTGTCATTGATGTCAACATATTCCTGTGTTTGGTGTTCCGACGATTGCAGAGAATTGATTTGGTTGGTTTGAGTATTTGTCATTCTATATGAAGTATCTCTAGCGTCTACACTTCATTCATTTTTTATTCCATGATGCTGTCTACTCCAACAATAATAATAATAACTTTAATTGAAATCTCAACCCGAAGTTTGGACATTCATCTAGTAAAGTTACTATTTTCATGGCTAGTGCTCATTTAGTTAACAACCCAGGGACATAAAACTTGAAATGGGTTTGCACTATATATGCATTAAGCTCCTTCAATGGCTATTCTGCATTACTCCAGCAACTAACATTATGTGAAAAGGAAAGGCAAGAATGGAAACTATGAAAGGATACAGGAAAAACTTATAAAAATAATGCTGGAAAGATTTAATATAGATAACAAAAATTACTTTGTTCTAGCTTGGCTGCAGGAAGAGTCAATGGATCTGTTTCCAGTGGCTGCAGGAATAGTCAAAGCAAGAACTTCTACTGCAACTAAAGAAAAACTAATTTCAATGAGTACACACATAGGATCACTCACCAAGTGGGCCACCTTAGATGAGTGATATCAAGCTTCCAAAAAACTACCTTTAACGGATCAGAACAACATATCTTTTATTCATTGCTTCTTGAAAATGATTACATATTTTGAAAAGAAACTTAAGAATGCTTATCAAAATTCTCTGCTCTATTCCTTTCTATTTTGTCCAACCTCTAAGAAAAAGGAAGAGCATATTAATAAAGAGAAGATCAACTACAATAGACAACTCAAATCACACCTAGAAGAAGAGGTGGATGATTGACTGAAAAAGAAGATAACTAGAGCTTGGCTGAAGGAAACGTGGATCTAAACCGAACCACAGTCTTTGCATGTCGTGGCAGTGTTTTACAAATTCAATGCCCACTAAAGTTAAACTTTAGTAGTGTTGCTTGGCTGCTCCGCCCATGCCATACCTTGCGCTCTCTCAGCTACTCTTCAGTTTGATCTCCAGTTATCTCTTGCATGATCTTTCCTTCTTCAGACGCAAAAGGAGAATATCCATTGTGGCATCATTTATTACCTGCACTACAACAAAAACAACATATAAGGACATGCATATGCATTTTATTTAATTAACATATCTATTAATTCACATATAATATTACCCTAAATAATCCGCATAGCAACATGAACAAATCACATGGCCGTAGGAATAAATGGCATGGCTACAGGAATAGATCGGCAAAGTTCAAACATGATTTCATAAGTTCAGGTTTAACACATGGAATACATATAGTCAATTTACAATACATCACTACTACTGTGCAAACCAAAAGATGTCAAAAACCTAAGAGTTTTGATGATAAAAACATGACAAAATCTCAACTTATCATGCCCCCCAACTTTAAGAGTTTGTTGATCCTCCAACAAAAGGAAATTTTTTGACTCTTGCAGTAACTCTCAAATCACCAGTGGTGCCCTGACCTCCTTGAAGCCAAGTTCCAATAAAATCCTTTCATTTTTTCCAGCCTGGACCATCTAGTTGATTCTTTTGTGACTGCATCATAGTTTTGTTCCGTAGGCTGACATGCCAAACGCAGCCACATAAGGATTGGGGGCTGAAAGATCAATGGTAGCCAATTGTTGGCTTTCTCCCTACCTAACTGTATATATCTGGGGGCTCTTTGCATGGCTACTTGAAAATTTTGTAGTGAATAAGGTTCTCCTTGTTTTAACTATTCCAGTAGATTATTCCAGCACTGAGTTAACCCTTCTATTGCAGTTGTCCTATCAGTCTGAACCAAATGCTCATATGTTTGATAGACTTCTTTTCTCATTGGACACACTAATTTCTTAACATCATCTCTTACCAGTAATTTCTACCACTCATAATAAAGAAGTCTTGGTGCTTTTGATTCCCTCCTTAATGGTAATGGATAATCAAACTCTAATTTTCCATACTCCTTGACTTGTGCCTCCATGATGATCTCATTTTGGATCCATGACATTAAAGCTTTGATATGGATATTGCCAATATACAATAAAGGGTTCCACTCCCTGTCTGAGGGTACAACATAGTTATGTAAGTATACTTCACATAGAAAATTCTTCACAGCCGGTGGAGAGGTTTGGTAAGCATAAAAGAATTCTTCAGGTGTTTCTAAGGAAGGGCCAAGATCCCTAATAATGTGATTCAGTCTGAAGTTCAAATAACGCTCCTTCAAGTGCACTGCATAAACCCTTGGAGGTGACCTACACTGCATCAACTCAGGAACCATACCAGCAATTATTTCTACCTTAGCCTCTAATTCCTCAATTCTATTATCTCTCTTTTCAATTTCTTTTTGCTGTTTTTTAATAATCCCTTGCAACCTAGCCCTCTCTATTTCCCATTGTCTATAAAATGTGAAAACAATAGATAAACTACTTAGGGATGAAGGAGATCTAATAGGTGCTACCTTAGACCGTGGGATTTCCTCAATAAACTACTCAATCTATGCTAGCACCTCTCCAATATTTTCCTCAGGCTGCTATAGAATATCTCCAACAGTTTCTTCAAACTGCTCAGGAATATCTCCAATAGTTTCTTCAAATTGTTGAGGAATATCTCCAACAATTTCTTCAAATTGTTGTGCCACAAAAGCAAGATTTGCTAGTTTATCCTCATCAACTTTTTCTTGGATTTCATTCTCCGTAGGGATTCCTTCTTCTAAAGTTTCCACTATAATAACCTCTTTCAGATTACCAACAGGATGAGTCTTCTGTGTCTTACTACGTGTTCTTCTTACGTAAACTTTTGGAATGGCTGCAGGAGTTGCTTCAGTTGCTACAGGAGTTTTTCCTTTTATCCTATGCCTCTTGGCTGTAGGAGGAATCTGAGTTACCTGTGGCTGGCTCATGAGTTCTTCATCTATTTCATCCCTTTCCAACTCTTTTCCTTTTATTCGTAGAACTGGTGAATCTCTTTGAACAAAAGTAGAGGGTTGTTCCAGATTTGATTCTGTTGTCTCTTCCTCCATAATAACTGTGCTCCTTCAGCAACAAGCAAATCCTCATGTGCAACAACTACGGGGGAAGAGGGTTCTACAACATTTTCTTCTTCAACCGGTGGGTTATCTACAACAGGGTTATCTTCAACCCTAAATTGTTGTATATCCTCAAATACGCCCCATTCCATTTGTGAAACGTCTCTTAGGGACCATTGTACAAGCAGCTTAACCAATCCATGATGGCTAACAGAACGATTTCTATTCTTCTGTGTCTCCCTAGCGCTTGAAGAAATGAGTTGGTATAAGAAATTAGGAACATTCACTCACCGACCATGCCATAGATGACTAAGTAATTTAAAATTAGGTGAATGCAGATTTGAATTTCGCCCCTCACAGGTTATGTATTTCATAACATATAAAGCTACTTGAGGCCACTCTCTTGGTAGAGAAACCCTTCTAGTTCCTTGTTTGTCCATCATTAAGGGTCCATCCGTGGGAATTGTGAACTCTGCCCTGGCGCTCCTTGCATCTTTTGATTCTGGAAATAGTTCTCCTCCTGCGGCAACCCCATTACTTCTGCTATTCGCTGCTCCATAGCAATAACCCTCAAGCCTTTAACTATAGCTTCTCTTTCATTAAAGGAATGCATAAATTCTGAAGCAATTTCTTTGTTATAATCTCTGATTTTCAAGAAGTAATCCAGCCAATCATGGTGTCTAAAATAATGCTCACAAAGAGCATCCTACAGTAACACTTCGTGAACTATTGGCTCATGGTGAATTGGATCACTACCCATCTCTTACTCTGCTATTTTTTATTCTGTAGCTGAACCAAAATATCTAACAGACTTACTAAATTGAAATTCCCATACATATCTCAATTCTGGCAGCAAAATTTATTATTCCCTTGTGTGAAATAATAGCATAATAAGCAATGATGAAAAGAAATCAATTCGGAGTACTAGAAAGGATGGATAATCAATCACTTTGGAAACTGAACCATAAAGCACATCCCCCAACTTAACCTAGCACATGTCCACACTGTTGGTATTTTGGTATGGTTTTGTCCTTGATGTCAACACCTACTAAAGCACTAGCACTCTGGAGATCCAGCAGCATTCACCGACAAGCAAGTAACTATTGCACAGTTACTGGTATATGGTTCACCGACAGGATATAATGATCACCGACACTTGGAATGATATGGAAGGCACTTGGTAATGTCGAAGACATCGTGTGGACACTTTGTTTTGAAGAATTAATCATTGGTATATTCATATTTTCATATTTGCTTTTACCAGCAAATATGTCCAGGGTTACCTAGGGTTACACCGGCAGGTTTATCTTTTCCAGATCAGCATGGCATGCTATGGAGATGATTTATTATTGTTGTAAATGCTTTAAGCTAACATGTTTAATCGGTTATTGCATTAGATATTATATTGCAATATCTTGTAGAGCAAATATACTAAAATTGGTCTTAGGTTATGGTATAAATGTAAGATCTTATTTGTAAGATCGAATGTGGAATGCGAAAAAGAATTAAGTGAAGGTATATGCGAGATTAAGCAGAGCTATACATGAAGACATCATTTGAAGGTGAAGCTAGGTTTTTGTGGAAGCATATCAACATTACATCGGTACTAAATCCAACATATGAAGATGCTATTTTGTGCAGTACATTCTTATTGGATTTAACCATCCAACTATAGTTAGTGTGACTCCCATTTTGTGATTGAGCAGTGAGCTCTAGGTTGTTGGCCTTTCTGCATGTGTAGACCCCATTTATGTACACTTACTATCTACAGTAGTATCATCTGATTGTGGGTAAGGTTTCCCATCGTGGTTTTTCCCCTTGCAGGGTTTCAACGTACAAATATTGGTGTTATGTGTTGTGGATGACTTTGTGTTTATGTTTCATGCATTAATCTTTACCGGTATAGCAATTAATTGTTAACATTGTCTATCGACATACTTAATTGGTTTACTGGTATTAAGCATTAAGTTGGTTGAGTTGTTTTTAGTATGAATTTATTAGACAACCGATTCACCCCCCCCTCTCAGTTGTCTCCGGGACCTAACAATTGGTATCAGAGCATAGTCCTCTTTTGCAGAAGTTTAACAACTTGAGGAGATCCGATGACTACTAATTATTTTAGGAAGGAGAGTCCTAAACTTGATGGAACCAACTATGGGATATGGAAGATCAGGATGGAGACACATATGAATTGCATTGGTAAAGACATATGGGAAGTTACAAAGAATGGTTATACTACTGTTGTAGCTAGTCAAACCACTCCAACTACCTTAGCCAAAGATGAGGAGAATGATTGCAGAGCAAGAGAAGCACTTTTGAGCGCTTTATCAGATCAACAAATCATGGGATTATCAGATAGGTCTATTGCTAAAGCTATTTGGGATCATCTGGAAACATTGAATGAAGGAGATTCCGTAGTCAAGATTGCAAAACTTGAAAGCTTCTGAGTCAGGTATGAACATCTGAAAATGGAAGAAGATGAAAGGATTTTTTCTTTTATGGAAAGAGTAAATGAAATTGTTTTGGGTATTAAATGTTGTGGAGGAACCTTGAGTGAGGATGAAATTGTTTCAAAAATCTTAAGAGGATTGCCACTGGCATATAAAATGAAGGTTACTGCTATAAATGAGTTGAGAACAATGCCTAATACATCAGTAACTAGGGATACATTAATTGGAAAACTTTCAGCCTTTGAAATTGAGGAATTTGGTCCTGTTGCTACTATAAAGACAAATTTGGCCTTTAAAGCATCAACAAAATCTGCTCCATCATTTGACAACTCAGATTGGAAAGCTTTTTATGCAAGAGAACTTGAAGAACTTGAAGAACTTGAAGCACTATTTGCAAGGAAAATGCCAAAAGGTCCAGTTGGAAGTAAATATGAAGGTAACGCACCCTTTAAATGTTTTAACTGCAATAAGATTGGTCATATGGCTTTGAGATGCCCTGATAGACATGCTAGACTAAGAGAAGAAGCTAGAAGAACATACAAGCCTAATCCTGAATATCAGAGATACAGATTTAAAAAGAACAAAGACAAATCTTGTTACATTGTTGATGAAGGTGTGACTGATGATTCTGATGAGGATCCAACAGACAATGGATGGTTTTTTGTTGCTATAACAGAAGATCAACCGACACCTACTGCTCAACTAGTAGAACAAGCCCTAGCAGCTAAAGTTGAAGTAAAGGATGAATGGATCATTGACTTAGGATGCTCACATCATATGACATGAGACAAAGGTAAATTCTTGAACTTTCAAGAATACAATGGAGGTTTAGTAAGATTTGGGGATGACAAAGCCTGTTAAATCAAAGGTAAGGGTACAATATCTCTTGATGATAAGAATACCACTGAGAATGTCTACTATGTTGAAGGATTAAAGCATAATCTTTTAAGTGTTGGTTAACTAGTTGAGAAAGGATTTTAGTTACAATTTAAGAATGGAAAATGCAAAATCATGAATAGAACTGGTTTAGAAATTGCAACCGGTAATCAGACTAGAGGTAATATCTTTCATTTGAATAACAGTGAAAAGGCATGCTTGATTACACACATAGATGAAAGTTGGTTATGGCATAAGAGACTATGTCATGTAAACTTTGATTGCATGATAAAAATTAGTTCTTCTAAGGCAGTTAGAGATCTACCTAAAATTGTGAAACCTCAAAATACAATATGTAAGGAATGTCAATTTGGAAAACAAGTTAGAGCTAGTTTCAAAAGTATTCTAGAAAAAATCCAAAAATGCTCTTGATTTGATTCACATTGATTTATGTGGTCTAGCTAGAACTAAAAGCTTTCAAGGTGATAGATATTTCATGCTAATTATTGATGATTATTCTAGAATGTGTTGGGTTACTTTTCTCAGAGAAAAATCAGAAGCACTTGGAAAGTTCAAACTGTTGAAAGCAATGGTTGAAAATGAAACCAATAAGAAAATCAAATGTTTAATATCAGATCAAGGAGGAGAATTCACATATAAGGACTTTAATATATTCTGTGAAGTGAATGGAATTAGAAGACAACTATCAGCACCCCGGACACCATAGCAGAATGGAGTTGTTGAAAGGAAAAACAGAACTATCTTGGATGCAGCAAGTATGTTATCTGAAGCAAATTTACCACATGTATATTGGAGAGAAGCAGTCAGCACAGTCGTCTATACATTCAACAAAGTTCACATCAAAGGTGAAACCGGTAATACTCCTACTCTTAAGTATTTCAGAATTTTTCGAAGTAAATGTTATATTAGAAGAGATGAGTATATTGGCAAATTTGATCCTAGAAGTGATGAAGGAATATTTCTTGGTTATTCATCTAAAAGCAAGGCATATAGATGTTTTAATAAGAGATTGCAAAAAATTGTTGAGAGTACAAATGTAAAAATTGATGAACAATTCAGAGGAACTTCAAGGTATATAGATTCTGAACCAGAAACAGAATTTGTGACAAATGAACCTACACTAAATCCACCGGCACAGAATGAAGATCTTGTAACCTCGGTACCATCAGAGGATTCCACAGTAATTGAAGAACAACAGCAAACTAAGGCACCTCGGTATGTAAAATTGAATCATTTTGAAGATCAGATAATTGGAAACAAATTTAAAGGAGTTATGACAAGAGGAAGATTGGAAAATCAAAAGGTATGTCTTATTTCTCAAATTGAACCATCATCTGTTAATGAGGCATGTGAAGATAAATTTTGGATTAAAGCTATGGAAGAAGAATTAGAACAAATTGAGAACAATAATACTTGGACATTAGTTCCCCGGGCTAAAGATAAAAATATAATTGGAACCAAATGGGTATTTAGAAACAAACTTAATGAAGATGGTAAGGTTGTCAGAAATAAAGCAAGACTAGTGTGTAAGAGATATTCTCAAAAAGAAGGAGTTGATTACAATGAAACCTTTGCACCGGTAGCTAGAATTGAGGCAGACTCTTGGCTTTTGCAGCTCACAAGAACTACAAAGTTTATCAAATGGATATTAAATGTGCATTCTTGAATGAAGATCTTGAAGAGGAAGTCTATATTGAACAACTTGATGGATTTTCTTTGACAGATGACAATGATATGGTTTGCAGGTTAAGAAAAGCTCTGTATGGATTGGAACAAGCCCCAAGAGCTTGGTATGCAAGGTTGGATAAGTATCTTTTAAAGATTGGTTTTACTAAAGGAAATACATACAACAACTTATATTACAAAATAACTAATGATGACATCTTGATTATAGAAGTATTTGTTGATGATATAATCTTTGGAGGAGAAGATGGATTATGTAAAGAATTTTCTATTAAAATGCAGCAAGAATTTGAAATGTCTATGATTGGAGAAATAAAATTCTTTTTAGGATTGCAGATTTCACAGATTGACAAAGGTATATTTTTGAGTCAATTCAAGTACTTGAAAGAGTTACTAAAGAAATTTGGGATGGAAAACTCTAAACTGGTAAGCATACCTATGACTACAAATGACAAATTATCTCAAAGGGATGAATCTACACCTGTTAATCCAACTAGATACAAATCTATGATAGGAGGTTTACTGTATTTGACACAAATCGGACCTAATATTATGAATGCAGTATGTATTGTTTCTAGATTTCAAAGTAATCCTAGAGAAAATCATGAATCAGCAGTAAAAAGGATTTTCTGGTACTTACAAGGCACTGCAAATCTTAGATTATGGTATCTTAGAGATTAAAATTTTGATCTATGTGCATACACAGATGCAAATTGGGTAGGAGATGCGGATGATAGAAAAAGAACCACCGACAGATTATTCTTTCTTGGAAAGAGATTAGTCTCTTGGTTAAGTAAGAAATAGAGTTGTACATCTTTATCAACAGCAGAATCAGAATATGTTGTAGCAGCAACTAACTGTACACAGGTACTATGGCTCAAACAAATGTTGAAAGACATAAAGGTAAAATGCAAGGAACCTATTACTATATATTATGATAACACTGCAACAATTGATATATCTAAGAATCCAGTATTACATTCAAAAACAAAACATGTTTCTATCAAATTGAATTTTCTAAGGGAAAAAGTTGAAGAAAAAGAGATAAAACTGGCTTATGTGAATACTAAAGAACAACTTGCAGATATTTTCACAAAACCTTTGCCTAAGGAGACTTTTGAATATCTCAGAGATCATCTTGGAGTTGTGCCACCACCGGTAGAGACCTAGACAGTTGATGATTGCCATCAACCGACAGAACTAAAAGACAAATCTTTTACTCAGGTCTTTGATGAGGAAGCGACTTCTCAGGGGGAGTAGTTGGTATATTGAATTGATTGGTATTTTGTATATGAACTTGGTATTATTATAACTTTGGCATTTGATGTCAAAGGGGGAGAGATATCTATGGAAAAACACATTATCTTATAAGAGAACTTTGAATAACACATATTGCTCCTAGGGGGAGAGATTGTTGTTTGAGAGAGACTATTACTTTCTATATTCTAGTTATGATCTTTTTGGAGAGATTGTTAGTTTTTGGTTTTTGGCATTTCTATTTTGGCACTTTGATGGTTTTTCCATCTTGTGTTGCCATCAATGCCAAAGGGGGAGATTGTTGGTATTTTGATATGGTTTTGTCATTGATGTCAACACCTACCAAAGCACTAGCACTCTAGAGATCTAGCAACATTCATCGGCAAGCAAGTAACTATTGCACAGTTACTGGTATATGGTTCACCGACAGGATATAATGATCACCGACACTTGGAATGATATGGAAGGCACTTGGTAATGTCAAAGACATCGTGTGGACACTTTGTTTTTAAGAATTAATCATTGGTATATTCATATTTGCATATTTGCTTTTATCGACAGATAGGTCTAGGGTTACCTAGGGTTACACCGATAGGTTTATCTTTTCCAGATTAGCATGGCATGCTATGGAGATGATTTATTATTGTTGTAAATGCTTCAAGCCGACATGTTTAATCAGTTATTGCATTGGATATTATATTGTTTGTAAAATGTTTTTATTGTAATATCTTGTAGAGCCGACCTACTAAAATTGGTCTTAGGTTATGGTATAAATGTAAGATCTTATTTGTAAGATCGAATGTGGAATGCGAAAAAGAATTAAGTGAAGGTATATGCGAGACTAAGCAGAGCTATACATGAAGACATCATTTGAAGGTGAAGCTAGGTTTTTGTGGAAGCATATCAGCATTACACCGGTACTGAATCTAGCATATGAAGATGCTATTTTGTGCAGTACATTCTTATTGGATTTAACCATCCAACTGTAGTCAGTGTGACTCCCATTTTGTGATTGAGCAGTGAGCTCTAGGCTATTGGCCTTTCTGCATGTGCAGACCCCATTTATGTATACTTACTATCAATAGTAGTATCATCTGATTGTGGGTAAGGTTTCCCACCATGGTTTTTCCCCTTACAGGGTTTCCACGTACAAATATTGGTGTTGTGTGTTGTGGATGACTTTGTGTTTATGTTTCATGCATTAATCTTTACTGGTATAGAAATTAACTGTTAACACTATCTACCGACATACTTAACTAGTTTATCGGTATTAAGCATTAAGTTGATTGAGTTGTTTTTGGTTTGAATTTATTAGACAATTGATTCACCCCCCCCTCTCAGTTGTCTTCGAGACCTAACACACACAAGCTGACAAGATTTCGAGGAGGAGTGGATTTAAAAAGGATATTATCATAATGAACTAATAAATGCATAATTAAAACAAAACACAATATACACGTACATGTAGTTGTATGATAATGATGGCGAAATGAAGTGAAATGATAGGTAAGAACATGGGATGGAATGACGTGGATGGGATTTTATTTACGGAGAAGAATAATCCCATAAAATATGGAAACATTTTTTTATGAAGCAACAAATATGTTCACTACAGAGGCTGCAGGAACTTTACCTTTATTACCTTGCTCAATTGCAGTAGGAAGTTGATGAGTTGTTGTAGGATCATTATCAATTGCTACAGGAACCTTATCTGTTGCTCCAAGAACCTTTGTTTCATCCTATCGAGCAAATTACTGTAGGAACTCCTCTTTAGTAGCTATCTTATGATATAGATGCAGTCGGTGACCATTTACTAAGAGTTTGAATCAAATAGGATCAATTGTGGACAAACAAACAGCTCCATTCTGGAAAACTTCTTCTATCTCATACGGACCTAACCACCTGGTTTGAAGTTTTTCCCATAGCATCTTTATATCTGGAATCATACAGTAGTGCCCAGTCATCAGCTTTGAATTTCTTTTCCCTGATATATTTATCATGCCATTTTGCTCTTTGGCTTTGAATCAATTCTGTCTGTTGAACACCTATTTTCCTCCATTCATCTAGAGCATTTAATTGTTGAATGTGTTCTTTCTGTGCTTTAGATAATGTCATATTTAATTGCAAAGCTGTCCTCGGGGTTTTATGCTCAAATTCAATAGGCATCATTGTTGTTTTGCCATAAACCATCTCAAAAGGTGTGAAACTAATTGGTGTTTTCCAAGTTGTTCTATATGCCCAAATTGATTTTGAAAGCTGATGAGACCAATCTTTCTTGTGAATAGACACTATTTTTGTAAGAATACCCTCAAGCTCTCTATTTGTAACTTCTATTTGTCCATTAGCCTATGGATGATATGGAATAGATTTTATGTGCCTTATATTGTATTCATTGACCAAAGCTTTTATCAATGTTGAAGTAAATTGAGGTCCCTAGTCTAAGACAATTTCTCTTGGTACTCCATATCTTGTAAATATCTCTTTATAAAGAAACTCAGCTACCTTATTATCTCTTGCATGTGTCATGGCACAAGCTTCTATTTTGTTACATAGTCTGTACATACCAAAATATAAGATCTGCCATTAGAAGGTGGATCAATTGGACCAACAAAATCTAATCCCCACTTATGAAATGGTGCAACTAATATTTGTGGATAAAGTGGAATCTCATCAAATTTTGTAGGTCTTCCCATTCACTAACATCTGTCACATTTCCATGTGTACTGTGTTGCATCCTTATGTAATGCAGGCCAATAGTATCCTGTATTGAGTATTTTCAGTGTTGTTCTTTTGGCAGCAAAATGGCCTCCACATGGCTCATCATGACATGCATGTAGCATGTCATACGTTTCATATTCTCTGACACATCTTCGCATGACTTGATCAGGTCTAGTGTAAAATAGACAATCAACAATCCATGAGAAGTTAAAACTTTTTTCAACTAGCAACCTTCTTTCCTTAGGAGAAAAATAAATTGGCATCTTAGCTACAGCTAAATAGTTGGCAATATCAGCATACCAAGGAGTGTGAGCTTGAGTGAGAAACAAATGTTCATCTGGAAAAGCGTCATCTATCACTGTAGAATCTTCTTGCAATTGAAGTCTTGAAAGATAATTTGCAACCACATTAGACTTCCCTAGTTTATCAACAACTGTGATATCAAATTCCTGTATCAACAATAACCAGCGAGCTAATCTACCTGTAATTGATGGTTTATTCATGAGATATCTAATTGCAATATGATCTGTATGCACAAATATGGGATATCCTGTGATATAATGTCTAAATTTGTTAAGTGCATATATGACAGCTAGCATTTCCTTTTTAGTGACTGTGTAATTCAACTCAGATCCCTGCAAGTTCTTGCTAATATAATATATTGCATTTTCCAATTTGTCAATTTTCTGTCCTAACACTGCTCCTATTGCATAATCAGATGCATCTATGTGGATTTGGAATGGTAGAGACCAATTTGGGCCTTTAAGAACTAGTGCTTGAGTCAAAGCATGCATAAGCTTTAAGAAAGCTTCATTGCATGCTGGGGTCCATTTAAACTCCGTATCTTTAGTAAGCAGTGAATATAAGGGACTTGCAATTTTACTAAAATCTTTGATAAACCATCTGTAGTATCCAGCATGACCAAGAAAACTTCTTACATCTTTCTGCTTCATAGGGTCATTAATATGCTGAATGACCTCAATTTTTGTTGGATCCACTTGGATGCCTTGTACAAAGATATGATGACCAAGGACTATTCCTTCTTCCATCATGATGAATCACTTCTCACTATTTAAGGACAAATTGTAGTCTTCACATCGCTGCAAAACTTTTTTCAGATTACCCAATGCTTGCTCAAATTCAAAACCATAAGTTGTAAAGTCATCCATGTAAATTTCCATAATATCTTGAGAAATATAAGAAAAAATACTAATCACTGCTCTTTGAAAAGTGGCTGGAGCATTACACAACCCAAAAGGAAGAACATAATATGCATACATGCCCCATGGACAAGTAAATGTTGTCTTCTCTTGATCCTCGGCGGCTATCTGGATCTGATTGTAGCCACTAAATCCATCAAGGAATGAAAAATATCTTTTACCAGCTAGAGAATCCAATACCTAATCCACAAATGGTAATGGAAAATGATCTTTTCTTGTTGCTAAATTCAAAGATCTATAATCAACACATACCCTCCATTTTCCTCCTTTTTTAGGGACTATGACCAGAGGTGATACCCATTGGCTATCAGAGATAGGATAGATAAACCCAGCTTTTAATAACTTTTGCAATTATTCTTTAACTATCTCTTTCAAGGCAGGATTGATTCTTCTTTAAGGTTGTCTAAGTGGCAACTCTCTTCCTTTATATAAATACAGTGGGTGCAAAATGTTGGATCTATCCCATTCATATCCTTGTAATCCCATGCAAAAGCATTTTTATGAAGTTTCAACAAGTCCACAAGGCCCTCTTTTTGACTATCTAATAGATCTCTATTGATATTCAAATATTTATTCAATTCCACTTCTATCTTAATAGTAAGATCAATCTGGTTTATATCAGAAAAATGAGAAGATAATTCTTGTGGCAATAGAGTATGCAGTATATTAGTGGCTGCAGGAAAGTCCAAACCTACAACATGTAGAACCAATTCCTGCAATTCCTGGTCTTCTATTAATTCATTTATCAGAATTTTACAAAGAATTGGTTCCTCATCATATAACTGCATCAGTGGTCCTCGATTAATCATTATAAGGTGATTAATAGAGTCAATTTCCTCAGATTCTTCTCCTAAAATAGGCCAAATGGCTTGTTGTTGTTCAAGTTGGGGTTGTGCTGGAGAATACAAGGCTAATGTTTTTGTAGAACTCCCATATGAAATAGTCATATCCCCTGATCTACATCCAATATATGCATCAGCTGTGGCAAGCCAAGGTCTACCCAAAATGACCAGATATCCTCCCAATGTTGCTTTTGGAGATAAAATCATAAAGTTTGCAAGATATTCCCAGGAATCCAAAATAACTACTACATCCTCTATGATAACATCAGGTCTCATTGTAGAGCTATCAACAAGCTAGAGAACTATGGGTATAGGCCTTAAACTATTGATCTCAAGTTGTTTCATTACTTCCCTTGTCATTACATTAATGGTTGCCCCTAAATCAATCAAAATATTTTTTATTTGATTGTCATTAATGACTATACTCATAATAGGACTACCTGGATCAGAATACTTTGGAATGGCAATTTTGCCTAACATAATATCTGCCAGTTGACCCATAACATGCATTGTTTGTGGATCCTTTTTCTTCCTGCCAGGTTTTTTTAGACATGCTTCTCTCAGTGCCTTACCATATATGGGAACATCTTTTATTGCTTGCAACAATGGAATTTTAACACAAATATGCTTCAATTGATCAATAATATCAAAGCTTTGTTGTTGTTATGTGGGAACTTCCTTTTCTTGCAATCTGTGGGAAATGGTGGCAATATTTGATTTTGAGGTATTGTATCTATTGGATTAGAGATTTCTTGCTCCTCTTGTACCTTAGTGATAACTGGATGAGAGGGATTAGGTAGAGTTGTCCCAGATTGGAGGTGAATGTCATTTAGAGATAAAGAATAGGCTAGGTATTTATTAACATCAGTTGAATAAGCTTGTGGTTGTTGCTGAGACTTAATATTAGGATTTGGCAATGGTTGAGTAGGCAACTATGTTGGTTTAGGTGGTGCAACAGTGGCTGCAGGAGGATGCATTAGTGCAGGAGATTGTGGCTACTGGATAGGTGGCTGATAACCAAAAGATTGGGCATTCCATGGCTGGCTCCCCCTCTATTAAGAAGTAGGTTTCCAATTCCCTTGAAATTGGTTTCCTTGGCCCTGAGGTGGGTACCAGTTCCCTTGTGGCTGCTGCCACTATGGCATTTGATTACCAAAATGCTGTCCTTGGCCTTGAGAACCATACCAATTTTGATAATTACCAAAATTTTGAGAATATGGCAATTGCCATTGGTTATTCGGTGCATAAGAATTTCCACTATAACCAGAAAAAGAAAGTGGATCTGGAGGCATACCTTGTCGTTGGAAATCTGGTCTTCTTTGAGAAACATAGAAGACTTTCTCATCATCACCTTGAATTGGCTTGAAGTCAGGTACCTCCACATTTGCAACCATTTTACATCTGCAATCCTTCTTTTGCTGTTTACAATGAGGACAGAATTCTGCAAGAAATGAATCAGCTTCCTCATGCTTCTTCTTAGCTGCCAGTGTATCCAACTGGGTAGCCATAATGTTTATAATGTCCTCCTTGAAGTCCTTTAGTAGATGACTAAGTTCCACTCTAGAAACTCCAGTTCCAGATGCTGATAACAATGCTCCTAGTTTAAATCTCCTATTCTTCTTAGAAGCAGATCTAGAATACTTCTTGCAAATTTGTCCTATTTCAACCCAAGTGGATTGTGTAATGTCACCTCCTCCCATAAGATCCAAGGAATCAGTGCATTCATCACTGATTCCCCTAAAAAATATCAACTTGAGGGAATCTTCATTGAGAGCACTATGCTTGGACTTTTTGACACTAAATAGAAACCTTTCCAAGTAATCTTCACGACTCTCATCTTTAGTTTGTGTCATTCTAAAGATATCATTCCCATGCCGATTAGTACCTCTATAATAATCTTTGTATTTTGCAAGAAACAACCGTTTCATCTCATCCCATCTATTGATTGTGCTACTACCCAAGCTCATAAACCATCTCAAGGATGACTCCTTTAAAGTGGTAGGAAAATTTTTGAGTCTATGGGCATCTGTAGTATAGTCAAAACTCCTATAGAGAACATCAAACTCAAACAAAAATGTGTCTGGATCCTCTGTCACCAATCCATAGAATTTAGGGAGTGAAGATGTTGGAATGTTCTTGAGATTAGCGTTATCATGCTGATCAGATATGGGAAACTCAAACATTGGACCTAGTGGTGGATTATTCCCACTAGGAGGTGGGTTCCCTTGCATTGGACTTGTGGGGGTTGTTACTATAGGAAATTCTTCTTCTTGAAGACCAAAAAGGAACTAAAGACTACCTTCCAAAAATTCAGATTCAGAGTGTTTCAAATTCTGTGGGGCTTGGTAAAGTTTAGCAAAAGGATTTATATCTGGGAGATCATCTTCTGCATGATTAGAATAAGTGGGTAGGAATCTACCTCTGGGGTCTCTTCTTCTTCTATGCATGCAGATTCTTGAAATTTTCAAACGATCAGGTATACCCAAAAACAATTAACTGAAAACTAAAAACAATAATAACCATGAAAGGTTCTTAGTTTGACACCATCCTCGGCAACGACACCAAAAATGTCTACTCCAACAATAATAATAATAACTCTAATTGAAATCTCAACCCGAAGTTTGGACATTCATTTGGTAAAGTTACTATTTTCATGGCTAGTGCTCATTTAGTTATCAACCTAGGGACGTAAAACTTGAAATGGGTTTGCACTATATATGCACTAAGCTCCTTCAATGGCTATTCTGCATTACTGCAGCAACTAACATTATGCGAAAAGGAATGGCAAGAATGGAAATTATGAAAGGCTACAGGAAAAACTTATAAAAACAATACTGGAAAGATTTAATATAGATAACAAAAATTACTTTGTTCTGGCTTGGCTATAGGAAGAGTCAGTGGATCTGTTTCCAGTGGCTACAAGAACAGTCAAAGCAAGAACTTCTACTGCAACTAAAGAAAAACTAATTTCAATGAGAACACATAGGATCACTCACCAAGTGGGCCCCCTTGGATGAGTGATATCAAGCTTCTAGAAAACTACCTTTAACAGATCAGAACAACATATCTTTTATTCATTGCTTCCTAAAAATGATTACATATTTTGAAAAGAAACTTAAGAATGCTTATCAAAATTCTCTGCTCTATTCCTTTCTATTTTGTCCAACCTCTAAGAAAAAGGAAGAGCATATTAATAAAGAGAAGATCAACTACAATAGACAACTCAAATCACACCCAGAAGAAGAGGCGGATGATTGACTGAAAAAGAAGATAACTAGAGCTTGGCTGAAGGAAACGTGGATCTAAACCGAACCATAGTCTTTGCATGTCGTGGCAGTGTTTTACAAATTCAATGCCCACTAAAGTTAAACTTTAGTAGTGTTACTTGGCTGCTCCGCCCATGCCATACCTTGCGCTCTCTCAACTACTCTTCAGTTTGATCTCCAGTTATCTCTTGCATGATCTTTCCTTCTTTAGACGCAAAAGGAGAATATCCATTGTGGCATCATTTATTACCTGCACTACAACAAAATCAATATATAAGGACATGCATATGCATTTTATTTAATTAACATATCTATTAATTCACATATAATATTACCCTAAATAATCCGCATAGCAACATGAACAAATCACATGGCCGTAGGAATAAATGGCATGGCTGCAAGAATAGACCGGCAAAGTTCAAACATGATTTCATAAGTTTAGGTTTAACACATGGAATACTATAGTCAATTTACGATACAACACTACTACTATGCAAACCAAAAGATGTCAAAAACCTAAGAGTTTTGATGATAAAAACATGACAAAATCTCAACTTATTAGATGCTATTTGGTTGAGTTGTGGATTCCATTTTGAAGAATGTTCTTCTGTGTTCAATGATTGGCAGAGTCTGGTATTTGATCCTGTGCGCTCCGATATGATCATACCTTTGGTTGTGGATTTGGAAGAAGGTTTTAGATGTTCCTATGTATCTTAATTTTTGATGGTTTGTGATTTGGTGCTCTACAAGTTATCTTTCTAATCCGAATTATTGTTGTTAAGTGTTCTTGAGAGTTAGCGTGTTGATCGATGAAGATTTGAATAAGTGGTATTCATGTAGCTATTGTGGATCATTCTAATGTGCTTGTTGACGTTTCGTAATCATGTCCTATTTATTTTGTTGGTCTGTATTGATCATTGTGCGCAGTATTGGTGATTTTGTTAATCCGGTGATGTTATTCGTGTTATGCAGTATTTGTGGTGGTGTAGCGTGTTGCAATTGATCTTGGCAAGATTTTTGATGGTGATGCGTGTTTGGAGATTTGGTTTAGGTCCATACTATGTCATCTATGGCATTGTATTGGTTTGATGGTTGATTTATATATTATGTGATATAATTTTGTAATTAAGGATTGAGGGTTTGGCCGACCTTATAGTCAAGGTTGATGAATTATATAAATAGGTGTTATATTCATGTAATTTAGGTGTTGATGTGGTGTTATATTCATGCATTATCAGAGAGTGGTGTATATGCGCATAAGAAAATTTATCCTTTGGTATGGTGTATTGAGCAGACATTGTTGTAGAGAAGACAAATGAGCTTAACCGGATCTATCATCAAGCATTAGAAGATGCTATTTTTGCAGTTCATGTAACCCAGATTTTAGTCTGATCATTATTGTAAGGTAGTGAACCTTCCCTGAGGGTTGGAGCCTTCGGGGTCATTGTATCTTGAGCAGTGAGCTCTAGGAAGTGTGCCTAAATGCATGTGCATTCCCCATTGTAATATTTACACATACTACTATAGAGTATCATCTTATTGTGGTTAGGTTCCCATTGTGGTTTTTCCCTTAACTGGGTTTTCCACGCCAAAATCTTAGTGTTATATGTGTTGTTGTTATTAAGTTTTTCTTTATTCTTCCCACAGTTGATTGAAATTTGAGATTGTGCTTAATAGGTTTAATCCGGTGAAAACTGATTCATGCTCCCCCCCTCTGAGTTTTCCTTCATTGTTGTTGCCAAAAGATTGTGAAAACTTAATATCATTAATTGTAGAAATATTAATTTATAAACTATCATGTAATGATTATAAATTCTTTCCAATTTAATTAGGTGATAATTTTTTGAATTAATGTTTCAAATCACACTATAATCTATAAAAATGAAAGAAAAGTAGACCAAGAGGTCCGTTTAAATATTACCCTAAACCAAATTGAACTCAAATCCTAAACTAAATCTATCCTTTAACACTAGACCAAATCGAATCCTAACCCTCAATTCAACTCTAACCCTAACCTTAATTAAGTATTAAACCTAACTAACCTTTAACCCTAACCATATACCAAAATATACCATAAACCTAACACTAAACCAAATTGAACCCTAAACTTAAACCTAACTAAACAATAAATCAAATTTGACTTGATCCCTAACCCTAATCCTAATAAGATCGAACCCTTATACTAAACCAAATTGAACCCTAGCACTAAATCAAATGGAACCCTAAGCCAAATTTTATACTCAAAATCAAATTCAAACCTAACCTATACCAAATTGAGCCCAAACCCTAAGTCAAATTAAACCCAAATGTCTAGGTTATGGAGAATCCTATTGAATATATAGAAATAATCACCTTGAAAACCAAATTAAACATTGAACCAAATTGAACCCTAACCTCAACCCTAAATCAAATTACACATTAAATCAGACTGAACCAAAACCTTAAAACTCAACCAAATTAAACCTTAACCGTAAACCTTGAATTGAGCTTTATATTAACCCTATTTTTATGTTTTTTTAATTAAATGACAATCCTAATTAGTGTCTTATCAACTGATCTCATTTATAATTAATATGTCCTCATTACATATTTTTAAACTAATATGATCTAATCCATCATAAATATGAAACCAAATTAAACCTTAATCCTAACATCAACAAAATTAAACCCTAATAATGAACCAAATTGAAGCCTAAATCTAAACCCAAATCTAAACTACTCTCTTACACTTATAAAACCTTAACACAAATTAAACACTAACCTTAAACCTAATTGAACATTAAATTGAACTATAACACTAAATATTAAAGCCATCATCATCAAGTTTTATTTACTCTAACATATTTGACTTTCTAGAACCTAGTGTCCTGTTGGATGAATTTTTAGAGTCATTAGTATAGTCAATTAAGTAATATTAAATAAAAAATATAGCCATGTTATAAATTAAATTATGGAATATTTAGATTTGTATTTGATATCATTGAATCATGAATTAAGATTTATTAATTATCATAATCAAATATATAATACAATTAAAATAGTGATAAGGAAAGAGCGTAGAGCATAGTAGTTAATGGATTGCGAGTGATTAATTATTCATTTGAGAACAATGTTTTATTAGAGTCTATTGCTAAGTTGTTGGTTTTATTACATTGAATTTCTTGCATGTATATCAATCTTGTAAATAATGCTTCAATGTCTCATCAATTGATCAATGCAATATGGTTCTTATATCTATTTTAATTGTTTTTAATAGTAAATCTTGTCATTTTTTTATATATATTTTTTAAAATTGATATCTCTCGGTGTCCTCTACATGAATTTTATTTATAAAATACAATTAATATGCTAGTTTAATCTTATTAAAATAACATTATAATTTGTTCAAGAATTAATAAAACAAGGGCTGTGTTGCAATTGGAATCCCTGCCATTTGCAAAGAAATTTAGATTTGTAAGAGGGGTGCAATTGCTGGGGTGTGCTAGGGTGGGTGGGAGTGTGATGCAAGAGAATCGTGAATCACTTAGTGGAAGTTGTTGAGATGGAAAGTAAATGGCAATATCATTGATGATTACATCACACTTTATCATAAATATATTAATAGTGTCTAGGACAAAGCAATCTAAGGAAACAATTAATAAATCTATAATGACAAGGATTTACACAATGAACAAACAACATGACATTACTATAAGAAATTAAAATACAAGGATTTTTGGAGCGATTAGAAATGTTCAATAAGATCATTAATATACATCGATGAAACAAAATATGAAGTTAGTTTGATTAAAGACAAATATTTACTTTGTCATGGAGTATGGTAAGGGAGTGTATACAACGACAATCATGTTAATGATATTTTGAAGAAATATATGGCAACAAATTTGTAACATATCAATGAGAAGATATACATATAATGAATTTTCATAAGACATAATGATTGTAGGTGACCATTTAGAGAATGTTAGGAATGCTAGTAGTGGTTGCTATTGGAGTGACATAAATTAGCGATCTTTTGACATTAGAACTACAGATATGAAGAGCTCAAACTTTTTCCAATGCATTTTCATGGAGAATGTGGTGTTAGTTGTTGTTAACCTTTTAATTTTGTCTATAACAATGTCAGAGATATGATATACATACTATTTATAGACTAGCAGTTGCAGGGGGAGTGCCTACAACAGGAGGTCAATAGGTCTGATTGTAAAGGCATTATGTTATTAGATGTATTAGAGTTGTCATATTCAGAGGTATATTGATTTACATTCATGCCATAGAAGTATTGTATAACTGAATAATGAAAATCTATTAAAGTCAAACAGATAATTGTACAGTAAGAAAGTTTTGGTGTACATAACCCAACCAATGGTTGTTCCCAAAGTTAAAAGTTTTCCACCCACCACCCCCCATGCTGGTGTATACAACATGATGTACGTCAAGAAAATGTCATGAATATTTGATTTACATTTTTTTTTTTAGGTTATATTATTCCCAACCAAATGTTTTTGTTGGACCCAGAGTATTGTTGTTATCCACCCTCCATCCCCCATGCTGGTAAGAGAAAAATGTTATATAGCCTTTTGTTGAATTCCATCTAATCTATATGATGAAAGGCCTGCATCATTGTTTCATTTATATAAGTTATATTTGGAAAACATGTGGAATTGGTGAAGTTAAATACTTTTAAAAACTTGAAAATTTGAAATGCAGTAATTTTTAGTAATATAATACCTTGTGGAATGTGAAATGGCACAATGGGAATTTGACCTATCATTCATGTCAGTATTTGTTTGTTGTGAGAGAGGTTTTTTGCAGACAAGTTTTTTAAATCAATAATGAAATTTGGTTTAAGAAGTGAAACCAAGTTAATTTTTTTAAGTGGCTATGATATATTTATCTACCTAACAGTATTTTGTATTTTGAAAAGATTTACTACCTTGATAGTAATGATCTTGGTGTATTGGGTGTTGTTCTTTATGGAAAGCTAAATTCTTGAGTGAAGAGAACCTGGAAGTGTGAAGGGGTGTTAAAGAGAGAAGGTAGTTAATGTAAAATAGAATAATAGTTACCAATTGAAAACCTTCACAAACCATAATGTGTGTAAAAGTGAACATGTCCAGAAACAACTGAACAACATAAACAAAAAAAGAACCCTGCAAGCACAGGATGGAAAATCTTAGGCCTATTACAAATAATATGTATTTTGGCATTATTAGTTGATATTAAATATATTGAACAAGTGAGTAAGGTTTACATACTGTGGAAGTAATGACCTTGTTGCATTCGATGTTGTTCTTTATTGAAATCTCATTTATTCAATCAAAAGAACCTGAAAGTGTAAAGGGATGTTAATGAGAGAAGGTAGCTAATGATAAATAGTATAATACTTACCAATTGTAAAGAGAGACATAGTGAGAAAATACCATCAAAAACCATTATACGTGTAAAAGTGAACAGGTGCCTTGCAGATTGAAATTGGTGAAATCCACAAACAGTTAAAGAACATAAACAAAGCAAGAAGCCTGGAAGTACAACACATAAAATATGAAGAGTGTTGCAAATAATATGTATTAGAACATTAGTAGTGGATATTAAATGTATTGAACAAGTGGGTAAGGTTTACATACCTTGAAAGTAATGAGGTTTGTGTATTGGATGTTGTTCTTTATTGAAAGTTGACCTTCACAAACCATAATACTTGTGAAAGAGAAGAGGTGCCTTGCAGCTTGAAAGTGGTCACGTCCAAAAATAGTTAAAGAACATAAACAAAGTAAGAACCCTGTATTAGAACATCATTAGTGGATACTAAATGTATTGAACAAGTGGCTAATATTTGTAATTGTTATAGTCATATATTTTGTAGCTTTCTTTGTTGGGTTGCATTTGGAACTTGTGATAAATAGCAATGTATGAGAAAGTAATTGTGGCAAATAGCAGGGAAAAAAATTGTTGACAACAATAAAATAGTTGAAGAGGAAATGGGTGCTAGATGTGTACCTTTTTTTGCAGAGTTGGGACATGTAAAAGGGCTCTTCAAATTCATAGACGTTAGTTGTGTTGTTGATCCTGTAAAGTTTAAATATTGTTTTGGGTTGATACATTGAATAGAAGATATACAACACGTGAAAACATAATGAAATGTGATTTGCATACCTGATTGTGTTTGTTTTGTAGGTATGTTTCTTTTGTTGTGCATGAAAGCTCCAGCAAGCGGGCTTCCTCAGTCTTTCATAGAATTGTTGATGTTGCACCTTTCAATCGTGAGTACCTTTGGTAGGTGAAGGTTGGTTGTATGCATAGGTGTTCAATTGCTTTTACTCTTGAAAATGTTGTGAATGTGAGGCCTTGTTTCTCTATTTTGCCGATGTCAACTGTGGCAAAGTCTAATGTTAGCCCCTGTGATTTGTGAATAGTAATGCCTCATGCCATTGCTAGTGGAATTTGTGTGCAGTTTCCTCTAGTAATTGGTGGAATAGGCACATGTTTTGCATTTTTTGGATCCCATGAAGGCCCAGTATAATGTTTGAAAAGAACGACCACATATTTTGGTAAATCGGGTGGTTTAGAAGCTGCATCGTAGACAATTTGTTTAATTTGACCCAAAGTGCCATTTACAAGGCCAACTTCTATCCATAAATTTGCAATAAGCATAATTTACTAGTCTATAGAAGAAGAATTTCAAATGCTAGTTGTTCTTCTTGGTGTGCTTGCTTATCTCTTTGATGGCCAATGATTGTTGTTGCATGTGCAATGGTGAGTGCAATTGTGTTAACATTTTTATGTTGTGTGCACTTGAAGCTGCATTTGTTGCAAACAAATGCTTCTATTGGTTGAAGTGGTTATTCTGATCAAGCATCAAAGCATGGGTTGACTGCAATTGGAGGGATTCCCAGTCTGTTTGTAATGGTGTTGTGCTGTGGATATTAAGCAACATTTCACGAAAACTTATCTGTGAAGAACTTGTGCCTTGTTGACGAAATGGAATATCCAAGGTCACAATAGTATTGAATGTGTGCCATAGAGCCAATGTCATTGAGTGAGATGCGTATAATGGCCTATCCATAACCGGGGGAAGTTGTGCAAGATCACCAACCAAAATGACTGAGATAGCTGCAAATGATTCATGTTGTCTGCTGGGAAAAGCTTCTCGCAATCTTTTATCAATCTTAATTAGTAATTGAGGGCCAACAAAGCTCACTTTATCTATTAAAATGTAACGTAAATGTTTGCATTTCTCTTGAAACATTAATAGGGAATGGCATGTTAAGGGTTTGTATTCTTGAATGGGTATATAGAGGGCAGCATGGATTGTGGTTGCTTGGATATTATATGTGGAAACACCTGTTGGTGCTAGTACAAGCAAAGCGTATTGTGCATGTTCTAAATTTGAATTTAACTGTCTACGTATGCAGTCAATAAGAAATGATTTTCCAATGCCTGTTGTGCCTTGAATAATTAACCGTAATGGTGAAGAACACAAGTTTTGTTCAACATGAGTTTTAATGATATCAAGTGGAATAATTTGGTTTCTTGCAATCTCATAGTTAGTAGGTGCATTTAAATGTGGGTTGGCAAGGCTATGGGGTGCTTGGATTTTCTCTGTTAAAATAAATTGAGATGCATTTGAATGCAGTGCTTCATCAGGTATAGAAGCAGCCCAATTAAAGTGTAGATCAAAATCACATCTGCCAAGCATTTGAAGAGTAGCAACGTCAAAGTTGTTTGATTCTCCCATTTGTGACAAGAACTCCCATTTGTATAGATCTTCATGAGTAGATTGTTGAATGTCTTCTAGTTGTAGCTCTTCGCCATTTTCTTGTTGTAATATGTTCTTCAAAACCATTTACATGCTAGCAGATGTAATCTGTACTTTGAAGATGTTTCCAATTTATTATAATTTCTTCAGCTGAGTTCCCTATATGTAGAGGAATGCTTCGAAATGGCTTGTAAAGGAGCAATTCACTCCAACGAAAACTTTCAAAACTGTTGTCATCTTCTAAAGGTAAAGATTTGTGTTGTGGGTAGACATTTACAATTGCTGGTAGCTTTCTTTTCATCCATTTACATGATTTACGCTGGTTAGAGTATGTATATAGCCAGGATGAATGAAGCAGAGTTAGGTTTGCTAATTCTGATGGTCATTTCATGTAGTTTGAGATGTAAGATATTGAGGTTTGAGATCCTTCATCACAATTAGCTATGCATTGGAAGATTCTTTTGCCAACATTGAGCATTACAAATTGGTGTATGCAAGATATCAATGGGAGTTTAAGCAGCATGTGACAAGTTTCTTGTGCGCTAATGTCCCTATTAGCAACAATTCCCATCAACAGTCTTTGGTATACTAAGAGAATTGTATTGTCTAAATTTGTTGATCCAACTACGCGTTTCAGGATATCAGTATAACTTTCTGACTTGTGTTCAGTTTTGGATGCGTACTTTGAGATATATTGTAGAACTTCTTTTTTGGAGCAGACAGGTTGGCAGTCAACATTAGCCCTCCATATGGTGAGCATTGTTGGGTTGTGTACATTTAGATGATTGTCATTCCTTGCTGGCTTGTATGATGGGTTATTGTTGTGGTCTAATATCAGTGAGGATTCATGTTGTTCAGGCCAAGGAGCTTTGTACCGACATTGAAGGGTTGAGTTTTTTTTCCTCAAGCAGGTATAGTTTGTATGCCATTGGACAACATTGAGCTTTGTACCGACATTGAAGGATCAGACCTGGATGTGATCTTTGTATCTGCAAGACATATATCTGAAATTATGGTCATATATTGCCTATTCAAGCAAGCTTCTTTAGTACGTGGATTCCATGTTGTGATGTACTGGTCAAAGAAGTGTTTAACTGATTGGATACTTGCATGATCTGACCAATCAAGGTTATCAATATTTGGTGTTTCTGGTAACAAAGAAAGCCATGTATATGTGTAGATCCTTGATGTTGCCATTCATATATGTACCAGTGGTCAATGGCTTTCAGTTATTTGACAATGACTTCATCACGAAAGATTTGAAATCTTAAGTGTAAGTATAAAGCTGTAATGTGTGGATTATTGACTAAATTTCAATAAATTGTCTTATGTTGTTGGGTACATTAGTTGACTTTATTTTGGCAATAACTTATGCAAGTCTAGCCATTTTGTATCATTTGAGCTTAAGGTAAAGAATAGTGTAGGTGCACTTAACTGTTCTATCATTGATGTAAGGTCTCGCCGAGATTTGCTCCAAAATGATCGTGTACCACGCAACGAAGCTGCATATCACATGATATGATTTGGTAATTCATTTGAGGGTGTATTTTGTAAGTATTATTTTAGACCATGAAGATTGTGTGGAAGACTATCTTCTAGATTAGTCTTATTTAACACAACAGCTAATTGTTGGGATCGATGTCTCATCATAAGATTGTAGATATAATATCTAAAGTGAACATGTTGCCCAAATCATTGATCATAATATTTGATCAGGTGCAAAGCATATTCATGTAAATGAACATGCCTTATTCTTTGTTGTAGTGGTAAAGCCATTCCAGAAGGGAAAAGTGTTGGGAATGCCATGAAAAGGAGGCCCTTTGTATTGCACTCATTGATAGGCGATGTACTGATTTGTGGCCTAGCAACAACGTTGTTGTTGCTATTATCTAGATGTAGGATACTTTTTATGGCATCAAGTTCTGGTATTGATGATGGTAGTTGTGGGATAAATGAGGAAGTGCTCTCCACTATTTGTTCTTCACTGTTAATATTTGGTAGAGTTGAATTATCTTGAATAACATCTTCTTGAAGTGAATGTACTGAATGCAATAGCTCTATAATGTCAGTGGTTTGGTCTAGCAATAAATGCACTACATCTAGATCAATGTACATCCTTGCAGTATTGATCATGTTTAATTTTGTAAGCCAATGCATCCATGATGTGAAATCTATTCATGTAACAGTCATAAGTTAATCCTTACAAATTTGTTCTACGGACAACAAGTATTTCTAATTGCTTAATATGATGGGGTGATGTTATTGCAATTTCAAAAATATCTTGTGGGAAGTTAATTGTATGGCCTGAATATTTGTAGTGGCCTTCCCTTGCATGCATTACTTGCAAAACAGGGACAATTCTTGATATGAGCATTTCTTCTACTTGAGAGAGAGACTTTAAAATAGAAGGTTGGTCACTTGGGTCCATATTATTTGATAGTGAGAAACGGTGGAGACCTTTTTCACCACAACATCTCATGCATATAAGTACTTGATTGACTTTTTTAATAGTCATTCCCACATACATTTCTTTACAAACAGAACATGGCTCTGTGACCTCCAACATATCAATCCTTTTCCTGAAATTAGACAATGCATGTTGAAATGAAGGTGTCTTCAAAGCAAGTTCAGGAGCAGTAGAATGTCTTTGATTGACATTAATTTGCTCAAGATCATTGTTTTCTATTTGTAATAACTTTCCTGAGTTATTGCGAGGTCTTTGTAGTGCATGACATCTCAATTGTCATTTCTTGGAGATATTGCCTTTGTTCTTTGCATAGTAAGTTCTATTGGTTTGGCTTCTCTTAAATTTGATAGCATCAATTTCTTGAGGGCAAGGCTAGATAGATATCTAATATTTCAAAGAGAGTAGAGGTATGTCAGAATTTTCATTATTGAAGATAGTTAACTTTGAAGTATGTATTAAGAATGTATGAGAATTGAAAATTGCTTGATCTATGATTATGTGGTTTTAGAGGATTAGTTTTGTATGTAAAGTGGTTTTGTGATGTTTATTTGTATATGTAGTGATCTGTTCTGTTGTTTTGTTGCTTTGATTTACTCAACTTATATGTACACATATTTATATACACGTAAATGAAGTATACAAATACTTCTACACATAGTTATGCACATATATAAATATAGGTGCATATATCTGAAATGTTAAAATCTTGTGTTTGTTACTATATATATGTGAGGTTGAGATTTTGCTTGAAATGTATGGGTTTTATAAAGTGCTTCACTTGAAATGTATGGGTTTTGCAAAGTCATAAATTGACTTTGTTAGGTCCCGGAGACAACTGAGAGGGGGGGGGGGGGGGGGGTGAATTAGTTGTCAAATAAATTCAAACCAAAAACAACTTAACCAACTTAATGCTTAATACCGGTAAACCAGTTAAGTATGCCGGTAGACAGTTTTAATAGTTAATTGCTATACTGGTAAAGATTAATGTATGAAACATAAACACAAAGTCATCCACAACACATGACACTGATATTTGTACGTGGAAACCCTATAAGGGGAAAAACCACTGTGGGAAACCTTACCCACAATTAGATGATACTACTGCAAATAGTAAGTGTACATAAATGGGGTCTGCACATGCAGAAAGGCCAACAACCTAGAGCTCACTGCTCAATCACAAAATGGCAGTCATGCTGACTATAGTTGGATGGTTAAATCCAATAAGAATGTACTGTACAAAATAACATCTTCATATGCTGGGTTCAATACCGGTGTAATGCTGATATGCTTTCACAAAAACCTAGCTTCACCTTCAAATGATGTATGCATGTATTGCACTGCTTAATCTTGCATATAGCTTCACACAATTCTTTTTCGCATTCCACACATGATCTTACAAATAAAATCTTACCTTTATACCATAACCTAAGACCAATTTTAGTAGGTCGGCTCTATAAGATATTACAATAAAACATTTTACAAATAATTTAATATCCAATGCATTAACCAATTGAACATGTTGGCTTAATGCATTTACAACAATAATTAATCATTTCCATAGCGTGTCATGCTGATCTGGAAAAGATAAACCTGCCGGTGTAACCCTAGGTAACCCTGGACCTATTTGTCGGTAAAAGCAAATATGCAAATATGAGTATGTCAATGATTAATTCATTAAGATAAGATGTCCACATGATGTCTTCGATATTACCAAGTGTCTTCCATATCATTTCAAGTATCAGTGATCATTATATCCTGCCGATGAACCATATACCAGTAACTGTGTAATAGTTACTTGCTTGTCGATGAATGCTGTTGGATCTCCAAAGTGCTAGTGTTTTAGTAGGTGTTGACATCAACGACAAAACTATACCAAAATACCAACAGAATTTGTAGTGTTCTTCTGGCTACACTTGTTGTTGTTAGTAACTTGGTTTTTCAAAAGCATCATTGTAATATAGGTATGCATAGATATAGCAATTTCTGATACATACAGATGTATGTATACATATACACATGTATATATACATATACACATGTATATATACATATGAATTAAATATTTGAAGTGTTGTATACAAACATATGCACATATATAACTACACATGTATATATTAAGAAAACTAAGACTACGAATAATTATACTATATATATATATATATGTGTGTGTGTGTGTGTGTGTGTGTGTGTGTGTGTGTGTGTGTGTGTGTGTGTGTGTGTGTGTGTGTGTGTGTGTGTGTGTGTGTGTGTGTGTGTGTGTGTAATTCTTTGTTGTTGTTAGTTGCTTGATGTTTTTAAAAGCATGATTCTAATATAGGTGTGCATAGTTATAGTAATTTCTGATACATACAGATGTATGTATACATATACACATGTATATATACGTATCATTGAAAAATTCAAACTTTTGTATATGAACATATGCACATATATAACTACACATGTATATATCAAAAAGACTAAAACTATGAATACTTATATATAGATATGTACATATATAAGTATACTTGTATATCTGTAGAATTCTATAACTATGAATAATTCTGGTGTTGTATAGTTATACAAATAGATATTAAAAAAAAGAAGAAGATATATGTGCATTTATGTATAAATTTTCTGCAAATAAGATAGAGCTCAGTACATTTAAAAGTAATGAACATGATTGAAAATAACTTATATCACGAGGAAAGACTTTCAAAGAGATAAGAGATAGATGTAAGAAATGTACATATAGATATTTATAAAAGGAGCCATGTGTTCGTAAAAGGTAATTGCTTGTATTTGTAAAACTATTAAATATGTAAATTATCTAATGTAATAATTGTATTGTAAACTAAAAGTTTAATAATCAGGAAAGTTGCTTTATAACTCTAAGCATGTGTACTTAGAGGACCAATTTCTGCAAGTAGTGCATCACACTCAAGTTTGAAGTCAACATGAGAGACTTTATTGACTGTGACTTTCATCTTTGATTCCGAATTGTATGTGTTAGTGGATACCAGCAATGTGAATGAACAGTGATGTGACAGTAGTCTTTTAATCACTGAGCAAGGTGTTTCTGTTGTTGTTGCATCATTTTGTAGTGCACAAAGCTCTTTGCAGTTTTGTGTAGCAAGTGAATGCCACCCTCATCAAATGCAGTGGCCCAAAGAGTACTTGTGGCATCTTGTTACTTTACTGGCAACAGGTAGCTATAATTATAGTCTTGTATAGTCTTTTCACATCTAGGGCAGAACCAAGAATCATCAACTTGTTGTGTACATTTTTTTTTGCAAGGCCTTCCGTTGACTATTAGTGGACAAGCTGTGTAACAGAAACTTTGATCAGTTACTTTTACAAAATGTAGAACAGCTAGCAAAGTAGTCTGAATTATTTCTAGTTTGACACTCATCCTCTCACAGATTGAAGAAATAGTCATTCTAGTATATTTTCCATCTATGTGGATAGTTTCTGCAACAAAGGGTACAAGTAGCAAAGGGTCCTTTCCTCTTAATGTTAGAGGTTCTGCTTTTGGAAAAGGTGGGTTGATATGTAATGTGGTCGTAGTTGTTATGTTTATAAGCTTCCCATTGAAATAGCCAACACGAGCATTAAGCAAAGCAAGGATAACCACACTATCATTGGTTAACATATTTTTCAATTCTAGGCCTTTTTGTTCTACCATTGGACCCCATAGGTTGATGTCAATTGTTGAACAAGACAGATCATTAATTTTCACAGCACGCTTTTGTGTTTGATTGCCATCTTTCCTGTGTATTGGAATGATATATCCAACGTATAAAACAAGGCAAATTATGTCAACCAACGTGTTATTTGTTAGATGAAACAATTCACTAATGGGCGTGAAAAGAGTACGTTGTTGATCTACTTGTTCTTCGTTGGTGCACCGTTTCAGTATGGATGCATTAGACAAGATGATTTCTAAATGACTGTTTAGTTTGTTGTACCTCGTGTTTGCTTCCTTAATGGATCCCTTTGAAATAATATAATGTGAACCTATGTCCACACGGTTAGAGTGTAACTGAGCTATTTCATCAAAACATGTGACTCTAATTTCACACCCCTCACAGTCAACAATGTCAAATCTAAACACATGGCCTTATTTTGTGGCTATTCTATATGCCTTAATAGGGCATTTATGAGTAACTCTGCCTTTGATTGTCCATTTATTCTGGTATGGATTCAAAGTTTTGATAGGGCTTACATTTTCAGAAGTCATTGTTTGTGGGGATGGCAATTCAGTAGCAAACTGAAGAGATCGTTTAGATGTTGATGGTCTATCCTTAGACATTATTTCTGGTTGTTTTTCTTTGAACAGGTATACTGGTTTACCAAAGAACAGGCAATCACTTTGTTTCACTTCCAGACTAAGTATTACAATATTCTTGTGAAAACAAAAGACATCTTTTTAAATTACTATTAATTACACTTAAACAAAATTAAATAAAGATGAAACATATCGTATTTAATAACCATAGTTTGTTTCCTACCTTTTGTTCCATATGTATCGGCATGTATAACTTGATAATTGGACTATTATGCCTATTTTTAGAATATCTGAATCTATCAGAGTAGCATATTTAGAGGGCAAGATTGCTAACTTCATGTATGTGCCATCAGATAACACTAATTTATGTTTGTCAGTATCATCTATGTTGTTCTGCATTGTCTGAAATGACAAAACTTGTAGCAATGCTGAAGGAAGCTTATCCCCAGCATTGATAGATTGAATTGCAAAAGGGGTAGGGGCATACTCTTGGGTTTTTGCCTACAAAAAATAATATGAATATAGAGGATTTAATTTTAATGCTAAGCAGGTCATATATCTGCTTACTTGTTAATGTAAAGCATGTGTTAGAAAACTATGTAATCAAGATATGTTATCTATAGAGTATTCATCTACTTTTGCACTATGATTTGAAAAAAGGATGCATGTGGTAATAAAAGGGATGCTATGGAAAAGAGAGATGTATTGTCAAAAAAAAGAGCATAAAAGCATTCTATTTTCAAAAGCTTTGATAATTTAGCTTACCAAACTATCAATTGTGGAGTGCTCTATCGGTTCAGAGGTGGCTATTGAAGATGCCATTGTACATACATACCTTTTTTGTTCGAGACAAATCTCACAACTTAGCGTACATGCCAATTCATGTTATGGCAGAAAGTTAATTTATTTGATACTAAAAGTTTTATTTATTAGAAGATTTGAATATTGTATAGCTCGTATGAAATAAATAGAACATCATGCAAGGATATCATATTTACTTGTTTGTTAGTTTCAAAATCCTTTTAGATTTAAACTGACGATAAATTCTGCATCGCCTTGATTGGTATATTGACTTGCAGAATAAAGTTGATTGAGTTCCTATTATGGCGTTTAAAATATTGTGTTAGAGTAGATTGACTACCATAATGGGCAGAATAATTCATTGTAGTTGCTAAGTATGCAACAAAATCTTACTAAACAAAAAAATTGTTGCTTATTGAAATTGAAGATTGTAGATCTTTTTGTGTATTGTGTTATTCAGTAGTTGTTCAGTTTGGGCAAGTTTAGGTAAGTGATGAACTAAGCATATTCAAGATGGGGAAATTGTACCTACATTAAGGTGGGTTGTTTTTTATGATTTTTACAATTAAAAGTAAATTATAAGTATGATGAATTGTAGTTCTTATATCAGAATACAATCACAACACGATTTAAGCTGATCAAAGGTATATATGCATAAGAACAACAAAATTAACTCAGCATAGAGTAACGCTGTCAGAGTTTAAATTTTGTTTCAAATTGTAATGAATTGATCATAATGTGATTGAAACATGTATTAAAAAGGACAATTGATCATATGCTGATAAGCTTAAAAAACATAAAGTATCACTTTATGATTTACACATTTGAGAGCATGTTAACAAAATATGAGTTCATCTCATCAAAGATCATTCAAAATATGAGATGCATTTCTTTGTTTCGAATGTTAATCAAAATATGAATGTAGCTTTTCAAAGATTCAATAATTACAAAAACACGGGATCCACCCAAGCAACCCATTCAAGCTCGTTATCGGTCCATTTAAATACTCTGTCTCCCAATGTGAAAATAATCATTGGATCAGTTAATTGTTCAGTACTTGGTATTGGTAAAGGTGCTAATTCGATACTATGTATGGTTTTTACAACACTACAAGATGTAGAGAGGTTCACTATTGTTTGGTTTGGTAATTTATGTTCGTAATGTTGAATTATCTTTCTGAGGTTGCTCTTTAACTTGTTGCTTTCTTGCAACATCCATTCAATGACATTGTTAATGTCCTCTGTTTATTTCAATCTTCTATCCATTGTCGAAATTTGATTGTGTTAGTGTGGTTGTTTTTTGTTGGAATGACAGAATGGAAATGCATTACTAAAAAAAGTGAACATAGAAGAATAATACAACATATCTTTAAGTAGATCATATATTTTTTTGTAAATCGTAACGAATTTAGTATTGATTGATTATAAAAACTTGTAATAATTATTTGAATACTTTAAGTTTTGTAAATTGACTAATGAGGCAACTTCGATATGCAAAAGGCTGTGTAAGATGTTGATATTGGCAGCATGGCGATGCAGGGTGGATAATAAGAATTTCATGGCTGCAATAAATAGTTTGTGTTGGGAACAATAGAGCCTACAAAAAAAAAATTATTAAAAAAACACTACATGACATTTTCTTTTAGTACATCATGCTGCATATAGCATACTGCAATAGAACATAGCCATCAATGGCATTACAGAGTTCTTGCCAAGACAATTAGATCTCTAAAATGTAAAAAAACTTGCACCCTAGAAGAAAACTGTCCAGTTTCTTGTTAGAGTCTCTTGGTTTTTGCTCTTTCATAATGTTGTTAATGATTACTTTTTTTGTGGATATATAAATTTCAGAATGAATTTACATGTAGGCAATGCTTTCACTCTACAAGACAAGTGCTTAGTTTTATTTATTTTAGGATCTGTGCATATATATATATATATATATATATATATATATATCCATGTGTATATATACAGGTATACATGTCTATATAGATGTACATACACGTATATATATGCATCTATATCTATATATATACATGGATATATATTTAAGTATGGCCATGAATGCTTTCACTCTACAAGTTAAGTATTCAGTTTTACGGTTTGAAGGGTTTGTGAAATGAATACAACAACAAAATCAAATACATTTGTGTGTTTGGCCAGGGAGGAAAACATTAAAGACAACACTGCTTCAAAAAATGAGCGCACACACTGATGCCACCCCGAGTGGAAAGGTGATGACACATAAAGAAAACCAACGAACAACTCACCATGACGGGAAGAATTAGAGGGGATTCTCTCACTGAAAAGGATACAAATTTTGCATAACTTATAATTAGTAAAGGAAAGAAGGTATCTATATTATATAATAAGCTAGTCACAAAATCAGAATTATACACATCAATTGCAATATTTTAATGTTGTAAATGTGGATCATTTTTTAGTGGTTATTTATCTTGCAGATTAAAGACCTTGATGTGCACAAAGTCAGTTACCTCATTTGTGTCAGTCTAAGTACACATTTTGTGAAGCAACGTTGTGTTTAATGTTTTCCTATGCAAGAGGCAGAATCTTGCTATCAAGCCTTGTCATTGTCAACCTTGGGCAAATATAGCGAGAAGTGTCATTTTCATGTATAAATCCTCAAGTTATATATGTGAATGTTGAGTAAGACTCACTGTGATAGTTTAATAGGGTATAGGGAGAAATCACAAGGATAATCATGGTAGGATCAAAAGAAGTGCAAGGAGTGATGGCCTAATAATGGGAATTTCATATAATGTATCCTTAGACTTGATAAACGTGTAGGTAGTTATATGTGATGAGGATTACATGACAATAGAAAGTGAACAATGATAGTCCTCAAGGAAGACATTTTTTGAAAAAAATTAGATCTTAGATACAATGGAGAAAAAATAAAGAAGACATTTTCATAATAAGATAGTCCTCAAGGAAGACATTTTCATAATAAGATTATATAAACCTTAAGGGGTTTCCTACATACAAAGAACTTTAAAAAGCAGGGAAAAATTTAGACCTTAGATAACATGGAGGAAAAATAAAGTAGATAGTGGTTTCCTACATCAAGTGACAATGAACTTAAAAAAGCACAATCATGAGAGTATCTTATAGATCTTGAACAAGGAAAATATCACAATGAAGAAGAATAACATGATGTGAAGCGAAAAAGCATTAGTGATAGTGTAATACATAATCCAAAAGATATTTACATGATAGTGATAAGAGTGATTGGATAGTGAAGATATTAGGCATGTGAAGTAAATTCAAGGAAGATAGTGTCATGATGAAAGATAAAAGATAGTACATACATTACTCTAGTCACCTATTCACGAAAATAATGAAATGATAGTTACGCATTTGAAAAATGCAAGAAAATTTCTTATCAATTCTTTAATCATATGAAGAAGTCAGTGGAATGCAAATTAATCATATAACAAGGAGTTAATGGCATCCTTTAAATATTGGTCAATAACCTATAGTATTCATCAATACTATCAACCAAGGTTAACCATGATCAAGTGAAATTTTTCAAGTTGCATTTTTTTAGTTTACAGATTAATATTGAATTGGGTTTAAAGCAATGCTTTGCGAAACACTTTCGGTTTGTGTGCATTCTATTGTAGGCTAAAAGAGTTTTAGTTGGGTTTTGCAATTTGTAGGTATTCATTGATTTAAGTTTTAACTAGTATCAATAGTTTAAGGTTCTATTTCGACTACGATATTTCTTAATTTGCTTTAATGTTTTCATCCCTGACGGTGTGCATGAATGTCGATGTTCTTTATGGCTGTTTGGAACCGTAAAATGTTATTTGTTTTGTTGTTTTTAAAAATATTTTCCTTTGCAAATTTTTGCATAATGTTGGATGTAGTCGTCGAGTTAGGTTTTCTTTTGCCTGTGAGTGTTTTGTTGGACTTGTTTCTGAGCTTCTTGCCATGAATGGTTTTACTCTACAAGGTAAGTGTTTATTTTAAAGTTTTTTGAATTTGTAATGCATTGTTTTATAGTGTTTTTATTTTTTCAAGTGTTGTGCTTGCAGGGTTGTTATTTTGTTTATGTTGTTTAACTATTTGTGGGTGTGACTACTTTCACTCTGCAAGACAAATGTTTATTTTAAAGTTTGTTGCATTTGTAATGCATTTTTTTATAATGTGCTTATGTTTTTCTGTGGTGTGCTTGTAGGGTTCTTACTTTGTTATGGGCGCTTTAAACTATAAAATGTAATTTGTTTTGTTGTTGTTGTAAGTATTTTGCTCTGTAAATTTTCTTGTAACATTGGATTTAGTTGTCGAGTTAGGTTTTCTTCTGCCTGTGAGTGTTTTCTTGATTGGGTTTCTGAGCTTCTCACTATGAATGGTTTTAATCTCCAAGTTAGGTGTTTATTTTAAAGTTTGTTTCATTTGTTTGCAGGGTTCTTACTTTGTTTTTGTTATTTAACTATTTGTGGACGTCACTATTTTCAGACTGCAAGCTGCCTGCTCACTTTTACAGGCATTAGGGTCTGTGAATATGTTTGGTTAGTGTCTCTTGGTTATTGGTAATTTGTCATCAAGTTAAATATCTTTGCAGTGCGTAAGTGTTGTATGTTTAATGTTTTGTGTTCTCTTTCACAAGGATTTTACTCTGCAAGGTAAGTGTTTACTAATGTTTGTATTGCATTGTTGTTAATTTACAACGATATTTATGTGATTACTGCTCTGTGCACATGAAGGCTTTCATTCTATAAGATATATATATATATATATATATATATATATGTACATCATGTGTATATATATGCACATGTATATATATATATATATATGTACATGTATTGGAACTCTAAAAATTTCTTTATCCTTGCAAGCCTCTTACTTTGTTTATGTTATTTAACTATTTGTGGACGTCACTACTTTTAGACTACAATGCAGACTTGTATCAATAAATCCTACAAACTTTAGAATGGAGTTATTAAAACAGAGATTTGATAAAACCCTATATATACATACATACGTACATGTGTATATATACATACATATATATATATATATATATAGATATATGCGTACATGTGTGTATTTATATAGATGTATACATGTATATATATATATGTACATATGTGTATGTACATATACATATATCAGCACTATAAAGCATTGTAAGAAAAACAATTATATATATATAGTACATCATGTGTATATATATGTACATGTATATATATATATATATATATGTACATGTGTGTATATATATATATACATGTATTGGCACTCTAAAAATTTGTTTATCCTTGCAGGGTTCTTACTTTATTTATGTTGTTTAACTATTTGTGGACATGACTACTTTCAGACTCCAAAAATAATCTGTAAAAATAAACACTTACCTTGCAGACTAAAAGCATTGACAAACAAACTTTCCAAAGCAAGTTTATGCAGAGATTCTTACAACGTAATCACATAAAGAACATTCTGATATTTTCATTGAACCACAACTGTGATTAACAATTCAAACATCTAAAACAAAACAACATTCTGCAAAGGCAAACTAAATGTTACTTATTGAATATGGCTATAGAAAAGGGAAAATTAGACCTTTCCAACAATGCTTTCACAATAAAATTAAGTTTCCAAAGTCATACTCTATCAACAGACAATCTATAATCATAAGGAACAGATTGTTCCAGGCAAAAATTTAGGTTTTGGAAGTTTGAATACACACTTCATTGTAAAATCTAATATAAACCCAATGTATTAATTATAATTTTATGTTTATTATAGTTGCTAATTTTTATATTTATTAAAAAATTTCCTCAAAATTGCATTATTTTGATATCAAGAAGTTTGATAGTAGAGGTCGAGGCTCTGCCCTAGATAAACAAAAAGCTTTGTTGAAAGAAAACCGTCAATTACAAAGACTACTGTCACAAAAAACTATTAATCAAGTGATCTTAATTGAACTTCAAAAATTAGTGTTCTGTAGTTAACTTAGCAATTGTTTGCAATGAGAATAAATGAAATATTATCCAAAAGCTCTATATTTCTTCAACATTTTTTAGAAAATCCTATAAATATATATTATTACCATTTAACTACAAACTTAACTCTAAACTGATGATGAAAGTAAGGAGTAGTTTGGACACTGCACTTTTGTGTAACAACATTGTGTTGATGATGGTGTTACTTCAGAAATCGTCCTTGTACACTATGGTTTATAGACAACCATTAAGCGCTTATATGCTTCTAGTTGATTAATTGTGGATCGATAATCTAAACTCTTATATGCTTCTAGTTGATTAATTGTGGATCAATAATCTAAACACTTATATGGTTGTAAGCACTTATATGGTTTTGGTTGATTAATTGTGGAACAATAATCTAAAGGAAATAAAATTTTCTCTTTAAATTGATTGTCTATGAATTGTTTAAAAAATAGATTTATAAAATTATTAGTAACTTAATTTCAAAGTCTTCTAAAGTGCTTCCTCAAGATTGGCAAGTTGAAAAAAATTTCACTAGGTACAACCCTGGTTATTTTTTGTCAGCTGGTCTATTTGTTCGGTGCTCTATCTGGTTTTAGTTGTATGTCTGCTCTCCCATTTTACCTAACGAGAACTTAATTTTGAAGTGAAGCATTTTATTTTTCTTTGTATCTATGTTTAGTGGGGTATAATATTTATTATTGTAATGTGAAATAAATGTACATATCATTATTTTTTATTTTTTTAAAATGTAACAACATTATACATATGTACATGTGTGTATATATATACATGAATATATATATATATATATATATATATATATGCATACATGTGTGTATTTATATAAATGTATACATGCCTATACATACATGTATATATATGTACATATAATACCTATGAAAGTGAACAGATGTCATGTGTATATATATATGCGTACATGTGTGTATTTATACGTGTGTGTGTGTGTGTGTGTGTGTGTGTGTGTGTGTGTGTGTGTGTGTGTGTGTGTGTGTGTGTGTGTGTGTGTGTGTGTACATATAAAAACTCTCAAAGTGTACAGGTGTCTTGTAGATTGAAAGTAGTCAAGTCCACAAACAGTTAAATAACATAAACAAAGTAACAACCCTGCAAGCACACCATGCGAAAAAAATAAGCACACTATAAAACAATGCATTATAAATTTTAAAAACTTCAAAATAAACACTCAACGTTCCATGAAAATTGGCACAACAAAATATTTTCGAGAACAACAAAACAAATTACATTTTAGGGTTCCAAGCCGCCATAAAGAACGTCGACATTCGTGTAGACCATTGCAAACGAAAACATGAAACCAAATTAACAAATATCATGTTCCAAATAGAACCTTAAACTATTGATGCTGATTAAAACTTAAATCAATAAAAATATCTATAAAATCCAAAACCAAACTAAAATCCTTTTAACCTACACCAGAATTTAATCGGCAACAGATTGCCCAAAACCTAAATACCTGTCAAAGTGAACAGGTGGCTTGCAGACTGAAAGTAATCACGTCCACAAACAGTTAAACAACATAAACAAAGTAACAACCCTGCAAACACACCACGACAAAAAATAAGGACACTATAAAATAATGCATTACAAATTTTAAAAACTTAAAAATAAACTAAACAGGTACCTCGCAAAGTAAAACCATTCATAGCGAGAAATGAAAAAACAAGCCCAACAAAATAGTCCACATTCATGCACACCAATGGGGACGAAAACATTAAAACAAAGTAAGAAATATTGTATCCGAGTATTGATGCTGATTAAAAATTAAATCAATAAATATTTGCAAAGTGCAAAACCCAACTTAAACCCTTTTAACCTACAACAAAATGCACACAAAGCAAAAGTGTTTCGTAAACCATTGCTTAAACCCAACTCAATATTAATCTGCCAAAAAAGTCTTTTACCCTACAACACAATTCCAAAAATATAAATACCTGTGCCTTGCAGGCTAAAAGTAGTCACATCCACAAACAGTTAAATAACATAAACAAAGTAACAACCCTGCAAGCACAACACGACAAAAAATAAGCACACTATAAAACATTGAATTACAAATTTAAAAAAGTTTTAAATAAAATAAATAGTTACCTTGCAAAGTAAAACCATTCATGGCGTGAAGCTCAGAAACAAGCCCAACAAAACACTTAGAGCCAGAAGGAAACCTAACTCGACGACTATATCCAACGTTATGCGAAAACTCGATGACTATGCCTGTGCCTTGCAGACTGAAAGTAGTCACGTCCACAAACAGTTAAAACACATAAACAAAGTAACAACCCTGCAAGCACATGAACGAGAAAAATAAGCACAGTATAAAAGAATGTATTACAAATTAAAAAAACTTTAAAATAAAAGGAAAACTTACCTTGCAAAGTAAAACCATTCACGGCATGAAGCTCACAAAGAAGCCCAATAAAATAGTTACAACCAGAAAAAAAACCTAACTCGATGACTATATCTAATTTTATGTGAAAATTTGCAGAGCAAAATATTTCTGAGAACAAAACAAATTACATTTTAGGGTTCCAAGTGGCCATAAAGAACGTCGACATTCGTGCACACCCTTGGGGACAAAAACATTAAAGATAGCATCGCTTCGAAAATAGAGCGCATGCACGGACGCCACCGCAAGTGGACAGTTGATGTCAAAAAAGGAAACCGCAGGGACACGTCACCACGTGGGGTAAAATGTCAGCCAAAGGACACGTCAACATGCGGGGGAAAACATCGGCGGTCGCCAAAATGTCTTGTAGTTTTCAGGTGGGTTTCTTCCACTAAAATCCTATTAGCTTAATTACAATATGTTATCTTATTAATGATCTATCATGAAAAGAGAAGACTATGTCTACCGTTGCTAAAAGTAGGGAAGACTATTTTCTTATATCTCTAACTTCAATCTTTGCATTCAAAACTATTTTTCACATTTCCTAACTTTATGCAAGGATCCTTCTATGTATGCTTTGTGTTTCTCCATATTTTGAAGAGTTGTTAATCCCATCTCATGTTTTTGTTTAGATGTTGGCATGAAACCCTCTAGAAAGAAAAGGAATTGTACCTCTTCTTATTAGTAAATAAAATATGTTTCCATTTTCTATAGCAGTTGTGTTAATTTTTTTGTTCTCTCTGCCCTACAAATTGGTATCTTGTAATGCCCACCAAGAAATCCTACAGAATAAATCCAACTAGAAACCTAACTAAACATCACAGTGATAATTTTTTAAAAAAATTAAGGATAAATAATAATACATCAACTAAAAATATCACATCATCTCAAGTGCACAAGCAGAATTAGAGATACAACATCACTTTATTCTTTAAGGATTTACATGCATTTAAACTTACATGATTACATAACACCTAAGAACAACATATATAATCTCATATTAACTCATTTACATTCTCTAATGTTTCCCAACATTATTATTAATAATGCAACAACTAAAGGATACATGAGTTATTTCCCACTTAAACTATTACCCACAACATAAGAAAGTTACCTTCCAGCCATAGAATTATAACCATTAGACGTTAAATTGTCTAGCACTACTAAGTTACTGAATTCATTTTATTTCTCCAATATCCATTTGAATCTTAAGCTATAAAAATATTCAACATGATAGAATCTACCCATTCTTATGATATAACCATCACCCATACCACATAGAATGAGCACATGAAACACATCTTTACATTTTGTATTTCCTCTCATACATGGAATACATAACAAATATAAGTCATCCAAGACAATTAGAATGTAATGATACATTGATCACATGAATGATATACAATCACAAGATCATAAACAAATCTTTCCAAATACTGGAGATTACATTCGCATTATAAATCTATAGCACTGGAACTTAGGGAAGAAGTAATATCCATAACAACTCTATCACATAATCAAAATCATTTCTAAATAGAAGAAACCACATAAATCTTATTACATGTTGTAAAGGGGAAAATTTGATTTGGCAATTTGCAACATAGAAGGAGAAATCACCAAATCAATTTTCGCTTTCACGGGGTGTAGATTTTCCTTTACATTCAATAGAGGGGAAGAATCCACTAGATTCAATCACAAATTGGATAAGGACTGAATACTAAGTGTATTGATTAATTATGAAGTGTTTTTTCCTTTTTTGTAAGTTGAAATGATGCTTTAGGGTAACATGCTAAAATTGAAGACAAAACTAAGAAAATACTGAGCTACAGGTTCGTGATTTTGTCATGCACTTGGATCTGAATAATATGAGTTGATTTGGATCTACCTTGCAAAAATGCCTTGAAAAAGTAGGGGTCGTGGTGTGGCCTCTTGGTCCTTCGAATTTTCCACACACCAAAAAGGGTCATTTCATCTTTGTGTCTGAAGCTTATTTTCACAAGTACAGTTGCACACCTATTTCCTGCACACAGAAAGAAAGGGAAATAGGTTGGAAATAGGAGCTTGCTTTCGATCAAACCCCATTTTTAGAATTATACCATGAAATTGAGATAAATGTAATTGAAATGATTGAAAGAAGATGTTCTCCTTTTGAGGGAGATGTTGAATTATGACTGAAAATGGAATGATTATACCTCCTTGTGAAGTTTTGTTTGCCTCCACATGGAATTAGGGTTTCATGAAATAGGATGTAGATCTCCACTTCAATGCTTGATCCTTGACTTTATTATTGCTCCAAGGCTTGAAGGAAGACTGAAAATGCTCAATCTCTCTTGAATACTTGAATACTTGAATACTTGATTTAATTAATGTATGCTTGAATGCTTCTCAATTCTTGTGGATGTGATGATGGATTTTTCAAATAAGAGGGGAAATTCTCTTTATATACTTGCCTGTCGGGTTAATTGACTAATTTTTTGACATGAGCTGACAAAAAGGGGAAAATCTTTCTCAAATTTGAAATGGGAAAAAGGATTTTGAGGGTCCCATTTTAGAGAGGACCATGGTGCCACGTCTTGGTCCTACCCTATTTTAGGGCAGGATCAAGGTGTATGTTAAGGATAAAATCAAAGTTTTTGGCATTTGTGATGTGTATGGGTATAACCAAGTCTTCTATTAGGCCAAGGGGTGCAAACACTTAGGTAAAGACCCAAATGCGATCAAAATTGCAAGGGGTGCAATTGTAGGACACTACATATGTTTACATGTTACACAATTACAACTCATACATGATGATCAATATAAATACACATCATAGTCTCGAGCGATCTACAAGAACAATTATCCAAAACATAATAATGGTATCTCTCAATCATAGAGTATAGATCATAACTACTGCAAGAATCTATAACACAAAGCTAAAGAGATGAAGAATCCTTAATCTTGTTGGCATTATAACAAACAAGGAGAGATTGTTGGCATTTCAATAAGGATATTGAGAAGGTTGTTGATGATTATGGATATAACTGATTAAGGATGTTTGCTGTCTTAATAATTTTATTTTGTCATTGATGTCAAGAAATTGATTTTCTAATTCAGTATGATGTTGCCATATCTTAAAAAGTATGATTTGATGAATATAAAGATGTCGGTAAAAGACACAGAAAGAATGTGATGAATAAGGGGAGGAATAAGTTATTCAATGGGCAACTATTACCAAGTTAGACAATGATGAGATCATGATGTTTTGATATCATACATATGTTATTGATTATAAAGTTAATGCTATACTATGTTACCAAGCAAAGAACCTAGTCGGTAAACCCTAAGGTTATCGCTATTGGTTAATGAAGGTGGAATGTCTACTGAGTGAAGTTTAGTATTTACCGAGTTGCAACCGAGTAATAAGAAAATGCATTGAATGAATAAAAGCATTATTTAATGAAAGAAGCTGATGAGCTGGCTATGATTAAATGATTGGTATGTCGTGCATGAAGTTTGTTAAAGAATCTATGGTAAAGGAAAATCGGCAGGAAGATCTACAGCTCAGATCAAACCGCAATACCCTAGCACAAGTTCCAAGAAATGTGTGAAAGTTCCAAGGTGGGGTAAAACATTTTCAGATCGAAGGATACATTGAACCTGGTCAAATTTTGAAGATCTGACGGCTATGATTGATCATGGGAAATGTGATCAAGGAGATTAAGCGGCTAAGAAATTGTTTATAAATAAGGAACTGTTGATAAACAATGTATGTGGGCAAGTGTATGCATAGGGATGCTACATAGTGATTACTGAGCACATAAGCTTGAAGAACTATTTGAATAACAGAGTATAGAGCCCAACAAATGGACAAGATAAGTCCTATATTGTATTGAGCAAATGAGAATCTGCTTTAGCATTTTAGATGTGAAGTTGCAGATAGATTTTTATTACTGTTATTTTGTGAAGTGACAGAAAATCTCTTAACTGAGTGGACTTAATAGTCTTATTTATAAAACCCTCTAGCAAGGTGACATTCTGATTAAGTGTTTGAAATCCTTTAACAAGGTCACTTCTAACAAGGTGAAGATCCTAACAGATCTGAGGGAAATCCCTTAACCGGGTCACATCTAGCAATGTGTTTGTAATCTTTAACATGATTTTCTTTTAACCGAGCATACTCTAGAAGAGTATATTTCTTAGTGGGTCTGAAATCCCACAATGGTTTTTCCCTATTTTGGTTTCCACGTTAAATCTAGTGTTATGAGTGTTATGATGTTTATATGCTTTTGAGTTTGCATGTTTAGCAGTTTTGGTTATATTACTGAAGTATATGCTACCAAGGTTGAATCTGTTTTTTTTATGGAAGATTAAGTTTGTATGATTCACCCCCTCTCTCATCTTGTTAGCTATTGGATCTGTACTTACATTAAGTATCAGAACTATCAAATCTCACACATGAACATCTAATGAAATTAATCCCAATGGAAGAAGGCATCAGACCTCTTGACCATATGGGACCAAAAAGGTCCACCCCCCATGCTCTGAAGAATGACATAAGGTCCCACACACACTCTAGACCTAGGCTGACACCTAACATCAAAGGAACATAAAACATAGACAACCATATCTGAAGACTAGCCACATAAGACATAACCCAAAGCACAACAAGGCTCAATCATAAAATCAAACACAAACCCACCAGAGGCTACCTTCAAACAAAGGCTAAGGTAGTAGGCCACATACAGGGAGAAGTATCATCAAATTCTATCAACAAGGGTTATCCTGACAGTCCTAGACCTCAAAAGCCATCAATAAGGGATCTCCTAGAAGTCTCTCTCTAGACCCCAACTCCCAAGTGATATCCATGCAGAACCAACTCAACCTTTCATGAAGACAAGGTAGTATAGTCATGCCAACAAGGCCTTCCCAGTATCATCTTGAGCCTGTAATAGCACTCTAGGCCATGAGTGGGGCACTACAAAACATTTTTCATATCTTGTTTAATGTGATAACTACCCAAACCCCCTAATTAATTAATTAAGATTATCACTTGTTTATAAAAAAAATTCCAATGAGATCTCCTGGTGGTCTGGACCTCGACACCCATCACAAGGGATCTCCTGTCAGTCTTTCTCATGACCCTAACACCCACTTGGAAGCAACTCCCCCTATCATGTTCCTATACCTAGGGTAAAACATAACATAAATATAAAGGATCTCAAAAGAATCTCATATTACATCCATCCAAAGTTCCATATACAAATCTTAATCATAATTACAATTGAATCCATAATACCAATATCCAATAGCCTCATACTTAGGCCAATTTTGGAACCAATAATATCAAAATTAACATATATCCAAATATGAATCCATCGATTTGATAGCAAGGCATATCAGACTTTCTCAAAGTCATAATACATCATAATACCAAAATGCTCAAAAACCATCAAGTCGAAATCTAGAGAAACATCACAAGGAATCACAAAAATCTTGAAATCAAGCTTCTAGTCAAACAGACTACAAAAATTGACATAAAAAATCAATTGAAAAGCCAAACAATAAAATACTGCCTTAATGAAAAACTATGACACATTTGCACATAATATTAGAATCTTTACAAATTTTTAGCGCTTCTGAGACTCAGAACAACACGTTTCAACATAAAGTAGTGCATATTACACACATAGTGGTGCATACACAATACAAAGCAATGCATATAACACATACAATGGCGCAAACATGATGCAATGCAATTCATTTAGCGCAGAAGGCAAAATACGACTCAATAGAAAATAAGTTGTTTACTACCACCAAAAATGACTTGGATACAACTCCTAACCTCATACACAACCAGAAAAGGTATTTTTCTACCTAGTACAAGGTCATAACCACAAAATGGAAAACAATATACTAAATATAATACTCAGATATTCTCTAGAAATAAAAGAAAACTTCAGAACTACATTCACAACAATCTAGAATTAAAAAAAAAACATAGAACACAGTTGACTCTATCCAATCTAGCTTCCAAAGCAAAAACAACAAGATCCTCCAAATATTAGACATGGGGAAAGGTAGAACACAAAAATGTACACATACACATCTTTCACAGAAGTTTACAACAAACAAAACTTCCATTCAATTCCAGATATAAAAGTGAAACAAACACAAAATTTTTGAGACACACAAGATATTTTCCAAACACTCAAAATACAATCTTTTCCTCAAAACAATGCATAAAATAAGGTTTAGGTCCACCAACCTAGAATTCTGAAGAAATAAACAATGAAATCTGGAGAAGAGATGCACAACAATATGAAATCGTTAGACAATCCAAAATCCAACTAACTTTTCCACACAACCCAACAACAATGTGATTCCAAAAGCCAAATTCCAAACCTCAAGTGATTCCAAGATCCATTTCTTCTAGCCAAAAGAACCCCCATGACAAACTCAATTCTCAGTATTTCAAGAATTCCCCAAAACCATACCTCATTACACCAAAAATAAAAAATAAATAATAATAATAAAAAAATCACCAACTCTCCACAAAAATCGAGAAGAAGTCATTTAGATAATATTATTAAGCAAATACAACTCCCAAAAGCCAATAATATGAAAGGGTAGGTAAACAAACAAATAAATAAATGGTTAAACAATCAAATAGACCAATAAATAGATAATTAAATAACCAGATACATAAATAAGCATAAATGCTCAAATAGATATAACCTCACAAAATAAACATTAATTAATTATAAACTCCAATAATTAAATACATATTTATATACATCCTTACCTACCATCATTTATTAATTTGCACCAAGAGTTATATATAATAATTAGTTAATTAATTAATTATCACAACTCCATATAGCCAATAAAATAAATAGTTAAATTCATATATAATCATAAATGTTCAAATAATATAATTTAAACTTAATTACGAATAATATCTCTTGCAATACATATAAAAAATAATAAATAAATAATCTTTCATGCATAACTATAACTGCTAAAAATAATAATCCACAAAATAATACTAATACAATCATATAAAAAATTTCATATTCTCACGGTCGTAGCTAATTTGGCTTGAAAAAATGTCATGATTCCCGCATAATCCAAAGATAAGTCAAAAATTACAGATCTCGGTAGAGCTCTACAGATCTAGCTATGTCTTATTCCCAAACTAATTACACACACGGCTATGCATAACAAAATATTTATTAATCACCACAACATCAATCAACAATCAAATTAAGATCCCATCGAATCCAACAAGACAACAAGGCTTAAACACTAAAACTAACGAGATATAAACTAGGTTTAAAATGTGGTAAGGCCTTATGTCACCTTCGATCAACTACCATTGGGAGTAAAGGCACACTCAGACCTGTGGGACTAGATGAAGTCGATTCCTAGTACCTGCATCCTACATAACACCAAATGTCTATACACAACATAAGATACACAAGTAGGTGAAAGAGAATAACAACATCATACCTTTCTCAATAATGAGTGATGTGACAATGTCTCTTTCACATTCAAATCAGTAAGACATCATAGCAAAGACAAAACATAATGAGTTACATGAACATATTTTTCATTTGATGTAGACACCAAATCAAGTTTAGCACAAGATAAATCATCATAAACAATAAACATGAACCATATTTCCTAAATAGTGAATAATCATGAAGCTAATCCTAAAATTAACTTTAATTATTAATCCAGAGTATAGAATCAATGTCATCATAGTAATCATAATGAATCCACTAATATCAAGATGAATATCAACATAAAGAATGAAACAAGAAGCGAGGAGTATCAAGAACAAACACAAACAAACCCATAGTCAAGTCCATTCTAATTTTGTATATAACAAGGAAACTGAAGTGTAATGAACAAAATCAATAGATATATCAAGTAATTTTATGAGACTACCATACTACGGTATTTATTCTCTAGAAAGGCCAGCAATATTAAGACAAAAATATAAAAATCCAGCCTTTCCATGAATATCGGTATAAATATTGTTAACAACAATCAAGAGGGAAGACTGAGAGAGGGGGGCGTGAATCAGTCTTCACTAGATAAACAGATTAAACTTCCAAGACATAAACTGATAAACTACAACAATAACAGATAAGAAAATTAACAACACAACACACAACACCAAGATTTTGACATGGAAAACCCGATTAAGGGGAAAAACACGATGGGAACCTACCCACAATAAGATGATACTTTGCATTAGTGTGTGAAAATATTACAATGGATAATGCACATGCATTCAGACACACTGCCTAGAGCTCAATGCTCAAAAGATATATGCCCAGAAGGCTACAACCCTCAGGGAAGTCTCATTGACTTACAATACGATTCAAACTATAATTTGAAAGAAATGAACTGCAATAATAGCATCTACAAATGCATGATGATAGTTCCGATTAAGCACACTTGTAATGCCCCACCAGGAAACCTCGAAGGGATAAAGCTAAAACACACGAATGGAGTGCACATAATTTTTTTTTTAAATTACACATAACATAATGATACAATGAGTTATCATAAGCTCAGATGACACAACGGACGACTAAACAATGCCTAAGGAGTTTCCCAACGTGATTACTTAATATAACATCTAACTCAACTCATGACATTTGATCCAATTAAGCAGGTTAACTTAATTTCATGTTGTTACTTTAAACAAGGATATAATTTGTTCAGTAAATTAAAATTATAGATAATAGGATGCGTTCATGCATTATGGTTGAAGATTTAGCTAACATGAGGAAATTCACCCATTAAAGTTAAAATGTAGATAACATGTGGAAGTTCATCCATTAAAGTTAAAAGATAGATAACTTAATGAAGTTCGTCCATTAGAGTTAAAGCTATGGTTAAGCTGATTAAGTTCATCCAATAAATTTTAACCATTCATTACATTCAATCTTACATTAAACATATGCCATGCATCTAATTTTATAACACACTTTAATTTCATTATAAACTAATGAGTTATTTCCATGCATACTTAAATTCATTATCAATAACTGAAAATATTCCATTATTCTAATCTACATTCTTTCATGATCCAATTTTTGCATTTAATATGATGACTATACACATGCATTTAAAATTAATTTCATCTAATCCACTTGATACATTCTAACATAATTCCATCCATACATGTTAAAAACTAAAAAGGAACATAAGAACATAAACACCACATCACACCAAATTGATATCAGAGTTCACCCATAGAGGGCTACCTCTCTAGGTCTGCTCAACTGCAAGACCCCTCTGATCATTAAATAAGTTAAGAATTCATAAGGTTCACATCATTTACAATCTTGCCATCAAGGCGATCATAACCAATATACAAATGACCATATTGGTCAAATAAATACATAAATAATCACTGAATAGGAAAGGATCCAACTGAACATAATAGAAGCAAATACAAAGGTCCACTGGAGCATCCACAAAACTAAGTCATCGCAACCCAAGGTCTATCATGACATCAGGTTCTCACAAGGACATAAGCAACAGGACGACTCCATAAAAGTGCTCCTATCAAGACAACACAACCACACACTAGCGAACATAGGGGACAACTGTCATCACACAACCTGGTATGGTTACCATGGCAGGTCTTCATAGGTTCTGGCCCCATCCACTCAATTACCCTAGCAACCTATTATGAACCTCCAGCCCCATCCAAGCCCCATGTGGACCCACACATCCTTTCATGAAGATAAGGATGATGGTTTTCCATTTCAGGCCTTCTCACAGCATGTCGAGCCTGTGTTAGCACTCGTCCCATGTGTGAGGCACAATTATTTTACTTAGTAATTCATTAACTAACTCGCTAATATTCTATTAGGTTATCACTTATTGGACACACTTCTGATGAGTCACCCAACAACCACTTTGGGTGCGGCTCCCAATCGAAAGCCACTCTCCCATACGACACTAGACAATACTCAATGAACTCCTAAACCCAGACATACACAAGGTCAAGCAACCAGAGTTCAAAATGGATTTGGTCAAACACGACTTCATATGAGGTGCACTAACTAATGGTACTCTAACTAGAGACCTGACCAACTATGGTCAACCACAAATCATCGTTCGACACTCGCATAATGAACATGACCAGTTATAACACCATCACAAGACAATAGTCAAACTCGAGATCGACGACAAAAATAGGTATCCCAAATCAACCAATGACAAGGTCCAATCAAACAATCAAGGTATTGCCATTACTTAAGCAAAAGCAAATACAAAAATTTAAACTTGCATAGGCAATAACCAGTAGAGACAATCTTTTTCCATATTGATTTAAACATTTAAAGTCGATCAAGTTTTCTAAATGATCTAAGTTTGATTGTAGTTATCTACCTCATCTAGGTACATGCCATTCTTGGTTTTCTAACTCACTAAGTTCGTTTGCATCAAAACATAACATAAATACATCATTACGAGTTTTTAAACCAAGTTCACATGAATATAATTAAATCAACATTAACTATCTAAATATAATATTTAATCTTCAAATAAAAAATCATTGTCATACTAGTTCAAAAATAATTTCTCCAAGTTCATCTTTCCAGAAACAAGTTACACTTTTCTGATTAAGGAAATATACATATAAGGAACCCAAATAAAGATAAGTCATTCCCAACTTAACAAATTATTTCCTTACGCACATGTAGAAAAATACCAAAATTAAATATTAATTACTATATATTTATTAATCCGCGATTAATAAAATATAAACAATTAATAATTAATAACAAAATTAACAAATTAAGTATTAATTAATATATATATATATATATTATCACGATTAACATATATTTAAAATATACATTAATTAATAATTAATAATTAATATATAATAATAAAAACTATTAATTAAATTTTAATAAAAATAAAACATTTTAAAACCCACATTAAATTTAGCATATTATATTTTTTTGTTTATAAAAAAAAATAATTAAAAAAAAATAATAAAAACATAGCCAAGGGCAGACCCACCTGGAGACCACGTGGGCCTCCCTTTCCCCAAGGGAAGGCTGGGGAGACCATGTCGTGGTCTCCACCCAACCTTGGCTGAGTGGAGGCCACGACATGGCCTCACCGCAGGCCTCTCCCCATGGTTTGGGGAAGCCTTGGCTCTCCCCAACCATGGGTCGAGGGCCTCGACTTCATGCCGCCCCTCCCCTAATCAGCCAAAACCAATGCTGATTTAAATTTTGCTTAATGTTTTTTTTTTAATTTTAATTTTAATTTTTTAATAAAAAAAAACAAAAGATAAACCAAAGCCCAGTTGCTCAGTACTCTCAGACCAGCAAGTAAATATATATATATATTTTTAACAATACTCAAAAATTTTCTAAGATCAAATTGAGAATATTTCCAGAATCAGCAAAAGATTAACATATACGTCCCAAATATTGAGAATGGTAAAATTTCTATCGTTCTTCCATTTCTATTTAACCAAGCACAAATAGATTTCTCTGATTAAAGCCTGAATTTGAAAGCAACTATTTGGAATTTAAACAAATTTTTATTGTAAACAACCATCCCAGGTTTTTTTCCTTTTTAAAACAACCCGAGCAACCAAAATCTAAACTTGGAATGGAAAAGAAGACAAGGAGGGTTTGGATTGGAGATTTAATTACAACTATTTCATTTTCCTCAATTAGATGAGATTTTTTATAATCTTCACAACCAGATTTCTTCCAAATCCAAAACAATTTCTTTAAAACAAAGAAGCCAATGAAATAAACCAGAGGCCTACCTAGTTCAGCAATCCTGGTAAGATTGAAGGAGAGCCCAACCTGCAAGCTCCAAAAATATCTTCTCCTCCAAAATCCCCAAATTTTCATTCCCAAAAATATTTTTCCCCAAAATATTTTTCAAAAATAATCCTCCCCCAAAATATTTTCCAACCCTAGGTTAAATGCCAAGTTTTTGACCAAAAATCTCCTTTCCAAAATAAAAATACTTTTACACAATTTATTTCTAATTTTGAAAAATCAAAATGCCTCTTCCTCATTTAATTTCTAGTTTTCCAAATTAACACAACTTAACATTTAAATTTCAAAAATATTATGAGGGCAATATATATTTTTATTTAAAATAAAATCCCCAAATTAATGTTTCACACTATATCAAATATATAACAACTTGCTTTTCTAATTAAAATTGATTTTCTTTAAATAATTAAAATCAACCTTTCTATTTTTTTAAAGGCAAAGAGATTGAATCAATTCTATTTCAAATTAATTAAATCTTTCCTTTCCAAAAGTATAACTAAATAAATTAATCCATTAAAATTTACCATTTAATTTAAACTAGCTACCGATTTGAATTGAGCAATTCTAAATAACGATTAATCGCATAAAGGGAACCTATTTAATTTATTCCCTTAATTTTTAATGCATAAACACAACTTAATTAAATAAAATAAAAAGGATTAATTACTCAATTTAACCACACACACAAAACATGCAATCCAAGAAATCCAAATAGACAGATGACCTGCATACCCAACCAAAGGGAATACCGACGACGACTGACGATGCTCACTTGAGCACGACTATGGTCAAACGAGGGTCTTACGACCACCTAATCCAAATTCTAAGGACCAAAGAGGTACACTCAAACTTGTGAATCCAAGCAGAGATGAACCTCGCACCCATGCGGTACTGTACCTAAAGTCTCTTGCAACCAAGAGTCATACATGCATACATATATATACTTAAAAAAAGTGTTAGCCTAAGATAGGAGAAATAGTACAATTGCATACGAATTGGTGCGGAAACCACATTAACAAGTATGCACGAAAAATCAAAACATCTGACTATAACATTATAACATGATCAACTAACCAAGATCAAACCGAGATTAGAAATTGATTAGGGCAGGGGTACTACAACACTTGTCTTCACTACAACACCAAACTCATCACAACACTTCACTGAATGATATATCCTTGTTCTCATATTTACCTCTCTCTGTTAATGCAAACACAATACCGACACACAAATTACATAATTATCACCTATATATACAAATCATCAACCTTGATAACAAGGTCGGCTAAACCCTCAACTCATAATTACAAAAATTACATTACACAATACAAAGATTGACCACCGAAGCAATATTATGATTTACATTATATAGCATGTACCTAGTTCAAATTCCTAAAAGATCACATCCACCGAAAATCTTGCCAAAATCAACCGCAACACGCTACACCACTAGAAATACTGCATAACACACAAACTATCACCGGTTCAAAGAAATCACCAAGAACTCACTCAATGATCAATGCAGATCACCAAAAGAAATAGGACATGACTAGGAAACACCATCAAACACATTAGAATTATCTGAAATAGTTGCACCAACACCACTTTTCAAATCTTCATTGGTCAATGTCTCAAAGCTCAAAAACACAACCAATCAGAAACTGTCATGAAGAAAGATAACTTGCAGTGCACCAAATCATGAACCATCTAAAATGAAGATACACAAGATTATCCCAAACAATAATCCAAACTATCAGCACAAGATCTTATCACACCGGAATATACCGGAGGGAATACCAGATTCTGCAAAATAGTGATAAGCAAAACCAAACTAAAAAACCAAACAAAAAACCTTCTCCAAACTCATCGAAATAATTCATAGGAATATGTTGACATCAATGACAACAACATATCCTAGTAGTAGAAATGAACAACCAAATCCAACAATCTCTTAAATAATCCAACAATCTCCTCCTTTGGCATTGATGGCAAGATATGAATGTGAAAAACAGTCAATGCAAAGAAAGAAAATATCACCAACAAAATCCCCCTAAGATCAAGATAGATAAAGCAGTTTTCACATGATCTCTCTTCCCCTTTAACAATAATTCCAAATATTACCAAGACAAAAAATCAAACACAAATCTCTCTCCCCTTGGAATACAAAACCAAATCAACAGACTACTCCATTAGAGTAGTAGCAACTCATCAATCTAGATAAAAGAGTAAAGCTCTAAATTCTACTAGATCAATGCAACTCAATGCATCCAGTTCTCATCAGGAGGGATGGAGACCCCTAACGTATCTCTCAGATAGACAAATGTATCTGCAGGCAAAGGCTTAGTAAAAATGTTATTAATTTATTCCTTTGTAGATACATATTCCAACTTCACCTTTTGTTCACCGACTTTCTCTCTCAAGTAATTGTATTTGATTGATATATGATTGGTCTTTGAATGTTGCACCATGTTTTTGGACATGTTTATAGCACTAGAATTATCACAGTATATAATAGTAGGATCATCATAAATAACTTTTATTTCTTTGAACATTTGCTTCATCCACACTATCTGAGTGCAATTACTAGCAACAATAATGTACTCAACTTCAGCAGTACATAAAGATATTGAATCCTATTTCTTCCTGGCCCATGAAACCAACTTCTTACCTAAAAAGAATGATCCATCGGTAGTACTTTTTCGGTCATCAACATCACTTCCCCAATCTGCATCAGTATAAACACATAACATAAAATCATCATTCTTTGGATACCATAAACCATAATCTTCAGTTCCCTTAAGATATTTGAATATTATTTTAATAGTAGTAACATGTCTGTCTTTCGTATCAGCTTGGTATCTAGCTTCCATACACATAACATGCATAATGTTTGGCCTAGTCTAAGTAAAATATAATAGTCCACCAACCATAGATCTATACAAACTCTGATTAGCTTTAGGAGAATCATCATTTTTAGACAGTTTACAACCAATCACCATAGGAGTTCCAACCGGTTTGGAATCATCTAATCCAAACCTCTTCAGCAATTCCTTCACATACTTAGTTTGAGATATAAAAGATACCTTTACTTGTCTGTGCAATATGCAAACCTAAGAAAAATTTCATCTCACCAATGATAGACATCTCAATTTCTTTTTGCATATCATCGGTAAATTTCATACTCATATCATCATCACCATAAAAAATAACATCATCAACAAAGACTTCAACAATTAAAATGTTTTTATTTTCAATTTTAAAGTGCAGGCTACTATTAGCAGCACCTTTGACAAATCCCAATTTTAGCAAGTATTTATCTAATCTACCATACCAGGCTCTAGGGGCTTATTTCAAACCATAAAGTGTTTTCTTCAACTTGCATACCATGTCTCCATCACCTGACAGTGAAACTCCATCAGGCTGTTCAATGTAGACTTCTTCTTCTAGACCACCATTTAAAAATGCAGATTTGACATCCATTTGATATACCTTGAAATCTTTATAAGCAACTTAAGCTAGAAACAATCTAACAGCTTCAATTCTGGCAACCGAAGAAAATTTTTCTTCATAATCAATCCATTCTTGTTGTGAATATCCTTTGTAGACCATTCTGTCTTTATTTCTAACTACTTCACTGACTTCATTCAATTTGTTCCTAAAAATCCATTTAGTACCAATAACATTTTTATCTTTAGGTCTGGGCACAAGTTCCCAAGTATTTTTATTTTCAATCTGATCTAACTCTTCTTCCATGGCTCTAATCTAGTTGTCATCTTTACAAGCATCAACAACATCCTTAGGTTCAACCTTAGAAATCAAACATATATCTTCTGAAACTAACCTTCTTCTAGTCATAACTCCTTTATTCTTATCACTAATAATCTGATTCTCAGAATGATTTAATCTTACATACCTCGAAGTCTTCTGATTGTTCTGATTATCAGACTCAGGATCCTAAACACCCTCACCGAAAACAAAAATAGTCTTTGTCTCTACCAAATAATTTTGCTTAGGCTTTTCAGGCTGAATAGGAGTTAAAACAACATGTTGACCTTCATCATAAGCTCTGATGTACTTCCCAAGGTTTTCATCCACCTTCACACTTGCACTCTCAACTATCTTTCTTAGTCTCTTGTTATAGAACCAGTAGGCTTTGCTATTTGTAGAATATCCCAAAAAGATACCTTCATCACTTATAGCATCAAACTTTCCAATATCCTCATCTCTCTTGATATAACATTTTCTACCAAAAACTTTGAAATATTTCATAGTGGGAACATGACCAAACCAAAGCTCATAGGGAGTCTTACCGGTATCACCTTTGATATGAACTCTATTGAATATATAGACTACAATGCTAATAGCTTCTCTCCAGTAAACCTTCAAAACATTCCCTTCAATCAACATGGTTCTTGTAGCATCTAAAACAGTACGATTTTCCTTTCAACAATCCCATTCTGTTGTGGGGTCTTAGGAGAAGATAGTTGTCTTCTGATTCCATGCATCTCATAGAAAGAATTGAGCTCACTGGAATATAATTCTCCACCTCTATCAGATCTCAAACAATTCAACTTCAATTCAAACTCAATTTTAACTTTAGCCTTGAATATCTTGAATTTTTAAAGGATTCTGATTTTTCCTTCAAAAAGACAACCCACATCATTCTGGAATATTCATCAATTAGTAACATAAAGTATCTATCACCCCTACACACTTTCAACATTTATAGATCCGCACATGTCAGTATGCACATGATCTAACAATCCATCTGATGTGTGCCATTTACTCTTGAAACAAATCCTTGTTTTCTTAACCAACTGACATTCTTTACATACCATATTAACAAGTTTAACAATCTTAGGCAAATCCCTAACAGCTTGTGTAGAATTAATCTTGACCAATAAATCAAAATTTATATGACACGTCCTTCTATACCACAACCAACTCCCATCTATCTTAGCAATCAAGCAATTTTTCTCACTAGAATTCAAATTAAAAATGTTACCTTTAGTCTTAGTTCCAGATGCAATCTCTATACCAGATGCATTTAAAATCTTGGATTTATCATCTTTGAATTGTAGATCATAACCCTTATCAACCCCATCTATCCAACACTCAAAATATTATGCTTCAAACCTTCAACATACAAGACATCGTCAGTGTTATTCTTACCATCAAAATAAATAGAACCTCTCCCATGGATTACACAGGCTTTGTCATCTCCAAATATAGCTATTCCACCATCATATCTTTCCATGCCTACAAAATTGCTTTTGTCGCTAGTCATATGATGTGAACAACTGATGTCAATCACCCATTCACCTTAGCAGCCAAAGCTTTCTCCTCAATAGAGTAGCTAGTGGAATTAATAGGCACGGGTCTATCTTCTTTAATGGCAATGAACACAACTTCATCTCCTTCTGATTCTTCATCTGTAACCCCTTCATCTACAACATAATAATAGTTTTTTTAGCTCCTAAACTTCCGGTTAGACTTATAAGGCTTATCATACTTCTCATCCTTCTCATATCTATCATTTCAATCAAACTTATCAACCTTATCATGTTTTTCATACTTATCCATTCTCTTTGGACATCTAGAAGCAAAATGTCCTATCTTATTACAAGAAAAACATTTTAAAAGGAAAATTTCCATCATACTTACCAGCAGCTTTAGGAAATCTCCGGGCAATCAATTCTTCAAGCTCATCAGGCTCCCTTTCTTGCTCATCTATCTCTCTCCTTTCTCTTTCATATCTAGATATCCTACACTAATCAGTATCATAATTCTTCTTACTGGACACAAATACTAATGCTTTGAATGTTGTCTCAGACTTTCCATGTGACTCACCAAATTTGCTCAACTCAAATGCAATAAGCTTTCCAACCAATGCATCCCTTGTCACTATAATCACTTCAGATCTCATCAATAGCATAAACGTTATGTTTATAAGTAGGGGGTAAAGATCTTAGCACCTTAGCAACAATCTCATCTTCTTCAATCTTTCCACCGGATGATTTGATACCAAGGACAAGCTCATTCAGCTTATCCATGTATGAATGTATGTTTTAATCATCTCCCATCTTTAATGTTTGATACTTTCCTTTTAAACTCTGTAACATAGAAACTTTCACTTGACTATCACCTTCATACAGGATCTCAAGCTTCACCTAGATCTCATGTGATGTCTCAAGTTCCATAATATTTATCATTTCAGAATCAATTAGGGCACTAAGTAATGCTTCCTTTGTTCTAATGTTATATTCAACTTCCTTAACCTCATCAAGAGTGGATGGTCCATTTTGAGGAACACCATAGGAATTCTTAGTAATCTTCCAATAATCTTCTCCAAGACATTTCAAATGCACCTCCATCTGTTTCTTCCATATAGTGTAGTTGTTTCCATCAAACCTTGGTCTATCTTTCTTGAAAATAATACCTTGAGCTTCCATCCCAGATCTCCTCAAGAAATTAAGCTTCTACCAGATGATCTAGCTCTGATACCAATTGTTAGCAGCAATCTAGAGGGAAGACTAAGAGGAGGGGGGTGAATCAGTCTTTACTGGATTAATAGATTAAACTTCCAAAACATAAATTCATAAACTACAATAATAACAAATAAGAAAATTAACAACACAACAAACAACACCAAGATTTTGACATGGAAAACCCGGTTGAGGGAAAAACCATGGTGGGAACCTACCCACATTAAGATGATACTCTGCAATAGTATGTGAAAATATTATAATGGAGAATGCACATGCATTCAGGCACACTGCCTAGAGCTCACTATTCAAAAGATATGACAGTCCTAAAAATGACTGCACAAGAATTTTCATGTTTGAGTCAAAATATTGGTTTGTGAATTTCTGATTAAGTCTTGTAAAAGAAAAACCCTAAGCTTGTTATATTTTTCCATTACCTTTTCCCACTTAAGTCAAGGGTCGGTTACCATTAGCGGTGCCATTGTATTTTGAAGCAGTCACCGGTGAAGAGGGACCTCGAGGAGATCAGTCTAAACCAGTCAGCAAGCGTTAACACAACGGAAACACATAGATATGATGGAGGCAATGCATAACATGTACTTTTATTGCATGAGAGTTAATTACATCCAACCGGAAATAACTAGGTTACAACATACCAACACACATGCCTGGTAGAATAGGTCACACTAGGACCTTGAATCAAAAGATCTATCTTCTAGGCACAATCTATCTATCTTATACTTCTTGATCTTCTGTTTGATTACATTCTAAGGCATGATTACAAGTATATATCGATCCAAAGGATCCGGTCGGCCCAAAGGGATCAAAACCCAAAGGGCAAGACCTAACGTGCAAAATGAATAAGGTCGGCCTTCGCCAAGAGATTCCTCCAAAAAATCCAAAGGATGAATCATAGAAGGTCGACCACACACCAAGCAATATTGAGATCAACACCCAAGGCTCTGTCAGCTTCAGAATATGTTCCAGAAGATCACAAGAATAGGTCTCAGGCAACTGGTAACAAAGGAACAACTGGTAGCAAGAAACTATCAAGGGAAACCAATAGCGATAACTTGCTCAAAAATGATCTGAATGAGATGTGTTTAGAAAGAAAGCAGGAAGATCGGGTCTTCAAGTAGAATCCAACTCCACAAGAACTGGTGAGCATAAATCAGGATACACAAAAAGGAAAAATGAAACTGCAAATAGAAAAGGAAATGTTTTTGGTTGATGCAAGATTGTTGTGAACCAGGGATGCTCCTACATCAGACATCTAGGGTAAATAAAAAGTGAGCCTCTCACTTTGCTGGGGTCAGAGGGAAACCAAGGTGGTCTACCTCTGCCCAAAAAAACCAAGATGAATCTTCCACTGGTCTATTCTTCCACTTCACAAGATATTTTGTGTACTGATTGCTTCGGGTACTACGCCTAATCCCACTGTCCAAAATCTCTTCAGTCTGATCTAGTTCATTCTGGGGCAATTGTTTGTCCAAATTTGCAATACTGTTCTCACTGAATTCTGGTTCATGGTACTCATGAAGATATGCAATGTTGAATATAGGTGAAATACTTAGACTATCTAGTAGCTCCACCTCATATGCATTTCCAGATTTGAACTTTCTCACAATCTTATAGGGTCCAAGCTTCTTCATTTGCAACTTATTATAAGTTCCAACTGGGAATCTCTCTTTTCTTAAATAGACCATCACTTCATCGCCGACTTCAAATTCCTTATGTCTCCTCTTCTTATTTGCCTTCTCCTTGTATTTGATGTTCATGTCTTCCAAGTGTTGTTTAACCTGGATATGCAATGTTGCCATGTGATTTGCAAATTCTTCTGCTTCTGAACTCTTCTGGTCTTCACTATTAATGTCTCTCAATTCTGCTATTCCTTTAGGATGCATTTCGGTAACAATCTCAAAAGGTGTTTTTCTGGTACTTCTATTCACTGAATTGTTATAGGAAAACTCTGCTTGTGCAAGGATCAAATCCCAACTTCTTGTTTTATCTCCTACTAAACATCTCAACAAGTTTCCCAAACTCTGATTAACTACTTATGTCTGTCCATCAGCCTATGGATGAAAAGTAGAACTGAACTTCAAACCTGTCCTCATCTTCTTCCAAAGTGTTCTCCAAAAATAGCCCACAAACTTAGTGTCTCTATCTGAAACTATGCTCTTAGGTAATCCATACAATCTTACCACTTCCTTGAAAAATAGGTCTACTACATGCAATGCATCTGATGTCTTCTTACAAGGTATGAAATGAGCCATCTTTGAAAATCTATCCACTACCACAAATATAGAATCATTCCCTCTCGGTGTCTTAGGTAATCCAAGTACAAAATCCATACTTATATCCTCCCAAGGTCTTACTGGTACCATCAAAGGTTTGTACAATCCCACATTCTAACTACTACCTTTTGCAACTTGACAAACTCTACAACTCTACACATATCTCTTAACATCTCTAGGAATCTAGGGCCAAAAGTATTGCTCACTCACCAATTCAATTGTTTTAACAATGTCAAAATGTCTAGCCAAACCTCCACTATGCTTCTCTTTTATCAGGTTCTCTCTCATGGAACTTTTAGGTATGCACAACTCAACTCCCTTAAATAACATCCCATCCTGAATGAAGTAATCCAACCATTTGCTCCTATCAACCATAACCAGTTCTCTACATGTTCTCCAAGGTTATGCAAAATTCGGGTCTTTGTCATACAAGGTCTTCAAATCTTTAAAACCTAATACTGTCACTCTCATCTCTGTCAGCAAATTCCTTCTCCTACTCAATGCATCAACAACTTTGTTAGATTTCCCACTTCTATATTTCAACACAAAGGTGTAACTCTACAAGAACTCTACCCATCTCATATATCTTTGATTCAACTTACTCTGACTGTTCAAATATTGCAAAGCTTGATGATCTGTATACAACACAAAATCCTTAGGCAACAAGTAATGTCTCAATTTCTTCAAGGCTTGAATTATGGCATAAAATTCCTGATTATATACTAAATATCTCTTCCGGGTATCATTTAATTCTCACTGAAATATGCTATTGCTCTCCCTTCTTGACTCAAAACTGCTCCTATTGTTGTTCCACTTGAAATACCTTATTGAAATTTGGTAAAGCCAACACAGGCTGCTTAGTCACTTTCTGTTTTAACAACTCAAAACTTTTGTTTTCTATGGTGATCCACTTGAATTCTTTCCTATCTCCCCTCATAGTCTTAGTCATAGGAGTACACACTGAACTGAAATTTCTAATAAACTTCCTTTAAAAACTAGCCAATCCATGAAATGATCTTACTTCTCTGATGCTTTCTGGTGTAGGCCACTCAACAATGGCTTTCACTTTCTTAGGGTCCATCTTCAAACCATCCTCAGATATCACAAATCCTAAATAGACTAACTCATCTTTCATGAAAGTGCACTTCTCGATATTGATCAGTAACTTTTCTTCTCTCAACCTCTACAAAACTTGTCTTAACTACAACAAATGCTCCTCTTTTGTTTCATTGAAAATCAAAATATCATCCAAGTACACAATAAAAAACTTACCCAAGAATTTCTTCAGGACCTCATTCATTAGCCTCATGAAAGTATTTGGTGCATTAGTCAGTCCAAAAGGCATCACCAAGCATTTATATAATCCTTCATTTGTCTTAAATGTTATCTTCCATTCATCACCTTCTCTGCTCTTGATCTGATGATATCCACTCTTCAAATCTATCTTTGTAAATTACTTTTCTCCACTCAAGCAGTCTATTATGTCATACATCCTAGGCAAGGGAAACTAGTATTTCACTGTGATCTTGTTTATTTATCTTGAATCGGTACACATCCTCCATTCTCCATTCTTTTTAGGTGCTAATACTGTTGGTACTGCACAAGGGCTCATACTTTCCTTGATCAAACCTTTCTTCAATAGCTCTTGCACTTGTGTATTCAGCTCTTCATTCTATGCCGGTGTTAACCGGTGTGAAGCTTTCTTAGGCAAACTAGCTTCAGGAACTAAGTCCATGCAATGACTAATACTTCTAACAGGTGGCAATCCATCACGTACATTATCTGAAATGATGTCCTCATATTCTTCTAGCAATTATTTTCTTTATGTTGGGCGCTCTCCTTCCGGTTCTGGTCTCTCAGTCTTCCTAGGAATTAAGGAAAAACACACATTCTCATGTCTCAATCCATCTATGAACTTTCTTCCATCTACCAAACAAATTTTGGTATTTGTACAGACTTCATTCTTTAAAGGTTCCTCCAAAAGCAACAAGGTTTGCTTCATTCCATTGGCCACAATAGTGTATGTATTCTTCCTCCCATCATGTATTGCTTGTCTATCAAACTATCAAGGTCTTCCCAGCAAAAGATGACAAATATCCATAGGCATAATATCACACAAAATTTCATCATGATAGTTCCCAATTTTCAATCTTACTAAACACTATTCACTCACTAACGACTTATGCTCACCCTGAATCCATGCTATCTGGTAAGGCTTAGGGTGTTTCTGTTACTACTTATTATAGTTGCCATTAGTTTTATATCCAAAGTCATTCTATATACTCTAGTCAGTTACTTCTACCAAAACATTCAGTCGGTATGCACAGAGTAGCCGGTTATAGAAGAAAGTAGTCACAGAGCCTAGTATTCACCGAGCTGTCTACCGAGTAACATTCCATGTCTACCAAGCAGAAACAATGATACACCAAGTGAAACATGTTACCAGTTTCATTGAATCTAGACACACATGGGAAAACGTGTTACAAGATCAAGGAATAAAGAACCGTTATCACATTGAAAATTGCACTTAAAGATTGTGTATGATTTTGAGGTCATCTAACTAATGAAATATTTTGTATGGTTATTCATTCGATAAATCATGTTTGTAAGATTGAAGCAATGAACCTGATCACCAACATAATATATCTATTTATACAGCATGGATTGAGATCAGATAGAGATATAGAGGTGTATGAAGCAAGACATGTGTGATATATAAAAAAGCACTGAGTGTTATGACTGTTACAGAGACACAGAGGTCACTGAGAAGGATTTTAGAGAACAATCAAAGAACATAGTAAATAGAAAGGTTTATCGAGTTACTTTATGGGTTACCGAGGTATGCTATAAGCAAGGTAATCTCATTTTGAGCACATAGAATCTGCTATAACATTCCAGATGTAAAGTTGCAGATATTTGTAAAGATTTTATTGTAATATTTTGAAGTTGTAAGAGAAACCTTTAACAGGGTAAAAGACTCTAACAAAGTCTATAAATTCTAAATCCTTTAACCAAGTGCAAAATTTAGAATAAGTGTTGTAAAATCCTTTAGCAAGGTAGATCTAATAGATCTTGATACTCCTAACAAGGTAAGCTATTAGAAATAGCTGAACATGTAGCTCTAACCGAGCAACCTTTATTATTGTAGTAGTGAAGTTGTGGGTGCCATCCCCACCGCAGTTTTTCTCTCTCACCAAGAGTTTCTGCGTAACTAAAATATATGTGTTATGGAGTGAATCATGTATGATTGTTATTTATTTGTTTTAGGTTTATGTTATGTTACAGCAGTTTGTGGTTTATGCATAACAATGAAGATATTGTTGATAAAAGGATTTGAAGTACTGATTCACCCCTCCCCTCTCAGTACATTAGCTTTCCATATTGGGCCTAACAATTGGTATCAGAGCTTGAATCTTGGAAAAGGGTTTAACAGCCTGAAGAGAAAGATCTTATCAATGGAAGGCTATAAACAATCTCAGAAAATTGTGTATCTGCAAGAAGAGTTGGATCATGCTAATCAAGTGATTGCAGACATGCAAAGACAAATGCAAAAATCATTGAAAGTTAGAAGGAGATTATCTGATGATTTGCAGGACTCTCAAGAGTTAGTGGAACAAATTGAAACATCATCTGAGAACAATACATCTGAAGAGACTGAAGAGATGATTGAAGAACTGAAGGAGAAGAACAAAGCACTGATTGTTCAGCTAAAATCAATGAAAAGAGGACATGAACATTTCAGCACATAGATGACTGAGAACCTTGATGCATTAAGAATAGCTGAAGACAAAATAAGAGATCTAGAAAGAGAAAAACAATAGCTTGAAGCATTAGTATCTGAAAAAAATGATGAATTCACATGGTTGACCGGGATTCAAAAAAATTTGTCCGATCAATTGGGCTATGCACATCATGAAGCAAATCTGAAAGATGATGAGAATCAAGCATTGAAACTTGAAGTATAAAGGTTGACCAATGAACTTGAAACAGAAAAGAAATCCAAGGAAACACTGAAAAAGAGTTATGAAGCATCAAAGATGTTGGATGAGCAACTGAATACAAGAAGACCCGACAAAGAAGCAGGACTCAGTTACAAAGGAAAAGACTCTACTGAGAAGGGAATTCATACAACCGAGAAAGGAGAATCATTAAAGCAACCTGGAAATAAGAAGAATATCAAAAGAAAAAAGCATGTTTGCAACTACTATGGAAAACAAGGTCACACTGCTAACATGTGCCAAATCAGAAAAGGTAAGCAACTGAATGTCACTAGGTCTAATGGTTATTGTCACAATTGCAACAAATATGGTCACACATCTAACCAATATAGGACAAAGTCTACTAGCAATTATCAGAAGGCAAAATTCAAAGGGTTTTGTAAAAACTGCAATAGATATGAACATAATATTGAGGAGTGTTGGTTTAAGCATGAAAACTATATGTGGTCTACACACCGAGCAAATACTAGAGGCTACCAAACTCACACAGATCCTTACCGATAGTATTTTGCAGTACCATGGGATTACAATACAAGGATATGGTGTGAATGTTGTGGAAGATATGGACATATAAGTGCCAACTGCTTTATAAGGTTTAGAATGAACAACCAAAGATCATGGAGAAATCTTGGTATGGCATGTTTTCATTGTCACAAAGTTGGACACTTGGCGAGAGATTGTAGAGATCAACCTAGAGGAGACACTGAGGAAATAAAAGGCAAATTACAAATGATTTGGAAAAAGAAGGAAATTGTGTCAAATGAAGAAAGCACCTTATCTACCGAGCTAGGTGCACCTATTCCAAATTAATCGGTAAAGGTATGAAGGGACTTCATTCTCTCAAATGTCAAATCTTAACAGTTCTTATTTCATTTTATACTTAATTCAAAATCTGCATAATTAAAGATGCATTAGAAAAATTGAAATTTTATCAAAGTCTTTTGGAAGCCTGTCAAGTCGGTAAATGCAGGAAGTTTGGCTACTCGGTAAAAGCATAAAAGGAAGTAGTGGTGCTGAGTGCATTTAATATTTTTTGACTTAAATGCATGAATCCCGATGAGGTATAATGAATACTCAATGCTATTGCGCGGTCATTTTTCACTCACCAAGTTTACAAGAAAGTAGAGCAAAGCGAATCAAAGGCGATCAAACCTCCTTTGAAGCAAATTCAAAGGTATTTACATCAATCACAACACATTATCAAGATAGTTTACCGATCATATCAAGTTGTTATTATTTACTAAGTAGAAAGCGTCTGCCGTTTGAAAATCTTCAAACCCTAAGGATCTTTTGTTAGTATTTACTTGAAATCTGCAATGGCACCTAAGATCCAGAAGCCTGTTGTTGTTGAGAATATTGAAAAGCCCTCATTGAAATACTCTTTAACTCCCAAAATTGCATTTGAACCGGATGACAAAACTGCATTTTCACTCATTCCGGATAGAGTTTTATTAGTTGAGGATGTGAGATTCTTCATTAAGTGTCGAGTTGAGGAACTAGGTCATGTTGAGATCAAAGACACATATGATGAAATGTGTACCAATGGTAAAATGGATAGAAAATATGAACACATCAAAATCAAGGGATTGACTGAAGCCCTAACCTATACCCGTGTCTTCAAACCCCAATGGGTCAAGTTTATTCTGAGCAAAGTTCATGATGACTTCATGTGGCTAGAAGAGCGACCATTTAAGATCACCAAGGAAATCATTCATTTGATCACCGGCTGCCCTATTTATGATCATGCTCGAGCTCAGAAAATGATATCACAAAAGGAATTGATCAATTTAACCAGAGTAGAATCTAATTGCAGAGGACTGAAATTGAACAATGTCACTGATGAAGAGCTAAAGTTTACCATTAGAGTAAGAAAACAAAGAATGTTGCCGCACCCAAGGTAACAAAAACTTACAAGAAATCTACTCAGAGACTCATTTTGACTAAAGAGTCTAGTGACACTGAATCCGAAGACAATAAAAAATTTCAGATTGTCAAGAGTTCAAAGGTAAATGTACATAGTGTTGAAAATTTTTGTGCTAATTTGAAGCAATATGGTGGATTTGGATCATTCAGATATGTAAAATATGAATCCAGATCTGATGATGAAAAGAGACAAATAGAAGAGGCTGTCATCTGCACACTATTGAAATTCTAATTGGTCCCATTAGAAGTATGTAAATCTCTTCCAAATGAATTATATTTGCATATTGACAACAGGTGGAAGTATTCCATGGACATAGAGAAACAGATGAGAAAAAGAAGTCTGGTACATCTTTTCCCCGACATGTCGGTAGATGAGATCACCGAACATCTGAAAAACTGCCACACAAAATTCCTAGTCAAGCAAAGAGCCTTGAAACTGATGAATGGTCTTTACTTAGATGTAGAGAATGAGACCAAAGAAAAATGGCAGGAAATCTTTCGAATCAAGAATGCTGGTGAGCAAGCTAAAGTTGAAATAGTTGATGTCACCGAGCAAGATCCCGATATCACCAAACAAGACCCTACTGACACTATACAAGTTGATGAGGATATCATGGACACCGAGGCACCTGAACAAGAAATGATAGAAGGGAATGATTATGCCCAACTTGTATCCAGTGAATCAGTTTTGGAACAAGTTCAGCCCTATCCTCTGGTCAATCAACCTATTTCAATAGAGGTCCCTCAGGATACAGAACAAGGCACAGAAGGTCACAAGTCAATAGCAAGAGAAGGTACTTCTCAAGACAAACCTCTCAATCTCCCTCTGGCACTAAAAATTTTACAACCAAGACACCAAGCTCAGAGACACCAAAGGATAGTACAGAGGCTAAAGAAACCAACCAAAGTGTTGCCTCTACCGAGCAACCTACTGAGGGTCACCAAGCCTCACAAGCCATTGTTTTAGTTCAACCGGTGAAAGGTAAAGAAAAGAAAATGAAAAAGCATAGTTTCAAATTAGATTTGTCAAAACCAATAGTGTTGCCCAATGTTGATATATCCAAATTAAAAGGGCAAGCACTCATTGAATTCGGTGAACTATGCAAAGCCAAAGCCAAACAAGAGAAGAAAATGGCTATTCAAAAGAAAAATAAAGTACTTCAGAAGGTGAAAGCACTCTTAACCGATATGCTACCTGAAGCAACAATGACAAAAGATGTCGCCATCCACATTTAGCTGAATGAACTCCTAACCAAGATAGAGACATCCAGAGTAGATGCATCTAAATATTTGAGCAAGTTAAAGGACAAGGAGCTCACTACTAAAATGATTGAAGAGGTATAGAAAGCTATTGCTATTGGCAAAGTTAAACTTGTCAAATTTATTGTTGAGTTGACCCCTCAACTCAAGCACATTCTTTATTTATTTCAGAAACTCTGTACATTTTTTTTATTCATTAAAGATATTAAAAATAAAACTGAAGTGATTGAAAAAGAGATCGCCGATCTCTCAAATAAGTTGACCACTGAGCCAAATTCCATTCAGAATTTTTATACAAAGTTACAAAAGCTCATGGCTTAACAATTGGAACTTAGGAATGAAGAGCACAAGATAAGGATGGACATAATGACACTTCAAACATTATTCATTCCTCATCCTTCCTCCATCCAAGAACAGATCAACAAAGCTACCTCCCTATCCACTCAACAAGAGGGAAGCACCTTAGATGGACTAATTTCACTATTAGCTAACATTACAACTCAGAATTCACTTATGGACAGTGTTAAGGATGCCCTCTCTGCCACTCTCACTGATTCCCGGACGAAGTACAAAGCCATTTTTGACCAGTTGCCACCACCGAATGGTAACTAAGTTTTGATGTTTGTCAAAAAGGGGGAGTGAGTATCATATCAAAGTATACAGGGGAATGTAGTATACAGGGGGAGTATACCGAGCAGTGATCACCAAATAGAACCAAGTACAAAATATTGATCACCGAGCATGCAAAATCAGAGTTTTGTACAGTATATTGATAAGGGGAGTATATTTGAATATACTATTTCATTGACAAAAGTATATGCTGTCAGTTTTGTCAAAATTTTGTAAGTATATAGATTTTTGAGTTATGACTTTGAAAGTAGTTTTGTCAAACATCTCAACTAATGTCAAAAGGGGAGATTGTTACTACTTATTATAGTTGTCATTAGTTTTATATCCAAAGTCATTCTATATACTTTACTCAATTACTTCTACCGAAACATTCAGTCGGTATGCACAAAGCAGTCGGTTATAGAAGAAAGTAGTCACAGAGCCTAGTATTCACCGAGTTGTCTACAGAGTAACATTCCATGTCTACCGAGTAGAAACAATGATACACCAAGTTGATATACACCATGTTGTTCACCAAAAGTGATAACCCAAGTATACCTGCAAATCTATCTATGAGATAACCAATCTCAATCAATGAAACACCTCAGGGCTTGGACAACATGACAAGGCTATGAATCCTTCTACTCTTCAGGCTCTGCAAAACCTAGGTGGGTATACCTTTGATGCATTTAATCAGATCTATTACACACAAGACTGCATCAATCAAAAGTAGATGGATCTCAAAAGGTTCAAAAACTAAGAGGTAACTACAGATGGGCTAGATCCACACTTGCAACTCAACATTTTTTGAATCATGAGATGGAGGGACACTTCCACATAACATAAAATATAAAAAGATATTCTAATTTTGGATTTTTAAATGATGTTCTGACACCCTTTCAATGTTACAAAAGACTAGTGCCTTATCCAGGCCACAGAATCATGCATAAAACTGGAAGAGAAATCTCAGATGCAAGTTCTTTTCAACATTAAATTTTCATGTATCAATGCCTTACATTAATACAATCCTCTGCTCTGTCACAAAAATAGACTTACATATATATATCCAATATGCATTCAAAATCATTAATACTGGGTTTTAGGATTTAAATCCTTCCTTGAAGAATACCCAAAAGACAACATTACACTCTTAGAGGAATTTGAAAGAGGCAACTCAAATTATCCTTGATAATATGAAATTATATGAATCTGAGTACATTTTGGAGACAATTTCATGGAAACTCACATATGCCTTGCATATGTGTGAACCTGCAAACTGAAACTAAACCTACAGTAAAGACAACACTGAAAACATAGAAGAACACACTGTCATTTGCATTAATAAAAAGATGCCATCACTGGAACCTCCAATTTCGGATTTCTCCCTTGGAGAAAATCTCTCCAAAACTGGAACCCCTAAAAAATGAGAAGAATTGGGAATAAAAAGAGGAGGGGAGAAAATCAAATCTGCAACTGAATTTGCCAAATATCTCCTCTCTAATTGAATTTCACTCTCATGGAAACTTCTCTTGAAATATCCCATATTTGTCAACATGAACTCCATAATCGGATTCCTCATTCCGAGAGCTTTCCGAAAACATATAACACTTCATATTTTGGCCAAAAATGAGACCCTAGGCGAATTAATCCTCAACATGTGCATATCATTTAAATTTTTGAATTATTTAATATAGTTGAAACTATATCTTTTACTGATTTTAATTTTAATTTTTCGCTCCTTTTGGGCATGATGCCTTGCCACGTGGCGGGACCTAATTGGTCGATGGGGTCCACTGGGTGCCCCTTGGGATGACACCTTGTCACTTCGCCACGTGTCCTCTTGCTTGTCGTCCACCTAAGCGCCATGTCATCGCCACCTCACTGGGACCCCCTTGCTGGACCACTGATTGGACCTACCACTTGTGCACCAGTTGGCTTTCGCCATTTCGCATGGCTTTATCCGGCATGCATCTTCACTCCACGAAACAACGCAAGTCGTCGATCTACATCAAACTTGCTCACTCTTTAACCTAATGCATTTTCACCATTTCACGTTTCGCTATTTTGCAGGGCTTAACCGACGAGCAACTTTCCTTCACGAAACAGCACGGATCGTCTGATCTCCCGAAACATGCATGATCTTTACTCTTTTCGCCATTTCGTAGGGTGTAACTCGCGTGCATCTTCGGCCCGCAAAATCACGTGCTTCGTCGGATCCTCTGCAACCTTCTCACTGGTTAAGTCGACCCTTCTCTGCAAAATTTGCCTATTTGCCTCGAGAAGCATGCCCACGTGGGGTCCACCTGGTCTCCGCTCAGTCACCTCCTCAGTCACCTCGAGATCCATGCCCGCGCATAGGCCCACCTTGGGCGCCCAACAACACCGTCCGTCAAAAGCCCAGATGGCTTTGACATTATAGATGTGTGTGGATTTGGTTATAAACATTAAAAAATACCACTTCCAAGTGAATGTGGGATATTGTGTTTTTCCTGTAGCTGCATTTTGAAGCTTTCTTCTTGGTTTTTAATGGCGATTTTCTGTAATTTCTTGGATTTCATTTGATTTAACCTTCTCTTTTAACGCCACGCATGAAGAATTGGGCAAAGATTGTGGATTTAATACTTTACATCTGCCATTTGCATTAATTGGAAACAATTTATGCTGCTATTTATCCTCACCTTACCACACACACAGAGGGGTTGAACCTAAAAACTTCCACCCCCCCTTCTACATACCACGCACAGGGGAAGGGAGATGCTATATTTGCTTTAGTGGTTTTGATTGTTGCTGGTGTTCTCCATGTCACACAGAGAGAAATTAGGCAATACATTTGCTTCATCGCTTCACACACATTTGCTTGAAGTTTAAAATTTATTTTATGGAGAACCCTGCCAACAACCTTCCGTGCATATCCACCATAAGCTACCCCTACAATAAGGGCATCCGTGTAAATTTTCTTTCCAGCTTCAAAGGGCATAGTTATGTTTGCACTCTCCATCGCACAATCTGGAATTGAGGTAGTTTGGAAAAGGCCAATTCTTTTCAAGGCCCCAATAGTGTAAGAGTTTGTACCACCAGCTAGTTGAAGAAAACCTAGAGGACGGTTTTTGTTCTCAGCCATGCGAGCAACAAAAGCTATAGATTCCCTTGTAGCACCTTTCCCAATGCCTCCACTCATTGGACGTCAATCCAACTGCCAAAGATTGTAAGATCGTAGACATGGCTTCATGATTAAATGCATGGCATTCAAAGTTTCAATTGTTGAATCGCCTAAATCAGGCGAACTTACTTCAATAGAACATGTAGAGTGAGCCCACTGAGAATTGAACACAAGACTTAAACCTAGAGTGCCCCTTACTAGTCAGTCTAGACTGAATATGATATGTCTTGCAATAAGCTTCAGTTGCTCCACAAAATTTGATAGATTATTCCATAATTCTTTGAATGAATCAAGATGCCTATAACCATAATATATTCAAAACATGAAATAGGTAAGATATACCCTGCACTTGTGTGTATCTCTATGGCATCTACATCGCTTCTCCTGAGAAGCTCTGTAATAGCAGTATTGGTTCTAACATATGTATTTTCTCTGATTTTGTCATATGGACAAACTAGGAGGCAACAGCCACAACCATAGCAACGTTCACTAATTACTCTTGCCTTGGGAAAAATCGGAAACTTGGCAATGGAGCTAGCATTAAGAGGCACATCATTGTAATGAATTGAGCTTTCAAATTTAATTGCATCAGCAAGGCAAACTCTTTCACATGGTTATGAACAATCAATTGGACAATCTTCTGGATCAAATTGAGCTTTGCGGAAGTGAATGTCTGTGTCATCATTAGCACTGATCATTACCCAAGGCCTTCTCAAGGGTATCCTCTCAGCTGCATCTCCTGACATACATATCTGTTCTGCCATGTCAATACCTTCATTAACTGCAGAGGATCTTCTTTTTTAATTGTCTATAAACTCAAATGTCTTGTCACATTTGCCACTTACCAATTTGCACTTGGTTTTGAACTTTCTCTGCTCTCTCACCGTCCAACTGGCGAATTACAATCGAGCCAAGTCGGGCCCCAAAGTGGGTTCGACTAAAAAAAAAAAATTGTTTCCCTACAACTGACCTTTGAAAAGCTTCAGGGACCTCAAACATACCTCTGGAAATGATCGACATCAGTTTTAGATCATTAATCCACATTTTACAACTTTCAGGCGATTACGCCACATTTTCGCATTTAATCGCGAAGAAGTATTTTTCAAACCTGTCAAAACACTTTTCTGGAGCTTGCCATCTGACAGGCGTGTACTCTGATATGCAAGGATGACTTCTACCAAATAGTTTCTCAAGATGAGTCCCAAGTGAAGAGATATTAATCGGCAAAAATGACAAACTAGCTTTGTCGACACTATGGACCTGATGAAGTCAATGTTCTGGCAACACATGACGCCTTTCTCAAAAATATTAAACAACCTTCGTAGGCCCTCAAATTTGAAACATAGGTACCTTGAAGTACATATTAAATCTTTGGATTCTCAGTTTGATCACCAGACTGACAGGATGCAAATGGCGCGCTCACAAAAATGGCTACATTAACTAATACGACACTGAAAGTACGGATAACTGAAAATGATAGCTAAATGAACCATTTTGAAAACCAATCAAACGGATTGGTAGAGGCTTGAAAATTGAAATGTAGCTCATCATTTATACCAGTAATAACCCAGAGAAAACATTATGGTATGATTCTTACTGAGACAACTTTTACACTTATGCGAAACAGGGCTCTGACTAGCTGTCGAAACAGGGACTAGTCAAACCACACAAACTGCAAACGGATTTGGCTTCAAAAACTGAGCAAATGGATTCGTCAAGGCTTGAAATTTTGCAAACTCACTCACATTTATGCATAGAATTGAATCCACTTTTAATTTCTCCATGACGATAGACAGGGAAAAAGATGTAATTGCTCAAAGTAGGCTACTCCATAAAATCTGCATTTGTGCCTAAAATGCACTTTCAGCTCACCCCTCGAAATGGGTACCTGATAAACTTCTCCAAACTGAATTTTGAAAGTTGTACATCACTGAATAGGCCAAATGAAAGGTGTGGGACATGTATCCCGAGCCTTACCCTCTGAAAATCAACCGGCTCCATTTTGCCCTCTTGCAAACTAAGCCATTCAAACTGACTTATTTGGAGATGCAAAGCAAAAATTTGAAGTGGGCCTCAAAAATTGACTCAAAATTAATGAGTCCCAACACACCAAGTGAAACGTGTTACCAGATTCATTGAATCTAGACACACATGGGAAAACGTGTTACAAGATCAAGGAATAAAGAACCGTTATCACATTGAAAATTGCACTTAAAGATTGTGTATGATTTTGAGGTCATCTAACCAATGAAATATTTTGTATGGTTATTCATTCGATAAATCATGTTTGTAAGATCAAAGCAATGAACCTGATCACCGACATAAGATATCTATTTATACAGCATGGATAGAGATCAGACAGAGATATAGAGGTGTATGAAGTAAGACATGTGTGATAAATAAGAAAGCACTGAGTGTTATGACTGTTACAGAGACACAGAGGTCACCGAGAAGGATTTTAGAGAATAGTCAAATAACAAAGTAAACAGAAGGGTTTATCGAGTTACTTTATGGGTTACCGAGGTATGCTATAAGCAAGGTAATCTCATTTTGAGCATATAGAATTTGCTATAACATTCCAGATATAAAGTTGCAGATATTTGTAAAGATTTTATTGTAATATTTTGAAGTTGTAAGAGAAACCTTTAACAAGGTAAAAGACTCTAACAAAGTCTATAAATTCTAAAGCCTTAAACCAAGTGCAACATTTATAATAAGTGTTGTAAAATCCTTTAGCAAGGTAGATCTAACAAATCTTGATACTCCTAGCAGGGTAAGCTATCAAAAATAGCTGAACATGTAGCTCTAACCGAGCAACCTTTATTATTGCAGTAGTGAAGTTGTGGGTGCCATCCCCACCATAGTTTTTCTCTCTAACCAAGAGTTTCTGCGTAACCAAAATATATGTGTTATGGAGTGAATCATGTATGATTGTTATTTATTTGTTTTATCTTTATGTTATGTTACAACAGTTTGTGGTTTATGCATAACAGTGAAGATATTGTTGATAAAAGGATTTGAAGTACTGATTCACCCCTCCCCTCTCAATACATTAGCTTTCCATATTGGGCCTAATAGTTTCAATCTCTCCAATTTTAACTTATTCACCATCTCTTCCGAAACAAGATTATCCAAACTATGACTATCAATGACAACTTTACAACACTTACCAGGTACCTTACATCTGGTATTGAACAAGTTCTTCCTCTGCAAGGGTTCTTTATCTTCTACAGTATGACACAAATATCTCCTCATCATCAATAGTTCTCCATCTTTTGGTTTATTGTCTAATCCAGTGAGGTTCTCTTCCACCACTATAGTTCTTCTAGTAGCCTATGACTTCTTACATTCAAATGAACAGTGTCCTTCTCCTCCACATTTAAAATAGGTTCCTCTGAATGTCCTTTTGTCTTGTCTTCCAAAGTTCTCATTTTGGTAACCATCCAGTTCTCTCCTCCAGTAGAAATTTCTATCATCCTTTCGGTATGAATTACCTTCCTTTCTCACTCCCTTGTCCTTATTTTGATCTATACTGGTTCCTCTTCCTTCGGTATATCCTCTTCCTCCTTGAAATCTTCCTCCGGTAAACCTTCCACCTCTACCTATTTGTCTCTGCTCATGCCTCTTATTCAATTTCTCTTTGGCCTTTATTGCATACTGGTAAGCCTCTTCAACAATCTCTAGTTTGATCATATCGAGTTCATCTTGTATAGACATCTTCATCCGTTCAAATATCTTGCAATTTGTTCAATTTCATCATGAACATGTCTGGATGTGATGTTCAACTTGTAAAATGCTTTGGTGCACTCCTTCACACTAGATTCTTTCTATCTTAGATTCTGCAACTTTCGGAACAAACTTTGATTTTAACTTAGAAATCATCCTATCCCACATCTTAATCTTTTCTTTACCTCTTCTTTGCCTAACAACTTGCAAGTGCTCCCACCAGAGAGATGCATGACCCTTCAACCGGGTACAGGCATACTTCACCTTCATTTCTTCTGCACTATTTTCAAAATTAAAATACTTCTCCATCTCTGAGATCCAATCCATCAATTCATCTGAATCTAACTTCCCATCATATTCTGGTGGGGTAAAATGAGGTTTAGTGTTCACCCTACTCAAAACCCTTAAAAACCTTTCCTCCTCTGGATCAACTATTGGTAGGTTCACTTGTTTTGTCGAGGCTTCTTCTCCTTCATCCTCGCTCACATCCTCAACATGTTGGCCTCTCCTCTAGGCTGTCTCCATGGCTTCTGACCAGGCTTCTATTCCTTGCAACATCTCTATTACAATAGGGTCTGTATTCCCATGTGCTCTACCATTCCTAGTTCCTCTTCACACCATTGATCCATACTAGTCCTCTTTAATTGCAGGTCAGATTTGCAATCCGCCACCCTACAACAAGATTTAGGACATGCAACCTCTGTAATGAACTTCGCTCTGATACCACTTGAAGCAGTCACCGGTGAAGAAGGACCTCGAGGAGATCAATTTAAACTAGTCAGCAAGAGTTAATACAATGGAAAAACATAGATATGATGGAGGCAATGCATAACAGATACTTTTATTACATGAGAGTTAATTACATCCAACCGGCAATAATTGGGTTACAACATATCGGCACACAGGCCTCGTAGAATAGGTCACACCGGGACCTTGAATCAAAAGATCTATCTTCTAGGCACAGTCTATCTATCTGATACTTCTTGATCTTCTGATTGATTACATTCTAAGGCATGAGTACAAGTATATATATCGATCCAAAGGATCTGGTTGGCCCAAAAGGATCAGAACCCAAAGGACAAGAACTAATGTGCAAAATGAATAAGGTCGGCCTCTGCCAAGAGATTCCTCCAGAAAATCCAAAGGATGAATCATAGAAGGTCGGCCACATGCCAAGCAATATCGAGATCAATGCCCAAGGCTCCGCCAGCTTCGGAATGGGTTCCAGAAGATCACGAGAATATGTCTCAGGCAACCAGTAACAAAGGAACAACCAGTAGCAAGAAACTATTAAGGGAAACCGGTATCGATAACTTGTCGAAAAGTGATCCGAATGAGATGCGTTTAGAAAGCAAGCAAGAAGATCAGGTCTTTAAGTAGAATCCAACTCCACAGGAACCAATGAGACAAAACTGAGGCACATAGAAAGGAAAATTGAAACTGCAAATAGAAAACAAAACAGAAAAGGAAATGTTTTTGGTTGATGCAAGATTGTTGTGAATCGGGGATGCTCCTGCATCATATTTCCTAAGTGTTAAGTTGTGTTCGACCAGTCCCTTTATGGTTTTTCCTAAGTTGCATGAAAGATTTGCCTATGGTCGGTCCCTTTTAATATTCATGTCAGCACTTATGAATTTTTCCTAAGTCTAATATTTTAAATACTTCGGCTTGTGGATAAAGGCAAAATAGATTTGATAACCCACACTTCCCCGTGGTCGAAGGTGCAAGGAAGATAAAGACCATGGCATCACGATATGATGCCACATGTCCTTGACGGAGAGGGGTGAGCTGGCGGTTTGACCTTTCAAACCTTTGATATTATTGGTTCCCAACAGGTAAAACTTGAGTTACTAATGGTTCATCAATTTTCATTTGCTTGTATTGAATGATGATGTTTTAATCTTGGTCCAAGAAGTGCTCAGGAGCTAGTAGCCATTGTTAAGTGATCATTGTGGTTGGACAGTAAACCTAGAATAGATTCAATGATTCTCGTAACCCCATGATCAAGAGATGTGAGGAGTGATGAATACTAAGAGGGGGGATGAATTAGTATATCAAAAAATACTATAATCAATCTTTTAAATAGTTTAGCAGATAACCAGTGCAACAGTTTCACCAATAAACCGATTAAGATAAGTGCAAACCAAATATCAAACAAAGCATTCACCCATAAAAGCACAATCACCATAGCACAAGATATTTGACGTGGAAACCCAAATGGGAAAAACCACGGTGAGCAGAAACTCACAAGTAACTATCTACAAAATAGTAACCAGACCGGTTAAGGTTAGACCGGTTAAGGTCATACAATGTTCTTCACAAGAACAGATCTTTTTAGGAATCTAGATCTCTCTTAGGAGATAAGTCCTGTTAAAGACTACCTTGTTAAATGATTTCAGATCCACAGTTGTGAACCACCTTGTTAGAGGATTTACAAAGGCTTTGTTGGGCCTACCCAGTTAAGGGTTTCAGACTTGTCGAAGATATTAGTAATCAACAAGTGAAAGATCTAGATGCTAGCACAATATGCTTAATTAGATCCTTGACAACTCCTTGTTAATGAATTTCAGCATTACTTCAATCTTCAATAACTCCATACTCTATCTCTTCACACAGACCTAACCTTCTCTTCAAAGATTGCACATAACCTTTTCTATTCTATCTCTCATACTCTATCTCATACATGCAAACCCTAGACATGATGTCCTTATAAAGGAATCTGATTTCATGTCGGTCCAATAGAATTAGATTACAAGCTCCTAGGTACAGTGCATCTAGACACATTTGGTAACACGACACAAACACACCGCCAAAGTGTTGGTGGATGATAACTCATCACACATTACAGTAATACCGGTTGGTAACTCATCACAGATATATACCGGTTAAGACAATATACTGATTACTGGTTGTCAAAAATGAAGACTGGAAAATCGTAGTGTTCCGATCAAAAGTTAACTACCGCTTCGGTCCTTCGTACCGCTTGAGATCCTCGAACCGCTTGGGGTCTTCATACCACTTGGGATCTTCAGTCAATCTGTGATTGGTAAACCATCTTCTGCAAAATACTGATAGTTTAAAGACTATAAATTCAATAACACACAATACCGGTTGGAACAATTACCGGTTGAGCATAACTCATACATCAAGAAAGTGTGTGTCCATCAATGACAATCAAAACATCATCAAAATGCCAACAATCTCCCCCTTTGGCATTGATGGCAACACTTAGGAAAATTTTGACATCTAAGTGTTTTTACAACAATAACAAAAAATATGCTATAATCAAAATTACTCCCCCTAAGCATATACACTACTCCCTTTGCAAAAATTACAAGTAAATGCATGAAATGGTAACATTCACCAAAATTTTAATGTACACTACTCCCCCTTTGCCAACAATGACAAAGTAATGCAAAGTAACCCCTTTTTCCTTATACAATTAAATAGAGTAGATGTTCATGACAATAAGGAATGAAATTTCTCAAAAACTGATTTAAAGTTCTGCACAAAAGTTTTCATGTCCAATGTCCATGACTCAAGTAATGAGGTAGCAAACTCACTTTCAGTATTCATCTGGAATTTTAGTTCTTCCATTGCATCGATGGTACTTGAGTTACCGTGATAGCTTCCAAGTTGAGAAAACATCTCTGAAGAACCTGTAGTTTTGGCAATAGGAGCAGTTGAAGCTCCTACAAATCTTGAGTCTAGTTGTTGATCTCTAAGTCCATCTTGGCAGTCTGATACTGAAAATGATAAACAGTTTATCCATAGGTAGTGAAAAAATCATAGGGCATGTTGAAGGTGTTGATATATTCCTGTAACTCCGATTGGAGTTTAGCTTTCTGTTTGAGCACATCTTCACAAAACAGATGGGGTTGGCAGATTTTACTCAAAAGTAATTTACCCTCACTCATAGCAACACTGATATCATTCTGCTACTTCAGTAGTTGTGTCTTGAGTTCATTCATTTGCTTGACTAAGGCAGTATTGAGTGTCTTTTCATGGTCTTTTCTTGCAGTTGCTTGAGCAACATCTTCCAAGCATTGTACTTGGTCCTCTACTATGGTACAAAGAAGTTTGAGCTTCGATAGAGAGGAGTCGGTACTAGGGAGGTTAGTACCGGGAATTAGATTGGTAAGGGTGTCAACTGCAATTTGTATGACATCCTATTCTTTCTTCCTTTGCAATTCTTCCAGTCTCTCTTATGCAAGTTTGATGCCTCAAAGTAGCTCAGACTCATCTACTGATTGCGTTAGACATGCAAGAGTTAGATCAATAGGACTGGTGGAATCAACCTGTTTGGTTTGATCACCAGTTTCCTTAGGAGTCTGCCCTCCTTGAGTCTGCCCTCCTTCTTTGGTCTTGATCTTCGCTTGTTTTCTCTTCTCTACTTCCTTCTCTTCCACTTTTTTCTTTTCTTCTTCTTTCTTCTTCTCTGACTCTTTCTTTTCCTCCTCTTCTTGCTTCTTCTCCATTTCTTCCTTCTTCCTATCCTCTTCCTACTTTTTCTTCTCCTCTTCCTTCTTCCTTTCTTCTTCCTTCCTCTTGTCTTCTTCTTTCTTTTTCTCTTCTTCTTTTCTCTTATCTTCTTCTCTCTTCTTCTCTTCTTCTCTTCTTTTCTCTTATATTCTTCTCTCTTCTTCTCTTCTTCTTTTCTCTCATCTTCTTCTCTCTTCTTCTCTTCTTCTTTTCTCTTGTTTTCTTCTTGCCTTGATTTTTCCTCTTGTTCTTTCTCTGCTTTCTCTTTGTCCTATTTCTCTTTCTCATCTTTTTCTTTGTCCTATTTCTTTTTCTCAGTTGTTTCTTTGTCAAGAGTGACATCCTCATTATCTAATGCATCAACATCAATAGGGTCAATTTGTTTTGTCACTATTTCACCTTACTATCAAATACCTCATCCAGCTTGTCTGGGGATAGGTCAAGTTCTTGATTAGCCTTCCTAGTGGCTTCAAATACTTGATGTATTTTGACAACAACTTTAACATGTATGTGTGTATCCTTTTCTACTTCATAAGGTTTACCTTCTAGTAACCTAAGTCATCTCCTATTCTCTTTCAATGGCAATGCACCATTTATTATCCAAAGAATTATATAAAGAATCTAGAGTAACATATTTAATCTCAAAAGGTGACCGATCATTAATACATAAATACTTAATGACCTTTTGTTCTACCTCCTCTTTCTCACTATCATTAAAATCATCAAAACATTCCTTTAAATCATCAAGCACTTTCCTCCTAATATTCTTTATTATCCTCTGACAATGTTTCATTGTTTTATAAGAGGTAATATCAATATTTACCAGTGCAGAGGTTGCTGGTACATTATAGATAGACTTTGGCTTTTTGCTTGATTGCCTTGTCTTCTTTGTTTGAATCTCCGATTCAGTGTCTTCTTCCTCTAGTGAGTGATTCTTGGATTTCCACTTCCTCTCGAATACTTTTGCCAGAATAATCTCAGGTTTCTTCTTGGATAGTGACCGCTTGGTCACTTTCAAACTGGCAAGTGTAACCAGTGCAGATACCGATGGCACTGCTTTGCCCTTTTTCTGCTTCAGTTCCTGAATCAATGTGACCCTCTCCAAGTAGGTATTGATGCTCTGCAAAAAGGATTAGAAAATCTGTTTGATGGCAACACACACAAGAGCACAAGAAACAAACGTTAGTGTTAGCAACAAAAGATTATCCTAAACAGGCATATCAAGAGAGATATTAAGCATGAAATAGAAAGCATATAAACATAAAATGAAATAGCTAATCAAGATGCTCATAGTTGCTCCTCCCTTGTTCCTCTCCTCTCCAAGTCCCAAACGAGTGTAGCTCTCAACTTTTAGCACTAGCCATGGATGCCATATGGAGATTCAAGATGGTTGAATATGATAAGCAAATACTATGCAAGAGTAGATAGTGATGCTATGAAAAAGCTCTATGCTAATGCCAGTATAACAACAATACTCTAAAATGCTTCTCTTTGCTTGAGGAGAAGGGTTCTATTTATAGAAGAAATAGGGAAATGAAGGGTTAAGAATGAGAAATCTTAACAAGGGTTAGGATTGAAAGTTGGAGATCCATGTGCACAATTGGCACCAATAAAATGGTGACAAGTTTCAACATAGGATTGGGTTGAGAGAAGAGGTTGGAGGCATTAAAGGCCTGAGAAGACCTCATGGTTATCTAGAAGGTAAGGGTCAAGTCTAAATTAAGATTACCCATTGGATTAAGAGTTAATCCAAGGATAAACCTTTGTGCAAATGTTTAAGAGATAATCATGGTCAAAGCATTAATGGCCTGATGAGACCTTTGGGTTGGGTAGAGGTTGAGTCAAAACAAATGTTTTAACCATGTGGGAGGGTTGAATTAACCATTAATGGTTATTGGAGACTTTGGGGATTAAGTGGTTGAAGGTTGAAAGCTTTCAAAGGTTATCCAAGACTTTTAGGGTTAATTTGTTGAACACACAAAGCATTAATTGCTTTTCAAAGACTTTGGAGTCTTTGAGAAGTGACTCCAATTTGCTTAGGAATGTGACAATATTTAGGGGATGGATTAGGCTAATTAGGAAGGGTTTAGAAGAATCTAGAAGGGGATTAGATTTTGCAAGTGGATTTGGTGGGAAAATGCAAGTGGGAGAAATTTTGGTATTTTCAATTAAAATAAAATCATTTATTTCAATTAAATGGTGTAAGTTGAATTTGGATAAATATTTAAATAAATATTAATTTATTTAAATGAGAAAAAGAAGATAAAGCATTTAAAATGCTTGAAGACTTTGAGGGAAACCATTAAAGGCTTGAAGACTTTAAGGAAAACCATTAAAGTCTTTAAGAAGACTATAGAAGGAAGCCATCAAGTTTGAAGACTTTAAAGCCATCAAGTTTGACTACTTTAAGGGAAACCATTAAAGGTTTCAAGTGGGTGAGGATAAATAGGATTTTAAATAAATAATTTATTTAAAATAGTTGTGCAACTTGCTTTTGTAGGAAAATACAAGTGGGTGGAGGATAAAGGTGATTTAAATAAATTATTTATTTAAAATAATTGTGCAACTTGCTTTTGTAGGAAAATACAAGTGGGTGGAGGATAAAGGTGATTTTAAATAAATGATTTATTTATTTAAATGTGAGAGGTGGGATTTTGGGGGTTTTAAATAAATATTAATTTATTTAAATGTGAGAGAAGATTTAATTAAATAAATATGATTTATTTATTTAATTAATGGTCTGAATTTGGTTAAGTGAATTAAATCAAATAAATTGAATAATTTATTTAATTAATAGGAGAATAGGGTTAAGATGAATTAATTAAATATTAATTTAATTAATTATTAATTGATGGTTAAATAATCAAATAAATACTAAGTATTCATTTAATTAAGTGGACAGATTTATGTGACTACATTTGCCCCTCTTTGAGACGGTGCGGTTTATCGCGTCGTTTCAAAGAAAGAAAAATAGGTGTGAAGAAATGCCCCATAAAATGTAAATTTAATGGGTGGTATGCCCCCTCGAGAGATGGGCCGAATTTTTTTTGAAAAATCGGGCGATCTCTCGAAAAAGAATGAAAAGTGGAGGGGAGGTAGAATAGAAGAAATTAGAACTAATGATGAAAGAATGGGAGAAAATGGAGTGAATATGAAGAAACAACAAGCCAGCGAGTACCCTGAGGTCATGCAAGAGATACATAGCAGATGTAGTGTGGGGTTTGGATTGATGCTATACAATTGATCAAAATTGTTTGGACAATCTGGTGCAATCGGTTTAATTGCCCCGGTCAAGTCAAAGCGTGACAGTTGATGTCAGTTGGTCGCTTGGACATGATAAAGTCTGAGTAAGTGAATCAAAGTGACCTGATGTGACTTAGACAATTGATGCAATTGCCCGATGAAGTCAAGGTATATGAAGCAAAATACTCGTTGAGACGTAGACAATTGATGTAATTGTCCGTTGGATTGTGTTTGATTGGCTAATCAATTGATAGTATGTGCGTGTGATGGATGGTTGTGGGGAATCATGGCAGCCCCGTTGAGACTAGGTCATTATGATAAATGCCTGATGTAGTCTAGGATTACCATAATCGATTACCTGTTGAGACCCGAAGATACTTGATCAGAGTATCTGTTGATAGTCTAGGTGTGTGGGAGTCGATGTATCTGTGTAGACAGAGCAACTTGCTTGATTGTGTGGATGAATGAGGATGGGAAACACAATCCCTCCTATTAGAGATGGATGGTGATGAACGTGGCTTGATTGGGTTGATGGGAAACGATGAAGGATATGTGATGCTGATTATCGAGATGGGGAGGGTGGGGGGGTTCAATGTTAAATAGAAGAAATGGAGGACCTATTACATTCCTATGGAAGAAGAGGAAAATAGAGTATCCATTGTCATTACTATGTATGAATGATATGCAGCTATTTATGAATGTATGGATGGATGGAATGCAACGAAATGCAATATATACAGATGAGATGAAATGACGATCCATGGTGCTTTATTTTTCATCATTGAGCTTTAAAATGTTGTAAGAAAATACAAGCAACTTGACATAAAGATTCAAGATGACCAGAGTATTTCTTACATGGATTTTGATATAGCAAGTTAATACAAGCAACTTGATATAATGGATCAAGTTGACCTGAGTATTGCTTGCGGGACAGACAAGGATTATCTCCTTTCATGCATGACTTGGATCGTCCTCCTTGATCTTAGGCTGATCAGATCCTGAGACAAGTGCATACCGTACTAAGAAATAAAACCTTTATCCAGTTTGGATGAGGTAGGAGGAACCAAAGAAAGAGCATTGTACCTGCAAATAAACAGTATATACATAAAGAATAAAGAATATGGATCCTTGGTAATGGTTCATGCTCATATAGTCGAGGTATACGTTGTAGTCAGCAAGCCGTAATGATCTATGACTGCATTTTGCATAAGATCATGTAGCTTGGTGAACTTCCCACGTAGACACCATTAGTACATGCCCCAGAACTTCATCGGAAATAATGCGCAAACGATACAAACAATGCTAAAAGATTCTGATACAGATAAACAAACAATTGAACTCACAAATCAACCAAGTATTTGATAGCTTAACAGAATTTTCTTGTCAAAGAAAATGTCCTCTTGTCTTTGTTTTGGTAAGGAAGGATGCATCCTTGTTGAAAAGACAGTTTGATTGTTGATGTTGATTGTTTTGGTCGAGTGATAAGTGGTCATTTGTGTGAGTATTTGTCAATGCTTGTTTTGGTATCTGCATGGATGAATATGTACAATGTGTTGCCATGTTTTTGTGTGATTTTTTGATGGGTTTTCTGACGTTTTTTTTTTTTTTTTGGATTTTGTGAAACAATTTTGAATGTTTTTGGTATTTTTGCGAGATATTTTTGAATGTTTTTGGATTTTTGATGATTGTTTGAATGAAGAACTTAATGAATCATAAGACAATGTAGAATCCACTTCCATCAATAGGTTAAAGGCATTGCCCCCAGTTTTAGACATGACTATGAAAAAGCGGGATGCAAGATGTATGGAGTACTATCATAATTGCAGAGGAATAACAAGCCATGGTTGATGGATGGATGGATGTATGTGTGCATGAATGTGATCGCAATGAGCCTGAAAGATACTGGAGCCATTGCCTTTACGAGTGGCGCCTGTTTGCCAGGTTTTCACCATCGTACTTACCCAAGGTGCCACCGGAGTGGTTGTTCACCGTTTGGATGCATGATTTTTCTTTACTTTTTTGAATGTTTTTGTATTTTCTTCAGGACATTTTCTGAATGTTTTTGATATTTTCTGATATGTATACCTTAGGTATAAAACCGTTTGAGGTGCATGCTATTGATTGGATCTGCGAGCGGTTCTCCGTCTGATGTAGCCAACTGATATGCCCCGGACCCGAATACAGCAGTGACAACATATGGGCCCAACCAGTTTGATTCAAACTTGCCTTGATGTTCTCTGTTTGGTTGGTTGCGAGGATTTTCTCGAAGAACAAGATCACCTACCTCAAATGTACGAGATCTAACTCGGTGATTGTAGCTTCTACTCATGCGCTGCTGATAGGCTTTGAGGTGATTGTATGCAGCTTGTCGCTTCTCATCTAGTAACTCTAAGTCCTGAAGACGAGATACTCTGTATGCTTCATCATCGATGAGATTGTGCAATGAAACTCGTAAGGATGGTATCTCGACCTCAATAGGTAAGATAGCTTCAGCACCATAGACCAATGAATAAGGAGTTGCACCTGTAGGGGTCCGAATGCTAGTTCGATATGCCCATAGCGCTGGATTCAATTGAACATGCCAATCACGGCCGGCATCATTGACTGTCTTCTTTAGGATCCTCAATATGTTTTTATTGGATGCTTCGGCCTGACCATTGCCTTGTGGGTAATAGGGAGTGGAAAAGCGGTGTTGGATATGAAATTTCTCACAAAGCTCACGGACATCCTGATTTTTGAAAGGAAGACCGTTATCTGTGACAATGGACATGGGCACACCATACCGGCAGATGATGTAATTAAGGATGAATGAGGCGATCTGCTTGCCGGTGACTTGGGTAAGTGGAACAGCTTCAATCCACTTGGTGAAATATTCAGTGGCGGTAATAATGAATTTATGGCCATTGGATGAAGATGGATGGATTTTACCCACAAGATCAAGACCCCATTGACAAAAAGGCCGTGGTGTTGTGATTGGTTGCAGTTCTTGAGCTGGTGCATGTATTAGGTCGCCATGAACTTGACATTTTTTGCACTTCCTAACAAAGTAGTAGGAATCCTTTTCCATAGATGGCCAATAGTATCCAGCTCGCATGATCTTCTTGGCTAGTGATGGACCACTTGAGTGAGTCCCGCAAATTCCTTCATGTACCTCTTCCAAAGCCTTTGTTATCTCACCTTGTTCTAGACATCGAAGGAGAGTACCATCAAGACTGCGTCGGTATAGGGTTTCGGCAATAATGGTATATCGAGCAGTTTGGCGAATGAAGGTTTTACGTTGGTTATTTGATTGGTTGGGAGGAAGGGTGTGATCGCGGAGATAGGTGTAGAACTCACCGTACCATGGGGATTCAGAACCAACAAGGCAACATATCATTTCAGATTCGGGGATATCATAAGCCGGGATCCAAAGTTGTTCTACCAAGAACTCGTAGCATGTTGAATTCTGTGGAAGATCTAGTAGAGATGCGATGGTAGCCATAGCGTCAGCAGCTCGATTCTGATCTCTTGGTATCTGCTCGAAAGTGATAGTAGTAAATGATGTCTTTAGATTGTCCACCATTTGCTTGTATGGCATGAGTTTATCATCTTTGGTCTGATACTCATCTGTTGCTTGTCGAATGACTAGTTGGGAATCGCCATATACTTGCAGTTCTTTTAATTTCCATTGTATGGCTAATCTGAGTCCTGTGATCAAGGCCTCATACTCTGCTATGTTGTTTGTGCATGGAAATGTGAGCCTGTAAGACTTCGGGATGCTATCACCTTGAGGTGTGATAAACAGAATGCCTGCCCCCGAGCCGTGCCTAGTGTATGAACCATCAAAGTATAATTTCCATGGCTGTGCTTCTGTAATCATGAATATCTCTTCATCTGGAAAAGTGGAAATGAGAGGATGATCGCCTATGAGAGGTGCATCAGCCAACTGATCTGCAATGACCTGACCTTTGATAGCTTTACGGTCCACATACTCGATGTCGAATTCACTTAGAATCATTACCCATTTAGCTAAGCGACCTGTCAATGCTGCTTTGTTAAGTAAATACTTGAGTGGATCAATCTTTGCAATGAGTTGCACCTTGTGTGTTAACAGATAGTGCCTCAGTTTAGTGGCTGCCAAGATTACTGCTAGGCAAGCTTGCTCAATAGGTGTGTAATTGAGTTCATAGCCCACCAGTGTGCGAGAGATGTAGTAAATAGCACACTCTTTTCCTTCTGCATTATGTTGTGCCAGTAATACACCTAATGCTGTACTTGTCGCTGAGATATAAAGTAACAACGGTCTACTTGGATCTGGTGGCATCAGCAACGGTGGATTTATGAGATAGTCTTTAAGCGCCTGAAATGCTTGCTGGCATCTGTCATCCCACTGAAAGCGGATGTTCTTGTGTAGCAGGTGTGTGAATGGGTGACACTTATCAGCCAATTGTGCAATGAATCTGCGGATAGATTGAAGCCGTCCTTGTAGTGTTCTTAGCTGACTGATATTCTTTGGAGGTGGCATGTCCATGATTGCTTTAACCTTTGCTGGATCAACCTCAATGCCTTTGCTTGAGACAATGTATCCTAGAAGCTTCCCGGAGGTCACTCCGAAGACACATTTCTTTGGGTTGAGTCGAACATGGTATTGTTGCAGTCTATCAAAGATTTTATCTAAGATGTGAAGATGTCCTTCTCTAGTAAGTGATTTTGCTAGTAAATCATCCACATAATCTTCCATTATAGTATGCATCATGTCATGGAAGATGGTGGTCATTGCTCTTTGATAGGTCGCTCCTGCATTCTTTAGACCAAAAGGCATTACATTCCAGCAGTATGTGCCCCATGGACATGTGAAGGCTGTCTTATGTTGGTCCTCTGGTGCGATCTTTATTTGATTGTATCCCGAAAAGCCATCCATGAGTGAAAGCATGGCATGTCCTGCTGTCAAATCTACTATGATGTCGATATTTGGTAGAGGGAAGTCATCCTTAGGACATGCCTTATTCAGATCTCTGAAGTCTGTACAAATGCGGATGCCCCCTTTTGGTTTGCCAACTGGTACAATGTTGGAGATCCATTCTGCATAATCAATTGGTCTAATGAAACCAACATCCAGGAGTTTCTTGAGTTCTGTTTTGACTAGCACGGCAATCTGAGGATGCATCTTACGAAGCTTCTGCTTGACAGGTTTGGCTCCTTTTGCTACTGTGAGATGATGCATAACTAAATCCGGATCAAGCCCAGGCATGTTTGCATATGACCATGCAAAGTTGATCTGACGCTGCTGGAAGAACTCTATAAATGTAGGTTGTTCCTCTGGAGTGAGAAGAGATGCCAGATGTATAATATGAGGGTTTTCAGGAGTCCCCACATTGTATTCTTTGGTCTCCTCAATGAGAATCGTCGATCGTTCCTGTTGTGTACTAGCAGGGAGAATGTCAAACCCTTCATCCTCAAGTGCCTCAGAGAGGTTTTCACCGTTGGATACGCTCTTTCTTTTTACTTTTGTTGGATCAAACAGTGCCACAGTGTGGTTTTCACTGGAAGATCCATGTTTTAATGTTATATTTTTGCAGCTGAAGGGTTTGGCATCCGCCCCGAAGTATGCTGCGCTATTAAGTTCAATGGCGAATCCAGCTTTGTGATCCCCGCTTGGTAGATTATCCCTTAATTCCAAAAAGTCAATGATAGCCTCATCGTTTTGGAAGAGGTCAAGACATGGGGGATTTGGTTGATTCCATTCGATGAGTTCAGGGTGGATAATAGGCATTATTTCATCGATTAAGTTAAGTGCGGGAGATGTATCAGTGAGGGTTAAGACAGTGTGGTGAAGGTCGTTGATGGTACTCTCCCTGTCAGAATCAGGCGTAGGATGAGACGTAGGGTCTGTGGAAGATGTTTCCAGCTCAGGTACCCAAGTGGTCTTTATCTGTGCTTCTCCGTAAACAGGGATGTCTTTGCGGGGTGGAGGTGGTGATGTGTCTTCCTCATCTGAAGTGTTAAGTTGCACTGAATCGAATTCCCACTCATGTGAGTCGGTCTCTGAATCACTCTCCAGCATCCGATTGCTATACCATACTGGGATGTCTTTGGAGTTAAACACGGCAGGTGTGATTGGTTTATGTATCCTTGTAGTGATCGGTGCTGCAGGAACCGTGATGGGGTTTAAAGGATTTGTTACTGGAAGTATCGGTAATGGTGACTCAGTGGCTGCTGATGGAACGGCTGGTGCCATAGATGTTGCTGCGGGTGCGGAGATAGTTGCTGCTGCTATTGGTGTTATTGATGGGATTACTGGTGCGATTGGTGGTATGTTTGGCACTGGTGATGGTTGCGGTGGGGTTGTGAGCCTCGATGGGGCAGTGGGGATGGTGCTTGATGGTGCTTTGATTATAAAAGGTGTCCTCTTTACAGTAGGTGGGCAAAATGGTTTGCTAGGTTTTCCTTTAAATCTGAGTTTAGGAAGGATCTCTTTTTCAAAGCCTAGGCCTGTATTACCTTTGGGCTTGAACTCTGGCAGCAGCGGTTCATGTCGTCCTTGTTTGCAGTATCCCAAAGCACTCTGACCATCATATCCCATTCTTTGCATAATGAGGAGGCCTTTGCCATATTGTTCCGTAGGAAGTGTAACTTGCGGTTTGTTAGTGGTGATGGGATCTTTATAGATCCAGTCCGCCAGGTCCTCATCTTGTGTCTCTTCCTCTTGACTCTTTCCAAGAATGAAAGGCGTTAAGGCACATGGAGGCGTGATTAGTGGTTGCTGGAGCAACTGCTGTGGTTTACCATGTGTTCTAGGAGAAGTGGGCATTTGTCCCACACAAAAGAGCTGACTCAAGTTATATTCCCCGGGACCTTCCTCTGTGACTTTCATCTTAAGCTTTTCTTGCTTGGGTATAGGAGTGTTTGAACTGGCAAGAGAGGCGGGATTTACATATGATGTGGAGGAAATGGCTTCCCTATTATTAGGAACAGTAATCTCTGGTTGATGGCTGATATTATGGCAAAATGCAAAGGGATTTGCATCGCCCAGGATTGTGATCTCTGCACCATTATGTGGGAACTTGATACATTGATGGTAGGTAGATGGAACGGCTTGCATGGCATGTATCCAAGGTCTCCCTAATAATAGATTATATGGCAGAGGAAGGTCCAGAACCTGACAAATGATGTGCTTTACCACGGGGCCCACTCGGATTGGTAGGACCACGGCTCCTTTGGATGAACGCTCTGCATCATCATAGGCCTTGATGGTGATCTTCTTGCGAGGATCCACTGATTCTACTGCATAGCCCAATGCTGTGACCAACTGTAGTGTACAAATGTTTAGGCCTGCTCCATTATCGATCAAGACTCGCTTGATCCTGTGTTGGTTGACAAAGCCTTCAATGTGGAGTGAGGCGTTATGAGGTTGCTGGAAGGAAGAGTTATCACTTTCAGAAAAAGTGAGACAGGGTGATGACTTTAGACTTCCAACCATGGCTTGAAATTGGTCCATATTCAGGTTTGCAGGGACTGACGCCTCTTGGAGTGCTTGATCCAAGATTGTTTTATGAGATGGCGATAGGCGCAATAGCTCTAAAATGGATATAAGCGCAGGCGTTTTGTCTAATTGTTCCACAAGATTGTATTGCTTTGGGACGGAGGTGGTGCCTTGTGGAGCTGCCTTGATGGTAACTTTGCCGCGACGTGTAACAACATTGCAATTTGAGGTGGGATTTTTGAAGGTGATAGTTGCAATTTGTTCACTGGCATCATACAGGTGATTGACAGTGTAGTTATACGCAGCTTGCGTATAATCAGTGGTATCAGGACCTCGTCTGGAAGTGGAAGGACCCCTTTGATCTTGTGATGGAAGTGGATTCTTGAACATCTGATGATCATTATTGGTTGTTTTTGGGTCATGCCCTTCAATTTCAATTTCTCCTCGATCAATAAGATCCTGAATGAGATCCTTCAATCGGTGACAATTACTTGTCTTGTGTCCTCTTCCTTGATGGAACTCACAGTGTTCAGTATCTCTCCACCATGCCGGTTTGACCTGAGGCTCATAGTTGGATAGCTTAGGTAGAGTGATCAAATTCTGAGAAATGAGTTGTCGCATCACTGTTTCAATGGGTTCCCCTAGGGGAGTGTATGTGCGTTTTTGTTTTTGTGGACGAGGTCTGGGTTCATCCTGAGATGTGATGCGACCTTGATTAGGAAGCACATTTGTGTTATTTTGAGGTGGAGGATTTTGTCCTGCAAACCGAACCACAGGTTGTGCATTTTGGACAGTCCGAGCATCCACAACCCCATCATTGACGATATTCTTATTCTTGTTCCAGAAGTTCGGTTTATCGCTATTGAAGCGCGGGCGAGGACCATCTTTGGGTTCATTAAAGATTTTGATGAGTCCTTTTTTGATGAGTGCCCTTTCACATTTTATACCTTTGGTGATCATATCGTTAAAAGAATCTGTGTCTTTGACATCCAGGTGAAATTCCATTTCTTCGTTTAAGTTGGAAATGAAAATTTCCACTAGTTCTCGTTCAGGTAACTGAAGAGAACGTCTGCTAGACATTTGGCGCCATCGTTGCAGGAATACTGAGAATAATTCACCTGGTTTTTGTTTGGTGTTGCATAGATCAGCCATGGTGATGTCGCGTTCAATATTATAAGAGTAATGAGACAGGAACTTCTGGATGAGTTCCTCAAATGTTCTTATGCCACCTGGTAGTCGGGAAAACCATGATGTGGTTGTTCCTCCCAAGCTTTGGGGAAAAAGGCGCATTAGGTATGTGTCCTCATAAGCCACTTCAAGACAAGCGGAATGAAATTCTCGGACATGATCGCGGGGATCTCCCTTTCCTCTATATTTTTCAAATTTTGGTGTTTCGAACCCGCGTGGAAAAGGTGGCATATAAAGATTCCTATCAAACGGATAGGGACAGATGTCGTTAAGTGAGAATTGATTGGTCTTAACACCACTATGAAGTTGTTGGGCGAGATTCTCAACTTGTTGCCGCAACATCTCTATTTCATTAGGAGGAGGAGGTGGTGGGTTACCTCGAGGGATGTTATATCTGATGGGATCTCTACGCCTTTCCTCCTCATGGCGACTTTGTCTTTCTGATGCTTGTCTTAATTGGGCAAGATCAAAGTCTGAGGGGAGTTTGGCTCCTTCTTGAGCAAGTCGTAAAAAGTGAGCATCCGCATTGCTCCTTAATATTTCATCAAATAATCTGTTAAAATGAGGGTTATGCTGAACCCTTTCGATTGTTGAAGGAGTGGGAGTACTTGGGTTTTCATCATTCCCATTTCCTCCTAGTGCTTCTTGAAATTCATTGAGGTTGTCCTCTTCTTCCTCAATTTCCATTTCTCGTTGCCTTGATCGTGATCGGGTTTGAGCCATTTTGTTTACAAGTTTGTTTTTGAAGTTGATTGAAGATGATGATGAGTGGTGATGAAATGAAAGATTGATTGGTTGGTGATTTGTGTTGTATGTGGATCTCTAGCACTTTGGAGGTAGATGTAACCGAAATTCCTTCGTTGAATTGCTTGTTTGTTTGGTAAGTTTTGACGTGATAAGGTGCAGAGAAATCTGAGATGTGTTACAGATTTAACTACCTAGCAATGAGAGGATTCACTCATGAACTAGTTTTAACCTGCGTAGATGTGTCTCTTAGGATGAGCTTATCCTAGATGTAGAAACAATCTAAAAGTGATGTGATGTGTTTGATTGCAAGCAATATCTAAAAAGAGAATCTTGGGACAAGAACCTCTTAATGTGTTTGAGAGTTTTGGGATGAATTGATGATGGAATAATGATGTATGAATGAGATGATGGATGTTTTGTTTTTCAACTTCAATAAAAACTTTGGGTTATAAATGGGACAAACTCTATCTCTTCCCTTTCGGGCATTGGTGGCACTTCTCGAGCTGTGTTGTAGGTGATACAGATGTTTGGGAAGAAGTTGGGATTAATCTTTCCTCCTTGATTTTTGTGATAACTCAGAGCTCTATATTGCATAAAAGCTCTGTGGTTCAATGATTCTGAATCAAACTCGTTTGTTTTACCTTGAAGATATAGACGCATGCGATGTAGAAAGACTCTATGTGAGACAAAAATTTGTCTATTGAGATAGAAGAATTTCCTCCTTTTGATCAAATCCTTTGAGCTTAATGGTCTCCTTTTCAAGTTGGTATTCTGATGACACTTCTTCTTTCGCAAGATGTGAAGAATGGTCATAAAATTTGTCTCTTTGTTGTTTTGCACTTTGTTTTTGGTACTTTTGGTTGTTTTTGAGAAATATTGGATGAATACTTTGTTTTTGGGATTCACCAAATGATGCTCTGCAAAAAGGATTAGAAAATCTGTTTGATGGCAACACACACAAGAGCACAAGAAACAAACGTTAGTGTTAGCAACAAAAGATTATCCTAAACAGGCATATCAAGAGAGATATTAAGCATGAAATAGAAAGCATATAAACATAAAATGAAATAGCTAATCAAGATGCTCATAGTTGCTCCTCCCTTGTTCCTCTCCTCTCCAAGTCCCAAACGAGTGTAGCTCTCAGCTTTTAGCACTAGCCATGGATGCCATATGGAGATTCAAGATGGTTGAATATGATAAGCAAATACTATGCAAGAGTAGATAGTGATGCTATGAAAAAGCTCTATGCTAATGCCAGTATAACAACAATACTCTAAAATGCTTCTCTTTGCTTGAGGAGAAGGGTTCTATTTATAGAAGAAATAGGGAAATGAAGGGTTAAGAATGAGAAATCTTAACAAGGGTTAGGATTGAAAGTTGGAGATCCATGTGCACAATTGGCACCAATAAAATGGTGACAAGTTTCAACATAGGATTGGGTTGAGAGAAGAGGTTGGAGGCATTAAAGGCCTGAGAAGACCTCATGGTTATCTAGAAGGTAAGGGTCAAGTCTAAATTAAGATTACCCATTGGATTAAGAGTTAATCCAAGGATAAACCTTTGTGCAAATGTTTAAGAGATAATCATGGTCAAAGCATTAATGGCCTGATGAGACCTTTGGGTTGGGTAGAGGTTGAGTCAAAACAAATGTTTTAACCATGTGGGAGGGTTGAATTAACCATTAATGGTTATTGGAGACTTTGGGGATTAAGTGGTTGAAGGTTGAAAGCTTTCAAAGGTTATCCAAGACTTTTAGGGTTAATTTGTTGAACACACAAAGCATTAATTGCTTTTCAAAGACTTTGGAGTCTTTGAGAAGTGACTCCAATTTGCTTAGGAATGTGACAATATTTAGGGGATGGATTAGGCTAATTAGGAAGGGTTTAGAAGAATCTAGAAGGGGATTAGATTTTGCAAGTGGATTTGGTGGGAAAATGCAAGTGGGAGAAATTTTGGTATTTTCAATTAAAATAAAATCATTTATTTCAATTAAATGGTGTAAGTTGAATTTGGATAAATATTTAAATAAATATTAATTTATTTAAATGAGAAAAAGAAGATAAAGCATTTAAAATGCTTGAAGACTTTGAGGGAAACCATTAAAGGCTTGAAGACTTTAAGGAAAACCATTAAAGTCTTTAAGAAGACTATAGAAGGAAGCCATCAAGTTTGAAGACTTTAAAGCCATCAAGTTTGACTACTTTAAGGGAAACCATTAAAGGTTTCAAGTGGGTGAGGATAAATAGGATTTTAAATAAATAATTTATTTAAAATAGTTGTGCAATTTGCTTTTGTAGGAAAATACAAGTGGGTGGAGGATAAAGGTGATTTAAATAAATTATTTATTTAAAATAATTGTGCAACTTGCTTTTGTAGGAAAATACAAGTGGGTGGAGGATAAAGGTGATTTTAAATAAATGATTTATTTATTTAAATGTGAGAGGTGGGATTTTGGGGGTTTTAAATAAATATTAATTTATTTAAATGTGAGAGAAGATTTAATTAAATAAATATGATTTATTTATTTAATTAATGGTCTGAATTTGGTTAAGTGAATTAAATCAAATAAATTGAATAATTTATTTAATTAATAGGAGAATAGGGTTAAGATGAATTAATTAAATATTAATTTAATTAATTATTAATTGATGGTTAAATAATCAAATAAATACTAAGTATTCATTTAATTAAGTGGACAGATTTATGTGACTACAGGTATCAATTCTTTTCTTCTTTGCATCCAGTGGTGAGGCAAGTAGGGTAGAGGCATACCCGATTAATAGGTCATTCACCACTTTATACCCCATAGGGCCAACTACTTCCTTTCTTGGTTCCACCACTTCCATTATGTATTCATCTATCCTTATTGTGAAGCAGATGTCATCTTCATACTTCTTTAGAATATCACCAGATATCCTCATTCTCTGGCTCATCTTTCGTTTGAAATTGTCAAAATACTTATTTAGAACCTCAGGATATGTAGTTCCCACTACTTGTAGACTCCCCTTAATCTGTCTGAAACTGGTAGGTTAGTAGACCATTGAACATCACCTACTCCAAGGAAATAACCTTGAAAATAGAAGAATAGACCGACCAGAAGTTGGCCAACCTTGAACCTCAGTGATTTGTCCTATTTGATAGATTTCAAGTTCACTGACAATTTCTTCTGTAAGCAGGTACATAGGTCAAATTTAGTATCTTCCTTGATCACCTTGTAAGCAACATTCATCGCAGCAACAGGGACATAATTCATTCTGCTGGCATAGAATATCCTGTAGCCAATCACCATGCAAGCATATTTTACCAAATCATCTTTAATGGTGTTGACGGTCATTGCTCGTTGATCACTCACAAAATTGGTGAGCTCTGTCATTTTAGTTTTGGTGACCTTCCATAGAGCTGGTACTTCTCCAATATTGCAGAATTTGGTGATGGCATGAACCACTTCTGGTGTGATTTCATGGCTCCGCTCGAGATACATTTTATCACCATGCACTCTGCTGAGGATAATGTGAATATGTTCTTCTGTAAACTCTTCCAAAAAGTATACTGCATTGTGTAGATTCATCTTCTCAAGAATGCTATACTCTGGTTTGATCTTCTGGTCATCTCCACAAAACAGACTTAGCTGGGAGTGAATTACTAGGGATCCTAGGTCGTCCAACTTACAGTCTATATACCCTGAAATATCTTCCTCGACAATAACTTCGACGAGAATTTGAGATAGGGCATTGTATCTCATTTTCTTTTGAAGAGACTCAGGCGATTCTTTAGGTGCACTAGAACTAGAATGTGATGCAGAATCCATAACCAAATGATAAGAAAGAATTTTGGAAAATACCTTCACAAACTGAAATTTAGGTTTTCCAATATCATGCACAGTACACCACTTCAGTTGCTAGTTCGCCGCTTAGTGTTCTTCACTAGTTTCTTGAAGATGATTGCAAGATTTCGCACATGATTTCTCCAAATGCTAAACAAATCATTCTGGTTGCTCTGCTCTTGAAAATTCTTCTTTTGAAAACAAATAAGTGAAAATGACGACGAAAACCCTTTTTAAACAAACTCTTACCTACCATAATAAATGTATCACCGCTAGGGCACAAACCCTAATTTTGCCTTTTACCGCTTCAAATCTTTTGCCGACTAACAGGTAACATATACCAGTATAGGTCTTTACCGATATAAACCGGGGGTTCGAAATATTTCACCGATATGTTCCCCCTAAGCTTTTTTGAAGCTCAGTTTGCCAGTTCAGAGACTTCCACACTAGGTGTAGAACTAGGTTCATCCTGTGACTCTTCTTCTGATTTCTTTTTCCAAGTTTTATTCATTTCCATTTGAATGGTTTCAACATTAATCTTCCCTTTTGGAGTGATCGGTATATCACCCGATAGGTTCTGTTGGGACTCATTAAATTTGAGTCAAGTTTAGAGGCTCATTTCAAAATTTTGCCCTGCATTTCCAAATGATAAAAATGAGGCCGTTTGAATGGCCTAGTTAGAGAGGGGGTAAAATGGAGCCAGTTGATTTTCAGGGGGTAAGGCTCGGGATTCATGTCCTGCACCTTTCATTTGGCCTATCCAGTGATGTGCAACTTTCAGAATTCAGTTTGGATATGTTTATGAGGTACCCATTTTGAGGGGTGAGCTGAAAGTGTATTTTAGGCACAAATGTAGATTTTATTGAGTAGCCTAATTTGAGCGAGTACATCTTTTACCCTATTAATCATCATGGACAATTTCAAAATGGATTGGATTCTATGCATAAATGTGAGTTAGCTTGCAAATTTTCAAGTCCTAATGAATTCATTTGCTCAGCTTTTGAAGATCAATCCGTTTGCAATTTGTATGGTTTAGCTAGTCCCTGTTCGACAGCTAGTCGGAGCTCTGTTTCGCATAAGTGTAAAATTTGCCTCAGTAAGTATCATGATAAAATGTTTCTTCCTGGTTAATGCTGGTATAAATGACAAGCTATTTTTCAAATTTCAAGCCTTTTCCAATCCGTTTAGGTGGTTTTCAAAAGGGTTCATTTAGCCATCGTTTTCAGTGATCCGTACTTTCAGTGCTATGTCAGTTAAAGTAGTTGTTTTCATGAGCACGCCATTTACATCCAGTCAGGATTTTGGTCGAACTAAGAATTCAAAGATTTAGTATGTACTTCAAGGTATCTGTGTTTCAAATTTGAGGGTCTATGGAGGTCGTTTGATATTTCTAAGAAAGGCATCATGTGTTGCCAGAACATTGACTTCATCAGGTCTGTAGTGTCGACAAAGCCAGTTGGGCATTTTCAAAAATTAATATCTCTTTTCTTGGGACTCATCTTGAGAAACCGTTTGGTAGAGTTCATCCTTGTATATCAGAGTACATGCCTGTCAGATGGCAAATTCCAAAAAGGTGTTTTGACCACATTGAAAATTACGTCTTCGCGATTAAATGTGAAAATGTGGTGTAATTGCCTGAAAGTTGCAAAACTCAGTTTGATGATTTGAAAATAATGTCGATCATTTCAAGAGGTGTGTTTGAGGTTCTTGAAGCATCCTGAGGGTCAATTGCATGAAAACAAATTATTTTTTAGTCGAACACACTTTGGGGGCACGACCTGGCTCATGCCCGTGCATTGATTTTACTGGAAACTTGGTTCACTGAGAGAATTTCATAATGTTGAAATGTGGTTTGTAATCAAGGAACATGTCATATGAGCTTAAGATGCTAATAGAACTCCAGGAAATTTCAAAGTGGCGAGTAATGCTAAATCCTCCTTCGGCGACAGAGAAGGGACATTTAGAAATTCAAGCAAAATGCAGTTGGAAGGTGAAGCATGAAAGGCAAATGGTAGAGGCAGAAATTAAACACTTTCAAATAAGTTTCAATTGGTAGGCATTAAGCCGAATCCAATAGATTGTGGCATGATGAATGGAGGAAAGGCAAATGGTAGAGGCAACAATTGAACACTTTCAGGCAAGTTGCAATTGGCAAATGAATACAAGTAAAATCCCTCTTTCACGTGGCTATCATGTGTGGGTAAAAGGCTGCTCTAAAAGTTCCAACAAATACGTTGGCAAATCTGAAATCTTTAGCAAATTAAACAAACAGCAAAATGCCAGTGGCCATTGTAAAGCCAAATTCCACAACCTTCCTAGCATTCTCCTTGCTATGTGTGATGGCTGGGAGTGCAATTTAAAACTCCCAAACAAATGCAAGTAGCGGGTTGTAGCTTTGGAAGGGGGTTTTAAAGAAAACACTTCAAATAGAAAATGCAAACAATATTCAAACATTTTCCTCACGTGCTCCCCTCTATGTGGTTTTTGTTAGATGGCGTTGAAGTTAACAATAGCAAAATGTAAAGGAAATGCAGATTTGGCAAATGAATGCCAATCCACTCCCCCATGTTTTTTCCTCATCCTTCCACGCTGAATGTGGAGTTTGGGAAGCAGAAAACCAACAGCAAGTAGAACATGGCAAACTACGTGGGTTATGAAAGTCTCCAATCAAATGCAAAATCCTCCCTGTTGTGCGTGGCATGGAGAGGGCATTAAAACATGTTTTATCAAATGCAAGTATTGGCTGGTAGTATTCCCCTTGCGTGGATGGTGAAGGGGCAGCGTTTTAAACCTCAGGCAATAGACATTCAAGTTGCAGAAGAAAACGCCATTAAAGGTTAGGCAAAGTTTCAAAAAAAAAATTGCAGTCCCAGGCAAAACTATATATCCCACATTGACTGGGAAATGTTTTTTTTTTATATTTATATGTAAATGTCCACACAAATATAATGTAAAAGCCATAAAAGGCTTTTGACTGACGGTGCCCGTTGAGTGCCCAAGGTGGACCCCACGCATGTGGGCATGCTTCCCGAGGTGACTGAGGAGGCTGACTGGGCGGTGATATGTGGACCCCATGCAAGCACGGATCCCAAGGTTGACAGGCGAGTTTTCTAGGAAACAGATGGCTTAACCAGTGAGCATGTTCCAAAAAGATCGACGGTGCACGTGGATTCACGAAGGGAAGATGCATCCCAAATACCCTTCGCGAAATAGCGAAAACCATGAGCACAGAAATCGAGGTAAAGATCGTGCATCTTGGAGATGATCCAATAGCTCGCGTGATTTCGGAGCCCGAAGTTGTTCGCTTGTTAGAGATTGCGAAATGGCGAAAGCTAGGTGGCAATGTGACATGGCAGTCCAGCAGGCAGGTCTCGTCCCAGTGGTGCATAGGTGGCAGTGACGTGGCACACGCATGGCATGTAGGTGGACAGACAAGTGGCAGTGACGTGGCTGACAAGTGGCAGTGATGAGGTGTCATCCGAGGTGGCGCCCAGTGGATCCCATCAACCAATCAGAGACCACCACATGGCAAGGCGTCAAGCCAAAAGGGAGGCAAAAATTAAAATTAAAATTAAAATCAGATTAATGATATAGTTTCAACTATATTAAAAAATGAAAAATTTAAATGATTGTGCACACTTGAAGAATTAATTCGTTCAGGGCTCAATTTTTGGCCAAAATACCAAGTATTGTATATCGCCAGAAAGCTCTCGGGATAAGGAATCTGATCAGGTAGTTCATTTCAATAGATATGGGATATTTCGAGAGTAGTTTCCATGGGAATGAAGAAGATATTTTTAAAGTTAAGGAAAAAGAAGACACATGGCATGTTCTGATGGATTCTAATCTTTTCCTCCTCTTCTTATTCTCAATTCTTCCCAATTGTAAGGGTTCCAGAATTCTGTGAGAAGTGCTCCAGTTTTCATGGCTTCCATTTTCTGAATTTCTTGACCCAAACTTGTAAAGTTCTATGAATTTGTTTAGGGTATAGAGGCTACATTACAGGATGATAAATTGTTTTCTAGTTGTAGTTCTTACTTGTGTCAGGCATGAGTAAATTTCTCATGATATTGTCTTTGTGCATGTGTTTCATTGTTATGAATTGAATCCTCAAGGAGGCTTATAACTTGTCATCTCAAGGAGATTGTATGATTGTTTGTAGGCATTCTTCAATGAAGAGTTTAAATTCTATAATCAGTCATAAACAATGGAATGTGTCCCAGATCTGATAATTTTGTGAATGGATTGAGTAATGCATTAGTATAAGGTATTAATGCAAGGATATTTTGTAGGGAAAACAAATTTGCAGTTGTGATTGACATTTTGTAGTTCTGTGTGTGACTCTATTGCCCAATGAACAAGGCACTAGTCTTTGACAGATTTGGGGATGGTTTTAGATATATATTTTAAAAGAAAATCTCTTTCCCTTTATGTTTAGGGGTTTGTGTTCTATCCTTCCAAAGCTCTATTTCACTTATTATTTGTACAAGATCTAGCCAATCTGTATGTGTTACCTAATCTATTGAGTTTGTGGAATGGTTTATCTGCTTCATTGATGTTGTCATGGTGAGTAAATGAGTTAATTTCATGCATCAAAAAGGGTGGAAGTGCAGGAGGATCATTAGGATCCTATGTTATGTTGTCCAAGCCCTGAAGTGTTTCATTGATTGAGATTGGCTATCTCATAGATAGATTTGTAGGTGTTCTTGGGTTATCACTTTTGGTGAACATAAAAATGGCGACTCTGCTGGGGAGGTGTTGTAATAGTTCATGTTGAATCGAATCCCATGAGTCTAGCCAAAATTCATTTGGGGAAGAGTCTTAGAAGTTCACAAATCTGAAAGTTATTTTCAGATTTGAAAGTGTATACCTTGAGAACTCTTGTTGCTATGAAAATTTGGAAAATATTAAGTTACTCTGCTGCTGTGTGGTGAGACCCAGAAATCTGAAAGTGTTTCAGAGTGTAGATCAGCTGTTCAAATTTTATTCCTCTTCAGGGAGGTGGCGACTCTGTAAGAACGAACCTGAGATTTGGAGGAGTTCTTCAAATTTCCAATCAAAAGTAAAGTGAACAGCAACAACAATTTTTTCTCCAGGTATTCCTCAAAGTATTAATGAGACAATTCATGTTCCTTATAAGGTGAAACGGTCACCATAGAAGGGAAAAGAAATTTGTTGTATGCATGCTTCATGTTTTGAAATAAATTTCAGTTAAGTGATGGTGAGAAGTGTGTATGATTCTGAAAAGTAGTGACTGCTTGTATTTTGAAAAGAATTTGTGAAATAGTAAAATGCATCAGCATGATAATGGTTCAATAGATGTTTTAAAACTAATGGATCTAGATGTAGTTCCTAGATCTGAAAATCCTTTGTCAAATCTGAAAGAGATTGATAGAGAAATTAAAGTATGTCTTCAAAAGATCCAAGATAAGTTTGTCTGGTTTTTAAGAAGGAAATTAGGGAAAAGAAAAGAAGAGTCATTAAATGTTTTTTATGAAAGATTTATAGCTGCATTGAATGAGCTTTTAGCTGATACAAGACCCCATGAGTCTATTTGGATTGAGTTATTCTTAGAGCTTGATGAGCCTGACTCAGTCAATTGGTCTACTACCTTGAGAGAAGAGAGTGTTGCATGTATAAAAGAATGGATAGATGAGATTGAAAGAATGAAATCTGAAAATGTACACAAGATTGAGGACAGTGAGGGAGATGAATCCGTGAGTGGATATGCCTCCTATGATGCTGAAGGTGACTCTTATTCTCAGCATGACAGTTTAGATGTGTATTCAGAGCGAGAAGAAACTTTTGAGAACATAAGTAATTGTTCAACTAATCATGAGCCCGTTGAGATTTCAGATCTTAATGGTATGGATCACCTTGTTGTTAAGTTCAATCCACAAGATGTTTGCAATCAAAGTTATGAAACTATGTTGCAACATATAGCAACACTTTGTGAGCAGCATGATAAAGGTTATGATGCAGATGTAAGTTGTTGTAATGATGAAATAAATGTGTATAAAGACATGAGCACTGCAGATTTGATACATTTATCAGATTGGGACAATGTTTACAGCTCGGAGGATGAAGCCAAGGAAAATGGAAATGAAGAAGGTTCACTAAGTAGTGAACAAATTTCAGAGCTCCTAGCTGCTGATTTTCAGAGGTATGCATTCAAAAATGTGCCCAATCTTTCATACCCATTCAGTACATGTTATGATATTGATGATGTTTTTGAGGGTGTGAAGTATGATACTTATGGTGTTGATTCTTTCCCTATATTTGATTTGAGTGATGGACAAGATGAAAACGCATATACAGTTGATAGGTGTGATAATGTAGATTCATATGTTGATATGAACTTGGATTTTGGTATGCATTGTGTGGATCTTGTTGTTAAAAGGCATGACAAGTCTGAAATTTTTTTTCCTGATTTGCAAGTGGGAAATGAACCATTGACAAGTGACAATCATGTATTTTCATGTGTGCAAAGTGCTGATAGAAATTGTGATCAGCAAGATGAGGTGCAGTCGTGTTATGAGGAAGTTTTCCTCTCTAGTTTGCAAGCCTTCATTGTGGAAGAGTGTTCATGATTTGAGAAAACTAGTAGTACAGATGTACCCAATGTTATCAACTTTCAGAATAAGTTAGACTACTCTTCATTTCAGCTAGGAAAGAATGGTAAAGAGTATGGCATTTTTATGTCACCTAGTGACCAACCCTCTTAGCATGTGTTTGATTTCCAGAGATATCATGATTATAAACATGTTGTTGATTATGTTTTATGAGACCAACTGACTAGAAGTGGAAGTGTTTTTGATCAGGTAGATTGGAATGATGATCTCAACTTACCTCCGGTTAGTGGAAATGAAAATCAAGTGTTTGACAGAGGTAAGAATTGATTTCAGTTTTGATGGCCCGGGGCCATTTATAATTTGTAAATCTTGTATAGTTGCTTTGCTTTCAGTTGCATGGTTTTCAATAAAGTGCCCTGCTGTTTGGATAGTATAAGGATGCCCTGTTTTTGAAATGAGATGAGAAGAGAAGAATGATCCGTCTTTTGGATGGTTTGCTTAACCATTGATTCTAGATTCTTGTGTTGATCTTGCAATCAACCATCCCTAGTCAGAGCCACTATTGGGACTCATTAAATTTCAGTCAAGTTTAGAGGCCCATTTAAAAATTTTGCCTTGCATTTCCAAATGATAAAAATGAGTCTGTTTGAGTGGCCTAGTTAGAGAGGGGGTAAAATGGAGCCAGTTGATTTTCAGGGGGTAAGGCTCGGGATTCATGTCCTACACCTTTCATTTGGCCTATCCAGTGATGTGCAACTTTCAGAATTTGGTTTGGATAGGTTTATGAGGTACCCATTTTGAGGGGTGAACTGAAAATGCATTTTAGGCACAAATGCAGATTTTATTGAGTAGCCTACTTTGAGCGAGTACATCTTTTACCCTGTTAATCGCCATGGAGAATTTCAAAATGGATTATATTCTATGCATAAATATGAGTTAGCTTGCAAATTTTCAAGTCCTAATGAATTCATTTGCTCAGTTTTTGAAGATCAATCCGTTTGCAATTTGTATGGTTTGACTAGTCCCTGTTTCGACAGCTAGTCGAAGCCCTGTTTCACATAAGTGTAAAATTTGCCTCAGTAAGTATCATGATAAAATGTTTCTTCTGGGTTAATGCTAGTATAAATGACAAGCTATGTTTCAAATTTCAAGCCTTTGCCAATCCGTTTAGTTGGTTTTCAAAAGGGTTCATTTAGCCATCGTTTTCAGTGATCCGTACTTTCAGTGCTATGTCAGTTAAAGTAGTTGTTTTTATGAGCACACCATTTACATCCAATTAGGATTTTGGTTGAAATAAGAATTCAAAGATTTAGTATGTACTTCAAGGTACCTCTGTTTCAAATTTGAGGGTCTATGGAGGTCGTTTGATATTTTTAAGAAAGGCATCATGTGTTGCCAGAACATTGACTTCATCAGGTCCGCAGTGTCGACAAAGCCAGTTGGGCATTTTCAAAAATTAATATCTCTTTTCTCAGGACTCATCTTGAGAAACTGTTTGGTAGAGTTCATCCTTGTATATCAGAGTACATGCCTGTCAGATGGCAAAGTCCAAAAAGGTGTTTTGACCACATTGAAAATTACGTCTTCGTGATTAAATGTGAAAATGTGGCATAATTGCCTGAAAGTTGCAAAACTCAGTCTGATGATTCAAAAATGACGTCGATTGTTTCCAGAGGTGTGTTTGAGTTTCTTGAAGCATTCTGAGGGTCAGTTGTATGAAAACAAAAAAAAATTTAGTTGAACCCACTTTGGGGGCACGACCTGGCTCATGCCCGTGCATTGATTTTACTGGAAACTTGGTTCACTGAGAGAATTTCATAATGTTGAAATGTGGTTTGTAATCACGGAACATGTCATGTGAGTTCAAGATGCTAATAGAACTCTAGGAAATTTCAAAGTGGCGAGTAATGCTAAATCCTCCTTCGGCGACAGAGAAGGGACATTTAGAAATTCAAGTAAAATGCAGCTAGAAGGTGGAGCATGAAAGGCAAATGGTAGAGGCAGAAATTAAACACTTTCAAATAAGTTTCAATTGGCAGGCATTAAGCCGAATCCAATAGATTGTGGCATGATGAATGGAGGAAAGGCAAATGGTAGAGGCAGCAATTGAACACTTTCAGGCAAGTTGCAATTGGCAAATGAATACAAGTAAAATCCCTCTTTCATGTGGCTGTCATGTGTGGGTAAAAGGCTGCTCTAAAAGTTCCAACAAATACATTAGTAAATCTGAAATCTTTAGCAAATTAAACAAATAGCAAAATGCCATTGGCCATTGTAAAGCCAAATTCCACAACCTTGCCAGCATTCTCCTTGTTGTGTGTGATGGCTGGGAGTGCAATTTAAAACTTCCAAACAAATGCAAGAAGCAGGCTGTAGCTTTGGAAGGGGGTTTTAAAGAAAACACTTCAAACAACAAATGCAAACAATAGTCCAACATTTTCCTCACGTGCTCCCCTCTATGTGGTTTTTTTTAGATGGCGTTGAAGTTAACAACAACAAAATGTAAAGGAAATGCAGATTTGGCAAATCAATGTCAGTCCACTCCCCCACATTTTTTCCTCATCCTTCCATGCTGAATGTGGAGTTTGGGAAGCAGAAATCCAACAGCAAGTAGAACATGGCAGACTACGTGGGTTATGAAAGTCTCCAATCAAATGCAAAATCCTCCCTGTTGTGCGTGGCATGGAGAGGGCATTAAAACATGTTTTATCAAATGCAAGTATTGGTTGGTAGTATTCCCCTTGCGTGGATGGTGAAGGGGCAGTGTTTTAAACCTCAGGCAATAGACATTCAAGTTGCAGAAGAAAACGCCATTAAAGCTCAAATAAAGTGTCAAAAAAAAATCGCAGTCCCAGGCAAAACTATATATCCCACATTGACTGGGAAATGGTTTTTTTTAATATTGTACGTAGGAAATCGGAAATCATCACAAACAATATCAACATTAACCATTAGCTCAATCATGAAAGCTCATTGCAATGATCTATCCTAATTACATCCAATAAAGACATAAAGACAAAACATTCAAAACTAAATACTATGCAAACCAAATGTGGATCTAAATGCTTCCTTCATGCGGCTCCATTGTTCTTCTTTCCTCTTCAAATAGTTTGGTTGTGGATCTCACCTGCAAGTGCACATACATGATTGAAAGCAAGTAGGTAAGAAAATTGCTCAAAAGTACTCGAAGCGTGATTGATTAGAAATTCGATCATCTGATTAGGGGATTTTATTGAAGAAATTCATCCAATTTATAGAAAAATTGTAGAGATGGATCAAATTAGCATGATTCAATTCAAATGGAAATTGCAAATCAATTATGTCAATTATGACAAATTATGACAAATTATGCACTTTCTATGCAAAATTTGTCGATTGATAATTTATGACAAATTATGACAAACTTCTATGTCAAAAATTGATTGATTGTCAATTATGACAAATTATGACAAATTTCTATGTCATTTCCATGAATTTAGGAGAGAAATAGGAGGAAATTGAAATTAGGAATTAGAAAATTAAGAAATTAGAGAATTAAGAATTTAGGAATTAAGAAATTGATGGAAATCAGAAATTAGGTAAATTAATTAATAATTTATTATTTATTAATTAATTCACAATGAGGAATAATTAGCCAATTAAATGAACATTTAATTGTGACAAGAAGACTTAGGATAAATAAATAATTTATTAATCCTAAAGGAAGAAATGACAAACAAGGTTAAATGATTAAATCATAAAACCCTAGAAGACGAATTAGCAATGCAAGAATGATAATTAGGTCTTGATTGAAGATAATTGATATCAATCATGATTTTGAATTGATAAATGACCAATGTGATAAATGATTTGATTGAGAAAATGCGCCAATTGACGAGGAACAATGACAAATTGATCCAAATTGAGACGATTGAGAAGGATGACGATCGATGACAAATCGATCGTGAAATGACAAGATTGACAAAAAGACAAGGATTGATGACAAAATAGATTGCAAAATGACAATATTGAAAATGACCACGATCGATGACAAATCGATCGCAAAATGACAAGATCGAACATGACAATGACCGATGACAAATCGATCGCTAAATGACAAGATTGAAAATGATAAGGATTGATGATAAATGGATCGCCAGATGACAAGATTGATAAGAGGACAATGATCAATGACAAATTGATCGCAAGATTGACAGGAGGACAAAACCCTTAATTAGGATTGACGATGTCCAAAATAATGACAAATGAGCATGCACATTGATGCAGTAAGATAAGATCGATTAAAATCATGACTGGAGATTGTTGTCGACAAGACCAAATTTGAAAGCGAGATAAATGAAGAATGTAGAAGAAGGACTCAATGTTCACAAATGATAAAGACCAAGTGTGTGACATAGGAGAAAATGTTAATGCGACCCAAAAACCTAAAATGAGGCAATGCACAAATGTTAAAGTATGACTCCGCAAGCATTGACCATTTTTAGGTGTCTACATTTTGCCCCTCTTTGAGACAATGTGATTTTAAGCGTTGTTTCAAAGAACAATAATGAAAATGCCCCAGACAATGACAATGACATATGCATGCCCCCTCGAGGAATTGGTCGGAAACATGTGGAAAATAGGCCAATTGATCAATAAAAATGATAGGATCGAACGGACTGACAATCGGATACCGGATGCATGAAGGACAAACAATCAAAGATGCAAAAGACCGTGACCAACATAAGATGGAGAGGATGCATGTCCATCTATGCACTGACAAAGATCTATAAATGAGACCAAGAGAGTGAAAAATGTTCATTTGCACTAGACAAAGAGGAGGATTTATTGCTCTGAACAAGGACACTTGCAGATAGATGGAAAACATTCCATTGGTGGATCACCTCAGGGAACGTGTATGCACATACAGACGGTCGGACGACGCAGGAGCAGCGGTATGGATCTCAAAAACCCATGTTTTCAATTGCATGAATTTTGATTGCTTGCGGGACATTGCGGGGCCCACAGGGGATGCAGAAAAGGACTCCTGCACTTGTGTAGGGCGAATCCTGTGCTTGTGTAGGGTCTTCTGTGCTTGTGTAGGGAGACACAAGCACAGGTTACATGACACAGGCGCAGGTTACATGACACAGGCGCAATTGTGCATTTGTGACTCAATTTTGGTTCGAAACTGCATGCAAATGATCCGAAAAGGGGGGATAAGGGTCATATAAGTCAGAATAGATGAAAAAGACCTTGATTTGGACATGAAAATGAGGAAATGCAACCCATAGGAGCAAACCCTAATACTGACAAAATGTGCCCCAATTTGTGATGCAGAGTCGACAGTATCCGTTGATCACACGGGAGAACCGACCTGACTGCTTCATGCTATGGCATAGACTCAGGAGTACAGATAGAGATACATTAGCAGGACTGGGGATATACTATGTTACATTCATGCCCGAGATTAGGGCAAACACAGGACTGCTTACCGCATTGGCAGAGCGATGGCATTCGAAGACTTCCTCTTTCCATCTGGCGACTGGAGAGGCGACGGTGACACTAGAGGATGTATGGCGTATCCTCTGCATTCCGATTCATGGTGAGATGATAGAGTATGACCCAATGACAGGGAGAGACGCATTGTGCAGATTATTTGAGTGTGACGCAGATGATTTGGATATCGTGGAGAGGGAGATCAGCTGGGAGACAATGGCATCAGAGTATGATCGACGGTATGTGGTGATAGCATGTCTACTAGCAGGAGACAGACGAGGACATGGATTCCCTATTGGATGGGGAAGAGTACTGGATCAGATGGTGACAGAGGGGACGGTGTATGCATGGGGACCATGTGTACTAGCTATGCTGTATTTTCAGTTGCATCAGATAGCATATCAGGGAGTTCAGACTTTGAGCTGTGGAGTCACATTGCTACAGGTATGGGCATTTGAGCACATAGCCATAGGTCGACCGATTACAGAGAGACAGGTAGTACCACATCGACCATATGTGTATTGCTATGGAGGAGCACTGAGACAGGGTCCTTTTGGATACATACTATATTGGCGACATGAGCTAGATCGACTGAGAGAGTTCATATGGAGGCCATATCGTGATTGCCCGGGATGGTCAAATGATAGTGATGAGCTACCATATTGTAGACAGGAGAGGTACCTGATTGGGCGACCAGTGAATCGCCAGAGAGTGATTGAGTTGCACCTGCCAGAGAGAGTTAGACGACAGTTTGGAGAGAGGCAGGATGTACCTAGGAGGACTGCACACTTTGCCCAATCTCATAGAGAGACGAGTCAGTGGGGGAGTATGATTCAACCACACATAGCATATGCTGACTTCTCACAGCTACAACAGACACAGTGGGATTGGAGATCAGATGTGGTGGACGCTGGGACGACAGAGGAGTACGAGAGATGGTTTGCACGACGGCGGCCAGTGCCATTGACAGATCTAGACATTCCAGTACCGAGGCGACAGGAAGACTTCCCACTCGCTGGAGAGGAGGATGGAAATGATGAGGATGAGGAGGAGGAGGATGGTGATGAGGATGAGGAGGATGACGAGGACAGAGATGAGGATGGGAATGACGAGGACGGAGATGAGGGTAAGGATGACGAGCAGGAGGCATTGCAGGATATACCCATAGAGCCGGAGACAGCTAGGACAGAAGAGATGGAGATGTGCAGGGCTATCATAGCGAGTCAGCAGGATCACATTGCGACATTAGAGAGACAACAGGATTAGTTCAAAGCAGAGATAGCTAGACTCATAGCGGCTCGAGATACAGCAATTGCTCAGGCACAGCGAGAGGAACAGAGAGTCACTGAGTATATTGGGTCGATTCGGGATGCCAGTGCACGGGAGATGGCACAGATGCTGGTAGAGACCAGAGAGGAGATACGCCATTGGAGGACACTATATGAGAGTGCAGTTCCACTAGAGCAGAGAGCACCTTCATATCGGGCATGATCGAGGACAGAGAGCAGGGCACGCTCTCGGAGATCATTGAGCAGCATGGGGGTGAGTGGACCTATGAGACCACCACAGCCAGGACCAGGAGGGACATCATCCATGAGACATGGCAGGGATGAGGAGGACAAAGGGAACACCCAGTGATAGAGGCACATGCTCCTTAGGACGAACAGTGGACATTATGTAGTTTGACATTTTGTAGTCAGCCTGCAGGCCATACTTAGGACAGACAGTCCAATTTAGTACTCCGATATTATTGATGATATATGATATGATATGCATCGACATGATGGGATGCAATATGTTATGACTTATGTGATTTTCTATGTATGGATGACTTATGTACTGTTGATGTACCATTATGGAACATGTATGAATGTATTTTTTTATGTGTTTGTGATGCATTTATAATATGAAATGGATAGGATGCTTGATATGATGGAAATGTACTAACCAATGAATGCAGGATGCAGCATGTGTGTTTGGGGAAATCGGATTACTAGACCGAACTGACGGAAGAAATGTTAGTAAGAAGAAATGAGATAGAGGACAATTAGAGATGAAGAAAAACTTGCTTTCAGTAATGCACTTTGTAGGTGAGAACCTTTATTTTTATGTAGCAAAACGGATGCGTAGCATCATGGCATTGAAGGCCAGAGCTGAAATGCAACCCTTTTTGCAAAAGACAGACACATCACAGACAAACAACAATCACAAAAAAAAGAAAGGGACCATGAACCATCCCAGTCACTCTAAATCACTCAGTGACATCATCGAGCAACATAGGAGCATGATTGAAGATAAATCAATAGAAAGATAAGATGCACAAATTCCAACAAATCAAACAAACATCTTGATCTTCATTGTCAAAAGTTGAAAGCGTTGATAGGACAATCATGCTATCTGGTTTCAGGACATGCAGTACCCCGTCTAAGACAGGACACAGTCTGGTTTCGAGTATACCACACCCTGTATAAGACCCATGATAGTGTGCCAAGGATGAATTGATTTTGAGGTTGATTGATATGACAATTCTGATCAGTTTGAATGTCTGAGTTGATTGAAAGAGTTCATCTATTAACGCGTGATTTCAGTAAAGCACAGTGTTTAATTGCGTGTCATTGGATGTATGCTCAGTGATTTGTCTTATACACAAAAAGAGATCCTTTATTGACAAAATGTGTGTTTTTGGATTTTGATGTTTTTGAAAAAATTTGGTTCATTTTTTCAGGGCATTATTTGATTTTTTAGGGAGTTTTTTTAGGACAATTTTAAATGTTTTAGAGATTTTTTCAGGACATTTTTAAATGTTTTATGAGATTTTTTCAGGACATTTTTCAATTTTTAATGAGATTTTTTTCAGGACATTTTAAATGCAAAAATTCTAGTGATTGATCATGACAAGGGGAATGCACCCAATGCACATCTGAAAGATATACATAGACCGGGACCAAAACATATGTACAAGAAACTGGAGTATGCAAGACAATGATGTTGACCGATAACAGGCCTGGAATAGGACATTGGGTCAAGGCAAAGATAGACATGATAAACCGGCCAAGAAAAAGCATAACTAGAGGTCATGATAGATGACAGAGCAATAATCTCATTACTCATGGTGCCTGTTTGCTAGGTTTTCACCAAGGTACTTGCCCCAAGCGCCTGTTTGCCAGGTTTTCACTAGAGGGCGAATCATTTTTCTTTAATTTTTTTTGCTCTTTTTTTTTTCTCTTTTTTTGTTTTTTTTTGTTTTTTTGCTTTTTCCATTTTTTTGTATTTTTTCAGGATCATATTTGAAGAAGTGCTGATAACAAATTATGCCCAGTACTTGCGAAGATGCATGTTGTTTATAGGATCAGACAGAGGTTCACCTTCTGGGGTAGCAAGCTGATATGCCTCCGAGCCATAGGCTGCAGTCACTATGAAAGGCCCAACCCAATTAGGTTCAAACTTGCCTTTGATGATGTCAGTAGACTGTGCATTCTTAGGGTTTGCCTTTAAAATGAGATCTCCCACTTCGAAGTGTCGCCCTTTGACCTTCTTATTATAAGAGCGACGGAGACGGTTTTGATATGCTTGCAAATGTGTCAGAGCTGTCTGACGTTTCTCATCTAACATCTCAAGCTGATGCAACCGAGAGACTTTGTGTGTCTCATCATCAATCAGATGTTGCAAGGAAGCATGCAAGGAAGGAATCTCCACTTCCAAGGGTAAAATAGCTTCTGCACCATACACCAAGGAATAAGGTGTTGCGCCAGTAGGTGTGCAGATAGAAGTGCGATAGGCCCATAGTGTTGGATTCAACTATACATGCCAATCTAGACTAGCGTCATTGACAACCTTCTTCAGGATCTTGATAATGGTTTTATTTGATGCTTCAGCTTGACCATTCCCCTGTGGATAGTATGGACTGGAGAATCGGTGTTGGATATGAAACTTTTCACAAAGTTCCTTGACATCTTTATTCTTGAAGGGATGACCATTATCTGTGACTATGGCAAGGGGAACCCCATACCGGCATATGATATAATTCAGCAAGAATTTTGAAATTTGGACACCAGTGATATAAGTCATGGGGATGGCCTCGATCCATTTTGTGAAATACTCTATGGCTGTAATGATGAACTTGTGTCCATTTGCAGATGTCGGGTGAATCTTGCCAATAAGATCCAATCCCCATTGAGAAAAGGGCCATGGAGATATGACAGAATGAAGCTCTTGGGCTGGTGCATGAATGTAATTTCCATGAATCTGGCATTTGTAGCACTTTTTAACAAAATCATGAACATCTTTTTCCAAAGTGGGCCAATAATACCCAGCACGAATCAACTTTTTGGCTAAGCTTAGACCATTGAAATGGCCCCCACATATACCATCATGAACCTCGTGTAAAGCCATTTGTGCTTCGTCAGAATCCAAACATCTGAGGAGGGTATGGTCAAAGGAACGGTGGTAAAGGGTGTCGGCAATGATGACATATTTGGCTGTCTGTCGGATAAAGGCTCGACGTTGGTTAGCGGAAAGGTTAGGTGGTAAAATTTGGGATTTTAAATATTGATATACGTCATTGTACCATGGGGAGTTGGGACCAACAAGAACACACATCACATCTGCTATCGGAATGTCAAAAGAAGGAACCAGCAATTGTTCAACTAAAAATTCACATTTGTCCATATTGTGGGGCATATTCAACATGGATGCAATCGTAGCCATCGCATCTGCCAACTTGTTTTGCATTTTTGGAACTTGACTAAAATGGATAGCCATGAATTTGGTTTTGAAGAAATCTACCATATGCTTATAGGGAATAAGTTTTTCATCTTTTGTTTTGTAGTCATCATTCACTTGTCGGATGACTAATTGAGAATCTCCATAGACTTGCAAATGCGTGATGTTCCAGTGGACTGCTACTCGGAGTCCTGTAACCAGTGCTTCATACTCTGCAATGTTATTGGTACAATGAAAAGTTATTCTGTAGGACTTGGGAATAGCATCACCTTGAGGGGTGACAAACAGAATGTCGGCTCCGGACCCGAACTTGGTATGGGATCCATCAAAGTATAACTTCCATTCATTAGAGGACATGAGAGCAAAGACTGATTCATCTGGAAAATCGGTCAACATGGGATGATCATCAGAAATAGGAGCCTCTGCAAGTTGATTTGCTATGACTTGTCCTTTTATCGCCTTTCGCTCCATATACTCAATGTCAAATTCACTGAGAATCATGACCCACTTTGCTAGGTGACCCCTCAAAGCTGCTCGGCTAAGCAAGTATTTTAGGGGATCAATTTTTGCAACCAACAATGTTTGGTGGCTTAACATATAATGTCAAAGCTTTTGTGTTGCAAATACCACCGCTAAACATGCCCTTTCAATAGTTGAATAATTTAGCTCATAGCCTACTAGTGTTCGGCTGATATAGTAAATAGCTCGCTCTTTGCCGTTCTCATCTTGTTGGGCCAAGAGAACTCCTAATGTCGTTTCAATTGCAGAAATATACAATAAAAATTGCTTTCCGTCTATCAGAGGCATTAGAATAGGCGGCGACAACAAATAGTCTTTGAGAGCTTGAAAGGTTGATTGACATTGCTCAGTCCATTTGAAAGTGACACCTTTGTGCAGTAGATGTTGGAATGGATGACATTTGTCGGCCAACTGAGCTATGAAGCGGCGGATTGACTGGAGCTTTCCTTGCAGACTTCTTAATTGCCAGAGGTTTGAAGGTGGAGGCATATCCATTATTGCTTTAACCTTGGCAGGGTCGACCTCAATGCCTCTGTGAGAAACAATGTACCCTAGTAATTTGCCAGCTGTGACACCAAAGATGCACTTCTTTGGATTAAGTCTGAGCTTGTATGTCTTCATTCAGTCAAAGATCGGGCCCAGGATGGCTAGATGACTATCTCTAGTCACAGATTTGCATAACAAGTCATCAACATAGTCCTCCATCAAAGTGTGCATGAAATCATGAAAAATTGTCGTCATTGCTCTTTGATATGTTGCGCCTGCATTTTTAAGACCGAAGGGCATCACATTCCAACAGTAGGTACCCCAAGCATAGGTGAATGTTGTCTTATGTTGATCTTCAGGAGCAATGCGAATTTGGTTATAGCCGGAGAAACCATCCATTAATGAAAGCATCTCATATCCAACAGTCATGTCAACTATGATATCTATGTTTGGCAATGGAAAATCATCCTTAGGGCATGCTTTATTGAGATCCCTAAAATCTGTGCAGATTCTGATGCCCCCAGTTACTTTGCTAACTGGTACTAAATTTGAAATCCATTCCGCATAATCAATGGGTCTAATGAAGCCCACATCTAGTAATTTTTTTAGTTCCACCTTGACCAAAAGAGCCACTTGGGGATGCATCTTTCTAAGTTTCTATTTGACAGGCTTGGCATCGCCTTTCAATGGCAAATGATGAAGGACTAATTCTGGATCGAGGCCACGCATATCTGCATAGGATCATGCAAAGCTGATCTTCTTCTCAATAAAGAAATTGACAAAATCTATTTTTTCCTGTTGTGATAGAGAAGTAGCAAAATGAATGACCTTAGGGTTGTTAGGTGTACCCAAATTGATTTCCTTGGTCATTTCCACTAGCAATGTTGATTTGTCTTGACTTGATAGGGGTATGTCCACTCTTCCACCTTTGGGTGCCTCAGAGAGGTTTTCACCTGTAGGTACGTCTTTTATTTTGACTTTTGTATGATCAGAGAGTGCCTTACGGTTTTCACTCAAAGATCTATTCTTTTGATTTTTTACTTTTTCTTTTCTTTTTTCATTTTGATGACTGGAAGAGGGAGTTGACTCCCCAAAATATGCCGTGGAATCCAAGTCAATAGCAAATCCTGCCTTATGATCACCTTGTGGTATGCCTTCCCGTAGTCCAAGGAATTCTACAATTGCTTCGTCATTTTGAAAACAGTCCAATGTGAGCGGTTCTTGTTGGTCATGTTGGATAAGCTGGGGATAGATGAGGGGCATGTCATCATCGATTGTAAGGAGAGAGAGGGCTGATATGGTAAAGATATGAACATCTGTAGTATCACTATCCGAACTGCTTGTATCGGATTCGGAGCTTGGATCCCAGAATGACTCTATCCAAGCATGAGGACATGTTTTAGGAAGAGGAGTTATTTCATGTTTGTCTTCCATAGGCAAATTATCAGGATCAATGAAAATATTGTCTAGGGCATAGGAGCTAGAGGAAAAGGAACTCCACTCCCATTCATTGGAATCAGTTTCGGGTCAGGTATCCTCAGGTGTTATTTCATCGTCAGAATCATGCCCTTTTCTACACGTGGGCACTTTGGTAGATGTAGATCCAATTCGTAATGGTATAAAACCTAACCCTAAAGTTGGAGGTCGCCTCTTGGGTATAATAGGTTCTAACCTTCCATTGTTGTTCAGGCCTAAGCCACTGCAACCATCATATCCTTTCTTTTGCAGCATAGTAAATCCTTTGCCGTATCGTTCCACTGGCAATCTGACAGGTGAGGTCTCAGTTGGATCCTTATAAAGCCAATCTATGACATCATCATCTACAGTTTCTTTGTCAAGTTCACCCCATCTTGTAAATGTAGTGGGAGGCTGATATTGAATAATGACCTTAGGTTCCTTTTGCAATAAATACGGTTTGCCATATGATTTTGGAGATATTGGTAAATTCCCGATGAGGAATGTTTGATCCATTGAATATTCTCCACACCCTTGGTCCTGTATCTTCAATTTTCCTTTGACAGCATCTAACAATTGATTAGGATCCACATAGCTATGTGATTTGGCCTCTCTATTGACTGGAACTTGATGTTGAGGGGTATCCTTTAGAGTAGAACAAAATTGAAATGGATTAGGATCTCCTAGAATTGTTATCTCAGTTCCATTGTAAGGATATTTTAAACATTGATGATAGGTGGATGGAACTGCTTTCATTGCATGGATCCATGGACGGCCAAGGATCATATTATAAGGGAGATCAAGGTCTAGGACTTGCAGGAAAGTGTTTTCTGTCACTGGACCGACTCTGATAGGCAATGTAATTATCCCTTTGGATGGGCGCTCAGCATCATCATATGCTTTGATTGTTATTCTTTTTGAAGCATCAATGTCACTTTCTGTATATCCAAGGCCAATGACCACTCTCAAGGTACAAATATTAAGACCTGCTCCGCCATCTATCAAGACTTGTCAGATTTTGCAATTATGGACAAAGACTTCAAGGTGTAAAGGATCGTTATGAGGGAGCTTATCAGGTGAGATATCATTGTCAGAAAAAGTGACATTTTGGGAAACAGCTAGATGTCCAATCCGGGCTTGAAACTGGTCAACATCAATATCTGTCGGGACAATGGACTCAATTAAAGCTTTATCCAGGACTGCACGATGCATGGGAGACATTTTCAATAACTCAAGGATTGATATTTGTGCAGGTGTCTTTCCTAGATGATCCAAGAGATTATACTGGCTTGCAGGAGTTGGCTTGGGAGGAGCTGTAGGAGCTCCTTTCAGGACTATTTTGGATCGACGAGTGGTGACTGCGCAAGAGGGATATTGTCCCTTTATTCTTAGGGTGGAAACATACTCATTCGATGCACGAAAACAATTAATGACATTGTTATAACCAGTATTTGCATAATTTGTCGTTTGGGTAGAGTTGGAAGAAGACGTTTTACCCTTGTCATGATCAAGCAAAGGAGTTTTGAAAATAGTATGATCTGTGTTAGAAGTCGCATGGGGTGGATCCACCTCAATTACTCCTTGCTCTAATAAATCTTGAATCATATGTTTCAATTGAAAACATGATGCAGTTTTATGCCCTTTGGACCGATGATACTCACAGTATGCATTATCATTCCACCAATGCGGTTTTACTGCTGGTTCTGCCTTGATTTCTGGTAGCTTAATAAATTTTGTTTGTATCAATTGTCTCATTACTGATTCAATAGGCTCTCCCAATGGCGTAAATTGTTGAGGAGGCCCATCCCGCGATTGGAAGGGTTTGCGCTACTGGTTTTGTTGTTGACCTTGTTGTTGATTATATTGTTGAGTATGTTGTTGTTGAGCATGTTGTTGGTATTGCGGCTGTTGAGTAACATTGCTCACTGGTGCTTGATTTTGTTCCATAGTTGACATATTAGAAACACTCAATTTCTTGATTGTGAATGGGGGTTGATTTGCATTCACTGCTCTTGCATCAACAACTCCATCATTAGTGACATTCTTTTTCTTCTACCAAAATTTGTTTCTGTCCCCTGAATAATTTGTGTTGTCACTGTCTTTATTGAGCTTGATAATTCCTTTAGCTACAAGAGCCGTTTCAATGCTCATTCTTTTCTTAATGAGTTTCTCTATAGTACTGGGACTTTTCAATTTTAGCTCATACATCATTTATGCGACCAAATTCTGGATAAATAGATTCACTTGTTGTTCTTCAAGTATATCGAGAGAAGAACGACTATACAAGCTTCGCCATCGTTGCAAGAAAGTCACTAATGGTTCACCTTGCTTTTGCTTGGTGTTGCATAAATCTGACATGGTCACATCACTATCGATGTTGAACGCGAAATGAGATAAAAACTTTTGAGCCAATTCGGACCAAGTCTTTATATTTCCTGGCAGATGTGAATACCAATCCATAGCTTGTCCTGTGAGACTTCGTGCAAATAATCGCATTAAATATGTCTCCTCATAGCTTACTTCCGTACATGCCGTGAAAAATGCCCGAATATGATCTTTTGGATTACCATTCCCTTTATATTTCTCAAAATTAGGTGCCTCAAAATGCTTAGGGAATGGAGGCATGTATACACTCTTGTCAAATGGATTAGGACATAAATCTTGGTCTGTATACAACTTCTTTGTTCCTTTAGTTTCTAATGCGTCAACTTTTCGTTGCAACTTCTCAAGTTGTTGTGCAATTGTATCAGATTTTAGAGGTCCATCATTAATCCCGGTTGGTATTCTTTGTCGATACATCGCATTTCCAATCGGTTGTTGATACTCTGAAATGGCCATTTTTGGTGTCTCCGACATATAAAGTTCTTGGTACATCTCTTGTTGTTGCAGTTGTGCTATGCCTTGATATCGACCTTGTTGTTGTGCTTCTTGGAGCCTAGGTTGATATTGCAATTGAGTAGGTTGTTGATATTGCACAGGCGCCAATTACGGTTGTGAAGTAGGATAGCTTGCTTGCCTTGGCACATATTGTGGCACATGTTGGTGTTGAGGCTGATGGATCGGAATTTGTTGACTTTGTGCCAATTGTTGTCATGGTGTATATCCCATCATTTGTAGAAAACTTTGTTTAGGTGGTTTTCGTTGCTTCTCCTTAGGATGGGGTATAGCACTTGCATTAACTTGTTGTGTTGTTTGTCCAATCCATTGTGATGGTTGCAAGTTTGCATTAACTTGTAATGGTGCCGAAGGTGCTGCAATTTGTTGTCGAATGCGAAATTGTTGTTGTTGTACATTGCTTGTTTGCACATTCGATTGTACCTTTTGTATATTACTCAATTGTTGCAACAATTGTTGTTGGTGCAAAACACTATCCGTAGCTCTTTGTGTCGCCATTATTGAAGGATTTGTTGCAATAGTGTTTGGCAAAGATATTGAACTTAACGGGACATAAGAACTTTGTTGCATCGTGGAATTGTTTTGGACATTGGTGATATCAGGCATTCCAGTTGTGAAGCTTTCTTGCATCTTAGATTTTGATCCAATTTTATGCATGTAAGGAACCACTTCTTGTTGAGGGACAACTGTCAATATTGGTGTGGTCTTCATTTGATCTTGTGTTACAGGTGTTGTGTTGAATAATGGATTATTTATTGTCTCAAATGGTGACTTCTGAGGAATAGTCACTGTCAATGCCTTTGAAGCACATTTACTCATCAATGTAGGTTGAGTTGCTTGTCGTGTATTTTCTTCATTTGGATGCGGAGAGAAACTTAACAACTCACCGCTTTGTTGTTCTTGCACATTGATTTGGTCACTTGAAGATGTCACATTACTCATCATGTTAAGATACTTTTGTGGAAACATCTTAAAGACCTTGTTCAAGAACTTATCCATCTTTTTTGTTATCTTTGGATCTTGAAGGAACATGTCAACATCATCAGAAGCATCGGAATCGGATGAAGAATCTGGTTGGACATTTGGATTTGTTTCTTGTTGAATGCCTTGATCTGAACCAAATCCTTGTGAGAGGGTTTGTTCTTCATATAATGTTTGAGTTTGAATGTCATGTTGCAGGTGTGGTTGATTCCAATTGAAAGGTGCACTTCCTCTAGGAGTTGGTGGAACACTCCCATGTCCTGGTTTCATAGGTACAAACACTGGTTCATATAATGGAGGTGGTCCAAGTTGAACCGTTCCATATGGTGGTAGAGATGTGTTTGATGAACCTTCAATTTGTATTGTTTGACTAGTTTGAAACTGCGAATTTGCTATGTTGTCCATGGGTTGATACGTTGGTTCGCCCATCTTTTTAGATTTTGATCTTGTCTCAACAGGCATGTCGCTTATGCAAATGCAATGTTTTTTGGAACTTTCAAAGATAATGTATGATATGCAACTAAGTGCAAACTTAAATGGATGAAAATACAATCTATGACAAGAATGCAACCTATGTTTTTGGTTGTTTTTGAAGATTTTTGACAAACTTATGAATGCAAATCTAAAAGAGACCCTTAGGAAATTGAAATGATGTCTAGACCTCAAAGGACAAAAGGACCAAGTGACAAAAGGACAAAATGACAAAGTCTCCCCTATATGCTTGGATACTAAGCTAGGTTTGACAAAATGACATTGATGACAAAAAGACAAAAAGGTTGATAAGGTCTAGACTTCTTAACAATGACTTAGGGTTTATCAAAGATTTGGATTACTCAAGTATGACAAAACCTAGTTTTGAGACTATATGCAAAAGGACAATTACTATGCAAGTGACCCTAATATGATATGATAATGACCTAAGCTTAATGAAGAGACCTAGGGTATGCAAATATGAATGTATGACAATGGTATGACTTTAATGCAAGAGGACACATGCAAATGAATGACCCTTATTGATATGCAAAGGAGTATGACTTAGGTGAAACCTAACCTTGGTACTTGACAATGAATTTTGCAAAATGCAACCTAGGATGAACCTAAATGTAAGTGACATGAATGTTGAGACAAGATTTTGAACAATATTTGACAACCATGTTTGAAAGTGTTTTGAAGTTTGTTGGATGAAATGCTCTTATGTTTAGCCTTGTTTTGAATCAATTTGCCTTGTTCTTGAAATGAGATACAATTCAACTTTTGACAAGCAAAGAATACAAGATATTGCAACTTAGACTCAAGACAATCATGCTCATTCCCACATTTCTTATGGTAGGCAAGGACATTAGGTACTTGAGAGGTAGACTCATTATGGGATTCAAGGAGAATACATAGATGCTTGACCCCACGGGCTCCCCTCCACGGCACTCACTTCTCAGGGCAGCCAAGCATCAGTCCCCATGGAAATCTCCCCATGGCGAACTTAGTATCTCTTCCAAGTATCTGAACTTGTCCTTCTCAAGCAACTAGAAGGGTTTTTGGCCTCTAAAACAAGGTGTGTAGTAAGGATTTCTGTTAAGCGTTACTCCTTGATGTCACGCAAGTGTGATTGAGACATTAAGCCCATCAAGATACCAAACATATGTAGTCGTGCAAGCATGATTTAGACCAAGAGGCCCTACTTAGATGTTGATATGAGAAAGAGTTCAAGGGTCATCACTTCCCAAGTAACTGCAATTCCCACGTAACCCTTCCTTCAAAGCTTTCGCTCATCAAGTATTCGTTTATAGTGAGTTAGAATGCCAAGGTATTCTAGCCGTACTCACTTTGGGTCGTTCCCTTCTCACGATTATCACTTGCTTGCAAAAGCAAATGGTCGGGAAGGCAGGCCCTCTAAAGGAGACACACAATCAAAACACGAGCATGGTATCGAAGATCTGGATTTCTGATCACCCTAAGAAGGATGAGAGCATACTCTCCTACTCCAATGTCACTCTCAACAATCAAAGCAGAAACATGTTCATTCCAACCTATTTAAAAAAATCACTAGGTGCCTAAAACATTAATGACAAACACCAAGTTTAGTTGTTTCTCCAAGGCAACCTGCAAAACCCAAGTTAGAAGTTTGAGGTGTTTATTCTTCAACTATCGATTCTGCATAAAACATGTTAGTAGTTTAATTTGTTGTCTTTGCCATGCGTATGTCAAGATGCTGCATAGATAATTAGTACCAAAGTCCAAAAAATAGAAAATAGAATTCAAAATCAAGAAATTTTTCAAGTAAAACACTGCATTTTTACCTCTGTTCTGGACTTTACACAGGTACAGAAGTCATGACACAGGCACAGAAGTCATGACATAGGCACAGAATGTCTTCAACACAAGCGCAAAATTCTTAACATAGGCGCAAGTTGTTTTAGACAGGCACAGAAGTTCCCAGAAAGCCCTGCATTACCCTGTTTTTGGGTTTTTGACCTGCAAAACAACTCAAAAACACAGTTAAGGGGTTAGATGGTTAGTGTTCACGTCGGGTTCACCAATTAATGTACGTAGGAAATTGGAAATCATCACAAACAATATCAACATTAACCATTAGCTCAATCACGAAAGCTCATTGCAATGATCTATCCTAATTACATCCAATAAAGACATAAAGACAAAACATTCAAAACTAAATACTATGCAAACCAAATGTGGATCTGAATGCTTCCTTCATGCCGCTCCATTGTTCTTCTTTCCTCTTCAAATAGTTTGGTTGTGGATCTCACCTGCAAGTGCACATACATGATTGAAAGCAAGTAGGTAAGAAAATTGCTCAAAAGTACTCGAAGCGTGATTGATTAGAAATTCGATCATCTGATTAGGGGATTTGATTGAAGAAATTCATCCAATTTATAGAAAAATTGGAGAGATGGATCAAATTAGCATGATTCAATTCAAATGGAAATTGCAAATCAATTATGTCAATTATGACAAATTATGACAAATTATGCACTTTCTATGCAAAATTTGTTGATTGATAATTTATGACAAATTATGACAAACTTCTATGTCAAAAATTGATTGATTGTCAATTATGACAAATTATGACAAATTTCTATGTCATTTCCATGAATTTAGGAGAGAAATAGGAGGAAATTGAAATTAGGAATTAGAAAATTAAGAAATTAGAGAATTAAGAATTTAGGAATTAAGAAATTGATGGAAATTAGAAATTAGGTAAATTAATTAATAATTTATCATTTATTAATTAATTCACAATGAGGAATAATTAGCCAATTAAATGAACATTTAATTGTGACAAGAAGACTTAGGATAAATAAATAATTTATTAATCCTAAAGGAAGAAATGACACACAAGGTTAAATGATTAAATCATAAAACCCTAGAAGACGAATTAGCAATGCGAGAATGACAATTAGGTCTTGATTGAAGATAATTGATATCAATCATGATTTTGAATTGATAAATGACCAATGTGATAAATGATTTGATTGAGAAAATGCGCCAATTGACGAGGAACGATGACAAATTGATCCAAATTGACACGATTGAGAAGGACGACGATCGATGACAAATCGATCGCGAAATGACAAGATTGACAAAAAGACAAGGATTGATGACAAAATAGATTGCAAAACGACAATATTGAAAATGACCACGATCGATGACAAATTGATCACAAAATGACAAGATCGAACATGACAACGACCGATGACAAATCGATCGCTAAACGACAAGATTGAAAATGATAAGGATTGATGATAAATCGATCGCCAGATGACAAGATTGATAAGAGGACAACGATCGATGACAAATCGATCGCAAGATTGACAGGAGGACAAAACCCTTAATTAGGATTGACGATGTCCAAAATAATGACAAATGAGCATGCACATTGATGCAATAAGATAAGATCGATTAAAATCATGACTGGAGATTGTTGTCCACAAGACCAAATTTGAAAGCGAGATAAATGAAGAATGTAGAAGAAGGACTCAATGTTCACAAATGATAAAGACCAAGTGTGTGACATAGGAGAAAATGTTAATGCGACGCAAAAACCTAAAATGAGGCAATGCGCAAATGTTAAAGTATGACTCCGCAAGCATTGACCATTTTTAGGTGTCTACAAATATTTATATGTAAATGTCCACACAAATATAATGTCAAAGTCATAAAAGGTTTTTGACGGATGGTGCCCGTTGAGCGCCCAAGGCAGACCCCACGTGTGTGGGCATGCTTCTCGAGGTGATCGAGGAGGCTGACTGGGCGATGATATGTGGACCCACGTAGGCATGGATCCTAAGGCAGACAGGCGAGTTTTACAGGAAACAGACGGCTTAACCAGTGAGCATGTTCCAAAAAGATCGACTGTGCACGTGGATTCACAAAGGGATGATGCACGCCAAATACCCTTCATGAAATAGAGAAAACCATGTGCACGGAAATTGAGGTAAAGATCGTGCATCTTGGAGATGATCCAACGGCTCACGTGATTTCGGAGCCCGAAGTTGCTCACCCATTAGCCATTGCGAAATGGGGAAACCAGGTGGCAATGTGACATGGCAGTCCAGCAGGCGGGTCCCGTCCTAGTGGTGCATAGGTGGCAGTGACGTGGCACACACGTGGCATGTAGGTGGACAAACAAGTGGCAGTGATGTGGCCGACAAGTGGCAGTGATGAGGTGTCATCCGAGGTGGCACCTAGTGGATCCCATCGACCAATCAAAGACCGCCATGTGGCAAGGCGTCAGGCCAAAAGGGAGACAAAAATTAAAATTAAAATCAGATTAATGATATAGTTTCAACTATATTAAAAAATGAAAAATTTAAATGATTGTGCACACTTGAAGAATTAATTCGCTCAGGGCTCAATTTTTGGCCAAAATACCAAGTATTATATATCGTCGGAAAGCTCTCGAGATAAGGAATCTGATTAGGTAGTTCATTTCAATAGATATGAGATATTTCAAGAGCAGTTTCCATGGGAATGAAGAAGATATTTTTGCAGTTAAGGAAAAAGAAGACACATGGCATGTTCTGATGGATTCTGATCTTTCCCTCCTCTTCTTATTCTCAATTCTTCTCAATTGTAAGGGTTCTGGAATTCTGTGAGAAATGCTCCAGTTTTCATGGCTTCCATTTTCTGAATTTCTTGACCCAAACTTGTAAAGTTCTATGAATCTGTTCAGGGTATAGAGGCTACATTGCAGGATGACAGATTGTTTTCTAGTTGCAGGTCTTACTTGTGTCAGAAATGAGTAAATTTCCCGTGATATTGTCTCTGTGCATGTGTTTCAATTTTATGAATTGAATCCTCAAGGAGGCTTATAATTTGTCATCTCAAGGAGATTCTATGATTGTTTGTAGGCATTCTTCAATGAAGAGTTTAAATTCTATAATTAGTCATAAACAATGGAATGTGTCCCAGATCTGATAATTTTGTGAATGGATTGAGTAATGCATTAGTATAAGGTATTAATGCAAGGATATTTTGTAGGGAAAACAAATTTGCAGCTATGATTGACATTTTGTAGTTCTGTGTGTGACTCTATTGCCCAATGAACAAGGCACTGGTCTTTGACAGATTTGGGGATGGTTTCAGATATATATTTTAAAAGAAAATCTATTTCCCTTTATGTTTAGGGGTTTGTGTTCTATCCTTCCAAAGCTCTATTTCACTTATTGTTTGTACAAGATCTAGCCAATCTGTATGTGTTACCTAATTTGTTGAGTTTGTGGAAAGGTTTATCTGCTTCATTGATGTTGTCATCGTGAGTAAATGAGTTAATTTCATGCATCAAAAAGGGTGTCCCCCCCTAGGTTTAGCAAAACCTGAAGTGTAGGAGGATCATTAGGATCCTATGTTATGTTTTCCAAGCCCTGAAGTGTTTCATTGATTGAGATTGGCTATCTCATAGATAGATTTGCAGGTGTTCTTGGGTTATCACTTTTGGTAAACAACAAGATCTTTCTCCATCTGCAAGTTCTGGCAGTGTGTCCCGGTTTGTTGCAATGATAGCATACCATTCCAAGTGTTCTTCATGGTCCATTATTCATACTTCCATTCTTCCACACCAGATCAAACAGGTTTCTCTCCAACTAGTAGCCGCTTGATAACCACCTGACCAATGGTCATAGGTATTGTACCGGTTGGGATTCCGGTTCACAGAAGGTTCTGGGATGAGTCCTTGAGTCCTTGGAGGATATCTTCCAGTGCTGTGCAAAACTGACCTGCATTCAAATGATCTATGCCCAAACTTGTTGCATTCATAATAGTTTCCATTGAATCTATTGGATCTAGGCATATTGTTTTGAAAATTAGGAAAATTGTTGTAGGCCTTGCTTCTACACACATTGGCAGTATGTCCCCCTTTGAGACAATTAAAGAAAACAGGTTTAAATTTTTGCTTACCTTTATCCTTGGATGTCGGTTGCTTCTTTGATGCTTCAGCTTTTGTTCTAGAGGTCTCACCTTCCTCATATCTAAAGAAACCAAGTCGAGTGGTATTCTTTACTGGCTTTGCCGATTCTAGCTTTTGCTCTAGCTTAGTAGTACTCTAATTGAATTTGGCAAGTATCTCCTTTGACTCAGTAAGTTCCTTGGAAATAGAAGCATTGGATTCCATCAAGGTTGCATTTTCAGAAATAGCCATGTTTAGTTCACCTTGCATTTCTTCTTTTTCCACTTTACTCTCCTAGAGATGAGTGGTAAGGGTACTGATTTCTTGCTTTAGCTTGGAGATCTCATGATCTTTTCCTTTTACTAGATCTTCAGCTTTCCTTCTGTTCTCAAGCTCTTGACACATTCTAATAGTCAGTCCTTCCAACTCTCTTCTCAGGTTGGCTTTAGATTCATTCAGTTTTTCAACTTTTTCAACTAGGGCATCCATGTCTGCTTCATCAGAAGAGCTATTTTCAGTAAGTTCCATCATTTTTTCAGCATGCTCTCTTCTTTTGGCCAAAGAGGCTTTATAATTGACTTTGAGTTCATCATAGGCTCTCTTAGTCTGAGTGAGATGATGAGTAAGTTCCCTCGCACTGTACTCCCCCATATCTCCTTCCAAATGGTTAGGCTTATAGAAAGGTTGGCTTTGATACCAATTGATGAATACTAAGAGGGGGGGTGAATTAGTATACCAAAAAATACTATAATCAATCTTTTAAATAGTTTTGCAAATAACTGGTGCAACAGTTTCACTAATAAACCAGTTAAGATAAGTGCAAACCAAATAGCAAACAAAGCATTCACCCACAAAAGCACAATCACCATAACATAAGATATTTGATGTGGAAACCCAAATGGGAAAAACCACGATGAGTAGAAACTCACAAGTAACTATCTACATAATAGTAACCAGACCGGTTAAGGTCATACAATGTTCTTCACCAAAACAGATCCTGTTAGGAATCTAGATCTCTGTTAGGAGATAAGTCCTGTTAAAGACTACCTTGTTAAAGGATTTTAGATCCACAATTGTGAACCACCTTGTTAGAGGATTTACAAAGGCTTTGCTAGGCCTACCCGGTTAAGGGTTTTAGGCTTGTCAAAGATATTAGTAATCAACAAGTGAATGATCTAGATGCTAGCACAATATGCTTAATTAGATCCTTGACAGCTCCTTGTTAATGCATTTCAGCATTACTTCAGTCTTCAATAACTCCACACTCTATCTCTTCACATAGACCTAATCTTCTCTTCAAAGATTGCACATAAACTTTTCTATTCTATCTCTCATACTCTATCTCATACATGCAAACCCTAGACATGATGTCCTTATAAAGGAATCTGATTTCATGTCTGTCCAATAGAATTAGACTACAAGTTCCTAGGTACAGTGCATCTAGACACATTTGATAACATGACACAAACACACCACCAAAGTGTTGGTGGATGATAACTCATCACACATTACAGTAATACCGGTGGGTAACTCATCACAGATATGTATCGGTTAATACAATATACCGATTACCGGTTGTTAAAAATGAAGACTGGAAAATCCTAGTGTTTCGATCAAAAGTTAACTACCGCTTCGGTCCTTCGTACTGCTTGAGATCCTCGAATCGCTTGGGGTCTTCATACTGCTTGGGATCTTCAGTCAATCTATGACCGGCAAACCATCTTCTGCAAAATACCGATAGTCTATAGACTATACATTCAATAATACACAATACCAGTTGGAACAATTACCGGTTGAGCATAACTCATACATCAAGAAAGTTTGTGTCCATCAATGACAATCAAAACATCATCCAAATGCCAACAAAGAGATTATGGACCGCAACATCATGAGATGATGCCATGTGTCCAAGGCGGGCCAAGAAAAGCCAACGATGGGGTCACTGAAAGTGGAGAAGTAAGAGATGAGCTAGATATGCCACATCATGATAAGGATGGACCCACTTGCCACATTTAGAGGACATCCTCGCGGCTGAAGAAGATTGAGACAGTTGCTTGCAGCACAAAAAAACTATTTCCCTGGTGTAATCAAAGTAGTAAGTTTGTCTGAGCGTTTTCATCTGTTTTGAAGAAATTGATGTTGTGAATTGTGTACAAAATTGTAGGAAAAGAGTATTAATTGTTCTAGGGTTAGAAACTAGATAGAGAAAGGTGAAATTTGCTTGAATTGTTGTTGCAATTTAAATTTTGTGTTAGCCCTAGTATTTTCCTTCCCAATTCAAAGCTATAGTAGAAAACCCTAGTTCAAAAGATGGTTCCCTCATGAAAATATTAAGGGTAGACTGAATACCTAAAGAGAAATCTTTATGATGATTTCTTAGACCAATTAAAGCCCTCGACAAATGATAGGTACCAAGGGCAGTAATTTGTTCATGGTAATACCCTAGGAGAAGGGTTGACCGATAAAGCATACCACTTGGCAGATGTTAGGGTACCAATGACTGGGATAGATATCTTCAAGTTATGGTATGCATAGAGAAATTTGCATTCCCCACTCTCAAGTCCCTAGCAATATGATTTGGGTAAATTAGTGGTGTCAAGTGTGTTCATGGATGTCAACTTTCTTAAGGATGATGCAAATAGATATGACCCTGTCTCAAGGGTCATAAGGGGTAATGAAGGAGAAACTCTGCTGACAATCAGAAGTGAGGAATTCCAGGAGATTTTTGACTTATATGAACCATCTTCTAACCTGGTACAAGTAGATTTAAATGAGCTAAAGGCAGAATATTATAAAATGAAAGATTTCATTAGAACTAATTTTCTTCCAATGCATTTGGCTAGAGCAGGAGAGACAACGTACTGCATTGGCCCTAGTTTAGGGGAGCCATTCCCCATTGGTGCTTCTACTCATTATTTTCAGGCTACCTTTTTCTCTCTATGTCAGATCTTGGGTTTCAATCCAATTACAGTTATGCCGCCCGATTTCATGTATATGGCCATGCAAATTCAACATCCAAATTATACAGTGGTTTTTGACTTTGCCCCATACCTTGAAGAGAAGATTCATGAGGGGTTACTGGATATTAAAAATAAAGTAGTTGGCACTAAATTCTACTGGTACTCCTTTCTCATGCACATGTTCTTATATCAGAATACGGATTACTTTGAAGGTGCTATGAACCTCAAGAGGACAATTGACAATAAGGAAATTGCAGTGCAGCTTTGGAGCATGGATATGTCTTGGGACATACAAGAGGCTAGTTTTGTGAGATTTGATAACAACTTTGCTTCTAGATTAAGACAAAGATTGATAGTGAACACACCAAGGACCCCCAAGAGTTGCACGATTTTGTAAGGCCTAAAGAGAGGTTGCCACTTCTGAAGATTGAGCACAATTGGGGGGATTTCATCCCTTATCATGTTAGCACTGTTATTAGAATCTATTGTTTTTCTAGTCAACTACATGTATTGCCTTTTAATTTTCCTTTGAAAATATGTTTTGTTAAAGTAATGTGGCAAATAAGGTGCATCCATGATAAGGAATAAAAGGGAAAAGGAAAAGGAACATTTTTCCCTGATTATACTATCATCCCATATTTTGTGATTTTGAAAGGAGGATATGAGCATTTTGACAAATTCTTTGCACCATATCATTTAAGGGTTATTACAACTAGACACAGTGACTTGGAGGGGTTTTACAACATTTTCAAGACAAGAATAAAAGGAGGTCTAAAGCATCATGAGCACAATTTTCCTGAGGATATAATTAGAAATGAGTTTGATTTCACGACTCAAGATTGGAGGAAAGAAAAATGGATAGTTTTCAGGAAGTTGTGGGCTAAAATTATGGATCCAAGCTATGATCCAATAAAATATTTTACTCTATTTTGTGCTAAATTCGATTTTCTTATGAATAATTTTGATGAATTGAATCTAGCATTGAAGGAGAAGAAGGCCAAACTTGAAGAGGTACATGACCGACAAAGAGATGTACATCGTCCAACACCCATCACAGTGGAGGAATCAGTTTTGATTCATCAAAAGAGGATGCAACAATCAGGCTCATGACCTCCTCTACCTCAAAGAACAAATGGCATGATAGAAAAGAGACCTATTTATGATTCTCCTCAAAAGAGAGTGAGAGAAGAAACAAGTGATGAAGAAGAGAGCAACAACGACAATGGAGGATTAGTGAGGAGAAAAGGTAAAAGGATAATGAAGATATAGCCTTCCCCAAAGGTGTAAATAAAGCCTTTTAAAAGAGTCAAAATCATTGATCTTGAAGATTCAGATAGAAGCCCTTCACCACCACCCGTTCCCTTTTCACCTTTAAGGTAGGTTGAAGAACAAATGGAGGAAGATACACTTGTAGCAACAAGTGCAGATATGCAAATTGGTATTCCTCCTTTGCCCCCTAATTTGGAGTTGGACCTCACTCCTTTAGATATTCAGGGTAGAGCTTTTAGGGATGCAAGAAAGGAGGCATGTGATAAGTTTCTTGAGGATGATACTTTTGTGAGAAGCCCAACCTTTTTTCAATTGGTATTCCTCCTTTGCCCCCTAATTTGGAGTTGGACCTCACTCCTTTAGATATTCAGGGTAGAGCTTTTAGGGATGCAAGAAAGGAGGCATGTGATAAGTTTCTTGAGGATGATACTTTTGTGAGAAGCCCAACATGAGAATCAGGAAGAAGTTAAGAGAGAGATGATGGAAGAGTTCAAGAGAATTACTATAGATGAGGGTAGGATGATTATAAGTCAGGTTAATGTTCTAATTTACTAGAATGGGATATAGCAGATGCAGTGGCCTTTGATGCAATTAGGAAATCAAAGGGCCAACAATTTGGTTCAAAGGAGGAAGCAAGGTTGGCATTGAAAGGATCAGATTTTGTAGATGATTATGCAACCTTGGCAATATGGGCATTAGAGGAAGGACCTAGAAAACCTAACATTAGTGACTTAAATCCCAACTTAAGGGGAGGCCTTATTGTAAAGAGAGCATCTGACACATCAAGTGTGGAGGCTGCAAAGTTGAATGTTGATGTTTCTAAATTGGCTCATGAAACTTCAAAAAGAGAAGCTTTGGAAAAGGTAGAGTTAATGAGACAATTTGACAAGCTTTTCAATGATTACAATGCAGCTCAACAAAGATGTGTAGAGTTGCAAACAAGAGTGCAACTCCTTGAGCAAGGACAAATAAGAGTTTCCTCTTCTATACTTATAGGGACATCAACACCATGAACATCCAAGTCATCACCTGTTATCCATGAAGAAGAAGCAGTTCAACTTGACATCAATGTTGGTATCCCCAATATATCATTGGTCCCATATGATGATGATGAGTCCGAAGCCACTAGATCTACTGATCTAACTCAATCTCAGCTTTTGGAGAAGATTATTACATTAGAAAATAAATTGAAGGAATCAGAAGATCAATCAATCAGGCGACAAAAGGAGATAGTTAGCTTAGTGCTAAATCATTTAAATGAAAAGGTTGATAGTAGACTTAATAGCATTCATGCCTTGTATTCTTTATTATTTAATGCTATTCAGAAATTTGATGATGATAAAGAAGTGGCAATCCCTTTGTTCACAAAATGGTTGCAAAGGGGAAATAAGCTCAGAATAATGTCTATGGCTTCCAGTAGCAAAGTCTAGGTGAAATGAGCAAATTGTGAAGTCGTTTATAGAGAAAATAGAAAGAGTCTTGTGTCTAAGGTTTTTGCATGTTCTTGAAGAAGTTAAATGTAAATTGTGTTTTGATAGAGACAATTGATTTATTCAATAGAAATATGATTCAAATCCATTTCTCTCCAGTGTATTATTCTGCCATATTTTGAATGAATAGAATCAAGGATTTTCTCATTCATTGCATTGTTGTGGTGTATGTATTTTTCTATTCATTCTTTGGTCTAAGGGGTCAATTAAATAATTAAGTAAAATTGCAGAATGGTAGGGCTATTGCAGGGATTTTGATAAGTAGTTAGGGTTGGGGTTGCAAATGTGATAGCATTGCAAGGCAATACTATCTTAGATCTATATGATGTTAAATAAAATTTTGTCAGAATTCATTTTATGTTGTATGAAATCATGTACCCAATGGAGTAAGGCACTGATTGTAGCTTGGAACTGACTTTAGTGTCAATTTTATGTTCAAAATTCACCAGCAACTTGCTATAATTGGTTGAATATCAGAATATATTTTATTTTTATGTATGTTGCTATGTGCATATAACTATCTCATGCTCCAAATAAGGTCGAGGATCTGTGAAGAATTCACCATTCTTGAGCATTCTCCCTCTTGTTGAGCCTATATATGAGATTATCTGCTTTGTTTTATGCATAATTTGTGAATATGGCACAAAGATCACAAATTGGCTAAGGGATCACCCTCTCGGGTCTTGCAGAGCCCAAAGTGTAGAAGTATTTGCAGATCCTTGTCGCAGTTGGTCCAAGTCTGAAGGATATTGATAGTTGGAAGTGGCTTTCCATAGGTATTTTGAGGAATCAACTTGGTCTCTGCCTTGTAGCAGTGTAAACCCATTTTCGAGCACCAACAAGATATATGCATGGAAGGCTAGAACCCTCAGGGAAGTCTCACTCACTTACAATATGATTCAGACTACAATCCAAAAGAAATGAACTACAATAATAGTATCTAGAAATACCTGCTAATAGTTTTGGTTATGCACAGTTGTCTGCCCTACAACACCAAACTCACCAAAATAATTTGATGAATGATATATCCTTGTTTGCACATTTACCTCTCTCTAATAATGCAGACACAATACCGACACACAAATTACCTAAGTATATCACCTATATATACAAATCATCAACCTTGATAACAAGGTCAGCTAAACCCTCAAACCTCAACTCATAATTATAAAAATTACATTACATGATACAAAGATTGACCACTGGACCAATATTATGATTTAGATTACATAGCATGGACCTAATTCAAATTAACAAATGATTATATCCACCGGAAATCCTGCCAAAATCAACCGCAACACGCTACACCACCAGAAATACTGCATAACACACAAATTATCACCAATTCAAAGAAATCACCAAGAACTCACTTAACGATCAATGCAGATTGCCAAAAAAAATAGGACACGACTAGGAAACACCATCAAGCACGTTAGAATTATCAGAAAATAGTTGCACCAACACCACTTTTCAAATCTTCATCGGTCAACGTCTCAAAGCGCAAGAACACAACCAATCAACAACTATCACGAATAAAGATAACTTGTGGTGCACCAAATAACAAACCATCTGAAATGAAGATACACAAGATCATCCCAAACAATAATCCAAAATCTCAGCACAAGATCTGATCACACTGGAATATACCGAAGGGAATACTGGATTCTACAAAATAGTGATCAACAAAACCAAATTACAAAACCGGACCAAAAACCTTCTCCAAAATCACCAAAATAATTCATAGGAATATGTTGACATCAATGACAACAACATATCCTAGCAGCAACAATGAACAACCAAATCCAACAATCTCCTCAATAATCCAACAAATACACCACCATAAAACAATTCAAGGAAATATTCTTTTCATTTCATTTAAAATTCTCTATAATGGATTTCAAAAATCCATTCATAAAATCACTTCCTATAAAAATGCAACAAAACATAATGGTATTGTTGGATATTGATGCTTCTAGGATATGTTGTTGTCAATGATGTCAACATATTCTTGTGTTTGAGAAGAGGATGTTGAAGAGTCAGAGGTGAAGGACAATCCCTATGTCTCGGATAACAGGGATGATATTCAGCACAACATGGAGGAGGGAAACTCTAGGTCTATGGACTCTGCCTCGGTTATGGAGAACGTGGAATCCGTTCTGAATGCTGCTAGAAATAGTACCCTGGAAATGTTCAATTTTCAGAAATGGGTGATTGATAACATCTCTAGCATTTAGAATAATTAGAGAGAGCTAGATTATAAAATTGAGAAATTGATTAAGGATATCAACATTAAAGGTAAAGGGGATTATGTGGAGGATACTAGTGATGCAGAGGACGAAGAAGAAATTCCGGACTGGCTGGAAAAATACATTATTAAGGGAGATTTGAAGCATCTTGAAGATGTGGTAAGGATCATCAAAGAAAAGGGTGAGGTTGATAATGGTTTGATAAACAATCGGATTCAAAAAACTAAGAGTACTTTGAAGAAATTCATGGAGCATAGTCTGTCAGTGTTGAAGGTGTCTTCTCAAAACATGAATGTGTTGGTTGCTTGCCTGGAGAAGAACAATTAGAATAAAGATATGGTGATCATTGATGACGATCCGACCTCTACTTCTATTCTACACTCCTCCAGACGCAGAACCAGGCAAAACACTAGTGAGCTGGAGTTGAAGACCAAAGATAATCAACAAAGAGGCAGCTAATGCGATGATGATGTTGGTAAAGGATGCAGAAGAGACTATTAAAATTTTCATCTGATATGTAATCTGGTTTTAGGCTGCCAGTCTCTCGCTGGCCTTGAGCTGTTCTTTTCCTTGGATGTTGTTCTTTCTGTTGTTCTTTTGCAGTCTTTCTCTCTTTGTTATGTTCTTTCTAGTTTCTCTTTTTCTTATATCCTCATTATGTAAGTGGGTTTTGGGTCCCTTAAAACCTGATTTTCCTTAATCAAAAACATATTCTTGTGTTTGGTGTTCGGGTGATTGCAAAGAATTGATTTGGTTGGTTTTGTGGTTCAGTATGAAGTATCTCTAGTGTCTATACTTCATTCTTTATTGATTCCATGATGCTATTTGGTCGAGTTGTGGATTTCGATTTGAAGACTATTCTTTTGTGTTCAGTGATTGGTATAGTGGTATTTGATTCATTGTGCTCCAATATGACTATATCTTTGGTTACGGATTTGGGAGAAGGTTTTGGATGTTCATATGTATCTTCATTTCAGATGGTTCGTGATTTGGTGCTTCACAAGTTATCTTTCTAGTTTGAATTATTGTTTTTAAGTGTTCTTGAGAGTTAACATGTTGATTGATGAAGATTTGAATAAGTGGTGTTGGTATAGCTATTACAGATGGTTCTAATGTGCTTGTTGGTATTTCTTGACCATGTCCTATTTGTTTTGTTGGTATGCATTGATCATTGTGCATGGTATTGGTGATTTTGTTAATCCAATGATATTCTTTGTGTTATGCAATATTTTTGGTGGTGTAGCGTGTTGTGATTGATCTTGGCGAGATTTCTGGTGGTGATGCATGTTTGGAAATTTAGTGTAGGTCTATGCTATGTCATCTATGGCATTGTATTGGTTTGGTGGTTGATTTATGTATCGTGTGATGTAATTTTGTAATTAAGAATTGAGGGTTTGGCCGACCTTGTAGTCAAGGTTGATAAATTATATAAATAGGTGTTAGATTCATGTAATTTGGGTGTCGATGTGGTGTCTACATTATCAGAGAGTGGTGTATGTGTGCATAAGTAAATTTATCCTTTGGTATGGTGTATTGAGTAGAGATTGTTGCAGAGAAGACAAATGAGATTATTCGGAACTGTCATCAAGCATCAAAAGATGCTATTTTTGCAGTTCATGTAATTCGGATTGTAGTTTGATCATTATTGTAAGGTAGTGAACCTTCCCTGAGGGTTGGAGCCTTCTGGGTTATTGTATCTTGAGCAGTGAGCTCTAGGCAATGTGCTTGAATGCTTGTGCATTCTCCATTGTAACATTTACACATACTACTACAGAGTGTCATTTTATTGTGGGTAGGTTCCCACCGCGATTTTTCCCTTAACTGGGTTTTCCACATCAAAATCTTGGTGTTATGTGTGTTGTTGTTATTATGTTTATTTTTATTCTTACTGCAGTTGACTGAAATTTGAGATTGTGCTTAATTGGTTTAATCTGCTGAAAACTGATTCACCCCCCCCCACCCTCCCTCTCAGTTTTCCTTCACCATTGTTGCTAACAATTGGTATTAGAGCTAGATCCTCTAGAAGAAGCTTGACCGCTTGAGGAGATTCAGGATGGCAACTTATTTGTTCAAGAAGGAGAGTCTAAGATTTTCTAGAAGCAATTATACTATTTGGAAGCACCATATGGAAGTTCATTTGAAGTGTCTTGGAGATGATTTTTGGAAGATTACAAAGAATGTCTACAATCTTCCTCATAATGGACCGATTACTGTTGGTGAGATCAAGGATGTTGAACATAATATAAGAGCCAAGGAAGCATTTCTTGTTGAGAAAAATGGTGTCTCAACCTTGCATTTATGTGAGGTTACTATTTATAGTAAGTTTTCATTTGAGCACGAAATGGTGCGAAACTCTCCCTAAAGCTTCTGGTTGGTTAGATAAGCATTCTGGTAAAGTTGCGTCGCAAGGTCACAGCTAGTTTTGAAGATATTAATGTTTTCATCTTGGAGGGGTGTCATAAAATATTTAAACTTAATTTTGGGGACTTTAGAGGCTCCTAAACGCCCTGAAAAGTGGCCGTAACCGGCGAAGCTAGTTGCGAGGTGATAGAGCACTTCACGAGCTTTCCGGCGCTTCAAACGGTTCGTCAATCAGACACCCGGTTCTCAAGTTATGGCCTCCGGAAGTTTGTACTCCTGAAATAGGAAAAATAATTTGTATCGGATACATAAATGAGCTGTAAAGGGGAGCGACACATGTTGATGTGTGCTTTAACATGTCATAGGGCGTCTAGAAGGGAGATAAGGTCGGCTACACCTTATTGGGTGGTTTTAGCCCATGGTTTTGTAATATCGTTTGACGGTTTCTTGTATTGTATCTCCTATTTATGAGGTATGTGAGATAGAGGTTGTGTGTAAGAGTCTTATGGCTATTGAGTTGCCTCTGAATCTCTGATTAGTGGTACTCCTGCGAAGAGCTTGCTCTGCAAGTATGTTGTAATCTGTTTTTGATTGCTGAATAAAATATTGAGCTGCTTTTGGAGGGTGGGGTTTTTCTCCCGAAAGGGTTTTCCCCACGTAAATCATTGTGTTGTGGTATGATTGCTATTATATCTATTTCTATTTTCTGTAACTGTTGTAATGATCTAAAAAAGTTTTGCATTACCCTCCTCTCAAGGTTAGTGTAGGAAGTTGTTTCCGCTACTTAACTTCCTTACAAGTGGTATCAGAGCTTGATCACCTTTGGTTTCAATTGTGGGCAGTTGGGTTTTTTGAACTAATCCAGATTTGAGTGGGAGCTTGTGCAGAAGACACTTTTTGATCTTGTTGCAAGAATATTCAGATGGCGAGTTCGTCAAGGAGAATAGAGGTGGAGAAATTTAATGGAAGTAATTTTGAGATGTGGAAGCTGAAGATGGAAGATCTGCTAATAGATCGAGATCTTTGGGATGTTGTTGATGCGAATGTCCAAAGGCCCTTAGATCCTACTGCGGCAACTCAGTATGATGTTATGGACCGAAAAGCCAAGGGTCTAATCAGACTGTGCTTGGCAGACTCTGTTCTAATCAATGTCCATGAAGAAAACTCTGCAAAGAAGCTATGGACTAAGCTTGGTGAGATGTATCAAGTGAAATTTTTATTAAATCAAATTTTCTTAAGAAAGAAATTGTATTCCTTGAAGATGGAAGAGGGTGGACGAATTGCAGACCACCTGGAAGCATTCAATATGTTGGTGGCTCAATTAGTATCCGTCGGTGTTAAGATGGACGAGGAGGAGAAATGTCAGATCTTGCTTTGTTCTTTGCCTGATTCATGGGATTCTCTTGTTATGGCTATCGGTAGTACTTCTATTGTTTTGAAATCTGAAGACGTGGTGGGTGCCCTACTCGGTGAAGAGATGTGAAGGAAGGTATCCATCAGTTCAAAGGAAGCCCTAACCGTTCGTGGAAGACCTAAAGAGAAAGGCAAGAAGAATGAGAAGCGCGGCAAATCCAAATCCAAAGGGAGATCGAAATCTCCTAGAAAGTCTAAAGTCATTTGCTGGAATTGCGGTAAACCGGGTCACATCCGTAAGGACTGCAAAGAAGAAAAGAAGAAGAAGAAAAAGAAAAAGTTCGATTCTGATTCTGAGTCTGACAAGGAAGATGGCGATGCATTTATTGCGGCTTTGGCGACTCATGCAGGTAATGATGCCTGGCTAATTGACTTAGGTGCATCTTTTCATATGACTTCCAATAGAGATTGGTTTTCTGAATATGAAGGATTTAATGGAGGTAAGGTGTACTTGGATGATGATTCACCTCTAGACATTGTTGGTCGAGGTAAAGTTAGAATCAGGTTTTCTGATGGTAGAATAAAAAGGATTAATGGTGTGCTGCATATCCCTAGATTAAAACAAAACCTGTTATCTGTGAGCAAACTGATAGATGCAGGTGTGCAGGTAGTCTTTTCTGAAGCAGGATGTAAGATGATTAAGGGTGCTATGGTAGTTGCTAGAGGTGTCAGGTTTGGCACTTTGTATAAGCTTGAAGCATACACTGTTGAGTGTAATAGCACTTCTGTAAAAAGTAAATCTGCAGATACTTCACTGGAAGATTTGAAGGTTTCACCTTCAGCAGATGGAAATGGTTTTTGGGTACCTAAGGGTGCTCTTTCGTTTGAAGCAAAGTTACCTGCAGAGAAGACTATGTTATGGCACCAGAGACTTGGTCACATTGGAGAAAAGGGTCTAAGGACCTTGAAAAATAAAAACCTTGTTGAAGGTTTGAATGATTGTAATCTTGACTTTGATTTCTGTGAGCATTGCATTTATGGAAAACAAAACCGCGTTCAGTTTTACTCGAGTTCTCATAAAACTTGTGGTGTTTTGGATCTTATCCATTCTGATGTGTTTGGTTCAGTAGATGTCTCTTCGATTGGAAAATCCACATATTATGTTTCATTTATTGACGATTTTAGTAGAAGGACATGGGTATATTTTCTAAAGAGTAAATCTGAAGTTTTTAGTCGTTTTAAAGAATTTAAAGCAATGGTTGAGTTGCAGACTGGAAAGAAAATAAAATGTTTGAGAACTGATAATGGCGGTGAGTTTTGCTCTAATGATTTTGATAGATTTTGTAAAGACTGTGGAATTAACAGGCAGAAGACAACTCCGTATTCTCCACAGCAGAATGGAGTTGCAGAAAGAATGAACAGGACACTGATGGAGAAGGCTAGGAGTATGTTGAGTGGTGCTGGTCTCGAACAAAAGTTTTGGGCTGAAGCTGTTGCCACTGCTTGCTACCTGATTAACAGGTCTCCTACATCAGCTCTTGTTGATAAAACGCCTATGGAAGCATGGTCAGGTCACAAGCCTTCATTGAGACATCTTAGAGTTTTTGGTTGCGAGGCATATGCACATGTGCCAAAGGAGAAGCGAAAAAAATTGGAGAACAAGGCTGTGAAATGTATCTTCATCGGGTATAGTTATGGTGTGAAAGGATACAAGCTTTGGGACCCTGTTGCACAAAAGGTAATTCACAGTAGAAGTGTTATTTTTAGAGAAATTAAGTCTCCTTCTGTTACATTGCAGCCAGAACAGACTAAAAAAGAAGATGTGATTCAACTTCCTTCTACACCTGAAAGAGTTGAATCGAGACCCCTAGATAGGCAAGAATTTGAGGAGAGCTCGTTTAGCTCTGAATCTTCAGAAGAGGAGGAAGAACCTCCAACTCAGCTTGTTCGAAGGTCTACAAGACATAGACAACCACCAGAAAGGTATTCACCTGATGATTGGAGATGTATTTTTGCTCTGAATACTAGTGTGGATGAACCGAAATCTGTAGAAGAGGCATTAGGTATGAATGATGCAGAATCCTGGAAGATTGCTATGGAGGAAGAAATGGCAGCTTTGAAAAAGAATGATACATGGGATCTTGTACCATTGCCTGAAGGACGAAAACTTGTTGGTTGTAAATGGGTGTTCAAGAAAAAGATTGGTTCAGATGGAAGCATTGAGAAGTATAAAGCAAGGTTGGTTGCAAAAGGCTACTCTCAGGTTGAGGGTGTTGATTACGGTGAGATATTTTCTCCTGTTGCAAAAATGACGTCCATTAGATTTTTGCTTTCTATTGCTACTGCTTATGATTTAGAGGTTGAGCAAATGGATGTGAAAACTGCTTTCCTTCATGGTGATTTGGAGGAAGATATTTATATGACACAGCCGGAGCACTATGTGGTGAAAGGCAAAAGTAATTTGGTCTGTAAATTGAAGAAATCTTTGTATGGCCTCAAACAAAGTCCTAGGATGTGGTATCAGAAATTTGATACATATGTGTTGAGTTTGGGATTTGAACGTTCTAAATCAGATCACTGTGTTTATTATAAATCTTATGGTGATCATTTCTTATTCATTGCATTGTATGTTGATGATATGTTATTCATTGGTAAAGGGAAAGGTATGATTTCAGAACTGAAGTCTTAGCTCATTGTTAAATTTGAAATGAAAGATCTTGGTGCAGCAAAGCACATTCTTGGGATGGAAATTAGAAGAGATAGGGTGAACAGAAAGCTATGGCTAGGCCAGAGTAAGTATGTGAATTCAGTGTTACAGAGGTTCAACATCCAGAATTGTAGACCATTGAGTGTTCCTTTTACAGTTGGAATGAAACTATCTATTTCAGATTGTCCTACATCCCCATTGGAGATGGAAGACATGAGTAGAGTGCCTTACCAGAGTGCGGTTGGAAGCTTGATGTATGCTATGGTCTGTACTAGACCAGATATTGCCCAAGCAGTGGGAGTACTTTCTAGATATATGTCTAATCCTGGTAGAGTTCATTGGGATGCAGTCAAAAGAGTCTTCAGATATTTGAAGGGTACTTCAGAGTATTCTTTGTGTTATCATGGTAATTCAGTTGGAGACATGACTTCCCTTGATATCCATGGTTATGTGGATTCAGATTGGGCAGGTGATATTGATAGCAGAAGTTCCACCAGTGCTTATGTGTTTACTTTGTTTGGTGGTGCAATTAGTTGGATGAGTAAGCGACAGGCTGTGGTTGCTTTATCCACTACTGAAGCAGAGTATATGGCAGCTACTCATGCTTGTAAAGAGGCCATTTGGCTTAAGAGACTGTGTTCGGATATTGGAATAAAACAAGGTACAGTGACAGTTTACTGTGACAGTCAGAGTGCAATTAGCCTAGCTAAGAACCCGACATTTCATGCCCGGACCAAACATATTGATGTTCAGTATCATTTTGTTAGAGATATGGTCGAAGATGGTAGGGTGAAGCTGGTTAAGGTGGAAACTTTGATAAATGTTACAGATGCTTTAACTAAGGCTGTGAGCACAGAGAAGTTCAGATGGTGTTCAGAGTCTATGGGCCTTATGGCCCCTAGCAATTGATTCATTGTGTTGACATTCCCTTCCGCTCTTGCAAGGTGTTCGACAAGTGGGAGATTTGTTGAAAAAAATGGTGTCTCAACCTTGCATTTATGCGAGGTTACTATTTATAGTAAGTTTTCATTTGAGCACGAAATGGTGCGAAACTCTCCCTAAAGCTTCTGGTTGGTTAGATAAGCATTCTGGTAAAGTTGCGTCGCAAGGTCACAGCTAGTTTTGAAGATATTAATGTTTTCGTCTTGGAGGGGTGCCATAAAATATTTAAACTTAATTTTAGGGACTTTAGAGGCTCCGAAACGCCCTAAAAAGTGGTCGTAACCGATGAAGCTAGTTACGAGGTGATAGAGCACTTCGTGAGCTTTCCGGCGCTTCAAACGGTTCGTCAATCGGACACCCGGTTCTCAAGTTATGGCCTCCGGAAGTTTGTACTCCTGAAATAGGAAAAATAATTTGTATCGGATACATAAATGAGTTGTAAAGGGGAGCGACACATGTTAATGTGTGCTTTAACATGTCATAGGGCGTCTAGAAGGGAGATAAGGTCGGCTACACCTTATTGGGTGGTTTTAGCCCATGGTTTTGTAATACCGTTTGACGGTTTCTTGTATTGTATCTCCTATTTATGAGGTGTGTGAGATAGAGGTTGTGTGTAAGAGTCTTATGGCTATTGAGTTGCCTCTGAATCTCTAATTAGTGGTACTCCTGCGAAGAGTTTGCTCTGCAAGTATGTTGTAATCTGTTTTTGATTGCTGAATAAAATATTGAGCTGCTTTTGGAGGCTGGGGTTTTTCTCCCGAAAGGGTTTTCCCCACGTAAATCATTGTGTTGTGGTATGATTGCTATTATATCTATTTCTATTTTCTGTAACTGTTGTAATGATCTGAAAAAGTTTTGCATTACCCTCCTCTCAAGGTTAGTGTAGGAAGTTGTTTCCGCTACTTAACTTTCTTACATTTCTAAGTGCCTTGATCGATTCAAAGATGACAAATGTGATGGGTTTGTAGACTGCGCATGAGATTTGGAAGAAATTAGAGACCCTGTATGAAGGAGATGTGCAAGTCAAAGTAGCTAAGTTGAAAAGTTTGAAAGGGAAGAATGAAGCATTAGAGATGGGAGAAGATGAAAACATAACATCCTTTATGGCTAAGGTGAATGCATGAACATCAAATGTGTTGGTGGAACTCTTGAAGAAGATGAGATTGTTGCTAAAGTGCTGAGATCATTGCCTCCTGCTTACAAACATAAAGTAGTTGCTATTGATGAAATTCAGAGTGTGACCACAGTGACTAGAGACATGCTGGTTGGAAAGTTGGCTGTATTTGAGTTGAGTGAATTTGGAGAATCACATGGAAAATCTGAGACTGCATTCAGAGCCTTTGTATCCGGGAAGCATAAGTATGATCTGGGAGAAAATTCATGTTGGGTATCTAGATATGAAAGAGAAAAGAGAGAAATGGAAGAGAAAGAAAGAGAATTGGATGAGCTTGAAGCCCTTATTGCTCAGAGATTTCCTAAGGGAGTTGGTAAGTATGATGGAAAGTTACCTTTGAAATGTTTCTCTTGTAATAAGATAGGACATTTTCCTTCTAGGTGCCCTGAAATAATGTCTAGATATGATAAACATGATAAATTTGAAAGACATGATAGATCTGATAAGTATGATAGATATGAGAAGCATGATAAGAATGATATGCCCTATAAGTCCTAATGGGAGTACAAAAATCAGAAGAGATGATATTATACTGCTAATGAAGGTGTGACAGATGAAGTATCAAAGAATGGGAATTCAGAAGATGAGTTTGTATTTATTGCTATCAAGGAAGATGATCTAGTACCAGTGAATCCTACAAGCTGCATTGTTGATGAGAAAGCTTTGGCTGCTAAGATTGAAGAGAAAGATGAATGGGTAATTGACAGTGGTTGTTAACATCATATGACATGTGATAAAAGTAAATTTATGAGTATGGAAAGGTATGATGGTGAAATAGTGAGATTCGGAGATAATAAAGCTTGTGTGATTCATGGTAGAGGTTCTATATCTTTTAATGGTAAGCACAATACTGATGATGTCTTGTATGTTGAAGGTTTGAAGCATAATCTTTTAAGTGTTGGGCAGATGGTTGACAAGGGATGTGATTTTCAATTCAAGAATGGTAAATGCAAGATCCTAAATGCCTCTGGTATGGAGACCGCATCAAGGACTAAGACTAAAAGTAATATCTTTCACTTGAATGCTAGTGAGAAAAGTTGTTCGATTGCTCAGATTGATGAAGGTTACGGAATAGGAGGATGTGTCATGTTAATTTTGATTGCATGGTAAGGATAAGTTCTACTCAAGATGTTAGAGATTTGCCTAAGATTGTGAAGCCTGCTAATCTAATATGTAAGGAATGTAGGTTGGAAAAGAAAACAAGAACTTCATTTAAGAGTAAGTTGTAATCATCTAATGAATTGTTAGATCTTCTGCATACTGACTTATGTGGTCCTACAAGAGTGAGAGCATGTAGGGTGACATATATTTCATGTTGTTGATTGATGATTATTCAAGGATGATGTGGGTTACCTTTCTAAGGGAGAAATTAGAAGCATTGGAGAAATTCAAGATATTCAAACCTAAAGTGGAGACTAAGACATGATTGAAGTTGAAGTGCCTAAGATCTAACAGAGGAGTAGAATTTACATCAGGAGAGTTTGATACATTCTATTAGAGGAATGGAATTAGAAGACAATTATCTCCTCCTAGAACCCCTCGGCAGAATGGAGTTGTTGAAAGGAAGAACAAGTCCATTTTGGATGATGCCAAGATTATGTTGATTGAAGGAAATGTTGCACAAACTGTTTGGAGAGAAGTTGTTAGCACTGTTGTTTACACATTCAACCCGATGCATATAAAAGGTGATTTCGGTAAGACTCCTTATGATCTATGGTTTGGTCATGCTCCTATAGTTAGATATTTTAGAGCTTTTGGAAGTAAATGTTATATCAAGAGAGATGAGGATATATGAAATTTTGATGCAAGATGTGATGAAGGAATCTTCATGGGATTTTCTACTAAGAGAAAGGCGTACCGGTGTTACAATAAGAGACTGAGAAAGATAGTGGAGAGAACAAATGTGGAGGTGGATGAATGTATTGGAAAGTAGATCAGAGCATGCGGATATGAATTTGATGATGAAGCTGTCATTTCAAAGCCTACATAGACTGAGATCTTGAAGCAAATGATCTGGTGGAGATAGTCAATCTAGATATTGCTACTACCGGTGAGGAAGTGCAAGAGCCTAAAAATTAGAACAATTAGAAGACTTCGAGGTATGTAAGATTGATTCATTCAAAAAATTGGATTATTAGTGATAAGAATAAAGGTGTGATGACTAGGAGAAGGATTATTGTTGAAGAGATATGCTTGATTTCAAAGATTGAGCCTAAAGATGTTGCAGAAGCATGTAAAGATGAAAATTGGATAAAAGAAATGGAAGAAGAGCTGAATAATATGGAGAACAACACTTGGGAGCTTCTTCTGATGCCTAAAGAGAAGAATGTAATTGGCGCTAAATGGGTGTTCCAGAATAAATTGAATGAAATTGATGAAGTTGTTAGAAACAAAGTGAGACTGGTATGTAAAGGGTATTCTCAGATGGAAGGAATTGATTATGAGGATATTTTTGCTCCAGTAGCTAGAATTGAAGTTGTTAGATTGCTTCTTGCATATGCTGCTTAAAGAATTTCAAGGTATATCAAATGGATGTCAAGTCATCCTTTTTGAATGGTGATCTTTGGGAGGAAGCCTACATTGAGCAACCAGATGGATTTTTTTTATCAGATAAAGGATATATGGTATGCAAATTAAAGAAAGCACGGTATGGACTTAAGAAAGCCCCTAGAGCCTAGTATGCTAGATTGGATAAGTATTTGTTGAAGTTGGGATTGTAAAGGTACTGCTAGTATGCTAGATTGTAAAGGTACTGCTAATAGTAATTTATACTTTAAGGTTGATAATGATAACATTTTGATTATTGAAGTCTTTGTTGATAATATCATTTTTGGAGGAGATGATGATTTGAGTATAAAATTTGTTAATGATATGCAAAAGGAATTTGAGATGTCTATAATAGGTGAAATGAAATTATTCTTAGGATTGCTGATTACTTAAACCGGTAAAGATATTTTCATTTCTCAATCAAGTATGTGAAAGAATTGTTGAAGAAGTTTGGGTTAGCTGATTTTAAACTTGTTGGAACTCCTATAGTGACTGGACGCAAGTTGTCTAAGAATGATGAATTTTAGAAAGTTAATCAGAATTTGTATAGATCTATGGTTGGTGGATTGTTGTACTTAACTCAGACTAGACCAAATATTATGCTCACTATTTGTCTTTGTGCTAGATTTCAAGTTGATCCTAAAGAGACTCATGTCACTGTTGTAAAGAGGATTTTCAGATAGTTGAAGGGGATTGTTGACTATGGTTTATGGTATCTGAAGAGTGATGATTTCCCGCTATGTTCTTATACTGATGCTAATTGGGTAGGTGATGTTGATGAACAGAAGAGAACTATCAGTCGAGCTTTCTTTTTGGGAAAGAAGTTGATTTCATGGTCTAGTAAGAAGCAAGATGTTGTATCTCTATCTATTGCTAAAGCTGAATACATTGTTGTTGCTAGCAGCTGTACTTGGATAGTTTGGATGAAGCGGATGTTGAAGGATATTAGAGTGATTTATGATGATCCTACTATTATATATTGTGATAATTCAAGTGCTATAAATATTTCCAAGAATCCATTATGCATTCTATAACAAAGTATGTGTCGATTAAGTATCATTTCTTGAGGGAGAAATTTAATGATGAAGAAGTTAGATTGGAATATGTATCTACAAAAGGATCAGATTGCATATATTTTCACTAAACCTTTGCCTGCAGATACATTTATCTGTTTGAGAGATAAGTTAGGGGTCTCTGCCTCTCCTGCTGAAAACTAGATGCATGGAGTTGCATCAATCTGGTGGATTTCAAAGCTTTATCTCTTTATCTGTGTTGATGAGTTGGTCCTGCTACTCAACCGTAGTAGTCAGTGTGTGGGTCAAATGTTCAGTTGTGAATTTATCCTTAGGGGGAGATTTTCCTTCTTAGAAGGTGAGTTCTTAGGAGAGAAGAATTATTTGTATTATGTCTTTGACATTGTTGTCAAAGGGGGAGAGAAGCATGTGAAAAATTGCTTTATCTTTGAATATTTGTATGCATGATCTTAGGGAGAATTTGTTGCAGTTTGATGGTGTTGATCTATTCCTTTGCATTGATTGTCTTTCACATCCATATGTTGTCATCAATGCCAAAGGGGGAGATTGTTGGATATTGTTGTTGCTAGGACATGTTGTTGTTATTGATATCAACATATTCTTGTGTTTGGTGTTCCAGTGATTGCAAAGAATTTATTTGGTTGGTTTTGTGATTCAGTACGAAGTATCTCTAGTATATATACTTCATTATTTATTGATTCCATGATACTATTTGGTTGAGTTGTGGATTCTGATTTGAAGATTGTTCTTCTATGTTAAGTGGCTGGCAGAGTCTTGTATTTGATTTGTTGTGCTCCGGTATGACTATCTTTGGTTGCAGATTTGGGAGAAGGTTTTGGGTGTTCATGTGTATCTTTATTTCAGATGGTTCATGATTTGGTGCTCCGCAAGTTATCTTTCTAGTCTGAATTGTTGTTGTTAAGTGTTCTTGAGATTTAGCATGTTGATTGATGAAGATTTGAATAAGTGGTGTTGGTGCAACTATTGCAGATGGTTTTAATGTTCTTGTTGGTGTTTATTGATCGTTTCCTATTTATTTTGTTGGTGCGCATTTATCATTGTGCACGGTATTGGTAATTTTGTTAATCCGATGATATTCTTTGTGTTATGCAGTATTTCTGCTGGTGTAGTGTGTTGCGGTTGATCTTGATGAGATTTTCGATGGTGATGCATGTTTGGAGATTTGGTTTAGGTCCATGCTATGTCATCTATGACATTATATTGGTATGGTGGTTGATTTATGTATCATGTGATGTAATTGTGTAATTAAGGATTGAGGGTTTGGTCAATCTTGTAGTCAAGGTTGATGAATTGTATAAATAGGTGTTAGATTCATGTAATTTGGGTGTCGATGTGGTGTCTGCATTATCAGAGAGTGGTGTATATGCACATAAGAAAATTTATCCTTTGGTATGGTGTATTGAGTAGAAATTGTTGTAGAGAAGACAAATGAGCTTAACCGAAACTATCATCAAGCATTAGAAAATGTTGTTTTTGCAGTTCATGTAATCCGGATTGTAGTCCGATCATTATTGTAAGGTAGTGAACCTTCCCTGAGGGTTGGAGCCTTTTGGTTCATTGTATCTTGAGCAGTGAGCTCTAGGCAGTGTGCCTAAATGCATGTACATTACCCATTATCCATTATCATATTTACACATACTAGTATAGAGTATCATCATATTGTGGGTAGGTTCCCACCGTGGTTTTTCCCTTAACTGGGTTTTCCACATCAAAATCTTGGTGTTATGTGTGTTGTTGTTATTACGTTTATTTTTATTCTTGTTGCAGTTGATTGAAATATGAGATTGTGCTTAATTGGATTAATTCGGTGAAAACTAATTCACCCCCCTGGCCGCTCCCCCCCCCCCCCCCCCCCCCATATGTATTTCAAATACCTTCATAGAAACTATAAAAAGGCTTTTTGTTGATTCATGGAAACATTTCTTTACTTCGTTGGGAATAACCAATGGCACTACTTTTGGTGAAACTGCATCCACTGCATAGTAACACAAATTAAATTTCATAACCTTAATCAAGAAAAGGAATATTCATGCAATTAGCAAATGTAAAAAAAAAAATCACTATTACAAATTTTTTATTAGTGTCTCTTCACTAACTATAACATAAATCTTAAGAATAGAATTGTTTATTTGTCTTCCATATAAATGATGGGAGAGTTTTTTTGTTTTTAATTTTTTTGTCCATTTTCAAAAATCAAAGGCATGTTCTTAGCTGATCCATCAATGTAATAGACACTAGCACGTCAACTAAATCTAATGCTATATCTCACTGATAAATTGCTTTTATTACAAAGATAAATGTCAAAAGTGTATATGTTTGTGATTCTACTAAAAAGCAGGACTAGTAATTCATTGTCATCACAACTATCATAGGAACTCCTAAAAGAAATCAGGAAGATAAATTTTTATCAGTAAAAGTTGAACATTAAACTTCAATGATTGTCTCCTGAATCGTCGCATAGCAAGAGTGAACCTTAAAGGCATGCCCAACTGTGAGTCCATTTGAATTCCTCTTGATTGAGATAAATTCAAAAGATTAAAGAAGGCACATTCAAAGACACATAAGTTAGCAAATATCTTATAATGGTGGCATGGATTACAAATGCATGACTTCTTAGAAGATTCAAAAAAGACATTGTCAGAAACAATTAAGATAATAAAATTCTGTTTTGATTGATCATAGTTGGAAGTGACTTGTCAAAGAAGAATATCAGAATCATTAAAAATACAAAGGGAAAAAACAACCCATTGGTAATAAAAAAATCACTATAGTAATCCTAATGAACATTGAGAATTGGGTGCACGCATAAGAAATTTTGCGTTTGGTTTTGTAGTTTTCTCTAAATCCCATTTATTGAAACCGGGTGCACTGAGCTTTTTCTTCTTCACTTGTGGGACAAACAATGAATAAGTTCTTCACTTGTGGAACAAACAATACAACCAAAGAAGTTCTAGAGTTCCTTCAATCATCTTTCCTTAAAGTAATATTTTTTTATGACCTAAAAAATCATATAGCCTTGCAATGAATGAAAACATTTTCGATCAAGCAAGAGGACCTTGTATCTCTCACCGAATGCCTTGGGGGTTCCTATACCTTTGTTTGAGTGCCCCTATGCTGATTTTTGGTGAACATCAACAGTGTGTCTTTGATTTCTAATGTTTGTGGAATGTAAAGTGTTGATTTTATAGCAATATATTTTTTAATGTTTGTGACATGTAGCAGTAATGTTTGGTAATGGGTGTGATTGTTAAAACAAAAATAAAAATCAAACTGTTTAAATGCTACATTCAAACACATCTTAACTATTGATCCTAATCTAGGTGTGGAAGTAAAAGAAGACACATCTTAACTATTGATCCTAATCTAGGTGTGGAAGTAAAAGAAGAGTTAAAATTGGTGTATTTATAATACATAGAATGAATCTAGTGTGGATAAGATGTGCATATATGCTGAATCTAGTAACTTGGTAACTTTGATATCTGAAGAAGAATTGATTAAAGGCAACTAGAATCTCTAGACTCCATAGATACAAAGATGATGCCAAAGAATTCTATATTGTGATTTCGTACGAGACATGATAAAGGATTCCACAATGTGACTTCGTATCAAATATATTCAAGACAACAAGAAAAATCTATTGAGTAGCTTAAAACACAATCCATGAACAAAAATATATTTGTAAATTATGAGAAGCTTGATCAAAGACACAATAAATTCTAAAATTTACATCAACAACCACTACAAATTTACAGGCAACAATCAAAGAAGATCTATAACCTAGTGTGACAAAACAAAAATACAAGCAAAACTCTAAAGTTGAAGGAAGCCATGACTTTGAATATCTACCACAAGATGGGTAAAATGGGAGGAAATAACTTACGAGTAATGCAGCTGCAAAAACCGCCAAAAAAATCTCTAAATTTTGGAATGAAATGATACCTAAATGCCTGCCAAAGAATGTTTGCTCTTCTTTTCCTTCTGTGCATAATAGTTTTGTTTGAAAAGGACAGAAAGATAAGAGATTTTTTTTTTTTATCAGACTGCAACCCGATGGAAATAAAACCTGCAGTGGGCACACTCCCTTCTGTACAGAACAACACACAAAACCATTGCCAGCTACCAAGATAGGGAGATGTGCACCTTATTTTTCAAAAGATAAATCACTGTCACAGATTCGGTGCTTGTTAAGCCTGTAATTTGATTTGCACTCCACATCACCAACTGTGGGTTTCCAATATTGATTTAGTTATTGTTAGATTCCATTCTGCAATTGCTTATATTTACAAAAGGTATATCCCAATGGAGATTCCGATGTGGCTGAAATACTGAAAGACGCGTTTTCTAAGGTGTTGGTGGATTTTTATCGGCTGGCGGGCAGACTGATGTTGACACCTCTGGTTGGTAGAATTGATGTTGAATGTAATGGCGAGAGCGCTCTGTTTGTGGAAGCAGTGAACGACTCTAACAATCGATGATTTTGGGTATTTCATCTCTACTGTACAACTCACAACTTTGGTTCCCTCTGCTACTTATGAGAATGGTATCACTACATCTCCTCTGCTTATGATTCAGGTAAATTTAACTTAGAAGCCTTATCATAAAGATCTGTAAATGATTCAGGTAAATACCCACGAGGCAATGGTGGTCTGCATAAACGGTGTCTCCCGTCCACAGGAATGTAGAGTTTGCATCTTTGCTTTTCTGCTAAACCTTGCGCTGTGATACAACATTTTCAGATATGGGCTGCCAGGCTTAGGTAGGTGGAGTACGCCTTATTAAGAGGGTTCTCGCTTGCCTTTTATTTTAGGGCATTAACTTGCTCTTCACTAAGATTGAACCTTCCAAATGATGCCATTTTTACCTCTTCTTGCAGACTAATATTTTCTGTCATCCTTATCTTGGTGGAGAAGGGTTGGAGTTGGTGCAAATTCTTGGTGAGAAAAGCCCACTCTGGGAGGATTTCGAGCTCGAAGAGGAAGTAAATGTAACTTCAATCCCCGAGCTAGATCACACAAGCTGTTCACAAAATGTAAAGAAGATGTACCATCTGATAAGATATGCTGTATCCCCGTTCCTATAGCCACCCCTCCACATTTGAACTTGATTACCTATAATTTCATTGTTATTTTAGAAAGATTTAAATCAAATCTGCTTTCACATCATTATATCATTTTATATATATAGATCGACCTTAATGATTCAAAGAACAAGGGAAAACAAGATCTCTTATAACTTTTTTCTAGATAGTTAGTTCCTTACAGATCTAGTTTTATATTCTCTTAAGAAATGGTTCCTTAATATATCATTTTTTAAGTCTAGTCTATGAGCAGAACGATTCAATGTAACAGATCCTCACAATAAGCCTTCTAAATTAATTTTACCTGAATCAAAAGCAGAGGAGATTTAGTGAAGCCATTCTCGTAAGTAGCAGAGGGAGCCAAAGTCGTGAATTGTGAAGGAGAGGTGAATTACCCAAAATCATCGATTCATGAGTCTGTCACGGCTTCCACAAACACAGCGCCCTCGCCATTACAGTCAACAGCAATTCTACCAGTCTGCCCGCCAGCGGATAAGAATCCACTAACACCTTAGAAAGCGCGTTTCTCAGTAACTGACCCACATCGGACCCTAAGCAATTGCAGATTGGAATCAAACTATAACTTAGTCGATATTGGAAACCCAAAGTTGGTCACGTGGAGTGGGATTTACAGGCTTAACAAGCACGGAATCTGTGACAGTTACGTCCATTTTTCCTAAGTTTTTACCCTATGATCATCTGCTAGTGAGAAAAATATAGGGTAGGCCAAATGGGAAATTGTACATCAAAATCGTACAAGGGTCCTAAAATATGGCAGCTGTCTATTGCAGGAAGCAGGTATCAAAAGGGCCTTGACATTATTGTTATGAAAAGTATCATTAATTGTAAAAAGCAATCAACCATGTGATGTCAGTATAGGGGCTTCTTTTGCAAGTCTATTGATCTCACTTTTGGAGAATTTTGGACACACAAAAAACATGTTGATATGACACCATACTTGAATATGTGACGGTGAAACCTTAGTTATAAACAGGGAACTTGCCAAGTAAACTGTTGTAAAAACATTGAAAATAATTTGAAATTTTCATATAAAATTTTAGAAAGCCAAAAATTAAAATACACAACTAGGGGAAATGACCTAGTAGTTGAGCATGTACCAATTGTTGTGAGGGTTGTTGATATCTTTTGTTTCAAAAATTGAACAAATAAAACCTATTATTTGAAACAAAAAATATCAATTTTTGTTAGGAAATGTAACAATAGTAAATGTACCAATAGTTGTTAAGAAATGTATTAATATTGTAAAAAGTAACCAATCAGGTGATGCCATATCAGCTGCACAACTATTGGGGTCTCTTTTGCACACCTATTGGTCTCACTTTTTTTGCGCGCTGTTTTGGACACCTTGTCAAAAAGCATATTGATGTGGCATCATATTTGATAATGTGGCCCTGAAACCTTAGTTATAAGTAGGGGACTTGCCAAATAAGCTGCTGTAAAAAATCGGAATGATTTGAAATTTTCAAGTAAGATTTTGAGAAGTGTGAAGTTAGGGTGCACAACTACTGGATCCTTCCCCTACTAAATCTTCTCTAAAACTTTTATGTCCAAAAAAGTAAAAATCATGAATGCCACTTGCTTTTGCTTGGTGGGTTGCACAGACCATATCATTACACCGAGCAGCACAAGTAAAAATCATGAATGCCACTTGCTTTTGCTTGGTGGGTTGCACAGACCATATCATTACACCGAGCAGCACAAGTGATCACAGATCCATTCACATTAGAGCTTATCCCATCAACTGATGAAGACAATGATGTACCCAGCACTTGACTGCGTAAGATGCATGTGGGTTACCTTTAATTTCAATTCTACGGATTTGATTAATGCTATTGAGGACAGCCAGGAATTCCGAACTCTCCCGCTATAGTCAAATCCACATGTTTATTATGTCCAACAGAGTTTATGCCAAGGAGAGGCAGGAATCTTTTATCTTTTATGAAAAAGATCAAAAGCGTTTTGAAAATATCAGATATGAAATGTTACAGTATATTCTGGAGATAAAGAATGAGAAATTTGTGGTTGCAGCATCTCTAATTAGGAGAGGAGAAAGATATTTCTCATAAGGACAGAATAAAAGATCAAAATTTTTGAAATGTTCCAGTTAAAATTTGGAGATGAAGAATAAAAAAAAATATAACATTGAGAAATCAGTATACTTTAAAAATGACAAGAATGGATATCTAGCAAACTTTTGCTAGAGAATAGTGATATAATGTTTAACCTAAGGGACAAAGGTTGCAGCTCAAGACAGTGTTTTAACCATGGAGAGTAGGTCTTAGGTTTTAGACGTTCTCCTTGCGAAATTGGGAATCAAAAAAGTTAAAAGGAAAAGAAGAATGCTTTGACTATTAGATTAAAAAATGTTAGCTAAGCATAATATAAAAAATATTGAACAGTTAAAGAAAAGAGTAGAAAAAGATATTTTTTTAATTTTTGAGCTAATGGTTTGAAATAATTTGCATGCATAAATGTTTATGCATCTAGAATTTTTACTATAAAGTTACAAGAAATATAATAAAATAAGATAAAAATTAAAAACTTGGTAGTTGGTAAGGGAGAAGTGTTATGAATATGGGTTCCATGTACCCTAAAGCATGTGAAAGAGATAGACATCAAGCTAAAGGTAATACATAATGTGATAGTTACAAGGTATTAAAGTTTCAACATTTAATTTTGCCTCTATTTTAGCATGTTGTTCTCACTAAATAACATTAGCTCTAGTTAAGGTACATTAGAAAGTATAAAATGAAGTACATTTGGATGATACATAGAATAATACACAGAACATTCTTAATGAATAAATTATTTTCCACAAATTAAGAATCTACAAAACAAGTGTGTCCATGAAAATAATCCTAAAATAGATATGCTAGACACGATGAGCTTAAATAATAGATTTGTTAGTATGTCACAAATATAAAAATATATAAAAAAGAGATGTATAAAATGAGCTTACAACATACTCCAGAAATTATTATTTTATGTTAGAAAGAAGAGAGAAAAATGCTTGATTTAGTATTGTGATTTAAGAAAAAAATAGATTTTTACATACATAGAGAAATGTCAATAGAAGAAAAAATCAATGTTGATTAGATATCTAACTTGCTCCATTGCTAGAAATTACGGAATTCAATTGATAGTGCAAATTAAATGTACCAACATGCTTTGTTGGTAGGTGATTCAAAAATTATCGTGGGATTTAGGATCACTTGGACTAGCAAGCTCAATTATTAGGTCATCCATGCATATGGAGGTTGATTGAGCATATTACATTCTTTGACCATGATATCATTGCCTTGATCGGAAAAGCATACTAGTAATATGAACAATCAATAGGAGTATAGGCTTACTCTTGATGTTGTCTAGAATGAAATGATAGACAAGATTGAGAAAAATGAAAGTAGTTACTATAGAGGACAATGTATCAAATGCCTATCACTATGCTCTTGAGAGATAAAAGAGCAATAATGGCAAACTTGTTGTAGAGATCAATAAGCTATTGGGAGAACGAAACATAGTTGGAAACAAAGAGGTTATATGCCAAATACTATTACAAAGAGGTAGTATCAGATATAAGCTTGACAAAAGTTATGTCAATATGGAAAAATGCAAAATGAAGTTTTGTTTGCAAGAAAATATGCTAAATTTGGAGATATTTTAAAGTTAATATAGTTTCTATTATCTAGTAAGGGGGAAGAATTTGAAATTTAGAATTTCAAAAAAAATAAATTAATTTTTTAAAATTTTTTTATAAATATTACAATTTTCTATTCACTTTATTATTTAAAAATTAAAATTAGATGAAAAACAAATGGAGTGAAAATGCCTTTAAGATGATCATTCTAGCCAATAAGATTGGATTAACTATGATTTTTGGGAAAGTAGGGTATCTATCTGAGGGAAGTATTTTTGTGATAACAGTATCTACATTACCAATAAATCACATTTCTCACCCATATAGCCTCATTCTCTCTTGTACGTATATTTTGTCTATTTTTAGCCTCTTTCTCTAGCCTATGTTGTCTGCTAGCCATGTTGTCTCACTTTCCTTGTTTTCTCACACCATGTTGTGTTTCTTTGATTTAACCATTAGTCCAACTCTATTTCACGTCCCTTCCCTTTCTATTTTCTAAGTTTTTGACCTTTTCCCTTCCTAGTTTACCACTTCTATGTTAATTTCCTATGTGAACCACACTTTTCACCTCCCAAACTATGCTTAAATAAAGAGTATTGTCCACCAAATTAATTATCTTTAGATGCATATATTGAAACTCATCATTTCATAAAAATTGTTCGTATTAGAATATTCCTATTCTAGGTAGATAAGCTTGGCTAGTGTGGTTTCCTTTCTTACTTATAATTGCATTGAGTATTGCATGCCCTCAATCTTTGTTGAAATGAAGTCAATTCCTATTCGTAGGCCACTTCACCTTGATTCTATGAGATAGTTACTCTTAATTGCACTATAAATTGGTTCACCCTTTATAAGTTTATTTATTTGAATTATCTATTAAAGATCATTTTAGCCAAACTAACATGGACATGCAAACCTAGTTGTGAAGGACAATTTGAGTTAAATTTATTTACTTATGTTTGGATATTTGTAGTGTTTAGCATGATGGTCTTTATTTGCGTATAAATGCTATTTTTTCTCTAATTGATGAGTAGAAAATTTCCTTTTAGATTTTGTTGTGACCACTTTACAAGGTTCATTGCCCCTTGAGAAGGCTCGTGCCTACCCACAATTTTTTTTTTGGCTTCTAAAAAATCTATATTTGGCTTCTAGTAAAACATTTTTTGTTCTTACTATGAGTTATCTACAACAATCATTGAATTATAGAGAGAATCATATTTCTAAGGTTTGCAGAGTTCACGTTTTATTTCAACCTTTTCAATAGCCCGGGGACATAATTTTTAGAAAATAGAAAACATATATCAAAGGACACCACTTCGTAGTGGTGTTTCTAGTGAGGTTGTAGTTCATCATTTTTATAAAATGTGTGAAGCCACCACCTATTAGCCTTGTGCGTTTTTCATGAAAAATTTTATTAATATTTTTGTCTTTTTATTAACATTTCGTTTCTAACTTTTCTCCATCTAATTTTTTTCTTTTTATTAATATTTCTCCCATTAGTCCTTGTGGTCCCCATGGTTTTGTACTTTGGTAATGAAAAATAAGCATCTTGCATCCATAACATGTTAGTCTGCATGCATATCATAATCATTTATATCTACCATTGCATAGCATCATATAATTACACATAATTCACAATATCATAACAATGCGTACATCTCCACAATAAGATCAATAGCATCATGTAAGTATCATCAACATCAAAATCAAATAGAAGCATAACACATAGCAAAAGCATCTCATATAAAATAATACATCATATAGTCTCATATAGAATCTACATCTCATATACATATTATAACCAATATTAGAGTACAAAAATTTGAGTCTTTGTGTCAAAATAGAGCTCACATGCTTCGTACAATCTCAAAAAGTGTCTACGAAGATGTGTATAACTTAACGTATCACTAGGTGCTCCCTCTGTTTTCCTGGCCTCTTTCATGTCCTAAGAATGAAGCTCATCTTGTCCCTAGTCTTGCATGTCTTGGTGGCCTCAATGGCCCTATCACCCCGACACTACTTTGTGTCCTTTGTGAGTGTGTCCTGTTGCGTGACTTATTCTGTGTTATTATATAGATTGTTCACACTAACACACCCCCTTTAGCGCAAATGAGACAAAATTATTAAAAAAAATACAATGGTTCAAAGATGAGCCTTAGTTATGAGGCCATGTTATGTACCCATGTAAAAATGTATCTCTCTTAATTAACTCTTTTAGGCTTTTTTTATATTCTAGTAAGTTTCATTTTTAGAGACCTTTAGAGCAAAATTTGACATCAAAACTATCATCAATAATTGCAAATATTTAGCTAGAGGAATTCACTTCAAGGAAATAAAATTAGATCTATTAGAGAATTGTCTAATGGTAAAAACATATTTAGATTTTGTCCATAGAGCTAAAAGTTATGACCTTACAAAGTTGGTCAAGTTTTTTATCAGAAAATATTTAAAGGGAATCCCTTACCACTGAACCCTAAAAGGTGCCTACCAATCCCTCTATTGACAATCCGTCTTTGGATTTTTATTTCAAATCTTAATTTTTAGAGTGTATGAGATAAGGATTATGCTTGATCCTCAACCATCAAAATTTTCTAACTATCTATTAGTGTTTGACTTATCAACATTCAATGTGATGGTTTGATATGTGGTAAGGTAAAGTGTTGACCTCGAAATCATAAAATGCATTAACTCCTCAATGATCAACAATCCAATTATCAAGCTATTGGTTAAATTATGTGATGGTATGGGGTATAATGAACCTTTGACCCTTGAACCATGATAGGTCCTCACTATTAGTATTGGTATCAAGAAAAAATGGGGGACACAAGCTGAAGTTATGAGCCCCAAGTAATTTTTGTATATTGCATTTATACCCCAGACCAAGTTATATAAGTGGAACAAGGAGTTATTCTAGATAGGACCTTATCTAGATAATAGAATGCCGAAACATAAAACATCCATAAGGCATAACACATTATACATAGAACTTTGGTATATTTGTATTATCAAAGATCATTCATGTACAATTATATTATCCTTATATCTCCTTATTATATTCTCTATCAAATAAATATGTCGCTCTCATATATCCTATATTATATTTGTTTTATCTCATCCCATCTCTCTTATCTTTGTTACATCATATCTTTCACAATACAAATACCTATCTAATGGGACATGACCCATCCATACTCTCCCTATTCTACATGATGCCTCTTCGATATGAAGCTTTGTAAGCTCTTTGTGATGAATTGTGGTGAGATCTATGGTGAATATTTGCTTAGCTTCTTTCTTACCAAAGTCATCACCCCTTTCAATTGTTAGCTTGTCCTCAAGATAAATATATTATGCAGGAAGAACACCCTCGTGAATCACTTTGATATTAAAGTAAATGTGATATCTGTTAGGATTCCCAAAGATACTGAGAGGGGGGGGTGAATCAGTATCTTTCCAGTATATAAATTTACTTGACTTAAAACATGAAAAACATATTAAAACTGTGTACTAGTAAACCAAAAATAATGCAGTAAGCAAGAATAACAACAACCACATGAGAAGCACACCATAACACAGTATTTTAACGAGGAAACCCGGTGTGCGAAAAACCTTAGTGGGATTTGTGACCCACAATATTCACTTACTGGCCAATAAGGGAATATTACTCTTACAATAGGGGTCTGCACATGCAGGAAGGCCAAGTGCCTAGAGCTCACTGATCAATTACAAAAGAAGTCATACTAACTTACAAAAATGGATTATATTAATCCAAAGTCTTGTACTGCTTCAGATTAGCATCTGTTATGCTAGATCCAATACCGGTTTAAGCTCTGCTACATAAACCCTTTAACCCATAATTCACATATTAGGTCTACATAATTTCACCTATCACCTTCTTACAAAATGATCTATAATGATCTCATACATATATGAGTCATATTACAACTTGCCATGTTGTCTTACAATGATTTTACAATTAATTACAAAATACATTTTAAACAAAATTGAAGTCAGCCAAGGTGCCAGTATTCTTCCTTTCACTGTCGGTGTCCTGTGTGCTGGTGTAGAGTCTGTCGGTGCCAGTATATTTGTCTTGCTGGTATCATATGATTGCAAGGTTGCCATCAATGACAAAACCTTCAATCACCTATAATTTCTCATTAAAGTGTGCATTTGCCAACAATCTCCCCCTTTGGCAGTGATGGCAACACTCATGAGAAAAATCAAAAAGTGTCCAAAATGAGATCCAAAAATAGTCTGCCAAAATTGTCTTACCAAAACCGTATGCTAAAAAATGTATGCTCCCCCTGAGCAGATGATTTCCCTAAGCAGATTATGTCCTTTCTTCTGATCATTTTTCTCATCCCACTACTCCCCCTTTGACATCAATGGCAAAGGTTGTCATTCGGTGTCAGTGGAGTCCTACCTGGATTCTTGTAACCAGTGGGTTATAATCTGAAAGATATCTATCAAAACTAAATTTATACCATTGCTGAATGTTTTGCTATCTTTTATTGCCTCTTGTGTTCTCTGCACTGTACTGGTGAGTATGTGCATTTGCTCTTCCGACGTCTTCAGTCTGGGAACCAGAGCTTCAGATATTTCTTTTCTCAAGGAAATAAGATACTCTAGTCTTGGACTAAGTCTGCATTTCAAGTCCTTTGCCTTATCCTTTATTCCCTTTTTGTCATTTTTTAGTTTCTTGATTTTCTCTTCTTGTTCTGCAATCTTCTTCTCTAACTCCAAAAATGAATCTGATGTTCCAATCAGATTGTCAGCAATATTATTTATCTTCTCTTGTGCTTTGATGATCGCCTTGTCAAGATCCTTTGTTAATACATTCATTTTGCAAGTGTCCCTGTACAGTTTCTTGAAGTCATAGATTATTTCTCCAAGTTCTGGTAAAAGGGTGTCCATTATTCCTTGTTCTTCTTTACAATATCCTCAAAGAATTTCTCTTTTTCTTTTATTAGTCTTTCCTTAAATGTATCCTCATTTATTTTATTAATAGTTAATAGGTTGTCGGTGATGAACTTAGACAATGTGTCTAGTTGACCTAAAGAATCTTTATTCTCAACACTGCACTTTGGTGCTATCAATTTAAGAATTGGTATTGTATCATCAATAGCCTTATAGGCTTGTGCATTGTATTCGGTGATCTTCTTTATTGAATCTAACAGGACCTATATTACGTTAGTAGGTCTAAATTTTGTCATAGTTGTACCAGATGTTTGTCCAACAGTCTTTATAATAGCCATGCTACCAGTTGTGATTATTACCTTGCTTGATTCAACCTCTGGTAGGTCTATTTGTGTTTGTATTTCTACAAACAAAGATTTATTCTTTTTAGTTTGGGTCGGTGGTACTGTCTCTATCTGTACCTGTGCTTCAACTTGTACCGGTTTTGGTTTCTCTAACAGTGTCTCAGAAGGTTTCTCTGAGTTTACAATTGTCAGTTTCTCAGATGTAATCTTGGTTTGTACCTCTGAACTTTGCTTAGCCGGTTCTTCAGATGGTTTATCTGTTGTATCTACCAGTTTCTCAATGGTATCCTCTATCGATTTCTCTGCTAGTGCTATTTTTTCTGTGTTTGTCTCAATCTCTACAATTGGTGACTCAGTAGTCACATCTTTCTCCTTATCCTCGGTGTTTTCTCTATCAACCACAACGTTAACTTCCCAAGTGTCTACATTTACTGTATACAAAATTTTTGATTCAGGATTTGTATCTTCTACCGGAGTCTCCATACTCTTAGTGGCCGATTGATTTATAGTAGTGTCTACTGGTGGAGTATTTGAAAGAGGTGGGGGCATATTGTCAGTTATTTTTAGGCTTGGTGGTCCACCTACCTTACCTTTCCCTTTATCTCTATCCTTTTGATATACTTTGATAGGCTTAGGTCTAAGTAATTCTTCCTGTTTTTCTTTCTCCACAAAGAAAATATCCCATGCATTAGCAGTTTCCTCAGAAACTTCCTTTACTCTTCCTGCCATTAATGCTACATGCCAATGAGCAGTAGAAAATACTGTCTGGTTAGTCTCACTAATTAATTTGTCTATTTCATCAGGTGAGTTAACTGGATGTACTGCTAGTAATTTTTCAATCTTAATCTTTTTCTCCAATTCAACAATAGCTAATCTTCTAGCTTCTAATCTCCTATACAAGTCATTCAGAATTTCATCAACAATTTCCATTAATAATTTCTTCTATATATCTAAGTGTAAAATTACACTGTTCTCTATACTTTCCTTATCATCGGTTGATAGTGTATTGTATATTTTAGTGATGTTCTTTAGCTTACCATCCTTTGTGATTTCACTAAGAAGTTTGTCTATAGGAGAAATAGTTTGTTTCACCTTCTTCTTAGGAGTCATCTTCTTCACCAGAGGCCTTACTGCATGTTGCTTCTTTCTTGTTGTTTTAGGTGTAGGAGAGGGTGCTAGTGAGGGTTTTCTTTTTCTTTCAACCCTTTTAAATACAATAGGTATATCACTTTCAGAAGAAGTTCCAACCGATGAAAGATGAATTTTCAGTTGAGGTGCTTCCAACTCACTTTCACTTATACCAGTTTGTCTCAGAACATCTTCCTTGATTGCCTTTGCCTACTGGGTTCCTTTCCTTGCGGTTGCTTCGACCTTATTAACCCTTTTTCTTGATTGAATTCCACTTTCTATTGTTTCAGCATTTCCAAAAACTTCCTCTTCTGGTTCCTTTGGAGCTTCAAGGAGGGATTTTGCATATGTTTCTATGATGTTGTCATCTATTTCATAGCCCATTTCAGTTACCCAAATAGTTTGAGGGACAACTGCTTCCATCCAAATTTCATCTTTCTTGATCACAAAATAGATTTCCTTTTGATACTTATCCACAATAGCTTGCGACAGTCTTACTCTAGTCTTCATTCAAGCCTTCAATGCTTGAAAATACTCATTTAAGTTTTTCTCCCTGTTTTCTCCCATATTGTTCAATAGATATAACAGTTTTTTTCCTACCAGTATGTCAAAACCAAAATCTCTAGCACCAATACTGAGTACTTATTTGGTTATGTACAACATCAGATAAACAAGTAAGTTTCCAAATCTGAATGTTCCTTTCTTATCTCTTTTGATCTTTCCCAAATTGTCTATCAACTCATCTTTAAGCCATTCTCATATGTCTATCCTTGCATTATCATTGACCATATCATAGGCACTCTTGATACACAGGCTAGAAACTGAGTTGAACCTATTTGCATGTGTAGCCTTATAACCTAAGATCATACTGATAAATCTGACATTTATATCTTTCACATCATTTACCCTTAGAGATCTCTTATCAAATGTTGCACTAGTAAGGTTTATCACTGGGTCATTTGATACCTTCTTTGTTTTGTCTGGTCTATTACCGGTGGAGGGTAACCTTGTTACAGCTTTTACTGCTTCTTTTGTGATTTTATGAATAAAGTAACCAGAAAAATTCACCATGTACTCTACTTAACACAATCCTTATGATATCCTTGGGAAAATCTGGGATACTAAGAATTTCAGTGAAACCTAGGGTTTCTACTATCTTATGTTCAGGTTTCACAATTCCAGATTCATCACAAATCATAGTTTTAAACATGTTCTCAATCTCATCATCACCTAATTCATCAATATGATAATGTATATACATCCTAGGGTCTTCAGCATATACTACTTCAGGGATTTGAGAAAATGCACCTATGCTATCATCTTTCTTTGCGATTTCAGGAACTAGCTGAAATACGAGTCTAGGTCGCTTAACAACTTCAACAACAGTAGGGTTTGCAATAAATTCAGGAGTGGATGAAGATGCCATAGCTATAAATACCTCAATCTGCCTTAAGGATTGATGGATTGCTTCACTTCTTCGCTTAGAATGCCTTTGCTCGGGAATTTTCACACTCTCGATGATTTGAATGCTTGGTTAATGAAAAAGGAGCCAAACCACTTGCTTCATAATGTTATTTTTTCCAACTACCACATTTAATGCTTGTCGGTTAAGTCACAACTTAACTCATCTATTGGTATAAAAGTAATTTCAACTTCTTACCATCAACCGAGGGAATAATAGCATGTTTTTCATTTTGTTGCTAAACTCCCAAAAGAATTTTCTTCAGTTAGATGAAGATTCTCCTATTGGTGGAGTGTTACTCTATTCTACCGGTGGAGGAGTATTCCCATTAATATTCTGATCTGACTTTCTGATCCATTGTTTTGATAATTCTTGCTTTACCTCTTCAACTTTTTCTTTACCTTTCAAACTCAGACCTTTGTTATTTGCTGGTGAGGACTTGCTTCTACATAATTTAGCAATATGTCCAATCTTGTTACATGCATAACAAGTCACATTGTTCTTCTAAATAGCTTTCCCATATCCTATGTCGGTATGTTTTCTACATTGATTAGATAAGTGCCCAAATCTTCCACAAACATAACATCTCACATTCATTCTGTAATTTTCTGAATTATGACCAACTTTGTTGCATTTAGAACATTGACCGGTAGGTGTAGAACATTGACCGGTAGGTGTATTAGTGTTCTGATAATTTCTAGATCTACATTGATTTTCTCTATGACCATACTTGTTACAATTAAAGCATTTGCCATTAAATTTGTAAGCAATAGGTTGTCTTACCAGTTTGTTATGATCATGATTGTTTGGAGTACCAAAGCTTTCACCAATTTCAAAGCCAAGGCCATTTGTATCACCATTAGGTTTCTGATTCTTCAGCATGTCACCAAGTTCTTCTGAACTTTTCTTGAATTTCTCTTGTGATGATTTGTAGTAGCCAATTCATTTTCCAAGAAGTCTTTTTGTCTCATGAGTTCAGTTTTGTCATGCTCCAAGTGAATTAGATCTGTCATTAGCACATCATTCTCATGACTGAGTCTTGTGTTTTCATTTCCGGCATCATTTAGTCTTCTAACCAAGTCTTCTTCATTCTTCTTTCTATCTTCAATTTCTTTACAAAATCTCATAGTCATATCCTACATCTCATTCTTTGTTGTACTGATTTCTTGTCTTAGCTTGTTTACCAGATAATTAAGAGTTTCCTTTTCATTTTCCTCATTTCGCATTTTTTCACAAAGTTCTCTTCTCTTGTTCCTTATATGCAATAGTAAAATTTTCTTGAAGTACTTGAATAATATCCTGAGCAACCTTTAGATCATCTTCAAGTTTGATATTCTTCACCTTTTCTGCATCATAGTCTGCAAGAGCTGTTTCCAATTATTTTCTCAAGTTTTCCATCTCTACCGGTGACAAGATCTTCCTCAAGTTGTTAGGCTTTTGAAAATAGAGGACTAGGCTCTGATACCAATTGTTAGGAGTCCCAAAGATACTGAGAGGGGGGGTGAAACAATATCTTTTTGGTATATAAATTTATTTGACTTAAAACATGAAAAATATATTAAAATTGTGTACCGATAAACCAGAAATAATGCAGTAAGCAAGAATAACAACAACCACATGAGAAGCACACCATAACACAGTATTTTAGTGAGGAAACCCAGTGTGGGAAAAACCTCGGTGGGATTTGTGACCCATAATATTCACTTACTGGCCAATAAGGAAATATTACTCTTACAATAGGGGCCTGCACATGCAGGAAGGCCAAGTGCTTAGAGCTCACTACTCAATTACAAAAGAAGTCACATTGACTTACAATAATGGACTATATTAATCGAAAGTCTTGTACTGCTTCAGATTAGTATCTGTTATGCCAGATCCAATACTAGTTTAAGCTCTGCTACATACATAAACCCTTTAACCAATAATTCACATATTAGGTCTGCATAATTTTGCCTATCACCTTCTTACAAAATGATCTATAATGATCTCATACATATATGAGTCATATTACAACTCGCCATGTTGGCTTACAATGATTTTACAATTAATTACAAAATACATTTTAAACAAAATTGAAGTCGGCCAAGGTGTCAGTATCCTTCCTTTCACTGTCGGTGTCCTGTGTGCCGGTGTAGAGTCTGTCAGTGCCAGTGCCAGTATATTTGTCTTGCCGATATCATATGATTGCAAGGTTCCCATCAATGACAAAACCTTCAATCACCTATAATTTCTTATTGGAGTGTGCATTTGCCAACACTATCCCATTATGTTTTGGCTTGTTGGAGTTGTTGTATTTACACCTGATTCTAAGTGAGTAGTCATTCTACTTCTGGAATGGTTTAAGAGATTTGTATTTGTTGTGATAGCTTCAAAGCCTCCTAAATAATTTAAATGATATCGACTACTTGTAACTTGACTACCTTCATCACCTGATGGAACTTATGCCATGTCTGGTCTTTTTAATCTTGTAGTTGTTGGAATTGTACATGCATTACATCAATTTGTAGCCAGGATTATTCATCTACATCTTGGAGAGCATTGTATGTAGTAGACCTCTACATTATTTATACCTCCAATTGATCCATCTTTTCCTTAATAGGATCTATCGTCATGGGCTATTGCAAGAAAAACTAGTAGAATTCATTGATATCTCCCTATGTATTCTTCAATTATATACTAGAATATGCGCTTTTGGGGTAAAGTGTACAACGACACACTTTTTAATTTATTCTTCTATTATTTTCTTTTATATATCCACCAAAATTTGTTGCTACATTTTGTTTTTCTATAGCTAAGTATATTATAGGACCCCATCTATTAATGTCTTCAACTGCTCTAGAAGTGGTTTAAAAGAATCCCATTGTATCTAAGAGAATCTATCTTAGATATTTTTTGCCAAATCCTCTAGATACTCTAAGCTATCTACATGTTACTTCTATTCTTTTCACATCATTTGGTGTAAGAGATCCCACATCCATCTTAGATCTCACTAATGGGAGTTGGAGTATCTATGGCAATGTGGCTAGTTATATTTACTTATGCAAAGCTAGAAACTACTTGATGGACTACATTGGTGAGGTTTCAAAGGAATATAGAGTTACTTAAATTTGTTGGAAGAGAACAGGTCCCATGTTTCAAAATCTAAAACTTAATAAAAATGGACTTTTCTTATTTCTACTCTTCCTTGTAGGTTTGTTTCTAGGCTTTGGTAGCAATTTCCTTTATCTTTATTTGGATGTTCTTGATCACCTCTATATTCCCCACCATCAACTTATCAAGAATCTATTTAGATCATAATTCCTTGATCTAGGTCCCAATGATATTTATATTTAGGAGTAGTAGTAGGGACTATCTCCTCAATGGCCATTTCTATAATGCCCGCCAAAATACCCTAGAGAAATCAACCATCTAATATGCAAATAGAGATAACTCTTTTTTAAACATCATCTAATACAACATATACAACTATTTACTCTTGTGCATTTAACACCTATTAACAAGATATACATGCATCATCATGAACATAATCACAAAAGCTCTATACGAAAGCAAAAATCAATACAACTCTAGATAATTATTCTTTCCAAGGGTATATTAATCTCATTACTTACAACAACCTCAAGTACATATTAATATAAGCATAACATCATGATTACTATGATAATACAATGCACTATAACTCAACTAATCTATCCATCATGATTCCATTCATTAAAAATGTAAATACCATTAACCCCCCTCTTAAGTTCATTTTGTGTGTGCCAATCCAAATGTTCCTAAAACCCAATATATTATTTATTATCACCATTACATTATTATTCCTTTTTTCCTATCCATAATAGAAATGCACATCAGTAGATCTAATTACATTATTTTTGTTAATGAGCAATATCCAAAATACAACAATAACTATAACATTGCGTTCTCTTACAAATATTATGATCATGGCCTAATACCTCTTCTACTATTACATATACATCAACCATTTTACATCAAGGAGCATAGATGTCAATTAAAAATACAATTTCATCATGAATTCTACAAATACATTTACCATATGAATCATATACATAAATCTGCTACAAATATCCATCCATAAGATGAAGCGATAAGAATCCACATCCATGCACAAGAGAAACCAACAAAGAGCATCCTAATGGAAGAAGGCATCAAAACACCCAACCACATGGAACCAAAGGAACCACCCCCCGTGCTAGGAGATGACACAAGGTCCCACACACACTCTAGACCTAGGCTGACACCTAACAACCAAAGAGACCTCAACAATGGAACACCACAACTGAAAGACAATTCATAACAATAAGCCCAATCACATCACAAGGCTAAGTCCAAGACCTTAAAACATCCAGAGGATATCCAACAACAAGGCATAAGGAACTAGGGTACACATGTAAGGAAGATTATCATCACATGATATCACCATCAAAGGATACCCTAGAATTTAGTTTCGACATCCATGATACACATTCATAACCATCTCAACCTTTGAGGAAATCAAGGGAGTTTGGTTTATCCATTTACCAGATCTTCATGTACCTCATCCTGATTGTATACAATACTCCAAGCCATGAGAGGAGCACCATAATATTATGTTAGATGCAATGATAGTCCCAAAGACACTAAGAGGGGGGGGTGAATCAGTGTCTAACCAGTTAATGGAATATTTAAACTTATTTATAACTTTGCAACCCAAACCAATGTATCGGTAAACAAGAAATAATGCAGTAAACAAAAATAGTAGAGACAACATAAATGCACACCATAACACAAGATGTTTTAATGAGGAAACCTTGTGTGGGAAAAACCTCAATGGGATTTATGACCCTTAATATTTACTCACCGACCAATATGAATAAATATTACTTACAATAGGGGCCTGCACATGCAGGAAGGCCAATAGCCTAGAGCACACTACTCAATGAAGAGTCTCACTGACTACAATATGGATACTTAAATCCAATACAATGTAGTGCTCAAAATAGCATCTCTAATGCTTGGTTCAGTACCGGTTTAAGGTCAGTCATTAACCAAAACCTTCATTGTCCACTATATCACCTTATACAATAATTTCCTATTCATTCAACCATATCTACTACATCAAAATGACCTATAAGATCTCATACATATATGAGTATTTACAATATACAAAGTCATCTTTACAAAAGATAATTATGTTTACAATACAATTCGCATAAACAAAACTTGTCACATGTCGGCCCGGGTGTCGGTAAACTTTATTTGCCTATGTAATCTGGATGCGGGTGAAAGTTCTTGTCGGTGTCGGTGTCTGGTTGTGCATGAAGTCTGTGATGTCGGTGCATGAAGAACCCTGATACTAGTTGGTTGCCATCAATGACAACATCAACCATATTCTCATTAGAGTGTAGAATGCCAACAATCTCCTCCTTTGGCATTGATGGCAACACTCATGAGAAAAATCCAAAAAATTGTTATCCAAGAGTTGAAATCCAAAATTTGATCCCAAAAATGTGTGCTCCCCTTGAGCAAGTGATCTCCTCTACACAATTATTTTTCTCTCCACTACTCCCCCTTTGACATCAATGACAAAGGATGTCATAAAGAATACAAAAATTTACCTCAAGGTCTATAATCGGTTGGTTACTATCTGAAAAATATCCGCCAAAACTAGGTTCAAACTCTGCATAAACTTGTTGCTGTCAGATAGAGTTGCCTCAGTCTGCTGGATCATACCAGTGAGATAGTACATTTTTTGCTTCGGTGATCTTTCTCCAGGAATTATTGCCTTAGTCAATTCAACTCTTTGAGTAATCAAACTATCCAACCTTGGACCAAGTTTATTCTTTAGTTCCCGAGCCTTCAACCTTATTCTTGCCTTTTCTTTTTCCATGTTTTCCAATTTCTCCTCATATATTGCCATTTCTTGCTCAAAAAATGATGTAAGTTTAGATGAACCTATCATGTTGTCCGCTATGTCATCAATTTCTTTTTGTGTCCTTTTGATCTCCTCATCAATGTCCTCTGTCAAACAGTGAGGTTTGCAGGCTTCTCTATACAACTCCTTATACTCCAAATTATAGAATTAAGTGTCAGTAATAGTGAATCTAAGTGGTCTGTACATTTTTTAATAGTGCTCACAAATAATTCACCCTTCTCTTTATCAACTCTCTCCTTAACAATAGCCTCATTCACCTTATCTATAGTTAGAATATTTTCAACAATAAATTGGACAATGTGTCCAATTTACCTAAAGAATCCTTAATGTGATCTATCTTACAAGTTGGTGCAATCATCTTCAAGATAGGTAATGTGTCATCAATGGCCTTAAATGATAAGGCATTGCAATTTGTTATCCTCTTAATGGAATCCAATATAACCTCTGTTACATTAGTGGGTCTGAATTGACCTATAGATGTGCCCGGTTCAGAAATAGCTTTCCTCTCAATGGATGCTTCTCCAATTACCTTCACTATTTCTTCCTTCTTTCCATCAACTGCTTCCTCTTTATTCACATTATCTGTCGGTTTCTTTGTCTGTGTTATTTCCTCTGCTTCATTTGATTTTTTAGTTTGATTAAGAACCTCTGCAACTTTTGGTTTCTCAGACTCAACATGAACCTCTGCCTCAGATTGTTTCTCAGTATTAGTTCCTTTATCTTTTGTCGGTATCTAAGTCTTTGGCTGCTCAGCTTGTGTCGGTTTCACAGTGTTCTAAGAGTCAGCAGTTTGTGCCGGTGACTCAGAGATCTCACTGATCTTAGCATCATCTGCCTTAACCTCTACAGTTTCCTTGTCTACAACAATGTTAATATCTTGTTTATCAATGTTCACAGAAAAAAGAATCTCAGAATCTAGGTTAGTGTTATCAAGAGTGACATTTTTCAGTTCCCATATCAGGTGAACTGACTAAATTTACTGGTGGGACATCTGAGCTGGAGGTGGAAGATTATCTGTAATCTTTATTGAAGGAACACCACCAACTTTTCCTTTTCCCTTATCCTTGTGATATACCTTAAAGGTCTTGTCCATTTTAGGTCTTCTCCTTTCTTCTTGCTTTTCCTTTTCAACAAAGGATATATCCCATTTATCTATAGTTCCATCAACAATCTCCTTAACTCTCCCAGCCAGTAGGCTTACTTGCTAGTGTCCACTAATAAATACTGACTGATTTTATTCAGAGATTAATTCATAAATTTCCTCTTTTGAATTTATAGGATGTACCGCCAACAATGCTTCAACTTTCAACTTCTTATCAAGTTCCATCACTGATAGTCGTTTAGCCTCAAGTCTTAGATAAAGATCATTAGGTAAAACATCCACAACCTCAATAAAAACCTTCTTATAGATGTCTAGATGTATTATGCTCTCTTCTATTGTTTCCCTATCAGAATCTTTAAAAGAATTATACAATTTGTTCACATTTGCCAGATTTCCTTCCTGTGTTATCTCATTCAATAGTTCTTCCAGAGTAGGGATAATCGATGTCTATTTTTTTCGATGTAGGCTTCTTCTTAGGTTCCCTAACTGCCTGCTACTTTTTCCTTAGTGTCCTTGCCTTCTTAGGAGAAGGAGAAGGTATCGGTGAGGTTTTTCTCTTCTTCCTCTCTACTCTCTTGAATTCATCTACTTTTCCACTGTCAGTATTTGAAGAAGTGACAACCGGTGAAACATGTGCTTCCGGTTTCAGTCCTTCAAGTTTGCTAGCTGATATACCACTCATATTCATTACATTTTCCTTGATTTCACTTTCCATCTTGGATGCATCTCTAATAAACTTTTCTCTTCTTTTTCTCCTCTTCTGCATTGAGACAACACCCTCAATGGTTTTAGCACTACCAAAGAATTTCTCAAATGGTTCCATAGGTGCATCAAGTAGTATTTTTGCATATGCCTCAAGAACATTTAGATCAACTTCATAACCCATTTCAGTAACCCAAATAGTTCTAGGGCTAACTGCTTCCATCCATGTCTCATCACATTTAATAACAAAACATATTTGGTTGCCATACTTATCAACTATGCTCTGTGGTAACCTCTCTCTTGCCTTCATTTTAGTTTGAAATGTTTTGAAGTAATTTGTTATGATCTTGTCACAGTCAGTGACCATACCAGTGAAAGCTTCCAGAATTTGTTTTCCTACCGAGATGTCATATCCAAAATCCTTATGACCAATACTGGGTATCTCTTTGGTGAAGTAAAGCATTAGACATACAAGTAAGTTTCCAAAGCGAAAAAGTCGCCTTCTTGTCACCTTTAATCTTCTTCAAGTTATCAATCAATTCATCCTTAAGCCATTCACAAACATCAATTTTAGTGTTGTTCTTTACCATCTCATATGCATTGTGAATACAAAGACTAGAAACTGAATTCAATCTGTTTGCATGTGTTTTTCTATAGCCAAGTACCATAGTCACATATCTAACAATTGAATCTGTAATGTCATTGACTCTAAGAGATCTATTGTCGGATGTTGCTCCGGTTAACTCCATAACACCTTTGTTAGGTATTTTCTTGGTTTTGTCAGGCCTACTATTGGTTGAGGGTAAACCGGTAACTATGTTAATTGTTTCCTTGGTTATTTTGCAAACTGACTCTAACCATATGAGTTCTCCATGGACTCTGCTCAACACAAGATTGACTACTTCCTTTGGAAATTTAGGAATGCTTAGAATTTCAATAAAACCTAAGTCTTCAACAATCTTATGTTCAGGTTTAATCAGACCTTTCTCATCAGTAATAACATCATTAAACATTATCTTCAAGTCCTCAGTCCCTAGGTCTTCTATGTTGCAATGGATATAGATTCTCGGGTCTTCAGCAAAAGTGACACCCTTTGGAATTTTTGAAAAAGCTCTGATAGAATCATCATGTTTAGCAATTTTAGGGATAATCTTGAATATAGGTCTAGGTCGCTTGATGTTCTCTACCATATTAGGGTTCGAAATAAACTCAGGAATAGAAGATGAAGATGCCATTTCAAAAGATAAATACCTTTTACTCAAAATTTGAATGCCTGAAAAATCACTTTGATGCTTTGCCTTAGAATACCCTTGCTCAATTTTGCGCTCTCTGAATGTTTGAATGCTTTGTGAGTTGAAATGAGGGTTTTCCAATACTTTATAACCAAAAATCTCTCCAACAACTGCATTAAATGCTTGCCGGTTAAGTGAAAAATTAACACATCTATCAGTAAAGAATAACTGTATCTTCTTACCATCGACCAAGGGTAGAATGCATGATTTTCAACTTGCTGCAATACCCCCTAAGGATTATTCCTTAGTTAGATGAAGAATCTCCTATCGGTGGAGGGTTACTCTATTCTATCGGTGCAGAGACATATTCATCAACTCTCTGATCTCTCTTCTTAATCCATTGTTTTGAAAATTCTTTCTTTATTTCACTTACCTTTTCTTTTTCTTTTTCATTAGATCCTTTATTGTTTGCTGGTGAAGTCTTGTTTCTACAAAATTTTGCAATATGCCTAATCTTGTTACATGCATAATAAGTTACATTATTCCTTTGAATAGCTTTTCCATATCCTTGACCGGTTTGTGTTCTGCATTGATTAGATAAATGTCCAAATCTTCCACAAACATAGCATTTCACATTCATTCTGCAATTTTCTAAATTATGACCAATTTTATTGCATTTGGAACATTGAACAGTGGGTAAGTTTGTATTCTGATTATTTCTGAATCTACACTGATTTTCTCTATGACCATATTTGTTGTAATTGAAACATTTCCCATTAAATTTATAAGCATTAGGTTGTCTTACCACTTTATTGTGATCTTTATTATTTGTAGTTCCAGAACTTTCTCCAACTTCAAATCCAAGTCCAATTGTATCTCCATCAAGTTTTTGTATTTTCAGCATGTCATCAAGTCTTTCTGAACTTTTCTTGAATTTGTCTTTGTGTTCATTTGTAGTGATAAACTCATTTTCTAGAATTCCAACTTGTCTCACAAGCTCATCTTTATCATGTTGCATGTGAATTAGATTTGTCTTTAGCATATCATTCTCATGACAAAGTCTCAAATTTTCATTTCCTGCATCATTAAGTCTCCTAGTCAAGTCTTCTTCATTCTTCTTCCTATCTTCAATATCCTTACATAGTCTCATAGTCATATCTTGCATTTCATTCCTCATGTTACTGTTCTCTTGCCTCAACTTATTTGCAATGTCTCTAAGAGTTTCATTTTCATCATTATCATTCTGCATTTTCCCATGAAGTTCCTTCCTCTTGTTTTGTGCTATAACTAGGTTCTCATGAAGTCCTTTAATGAATTCCTTAGCAGTCCTTAGCACATCTTCAAGTTTGATATTCTTCAATTTTTCTGCATCAAAATCTTCAAGAGCTCCTTCCAACTCTTTTCTCAAATTTTTGATTTGTACCGGTTTTAGAATCTTCCTCAAGCTATTAGGCTTTTGCAAATAGAGGACACAACTCTGATACCAATTGTTAGATACAATGGTAGTCCCAAAGACACTGAGAGGGGGGGGAGGGTGAATCAATATCTAAATGGTTAATGGAATATTTAAACTTATTTATAACTTTGCAACCCAAATCAATGTACCAGTAAACAAGAAATAATGTAGTAAACATAATAGTAAAGACAACATAAATGCACACCATAACACAAGATATTTTAACGAGGACACCTGGTGCGGGGAAAACCTCGATGGGATTTGTGACCCACAATATTTAATCACTGGCCAATATGAATAAATATTACTTACAATAGGGGCCTGCACATGTAGGGAAGCCAACAACCTAGAGCACATTGCTTAATGAAGAGTCTCACTGACTACAATATAGATAATTAAATCCAATACAATGTACTGCTCAAAATAGAATCTCTAATGTCTGGTTCAGTACTGGTTTAAGCTCAGTCATTAACCATAACCTTTGTTTCCCACTATATCACCTTATACAATAATTTCCTATTCATTCAACCATATCTACTACATCAAAATGACCTATAAGATCTCATACATATATGAGTTTTTACAATATACAAAGTCATATTTACAAAAGATAATTATGTTTACAATATAATTCGCATAAACAAAACTTGTCACATGTCGGCCTGGGTGCCAATAAACTTCATTTGGCGATGTAATCTGGATGCTGGTGAAAGTGCCTACCAGTGCTGGTGTCTACCAGTGCATGAAGTCTGTGATGCTGGTAAATGAAGAAACCTGATACCGATTGGTTTCCATCAATGACAACATCAACCATATTCTCATTAGAGTGTAGAATGCCAAAATATTAATTATTATCTTATTAAGATGAGTACTACTACCCAACCCACCTAGAATCAATTATTATGTTATCACTTGATTAACAACAGATCCAAATATCTAGACTCGACTCCTACCACTAGGAATCCAACTAGTCGATTCCTCATGATCTTGGCAATACTCATGGAAGCCCACTCTCCCTAAACATGCTCTTAGGGCTTAGGATAAAATTGCGTATACAAGATCAAAAGGACTCACAAATCATAATCTAGATAACCAAGATTTCAATCACATATAAAGTATCATAAATGCATAGCAAAGCCATATCATAGCCACATGTACAACATAGTTCTCATAACATCACAAGTGACAAATATATATCAAAGAGCCCAAATATTGCAGCAAGGCATTTCTCCTCTTGCATAAAACATAATGATGCAAATAATCAACATAAGTCGTAAGTCTAGTTTGGATCACCAAAGAGGACTTAGGAAACATAACGATAACCTTTGGAGAGACAAAAGATCAAAATGAAAAACCCAAGAATCTGATTAAGAAGTCCAAAACTAAGAAAAAAAACCAAAATATGTAAAATAGTGCTTTTACTCCACAGTGTAGAACTTTTACTAAACTGAAAAAGTGCTTTCACAGAGTGATTTAGTACATGCAACCATTCCGATAACGCTTATGCACCATAGAACATTGCATATCAACTACAACACAATGCTTTTGAAGAATAGGTTGGCGCATTCGATGAATACTACAGTGCCTTCAATCATCGAAGCAACACACTCACAAGGCACAATAACACATAAACACGGATCCATGGTGTTTTCACAAATAAGAACATCACATTCAATCCAAAAAAAATGCATATGAAGAAAGAAGCAATGTATTCATAGATTTAGCGCTTTCGCTAAAAAAAACTCTCACATAAGACCCAAATGTAGAAAACGGGGATAAAAGATTTACGACCAAGTCCAATTAATTGGAAAGACCACCAAACTCATAGAAAAAAAACCCAAATAGGAACGCAATGATGAATTTAATCCAATGGACCAAACAAAATGCAAAAGAAACTTAGGGAATAGGCACGTCGCCATCACCCATCACAACCAATAAATGACAATACACAACAAGAACTCACAACCAAATTACCACACTATAAAATCATTCACGACAACACTCCAAAATGCAAAAATAAAACCTTAATCCCTATATAAAATTTATCAACCACTATTATTAAAAAAAATTGGAATAGCAATTCCCAACCCGAAGACAACCTTTACTAGGCATAGAGCAGACAATATTGTAAACCAAAATGCAGACAACAAAAGGGATAAAGCCTCTGCTTTGAATCTTAGAAGTTATGAAAATCCCAAAATCAGAAGAAGCGTAACACAATTCCAATTCAAGCTCAAAAAAAATCCAAATTCTTCAATCCTTTATCAATCGCAAACTCAACCAAAAAGCCAACCCAGGCAAATGCATAGGAAATCCATTATAGAGAAAAATATTCAAAAACTATAGAAACATGTCGGCCAATCATAAAATTCTATAAAAAATATATTTCATACCAACCCTCTCAAATACAAAGGTAAGTACATATAAAATATTATTTAGTTAATTTACCCCAATATCTTAATCAATAGAAAAATATGGTAGATACAAAATATAATATTTAATTAACCCAATAGGTAAAAAAGGAAATAATAATAGAATAAACAAGTAGTAATTAAATAAATCATGGGCACAATACAATATAAGAGCCCAATAATAGAATAGCCAAGGATAATATAAATAAATACCCAAATTAAAGCCACAACTATAAATAATAAAAATATTTAAACAATAAACAATAAATACCCCAATAAACATTCAAATCAATAAATAAATATTAATGCACCAATAAACCAAAGCTTAAGAATCATTAATCAAGCGAATAAACTAAATACTAATAAATCACCCAATAAATAACTAAATATCAAACTATTCTTTAATTTAATTTAATTAAACTATATGAATCCCACTGACTCAAGCCAAGACGCATAAAATGACAAGGATGACAACTTAAGCCTAAAGTGTGTAGAGGGAACTCATGCCATCTCCAATCAAATTTTCATTGGTTTAAAGACACACTTAGACCTATGAAGCCGGGTGGATTCAATGTCTGGTACCTGCAAGCCTGGAATCACCAATAACCATAAGATAACTTATTACATCATAAATGATCAAGAAAGTGAGAGAGAATTGCAATGTCATATCATGCTCATAATGAGTGGTATGACATTATCTCTATCATGAAAACACTAGTAAGACATTCACAATCATCATAGTATCATCTCATCAAATATAACCATGAAGTGGGGTTAGTATAATCATGATGCCATCATAATCCCATAGGCAATATAATCCGTCCAAGAGTAGTAAATGCATATAAATCACAAAAATCAAACATAGATATCATCATCAACATAATTCATCATATATCAAATATATAGCATCATCAATAAGTATATGATATATAAATAAGTCATAATTATCAATCAAACATCACATAATAGTCTAGATAAGTCTATCGATGCATAAATCAAGGGATAAATCAAGGAGGAACACTACATCCTGCCACCTTTGCCTAGGCTTACTCCTGGAAGCTTGAGAACAAATAGGGGTAAGTCTCTCTAATTTGTGCGGCATCCTCCCAAGTCATTGAGGAATCATTGCTAGGGTCCCATTGGACCCTTACCTGCTCTATGTCTCGACCCTTGAGGCTCAACCCTCGATGTTAAAGAATATGCATGGGCTCCAAAGAAAGTTGCCCGTCCTCTACCTGCAATGCATCCAATCCAAAACATGTGTCACATCATGATAATGTGGCCTCAAAATAGATACATGAAACACATCATGGATGCGGGACAAGTTGGGTGACAAGACAAGGTGATAAGCTACAAGACCAATCTGCTCCAAAATTTGAAATGGTCCAACCAAATGAGGGGCCAACTTGGAGTCTTTTCTATAATGGATAGGACTCTTTCATAGATTAACCTTGAAAAACACCTTCTCATCCACATACTTCTTCTTCCTGTCCTACGCAACCATCAAATGCTTTCTAATACGTGTCACCTGCTACTTCGTATCCTGCAACATCTTTGATCCAAGATGCACACTATCCTTCAAACGATCCCAACTCAATGTCTAATGACACAATCATCCATACAAATTTTGAAAAGCGGACATACCAATCAAACTATGATAGCCATTATTATATGCAAACTCCATCAGATAGAGGTAATCCTCCCATCAAGACTAATGATCCATAACATACATCCACAACATATCCCCCAAAACCTAATTAACTCTCTTTATAAGATCATCTGTCTTAGGATGATACACTAAACTAAAGTTTATCTAAGATCCTAAATCATGTTGAAGTAAACACTGGATCATGATATGATATAATTTGATGAGGAATGCCATGCAATCTCACTATATCCTCCATGAAAATTTGAGCCACTATCATTATCATGTAGGAAGCTCTGATAGGAGAGATGTGTGCTACCTTGGTCAACCTATCAACAGTGACCATGATAGCATCATCACGACGAGAAGACATAGGCAATCTAACAATGAAATCCATGGATATGATGTCCTATTTTGCATTTGGAACCAGGGTCGACTTCAAAAACCTACTAGATGTTGGTGCTCTGCCTTCACCCACTAACACTCCAAGCAACAAGACACAAAATCTACTATATGTCTCCTCATGCCATCCCAATAATACAACTATCATAAATCTATGTGCATCTTCTTGACACCTAGATGTGCTGAGTAAGGTGCAAGATGAGCCTCTAACAAGATCGAAACTCAAAGTCCATCTGAAGGTGGAACATATATGCATTCCAAATGATGAAGAAGACTATCCAAATCCAATAAATAACCTACATATCTCATTTCAAGAGCTCTATGCCTGAAGCATCCTTTCCACTAACCTCCTAGTACCAAGCATCTAAAGGAAGTGCACTAAGAATCTAACTCCTCAAACCCATGTTGAGAGTCAATACTAAAATGTCATGCCTCCTATGACTCAATGCATCAACCACCACATTCTTCTTTCCCTGGATATAATTCACCTCAAAATCCTACTCACAAAGAAACTCCATCCAACATTATTTCCTAGCATTTAGGTTTGGCTATGTGAAAATATATTGCAAACTGTGATGATCACTATGCAACTCAAAGCGATGCCCAAGAATAAAATGCCTCCATCTCACCAAAGTATGCACAAATGTCTCTAACTCTAAATCATGAGTAGGATAATTCAACTTGTGATCTTTGAGTTTACATGACTCACATACTATTGCACAACCATCCTGCATAAGAACTACCCCTAAACCCTCTAGAGAAGCATCCATGCACACCACAAAATCACCCAAAGGATCTGGCATTGCTAGAATAGGTGTCCTAGTCAAACTCTCCTTAAGGATTCAAAAATGTTTCTCACACTGATATGACCACATGAACTTCTCCTCTTTCCTTTGATGAGAAGTGATAGGATGAGAAATCATCAAGAAATCTTGAACAAATCTATGATAATAACTTGCAAGACCCATGAAACTGTGAACCTCACCCACATTAGTGGGTGTTGGCCAATCCACAATAGCCTAAATCTTGAAAGGATCCACTATGATACCCTCTCTTGAAATAATATGGCCAAGATACTTAACTTCTATCCTAAAAAGTTAACACTTTGCCATATTGGCATACAACTGATTCTTTCGAAGTCACTACAAAACCTGCCTCATATGTTCCTCACGCTCCTCCACTGTCCTGAAATACAACAATATATCATCAAGTAACACAAGCACAAACCTGTCAAGATAGGTCCCAAAAAATCCATTCATCAAACTCATGAACACCTAGGGCATGTTAGTAAGCCCAAAAGGTACCATTGTAAACTCATAATGTCCATATTGAGTATGAAATATTGTATGATTAATATATGCTTCATGAATCCTCAACTGGTGATACCTTGATTTAAGGTCTATCTTTGAGAAGACCTTGGCACCCTTAATCTGATCAAAGAGGGCATGCATCCTCGATAAAGGATAATGGTTCTTCACCATCATCTTATTAAGCTATCGATAATCAATTCATAAGTGAAGTGATCCATCCTTCTTCTTAACAAATAGCATAGGTTCTCCCCAAGGAGAGACACTAGGCCAAATGAATCCCTTAGCTAGCAACTCCTTTAACTAAAACCTTAACTCACTCAACTCCTGAGTAGTCATCTAATAGGGATCCTTAGATATAAGCTCTAGTCCGGGAACCAAATTTATTTGAAAATCAATGTCATACTTAGGTGGCATACCCAAAATCTCAGTAGGAAACACATCTGAGAACTCCTGGAGGATGGGATGACGATGAAAGAGATCATCACAATTATCTCCCTCATCCAAATTATTCACCCTCACTGCCAAAAACTAAGAAACCTACTGCACACATCACTACATCTACATAGCGAAAATCATGCAAAGAGAAATAGGTTGTTGTAGAGCCACTATCTCCACATTATTCCCACTATCATCAAAACATTGCACCCTCTTACATTACAATCAATCCTAGCCTAATGAGACTCAACCCAATCCATACCCAACACAACACTATAGGAACCCAAAGAGAGAACACTAAGATCCACTGAGGTGGTACATACTCTCTTTGTGCGATGAAAAATGTGCATGAAATACAAAGGGATTAAAATCTAGATAATTTACAAAATACACAAAACATCATACACCTCAAGAATAGAATGATAAAATCAAAACGAAACTAAAATAACAATGTAATGCAAACTAGAATGCCCGCTTTGATTTGATTATTCCTCAATTTCATGGATGCTTGATGACGTCTTCAGATGCTTAATATTGCTCCATGATTGTGGCTGCAAATGATAATGGATGATGATGAAATGGGAGTGAGTGATGATTTTTGTAGAGTAACGATGTAATTGAATGAAGGTAGATGAAATTCATAAGAAAAGATGGGGGTTAAATAGGAGATGAGAGAAGAAGAAGAGGATGGGAGAAGGCAAAACTTGTCATCAAGGAGGACAAGTGGCACTCCAAAGGGAGACATGTGGAAGAGGGTTACGCACTTGTCCCAAAGGAGGGACACATGTCTTGGGATGAGATGACATGTTTCCTCAAGAACACGTGTCTTTTTGGGGAACAACCACCCAAAAGAGATATTAATTTTCCAATATTTGGAAAATAAGGACGAATGTGCACACATGGAGGTTAGGAGGGAGGGTCAGTTAGGACCCAAAGGGTAAGGATAGGGGTAGGTTAGATAGGGGTTAGGCTAGGTTGGGTTAGGTGGTTAAGAGTTAGGATCCATGTGCCCTAAATAGGAATATTTGAATTTTCATTAATTCAAATAAGGGGATAGAAAAAAGGGGGAATTAATTAATTTATGGGAATAGGAGGTGACATTAATTAATTAAGAATTAATTAATTTATGGGAATAGGAGGTGACATTAATTAATTAAGAATTAATTAATGGGAGAGGTCAAAAGGCTAATGAATTAAATAAAATAAAGTAAATTTATTTTATTTAATAGAGAAAGGGCTAAAGGGGATTTAATTAATTAAATGGTCTTAGATTATCCATTAATTATCAAATAAAGCCCTAGCATAATCAAATTTTAGGTGTCTACATTTTGCCCCTCTTCACGGTGATGTTAAAATACCATTAGTGCGAAGAAAAATAAAACACCTATGACTTGAAGATGAAGGGAGAGAAGCAAAAAATGCCTCAGACTTGATTGACAAAAGGAAGAAAGATGAGGGAAGGGGTGACCCCTTGAGAGGGTGCATGGGGAATGAAGCCTAAGTGGCATCTTGAAAGAAAATTGCCCCAATGAACAAGAAAGAAGGGGATGCAGCATGAGATGACATTGAGTGTTAGATTGCGAGGTAGGCCCCTGAAACTCATCTTGTGATTTTATTTTGGTTTTGTTTTTAGCATTTATGGAACTAGAAAACACACTCTCGTCATATCATGTACGATGGATTTGCAGTAGGATACCGTGGGAATGTGATTTTGCAATAGCGGGTTTGCACAAAGAGGGTGGGAAAGAAATGGGATCACGGGTTCATGAACCCGCTAGGGTAGAACTAAGTTAGAAGAAAGGGCTATGGGAAAGTGATCTCGCCATGGCGGGTTCAATTAGGAAGTGGCAAAAAGGGATAAAAGGACATGATGAATCACTAAAAAGGCAAATGAGACAGGAAAGAAGGTAGCAATGAGGTCCAAGAAACTGACTAGCTATTGTTTGATGTGCAATGGAGCATGGATATACTTGTTAGTCAGGAGATATGATCGACTGTCTTGAGACTTGATGTAGATCTAAGTTTCATCGATTGGACTGGGATACGTGGGGCATATACCCCACATTAGATCACATATGACCATGCTCCTAGTGCTGATTGAGCGATGTAGGAGTGAGACAATGAAATTCTACCTATCGATGGGAGAGATCATGGTGATGGTAGACACTAGTACATTTGGAGTGGTTTTTCAATGCAAATTCGTCAGAACTTAGACAGTTAATCATTAGAATTGAAACGTATTAGTGGTGAAAATCCTCGTCGCTTTTTTTTGTCAGTGATTCTGACGATGAGATTCATGTCAAAATTCGGATGACACCATGTAGGAAATTTCTATGCACCTGCGACATGTTTTTTTGATTGGGAGACGTCAAAATTTTGACCTCGTTGCATCCTTTATTGCGTAACCTTTGTCAACGACCCTTTATTTATCGTTGTAACCTTTGCCAATGCATTTTAGTTTTGTCAGTGTCCATCGGGATAAGTCTTACTGATATCCTCATCAGCTACTGACAAGACAAGCTTTTTCCATTGCCACTATGTGGCCTGTTTGTGTGACGAGATGTCAAAATTATGACCTCGTTGTATCCTTTATCACCCTAACATTTGCTGATGCATTTTACTGTTTCTAGTGTCCATCGAGATAATCCTTACCAATAGCAAGCTATCAACAAGACATGATTTCTCCATTTCCACTAGTGTGTGTTTTGTCGATGGACCATCTTCAAGGAGATGTCAGAATTTCAACAATTACGACGACGAAGGAGGCTCCATCCTGTGACATTTTTGTCATCACAGGTATGGCAACATTGTCGGTTGTATTGTTGTGTTCATTGGAATTCCAACCTTCCCCAACATTTAAAAAAAAAAATCCTGACTGCTTTTGTCTACATCGATGATCCTTTATCGCCATAACCTTTGTCGATGCATTTTATCTTTTGCCAATGTCCATCGGATTAAGTCTTACCGATAGTCTCATCGGCTATCGACAAAGACAATATTTCTCCATTACCGCTAGTGTGTGTTCTACTGATGGACTTAAACGGTGTATGTTATCATGATCACATGCTTCTACTTGTCAATGTTACCATTGGGTTGACTTTTTTTGATTACAAAGGATTAATATCAACAACATTAATATCAGTGAGCTTATAAAGGATTAAGCGCGGTAGGTACTTCATTATTAGGAAGATAAGATGAGATAGGTACAAGAATGCATGAGAATAATTATCATAAGGAATCATAATAGTGTTTAAAAACCTCATTCTCACATGTGGAGAGGTTGTTGATGCTGATTTGAAGGTTGATCTATGTGAAAACAAGTTGCTGCAATAAAAATTCAACGTTTTCCTTGCATTTCATGAGTGAAATCAAAAGTATATTGTGGTTTTATTTCTTCATATTGATCTGCACCCATTGGAAAGTGTTTTGTGGATGTTCTGAGAATAATTTAAATTCATTTTGAAGGTTTAATCAATTATTTTGTGCACCAAAACGTTGACTGTCTCGAAGGTTGTTATTTGACAGTTTTTATTGGATTTTAGGGTTTATTATGGATGAATGACCCATTCCAATTTTTGTTTCTACTGTGGCTTGTGTAATGGGTCCAATATGTTGTAAAATAATAGATAGTAACCATATCTATGCAGGAGAAGCATGAATGTTTGAATGGTGATCACCAAATGAGCAAGCTGTGTGTTCTGTGAGTAGGGGGTGCATGGTACCATGTATTTGATCTGAAGATTTTCCTTAATGAGGGTATGTTTTTATTATGGAACATGTTAAGATATGTTTAATTCAGGGTGAGACAACCCTTTTTTTTGGTTTGGAAGTGTTTGTGGGGTTCATTTTGAGAAAGCCCTAGTTTTTGTTCCTAGAAAGGAGGGTTTGTGTTTTGGGGTAACAAATGAGCATGGCTCTTTGAATGGGCATGAAAATACTTTGTTTTTGAAGGTAACTCAAGACTATTTTTGGGTTTGGATTCTTGGTTGTAATTTTTGTGGGTACTTGCTTTGTAAAAGTGGTCTAATTAAGCCTAGTTTTGGGGTAAAAGTCATCATTTCGTATAGTTGGTCCAAAGGAGTAGTGTGAGTATTTTTTATATGTTGTGTAACTCTTAAAAGGGTATTTTAATATGTTATTTTTTTCCAATATTTTTGGGAATTTTGGAAGTTAAGTCCAAAAAATAGGGTTTAGAGACCTAATTGGGGAAATAAGCCTAGTTGGTACCTAGCTTGGGGTTTGGGGATAAACCAGTCATTTGGGAGTTTTAATTTTTATTTAATCATGTTTTTTGGGGTATGAGAAGACCCTAGGAAGTGGAAAACCAAGTTGGGAAGGTTGAAGTCAAGTTTTGGTCCCTTGAGAGTGCTTAGTGTTGAAGGGTAAGTTGGTAATCATATAGGTTAAAGTTCAAAATCAATTGATAATTGTGTGAAGACCCAACCACCTAAGAAGGAAATTGGAGGAATCCAAGGGGAATCAGGATCAAACTAGGACCCAGGAAGAATCAGAATTAGGATCCAAGGGGTTTAGTGAAGAATCAGTAACTTAGTTTAACAGTCAGTTTCCAATAGTTCCACCTCCTTTTATGCATGATATTTCTTCAAATTCGACCCAAAATAAACTCAAAATGAACAATGAATGAATAAAATGAGGCAGTGTGTCTATTCTAAAACAAAATGAATAAATGTTAAAGAATGAACAAAGAAAGTGTGTCTATTCTAGAACAAAATAAACTCACAAAACCAACGAGGCATGCATTCACTTGTAATGGGGAACTATCTCGTAGAAGCATGTTCACAACCTGCAACACTGAATATGTAACCTACAAACAAGATGCTTAGCATCAATAAGATTAATAGTGGTGCATAATGAAATATTGAAAAGTGTGTTACCTTATTGAGCTTCTCTTTGTTTCAAGAATAGTTTAATATTCTCTACTTAACAGGGCCAACCACGCAAAGGTGGAAGCTCATTTGGCCCCTCCCCCCCCCTAATATTGCTCTAAATTCACTGTTAAAGTCTAACATTATTTCATCCATTAATGAAACATAACATTCAGTTATTATCACTTAACATTCATTAACACATAACATTCATTAAAATTCATTAACACGTAACATTCATCAATATTCATTAATACATATCATTCATTAACATTCATTAACAAGTAACATTCATCAACCTTCATTAACACATAAAATCTAGTTGTTAACATATAATAAGATTACAATAATTTTCTTTCTTTCTTTTTGAAGCTTGGAGGTAAAGAATAAGTGGATGATTGTTGTCTTCATCATTTGTCCCCTCTTCAGTTCTTCTACCCTATGCTCGTGATCTAGTTAATGTATGCCTAGTCCTGTACTCACGATGAGGACGTGCATGCAAAGGGGGGTTCATTGTAATAACAAAGAAATGGGTTAAATTCATGAGTTTTATTATTATTGTTACAAGTATTTCATTAATTAAAAGAAAATTGCAGGGGTGCTCTTTACTTGATGGGGCCACATCATCTTCCTGATCATTTTGTCTATCCTCATCCTCAACATCCTAAACACCCTCTAAATCATCTGGAGTTGAAACACAAAAGGTTACATTAATCAATACACCAATTACAATTAAATCGGTTACATTCCTGGTGGGACCTCATCACATTCCTGATGTTGTCTACCTGGATCATGCTCAACTTGCTCACCATAGTCTACATGCTCTAAAATAAAAACAAAAAAGGTTACATTAATTAATACACCAATTTCAATTAAAGATGTTTAATTGTAATAATCATTACATTAAAAAAATTGTTTAGCACGTGAATACCTCCAGTATTAGGATGCACACCATGACCTTCATCATGTGCAGGCTGCATTCCAATGTCATGTGCATTGTTATGATTGCTTGATTATTTAAAACAAATATAGTTACATTATGTTGGAAATTAACATCGAATAGATTATTTCTCAAGTATTCAATTTTAAATAATTTTCATTTAGCTTATTTACATGATTGACATATGCACTCAATTCTTCTATTTTCCCACTCAATCCTTTTAGAAATTCTGCCATGGCTCTATAGCCCTCCCAAAAGACAATTTTCATGTCATCTTCTGTGGGCGCTCTATTGAATTCAGAGCCCTACATTTTTTTCTTAATATCATGAATTTTGCTTGTATTATTTAATGATTAAAAAAATTATTTGCAATTTATTATTTCGATGTGATGTTTCATTTATTGATACTTACAATTCGTGCAACAACTTTCATATAACCACCAGAGCCGAGTTTGTATTGCTTGTTCTTTTCTAGTCTTGCCTTAGTTATCTTTGATGTGTTAAGCAGTCTATGAAAAGTTTGAAATATGTTAGATTATATAAATATAAAGAGTAATTAGTACATAATTACATTCTTAATAGTATCACATACCTTCTTCTGCCTGGTGGTGTGTTTCTTTTTTTCCTTTCAACTCTCTCCTTTGCATCCAAAATTAGGTCCTTCCACTCCCTCTTTGGAATCATGGGGGGACACTCGTACTTTTTGTTCTTCTCTAAATGTGTCCTATACTAGTCCCTCACATACTTTATATGTTTTTCAGCTTGGTCAAGGACCTTTATTTTATTGAATGTGTCTTTTCTAAACAACCCAACCAAACAATTGATGAGCTCATCTTTTAACTTTTTTTCTTGCTCATTCCACCGTTTACGTATGGTGGGCCCGAAGATCTCCAATGTAATTTCATTAAGTTTTTTATAAAAATATATCATTTCCTGCAAACAAATCATGGGATGATTAGTCCAAAATGAGTGATCAATAAGTAAATTACAATTACTCTATATATCATAATAATTTTAAAGTACATTGAACCTTCTCTATCTTTATGGGAAGCAAATCTTCGCTCACCACAAATGTGACGGGCAACATTCCTGTACTAGCAATATGAGAAGATCCAAGAAATGTTGCTATGGTATCACCACTAGTGGCCTCTGTATCCTCATGTACATGTCTTGTTGGATAAAATGAATCCACTATGAAATGCCCCCAAGAAAGAACACTTCAAGGGAAATAAACACATAACAAAAGAGAGAGCAAAAGAGGGATCTACCAACTCTGGGGTCAGTATGATGTGCACTACTAGATGTCTACATGTTGTGTGTTGTTGACATTGCAGTTGGCAATATAGGTGGGGATCATGGGATTTGATGAGGGGACGTTTGCACATGAACATGGACATCACCTAAACAATACTACATTAAATATACAAAGCCTTAAATATATGAGCAATAACACAGTGGTGCAAGAGCACCAAGAGAAAAATGAGGAATGTTGAATGTCATTGGGAGTGATTGAGAGTTTCAAAGTGAGGGTAGTTTTAATGTATGGAACATGGTCATCACCTGAACTACCTGGAGTACCCTGATCATGGCCACCAGCTTGATGAGGGCGCAATATTTCCTGTAAAAATAACACATACATATTTTAGTTCCTGACATAAAAGTGTATAAAATATAAACCATTTTTTAACTTATATTATAATTAAAGATTTATTTACTGCTTACTTGCAAGTTTTGTGCTCATTTTGAGGGAGTTGGTATGCCAGAGCAATAATTTCTCTATTAATTTTTTTTTGGATCTTTCTCATCATTACGATAGAGTCTGTGGAATATGCGATCTGTCATCATCACATAATAGTGAGTCCACCATTGTATTGCCATTAGGTAATGTAGGTGTCTTTCCCCGAACATCGATCTGTGACAAAAATATTAGTAACATTATCAAAATTACTCGAAAACCCTAAAAAAAAAGAACATAATAATATAACATTTTGCTTCTATCTATTTTGTACGATTACAATGAGGTTTACCTGATGGGTAGAAGGGATAGGAGATACATCCCTATCTTTGCTATGTGTTGGATGAATGTCGCCTTGTGACAAAGATTATATATTAAAAAAAATTAGCGAAATGAAACCAATAGACTTAATAATAAAATGGTATATTGGAGTCATTAATTGAAGGTTGGTTTAAATGGTATATAGTATGTACCACCCCCATGACAATAACTTTGTTTTTATCTATGTGATTCAAATTATAATTGATTAGCATCTCTTCCCTTGCATTTATTTATTTTATCGCACATACAAATACATGACTTCCCTCGTGCACCTCAAATATGCAATTGGGTTGCTTATTAGTTGACCCAAGTCGTGTACTATTTATAAAACATGCAATATTCCCTGTTGCTTTTGGCCTTTCATCAATGTACATAGCTACTCTTTTAATTTCATCATTATCTTTTTGTTGTATATAATTCACTGAGAGTGCATACCTACACATACTTTTTTTATATTGAACAATCTGCATCCAATTTTTATAATTGTAACAAGGTCTGACATACTCCATCAATTCAACAACTTTGTTGTAATGGACCTTTATGCCATCCATAGAAAATAGGCCCAAACCATGTAATGACGATGGTGCTATGCGATATATCCTCTCATTAACACAAAAATCAATGTTTATTGGATGAAATTCCTTGGGTGCCCATTGTTTCCATAGATGTTTGTACCTCAAGGGCACCTTGATGTCGCCTATGCTCTCATCATCATAATAACATGACCCCCCTAGAGAAAGAAAACATTGCATGCGTTTATTGAATTTTTTCCTAATATTTTGACCTCTAGTTGATCTCTCTCTTTTAGATGCACTACATGTCTCACTTTCATCTCCTCTTTCTAAATTTCCCTCGCTCGAGGAAGACAGATCTGACAAATACCTATTTGGTGGTACCTACACCATCAAATGAAGAAGTCGGCCCTAAATTTGATGTTGAGATTAAAATTTGAATAAGCCCAATTGGGGCCTCAAGTGTTGATAACTATATCAGATTTATTGCATACAAGAGGGCCGAGAAGGTGGAATGAGATATAACATGTGGTTTCTATGATAAAAAATTGAAAGATATGACAAAATATTGTTGCTAAAACCTGGCTTATTATTAAAGAGAAAGAAATCAATTAGTAAATGGTTTCTATAGGGTGTATTGACTTAGACCTATCATTCCATGACACTATGCAAGATCCTCATCAAAGGGGTTCAGGTTCCTACATATTTAATTCATTTATCTTATGTTCGCTAAAAATTACATAGTAGACAACATGAAAAATATGCAGGCATCATAAACATCATTGTTTATTTTTATTTTTCCTTACCTTTCGTTTATCTAGAAAGTGTAGGGTCCTAAACAAAAGGGTTGACAATGTCTATAGTCAATTACCTATTTCCACCAAGGATGATAGAATCAGACGAAATATATACATATTATTAGTCCCAACTGGTGTTGAGAGGGGAGGGGTGAATCAACACTTGATCAATTTTTTACAATTAAAACTTTTAACTCTAATCTGCACTTATCTAATATTCATCAATATACTTAATCACTGAAGTAAAATATGCAAGCATGAGAAGTTGAAAATGACACCAAGATTTATCTTGTGGAAACCCAAAAGGGAGAAAACCATGATGTGAGTAGGAACTCACAAAATTTGTACTCTTCTAGAGTACGCCCTATGAGGAGACATCCCTATTAGGAGATTACAAAGACACTATTAGCTGCCACTCGGTTAAGGGATTTTGTTTAAGGCCAGTTAGTGCCTTTACCCTGTTAAAGGTAGCCTGATTAAAGGACTTATGAACATCAATTGAGATGTCACTCGGTTAAGGGATTTTACAAAAGGGACCTGTTAAAGTCCACCCAGTTAAGGGATTTAAGTTGCAATGGTTAGAAAAGAAACAATTGGATGATCTGTTGAATTAGCTATTGATAGCTTGATCATATCTCAATATAAATCACACTCTATCCACACCGGTTGTGTCTGCTCTATACAAGACCAGTTTTCTTCTTCCACCTTCGGCTCTTCACTCAGTCGGTCCTTTGTTGCTCAGCTTTGCACTTTGTCGATGGTCCGACCCTCAGCTCTGCACTCTATCATTTCTCTGTCTCTCGGCTCTGCACTCTTCTGGTCTACCTCAAACACCCTCTACTCTAATAAATCCTTTTAGCACTACCTCTCTCTCTGCTCTTCACTTTGGATCACCTTCGACAAGATTTGATTATTGCAAAATTTCACAATCAAATCTTTCTGAATAAACTCAAAAACACTTTATACATTTTTTGTGGACACTTTCAGGCATTCCCTCAATCAAAGCAATCATGGATTTCCAAAAAATTTAAATTCAAAATCTCTCTCTCTTTCTTTGCGTGCCTTACAATAATTCCACCAAGTGTTCTAAAAATTTTGCCACCGCATCTCCCAAAGATAGTAACTTTGGGTCGTATTCAATCAATTAAGTGCTAACCAAAAAATCCATAGGTAATCATGCTTGAATGCATGATAACTGAAGTTGACCTTACCAACATGTGATTTGGCATAGACACAAGCTCACCAATTCATCTTTTGCCACCGCAACTGAATAACTGATCATGGCTCCGAGATTTATGGTGATCACTTGTCTTCCTTCTGTCATATTAGTGTACCGGTATGCCACTGCACTTCTATATTACTGGTTCATCCTTTGATTATTGGTTTATTGTGCTAGCATCAAGTCTCTTCCCCCGTTTGCCAATGAGGTTCCTGTTTGCATACAAATTCAAGTTTTCTTGCCTGAGTCACCTTTTGTGACTTCATCATCATCAGAGTGACTGATCTTCCTGAATGATAGACCGGTTGGCTCAGTCTATCTTTCCTTGAGCTGATTGAACTTTTGGTCATTTATGACAAATGATGTTTCCATGTGTTTGTGAGTCATCACTTTTTCTTACTGAGAAAACATCACTCTACGTATACCACTACACTGGTTAGTGTTAGACATCAATGAAAAATCTTAGCGCATATATCGATTCTCACGATTGACTAGTTTTGTAAATGCCAACAATCCAACAATCTCCCCCTTTGGAATTAATGGAAAACACTTTAGAATCTGTCTAATCAGTTGCATGTTGATCTTCTTCCTTCATCTCTATATCGGTCCAGTCATTACTTCTACCCCGAGTAATGAATATCTCTCCCTATAACTGGTAATACTCTAATACAACAACTTCAACTCAATCACTACTTACCAATGCTCAAACACTATAATCATATCTCCCCCTTTGACAATAATGCCAAAGATTCATTTCACTATACTTACAAGACTGCTCCCCCTAATCGGAGTAGTCTACACTTATCTATCTAGTCTTAGAAGAAAAACTTGAAATCATACCAGATTGATGTAGAGCCCTTTTTGCTTACTTTACTGCATGTAGGGACATAATCCCCAAATTACCTCTAAGATAGTCAAAGGTGTCTTTTTGTAGTGTCTTGGTGAATATATCAGCCACCTGCTCTTTTGTTGGTATATATTCCAACATCACTTCCTTTTCTTGAACTTATTCCCTTAGATAGTGATATTTGATGGCTATATGCTTCATTTCGGAGTGCATCACTGGATTCGTAGATATGTCAATGGCACTGGTGTTGTCACAATGAATCACTACCGGTCCAATCACTTTTTATTAGATACCTTCCAACAATTGCTTGATCCAAACTATCTATGTGTAGTTGATTGCAACAACTACATACTCAGCCTCAGCTATGGATTGAGATATGCAGTTTTGTTTCTTTCTTGTCCAAGATACAATCCTATCTCTGAGAAAGAATGCACCTCCACTAGTGCTCTTTTTGTCATCAATATTCCCTGCCCAATCTGAATCAGTGAATACACTTAAGTTGAAGTCTCCCTTATGTGGATACCAGAGACCATATTCATCAGTCCCCTTGAGGTATCTAAATATTCTTTTGACTACCACCATGTGAGTCTTTTTTGGATTTGTAGAAAATCTAAAAACCAGGACAACAACTTGTGTTGTGTCTGGTCTACTATATGTAGTATTGTAACTTATTGATCATGGACCAACAAAGTGTCTCATTCACTTCTTCAAGATCATCATATTTAGAGAGCTTGCAACCTGTGACCATTGGAGTTCCAACAAGTTTACAATCTTTCATTCCAAAAGTTTTCAGAATTTCCTTATGTACTTAGTCTAACTGATGAAGATGTCATTCTTCAGCTGTGAGACTTACAGGCCAATAAAAAACTTTATCTCGCCAATCATGGACATCTCAAATTGTTGCTTTGTTTGTTCTACAAAGATTTTGCCCATCTCATCATCTCCCCCAAAGATGATGTCATCTACAAATATCTCAGCAATTAGATGTTTTCCTTCAGCTCCACTCTTCAGATACAGGTTACTGTTATCACTGGTTCTTTTGAACCCTATGCTTAGAAGATATGAGTGCAACCTCTCATACCAAGCTCTTAGTGCTTGTTTCAGTCCATATAAAGCCTTCTATAATCTGCATACCATATTTTTTCCATCTTCAGATGCAAACCCTTTCGGTTTCTCTATGCACACTTCTTCCTCTAACACCCCATTTAAGAATGTTGATTTGACATCCATTTGGTAAAATTTAAAAATTTTATAAGCAGCATAGGCCAACAAAATTCTGACCCCTTCCAGCCTGGCCACCGGTGCGAAGGTTTCTCCATAGTCCAAACCTTCTTCTTCAGCATAGCCCTTATAGACTAATCTTTCCTTATTTCTTATCACTTTACCGGTTTCATCCATTTAATTTCTGAACACCCACTTAGTGCCTATCACATTTTTGTTTTCTGGTCTAGGCACTAGAGTCCATGTATCATTTTTCTCAATTTGCTCCAGTTCTTCTTCCATGGCTTTGACCCAGTCATCATCTTTTAGAGCCTCCTTTGGTGTTTTGGGGTCAAATATGGAGAGCATACAACCATTCTCTCTTGATCTTCTTCTGGTTACAACCCCTGCATCTTTTTCATTGATGATATTTTTTGTAGAGTGATTGTTTATAACATACTTAGCCAATATTGGTTCACTTCTTGGAGCTTCTTCAATCGGTTATGCAAGTTCTACTTCACAAGCTTCTTCATTTGCCACTTCAATAGGATCTTCTTCAATAGGCTCTACTGGTATATTGTACTCAAACCCTTTGTAGTCCTCCAGTTCACTCTTACTATCTTGTTCATTCTTCTCAGAGTACTCATCTACCCTGACATTTGCACTTTCTACTATCTTACCGGTCCATTTTTTCAAACACTGGTATGCCTTACTCTTTGTGGAGTAGCCTAAGAAGGTTCCTTTATCACTCTTGGGATCAAATTTTCCAGTGTAATCATCCCTCTTGATAGAGCACTTGCTTCTAAATACTTTGAAATAACAAACATTAGGTGAGTATCCACACCATAATTCATAGGGAGTTTTATTTGTCCCTTTCTTTACCTGTATTCGGTTCAAGGTGTATACAATAGTGCTTATTGCTTCTCTCTAGAAAATATGTGGAATGTCCTTCTGTATCATCATATTCCTTGCATAATCAATTTGAGCTATGTTTCTTTTTTCAGCAACCCCATTCTACTGAGGTGTTCTGGGTGCAGACATTTGTCTTATAATCCCTTGTTCCTCGCAATAATTCATGAACTCCTGAGAGGTGAACTCTCCTCCTCTATCTAATCTTAGACACTTAAGATTATTACTGGTTCCTCTCTCTACTCAAGCCTTAAAAACTTTAAACATATGAAAGGCCTTAGAATTTTCCTTCAAGAATACTACCCACATCATTCTTGAGAAGTCATCCACAAACATCATAAAATACTGGTCTCCATAGAAACTTTTGATTCTCATAGGACCGCATAGGTCTATGTAAACTAAGTCCAACACATTTTCAGATGAAAAGGTTTTACTATTGAAACTAGACCCGGTCAACTTTCCTAGTTGACATTCTTTGTACATAGCATTTTCAGGTTTCACTATGTTAGGCATACCTCTGATAGATTTTTCCTTACTGACTTTTTCTATGCTATCAAAGTTAAAATGACACAATCTTTTGTACCACAACCATTTTCTACCTTAGCCATTAGACAACTACCTATGGCGGTGTCTAGGTGAAACAAATTGCCTCTTGATTGTTTACTAGTAGCAATCAGACTTCTTGATTTGTCATTTATTTTGCATATTCCTTCATTGAATTCTAACTGATAACCCTTATTGTTAAGTTGTGCAACACTTTAAAAACTATATTTTAACCTTTCTACCCAATAGACATCATCACAATTTGTTTTGTCATTTAGGGTTATAGATCACTTACCTTTTATTGCACAAGGAGAATCATTTTTGAATCTTACAGATCCTCCATTACAATCCTCCATGTCGAGGAATTTGTTTCTATCACCGGTCATGTGGTGAGTGCAACCACTATCAATCACCCATTCTACACACCGGTTTTTGCTAGAAATCAAATCCATATCTCCTTCCTCTGTATTCTCCTCCTTGACTACCACAAATGCAATTCCATCTCCATCAGATCCTACTAATTCTTCATCAATGACCCCTTCTTCTACAAGATAACACTCCTTCTTGTTCTTGTCCTTGTAGCTTCTAAAATTATCCTTCTTGTCTCTATCAGTGTGAGGACATATTGAAGCAATATGAGCTATCTTATTACAGGAGAAGAACTTTAAGGGTAACTTACCTTTATACTTTCCTTTTCCTCTTGGCAATATTCTTGCCAATAGAGCTTCAATTTCATCTTTCTCTTGTTCCTCAGATAACAGATTGTCACTATCATGGAAATGACAAATTCTGGTAGTAGAACTACTTTCAGTTTCTTTCCTTCTCCTTGTTGGTGCATGAATCATGGAGGCTTTGAAAGCAACATCGATCTTTGGTACGTTGTTGTCATAATTTCTCAATTCAAAAGTAGTTAACTTACCGACTAGTGAGTCAAGAGATACATTAACTCTTCCCAAGGATCGGAGTTCCTAGATAGCAGAGACCCTTATGGCATATTGTGGTAGCAAATTTCTCAGGATTTTTCTAACCACATCATCCTCCTCAAGCTTTCCTCCAACACACTTTTAATGGTGTTTACTACATCCTTTATTCTCTTTCTATATTTCTCTATGTTTTCTCCTTCCTGCATCCTCATCTCATCATATTTTCCTCTTAGGCTGTCTACTTTGGCCTTTTGAACATGAGGATATCCCCGATAAACTATCTTCAACTTATTCCATATTTTCAAAAGATATTTTCAAATATTGAACCTCTACAAATTCATTACTAGAAAGAGTGTTAAAAATTAGATCCATATCAACAGTATTATCTTGCCTTTCCTTGATCTGATCTAGAGTAAGAGTTCCTGAAGGTTCATTGTACGCTGTGATCATATGGTTCTAGTAGTCTTCTCCTAGGGATCTTAGATAGAGTTTCATTCTTCCACACCATAAGGTGTACTTAGAGAACTTAGGACCCTCCTTTTGCATAATCTTGGATCTTTCCTTAAGCTGATTAAGCTTCTTTTGATTCTAAGGATGTGATTCTTTGATACCAATTATTAGTCCCAACCGGTTCTGAGAGGGGAGGGGTGAATCAACACTTGATCAATTTTTCACAATTAAAACTTTTAACTCTAATATGCACTTATCTAATATTCGTCAATATACTTAAACACTGAAGTAAAATATGCAAGCATGAGAAGTTGATAGTGACACCAAGATTTATCTCATGGAAACCCAAATGGGAGAAAACCACGATGTGAGTAGGAACTCATAAAATCTATACTCTTTTGGAGTACGTCCTGTGAGGAGACATCCCTGTTAGGAGATTACAAAGACACTTTAGGTGCCACCTAGTTAAGGGATTTTGTTTAAGGCCGATTAGTGCCTTTACCTTGTTAAAGGTAGCCTGATTAAAGGACTTAAGAACATCAATTAAGATGTCACCCGATTAAGGGATTTTACAAAAGGGACCTGTTAAAGTCCACTCGGTTAAGGGATTTAAGTTTCAATGGTTAGAAAGAAACAATTAGATGATCTATTGAATTAGCTACTGATAACTTGATCAAATATCAATATGAATCCCACTCTATCCACACCGGTTGTGTCTTCTCTACACAACACCATTTTTCTTCTTCCACCTTCTACTCTTCACTCAGCTGGTCCTCTGGCCCTCGGCTTTGCACTCTGTCGATCCTCTGACCTTCAACTCTGCACTCTACCAGTTCTCTGTCTCTCAGCTTTATACTCTGCTGGTCTACCTCAAACACCCTCTACTTTGATAAATCCTTTTATCACTACCTCTCTCTCCACTCTTCACTTTGGATTGCCTTCAACAAGATCTGCTTATTGCAAATTTCATGATCAAATATTTCTGAATGAACTCAAAAACACTTTTTACATTTTCTGCTGACACTTTCAAGTGTTCCCTCAATCAAAGCAATCATGGATTTCAAAAAATTTCAAATTCAAAATATCCCACTATTTCTATGTGTGCGTTACAACAATTCTGCCAAGTGTTCAACAAATTTTGCCACCGCATCTCCCAAAGATAGTAACTTCTAGGTCATGTTTAGTCAATTAAGTGTGAAACTGAAAATCTGCAGGTAATCATGTTTAACTGCATGATAACTAAAGTTGACCTTACCAACATGTGATTTAGCATAGACACAATCTCACCAACTCATCTTTTGCCATTGCAACTAAATAATTGATCACCGCTCCGAGATTTATGGTGATCACTTGTCTTCCTTTTGTCATACCGGTATGCCACTACACTTCTATATTACCGGTTCATCCTTTGATTGCCGGTTTGTTGTGCTAGCATCAAGTCTCTTCCCCTATTTTCCAATGAGGTTCTGGTTTGCATACAACTTCAAGTTTTCTTGCCTAAGTCACCTTTTGTGACTTCATCATCATCAGAGTGACCGATCTTCTTGAATGATAGATCGATTGGCTTAGTCTATCTTTCCTTGAGCTGATTGAATTTTTGGTCATTTGTTACAAATGTTGTTTCCATGTGTTTGTGAGTCATCACCTTTTCTTACTAAGAAAAAATCACTCTATCGATACCACTGCATCGGTTAGTGTCTTCACCGGTTAGTGTTAGACATCAATGACAAATCTTAGTGCATATACGAGTTCTCTAGATTGACCGGTTTTGTCAATGCCAACAATCCAACACATATAATTAGCACCAACAATTGAGCATCATAAGCATTACATGGTACGTATGCTAAAAATTACATAGTAGACAATATGAACAATATGCAAACATCATAAATATCATTTTTAATTTATTTTTCCTTACCTTTCATTTATTTAGAAAGTGCAGAGTCCTCAACAAAAGGGTTGAGCATCATAATAATTACATTTGCAATTTGATAAACAATAAATACATTAAATATATGAGTAATAATAGAAACATATGTATCATAAATCACATATGTATCATCATAAACATGTTGTAATCCATCATATATGTTGTAATCCATCACATATGTATCCTAATTCACCATCTATCACATAGCTAATAAATAGTCCACATTCAATAAATAAACACAAACTTCAAAAAATGTCACACAAAATGACCATCATCCAACTCATCATAATGATGATGATGATGATGATGATGATCGAGACTATGGGATTTTGAATGATATACTTGAGTGTGACTTTAGGTCCTTCAAATTAGTTATTTTCATTGTCCAATGGTACAGGCTACAATTGAATGAAAATGATCCTGACAGAACTATTATTGAACATGATAATAGATTTACAATGGTTAATACAAGGTCATTTGAGAGAACTGGAAATGAGCCCTATGTTCTTCCAAGCCAATGTGAGCAGGTATTTTACTTAGAGGTTCCTCATAAACCGGGTTGGTCATTTTTTGTTAGACATGATCTAAGAGGAAGGTCGGTAAAGTATAATGTGATGGAAGAAGAAGATACCGAATAAGTAGAAGATGATGTAGATCATGATCATGATCAACAATTAGTTGATGATGTTCCTAATAGAAATGTCCATGAAGAAGAACAAGATGATGATGATGATGATGATGATGATGATGATGATCGTCATCGTCATCATCATCGTCATCATCATCGTCATCATCATCATCGTCGTCATCATCATCATCATCATCATCATCATCATCATCATCATCATCATCATCATCATCATCATCATCATCATCATGATGTTCTTCTTCATGGACATTTCCGTTAGGAATATCATCAACTAATTGTCGATCGTGATCATGATCTACATCATCTTCTACTTATTCAGTATCTTCTTCTTCCATCACATTATACTTTACTAACCTTCCTCTTAGATCATGTCTAACAAAAAATGACCAACCCAGTTTATGAGGAACCTCTGAGTAAAATACCTGCTCACATTGGCTTGGAAGAACATAGGGCTCATTTCCAGTTCTCTCAAATGACCTTGTATTAACCATTGTAAATCTATTATCACGTTCAATAACAGTTCTGTCAGGATCATTTTCATTCAATCATAGCCTGTACCATTGGACAATGAAAATAACTAATTTGAAGGACCTAAAGTCACACTCAAGTATATCATTCAAAATCCCATAGTCTCGATTTTCTGAGACTCGAGGATGCATGTTTCTTCTAGACAATGTTGGAAATATGGAGGAATTGATTATGTGTTGCATTGATGTTTTGTCATTGATGTCAACACTAGCTGTTATGGTTGGTTACTGACAAACAAGTTTTGGTTACTGGTAGAAGAACTAGTGTTTACCGGTAAGGGTTTAAGGTTTTACCGACAGATCTTTTACTGAGAATCTTTGATAGGATGCATAAGTGGTGTTGGTGCTGCTTCTAGATGGAACTCAAGATGCAGAAGGTGATCCTTGATCATGCCTCGACTAATTGGAGACATCGCTTTGGCATGGTGAATCTAATTAGGTCTGGTACCTATCTAGGTTATGGACCGATATCATGTTAACGTGTTCTCTACACATTACCGAGATGGTTTATGGATTGGTTAATGTTGTTTTGGTGTAAAGCCAACATGGCATATCATTGTAATATGGATGTATGTAATGATCTTATTGTAATATATTTTAGGTGGCTGACCTAATTGGTTTAGGCCTTAGGGATTGTATAAATTGATGTAAGATCTTATTGTAGATTATGGTTGTAATGGTCATGGTCGTGGAATGAAATGTCATATGTGAAGGAGATTTTGTCAATCATACGTAATCAAATTGGGTTTATGTAAGAAGTCAAAGGCCTCCAGTATTGAGCTTAACTAAGACTGTAATCAGGCATGGTAGATGCTATCACTGACATTTCATTCTTCTGGATTATTGTCCAATTATCTTTAGGTGGTTACAACCTCTCTATAGTTAGTGAGACTCATTTTTAATGAGAAGTACGCTCTAGGCAGTGTGCCTTCCTGCATGTGCAGGCCCCTTATTGTATCACATACTTTCTGCATAAGTATCATCTGACTATGGGTAGGCTTCCCACCATAGTTTTTTCCATTGCCAGGTTTTCCACATAAAAATAATGGTGTTATGTGGTATGGTTGCATTGTGTTAATTCTCTATTTTATTCTGAAGTTTTATTGCTTACCAGTATCTATTTTTTGCTATTCCAGTATTCAATGTTTATGTGCTCTGGTTTATAAAGTGGTTTGATTAATATAATCTGTTGACAACCAATTCACCCCCACCCCCCTCCCTCTCACTTGTCCACCAGTTATTTTAACAATTGGTATTAGAGCTTTGATCCTCTTTTGTAGAAGCTTAACCTCTTGAGGTAGATCTTATGGCAACTAACACTTCAAATCCATCGGCAACTATTTTTCAGAAGAGAAATCCCTAAGCTTGATGAAACAAACTATGGGATATAAAAAATCCAAATGGATACTCCTCTTAGATGTCTTGGATAGGATATTTGGGAGATCCCTGAAAAATTATATACACGTTATGATCCGACATCTTGCAATCCTGCTCCTGCAGACTTGAATAAGAATATTGAAAATGATTGCAGAGATAGAGAAGGCCTCATGTGTACACTCACTAATCAGAAAATCATGGGATTGATTGATAAATCATCTGCAAAGATTATGTGGGATAAATTGAAAACTCTGAATGAAGGTGACCCTACTATCAAAATTCCTAATCTTGATGGTTACCGGGTAAGATATGAGAACTTGAAGATGGAAGATAATGAAAGAATTGCTACATTTATGGAAAGAGTAAATGAGATTGTCATGGGAATTCAATGTTGTGGAGGATCTCTGAGTGAAGATGAAATAGTTTCTAAATTCTTGAGAGCCCTACCACTGGTTTACAAGATGAAGGCTAGTGCAATTAATGAATTGAAAACAATGGCAAACACTTCAGTTAACAGAGACATTCTGATTGGGAAATTATCTACTTTTGAGCTTGAAGAATTTGGACCCTCTAGAGCTACAAAGTTTGAACCTACTTTTCATGCATCATCATCTACCAACAAAAGTGATTGGAAAGACCTATATGCAAAAGAATTGGAAGATATGAGGAAAGAGGATGAAGAATTTGAGCAACTTGAAGCCTTATTTTCTAGAAGAGTACCTAAAGGACCAACATGAAGTAAGTATGAAGGAAAAGTACCTTTTAAATATTTTGCATGTAATAAGACTGGTCATTTTGCATCTAAATGTCCTGAAAGGAATGCAAGATTTGAAGAAAGAGTTAAGAAATTATTTAAGCCTAATCAGAAAAGATATAGATTCAAGAAAAATAAGCAATGCTACATAGCAGATGAGGAAGGAGTAAGTGATGACTCAAAGGATGAACCGACATGAGACTTTGCTAGTGGATCTGACAATGGAAAAGAATGGGTGTTCTATGCTTTAAAGGAAGATGAACTAGAATCGGCTATTAAGAATGAAGAAAAGTCCTTTGTAGCAAAAGTTGAAGACAAGGATGAATGGGTAATTGATAGTGGATGCTCACATCATATGACTAGAGATAAAAGAAAATTTATGTCCCTACAAGACTACAATGGCGGTCAAGTCAGATTTGGGGATGGAAAAGCATGCATGATCAAAGGTAAAGGCATTATTTCTTTGGATGGTAAGCATAATATTGATAATATCTATTATGTAGAAGGTTTAAAGAATAATCTCTTAAGTGTTGGTCAATTGGTGGATAAGGGATTCGAACTTCAATTCAAAGATAGAAAATACAAAATCATTAACAAAACTGGTTTGGAGATTTCAACCAGTACTCAAACTGGAGGTAATATCTTTCACTTGAACACTAGTAATAAGACATGTTTGATTGCTCATATTAATGAGAGTTGGTTATGGCACAAGAGGTTGTGTCATGCTAATTTTGATTGTATTGTTAAGATCAGTTCAACAAAGGCAGTTAGAGATATACTTGATTATAAAGCCTCATAATCCGATATGTAAGGAATGTCAATTGGGAAAGCAAGTTAGAACTTCTTTTAAGAGCATAGATGATAAATATAATGATGTTCTTGATTTGATTCATATTGACTTATGTGGTCTAGCAGGGACCAAAAGCTTTCAAGGTGATAGATACTTCATGCTAATAATTGATGATTATTCTAGAATGATGTGGGTGACTTTTCTAAGGGAGAAGTCTGAAGCCTTTAAGAAATTCAAGATCTTTAAAGTAAAGGTGGAAACAAAAATTGGATTGAAAATCAAATGTCTGAGATCAGATCAAGGTAGTGAGTTCACTTCTCATGAATTTAACAGTTATTGTGAGACAAATGGAATTAGGAGACAATTATCTGCATTGCGGACTCCTCAGCAGAATGGAGTAGTGGAAAGGAAGAATAGAACCTATAGTCACATAAAACTGTCCACTTAATTAAATGAATATTTACTGTTTATTTGATTATTTAACCATCAATAATCAGTTAATTAAATTAATATTTAATTAATTTCATCCTCAACCACTTCTCCTATTAATTAAATAAATTATTCAATTTATTTAAATTAATTCAATAAGCCACACTCTAAATCAATTAAATGAATAAAGAACATTTATTTAATTTAACCCCCTTTCCTCATTTAAATAAATAAACAAATATTTATTTAAATCCCTAAACTACCCCCCCCCCCCCACTTGCATTCTCCTAGAAATGCAAGTTGTACCTATTTAGTTGAAATAAATGAATTTTATTTTAATTAAAATCCTATTTTCTCTCACCCACCAAACCCCCTTGCTCTTCTAACCCATTCTAGACTCTTCTAACCCATTCTAGATTTTTCTAATCCATTCCAAATTAGCCTAATCACCCTCCCTAATTATTGTCACATTTGTAAGCAACTTGAAGTCACTTCTCAAAGCCTCAACATCTTTGAAAAGCATTAAAGGCTTTATGTCTTCAACAAGTTAACCCTAAAGTCCTCCAAACCATTAGTGGCTCTTACATAATCATTTATGGCTCTTACATAACCATTAATGGTTAAACTTATTGGCATTATGGATGAATTTATTATGTGTTGCATTGATGTTTTGTCATTGATGTCAACACTAGCTGTTATGATTGGTTATCGGTAGAAGATCTAGTGTTACTGACATAAGAGACTATCTGTTGGACACTTTTGACATGTTTGGATCAATGAAGTGTGTTTGATTACATGTGTTATATGCTCCATCAGTATGTTTTGGTTAGTTGGTATTTTTTTGGTACTGGATACTATCATACACTCTTGTAAACCCTTATTGACATTGGTTTAAGGCTTTACTGATAGAGCTTTCACTGAGGAATTGTGACAGGATGCATAAGTGGTGTTGGTGTGGCTTCTTGATGGATTTCAAGATGTTGAAGATTTTCTTTGCTCATGCTTCAACTGCTTGAAGACATTGCTTTGGCGTGGTGGACCCAGAATAGGTCTGTTGTCTATCTAGGTAATGAACCGGTATCATGCTAACGTGTACTCTACATGTTATCGAGATGTTTCAGGAGGATTTATGGATTTTTTATTGTTCTTTTGGTCTTAAGTCGACATGACATATCATTGTAATATGGAATTATGTAATGATCTTATTGTAATATCTCTTAGGTGGCTGACTTAATTGGTTTAGGCCTTAGGGTTTGTATAAAATGATGTAAGATCTCATTATAGACCATGGGGATTATGTATCATGGTCTTGGAATGCAATATCATATTTGAAGGAGATTTGGTTGATCATAGGTGATCGAATTGAGATTAAGGAAGAGGTCAAAGGCCTCTAGTATTGAGTTTAACCAAGACTGTAATCAGGCATGGTAGATGCTATCTTTGACAATTCACTTTATTGGATTGTTGTCCATTTATCTTGAGGTAGTTTTAACCTTTGTAGTCAGTGAGACTCTTTTGTAATGAGCAGTATGCTCTAGGAAGTGTGCCTTCCTGCATGTGTAGGCCCCTCATTGTATCACATACTTTCTGCAGAAGTATCATCTGACTATGGGTAGGCTTCCCACTGTGGTTTTTCCCTTTTCGGGTTTTCCATGTACAAATCATGGTGATATGTGGTATGGTTTATTTACATTTATTATTTGTTTCATTGTTGAGTTACATTGTTTACCGGTGTTTGTGTCTACTGACATATGTTTCTGCTTTACTGGTATTTGAATGTTTATGTGCTCTGGTTTAAGGTTGTATTGTGTATTAAATGTTATAACTATTAACAACTGATTCACCCCCCCTCTCAGTTGTTCACCAGTTATCCTAACAATTGGTATTAGAGCTTTATTCCTCTTTTGCAAAATCTAAACCACTTGAGGTAGATCCTATGGCAACTAACACTTCTAATCCACCGATAACTATTTTCAGAAGAGAAATCTCTAAGCTTGATGGAACAAATTATGGGATATGGAAATTAGAATGGAGACTCATATTAGATGTCTTGGAAAGAATATTTGGGAGATCACTGAGAAAGGATACACACCTTATGATCTTACATCTAGCAATCCTGCTCCTGCAGACTTAGATAAGAATATTGAAAATGATTGTAGAGCTAGAGAAGCCCTCTTATGTGCACTTACTGATTAAAAGATCATGGGATTGACTGATAAATCATCAGCTAAGGTTATGTGGGACAAATTGCAAAATCTGAATGAAGGTGACCCTACTGTCAAAATTGCTAAACTTGATGGTTACCCAGTAAGATATGAAAACTTGAAAATGGAAGATAATGAGAGAATTATTGTATTTATGGAAAAAGTAAAAGAGATTGTTATGGGAATTCAATGTTGTGGAGGATTTATAAGTGAAGATGAAATAGTTTCCAAAGTCTTGAGAGCCCTTCCACCAGCTTACAAGATGAAGGAAACTGCAATTAATGAGTTAAGAACAATGGAAAACACTTCAGTTAATAGAGACATTCTAATTTGGAAATTATCTACTTTTGAGCTTGAAGAAGTTGGATCTTCTGGAGCTATAAAATCTAAGTCTACTTTTCATGCATCATCATCATCATCTACCAAAAAAAGTGATTGAAAATACCTATATGCAAAAGAATTGGAAGACATGAGGAAAGAAGATGAAGAACTTGAACAACATGAAGCCTTATTTGCTAGAAGAGTACCTAAAGGACCATCCAGAAGTAAGTATGAAAGAAAAGCACCTTTTAAATGTTTTGCATATAACAAGATTGGTCATTTTGCATCTAGATGTCCTGAAAGGAATGCAAGGTTTGAGGAAAGAGTTAATTAATCTTTTAAGCCTAACCAAAACAAATATAGATTCAAGAAAAGTAAACAATGTTACATAGCAAATAAGGAAGGAGTAACTGATGACTCTGGGGATGAACCAATAGAAGACTCTGTTAGTGGATCTGACAATGGAAAATAATGGGTGTTCTATGCTTTAAAGGAAGATGAACCGGAACTGGCTATCAAAAATGAAGAAAAGGCCTTGGCAACAAAAGTTGAAGATAAGGATGAATGGGTTTTTAGGAATAAACTAAATGAGGATAGTCAAGTTGTAAGAAGCAAGGCTAGATTGGTTTGTAAAGGATATTCTCAAATGGAAGGAATTGATTATGGTGAGACATTTGCACTTGTAGCTAGAATTGAAGTTGTTAGACCATTTCTTGCCCATGCAGCTTATAAGAACTATAAGGTTTATCAAATGGATGTTAAATGTGCATTTTTGAATGGTGAACTTGAGGAAGAAGTATACATTGAGTAGCTTGATGGATTTTCACTGATAGATGATAAAGATATGGTTTGCAAATTGAAGAAAGCTTTATATGGTTTGAAACAAGCTCTTAGAGCTTGGTATGCAAGGTTGGATAAATATCTTTTAAAGCTTGGTTTTACTAAAGGCAATGCTGATGGTAATTTATATTATAAGATCATTGATAATGATATTTTGATTATTGAAGTATTTGTTGATGATATCATTTTTGGAGGAGAAGATAAATTGTGCATGGAATTTGCTAAAAATATGAAGAATGATTTGAAATGTCCATGATTGGTGAGATGAAATTTTTCTTAGGTTTGCAGATTACTCAAACTAACAAAAGCATTTTTATCTATCAAACTAAGTATTTGAGGGAATTGTTGAAAAAGTCTAGTATGGATAATTACAAATCGGCAAGTACTCCTATGGTGACAAGTGAGAAATTATCTATCAAGGATACTTCTACACTGGTAAATCCGATAAGGTATAAGTCTATGATTGGTGGTCTGTTATATCTAACTCATAATAGACCTGATATTATGAATGCAGTAAGTATTGTTTCAAGATATCAAAGTAATCCTAAAGAAAATCATGAATGTGCAGTAAAGAGGATATTCTGGTAATTGCAAGGAACAACATAATATGGCCTATGGTATTCCAAAAATGATGATTTCACTTTATGTGCATATATTGACTCAAATTGGGCAGGTGATACTGATGATAGGAAGAGCACTTCTGGTGGAGCTTTCTTTCTTGGAAAGAAATTGGTTTCATGGATCAACAACAAACAATCATGCATTTCTTTATCTACTACAAAAGCTGAGTATGTTGTAGCAGCAACTAATTGCACTCAAGTCTTGTGGATGAAGCAAATGTTGAAAGACATCAGAGTAAATTGTAGTGAACTGGTAGTTATCTACTGTGATAACTCTTCAACTATTGACATGTCTAAAAATTTGGTATTTCATTCTAAGACTAAGCATATATCAATAAAGTACAACTTTTTGAAGGACAAGGTAGAAGAAAAGGAAGTCAAATTGGTTTATGTGAACATTAAAGAACAAATTGTAGATATATTCACTAAATCGCTATCTAAGGAATCATTTGAATATTTGAGAGACAGGTTAGGGGTTTTTTCCCCTCCGACAGAGACTTGATTGATGAAGTTTGTCATCAGTCTGACATGCATTATCAGAGACATTATTCATTCTGGCACTGATGAGTGGTTCTACTACTCAGGGGGAGTAGTCATCTTTAATATTCAAAGGTTTATATTCTTGCTTTGATATTTTTGTCAAATTTTTGGCATTGATGTCAAAGGGGGAGTGATAACAATGTGAAAAATCAATTCAGAACCTTACAGAGATATCATTCATTAGGGGAGAGCTATTGATATTCAGGAGATTATTGGTTGTCTTCCACAGGGGGAGACTTGTTTGGCACTTCTTGGTACTTAGATGTTTTTCAAATCTAGTGTTGCCATTAATGCCAAAGGGGGAGATTGTTGGCATTATGGATGAATTGATTATGTGTTGCATTGATTTTTTTTCATTGGTGTCAACACTATCTATTATGATTGGTTACCAGCAGATAGGTTTTGGTTACTGGTAGAAGATCTAGTGTTACCAGTAGAAGAGACTACCTATTGGACACTTCCAACATGTTTGGATTAGTGAAGTATGCTTGATTTCATGTGTTATATGCTCCATGAGCATGTTTTGGTCAGTTGGTATTGGCTTGGTATTGGATACTATCATACACTCTTGTAAACCCTTACCGACATTGGTTTAAGGCTTTACTGACAAAGCTTTCACTGAGGAATCGTGACAGGATGCATAAGTGGTGTTTGTGCAACTTCTAGATGGATTTTAGGATGTTGAATATGTTCTTTGATCATTCTTCAACTACTTGAAGACATTGCTTTGCCATGGTGGACCCAGAATAGGTCTAGTTCCTATTTAGGTTATGGACCAGTATCATGCTAACATGTACTCTACACATTACCGGGATGTTACAAGAAGATTTATGGATTTGTTATTGTTGTATTGGTCTTAAGACGACATGGCATATCATTGTAATATGGAATTATGTAATGATATTATTGTAATATCTCTTAGGTGGCTTACCTAATTGGTTTAGCCCTTAGGGTTTGTATAAAATGATGTAAGATCTCATTGTAGATCTTGGGGATTATGTATCATGGTCTTGGAATGCCATATCATATGTGGAGCAGATTTGTTTGATCATAGGTGATCGAATTAGGATTAAGGAAGAGGTCAAAGGCCTCTGGTATTGAGCTTAACCGAGACTGTAATCAGGCATGGCAGATGCTATCTCTAGCAATTCACTTTATTTTATTGTTGTCCATTTATCTTGAGGTGGTTTCAACCTCTGTAGTCAGTCATACTCTTTTGTAATGAACAATACGCTCTAGGTAGTGTGCCTTTCTACATGTGCAATCCCGTCATTATATCACATACTTTCCGTAGAAGTATCATTTGATTATGGGTAGGCTTCCCACTATGGTTTTTCCCTTTCCAGGTTTTCCACGTACAAATCATGGTGTTATGTGGTATGGTTTCTTTACATTGATTATCTATTTAATTATTGAGTTACATTGTTTACCGGTATCTATGTCTACTGACATCTATTTCTGTTTTACCGATATTTGAATGTTTATGTGCTCCGGTTTAAGGTTGTATTGTGGATTAAATGTTATAATTGTTAACAACTGATTCAACCCCCCCTCTTAGTTATTCACTGGTTATCCTAACAAAAATCAACTCACCCACATGGTTAGAGACTTTCCCTCTAACTCAACCCTCATTTGACTCATGGGTCTCTTCAAGCATTTATTGCTTTGACCATGGTTATCCCCACTAATTCTTGCACAAGAGTTTGTCCATTGGATAAAGGCATTATTCATTGGATAAAAGCTTTAGTCATTCAACTCAAACCTAACCTTACCTCCCAAGGTAACCTTCAAGTCATTTCAAGCATTTAATGCTTCTTCCCTCTCCTCTCAAGCCATCTCATGTTGACATTTGTCATCTTGGGATTGGGTTGAAAGACCTCACATGGATCACATACCCATCAATCCTAACCCTTTTTGAAATTACTCAATCTCAACCATCCATTTCTCCATTTTTCCTATAAACAGAGCCCATTCCTTTTTCAAAAGGATCTAGAAATCTTGTATGCATCAAACTTATAGTAAATTTGAGAGAGCATTTAAAAGCATTTTTCTTTGTTATTTTGGATAAAATTAACATAGGATAGTTAGGGTTTTTCTCATAATAGCTTATTAACATTTGCATAATTAGTCATTTTCATAATCTTTAATCTCCATAGGACATCCATTATAGTGCAAAAAGTTGAGGGATACACTCATGTGGAACTTAGAGAGGAGAGGAACAACGGAGGAGCACCTATGAGCATGTTGGAGGGCATTTGGGAGGGTTTTGTTTCTTTCCTTCAGTTTTGTATGCTTTTCATAATCTATTTTATATCTCTCTTGGTATGCATTAGTCTCATTTGTGTTTCATTTTTTATGGCCACTAACAACACTAATGACTGTGTCTTATGTTTCTTGTGTCCTTTTTAGTGTGCATCATTTGGTGAACCCGACATGAATCAAACATGCAACCTTCTAATTATGTTTAAACTAACTTTTTTAAATTTCCCATAAATTTCCACACACAGGTTGCGCTTTAGCGCTATTGACACATGTTTTAGCATCATTGACAATAGAAGATTTAGCACCTTTGTCCGAGTTATGACGCTTTTGTTGTAGAGTAAGTGTGGTTGTTGTAGTTATAGCACTATTGTTTGTTAAAAAGCACTATTGTAATCTTTTAGCATCTTTGCGCTCTCTATCTGACAATATTTTCATTTTGTCGAGCAGTTTAAATTAACGCGTTTGTCCATGTTTTAGTGTTGTTGGTAGTCATTTAGCGCTTTTGCTAGTATTTCAATTCTTTTGTCTAAAATAGCACTTCTGTGTTTACACAAAGTAGCGCTTTTGTAACAGAGAGTTGAAAAAAAAATTGTAATAAAAAAAAAATTAAAAATTTAGGCTTGTAGAAGCCCACCAAAAATCTTCATTTCACTAACTTTTTTTCTTTTTTCTATGCAAGTTGCTAATGTTTTAGTTTGCAGGATTCGAGGAGCTAGAAAGGAGGAATTTTATTTCTTTTCTTTCCAACTTTTGTTTAAAAGTTAGATTAAAAAGAATTCACTTTCCTTTGGTTTAAAATGAACTTTATCTTTTCATTTTGGACTAAAATCAACAAAATCTTCAATTTGGGCTTAAAAAAAATTTCATTGGCAAACTAAAAAGAACCACAAATCAAACAAACAAACTTTGCTTTTTTTGCAAGTTAGGGACAAAATTTTCAATTTGGGCTTAAAAAAAACCAACTACTTTCATTTCTTGCAAGGATAAAATTCACAATCAACCTTTCTATTTGCAAGTTAAAAAGAACAAACAACTTGTCCATTTATGTTTACAAATCACTTTTACTTTGAGCAAACGTGCTTTCAATTTTTGTTGACCAGGATTTTCACTTTCCTAGTTAGAAAACAAATTGCTTTGTGGGATTAAAAAGAACACAATGGTTGTTGGAGCAATATCTCCAAATAGCATATAGATCATATTGCGATAAAATAGTAAAAAAGAACAAGTGTTTTCTGTGTTTGTCACGCTTGTGCAAAATCTGTAAAGTGGTCTCATCTCTAACACACACTATCATCTCCCTTGGCTCTCATGGTCCTAGGTGCAAGAGAAAACTGTTATTAATGCTCTAAATTTTCTATTTTTAAAAGAGGCCTGCCAAGAGACACATCACTCTTGGGAATGACCTTGTGCAGTAAATCCTTCGAGCCACTATAGAAATTAGGTGAGAACAAAAGTTGTAGCCTTGGGTGTAGTTGTTCCTATAGTGTAAATTGCCGAAAGGGCATATGGGCCCCACCACAAGTTACAAGGATCTTAAGTGAGTCACTACAAAATGAACGTACGTCCAAAAACATTGAATATTACTAGACACCTTTTATGGTAGAATCCCACCCACTCTATTGATTGAGGATATTTATGAAAAGTTCAGTGCAAGAGTATAGATCGTTTTGCTCCCAAGATACTCACCATACATATTTCCTTGAGTAGAAACATGACTTTTTGAAAGGATACTTGTAACTTGATGAAAGTGGTGACTCCCCCATCATAGGGATCATCTATCTATTATGCTCATGCAAGACTTAGTATATCACATCCTTACCTGCCACATCAGGATTCATAAGATATGCAGTACCAAAGTCGAAGAAATATCAAGATGTGGGCTGAAAATATCACAACTGGCCATGACCTTAGGGATAAAGTATGTTTGAGTTGTCTTCATCTTGTTTTAGACCAGTAACAATTTGGGTTGACTTCAAGCTTTGGGAAACATAAAATACATTTTGTAAAAAGGGTCAAAAAGTTCATGATTGAGTTGATTTAGACCCACACCCATTTTTGTCTTTTTTTGAAAAGGGGCAAGGTTATCGTGCTTGTGTGCTTGTTGTGTTTTCTTGTCAAAGAAATTCAAAACAATTTTAAACCAAGTATTCATATAATAAATTTACATCAAACATTGATAAACAAAATAACATCAACAAGTGAAACAAAGTATCAGTTTGTATGACCATCACTCATATCTTGAGAAAATGAAATCTTCATCAAAGGACCACATTGAAAAAGAGACAACTTGGTTCAAAAGCTCTTATCAAAAGAAGGAAGTTTTTCTATATCATTAGAGTACTATTTCTCTCACATAGGGTATTCTTACTCATATGCAGTTGTATCTTCAAGGAAAATCCAACGAATTTGACAAAGAGCCTTTGAGAAATAGAGATTTTATTCAGTATAGAGATTTTTGTTATCACAAAAACAAAGGGGGCAAGATCAATCTTGCCTTTTTTTTCCAAAAATCTGTATCACATACAATGAAGCTTGAGGGGAACCACCGACCCTTGAGAGAGAGGAAGAAGTAGAAACCCCCTTTGTAACAGAAAGTTTTTACATATTCTATCCACTTTCACCTTCATACATTGCAAAACCATTCAACTTTCAAAACACAAAGAGGTCTTGTACTAAGTTCTTTTAAATATTTCTTAAATCAAACAAACAAATCACTTTTTAGGGTGTCTCTACATCTAGGATCAATCATCCTAAGAGGAATTTATACACAGGTTAAAACTAGTTCATGTTGGCATTTTTGATGATTGATGCTATGATTGTCATTGATGGACACACACTTGATTTGAGATCACTTTTTGTATGTATGAGTTAAAGCTCAACCGGTATTTGTTCCAACTAGTATGATGTATTATAGTCTTTAGAGTATTGGTGTTTTGCATAAAGTGTTTACCGGTCTGAAGCGGTATGAAGACCCCAAGCGGTTCGAGGATCTCAAGTGGTACGAAGGAACAAAGCGGCACAACTCATATTTCCCAGTCTTCATTTTGTCAAACCGGCAACCGGTATTTTTCGTAAACTGGTATTTTGTTTGAACTGGTAATAATCTGTGATGAGTTACCAACCCACATTTTGTGATGAGTTACCATCCACTGATTGTTTGATGCTGCCGACACTTTGGCGGTGCTTTTTGTGTCGTGTTACCAAATATGTCTAGATGCATTGAACCTAGGAAATTGTATTGTAATCCTATTAGACCGACATGAAATCAAATTCCTTTATAAGGACATCATGTCTAGGGTTTTAGGTTGTTTCTAGGGTTTAAGTTAGTTGATGAGTTTTTGTAAGTGTGATTATAGAAGAGAAGTTCAGAGAAAGCAGAGTGCGAATGTGTTGAAGACTGAAGTAATGTTGGAATGCATTAGGAATGAGCTACCAAGGATCTAACCAAGCAATCTATGCTATTTGCTAGATCACTCACTTGTTGATTACTCACATCTTCGACAAGTTTGAAGCCCTTAACCAGGTAGGCCCAAAAAGCCTTTTGTAAATCCTCTAACAAGGTGATTCACATCTGTGGATCTAAAATCCTCTAGCAAGGTAGTCTTTAATCGGACTTATCTCCTAACAGAGATTGAGATTCCTAACAGGATCTGTTCTGGTAAAGAACATTGTATGACCTTAACCGGTCTTACCTTAACCGGTCTGGTTCCTATTCTGCAGATAGTTACTTGTGAGTTTCATCTCACCATGGTTTTTCCCATTTGGGTTTCCACATCAAAATCTCTTGTGTTATGGTGATTGTGCTTCTATGGGTGAATGCATTATTTTCTATTTGGTTTGCATGTGTGCTAACCGGTTTGTTTGCTAAACTATTTTACTGGTTCACTGCTAGACTAGTAAAGTGTTTAAGTACAATATTTTTTGGTATACTAATTCATCCCCCCCTCTTAGTATTCATCAATTGGTATAAGAGCCAGCCTTTCTATAAGTTTAACCACTTGGAAAGAGATGAGGGAATACACTATGAGGGAACTTACTCATCGACTCACTCAGTCTAAGCAAGCCTATGATGAACTTATGGTCAAATATAAGGCCTCTCAGGCAAAAAAGAGAGAGCATGCTGAAAAACTGATGGAGCTATCTGAAAATAGTTCTTCTTATGAAGTGGACATGGAAGCCCTAATTCAAGAAGTAGAAAAGCTGAATGAATCCAATTCCAACCTGAGAAAAGAGTTGGAAGGACTGACTATTCGAATGTGCCAAGAGCTTGAGAACTAGAGGAAAGCTGAAGATCTGGTAAAAGACAAAGATCATAAAATCTCCAAACTGAAGCAAGAGATCAATGCACTTACCACTCACCTCCATGAAAGCAAAATGGAAAAGGAAGACATGTAAGGAGAACTGAACATAGCCATCTCTGAGAATGCAAACTTGATGGAAACAAATGCTGGTATTTCCGAAGAACTCTCTGAGTCAAAGGAAATACTTGCTAAGTTCAACAAGAGTACTGTTAAGCTAGAGCAAAAGCTTAAATTGGCCAAATCTGTCAAGAATACTGATGGACTTGGTTACTCTGGTCATGAGGAAGGTGAGACCTCTGGTGCAAATGCTAAAGTATTGAAGAAGCAACCGACATTCAAAGGTAAAGGTAAGCAAAAGTTCAAACCTGTTTGCTTTAAGTGTCTTAAAGAAGGACATATTACTAATGTGTGTAGGAGCAAAGCCTACAATAATTTTCCTTACTTTATAAACAATGTATCTAGATCCAATAAGTTCAATGGTAATTGTTATGCATACAACAAGTTTGGGCATAAAGCATCTAAATGCAGGTCTATTATGAACAACACTAGAAGATATCCTCAGAGGACTCAAGGAGTTGGTCCGGAACCTTTTGTGAACCAGAATCCCAACCGGTTTAATACCTTTAATCATTAGTCAGGTAGCGGTGACTATCAAGCGGCAACCGGATGGAGAGAAAACTGTTTGATTTGTCATTGTCATGGTCACACTACTACAACATGCAGGAGGAAGAACAATAACATGAATAATGGACCATGGAGAGCACCTAGAATGGTCTCCTATCATTACAACAAACTGGGTCACATTGCTTGATTCTGCAGAACAAGAAAGAACATATTGGATGACATACCGGTCAGTCCAGAAGGAAAGATTGATATTGAAACTATTCAAGCGGATATGAACAAAAGCTAGAAAAAGAAACCAAGAGTGTTGCAAGAAGAATCGGTTTCTGCACCTAGTGTGGAAATTTCAGAACCGACAAACTAAGCTACAAAAAGCTTAGGGGGAGCAAATGGTCAAATATCTCAAACCCTTCGTTGACACCAGTAAAAGATCTTAACTAGTATGAGATACCTGTCAGTCAGTAGAAGACCAAAAATGGTAAAAGGAAAATTAGGGTTTACACCCTAATAGTGGAGCATTTATTATGGCAGGTGGAGAACCTGTTTAAAAGGAATTATCAAATCATTTCTCACTTATCATTTTTTGAGCGAAGAAGTTTTTCAAGTGCAGAGCGAAGAAAAGCGATTTACACTTCGATTCAAAGAATTTATCAAAATCCTGAAGAAGAATCTAAAGAAAACATCTGTTGGAGGAGTGTAGAACGCAAAGTGGTATCTCTAAAACCGAAGGAGTGTGTGGCAAGGTTCAAACTATGAAGCCTTAAATTTTTATCTATGAAGGTATTTTTCATAATTCTCTATTTATCATGGCTTCCGCATCACATGATAGCTTTAGTGCACCCATTGAGTCAATGGACTTCATTCAATGCAAGCCAAAATACAATGCCCTATCTCAAGTACCTGCTAGTGTTATATTAGAAGAAGGCATTTCCAATTACATAGACTGCAAAATTGAAGACCTAAGGTCTCTTGTGATCCATTCCTAGTTGAGCTTGTTCTATGAAAAGGATAAGAAGATTAAACCGGAATTCAGCATTCTGGAAAAGAAGAAACTTCACAATGCAGTTTATTTTCTTGAAGAATTTTCGTATGATCACATTTGCATTATTCTAAGCAGGGTACATGGTGATAAGATGTACTTGGAATGGACACATGATATCACACTGGAAGCTATTCATGCCATCACTGGTTTCTATAACACAGGGGAAGTGCCAGCCCTAAGGAAGGTCAACAAGATTGTAATGTCCAAGCTCATCGGTTCAATGAGCGACTCACATGGAATGATCGTCAACTCAATCAAGGACGATCTCGTCAAGTATGCCTGCATGGTGATAGGTTACCGGACATTCTCTGTTAGCTGAATTAATTCTGTCTCTATTGCAGTGGTAAATGACGCTTATAGGATGATAAAGGAAGATGCATCATTTGATCTATGCACTTGTATGCAAAGACAACTTCTGTTGAATCATAATTCGATCAAACAAGACAATGCATTGAGATTTAAGTTCGGACAACTACTGGTTGGGTTGTTCTTTTACTTCCAAGGCTACTTTCCAGGAGTAGGTGACATTCAGTGGTCAGCTGACCAACCGATGACAAAGCAAATCAAGGAAAGTATACAAGTGGTTGAAACTGGCTATCCGGAAGCACTGAACAAATACTTTGATGAGTTCAAATACAAGATGAGCCAAAGGATAATAATATCTGGTGATATAGTCAAAAAGTATGAGGAAGACATCTGCTTCACCATCAAAGTGGATGAATTCATAATGGAGGCCGTTGAGCCCAGATACGAAGAAGTGGAGCCTATGGGCTATGAGGTAATGTATGATATGCTGGATGGGTATGCTTCTACCCTAATTGCCTCACCCCTTGATCCTAAGGCAAAGAGAACCGACACCTATTTGGAAAGGGTTACACTGGTTGCGGAACCCTCTATAAAGAAAGGAAAGGTAGTGCCTTCAGCATTGGCACCAGTTACTGCAACTAGTCCCAAAGTGACCAAGCGGTCACCAGCTAAGAAGAAACCGGAAGCGAAAGACAAAAAGAAATACATCAGACTCAGAAGAAACTGTGTTAGAAGAACCGCTTAAGAAGACTAGGCAAATGAAGAAAAAGACAAAGAATGAACCGACATCATCTACACTAGTAAATATTGATATTTCTTCTTAAAAACCTTTGACACATTGTCAAAGAACTATAAAGAATATTAGGAGAAAATTGCTGAATGATTTAATTGATTGTTTTGATGACTTCAATGATGATGAAAAAGAAGAAGTTGAATAGGAAATCATTAAGTATTTGTGTGTTAATGACCGGTCGACTTCAGAAATTAGATCTGAGACACCAGATTCTTTGTATAATTCTTTAGACAACAAATGGCACATTGCCATAGAAAAGGAATAGGAAATGAGGGAGGACATATTTTCTCAATATTTTCCTCATGTATCAAATTCAGAACTTTTCGAAGTTATGAAAAAATACAAAGGCCTCTTCTTCATGAGAAGAAGAAGACTCCTGTTATTGGAAGGAAAGGTTCATGAAGTGATAAAAGATACACATACTCATGGTCAAGAAGCTCTAAAGATGCATCAAGTGGCTGAAGCCAATAGGAAAGCTGAGCAAGAACCGGAAACTGGCAAACTAGATGAGGTGTATAACAGTGAAGGAGAATCGACCACAGAACAAATGGACCCCATTCATGTTGATGCCTTAGATGGTGAAAATGTTACTCAGAGTAGACCATCAGAAGGAATAGGACAACAGAAGAAGGAAGAAGAAGAAAAGAAGCAACAAGAAACAGAAAAGAAGAAATAGGCAGATGAAGAAGATAAGAGAAAAGAGGAGAAAAAGAAGAAAGAGGAAGAGGATAAGAGAAAAGAGGAGGAAAAGAGGAAAGATGAAGAGGATAAGAGAAAAGAAGAGGAAAAGAGGAAAGAGGAAGAGGATAAGAGAAAAGAAGAAGAAAAGAAGAAAGAGGAAGAGGAAAAGAGAAAAGAGGAGGAGAAGAAGAGAAGAGAAGAGGAAAATAAGAAGCAAGAGGAAGAGAAGAAGAAGAAGAAGGAAGAGGAAAATAAAGAAGAGGAGAAGCGGAAAGAGGAAGAGAAGAAATAGGAAGAGGAGAAGAGGAAGAAGGAAGAGGAGAAGAAGAAGGATGAAGAAGAGAAGAAGCGAAAAGATGAAGAGAAGAGACAAGAAGAAGAGAAAAGAAAGAAAGAAGAAGAGGAGAAGAGGAAGGCTCAAGAAGATAAGAAAAAAGCAAGGACAAGGAAGCAGCGAGAAAGAGCACATAGGTGGAGACCCCAATGGCAATAGGTAGTCAGGCTAAACTAGCTGACATTACTAGTCCCATTGACCTCCAGTCCACAAATGAATCAGAGTTGCTGCAGAGAATTTAGGTTGCTCAAGAACGTCTGGAAGTGATAAGGAGGAAAAAAGAGCAAGATGTGATCCAAGCTATGGTGGACACTCTTACCGGTTTGATACCCAATACGAACCTTCCTAGTATTGATTCCTCACTTGCACAATTGAAGCTCCTATGCACAGTTGTAGAAGACTAAGTACAAAGCTTGGAAGAGGTTGCAGAAGCAAATGCCAAGAAGGAACATCAAAACGCTCTGGACACTGCCTTGGTGAGAAAGTTAATAGAGCTCCGATCTGATCTTTAGAAGGAATAGAAGGACATTAGAGATGCAATGGATGAGGGTAATATACTACTCAGCAAGATTTGTCAACCTCATTTATTCTATGATGATGTGCTCACTCAGAAGGATAAACTGCAAACTGATATGCAATCATTTATTAGCACCTTCAAGATGCTCTATGACTCCTTCTCCACGTATGGACAAATTGCTCACTAGTTTCAACTTTAGTCTGCAAGACTAGAGGTAGAGATAAGCAACTGGACACAAAATTTGCAAGAACTTCAACTGGTCCTACTACCAAGATTGCAAAATCTCCTAAAATGCTATCTAAATCTTGATGCCCTAATGGTCACTCAAGAGATGAGCACGATAGATACCATGGAAGAACAGGTCTCCCAGATGTAGACAGAGAAAGAGGTGGCTACCTCCCTACTTGACTCATGGTCCTTATCCATGAAGAAAATCTTATACGACTTTAAATCAGTTTTTGACAAGTTTTACTCTTTACTATCATAAACACTTATTATTTTAATACTAATGAAATAGGGGTTAGTCTCCAATATTTTTTGTCATTGTTGGCAAAGGGGGAGAAGTATATAAATTTTGATGCATAATATATATACTTTCATGTTATTTCTGTTGAGGAGTAGTATACATTGTATTTTCTGCAAAAGGGATAGTGTATATGCTTAGGGGGAGTAATTTTGATTATGGCATATTTTTGTTGTAAAAAACTTAGATGTCAAAATTTTCCTAAGTGTTGCCATCAATGCCAAAGAGGGAGATTGTTGGCATTTTTGATGATTGATGTTGTGATTGTCATTGATGGACACACACTTTATTTGAGATCACTTTTTGTATGTATTAGTTAAAGATCAACTGGTATTTGTTCCAACCGGTATGATGTATTATAGTCTTTAGACTATTGGTGTTTTCTAGAAAGTGTTTACCGGTCTGAAGCGATATGAACACCCCAAGTGGTTCGAGGATCTCAAGTAGTACGAAGGAATGAAGCAACACAACTCATATTTCCCAGTCATCACTTTGTCAAACCGACAACCGGTATTTTTCTTAAACTGGTATTTTGTTTGAACCGGTAATACTTTGTGATGAGTTACCATCCATTGATTGTTTGATGGTGCTGACACTTTGGTGGTGCTTTTTATGTCATGTTACCAAATATGTCTAGATGCATTGAACCTAGGAAATTGTATTGTAATCCTATTGGACCAACATGAAATCAGATTCCTTTATAAGGACATCATGTCTAGGGTTTTAGGTTATTGCTAGGGTTTAAGGTGGTTGATGAGTTTTTGTAGGTGTGATTATAGAAGAGAAGTTCAAAGAAAGTAGAGTGTGAATGTGTTGAAGACTGAAGTAATGTTAGAATGCATTAGGAACAAGCTATGAAGGAACTAACTAAGCAATCTGTGCTATTTTCTAGATCACTCACTTGTTGATTACTCACATCTTCGACAAGTCTGAAGCCCTTAACCAGGTAGGCCCAAAAAGCCTTTTGTAAATCCTCTAACAAGGTGGTTCACATCTATGGATCTAAAATCCTCTAGCAAGGTAGTCTTTAATCAAACTTATCTCCTAACAGAGATTGAGATTCCTAACAGGATTTGTTCTGGTAAAGAGCATTGTATGACCTTAACCAGTCTAACCTTAACCGGTCTGGTTCCTATTCTGCAGATAGTTACTTGTGAGTTTCATCTCACCGTGGTTTTTCCCATTTAGGTTTCCACGTAAAAATCTCTTGTGTTATGGTGATTGTGCTTCTGTGGGTGAATGCATTATTTACTATTTGGTTTGCATGTGTGCTAACCGGTTTGTTTGCTAAACTATTTTACCGGTTCACTGCTAGACTAGTAAAGTGTTTAAGTACAGTATTTTTTGGTATACTAATTCACCCCATCCTCTTAGTATTCATAAGTTCATGAGTGCATCCTCTCATTTCTAGGTAGCTTGGTTTGTAACACATCTCAAACCTTTCTATACCTCATCACATCAAAATTGTTGAAAAACACAAGAGCAATTCACAAAGAACTTTGTTGACATCCAACCTTCAGTGTTAGAGATCCATCTTCCAACAAACATTTCACAAAACTTGTCTTCCATCCAAAATTTCATCACCACCTCATAATCACTTTCACAAACATTAAAATTTTGAAAATATGGCTCAAACAAGATCAATGAGAAACCAACAACCAGAGATTGAAGAAGAGGAAGAAAACCTCAATGATTTTCACGAGGTTGTTGGAGGAGGCACAAATGATGAAGAACCCAACACTCCAACTCCCAAAGATATAGAAAGAGCACAACATAATCCCAATTTTAATAGATTCTTTGATGAGATTCTTAGAAACAATGCAGGTGCTCATTTTTTGAGACTTGCTCAAGAGGGTGCCAAACTACCCTCTAACGTTGATACTGCACAGATACAGAAAACATCTGAGCAACACAACCATCATGATGGTGGAAGAGGTAGAGATTACTTCCACTATGACCTTAATCATCAAGGGAATCTTCCACCTCCTCCTCCTTTAGAAATAGACATGTTGAGATAACAAGTAGAAAAACTCACTCAACAACTCAATAGTGGTGTGAAGACTACTCGGTTTTCACTTAATGATATTTTTCCCTATCCTTTTTATAGGAACATTCTTATGCCACCATTTCCATGAGGGTTAGAAACACCCAAATTTAAAAAGTATAGGGGAAAAGGAGATCCTAGGGATCATGTACAATAATTTCACTCAGCTTGTTTAGAAGTGGCCTATGAGGACACATATCTAATGCACCTCATTCCTCAAAGTTTGGGAGATACAACCACATAATGGTTTTCACAATTACCAAGTGGTATAAGAACATTTAAGGAACTAGTCCAAAAACTCATCGCTCATTATGCACATAACATAGAATGTGATGTCACCATGATAGATTTATACAACACCAAACAAAAACTATGGGAGGTGTTCTCAACTTTCCTGCAACAGTGGAGGCAACTATCTAGTAGACGTTCTCTTCATTTACCTGAGCAAGAACTAGTGGAAATAGTCATTTCCAACTTGAATGATGAGATGGAATTCCATTTAGACATGAAGGGTACACAATACTTTGAAGAGATGATCACTCAAGGACTAAAATGTGAAAGAGCCCTCATAAAAAAAGGGACTTATCAAAATCTACAATGAACCCAAAGATGGTCCTTGTCCACATTATAATAGTGATAAACCAAATTTTTGGAACAAGAACAAGAAAATTGTCAATGATGGGATAGTGGATGCACAAACACTAAAAATTGCACATCCCATGGTCAGGTTTGCAAGACAAAATCCCCCTCCTAAAAATAACACCATCACTAATCCACAACATCAAGGTCGCAATGCACCACTAGAGGAACCAAAACAAATGCAACAACAATTGGTATCTTCCAACCTTGTGACCTTACCAAAAATATCCAACTATGAGCCTCAGGTCAAGCCTCCATGGTGGAGAGATAATGAACATTGTGAAGTTCACCAAGGAAGAGGACATAAAACGAGAAATTGCCATCAACTGAAAGATATTGTTCAAGATCTTATTGATAGAGGAGAAATTGAAATAGAAGAAAATGACCCTAAAACATCCAATGATGATCATTTAATGTTCAAGAATCCACTTCCATCACATGATCAAAGGGGTCCTTCCACCTCAAGGAGAAACACAAATACTACAACTAATTATATAGAAGCTGCGTTTATTTTATTTGTGAATCACCTTTATGACACTGATAAACAAGTTGCAAATCTCACCATCAAAGATCCAAATCCTGGATGCAACGTTGTTACGTGTCATAGCAAGATTACCATTCGAGAAGCGCCACAAGGAATGACACCCCTCCCCAAGAAATATAATCTTGTAGAGAAATTGGATAAAATGATAACACTCATATCCATATTAGAGCTTTTGCACTTATCCCCCTCACATAAAACAATCTTGGATCAAGCTCTTCAAGAAGCATCAGTCCCCGCCAACCTCAACACAGATCAATTTCAAGCCATGGTTGGTAATCTAAAGTCATCACCATGCCTTACTTTTTCTGAAAGTGACAATGCTTCCTTCCAACAACCACATAATGCCTCTCTCCATATTGAAGGATTTGTAAACCAACATAGAATCAAGCGAGTCTTGATTGAATATGAAGCTAGCTTGAATATATGCACCTTGCAATTGGTCATAGCATTGTGTTATGTGGTAGAATCAGTGGATGCCAGCAAAAAGATAACCATTAAAGCCTATGATGATGCAGAGCATTCTTCCAGAGGAGTTGTTGTATTACCTATCAGAGTTGGGCCAGTAGTGAAGCATATAGTCTGCCAAGTTCTAGACCTTCCTTTTCCATATAACCTCTTGTTAGGAAGACCTTGGATACAGGTCATGCAAGTAGTTTCATCTACCTATTATCAATGTACCAAGTTTCCACATAACGGTGTAGAAATCGCAATCCTTGGTGATGCAAATCCATTTGCCTATTGTAATAATATTAACCATTAGCCAGAGATCACCACACGTAACAACAAAGAAGCTATCCCTTCCACATCACACGTTAATCCAACCTCTCTTTCTAGCTCAACAACCTCTATACCAAAGCAGGAGAAGTTGAAAATGAAAACGGTTGCGGAAGGTCTCAGGGAATATAATCTTAGCCAACTCTTTTGTGTTGGGCAATTACTCACATCCCATAGAACTCATGGCAAACCTCAAAGTTTACTTCAAACACCACTAGCCAAAAAAACTTGCACTTTGGCACAATTCATCCCTAGTAAAAGTCAGGAGGAGGAAACCATGGATGAGGACCTAGCAGAATGGATCTACAAAGACCCTATCAACAAATAAAGCCCAAAGGCTAAGCTTCCCACTGACAAATATGCCAAAGGCCTCACTATCATGCAAGGAATAGGCTATGATGGCCATAGTGCTTTGGGACATTGCAAACAAGGATGACACAAGCCCTTACAACCTTAGTTGAAACCCAAAGATAAAACTAGAGCAGGTTTTCAAAAGGAATATCTTCCTAAGCTTAGATTCAAAGGAAAACCCAACAAACCTGTGTATCAACCAGTTACTCCAAGAAGGCCATCCTTGATTATATATGTGGCACCAACAACACCAACAACACCAACTACACCAACAAAACTGATAATCCCATGATTAGCATTAGTAGCACCAACTGCACCAACAAAACTGATAATCCCATTAGTAGCATCAGTAGCACCAACTGCACCATCAAAACTAATAATCCTGTGAGTAGCATCAGTAGCATCAACTACACCAACAACACCGATACACCGATAACCCTATCAACAACACCAGCAATCCCACCTCCAAAAGTGCATAAACTCGTGACCAATACACTCTTCAATTCAAAAGACATCCCAATTTGGTACAATAATCGGATGTTAGAGAGTGATTTACAGACAGACTCAGATGAGTTCAAATGGGATTCAGTGAATCTAAATACTTCAGATGAGGAAGACACATAACCTCCACCACCTCGTAAAGATATCCCATTTTATGAGGAGGTGTGGATTAAAACCTTTTGGGTTCTTGAGAAAGAAGCAACTTCCACAGGCCCTATTTCAAATCCTACACCAGAATCTAACAAGGAGAGTGCCATCGATGAACTTCACTCATCTATATTAACCATCACTGATTCCTCCTCTAAGATCAACTTAATCAATGAGGTAATGCCTATCATCCACCCTAAACTTATTGACTGGAACCAACCAAGTCCCCCATGTCTTGATCATTTCCAAAATGATGAGGCGCTCATATACTTTTTAGAAATATGGGATAACATACCAAGCAGGGATCATAAAGATGGGTTTTCCATCGAACTTAACTGTGCATCATACTTTGGGACAGATGCCAAACCTTTTAGCTACAAAAATATCACAATAAAACATGGATCTTCTAGTGAAAACCACACAGTGGCACTTGTTGATCCCAAAAAAGTAAAAATAAAGAGCGTATCCAAAGGTTAAAACCTCTCCAAGGCACATGAGGATGAAAGGTTTGACATCATCCCCTCTAATACAAATCAAGAGAGATCGACGATCCTAATTGAAGAAACAAAAGAATTCAACGTGGGGACCCCTGAGACTCCTCACCAAATACATTTGGCATCTCTATTAACTCCATAGGAACAACCAAAATTTGTAGAATTCTTTCACAAGCGTCAAATCAACTTTGCATGGTCTTATGCAGACATGCCTGGCTTAGATCCAGATTTGGTCATGCATCACCTAACTGTAGTAGAAGGAGCTAAACCTGTTAAACAAAAGATCATAAAGATTCACCCACAAATTTCCGTTCTTGTCAAATTTAAACTAAAAAATCTCTTGGATGTTGGTTTCATCAGACCAATCGATTATGCAGATTGGATCTCCAATATTGTGCCTATTGGTAAACCTAATGGGGACATCCATATCTATACCGACTTCAAAGATTTGAACAAGGCATTCCTTAAAGATGACTTCCCCTTAACAAACATCGACATGATTGTCGATCTAACAGTGGGTCATGCAATTCTTTCTCTTATGGATGGATTTTTCAGGGTACAACCAAATTAAGATTACTCGAGAGGATCAACATAAAATTGCTTTTACATGCCCATGGGGAACATATTGTTGGAATGTTATGCCATTTGGTCTAAAGAATGCAGGGGCAACATATCAAAGAGCCATGACTACCATCTTTCATGATATGATGCACACCATAATGAAAGATTATGTCAATGATTTACTAACTAAATCATTAACAAGAGAGGGTCATCTGGCAATACTAGGTCAAATCTTCGACAAATTAGAGCAATATCATGTCCGTTTGAATCTAAACAAATGTATCTTTGGAGTAACCTCTGGAAGCTCTTAGGATACATTGTCTCAAGCAAAGGCACTAAGGTAGATTCTACAAAAGTCAAGGAAATCATGGACATGCCACCTCCAAATAACATCAGTCAGTTAAGCACACTACAAGGGTGGCTACAATCAATTCAGAGATTCATTGTACAATTGGTTGATAAGTGTCATCCCTTCACGCATCTATTACACAAGAATATCCGCTTTCAATGGGATACAAAGTGCCAACAAGAATTCCAAACGCTTAAAGATTACCTAATGCATACACCTTGTTGATCCCACCAGATCTAGTAGACCTCTATTACTATATATTTCAGCTACAAATACAACATTAGAAGTACTGCTGGCACACCAAAATGCAGAAGGAGAAGAATGTGTTGTATACTATATCTCTCACACATTGGTAGGCTATGAACTCAATTATACACCTATTAAGCAAGCTTGCCTAGCAGTTATCTTGGCAGCCACCAAATTGAGGCACTACATATTAATGCACAAGGTACAAGTCATTGCCAAAATAGATCCACTCAAGTACCTACTTAGCAAGGTAGCATTGATAGGCCGCTTGGCCAAATGGGTTATGATTTTGAGTGAATTTGATATAGAGTATGTGGACCACAAGGCTATCAAGGGGTAAGTTATTGCAAATCAGTTGGCTGATGCACCACTCAAAGGACACCATCCTCTTGTTTCCAATTTCCCAGATGAAGAGATCTTCATGATCACAACTACACAACCTTGCAAGCTCTCTTTTGATGGCTCATATACTAGACATGGCTTGGGGGTAGGTATTCTTTTTATCACACCTCAAGGTGACATCATCCCAAATTCATATAAGCTCACTTTCCCATACACCAATAATATAGCAGAATATGAGTCCTTGATCACAAGGCTTAGATTGGCTATACAATGACATCTAAAAGAGCTACAGGTATATGGAGATTCTTAGCTAGTCATCCAACAAGTTACCGATGAATACCAAACTAAGGATGATAAGCTCATGCCATATAAAAGGATGGTAGATAGTTACAAAGAATCATTTACAATTATAACATTTGAACAAGTACAAAGAGATCAGAATTGAGTTGTGGATGCAATGGCTACAATTGCCTCTCTCCTAGATCTTCCACAAAATTCGACACGCTACGAGTTATTGGTAGAACAACTTTGGATCCCCGCTTATGATATCCCTGAATCTGAAATGATATGTTGCCTTACTGATTCCAACTCCCCATGGTATGGTGAGTTTTTCACTTACCTATGTGATCAAACGCTTCCCTCTAACCAATCAAATAACCAATGAAAAACCTTCATCCGCCAGACCACTCGATACACAATCATTGCCGAAGCCCTATACAGGCAAAGTCTTGATGGTATTCTCCTTCGATGTTTGGACCAAGATGAGATAAAAAAGGCCTTGGAAGAGGTACATGAAGCAATTTGTGGGGCTCACTCAAGCGCTCCTTCACTCACAAAGAAAATCATGCATGCTGGATACTATTGGCCCTCCATGGAAAAAGAATCCTACTTTGTCAAAAAGTGCAAGAAGTTCCAAGTTCATGGAGACCTGATACATGCCCTTGTTGTTATTATGGATGTGTTGCATTGGTTTTGTCATTGATGTCAACACTTATCCTTCTGGAGATCTTTGGTTATGTTCACCAGCAAGTTCAGTGACTTATGCACAATCATTGGTATTTGGTTCACCGACAGGTTATATTGTTCACCGACACCGAGGATGACTTGTTATCATCTGGAGATCACTTGGTTATGTTGAAAACATGGTTTGGACACTTGGTTTTGGTATTTTGGTTATTGGTCTAATCGGGTTGACATATTTGCTATTATTGGCAAATTGGTCTAAGTTATGGACCGACATGCATAATCTATTCTTGATCAACACGACACATTATGGAGATGATTTAATAAATTATTATTGTTGTAATTACATTGAGCCGACATGATGTATCACATCTTGACTTACTTGTAAATGATTTAATTGTAATATTCTTAGTGAGCTGACCTACACATTTGGTCTTAGGTTTTGGTATATATGTAAGATCTCATTTGTGAGATGAGGTAAGAAGGTAGAAGTAAAAAAAGGTATATGGTTATGGTATTGTAACATGGTATTTGTGAATATTGATGATCATATGAGTAGACCATAGAGAAGGAGATAATGAGAGCTTAACCAGTAGTAAATCCATCATTGGAGATGCTACTTTAAGCAGTACATTATCATTGGATTTAATCATCTAATTGTAGTCAGTGTGACTCCCATTTTGTGTTTGAGCAGTGAGCTCTAGGTAGTTGGCCTTTCTGCATGTACAGACCCCATTTGTACACACATACTATCTACAGTAGTATCATCTGATTGTGGGTAAGGTTTCCCACTGTGGTTTTCCCCTTACAGGGTTTCCACGTACAAATCTATGTGTTATGTGTTGTGGCTGTTGTTTATCTTTCTGTTTCATGCATTAAGTTTCACTAGTATTGTAGCATCGTAAATTGTACGCACTTGCTAGGGTGGTACAATTTCACACCTAGTTTAGCACCCGCCTTGGTGCATTTTACATTTTGCATTGCATTTCTCCTTTAGCACTTAATTAATCAAATTAATTAGGTCTAAGGTCCTATTTCATCATCCTCTACATCATAAAGTTGGGCCCTTTCATTAAAGTGTGCCCTTTTCATTTTATTCCTCCAATACATCATTCAATCAAAAACCCTAATTAAGTCCTATTTTGAACTTGGGGGCTTGGTTTCAGGGGTCAAAACATCTCGAAATCACCTGTAACTTCGGGATTCTCTCTAAAATCATCATATCCAATGGCCCTGAAAATTTGGTGAAAAGTTGTCGGGACCATGGCGCCCGGAGTGCACATGGTCCTGGACATTTTTCCCGAAATTTTGGGAGCACAATCCAATCATAAAATAAATCTTAACCCCAAGAAATTGGCGGGAAATTCAATCTCTAGGTCGGCCAAAAGATGAAATTACGACCTAGGGTTTCATACATAAGAGCTCTCTTTCTTCATTTGAAGAGATCCGATTTTTGTTTTCAGGAACCTCATATGCAGCGAAAGAGCAGATCTTTGAAGACTTCAACAACATTCAACATCCCTCTATCAAGCATTTATCAATTTCATTCATCCATTTAGGGCTTGGAAGACATTGAAGAACAATAGGAGATTACCGACTGAGGATTGGCTTGTACCCCTCCCTTGGGGGTTGGGTATGATTTCATGTTGTTTTCATGTCTTTGCATAAGCTTCAATATATCCTTTATTCATGCTTTAATTGCATCTTGATTTAGAGCATTTACATTATCATTTACAAGCAATTAGGGTTTACTTTCTAGGTTGCTCTAGTTTGCTTGCTTGCATTTTAGGATCTTGCACACACACAAGGTCTGCACACACAATCCATTTTACAATATAACTTGGCTATTCATGGAGGTGGAAATCATCGAAGCAGGGGTTTGACTAAGGCAAAACCCTATATAGCCGCCCACACCCTTTTCAGATATAAGTGCAGGTTTCGGGACTCAGACGACGCTGCAGGTTACAGAAACAGCAGGTCGAGACAACACTCCACACCAAATTGCAGAGCAAAAGACCTGGACAGGGGCATGGGGCACCCTAGTCCTACCAGGACAGGGGCGCTAGGTGCCCTGGTCCCTGGGACAGAGGCGCTAGGTGCCCTGGTCCTCTTGACAGACAACATTTTCAATAGTTTCCAGAGTGCAAGATAGCAGTTTCAGGTACAGTTTCCAGCACAGTATCAGGACAGTGGCGCCCGCACCCCCGTCTCGAACATTTTCAATCAGATTTTGACTCCGGGTATGCATCTACATTCTTGTTTTATCCTTGTGTTTACAGCTGTTCATTGTTTAATCTCAATTCTGCAATCTTGTTATTAGTTCATACATGCATTTTGGGATTAGGACTTGAACTTGTATCATTTTATCTTTCAATTTCAACAAAGGAATAGAAATCCTAATAGGTAGCCCGTGGCTCTCTCTTTCACAAAAGGAAGTAGCCAATTGTGTGATACCTCTAGGCTCTTTCGTATTCCGTAATGTGTGTCAAAAGGTAGGATTAGGGCATGTTAACCTAGTCTCGCTTTTTCCCCTACACATTTTGGTGAACCCGACGTGAATCTATCATTGCTTCCTCTTGTGTTTCATTTGTTAGATCTAGATCTAGATTCAGTGTCTTTTCATTTCATTTTCATTAAAAAGAAAAAAAAAAAAGAGTGTGTTTCTTTGCATTGTGTTTTTTAATTTTATGCAACCTTTATTTCAGAATGTCAGATTTTTATTTGCAAAATGTTTATGCTTATGATGATTATTATGAGTATAGCCAAGATGAATTAGATGAAGCTTTAGATGAGTTTTTGAACCCTAAAGATGCCAAACCTTCATTTTACCAAAAACTCATAAACCTTGTTACTATGCCATTTAGGTGTGATGAGAAAGATAAGTCGAATGGTTCCTCTCAAGGGTACATTCCTATCAACTCTTCCACTAAATCTAGTAACATGGTTGTTTTCAATAATCCCCTCTATGAGGAGATGTCTCCTTTTGAATCAAAAGATAAACCTTTTAATCGATATGATCATGCTTTGTTGGATGATGCTCTTGATGACTTTGTGGCTTTATCAAAATCTTTAAACAAGAACAAGACTTCTAAATTGGTTAACATGATAAAATTGAATGAGCATAATAAGCCTCTCTTTGAAGTCCAAGGTGCTTATCCTTCTCCCACATTTCAAGTTCCTAAATCACCTCTCCTTACCGTCCAAGGAGGGTATGATCATGATTCCTTTCGTACTCCGAATAAACCAATCATCATTGTGCAAGGAAGAAAACCTATAAGTCCTTATAGTTATGCCAAGCAATTAACTAGAGAGAGTTATCATGCAGTTGCCCATACTTATCACACTAGAAATAATAGGCAGCCTAGTCCTCCTCCTATTATTCCAGTTTCTCTTCCTAATCCTCAACCAACTCTTCCACAAGCTCCTCATATTTCGCAAGTTATGGGTAAGGAATATGATCTCATAGAACAACTTAAAGCTACCCCTGCTAAGATATCCCTCTGGGATTTGATTCAAACTTCTTCTGCTCATCATGGAATGTTACAAGATGCCTTGAAAGATTTGAATGTTCCTCCACCAAATAAATCTAGTAATATAGCATCTTTGGTTAACTCTGTGATGAATCCTAAAGCTCAAATTGTGTTTACCCAAGATGAGTTGCCTACTAGTGAAATTCAACATCAATATGATCCCTTGATGATTGTGGTTATCATGAAAGACACTTCTGTAAGATGAACACTAGTAGATAATGGCTCTGGCCTTAATGTGTGTAGCACTAATCTATTGCATAAAATGAATGTGGATACATCCCTCATTGAGCCTGACTCTCGTCCCATTCGAGGCTTTGACAATGTGGCTAAGACTTCATTAGGTATTATCACCTTACCTCTCATAGTGGGACCTTTTACTTTGCCTACTCCTATCCATGTTATGTTGGGAAATTTAACATACAACTTGTTATTAGGGAGACCTTGGATTCACAGTATGCAAGCTGTCCCCTCTACATTGCATAGACAAGTTAAATTTATTTATAACAATAAGACATATACCTTGATAGGTGATACTAATTTCCAAGCTTGTCTACAAACATCTACTTCCAAAGGGGGTTCTTCTAAGCCATCCTCGTCTAGTGATGACTCTTTAAACAAGATACCTATCAATGAATCCTCGCTCTTTGATGATCAAATTTTTTTGGATGAGTCTGGAGCTCCTGAAGAAGATTCTTCTCGACTTGAATCTACACATAAGAAGAATTTTGATCCTGAGAAGGTTCTCGCAGAAGACGATTGGGGATCTCTTGATTTCAATCTCACATTTGTAGGTGAATATAAGGTTCCTTCTAGAGAGCTTAAAGTTGAAAAGAAGGAAGAAGCTAAAAATCAGTCAATCTTACCTGAACCTATGAGTAATAATTTTGTGGTCGCTTCTCAAACTTCTTCTCCTCACACCTCTAATTTTGAAGAGTTTGATTCTTTGTCTTATGAAAAACCACCTTCTCTTTCTGAAATGGCTGATCGTTATGGTCGTGGTTTTCGCATTTTTGCTGAGCATGGGTATCATGGAAATGGTTGTGGCGCTCATGAACAAGGGATAAAGGTTCCTCTAGAGAATAATTTTCACAATTATGCCTTTGGACTTGGCTATAATCCCTGCAAATGCACTAAAGCTTCTAAAAGACCATGCATTAGTGTTAATGCTATTTCTACATCTCTATCAATGCAACACCCCAAGTATATTGATGGGGATCCTTCGTGTGCCTATGCTTTGGATGTCTTCCCTACCAATGATGCTTTAGCTAAATTCTTGGGAGCCTATGACACTCTTCCTCGTTATCATCACAATAGGGGACTTCCTTATTGTTTGAACACTAAAGCCTATTTTGGAAAAGAGATCGATAATGATGAGATTGTGAAAGAATTCCCTCAGTTAAAGGATACTCCTCAACAAAGTAATCTTCTTATAAGTGACACCACTGATGTTAAGATGGATCCTTGCAATAAAGAAAAAGTCATTAAAATTGGAAGATGTTTGGATGAAGAGGAACAAAAACAATATGAAGATTTATTGCACGAATTCCCTAAGATCTTTGCTTGGACATACTCTGACATGCCTGGTATAGATCCTAAGATTGTCACTCATAATATTGTCTTAGTTCCCGATGCTAAGCCCATGAAACAAAAGATTCAAAAAATGAATCCTAAGGTGGCTCTACTTGTTAAGGCTGAGATTGAAAAGTTATTGGAGGCTGGATTTATCCGCCCTATTGACTATTCCCCATGGATTTCAAATATTGTCGCTGTGGCTAAACCAGATAATAAAATAATAATGTGTACCGATTTTTGAGATTTAAATAGGGCTTCTTTAAAAGATGATTTCCCTCTTCCAAACATTGACTTGATAGTTGATTCTACGGCAGGACATGCCTTGTTATCCTTCATGGATGGTTTTTCAGGATACAATCAAATTTTCATTAACCCTCAAGATCAATTCAAAACCACTTTCACCACTCCTTGGGGTATGTTTTGTTGGATAATGATGCCTTTTGGACTTAAAAATGCCGGTGCAACTTATCAACGAGCGATGACCCTTATCTTTCATGATTATATGCATAAGATTTTAGAGGATTATGTTGATGATATTTTAGCCAAATCCATTCTTCGCATAGATCATATTAAAATCCTTCGTCAAATCTTTGAAAGAGTTTGTAAATATCACATGCGCTTGAATCCCCGAAAATGTGTTTTTGGTGTGGATAGTGGAAAACTATTAGGGTTCATAGTTTCGCATCATGGGATTGAGGTGGACACTAAGAAAATAGATGCTATTGTCAACATGCCACCTCCTAGAAATGTGTCTCAACTTAAAATCTTACAAGGAAAGATTCAAGCTATTCGTAGGTTTGTATCTCAACTTGCGGATCGTACCTTTCCTTTTACTCAACTTCTCAAAAAGAATATCACTTTTCAATGGAATGAAGATTGTCAGCAAGCATTTGAAGATTTAAAAGTGTATTTGGCTAGTCCTCCTATTCTTCAACCTGTCGAACCTTCTAAACCCTTCCTTCTGTATACAGCTGCTTCCTCTCATGCTCTCACAACATTGTTGGCACAACATGATAAAGATGGTAAGGAATGTCCGGTTTATTACATAAGTCGTACCTTACTTGATTATGAGACCCGATATTCTGTGATAGAAAGACAATGCTTGGCCTTGGTGTTTGCGACTCAGAAATTGAGACATTATCTTTTAAATTCAGAAGTCCACGTCATGGTAAAGTTTGATCCTTTGAAGCATCTTTTCTCTAAAACTGATTTATCAGGACGCCTAGCTAAGTGGGTTATGATGTTCACTGAATTTGACCTTAAATTTGTTTCACAAAAAGCAATTAAAGGGCAAGCATTGACTGACCACTTAGTTGAGGCCCCTTCACCTTTCTCCTTCCCTAATTCTGAGTCTTTCCCCGATGACTTCATTTTTTCTATACAAAAAGATGAAACTTGGGAATTATACTTTGATGGTTCTAAGTGTCGTACGGGATCGGGGGCAGGTGTTGTTCTGATTTCTCCTACAAGGAAATCCATTCCCTTATCCTATCATCTAAATTTCCTGTGTACCAATAACATTGCTGAGTATGAGGCTCTTATAGCGGGAATAAAAGCAGCCTTAGCTCTAAATATAAAACACATACTTATTTATGGAGATTCTCAATTGATTATAAGACAAGTAACACGATTGTATCAAGCAAAACAAGACAAATTATCACAATATAAAGACCTTTCTATCTCTTTATTACAAAAATTTGATTCTTATACCATGGAACCTGTTCCTCGAAAAGATAATCGACATGCGGACACAATGGCATGTGTGGCTTCTCTTGTATCTTTAGAGGACCCTGTGGTTGATCTTAAATTTGTTATTCACAACCTTATTTCTCCAGCTATCGTAGATGATTCTAGCTTGGTAACATGTTGTGACTTTATAGACTCAGATGAATGGTATTCACATATTGTAAGATATTTGACTGATGGTGCCTTTCCTGATTCCGCCAATAGGAACACTATGGCTAGAATCCGCAAGCTGTCTGCTAGATATATCATTCTTTCTAATGTCCTTTACTGAAGGGGTTATGATGGTCTTCTCCTTCAATGTCTTAACAAATCAAAAATCCCCGTTGCTCTTGAAGAGGCACATTCAGGTGCCTGTGGGGGGCATTTCGGAGGCAAATCCTTGGTTCAAAGATTGCTTCGTATGGGATACTATTGGCAAACTATGCAGAAGGATTCTTTTTCATTTGTTAAGAAATGTCATCAATGTCAACAACACAATAATCTGATTCATGCTCCTGCCCAAGAACTTCGTTCTCAAGTAGCTTCTTGGCCTTTCTCCGCATGGGGTTTGGATCTCATTGGTAAAATCTCTCCTCCTTCATCTCAAGGACACACCTTCATTATAACTACAACAGATTACTTTACGAAGTGGGTAGAAGCTATTCCCCTTCGCTCTACTACTGCTGAAGTGATTTGTCAATTTCTTCTAGAAAACACCATTTCTCGATTCGCGATACCTTCCATTATAATCTCAGATAATGGGACATCATTTAAGAACAAGGATGTGAAGAAAATCCTCGAGAAGTATCATATCAAACATCAATTTTCTACACCATACTATCCTTAATCAAATGGTCAAGCCGAATCATCCAATAAGATAATTGAACAAATTCTTCACAAAACCGTGAATAAGCATGGTAAGGATTGGAGTAATCAGCTAATCTATGCTCTTTGGGCCTACTGAATGAGTGTACGAATTGCTATAGGAACTACTCCTTATAATCTTGTTTATGGTGCTGATGCTATTATGCCTTTAGAGTTAGGGATTCCATCACTTAGGGTTTCTCTCAAAGGTATAGTAGATGATGACTCTTATAGAGAACAACAACTTCAACAGCTTGAGATGCTTGATGAACAACATATAAACGCTCTTGAGCATATTCAAGCGTATCACAAAACTCTACAATGAAGCTATAATGATAAGGTTATTCAACGTTCCTTCTCAGTAGGTGACTTAGTCCTCTATGAGAATCAGCACAATGTGAATGCCTTACCTGCAGAAAAGGGAAAATTTAGTCCTAATTGGCTTGGGCCATATATCGTTATTGAAGATTATGGATCAGGTGCTTACAAAATAGCAGATGTAGACGGTACGCCTCTTAAAGAACCTATAAATGCTATGCACTTGCGTAGATACTATGCTTAATTCATCATTCCCTACCTTTCATTTCATCTTTTTTCTTTTTAGTTCTTCAAAATTGGGTAATATGTTAGTATATCCTGATTAGAGCAAATAGAATTAAATGATATTGTGTTTAATCTATATTGCTTCGTTCTAGACAAGCCTGTTTCTTCACTTTATAGTTTGTCTTGAATTCATTTATGTAAATTGCAAAAGATTTACATTTCCATTATGCTAGCATATTATACAATGTCTTTATGTGTTAAGTGGAATTGTATCATGTTGTGTTTAAGATTAAAAATAAATCACATTGGTTATATGATTCTTAGACTTAATGCATATTTCTTCTCTATCATCAATGTAGTACTTGATTAAATATTTTAATTAAGTCACACATGTATCAATTTAATCATGGAGCATTGAGAAATCAATCACATGGAAATTAAATCCTGAACATACATGTACACCTACCAAATGTATTAGATTTAATCAAAGCAAAATATACATTGTTTTAAGCATTAAAGATAACACATTTGAGACAAAAGAGAAGCATGTATATATATATATATATATATATATATATATATATATATATATATGTGGATCGTATAAAAATATAGGTCACTGTACTTCCAAAATGTGACCTATCCTACAATCATCTCCTATCCCTAGGGCTGGTGGCTGGAGAGTGACGACTAGATGCTCCCTCCTGATCTGGCCGTGCAGGTGGACCCATAGGTGTGTAGCGTGATATAGACCGCGAGTGACTCCGAGAGGAACTCCTACGATCCCTATCCATAAGGATCACACGATAGGAGGTAGCCTCAGCCTGAGCTGCTGCTAGATCTCGCTGTGCCTGCTGAAGGTTCTCTGATAGAACTCTCTCTCTCTCCCTCCATATGTCCACCTATACTCGAAATGGGGAAAACAAGTCCTCATGCCGACCCGCGTTCCCCTGAGGCCTATAAGCAATCTGTGAGGAACTAGGGATCTGTGCCATCGTGGAAATGTCTGTCACTGCTTGCTGAATTAAGGAATGCCACTCCTGCACATTAGCTGTAGCAGTTGAACAGATTTTTGTATTAGTACCATTCTATATCATCAAAACATTAATCAATCAATATAAACCTACTATACCTAGATCGCCCTCACGCCAGTAGGGATCATGATATGGTAGCATCTATGACTGGGAACTACTAGGCTCCCCATGCTCAAATAATCTATGCACGATGGGTGTAGGCTGACCTGTACTAGAAATAGGTCTCCGTATCACCTCATGTTCCCCCTTTTGGGGAATAAGAGGAGGATCTAGGGATGTGGTATCATCTCCTCAATGGTGGGGAGCTGCATCTGACCCCTCCTCATCATCTCTATCCTCCTCCTCCTCATCATCCTCATCCTCATCCTCGTCCGCATCCTCACCTGCATCCTCGTTCTCCTCATCCCTATCTATGTCATCCTCCTCTCTCTCCTCCTCCTCCTCGGCACTAGGCTGATCTCCTGTGGGTGGATCAGGATCTCCTGCCTCCTCATGACCCTCTCCCTCCTCTGGCTCCTCCGACCTGGATCCCTGGTCCTCATCTCGGTCTCCATGTCTCCATGGGCCTGGATGGCCTATCGGGTGATCTGGTGGAAAGATAGGCCCTGGGTATCATCTCATAAACCATGAGACATACCTGCGCTATGCTCCAGGCTCTGCAAAGTAATTAGTAACCACATCCTGGTCGGATCCCTCTATATCTGTAGTCTCGATGTTATCTATCGTCGGTCTCGCTACTGCTCTAGGTCTGGGAAGGACTCGTGAGTGTCGAGTATAGATGGGTACATTGGCTGGAACGCACTGCTCTAGCCCAAACTGCCTCCGTACTCAATCAAAGTAGAATGGGACTATGATATGTGAATATCATCCCCACAGTAGGCAGTTCCTCTGTAGGCATGCTAACTGTCTCTCCATCCCATCCCATCTGTGCATCCGCAGATAGGGTCTCCATACAGTCACCTCGGCTGTCAATCTATCAAAAATCACTCTCCAATATAGCAGATCTCCAAATCTCCACTTGCTGGTAAGTGGATAAGCAAACACCCTAGGTCGCTCGCTAGCTGTACTCATCAGAAAGCTGATAGCCCTGGTGCATGTGAAGTGCTCAAATATCCACACCTGCAGAAGTGTGCATGTCATCAAGCTGCAACCCTGTCCAAACACATACTCCTCAAGGTCGTGATAGAGATGTGCAAGCATACTCTGACCCCAAGCATATACTCTCCTGTGTCTCTCCATAGCTCTGATGCACCATGTGAGACCCCCATGCATGTGCGTACCTCGCCCATTAGGGTAGACGGCTAGTGCTATGATGGCGATCATAAGACGTTTCATAAGGGGCACCTCTCCTGTAGGATGTAAGAGCTAGCTGACCATGATGCAACCTCTCGTCTCGCTCGGCATGACTCTCCCTATGCAATATACCTGCTCCCTCTGATGGTCCTCTGTAGACCGATCGGTCACGTATGTCACAGTAGCTCCTCTGATAGGAAGACGAAGTATGCGGTACACATCCTCAAGTGTAACCGTCAGCTCTCCTACTGGGAGATGGAATGTGCATGTGTCAGGATCCCATCGCTCCATCAGTGCCATCAGCATCATAGGATGGAACCGAATGGCTGGCATGAGGATCGCATACCATAAACCCACGATCGACAATGTGTCTCTCTCTGCCTGAGTCAGCCGGGGAATTTGATCTCGCAAACTGCGAAGAATCTGTCCCGCTATATGCTCTCTCATGTATGGGAGACCTTGCAACACAAAAACATAACTATAATCAGTACTCAATCATCAAAATCATTCATGCAAACTGTCGAACATCGTATGCTAACCCTGATATCTCTCGCCAAGTCTTGATTGGAACCATGGTGCCCTGTCAGGGACCATGGCGCCCTGAAGGGACCATGGCGCCCCATAGGGACCATGGCACCCTGAAGGGACCATGGCACCCCACAGGGACCATGGTGCCCTGGGTGGGACGCAGGGTCAGATTCCAAGGCCCGCAAATGATCACAGAAAGTCAAATGCAGAAAATCAAAAGTCAATGTTCAGTCAACTCACCTCGTCCAGTGGCTCATCATCGATCACGGCCTAGCGCAGGATCTCAATCCTCGTGGGACGCTCCAATTGTCGTGAAGGCATGATGATGGCTATGTAGGCTCCGCTGCAATGAACAGTATTCAGAAATCAACAAAGTGACAAATGCAAGTGTCACTTTCAAGGTATATACTTTCATTCCTTTACCTTTACTTTCAAAACCCTAATTTTCCTCTATCATTCACTTCATCATAACTTGAGTTTGGGAGATGTGATTTTCAAACTGTTTGTTGCGTAGGAGTCATATTTTCATTCCCCTACTCTCGGGATGTTCCAAAATTTTTTTTGATGAAGCCTATTTAGTGAACATCCCTCATCAATACTCTCTTACACAATTTGTCATAAGTAAACATGCTACCCTGTTTCACCTCCCTAATAAGCAAGTCGAAACAGGGGGGGGCATATAGCTACTCACAAATTTCATCACTTTCCTTAGAAGCATTAGGTGATTTTGTGATCTAACATGTGTTTTGTAGGGTGCGGTTCCTAATTGTGTACTACAGATACCGCTGGGGGCTTCGTCCGACAACTTATGGATATATCCTTTTTCAAATAATGTTTACTTTTCTGTACTTTAGCTTGCATATGCATGTAGTACTCATATGACCACTAAAGTGGGGGCTAAATGTAGCATCGTAAATTGTACGCACTTGCTAGGGTGGTACAATTTCACACCTAGTTTAGCACCCGCCTTGGTGCATTTTACATTTTGCATTGCATTTCTCCTTTAGCACTTAATTAATCAAATTAATTAGGTCTAAGGTCCTATTTCATCATCCTCTACATCATAAAGTTGGGCCCTTTCATTAAAGTGTGCCCTTTTCATTTTATTCCTCCAATACATCATTCAATCAAAAACCCTAATTAAGTCCTATTTTGAACTTGGGGGCTTGGTTTCGGGGGTCAAAACATCTCGAAATCACCTATAACTTCGGGATTCTCTCTAAAATCATCATATCCAACGGCCCTAAAAATTTGGTGAAAAGTTGTCAGGACCGTGGCGCCCGGAGTGCACATGGTCCCGGACATTTTTCTCGAAATTTTAGGAGCACAATCCAACCATAAAATAAAGCTTAACCCTAAGAAATTGGCGGGAAATTCAATCTCTAGGTCAGCCAAAAGACGAAATTATGACCTAGGGTTTCATACATAAGAGCTCTCTTTCTTCATTTGAAGAGATCCGATTTTTGTTTTCAGGAACCTCATATGCAGCGAAAGAGCAGATCTTTGAAGACTTCAACAACATTCAACATCCCTCTATCAAGCATTTATCAATTTCATTCATCCATTTAGGGCTTGGAAGACATTGAAGAACAATAGGAGATTACCGACTGAGGATTGGCTTGTACCCCTCCCTTGGGGGTTGGGTATGATTTCATGTTGTTTTCATGTCTTTGCATAAGCTTCAATATATCCTTTATTCATGCTTTAGATCAATTTGCATCTTGATTTAGAGCATTTACATTATCATTTACAAGCAATTAGGGTTTACTTTCTAGGTTGCTCTAGTTTGCTTGCTTGCATTTTAGGATCTTGCACACACACAAGGTCTGCACACACAATACATTTTACAATACAACTTGGCTATTCGTGGAGGTGGAAATCACCGAAGTGGGGGTTTGACTAAGGCAAAACCCTATATAGCCACCCACACCCTTTTCAGATATAAGTGCAGGTTTTGGGACTCGGACGACGCCGCAGGTTATAGATCCAGGAAAAGCAGGTCGAGACAGCACTCCACAGACCTGGACAGGGGCGTGGGGCACCCTGGTCCTGCTAGGATAGGGGCGCTGGGTGCCCTGGTCCCTGGGACAGAGGTGCTAGGCACCCTGGTCCTCCTGACAGACAACATTTTCGACAGTTTCCAGAGTGCAAGACAGCAGTTTCAGGTGCAGTTTCTGGCACAGTATCAGGACAGTGGCGCCCGCACCCCCGTCCCAAACATTTTCAATCAGATTTTGACTCCGGGTATGCATCTGCATTCTTGTTTTATCCTTGTGTTTACAGTTGTTCATTGTTTAATCTCAATTCTGCAATCTTGTTATTAGTTCATACATGCATTTTGGGATTAGGACTTGAACTTGTATCATTTTATCTTTCAATTTCAACAAAGGAATAGAAATCCTAATAGGTAGCCCATGGCTCTCTCTTTCACAAAAAGAAGTAGCCAATTGTGTGATACCTCTAGGCTCTTTCGTATTCGGTAATGTGTGTCAAAAGGTAGGATTAGGGCATGTTAACCTAGTCTCGCTTTTTCCCCTACACAAGTATTAATATTAACTGTTAATCTGTTAACCGACACTAAGTTTGGTTTACTAGTATTATGTATCAAGTTTGATTAAGTTATATATGGGTTGAAATTATTAGACAACTAATTCACCCCCCCTCTTAGTTGCCTCTGGGTCCTAACAATTGGTATCAGAGCTAAGTTCTCTTTTTGTAGAAGTTTAAGAACTTGAGGAGACTCTATGACAACTAACTTTTTCAAGAAAGATAGTCTAAAACTTGATGGAACTAACTATGGTATATGGAAGATCAGAATGGAGACACATCTGAATTGCATTAGAAGAGACATATGGAATGTTACACAAAATGGCTATGTTGGTCCTACACCAAATCAACCTAATCCACCTACATTGGGTAAGGATCGAGAGAATGATTGCAAAGCAAGAGAAGCACTTTTGAGCTCCTTGTCTGATCAACAAATCATGGGATTATCAGACTGATCTACTATTGGCATTTTTGATGATTATGTTGTGATTGTCATTGATGGACACACACTTGCATTGAGATCACTTTTATATGTATGAGTTATGCTCAATCGGCAATTGTTCCCAACTGCTATGATGCATTATAGTCTTTTGACTATCGGTGTTTTGTAGAATGTGTTTACTGGTCTGAAGTGGTATGTTGACCCCAAGTGGTTCGAGGATCTCAAGCGGTATGAAGGATCAAAGCAACAGAACACATATTTCCTAGTCTTCATTTTTGTCAAATCGGCAACCGATAATTTGTATGAACCGGTAATACTTTTTGATGAGTTACCATCCACCAATTGGTTGACGGTGCCGACACTTTAACGGTGCTTTTTGTGTCATGTTACAGAATATGTCTAGATGCATTGAACTTAGGAAATTGTAATGTAATCCTATTGGACCAACATGCAATCAGATTCCTTTATAAGGACATCATGTCTAGGGTTTTAGGTTGTTGCTAGCGTTTAAGGTGGTTGATTAGTTAGAGTGTGAATGTGTTGAAGACTGAAGTAATGCTGGAATACATTAGGAATGAGCTATCAAGGATCTAACTAACCAATCTGTGATATTTGGTAGATCACTCACTTGTTGATTACTCACATCTTCGACAAGTATGAAGCCCTTAACCGGGTAGGCCCAAAAGCCTTTTGTAAATCCTCTAACAAGGTGGTTCACATATGTGGATCTAAAATCCTCTTGCAAGGTAGTCTTTAATCGGACTTATCTCGTAACAGAGATTGAGATTCCTAATAGGACCTGTTCTGGTAAAGAACATTGTATGACCTTAATCGGTCTAGTTCCTATTCTATAGATAGTTACTTGTGAGTTTCATCTCACCATGGTTTTTCCCATTTGGGTTTCCACGCCAAAATATCTTGTGTTATGGTGTTTGTGCTTCTGTTGGTAAATGCATTATTTTCTATCTGGTTTGCATGTGTGCTAACTAGTTTGTCTGTTAAACTGTTTTACCGGTTTACTGTTAGTCTAGTAAAGTGTTTAAGTACTCTAATTTTTGGCATACTAATTCACCCCCCCTCTTAGTATTCATCAATTGGTATCAGAGCTCACCTTTCTATAAGTCTAACCACTTCGAGAGAGATATGGGGGAATACACTATGAGGGAACTTACTCATCTGCTCACTCAGTCTGAGCAAGCCTATGATGATCTTATGGTCAAATATAAGGCCTCTCAAGCAAAAAGGAGAGAACATGCTGAAAAGCTGATGGAGCTATCTAAAAATAGTTCTTCTAGTGAAGTGAACATGGAAGCCCTAATCCAAGAAGTAGATAAGCTGAATGAATCCAATTGCAACCTAAGAAAAGAGTTGGAAGGACTGACTATTCAAATATGCCAAGAGCTTGAGAACTAGAGGAAAGCTGAAGATCTAGTAAAAGACAAAAATCATGAAATCTCCAAGTTGGAGCAAGAGATCAATGCCCTAACTACTCAAATCCATGCGAGAAAAGTGGAAAAGGAAGACATGCAAGGAGAACTAAACATGGCCATCTTCGAGAATGAAAACTTGATGGAAACAAATGCTGCTATTTCCTAAGAACTCTCTGAGTCAAAGGAAATACTTGCTAAGTTCAACAAGAGTACTATTAAGCTAGAGAAAAAGCTTGAATCTGCCAAACCTGTCAAGAATACTAATGGACTTGGTTATTCTAGTCATGAGGAAGGTGAGACCTATTATCACTAATTAAAATTGGGTTTTTCTTTTCTCATGATTGGCTATGGTATGTTGATTTTCCGAATAGGGTGTAATTCCAAATGCTTTAGCTTTGTTCTAGACTTTAAGGGTTTAAGGGTTTTTGATTTTAGATCCTATTGTATTTGTTTTAAACCCTCTAGTTTCTAATATTCCATTACTTTATTCACTTAAGTAATGGGTCATGGGGTCGTAGGAAGTGTCCCCCCTTGTTGTTTGCCTAGGCGGTTATGTTAATTAATCAAAAATTTTGTGCCTTATATGTCTTTCTCCTAAAGTTGTCGGGCCCAGCAACTAGTGCGCACCTCGCGAATGATCCAACGGCCCGCGCTATTTCGCAAAGGTAAAATGCTCACTCTTTATGCCCGTGAAATAGCGAGAGTGAATGAGAACTGTCCATGTGTCATGATGGAGGAAGTAAAGGGTGTAGCTGTCCAGAGTAGTTAGAGCCCCGTGGCTTTCTTTTGGCATATTAGAAGGTGGCATGTGGCACAAGTCACCATAGTCAGCGGGTCAGGATTAAAGGTTCAAAGCGGGCCCTAGAGGTGAGTCAGGTTGCAGGTGGAGATGACCTGGCAGGTACAGTTGTTAATAATTTATTGAAGCCCTGTGGCTTCCTTCTGGCAAACGACAGAGTGACAAATTAGCTCCGCAGGTGACTGGATGCCAGGTGTTCATGACGAGTCAGTGGGCCCACCCCTCCTGAGAGCCTTTTTAGAGGATTAAATGCCAATCAACTTGAGAGATGATCCAATGGCCTGTGCTATTTCACAAGGGTAAAATGCTCACTCTTTATGCCTACGAAATAGCGAGAGTGAACGAGAACCGTCCACGTGTCATGATGATGACCTAGAGGATATGGCTGTGAAGATGAAAGTGGGGCCCCCATGGTTTCCTTCTGGCAAATGACAGAGTGACAAATCAGCTTCGCAGGTGACTGGATGCCAGGTGTTCATGACGAGTTAGCGGGCCCACCCCTCCTGAGAGCCTTTTCAAAGGATTAAATGCGGATCAACTTGAGAGATGATCCAACAGCCCACACTATTTCACAAGGGTAAAATGCTCACTCTTTATGCCCGTGAAATAACGAGAGTGAACGAGAACCATCCACATGTCATGATGACACGTAGTCTAAGAAGAAGGTGTGGGCCCACCGCAGTATAAAGAAAGACACGCGGCCAGTATCAAGTGGAATGCGAAGGGATTTTCAAGGCCAATGGTTGGGTGCCATGTGGTATTATGTAGCCAATAGAAAAGTGGGACCCAGAACAAAGCCAAAGCCGTCAGTAACGAAACAGTAAAAGTGAAACACTTGCAGGAATGTTGTGACCCGTTGGAGCAAAAAATATGAATTCTCGTATGAATTTAATTTTGAAGGGACGGTCGAAGCATGCAGAATCAATGTTATAGTTAAGGCCCTGAGTACAAATATTTTCATCAGATATAGAGCGAGTCGGTTCAGTTGCAGAGCAATTTCCTTCAAGCAAAGAACAGGTTCTCTCATATTTTGTAGCAATTCTTGTGTAGTGTTTTAAATAAGATAATTCATTCGTTGCAGGATTGTTTAAGAGTGATATTCATTTTCTTGAATTTTCAAAATGGCTCCTAAAAGGGAATTCTCCGGCACTATTTAGAAAGAAGTGTGTGTGATGATTTTTTAGAACAGTTGACATTGTCAACCAATCAGGCATCCAAGGCTAAAGAGTTAGTGCCTAGAGCTCCTCATTTGAAGATAGGAGAAGGATTATATGATAAAGGTAATTGGTTGAGAGACCCATAGGTTGGATTGTCTAGGTTGGGGTTGTTTAAAGTTGGATTCGGAATGAGAAATTCTCCTACCCCTCAAAACAGTATTTGAGAATTGGATGTTGGGAAGTTAGTAGTCCCAGGGGTATTCATGGACATAGACCTGCTAACCCAAATGGCGTTAAATTATGATCCAGTCACAAGAGGCATCTGGGATGTAAATGGGAAAACCCTTGTGGAAATTAATGCTGAAGAGTTTAGGATAGCATTTGGGCTTAATGAGTTCACAAACTTCTTAGAACCTATAAATTTCACATCATTAGCCCAAGTTTACGGTGCATAGAGGAGTCATCTTAGGAATGGGCCTCTTAAGGAACTTTTTGTGAAAATAGGAGGGTTAGCAGTTGTAGGACCCAACACACAAGAGCCCTTCTCATTAAGTATGTTTACCTTGAGGGCTAAAGGAATGTATTGGGCACTTTGTGAAGTTCTAGGAGAAGATGTTGAAGCAAATATGCCAAATCATTACTTGCTAATGATTGCCCAGATTTTAAATCCTTCTCTTGCTATCACTTTTGATTATGCCTCTTTCATTGCTGATGCTATCCATGGAGGGTTGATAGGAATAAAGAATGGAAAGGTGGACAGACCTTTCAGATGGTATTCACTCCTAATGCACCTTTTTCTCTTCAAAGGTGGTGATTATTTTGCCAATGGGCTAGACCTTGTTAAGGAGAAGGAAGGAGAAAAAATGCCAGTGCAGTTGTGGAGTACTGTGTTGTCATGGGACAGAGAGGATGCTAGTTTTTTGAAGTTTGATAAATATTTTGCATCCAAAATAAGGACTCTCCTCTGCTTTGATAACCCAAGAGTCCCCAAGGTTCTTCTAGAATTCATAAGGCCAAAAGAATTCGCAGAGAATATAAAAATTATTCATAACTGAGGTGACATTTATTTGTATCCAGTCTCCACAGTTTTCAGAGTTTTTGGTTTCAGGGGCACTCCATTTTTGTTACCTTACCAGGTCCCTCTTAAAGTGGGAATAGCGGAGATCCTTAGGCAAATTGGTGGCCTACAAGAAGCAGAGTTGACAGGCAGAGGTAAAGGGACTATTTTCCCTGCAACTACTATAGCCCACCAATTTGTAATAAACAAGGGAGGCTAGAACTACTTTGAGGATTTCCTCAAGCCTTATCATTTGTCCACTGTAGTGTCCAGGTGTGTTGATCTAGAGGACTTCTTCAATGGTGTGTTTAGGAAGAAGGTAGCATGCAAAGGTAAGCCTCATCAATTCCAGTTTCCTGAAGACCTCATCAGAAATGAGTTTGATTTAGATGAGCAGGAGCTAAGGAAAGAAAAGTGGGTGGCTTATAAGAAAGCCTTGGATTTCGTGCATTAGTTTGATGCTAGCTATGACCCATTGTCTAGCTTATTCCCACTAGAAGAAAAAATAAAGTTTTTGATTGTTTGCTTTGAGGATGTGATGCAAACACTAAAGGAGAAGAGGGAAGCTGTGATCAAGAGCAACCCTGAAAAGGCCAAAATGATCCTAAGCAGGTCAGCTTCTAGCAAAATAATTCCTCCTGGTGATTATACCTTGCATAAGAAATCAGGTTATAGTGTGCTGGTGCCTACAACAGGGGAGCCCTCTACATCCAAAGGAAAGAGAAAGATACAAGATGTCATTGACATCCAAGACAGCCCAAAGAAGCAAAGGGTGGGGAAGGAAGTGCAATGAGATACACCTTTGTATTCCCCATCCCAATCCCCTATCCATATAGGAGATGAACAAGCAGCAGCTGAACGCCTCTTGCAGTTGGGTATTTTAGGGGAAATTGCATACACCTATGATGAAGTGGAGGAAGGGATGCTAAAAGAACCCATTGATGCTGAAATGGGTATCACCTCCACTGAACTTAAAGGCCAGGAGTGGGATCCTGAGATAAAAAAGGCAAGTAGTTCCTTTCTAGCTGATGACAACTTTGTCACATCGGAAGCATTCATGCAATTCATTTGGAAACAACATATAGATAGATATAATGCTAGATGTGAGCAAAGAAAAGCTGAGCAACCCAATAAAGATCCAGCCTCAGTGGAAGAAGAAATAAAACAAGAGATGATGGGAAAATTCAAGACCATCACCCTTGAGCAGGGAAGGGATATGGTAGCACAAGCTGGAGTGCTTATCTTGCCAGAGTGGGATATTGTAGATGCCCTGGTGTTAGATGCAGTAAGAAAAGAGACCAAACCCATGGAAGGGGTTACCTTCAATAAGGATAATGTTGCACTACTCATGTGGTCTCTCAAGAGAAATGAGAGCAAGAAAGGCAAAGACACCCCAGGGTCAAGTTACCTTGGTGGAATGATGGTAAAGAGAGTACAGAGTACAGGGGTAGTAGAGGATGCTAGTACTATGTTAGAAACTACAAAATTCAGTGTTGCAATGGCAGAGAAGGAAGCCAAAGAAAAAGAGGCCCTCCAAATTAAGTTGGAAATAGTTTTGAAGGCCTATAATAGTGCCAAGGAGGAGGTAAGAGGTAAAGATAGCATCATTGTTAAGCTGCAGAGCCAGTTGATGGGACAATACCAACAAGGTGAGTCTTCAACACTGATGATTTCCTCTTCTCCTACAAGACCTCCACCTACTAGCCCTATCATTGAATTTCCACCATCTCCAGCACCCTCCAGCTCTCAAATGATTGAGATTACTCCTCAAGAACTAGAAAACTTGAAACAGGCTCAGGCCTTATATGTAGGGAAATATGAGGAGAAAGTAAGAGCCACAGTCTCCAGTTTTGCAAATACAATAAATGCCTCATTGCTTTACAACAATGTGGGAAAAATTATGGAGATATGGAATGAGCTGAGGAGAGGTAAGGCCATTTTGACACCCATTTTTGATAGATGGAGGCCTAGGGAGCAAAATCTAGAGTTCATGTGTATATCCTGTGATGAAGCAAGAGCCAATCCCCTTATCAAATCCACTTCTGATATTGCTAAAGTCTTAATGCAATTGGCAAAAGAGGTGGATAATGTGGATAGAAAGGTTAATTTGTGTAAGAAGGAATACACTGATCAAGTTTTTGAGTTGCTCCTAGGAATTTTTGCTAATCCGGATCAATTAAAAGATAAGCAAATATGGCTTAAGGAGATAAGAGTTAAATTGTCAGCAAGAGTTAAAGGAATCATTGATCTTGATGATACTTCTTTCTTTGTTGTGACAATACAAGAGATAGAGAAAATTAAATCACATTATGGTTTTCTTAATTCAGAAGAAACTGAGAAATTTTTGGAAAAGGTTGACTAAGATTAAAGATGATGTGATTAATTTCTCATGGCCGACATAAGAGATATATAGCGAGTGGGAAATTAAGTATACCACCCATGATTTGGAACAGTTGGAGAGTGCCCCTGAAAAGATAGAAGAGGTTGCAACCGAACAGCCTGTTGAACAAACTGCAGAGGCTGAAAAGAGCTTGTAACTGCTTTTTGCGGAAAATTTGTAACCTCTTTATTTTTGAAAAGGAAATGATTGTAACAAACTCTCCTCGAGAAGTCCAAAGCTTTGTGCATCCATGTTGTTATAAATGGATACTAGGACTATTGGAAAAGGGGATCACAAAATTTTGTAAGAAAACGCTGCAGAAATTTATCTGAGCTTTTCTAAGTCTAATGGAGAATCAGAATTTATTGTAATATTTCTTGAACTGAATATCAATATACAGGCCATCGGTTTCGAGTAAAGCTTTGTGTTGTCTTCAAGTTTGTTTACAAATTTATTTACTGTTTTCATTCTGAATAATCCAGGGTTGTTCTGTTTGAATGGAATTGCAAAGCAATTTTAGTATAAGTGTTTGTCAGCTTTTCTCTTTAAGAGGGAAATTAAATACATGGGATCACTCATACCAGTAAATTCTTTGGAAGGAATTTTGAATTTTTGAGGACCATAGCTTAATTTGGGATGCTTGAATTCTTATGTGTGTCAGGCATATGTAAGGATTAATAGAAACCAAGCCGATGGGAAGCATAAGGATGTATTGTTTGAGGAGTTTTATTTGAGTTTAGATGACTTTGTAACCTTGGATAAGGCACTGATATTAATCAAAGTTGTTTATTGCATGCTTTGTTGATCAAAATGCTGAAGTTAAGTATAATTTCCATCCTTTGTTTTCAGTTGATTTCAAGGTAAATAAATCCACTGGTTTTCTGGATTGGTTTGCTGTGGGTTTATTGTCTGAAAGTGTGAATTTAATTCACGAAGGTATACCCACCTGGGCTCCAAGGAAGCCCAAAGTGTAGAAGGTCTAATCAAACCTTGTCATATGTTGTCTTGAGAATTTCCTTATCTTCGATGTCTCTTCTGCACCAAGCTTAAATCATATTATTCTAAAGACATTAAAGGGAATTGGATTTTGAAGATAACAAGACCTCTGGTACAAATGTTGGAGAATTGAAGAAACAATCGACATCAAAGGATAAAGGTAAGCAAAATTTTAAACCTTTTTGTTTTAACTGTCTTCAAGAAGGACATACTACCAATGTATGTAGGAGCAAAGCCTACAATAATTTTCCTTACTTTATAAACAATGTACCTAGATCCAATAAGTTCAATGGTAACTATTATGCATGCAAGAAGTTTGGGCATAGAGCATCTGAATGCAGGTCTGTTATGAACAACACTGGAAGATATCCTCAGAGGACTCAAGGAGTTGGTCCGGAATCTTTTGTGAACCAAAATCACAATCGGTTTAATGCCTTTAATTATTAGTCAGGAAGTGGTGGCTATTAAGAGGCAACCAGATGGAGAGAAAACTATTTGGTCTATCATTGTCATGGTCACACTGCTGCAACATGCAGGAGGAAGAATGGTAATATGAATAATGGACCTTGGAGAGCACCTGAAATGGTCTACTATCATTGCAACAAACCGGGTCACATTGCTAGATTCTGCAGAACAAGAAAGAATATATCGGATGACATACCAGTCACTCTGGAAAGAAAGATTGATATCAACACCGTTCAAGTAGATATGAACAAAACATGGAAGAAGAAACCAATGGTGTTGCAAGAAGAACCAGTTTCTGCACCTAGTGTGGAAATCACGGAACTGAAAAACTAAGCATCAGAAAAGCTTAGGGGGAGCAAATGGTGAAATGTTTTGAACCCTTGATTTATACCGATAAAATACCTTAACCGGTATGTGATACCTATCATTTGGTAGAAGATCAGAAATGGTAACAGACAAATTAGGGTTTTACAACCTAATGGTGGAGAATTTATTATGGTAGGTGAGGAATATGTTTAAAAGGAATTTTTAAATCATTTCTCACTATTATTTTTCAAGAGAAGAATTTTTTCAAGTGTAGAGAAAAGAAAAAGTAATTTGTGTTGCGATTCAAAGAAATTCTGAAACCCTGAAGAAGATTCAAAAGCAAATATCAAACGGTCAAGAGAAGAACTCAAAGTGGTGATTCAACAACCGACGAAGTGTGAGGCGAAGTGGAATTTGCAAGCCCTAAATTCTCAATTTCTGAAAGATATTTCTGGAGTTTTCTGTTTTATCATGGTTTCCACATCTCATGATAGTTCTAGTGCAACTGTTGATTCTATGGACTTCATACAATGAAAGTCGAAATATAATGCCTTGTCTCAAGTACTGGCTAGTGTTATAGTAGAAGAAGGGATTTATGATTATATAGATTGTAAAATTGAAGACCTAGGGTCTCTCGCAATCCATTCTCAGCTAGGTCTATTCTATAGGAAGGATAAAAAGATCAAACCAGAGTATAGCATCTTGGAGAAGAAGAACCTTCACAATGTTGTTTACTTCCTAGAGGATTTCACAGATGACCACATTCGAATCATTCTAAGTAGAGTTCATGGTGACAAGATGTATCTTGAGAGAACACATGATATCACACCGCAAGCTATTCAGGCCATCACCAATTTTTGCAATATAGGGGAAGTGCTAGCCCTAAGGAAGGTCAGCAAGATTGAAATGTCCAAGCTCACCGGTTCAGTGAGTGACTCACGTGGCATGAACATCAACTCAATCAAGGATGATCTAGTCAAGTATGCCTACATGGTGATAGGCTACCAGACATTCTCTGCTGGTAGAATTAATTTTGTCTCTGTTGCAGTGGTAAATGCCACTTACAGGATGATCAAGGAGGATGCATCATTTGATCTGTGCACCTGTATGAAAAGACAACTTATGTTGAATCTTAAGTCGATCGAACAAGACAATGCACTGAGATTCAAGTTTGGACAACTACTGCTAGGTTTATTCTTCTACTTCCAAGGTTATTTCTTAGGAGTTGGAGATATTCAGTGATCTGTCGACCAACCAGTTACCAAGCAAATCAAAGAGAGCCTAGAAGCAGTTGGAACCCGTTACTCTGAAGTTCTGAACAAGTACTTTGATGAGTTCAGAAGCAAGATGAGCGTAAGGATGAGGATATCCAGTGACATTGTCAAGAAATATGAAGAGGACATCTGCTTTATCATCAAAGTGGATGAATGCTTAATGGAGGCTGTTGAGCCTAAGCAGGAAGAAGTAGAGCCTATGGGCTATGAGGTCATGTATGATATGCTGGATGGGTATTCTTCTACCCTAATTGCCTCACCCCTTGATCCTAAGGCAAAGAGAACCAACACCTATTTGGAAAGGGTTGCACTGGTTGTAGAACCCTCTAAAAAGAAAGGAAAGGCAGTGCCTTCGGCATTGGCATCGGTTACTGCAGCTAGTCCCAAAGTGACCAAGCGGTCACCAATTAAGAAGAAACTAGAAGCGGCACTTGCAAAAGTCTTCAAGAGGAAGCGGAAGACAAAAAACAATTCACCTGACTCACAAAAAACTATGTCAGAAGAACCGCATAAGAAGAAGACTAGGCAAACAAAGAAAAAGACAAAGAATGAACCAGCATCATTTGCACCGATAAATATTGACATTTCTTCTTACAAACCTTTGACACATTGTCAAAGAACTATAAAGAATATTAGGAGAAAAGTGTTGAATGATTTAATTAATTGTTTTGATGATTTCAATGATGATGAAAAGGAAGCAGTTGAATAGGAAATCATTAGGTATTTATGTGTTAATGACCAGTCGCCTTCATAAACTAGATCTGAGACACCAGATTCTTTGTATAATTCTTTAGACAATAAATGGTGCATTGCCATAGAAAAGGAACAAGAAATGAGGGAGAAAATATTTGCTCAACATTTTCCTGATGTATCAAATTCAGAACTTTTCAAAGTTATGAATAAATACAAAGGCTTCTTCTTCACGAGAAGAAGAAGACTCCTATTATTGGAAGGAAAGGGTCAAGAAGTGATCAAGGATACACATACTCATCCTCAAGAAGCCCTTAAGATGCATCAAGTGGTTGAAGCCAATAGAAAAGTTGAGCAAGAACTAGAAACTGGAAAATCGGATGAGGTGTATGACAGTGAAGAAGAACTGGTCACAGGACAAATGGACCCCATTGATGTAGATGCCTTAGATGGTGAAAATGTTACTCAAGATGCACCATCAGAAGCAACAGGACAAGAGAAGTAGGCAGAACAGGTAGAAAAGCAAAAGGAAGTAGAGGACAAAAAGGAGGAAGCAAAGAAGCAAGCAGAGTAGAAGAAAAAGGAAGAGGATGGGGAGAAAAGGAAAGAGGAGGAAAAGAGAAAAGAGGATGAGAAGAAAAAGAAAAAGGAGGAAAAGAGAAAAGAGGAAGAAGAGAAAAATAAACAAGAAGATGTGAAGAAGAAGAAAGAAGAGGAGGATAAGGAAGAGGAGAAGAGAAAGAAAGTGGAGAAGAAGAAAGCAGAGGAGGATAAGGAAGAGGAGAAGAGAAAGGAAGCGAAGAAGAAGAAAGTAGAGGAGGAAAAGGAAGAGGAGCGACAAAAAGAAGTGGAGAAGAAAAAGAAGGAAGTAGGGAAAGTAGAAGCGGCAAAAAGCACTCAGATGGAGACTCCAAAGGCAACCGGTAGTCAAGCCAAACCACCTAACCTCACTAGTCCTATTGACCTCCAGTCTACAAATGAAATGGAGCTACTATAGAGTATTAAGGTTTCTCAAGAATGCCTTGAAGTGATAAGGAGGAAGAAGGAGCAATATGTGATCCAAGCTGCGGTGGACACTCTTACTGGTTTGTTACTTGGCACAAACCTCCCCAATACTGATTCATCATTGGCACAATTGAATCTTCTATGCACCATAGTGGATGATCAGGTGTAGAGCCTAGAAGAGGTAGTAGAGGCAAATGCCAAGAAAGAGCATCAAAGGGCTCTCAACATTTCCCTGGTGAAGAAGCTAAATGAGCTCTAGTCCGATCTGCAAAAATCTCAAAAAGACATAAGGGATCTCTGATTGAGGGGAATCTACTATTGAGTAAGATTTGCCAACCCCATCTCTTCTGTGATGACGTGCTTGTACAGAAGAAAAAGATACAATCTGACTTGCAATTATACATGAGCACCTTCAAGCCACCATATGACTCTTTTACAACTTATGAGCAAACCGTTCATCGGTTTCATATCTAGTCTACCAAAATAGAGTTGGAAATCAGCAACCAGACTTGAGATTTGTAGGAACTACAACTGGTTCTACTCCCACGCTTGCAAATACTTTAGAAATGTTATCTCAATCTGGATGCCTTAATGGTGACTCAAGAGATGAGCACAATAGACGCCATGGAAGAACAGGTCTCCCAGATGTAGACAGAGAAAGAAGTAGCTACCTCCCTACTTGAGTCTTGGTCCTTATCTATGAAACAATTTTTGCAAGACTTAAAATCAGTTTTTGACAAGTTTTATTTTTTATTGTCATAAACTCTTATTCTCTTAATACCAATGCAACAGGGGTTGGTTTGCAATATTATTTTTGTTGTCATTGTTGCCAAAGAGGGAGAAGTATAAATTTTGAATGTTTTGATGTATACTTTCATGTTATTTCTATTAAGAAGTAGTATACATTGTACTTTTTGCAAAAGGGATAGTTTATATGCTTAGGGGGAGTAATTTTGATTATGGCATATTTTTGCTGTAAAACATCTAGATGTCAAAATTTTCCTAAGTGTTGCCATCAATGCCAAAGGGGGAGATTGTTGGCATTTTTGATGATTATGTTGTGATTGTCAGTGATGGACACACACTTGCATTGCGATCACTTTTATATGTATGAGTTATGCTCAATCAGTAATTGTTCCCAATCGGTATGATGCATTGTATTCTTTTGACTATCGGTGTTTTGCAGAATGTGTTTACCGGTCTGAAGTGGTATGTTGACCCCAAGTGGTTCGAGGATCTCAAGTGGTATGAAGGATCAAAGCGACATAAAACCTATTTACTAGTCTTCTTTTTTGTCAAACCGGCAACCGATATTTTATATGAACCGGTAATACTTTTTGATGAGTTACCATCCACCGATTGTTTGATGGTGCCGAAACTTTGATGATGCTTTTTGTGTCATGTTATAGGATATGTCTAGATGCATTGAACCTAGGAAATCGTAATGTAATCCTATTGGATCGACATGAAATCACATTCCTTTATAAGGACATCATGTCTAGGGTTTTAGGTTGTTGCTAGGGTTTAAGGTGGTTGATGAGTTAGAGAGAGTGTGAATGTGTTGAAGACTGAAGTAATGTTGGGATGCATTAGGAATGAGCTATCAAGGATCTAACCAAGCAATCTGTGCTATTTGCTAGATCACTCACTTGTTGATTACTCACATCTTCGACAAGTTTGAAGCCCTTAACCGAGTAGGCCCAAAAGCCTTTTGTAAATCCTCTAACAAGGTGGTTCACATATGTGGATCTAAAATCCTCTAGCAAGGTAGTCTTTAATTGGACTTACCTCCTAACAAAGATTGAGATTCCTAATAGGATATGTTCTAGTAAAGAACATTGTATGACCTTAACTGGTCTGGTTCCTATTCTGCAGATAGTTACTTGTGAGTTTCATCTCACCGTGGTTTTTCCCATTTGGGTTTCCACGTAAAAATCTCTTGTGTTATGGTGTTTGTGCTTCTATGGGTAAATGCATTATTTGCTATCTAGTTTGCATGTGTGCTAACCATTTTGTTTGCTAAACTGTTTTACCGGTTTACTGTTAGTCTAGTAAAGTGTTTAAGTACACTGATTTTTGGCATACTAATTCACCCCCCCTCTTAGTATTCATCATCTACTGCTAAATCTATTTGGGATAAATTAGAAACATTGAATGAAGGTGATACCATTGTCAAAATTGCAAAACTAGAATGCTTCCAGGTCAGGTATGAAATTTTGAAAATGGAAGAAGATGAAAGAATTTTTGCTTTTATGGAAAGGGTTAATGAAATTGTTTTAGGAATACAATGTTGTGGAGGTTCCTTAAGTGAAGATGAAATTGTTTCTAAAGTTTTAAGAGAATTTCCAACGACATACAAAATGAAAATAACTTCTATTAATGAGTTGAGAACTATGCCTAATATAGCAGTATCTAGAGATACCTTGGTTGGAAAACTTTCAACATTTGAGCTTAAGGAATTTGGTCCTATTGCTACAATTAAGATAGATTTAGCCTTCAAAGCATCATCATCTACAACATCTTCATCATCAGCTGATGAATCTAATTGGAAAGCACTTTATGCAAGAGAACTTGAAGACATCAGGAGGGAAAATGAAGAACTGGAAGAACTTGAAGCACTATTTGCAAGGAAAATGCCTAAAGGTCCTATTGGAAGTAAGTATGAAGGTAAAGCACCCTTTAAATGTTTTAACTACAATAAAGTTGGTCATATGGAATCTAGATGTCCTGACATACATGCAAGATTGAGAGAAGAAGCTAAAAGAACATATAAGCCTAACCTTGAATATCAGAGATATAGATTTAAGAAGAATAGTGACAAATCATGTTACTATGTTGATGAAGGAGTTACTGATGAATCTAAAGAAGAAACAATAGACAATGGATGGGCTTTTGTTGCAATAACATAAGATCAACCGACACCTACTATTTCATCGGTAGAGCAAGACCTGGTAGCTAAAATTGAAGAAAAGGATGAATGGATTATAGATTCCAAATGTTCACATCATATGACTGCTGATAAAAGTAAATTCTTATCTTTTTAGGAATACAATGGAGGTCTAGTAAGATTTGTAGATTACAAAGCTTGTTTTATTAGAGGAAAAGGCACGATATCTTTTGATGGTAAGCACAATACTAACAACATTTACTATGTTGAAGGTTTGAATCATAATCTTTTGAGTGTTGGTCAATTAGTTGAAAAGTGATTTCAGTTACAATTCAAGAATGGTAAATGCAAAATCATGAATAGAATTGGTTTGGAAATTGCAACCTGTAATCATACTAGAGGTAATATCTTTCATTTGAATAACAATGAAAAGACATGCTTGATTGCACATATTGATGAAAGTTGGTTATGGCATAAAAGACTCTGTCATGTGAATTTTGATTGCATTGTAAAGATTAGTTCATCTAAGGTAATAAGGGATTTACCTAAGATTGTAAAACCTCATAATCCGGTATGTAAGGAATGTCAAATGGGAAAGAAAGTTAGAACAACTTTCAAGAGTATTTTTGAGAAAATCAATGACGTTCTTGATTTAATTCATACTGACTTATGTGGTCCGGAAAGAACAAGAAGTCTACAGGGAGATAGATACCTTATGCTAATCATTGATGATTATTCTAGAATGTGTTGGGTTACCTTTCTTAGGGAGAAATCAAAAGCTTTTGGAAAATTCAAATTATTCAGGGCACTTGTAGAGAGTGAAACCGATAAGAAAATCAAATGTTTAAGATCAGATCAAGGAGGTCAATTTACATCTAAAGAGTTCAATACATTTTGGTCAAGTGAATGGAATTAGAAGACAACTTTCAGCACCCCAGACACCTCAGCAAAATAGAGTTGTGGAAAGGAAGAATAGAACTACTCTGGATGAAGCTAGAAGCATGATATCAAAAGAAAATCTACTTCATGTATATTAGAGAGAAGCAGTGAATACAACGGTTTACACTTTTAACAGAGTTCACATCAAAGGTGAAACCGGTAAGACACCCTATGAATTATGGTTTGGTAATATTCCTTGGTTATTAATCTAAGAGAAAAGCATATAGATGTTTTAATAAAAGATTGCAGAAAATCATTGAGAGTGCAAATGTGAAGATAGATGAACACTTTAGAAGAAATTCAAGGTCTATGGATTTTGAACCGGTAGTTGAGATAATCACAAATGAACCTATATAGAGTGCACCGGTAGAAAATATTGATCCATTCACACCGACATCATCAAAGAATTCCACAGTGACTAAAGAACAACAACAAGTGAACATGCCCAGGTATGTAAGACTGAATCACTCTAAAAGTCTAGATTATAGGAAATAAGTATCAAGGAGTTATGACAAGAGGAAGATTGGAAAATGAAGAGGTATGTTTAATTTCTCAAATTGAACCAACATCTGTCATTGAGGCATGTGAAGATAAACATTGGATTAAAGCTATGTAAGATGAATTGGAACAAATTGAAAAGAACAATACATGGACATTGGTTCCCTGACCTAAAAACAAAAATGTAATTGGAACTAAATGGGTATTCAGAAATAAACTTAATGAAGATGGTAAGGTAATCAGAAACAAAGCAATATTAGTGTGTAAAGGCTATTCATAGAAAGAGCGAATTGATTACAATGAAACCTTTGCACCAGTAGCTAGAATTGAGGTAGTCAGATTATTTCTTGCATTTGCAGTCCACAAGAACTATAAAGTATATCAAATGGATGTAAAATGTGCATTTCTGAATGGTGATCTTGAGAATGAAGTTTACATTGAACAACCTGATGGATTTTCATTGACAAATGATAAAGATATGTTTTGCAAATTAAGGAAAGATTTATATGGATTGAAGCAAGCTCCTAGAGCTTGGTATGCTAGATTGGACAAATATCTTTTGAAGCTTGGTTACACTAAAGGTAATGTTGATAGCAACTTATATTTCAAATTGACTCATGAAGACATCTTGGTTATTGAAGTTTTTGTTGATGACATCATTTTTGGAGGAGAAGATGGATTGTGTAAAGACTTTTCTAATAAGATGCAAGAAGAATTTGAAATATCTATGATTGGGGAGATAAAATTCTTTTTAGGATTGCATATTTCACAGACTGATAAAGGTATATTCACATTTCAATCAAAGTACTTGAAGGAATTACTGAAGAAATTTGGTATGGAAAACTCTAAACCAGTAAGTACTCCTATGACTACAACTGATAAACTATCATTGAAGGATGATTCAGCTTCTGTTAATCCAACAAGATACAAATCTGTGATTGGAGGTTTACTGTATTTGACACAAACAAGACCTGATATAATGAATGCAGTGTGTATTGTTTCAAGATTTTAGAGTAATCCTAGAGAAAATCATGATTCAACAGTGAAAAAGATTTTTCGGTATCTACAAGGCACAACAAATCTTGGTTTATGGTATCCTAAAGATGGAAATTTTGATTTATGTGCATACACCGATGCAAATTGGGTAGGAGATGTAGATGGCATAAAGAGCACCACCGGTGGGGCATTCTTTCTTAGTAGCAGATTGATTTCCTAGTTGGGCAAGAAACAAAGTTGTACATCATTATCAACAACAAAATTAGAATATGTTGAAGCAACAACTAATTGTACTAGGTATTGTGGATTAATAAAATGTTGAAGGCCATAAAGGTAAAATGAAAAGAAACTATAATCATCTATTGTGATAATTCAATAGCAATTGATATATCTAAGATTCCGGTATTTCACTCTAAAACTAAACATGTTTCTATCAAATACAATTTTTTGAAAGAGAATGTTGAAGTAAAAGAAGTGAGATTGGTTTATGTGAATACTTAAGAGAAAATTGTAGACATCTTTACTAAGCCTTTTCCTAAGGAAACTTTTGAATATCTCAGAGAGAAGCTTGGGGTTATACCCTCACTGGTAGACACTTAGACAGTTGATGCTTGGCATCAAACTGATAGAATTTACAGAGAAACCTTTTTCCACAAAGCTACTATCTCAAGTGCCCAAAAGCATGAGATAGCAATGAAAAATAAATATAAGGCTTTATATGAGGAAACCCTTAAGAGGAGTGGGCATCTGATCCCTCAAAATATTGATTTAGGAGGCCACTGGAAGAAGAAATTTGAAAAACTAGCTTATCAACACACTAAGTTGAAGAGGGAGATGAAGAGCATCAAGGCTGATATTGCTTGTGTATTGATAAGTAAAAGATATGATAACATGGAGAAGGCATTGAATGAATTATGGGATTTATATCAGAGGAACATGGACAATATGGTTTCTAATACCAAAATTTGAGATAGACTCAACCTGTTGTTACAAGATGCATCGACTAGGGAAAAGGTAAAGAAGAAGGTTCAGGGTTTTCTTGTCACACATGATGAACTCACAAAGGAATTGAAATCTGAATTTGATGAGTACCAACAAATTGTTTAGCATGGGGTTCCTAGTTTGGTCGATGATGCAGGTGTAATTAAGGATAAGACTGTATGACTTTTTGAGTGTAGGTCTTTGCTTAGTGCAGCCCAAACCATTGCCAAGATGGATATTCTTGATATGAATGATGCAATCTATTTGAGAACTTTTATGTGATCGATAATGCAACCAAGGATTCAATATTCAATGCTAAAACCTACAAAGACATAGGCTATTTGCATCACATTCAGAAGTGTGGACAACAAATGGATCGAAAATCCTAAGTCATTGTTTAGTTTTGTGTTTATAGTGCAATTGATTCTTTAGTTAGGCTGTTTAGTTGATGTCTAGTTAGTTGTTTAGGATAATGAGAGGATATGTCCTTTCATTCGTATTTCTTAGCATATGTATTTATATTGAGTCATTTTGTATGTAAAGGCATCTAGGATTCAAAAAAACATACTGTCTGGAAGGACTACAAGTTATATGTAATAGGGAAGTATATAGGACAAAGAAGTATCTTTTTTTGTGCAAACAAACTGTAATGGAGTATTTTCAAGTGTAGCTTATGTATGCAATCATTTCCTAAGGATTAATATATAAAGGTTCATTGTTTCTTTTTCTAATTATTGTGCATGCTTCTATGTTGATGAGTTATCTTTGTCCTCTTGATAAATCTATCATATGATTTGCTATGATGTGCCATCACATGCTACATTAAATGTGAGATTGGGTTTTTCATTGTTGTGTAGCACATATTGAAACCTTCATAGTTTATGATTAATATTGTCTCAGGAGTTGATAAGATTTTTTGTAAGCAAAGTGTCATAAATACCCTGGATAGAGGCACTAGTCTGTTGTTTATCTTTTAAGCTCCTAGTTGGCCATGCATTTAAGGTCCTTGATAAAGAAACATTCTTCCCAAATTCTATATGAACTGATCTTTGCATATTTATTTTAAGTCTTGAAAGCATTCTTATTCTCAATATACTATCATAATCATTTTAATTTCTTTTCAAAGGCATTCACTTAAAGAACACAATAAAGCATAATTGCAGAACAACAATTTGCCAGTTTTTGTAATTTGCTAAAAGGCTTAAATCCACTTTAAACGATCTCTTTTGTGCTTGAGAGGAAGAGGTATACCCACCTAGGTTTAGTGGAGCCTTAAGTGCAGAGGGATTTGGTCTTCAACCATCCCTATTCGTTGGCCAAGGCTAGTTGGATTAGTTGAGGATCTGGCAAACCCTTAAGTTTTCCAATCTGTGGTTTTGGGAACCAACACATACAACCACCTAAAATCCTATCAGCAGTGCATGAGAAGAAGCTACAATCATCGAGTCAAACCTCACACATTTGAGGTAGGAGATCTTGTTCTCAGGGAGAATCCTCGTAACCAACCAAACAAAGAACACTAGGGCAAGTTTGAATCCAATTGGCTGGGTCCATATGTTATCATTGTTGTATTTGTGTCTGGGGCATATCAGTTGGCAACTTTAGAAGGAGAACCACTAGCAAATCCAATCAACATCATACACCTCAAATGGTTTTATAAATAAGCTGTACGGAGCATCAGGCTCCTACAATATATCAAAAACTACCAAAAAACATTCAAAAAAATGTCCTGAAGAAAATACAAAAAATCAAGAAAATAGTAAAGAAATCATGCATCCAAATGGTGAAAACCACTTTGGTGGCACCTTGGGTAAGTATGGTGGTGAAAACCTAGCAAACAGGTGCCATTCGTAAAAGCTATGGCTCCATTGTCTTTCAGAATTGTTGCAATCACATCCATTCCATCCATCCATATATCATTCAAACCATGACTTGTTATTGATCTACAATCAGGGTTAGTACTTCATGTGTCCCGCATCCATCTTTCATAGCAAAAAAATCCTTAAAAAATATATTAAAAACATCAAAAATCAATCAAAAACATTGCAATATATAATATTCTTTGTACATATGCATTGCAAACGACACCAAACAAACATTTTTTAGCTACTCAAACAATGATCACTTATCAAATCAACCAACTCAATCAAAACATCTACACACAACTGTCTTTACAAGGATGCATCCTTCCTCACAAAACAAAGACATGGTAACATTTTCTTTGATAAGAAAATTTTGTTTCACTAATAAGCACTTGGTCGATTTGTTATTTTTTTATTTATTTATATCAAGTTCCTACGCTAGTATGGAATATCCATAAGTGATTAGAGTAGTCGGGATGGCTCCTGATATCTTTTTCTTTGTTTGTTGTCTGCAGATTGATCCAATGAAGTTCTGGGGAATGTACTAATGGTGTCTACGTGGGAAGCTCACTAAGCTACTTGGTCCTATGCAAAATACAGTCATGGATCACTATGGCTTACTGACTACAATGTATACCTTGATCATTGGCACATGAACCAAAATGGATGGTAACTTTTCCTGGTCTGTGATGCCTGCTTATAGGTGAAATTCTCAAAATTGGTTCCTGCTACCTCGGCCAAGAATGATACTACCATGCTCAATGATGAAAATTAAGCACTGTGAATAATATATGGATCGTCATTTCATCTTATCTGTATATATTGCATTCCATTGCATTTCATTAATTCATACATCCATATAGATGCATATCATTCATACATAGTAATGACAATGGATACTCTACTTTTTTTCTATCTTCTTCCATAGGAATGAGTCCTAGGTCCTCCATACCTTCTATCTTTTTTGTATATATTGCATTCCATTGCATTTCATTAATCCATACATCCATATAGCTGCATATCATTCATACATAGTAATGACAATGGATACTCTCTTTTTTTTTTTGATCTTCTTCCATAGGAATGAGTCCTAGATCCTCCATACCTTCTATCTAACATTGAATGCCCCCCTCACCCTCCCTGTCTCGATCATCATAATTGCATACCCTGCATCATATCTTATTAAACCAATCAAGCCACATTCATCACCATCCATCTCTAATAGGAGGGGATGTGTTTCCCATCCTAAGTCATCCTATAAGCAAATCAAGTTACTTTGTCTACACAAGTACATCTACTCATGCACACTTAGACTATCAACAAATACTTTTTGATCAAGTATCTTCGGGTCTCAATAGGTAATCAATTATGGAAATCCTAGACTACAACATGCATTTATCACAATGACCTAGTCTCAATGGTGTTGCTATGATTCACCACGAACAACCTACAATGCAAACACTATCAATTGATCAACCAATCAAACACAATCAAAACAGACAATTACATCAATTGTCTCTAGTCTCAATGAGTATTTTGCTTCAGATACCTTAACTTCATTGGGAAATTATATCAATTTTCTAAGTCTCAATAGATCACTTTGATTTACTTACTCATAATTTATCTTGTCCAAGCGAACAAATGACAACAACTGTCATGCTTTGACTAAAGCCAGGGCAATTGAACTGATTGCACCAAATTGTCCAACAAATTTTGATCAATTGTACAGTATCAATCAAAAGCACAAATACCATATTTTCACTGAATCTCTTGCATGACCTAAGGGTACTCATTGACTTCCCCTTTCTCTGTATTCTCCCCACTTTCTCCCATTCTTTCACCATTCTTTTTAATTTCTTCTATTCTACCCCCCTCCAACTTCTTTCTCTTTTTTAAGAGATCGCCTGATTTTTTGAAATTTTTTGGCCCATCTCTAGAGGGGGCATACCACCAACTAAATTAACATTTATGGAGCATATTTCTCATAGCTAGTTTTCTTTCTTTGAAATGACGCGATAAACCGCACTGTCTCAAAGCGGGGAAAATGTAGTCACATAAATGTGTCCACTTAATTAAATGAATATTTACTATTTATTTGATTATTTAACCATCAATAATCAGTTAATTAAATTAATATTTAATTAATTTCATCCTCAACCTCTTCTCCTATTAATTAAATAAATTATTCAATTTATTTAAATTAATTCATTAAGCCACACTCTAAATCAATTAAATGAATAAAGCACATTTATTTAATTTAACCCCCTTTCCTCATTTAAATAAATAAACAAATATTTATTTAAATCTCTAAACTACCCCCCCACTTGCATTCTCATACAAATGCAAGTTGCACCTATTTAGTTGAAATAAATGAATTTTATTTAAATTAAAATCCTATTTTCTCTCACCCACCAAACCCACTTGCTCTTCTAACCCATTCTAGAATCTTCTAACCCATTCTAGATTCTTCTAATCCATTCTAAATTAGCCTAATCACCCTCCCTAATTATTGTCACATTCCTAAGCAACTTGAAGTCACTTCTCAAAGCCTCAAAGTCTTTGTAAAGCATTTAAGGCTTTATGTCTTCAACAAGTTAACCCCTAAAGTCCTCCAAACCATTAATGGCTCTTACATAACCATTAATGGTTAAACTCAACTTATCCACATGGTTAGAGACTTTCCCTCTAACTCAACCCTCATTTGACTCATGGGTCTCTTCAAGCATTTATTGCTTTGACCATGGTTATCCCCACTAACTCTTGCACAAGAGTTTGTCCATTGGATAAAGGCATTATTCATTGGATAAAAGATTTATTCATTCAAATCAAACCTAACCTTACCTCCCAAGGTAACCTTCAAGTCATTTCAAGCATTTAATTCTTCTTCCCTCTCCTATCAAGCCATCTCATGTTGAAATTTCTCATCTTGGGATTGGGTTGAAAGCCCTCACATGGATCACAAACCCATCAATCCTTACCCTTGTTGAGATTACTCAATCTCAACTATCCGTTTCTCCATTTTTCCTATAAATAGAGCCCATTCCTTCTTCAAAAGGATCCATAAATCTTGTATGCATCAAACTTATATTAAATTTGAGAGAGAATTTAGAAGAATTTTTCTTTGTTATTTTTTATAAAATTAACATACGATAATTAGGTGCTTTCTCATAATAGCTTATTTACATTTGTATAATTAGTCATTTTCATAATCTTTAATCACCATAAGACATCCATTATAGTGCAAAAAGTTGAGGGCTACACTCATGTGGAACTTGGAGAGGAGAGGAACAAGGGAGGAGCAACTATGAGCATGTTGGAGGGCATCTAGGAGGGTTTTATTTCTTTCCTTCATTTTTCTATGCTCTTCATAATCTATTTTATATCTCTCTTGGTATGGATGTTTAGGATTATAGTCTCATTTGTGTTTCATTTTTGTTTGCCACTAACAACACAAACAACTGTGTCTTATGTTTCTTGTGTCCTTTTTAGCGTGCATTAGAACCATTTTGGATGCAAGAAGTGTTGGCATTTTTGATGATGATGTTGTGATTGTCATTGATGGACACACACTTGCTTTGAGATCACTTTTTGTATGTATGAGTTATGCTCAACCGGTATTTGTTCCAACCGGTATTATAGACTTTAGACTATCGAAGTTCTATAGAAAGTGTTTACTGATCTCAAGCGGTATGAAGACCCAAGTGGTATGAAGACCTCAAGTGGTTCGAGGATCCCAAAGCGGTATGGAGAAACAAAGTGGTTGTTATCATTTTTCTTAGTCTTTATTTTGACAAACCGGTAATCGGTAAAATGTGTGAACTAGTAATAGGTAAATGTATGAACTGGTATTACTCTATGATGAGTTACCAACTAGTATTATTTTTGTGATAAGTTATCATCCACCGAGACTTTGGCGGTGATTCTGTGCCATGTTACCAAATGTGTCCAGATGCACTGAACCTAGGAACTTGCAATGTAATCCTAGTGGATCGACAAGAAATCAGATTCCTTTATAAGGACATCATGTCTAGGGTTTTAGTAGTTGTTAGGGTTTTGTATGTTTGATGAGATTTTTGCATGTGTGATCACAGAAGGAGATTAGGTCTATGTGAAGAAATATAGTGTGGAGGTTTTGAAGACTGAAGTAATGCATAAATACATTAACAATGAGCTATCAATGATCTAACCAAGTATACTGTGCTAGTATTTAGATCACTCACTTGTTGATTACTCACATCTTCGGCAAGTCTGAAACCCTTAACCAGGTAGGCCTGGCAATGCCTTTGTAAATCCTCTAACAAGGTGGTTCACACCTATGGTTCTGAAATCCTCTCACAAGGTAGTCTTTAATCAGACTTATCTCCTAAAAGAGATTGAGATTCCTAATAGGATCTATTCTGGTAAAGATCATTGTATGACCTTAACTGGTCTGGTTACTATTCTACAGATAGTTACTTGTGAGTTTCATCTCACCGTGGTTTTTCCCATTTGGGTTTCCATTCCAAAATATCTTGTATTATGGTGATTGTGCTTCTGTGGGTGAATCCCTTATTTGCTGTTTGGTTTGCATTTGTGTTAACTATTTTGTTAGTAAAACTATTATACTGGCTTACTGCTAAACTGTTTAAGTGTTTGAGTTCAATAGTTTTTGGTATACTAATTCACCCCCCCTCTTAGTATTCATCAATTGGTATCAAAGCCAACCTTTCTATAAGTTTAACCACTTGGAAGGAGATATGGGGGAAAACACTGTGAGGGAACTTACTGACCATCTCACCTAGACTAAGAAAGCCTTTGATGAAATCAAAGTCAAATATAAAGCCTCTAGCAAATAGAAGAGAGCATGCTGAGAAGTTGATGGAGCTTACTCAAAATAGTTCTTCTGATGAAGCGGACATGGAAGCCCTAGTTGAAGAAGTGAAAAAATTGAATGAACCTAATGCTAACCTAAGAAGGGAACTGGAAGGACTGACTATCAAAATGTGTCAAGACCTTGAGAACTGGAGGAAAGCTGAAGATCTGGTAAAAGACAAAGATTGTGAGATCTCCAAGCTAAAGCAAGAAATCAGTGCACTTACCACTCATCTCCAAGAGAGTAAAGTGGAAAAAGAAGAAATGCAAGGTGAACTAAACATGGCTATTTCTGAGAATGCAACCTTGAAGGAATCCAATGTTGCTATTTCCAAAGAACTCACTGAGTCAAAGGAAATACTTGCCAAATTCAAAGATCGTGAGATCTCCAAGCTGAAGTAAGAAATCAGTTCACTTACCACTCATCTCCAAGAGAGTAAAGTGGAAAAAGAAGAAATTCAAGGTGAACTAAACATGGCTATTTCTGAGAATGCAACCTTGAAGGAATCCATTGCTGCTATTTCCAAAGAACTCACTGAGTCAAAGGAAATACTTGCCAAATTCAATAAGAGCAGTGTTAAGCTAGAACAAAAGCTTGAATCAGCAAAAGCGGTTAAGAATACCACTGGACTCAGTTTTTCTGATTATGAGGAAGGAGAGACCTCTGGAACAAAAGATGGAGCATCAAAGAAGCATCCAACACCAAAGGATAAAGGTAAGAAAAAGTTCAAACCTATTTGGTTTAATTGTCTCAAGGAAGGACACACTGCCAATGTATGTAGAAGTAAGGCTTACAATAATTTTTCCTACTTTCTAAACAATAAGCCTAGATCCAATAGATTCAATGGTAATTGTTATGCATGCAATAAATTTTGGCATAGAGCATTTGAATGCAGGTCTGTTATATAAAACACTGGAAGATATCCTCAAAGGATTCAAGGAGTTTTTCCTGAATCCTCTGTGAACAGGAATCCAAACTAGTATAATGCCTATGACCATCAGTCAGGTGGTGGTGGCTATCAATCGGCAACTGGTTGGAGAGAAACCTATTTGATTTGTCATGGTACTGGTCACACTACTGTAACATGTAGGAGGAAGAATGGTAGAATGAACAATGGACCATGGAGAACACTTGGAATGGTTTGCTATCATTGCAACAAACCGAGACACCCTGCCAGAACCTACAGAATGAGAAAGAACATATCAAATGATATATTGGTCACTCTAGAAGGAAAGATTGATGTTGAAACTATTAAAACATATATGAAGACAACATGGAAGAAGAAACCTGAAGAAGTGTCACAAGAAGAACCGATTTCTGCACCTAGTGTGGAAGTTGCTGAATTGGCAAACTAAGCTTCAGAAAAGCTTAGGAGGAGCAAATCGGTGAAATGTTTCAAACCCCTGATTTACACTGATAAAAGACCTTAACTAGTATGTGATACCTATCAATTGGTAGAAGACTGGAAATGGTAAAAGGCAAATTATGGTTTACGCCCTAATAGTGGAGCATTTATTATGGTAGGTGAAGAATTTGTTTAAAAGGGATTTTAAAGTCATTTTCACTTATCAATTTGTGAGCAAAGAAATTTTCAAGTGCATAGCGAAAAAAGATGATTTGTCTTGAGATCCAGAGAGATTTCAAAACTTTGAAAGAAGAATCCGGAGATAATATCAATCAGTCAGGTGAAGAACACGAAGCGGTAATCCAACAACCAAAGTACTGTGTGGTGAAGCTGAAGTTGTAAACCCTAAATTGCAGATTTTTGAAGGTATTTTTCGAAATTCTTGTTTATCTGTTTATCATGGCTTCTGCATCGCACTCCAGTTCTAGTGTACCTGATGATTTAGTAGATTTCATCCAATAGAAGGCAAAATACAATGCCCTATCCCTGATACCTACTGGTGTTATAGTTGAGGAAGGTATTTCATATTATATTGATTGCAAAATAGAAGACCTAGGATCTCTAGTGATCCATTCTCAGTTAAGTTTATTCTTCGGGAAGGACAAGAATACAACATCCTAGAAAGAAAGAAACTTCACAATGCAGTCTATTTCCTTGAAGAATTTATAGAAGATCACATCCGCATCATTCTAAGCAGAGTGCATGGTGACAAAATGTATCTTGAGCAGACAAATGACATCACACTAGAAGTGATTCACACTGTCACCAGTTTCTGTAATGTTGGAGATGTACCAGCCCTAAGGAAAGTCATCAAGACCGAAATGACCAGGATCTCTGGTTCTGTGAGTGACCAATGAGGAAGATCAAACCAGAATACAACATCTTGGAAAGAAAGAAACTTCACAATGCAGTCTATTTCCTTGAAGAATTTATAGAAGATCACATCTGCATCATTCTAAGCAGAGTGCACGGTGACAAAATGTATCTTGAGCAGACAAATGACATCACACTAGAAGCGATTCACACTGTCACCAATTTTTGTAACATTGGAGATGTGCCAGCCCTAAGGAAAGTCATCAAGACTGAAATGACCAAGCTCACTGGTTCTATGAGTGACCAATGAGGAATGACCGTCAATACCATCAAGGACGATCTGGTCAAGTATGCTTGTATGGTGATAGGATACTAGACATTCTATGCTAGAAGAATTAACTCTGTCTCTGCTACAGCGGTAAATGCTGCCTATAGGATGATCATAGAAGATGCCTCATTTGATTTATGCACCTATATGCAAAGGCAACTTCTGGTGAACCTAAAGTCAATTAAACAGGACAATGCCTTAAGATTTAAATTTGGACAATTGCTGGTAGGATTGTTTTTCTACTTTCAAGGCTATTTCCTAGGAGTAGGTGATATATAATGGTCTGCTGACCAACCGGTTACCAAGCAAATCAGAGAGAGTCTACAAGTGGTAGGAACCAGTTATCCTGAAGTCCTGAACAAATACTTTGATGAGTTTAGATGCAAGATGAGCGAGAGGGTGAGAATGTTTGGTGATATTGTCAACAAGTATGAAGAGGACATCTACTTTATCATCATAGTAGATGAGTGCATAATGGAGGTGGTTGAGGCTAGAAAAGAAGAAGTGGAGCCCATGGGATATGAGGTAATGTATGAAATGATAGACGGGTATGCCTTTACCCTACTTGCCTCACCTCTTGATCCTAAGAAGAAGATAACCGACATCTATTTGGAGAGGGTAACACCAGTTGAGGAACCTTCAGTGAAGAAAGGAAAGGCAATGCCATCTGTATCAGCACCGGTTACCTCAGCAAGTCCTACAGTGACCAAGCGGTCACCAACAAAGAAGAAACCAGAAGTTGCACCCACCAAGGTATTTGAGAGGAAGCGGAAGACCAAAGGCAACACACCTAAATCTGAGGATACAAAACCCGAGGTACAACCTAAAAAGACTAGGCAAACAAGGAAGAAGACAAAGACAACCAACAATGAACCAACATCATCAGTACCAGTAAATATAGACATTTCCTCTTACAAACCATTGACACATTGTTAAAGGACTATCAAGAACATTAGAAGAAAATTGCTTAGTGATTTGAAAGAATGTTTTAATGATTTTAATGATAATGAAAAGGAGGAAGTTGAACAAGAAGTCATTCAATATCTATGTATTAATGACTGGTCGTCATCAAAAATTAGATCTGAGGCACCTGATACTTTATATAATTATTTAGATGGCAAATGGTGCATTGACATAGAAAAGGAATGGTAAATAAGAGAAGAAATATTTGCACAATATTTTCCTGATGTGTCAAATTTAGAACTTTATGAAGTTATGGAAAAGTACAAAGGCCTCTTCTTCACGAGAAGAAGAAGACTCCTGTTATTGGAAGGGAAAGTCCCTAAAGTGGTAAAAGATACCCTCTCGCATGCCAAAGCTAGTCTGAGGTTGCAACAAGTGTCTGAAGCCAACAAGAAGGCTGAGAAAGAACCAAAAACTGGAAAACTGGATGAGGTGTATGATAGTGAAGGAGAACCGATCACTATACAAATGGACACAATTGACGTTGATGCTTTGGATGGTGAAAATGTCACTCTAGATGCAGCAAAGGACAAGGCTGACAAAGAGAGAGTGGACAAAGAAAAGTAGGATAAAGACAAGGCTTATAAAGTGGAAGCAAAGAAAGAGAAAAAGAGTAAAGAGGAAGAGGAGAAGAAGCAAAAGGAAGAGGAGAAGAAGAAAGAGGAGGAGAAGAAGAAAAAGGAAGAGGAGAAGGAGAAAAAGGAAGAGGAGAAGAAAAAAAAGGAAGAGGAGAAGAAGAAAGAGGAAGAGGAGAAAAAGAAATAGGAGGAGGAGGAGAAGAAAAAGGAAGAGGAGAACAAGAAATAGGAAGAGGAGAAGAAGAAAGAAGAAGAGAAGTGGAAAGAAGAAGATAGAAAGAAGGAAGAAGAAAAGAGAAAGAAAGAAGCAGAGGAGCAAAAGAAGGCTGAAGAGGAAAAACAAACAGCCAAAGAGAAGGAGGAAGCGACAAAGAGAACACAAGTGGAGACCCCAAAGGCAACCGGTAGTCAAGCCAAACTAGCTGATATTACCAGTCCCATTGACCTCCAATTTGCAAATGAAATGGAGTTGCTGCAAAGCATTAAGCTTGCCCAACAGTGACTAGAAGCGCTAAGGAGGAAGAAGGAACATGATGTTATTCAAACTGCAGTGGAAACTCTTACCAATTTGATACCCGGTACCAACCTCCCCAGTACCAATTCATCTCTGACCCAACTGAAACTTTTATGCATAGTTGTAGAGGACCAAGTGCAATGCCTGGAAGATGTTACTAAAGCCAATGCACAAAAGAAGCATCAAAAGGCACTGAACACTGCCTTAGTGAAGAAATTAAATGAGCTCTAGTCTGAACTTCAGAAAGTGCAGAAAGAAATAAGAGATGCTATGGATGAGGGGAATTTACTACTCAGTAAGATAAGCCAACCCCATCTATTCTATGATGATGTGCTTGCTCAGAAAGACAATCTACAATCTAATTTGTAGGCATACATAAGCACCTTCAAGACGCCCTATGATTCCTTCACCACATATGGGCAAACCATTCACCGGTTTCAACTCCAAACTACTAGAATAAAGTTGGAAATCACCAACTAGACTGGAGATTTGCAAGAACTTCAACTGGTTCTACCACCATGATTGCAAATACTTCAGAAGTGCTATCTTAATCTGGATGCCTTAACGGTCACTCAAGAGATGAGTACCTTGGATGCCATGGAGGAATAGGTATCCCAGATGCAAATGGAAAGTGAGGTTGCTACCTCATTGCTTGAGTCATGGTCCTTATCCATGAAGACATTTATGCAAGATTTTAAATCGATTTTTGATAAGTTTCACTCATTATTGTCATAAACATTTATTATATTAATGATAACGAGAAATGGGGGTTATTCTGTAATACTTTGTCATTGTTGGAAAAGGGGGAGTAGTATTCTGTATTTAAAATTTTGACGCATGTTATGTATACTTTCATGTTTATCTCTATAAGGGAGTAGTATACATTGTATTTTTTGCAAAAGGGATAGTGTATATGCTTAGGGGGAGTAATTTTGATTATGGCATATTTTTATTGTAAAACACTTAGATGTCAAAATTTTTCCTAAGTGTTGCCATCAATGCCAAAGGAGGAGATTGTTGGCATTTTTGATGATGATGTTGTGATTGTCATTGATGGACACACACTTGCTTTGAGATCACTTTTTGTATGTATGAGTTATGCTCAACCGGTATTTTCTCCAACCGGTATTATAGTCTTTAGACTATTAGTGTTTTGCAGAAAGTGTTTACCGATCTCAAGCGATATGAAGACCCAAGTAGTATGAAGACCTCAAGCAGTTTGAGGATACCAAAGCAGTATGAAGAAACAAAGCGGTTGTTATCATTTTTCCCAGTCATCATTTTGACAAACTGGTAATCGGTAAAATGTGTGAACCGGTAATAGGTAAATGTATGAACCGGTATTACTCTATGATGAGTTACCAACCAGTATTATTTTTTTGATGAGTTATCATCCACCAACACTTTGGCGGTGACTCTGTGTCGTGTTACCAAATGTGTCTAGATGCACTGAACCTAGGAACTTGCAATGTAATCCTAATGGACTGACATGAAGTCAGATTCCTTTATAAGGACATAATGTCTAGGGTTTTAGTAGTTGCTAGGGTTTTGTATGGTTGATGAGATTTTCGCATGTGTGATCACAGAAGGAGATTAAGTCTGTGTGAAGAAACAAAGTGTGGAGATTTTGAAGACTAAAGTAATGCTGAAATGCATTAACAATGAGCTATCAAGGATCTAACCAAGTATACTGTGCTAGTATTTAGATCACTCACTTGTTGATTACTCACATCTTCGGCAAGTCTGAAACCCTTAACCGGGTAGGCTTGGCAAAGCCTTTGTAAATCCTCTAACATGGTGGTTCACAACTATGGATCTGAAATCCTCTCACAAGGTAGTCTTTAATCGGACTTATCTCCTAACAGAGATTGAGATTCCTAATGGGATATGTTCTGGTAAAGAACATTGTATGGTCTTAATCGGTCTGACCTTAATCGGTCTGGTTACTATTCTGCATATAGTTACTTGTGAGTTTCATCTCACTGTGATTTTTCCCATTTGGGTTTCGATGTCAAAATCTCTTGTGTTATGGTGATTGTGCTTCTGTGGGTGAATGTCTTATTTGCTATTTGGTTTGCATTTGTGTTAACTGGTTTACTGCTAAACTGTTTAAGTGTTTGAGTTCAGTAATTTTTGGCATACTAATTCACCCCCCCTCTTAGTATTCATCAACAAGAACCTTGATGATGGAAGCCAAATTGCCTCACATCTACTGGAGAGAAAAAGTGGGTACAATAGTCTACACATTTAACAAAGCTCATATCAAAGGTGAAACCGGTAAGACTCCTTATGAATTATGGTTTGGACATACACCTACTGTTAAATATTTCAGAAGTTTTGGACGTAGGTGTTATATTCGAAGGGATGATTCAATTGGAAAGTTTGATCCTATATGTGATGAAGGGATATTTCTTGGATATTTAATTAAGAGCAAATCATATAAATGTTATAACAAAAGATTATAGAAAATTATGGAGAGTGCAATTGTGAAAGTGGATGAGTAAATAAATCTATATCATATGATAGATAAGTGGAAATGCCTCAACAGGTACAAGACACTAAGATAGTTACACCAGTACAATCCAAAAATTCAACTGTGACTGATGATTAGAACAATGAACTTGAAGTTTAGAAGACACCAAGGTATGTAAGGTTAAATCATTCTGAAGATCAAATCATTGAAGATAGGAACAAGAGAGTTATGAAAAGAAAAAGACTAGCAAATGAAGAGGTATGTCTTATTTCTCAAATTGAACCGACATCTGTTATTGAAGCTTGTAAAGATAAACATTGGTTAAAGGCTATGGAAGATGAATTAGATCAGATAGAGAAGAATAGGACTTGGACTTTAGTTCCCTGACCTAAAAATAAGAATGTTATTGGAACTAAATGGGTTTTTAGAAATAAACTAAATGAGGATAGTCAAGTTGTAAGAAACAAGGCTAGACTGGTTTGTAAAGGATATTCTCAAACGGAAGGAATTGATTATGGTGAGACATTTGCACCAGTAGCTAGAATTGAAGCAGTTAGATTATTTCTTGCCTATGTAAAATGGATGTTAAATGTGCATTTTTGAATGGTGAATTTGAGGAAGAAGTATACATTAAGAAGACTGATGGATTTTCATCGATAGATGACAAAGATATGGTTTTCAAGTTAAGGAAATCATTATATGGATTGAAACAAGCTCCTAAAGCTTGGTATGCAAGGTCAGACAAATATCTTTTGAAGCTTGGTTTTACTAAGGGCAGTACTTATAGTAATTTATATTACAAGATCACTAATGGTGATATTCTAATTATTGAAGTATTTTTTGATGATATCATTTTTGGAGGTGAAGATAAATTGTGCATGGAATTCTCTAATAATATGAAGATGAATCTGAAATTCTATGATTGGTGAGATGAGATTTTTCTTAGGTTTGCAGATTACTCAAACTGACAAAGGAATTTTTATCTATCAAAATAAGTATCTAAGGGAATTGTTGAAGAAGTTTGGTATAGATAATTACAAACTGCTAAGTACTCCTATGGTGATAAGTGAGAAATTATCTATCAAAGACACATCTGCACCAGTAAATTTGACAAGGTATAAGTCTATGATTGGTGGCTTGTTATATCTAACTCAGACTAGACCAAATATTATGAATGCAATAAGTATTGTTCTAAGATATCAAAGTAATCCTAAAGAAAATCATGAATGTGCAGTAAAGAGGATATTCCAGTACTTGCAAGGAACAACAAAATATGGCTTATGGTATTCTAAAGATTATAACTTCACTTTATGTGCATATACAAATTCAGATTGGGCAGGAGATACTCATGACATGAAGACCACTTTTGGTGGAGTTTTCTTTCTTGGAAATAAATTAGTTTCATAGATCAGCAAAAAAAGTCATGTATTTCCTTATCTACTGCAGAAGCTGAATACGTTGTAGCAGCAACTAATTGCACTCAAGTCTTGTGGATGAAGAAAATGTTGAAGGATATCAAGGTAAATTGTAGTGAACTAGTAGTTATCTATTGTGATAACTCCGCAGCTATTGACATATCTAAGAATCTGATATTTCACTCTAAGACTAAGCACATTTCAATAAAATATAACTTTTTGAAGGAAAAGGTGGAGGAAAAGGAAGTCAAATTGGTTTATGTGAACACTAAAGAGAAGATTATAGATATATTCACTAAATTGTTGTCTAAGGAATCATTTTAATATTTGAGAGATAGGCTAGGGGTATCTACCCCTCTGACAGAGACTTAAGTAATATAGGTTAGCATCAATCCGACATGCATCATCAGCTTTATCCTTTGCTTCGGGTTGATGTAGTGGTGCTACTACTCAGGAGTAGTCAGCTTTGAGATTCACAAGATTTTGATATCTATGTCATATCTTTGGCATTGATGTCAAAGGGGGAGAGTTATATGTAAAAAAAATCATAATATGTTTCAAATCAGTTTCAGATTGGACTGCACTCCTCACGGGGAGTTGTTGAGATTTTTCAGTTTTTCATTGTTATATCTTTTATGACAAATGTTTGGCATTTCTCGGCACTTACATGTTTTCTTTTTCACATCTAGTGTTTCCATGAATTCCAAAGGGGGAGATTGTTGGCAATATGGAGGAATTGATAATGTGTTGCATTGATGTTTTGTCATTGATGATAACACTAGCTATTATGGTTGGTTATCAGTAGATAGGTTTTGGTTACCAGTAGAAGAACTAGTGTTACCGATAAGGGTTTAAGGTTTTACCGGTAGAGCTTTTACTGAGAATCTTTGATAAGATGCATAAGTGGTGTTGGTGCGGCTTCTAGATGGAACTCAGGATGCAGAAGGTGATCCTTGATCGTTCCTCAACTAATTGGAGACATCGCTTTGACATGGTGAATCTAATTAGGTATAGTACCTATTTAGGTTATGGACCAATATCATGTTAATGTGTTCTCTACATGTTACCGAGATGGTTTATGGATTGGTTAATGTTGTTTTGGTCTAAAGACGACACAACATATCATTGTAATATGGATGTATGTAATGATCTTATTGTAATATCTTTTAGGTGGCTGATCTAATTGGCTTAGGCCTTAGGGTTTGTATAAACTGATGTAAGATCTCATTGTAGATCATAGTTGTAATGTTCATGGTCGTGGAATGAAATATCGTATGTGAAGGATATTTGGTTGATCATAGGTGATCGAATTGGGTTTATGTAAGAGGTCAAAGGCCTTTGGTATTGAGCTTAACCGAGACTGTAATCAGCTATCACTAGCAGTTCATTCTTTTGGATTGTTGTCCAATTATCTTGAGGTGGTTATAACCTCTCTGTAGTCAATGAGACTCCTTTGTAATGAGCAGTATGCCTTCCTGCATGTGCAAGCCTCTTATTGTACCACATACTTTCTGTAGAAGTATCATCTGACTATGAGTAGGCTTCCCACCATATTTTTTCCCTTTATCGGGTTTTCCACGTACAAATCATGGTGTTATGTGGTATGGTTGTATTGTGTTAATTCTCTATTTCATTCTCAAGTTTTATTGCTTATCGATATCTATTTTTTGCTATTTCGGTATTCAATGTTCATGTGCTTCGGTTAAAGGTTATAAAGTGATTTGATTAATATAATCCATTGACAACTGATTCACCCCCCCTCTTAGTTGTCCATCAATTATTCTAATAGACAAAACATTAGTCCCTTGAAATATTGCACTTATTCGAGAACCACAAGTTTTCTTTGTGTCATCCAACTTTTTGGTGCGAAATTTATGACCATTGCACCACATAGCCTTATAGTGTTTCACCTGCAAAATGTCAAAAATATATAATGTGTACATCATTACAATTGTAAGAAAATTAAATAATATGGGTGATTAATATATTTATACGTACATGTTTATCTCTTAAACCATATGATAAAAAAAATTCCCTTTTTGTAACACTAGAATCTCCATTACGATGAGATTCTTTAACCAATGAAGCCACACCTTCCCATGTTAATGCGCAACTACATTGTTGACATAATTGAATCCATACCATCATCCAATCAAGATTGTTTACAACATACAAATGTAGTGCATCCCACCCTCGAGCAACTATACAAAAAATAACTAGAAATTTACAACTAAAGTATATTGAAGATTATGAATAAATTCATTGCAATATATATAAAAATATCTGCAATATCAAATAATTACCTCTCACTTTCCTCATTCTACCCTTCCCCATTAGGTACTCCCCTTCAAATTTGTTAATGGAGTTGGGATCCCAAATACGATCTACATGGATCTTTGTTGCAAACTTAGGAAGGTATTCAGTAATGTACACCATAGTCTGGTATACCATATATCCCTCCACCATAGAACCCTCAAGATGCATGCTTTTTCAAACCAAATACTTCAAAAATTTCAAGTGCCTCTCAACCATCCACATTGACCTTGTGTGTACAGGTCACACTATTCAATCTCCTCAACTTGGTGTATGAGGTAGTGTTCTTGTGCCTTAAAAAAAGTTGAAGGTAGACACTTTTGCATTTCACACATTAGACGAGGAATTTTTCTCTTTCAATATTTTATATCTTCTTTATGGATTTCTTTAGATGACAACCACCTACAAGAGATTCAAGATGCAAATATATTAATGAGACTTTACAAAATAATATAAAATATATTACATAACAAATAATATCACTACAAATTGACCAAATATCAGTACTTACCTCATGTATTTTCCAAGATCATATATAAATTGCTTGATATTATTATTGAAGTGGTCTGGGAGAGATAGAGGTAGAATGTACTACAACAATTATAAAATGATCATTTTCATTGTTTTATAACATAATACAATGAAAAGTACATGCAGTATACAAATATATAGTAAATACACAATAACATGAATTACCTTAATGAAGGTATGCCAATCATGCATTTTCATCCCTAGCCAAAATTCATGTTTCTTTGTTATGAGATTATTTATGTTTGCAGAAAATCCTATGGGAAATTGATTTTTTTGTATGTCTTCTTTTATAGCATTTATTTGCTACTCCGTTAAAAACCAAGGAAAGACACTTATATTAATCTGGTCTCCTTCGCTATTTGATTGAATGACATTAATCATTGCACGATTGGATTCCTGAATGTCTTTACAAATTTTGACAATTTTTTCTTTGTCACACCTTCCATCCAATATTTTCCATAATGTCTCTATTATGTTCTTTCCAATAGGTATAGTATCAAATAAATGCATAATTTGTAGCTGCTCGTAGTAGGGAAACCTACTAAATTGTCTAGGATAACTCTTTAGTCCCTTTGGAAGGTGGTCATTAATTCCTTGACGACCTTCACAAGGCATATAAGTTACAAAAGTTAACAATGACAATTATCATCAATTACATCATCAATAAACAAAACACAATATAAAAATATAAATTCCAAACATAAACCATTAGATGGAATGACATTACCTTGACGATTAATTCTATCATATTCCAACTTCCATAAGCAAGGTGTCATTCTTTGTGGCTTTGATGTAGTCTCTTCTTTCCCATTGAAAATATGTTTTTAAGTATTTCAATACTTATGATTTTTGTGGAGGAAGTGCCTATCTTGATAAAACACCTACTTTCCTAAACTATTTAAATGATGATATTTTATCTTTGGACCACAAACTTGACATGCAAATTTTTCCTTTGTTTAAAGACCTACAAGATCATGTATAATTGAATTAAATATGATAATTTTTTATATTTATAATTATGCACAAGTTGATCACTATAACATACCACAAAAATATGTTAGCCCTAGGGAATCATGAATTGTCCATACAAACATTTCATGGAATTGAAATTATCTTTTTCCTATTGGTCTAGAGATGTCATACATAGTGACACCCTTCCATAACTCCAACAACTCATCGATAAGAGGCTCAATATATACATTCATATCTTTAACTTGGTACTAAACCTAGTTGAATGAACAAAAACATTACATAATTATTATGACCATTTTTGCTGCAATATTTATAATTTAATGTGGATGACTATTAAATGAAAAAAAAACCTGGAACAATCATTGCCAACATTACGTGCTCCCTCTTTACTGACATCCATGGAGAAATATTATTGTTGATAACAAAAATAGGCCACACCGAGTAAGTAGATCTCAACTCTCCAAAAGGATTGACACCGGCCACTGCCAATGAAAGATTGAGATTATGAGGTTCTTCTTTAAAGTGTGGCCACTTTTTGTCTATGTCCATAAATGCATAACCATCCATAGGCATTAGAATAATGTCATCTTGACTTCTATTGCATGCATGGTAATCCATTAATTGCACAAAGCTTTCACACCTAAATAATCATTGTAAACATTGAATAATGGGAATATAACGAACAACCTTGTGAGGTACCTTTTTTGTTAGTTGATCTGTTCGATATCTACTCATATGACATTCAAGGTATTCTATTGCAAATTCATGTTGTTTATGATATATAATATGATCATTAGGACATCTATTCCAATATCTTTCATAATGGCAGATAATTCTCGGTATGAGAAAGGTAGAATATTGGATGGTGGTTAATGATGAATATGCTAGAAGTGTGGAACAACAAACATCCAATTAAAAGTGGGAAACTCTTACTGACATAAAGATTGAATAGGAAATATGAATATAAACAACAAAAATTAAATTTTCTACAATTCATGGGTTAAACTCTATTTTAGTTTCTCTTTATATCTCTATGCTATGGAAATGCCCTTAAGTTTTTTTTAAAAATAGTTTTTGTCTCTTTTTCTACAATTTGTTATGTTTTTTTTTAAATCTAATTTTTTTTTAATTTTTTCCTTCTTTTTCAAAAAAAATTATACTTTTGGTTTGTCGATTTTTTCCCCAAATGATTTTTGCTACTATGATATAAAGAGCCATCCAAGGATGAGGAATTTTATCTGCTAACTGGAGAAAATGAAGAGACTCTTTCAGTGGGGAAAATTGTACAAGCAACTACTCGTAGAGTCCAAAATAATTGTATAAAAGCTGCAAAAATTGTTAATTTTCTACGATTCATGGGTTAAACTCTATTTTAGTTTCTCTTTATATGTCTATGATATGGAAATGCCCTTAAGTTTTTTTAAAAAATAGTTTTTGTCTCTTTTTCTACAATTTTTTTTTTTTTTTTTTTAAATTTGATTTTTTCCGATTTTTTGCCAATTTTTTTTTGGGCAAGCAACTTCTGGGAACCATGTTATGGATCCATTGGATGATACTATAATTCATCCAGAGTCATATGAACTAGCCAAGAAAATGGCTGAAGATGTATACTATGAAGATGCAAGACATGATATATATGATATGGATGAGGAAACACAAGAAATGGCAGTTGAACATGTCAAAAAATATCCCTATGTGTTAAAGGACCTTGATATTGATGAATATGCTAGAAGTGTGGAACAACAGACATCCACTAAAAAGCGGCAAACTCTTACTGACATAAAGATTGAATCGACAATATGAATATAAACAACAAAAATTAAATTTATACATTTAATGGGTTAAACTCTATTTTAGTTGTCCTTTATATCTCTGTGCTATGGAAATGCCCTTAAGTTTTAAAAAAAAAAAATTTGTCTCTTTTTCTACAATTTTTTATGTTTTTCTTAAATCTGATTTTTTGCTGATTTTTTCTCGATTTTTCCAAAAATTCTTATACTTTTGGTTTGCTAATTTTTTCCCCAAACGATTTTTGCTACTATGATATAAAGAGCCATCCCAGGATGAGGATTTTTATCTACTAACTAGAGAAAATGAAGAGACTCTTTTAGTGGGGAAAATTGTACAACCAACTACCCATAGAGTCCTAAATAATCATATAAAAGTTGCTTCCATACATAGGGCTATTTTGAGGGCTAGAAGGGTTTACAGTCACAAAGAATTGTCTCATAGTTAATGGTTATAGTAACCAAAAAAGTTGGTGTTGACATAAACCTAGCAACATCACATGAATGGATGTTTTCTCCTCTGCAATTTGTAGTTGGCCTTTGACCTAGAAAAGTTGCATCCATACAAAGGGCTATTTTGAGGGTTGGAAGGGTTTACAGTCACAGAAAATTGTTCACCCCTCTAGAAGCTATGAAGCAACTTGTCTTTATAACTGGCAGCCATAGAATGGAGAGGTTAAGGAGGTTGAGGATCCATATTTTTCCAAAGCAGATACCATTAAACACAGTGAACAAGAGAATTAAAGGAAAGCAAAGAATCTGGCAAAAAAATCTTGATGACAAGAATGAAAGGACCAACCTCTTGTACAGTTGCTATCGAGCATCTATCTCCAACAATTGTGCCCTAATAATTGCCCTAATTTTAATTTTTACTCATTTTTATGCATTTAATCTTATTCTATGGACGTTTTAGGGGTATGTGGCTCGAGGAATTGAGGCTTAACGTCAGAAACAACCAAGGGGAGGAGCAACCTGTTCAATTATGGACTTATGTTTGGGATTCTCGTTACACAAGATCAAATTATATCAAATTTTAGGAATGGATAGTAAAGCCAATTTATCAGATGTATTGATTTCCTTGTGATGGATCAATCATAGATGATATTAAAGATTTTTAAGACCTAAATATTTTGATGACAGAAAGATAGTGAATCATAAGTGGGGCAATTGGTATGTCTAGCGACTTATCTTTATAACTGGCAACCACAAAATGGAGAGGTTAAGGAGGTTGAGGATCCATATTTTGCCAAAGCCAATACCATTAAACAAAGTGAATAAGAGAATGCAAGAAAAGCAAAGGAACTTGCAAAAAAAATTTGATGACAAGAACGAAAGGACCAACCTCTTGTATAGTTTCTTTCGATCATCTATCTACAACAATTGTGTTTTCTTCCTCCTAATTTTTTCACCTTGAGCTAGCATATAATGATGACACATAATTAGTTTTTTTTTTCAATACCATATGTTCATCAAAATTTCGATGTGAAATACGAAATCTGCACTATTGGTAAAATTCAACCCGATGGTAATACAACTAGAAGCATGTGATCGAGATATAATACATCGATGAAGTCCCTCATCATAATTCACACTAGCGGCAATGGAGAAATCTTATAATGCAAATAGCCGATGATGCTATCAGTATGTTAGGAATGGAAGGACAACTGAGAGGGGGGTGAATTAGTTGTCAATCAATTTCAACCCAATTATAACTTAATCAAACTTAATACTTAATATTAGTAAACCAAACTTAATGTCGGTAAATAGATTAGAAGTTAATATCAACACCGGTGAAACTTAATGCATGAAATAGAAAGAGAAACAACATCCACACCACATAACATAGATATTTTGACGTGGAAACCCTGTAAGGGGAAAAACCATGATGGGAAACCTTACCCACAATCAGATGATACTACTGCAGATGGTATGTGTATACAAATGGGGTCTGCACATGCAGAAAGGCCAACTACCTAGAACACACTTCTCAAATGGGAGTCGCAATGACTACAGTAGGATGGTTAAATCCTAGAATAATGTACTTCTCAAAATAGCATCTCCAATGGTGGATTCAATATCGGTTAAGCTTTGATAAACACCTACAAACCTTCCTTGAACCTTCTCTATGGTCTGCTCATATGATCTTCAATATTCACACATACCATATTACAATACCATACCATAACCATATCCTATTGTATCTATCATATCACAAATGAGATCTTACATATATACCAAACCTAAGACCAAATGTGTAGGTCGGCTCACTAAGAATATTACAATTAAATTAATTACAAATAAGTCTAGATGTAATGCATCATGTCGACTCAATACATTTACAACAATATCCAATCAATAAATCATCTCTATAATGTGTCATGTTGATCTGGAATAGATAATGCATACCAGTCCATAACCAAGACCAATCGGTTGGTAACAACAAATATGTCAACCCGAATAGACCAATAACCAAAATACCAAACCAAGTATCCAAACCATGTCTTCAACATAATAAAGTGATCTCCAGATGATAACAAGTCATCATCAGTGCTTGTGAACCATATAACCTATCGGTGAGCATATACCGGTGATTGTGCATAAGTCACTGACCTTGCCGATGAACACAATATGTCAGCTCAACATTACCATAGATCTCTAGAAGGATAAGTGTTGACATCAATGACAAAACTAATGCAACACATCCATAATACCAACAATCTCCCCCTTTGGCATTGATGGCAACACTAGATGGAAAAACATCTAAGTGCCAAAACAGAATGCCAAAAACCAAAAACCAAAAACCAACAATCTCCAAAATAGATCAATACTAGAAATCAAAATCAAAATGAGGAGAGTATATATCTCTCCCTCAGTGAATAATCTCTCCAAAAGAATAATTTTTTTCCATAGATATCTCTCCTTCTTTGACATCAAATGCCAAAGCAATTAAGAATAAATACCAAAACATACAACCAAATACTCCCCCTGAGAAGTAGCTCTCCTCCATCAAAGCCGGAAAAAGATTCCTCTGTTAGTTCCTGTCAGTTTGATGTCAATCTTCAATCATCTAAATCTCTACCGATGAGGGTATTACCCCAAGCTTCTCTCTGAGATATTCAAAGGTTTCCTTAGGCAAAGGCTTTGTAAAGATATCTTCAATCTGCTCTTTAGTATTCACATAAACCAATCTTACTTCTTTTGCTTCAACATTCTCTTTCAGAAAGTTATATTTGATAGAAACATGCTTAGTATTAGATTGAAATACTGGATTCTTTGATATATCAATTGATTTTGAATTATAATAATAAATGATTATTGGTTCTTTGCATTTTACCTTTATGTCCTTCAACATTTTCTTAATTCATAATACCTGAGTACAATTAGTTGCTACTGCAACATATTCTGATTCTTCTGTTGATAATGATGTACAACTTTGCTTCTTGCTTATCCATGAAATCAATCTGCTACCAAGAAAGATGCTCCGCTAGTGGTACTCTTTCTATCATCTACATCTCCTACCCAATTTGCATCGGTGTATGCACATAAATTAAAAATTTCATCTTTAGGGTACCATAAACCAATATTTGTTGTGCCTTGTAGATGCCATAAAATTGTTTTTACTGTTGATTCATGATTTTCTTTAGGATTACTCTGAAATATTGAAACAATACATACTGGATTCATTATATCTGGTCTTGTTTGTGTCAAATATAGTAAACCTCCAATCATAGATTTGTATGTTGTCGGATTAATAGGAGTCAAATCATCCTTCAATATCAATTTATCAGTTGTAGTCATAGGTACTTACTGGTTTAGATTTTGCCATACCCAATTTATTCAATAGTTCCTTCAAGTATTTTATTTGACATATGAATATACCTCTATCAATTTGTGAAATCTGCAATCATAAAAAGAATTTTATCTCCCAAATCATAGACATTTCAAATTCTTCCTGCATCTTATTAGCAAAGTCCTTACACAATCTATCTTCTCCTCCAAAAATGATATCATCAACAAAGATATCAATAACCAAGATTTCATCATTAGTAACTTTAAAATATAAGTTGTTGTGAATATTATCTTTAGTGTAACCAAGCTTCAAAAGATATTTCTTCAACCTAGCATACCAAGCTCTAGGAGCTTGCTTCAATCCATACAAATCTTTCCTTAGTCTGCAAACCATATCTTTATCATTTGTCAATGAAAATCCATCAGGTTGTTCAATGTAAAATTCCTCTTCAAGATCACCATTCAGAAATGTATATTTTACATCCATCTGATATACTTTATAGTTCTTATGAGCTGGAAATGCAAGAAATAATCTATTTGCCTCAATTCTAGCTACCAGTACAAAGGTTTCATTATAATCAATTCCCTCCTTCTGTGAATAACCTTTACAAACTAATCTTGCTTTGTTCCTGATTACCTTACCATCTTCATTCAAAATACCCATTTAGTTCCAATTACATTTTTGTCTTTAGGTCAGGGAACTAATGTCCATGTATTGTTCTTTTCAATTTGTTCTTATTCATCTTCCATTGCTTTTATCCAATGTTCATCTTGACATACTTCAATAACAGATGCTAGTTCAATTTGGGAAATTAAACATACCTCTTCATTTTCATTCTTCCTCTTGTCATAACACCTTGATACTTATTCCCAAATATTTGATTTTCTGAGTGATTCAGTCTTACATACCTGGGTTTATTCACATGTTGTTGTTCTTCAGTCACTGTAGAATTCTCTGATGATGCTAGTGTGACTGGATCCACATTCTGTACCAGTACACTCTCTATTGGCTCATTTATGATCATCTCAACTACCAGTTCAGAATCTATAGACCTTGAATTTCCTCTATAGTGTCCATTTATCTTCACATTAGCACTCTCAATGATCTTCTGCAATCTTTTATTAAAATATCTATATGCCTTTCTCTTAGATGAATAACCAAGAAATAATCCTGCACCACTTCTAGGATCAAAACTACCAACATACTCATCTCTCCTAATATAACATTTGTTTCCAAATATTCTCAAGTATTTAAGAGTAGGAGTATTACCAAACCATAGTTCATAAGGGGTCTTACCAGTTTCACCTTTGATGTGAACTCTGTTGAAAGTGTAAACCACTGTATTTACTGCTTCTTTCCAGTACACATGAGGTAGATTTGTTTCCAATATCATGCTTCTAGCTACTTCCAGAATAGTTTTGTTCTTCCTTTCCATAATTCCATTCTGCTGAGGTGTTTGTGGTGCTGATAGTTGTCTTTTGGGATTCCATTAACTTCACATAATGTATTAAATTCCTTAGATGTAAATTATCCTCCTTGATCAGATCTCAAGCATTTGATTTTCTTACCAGTTTCATTCTCTACCATTTCCTTGAATAACTTGAATTTTCCAAAAGCCTCTGATTTCTCCTTGAGAAAGGTAACCCAACACATTCTAGAATAATCATCAATAATTAGCATAAAATATCTATCTCCCTGTAGACTTCCTGTTCTTGCCGGACCACACAAGTCAGTATGAATTAAATTAAGAACATTATTGGATTTCTCAAAAATACTCTTAAAGGTTTTTCTAACTTTCTTTCCCATTTGACATTCCTTACATACCAGATTATGAGGTTTTACAATCTTAGGTAAATCCCTTACTACATTAGTTGAACTAATATTTACAATGCAATAAAAATTTACATGACAAAGTCTCTTATTCCATAACCAACTTTCATCAATATGTGCAATCAAACATGTCCTATCACTGTTATTCAAATGAAAGATATTACCTTTAGTTTAATTACCGGTTGCAATCTCGAATCCATTTTTGTTCATGATTTTGCATTTACCATTCTTGAACTGCAACTGAAATCCCTTTTCAACTAATTGACCAACACTCAAAAGATTATGCTTCAAACCTTCAACATAATAAACATTGTCAGTATTATGCTTACCATCCAAAGATATAGTTCCTTTTCCTTTGATTAAACAAGCTTTATCATCGCCAAATCTTACTAGACCTCCATTATATTCCTAAAAAGATAAAAATTACTCTTATCACCAATCATATGATGTAAACATTCACTATCAATGATCCATTCATCTTTTTCTTCAATTTAAGCTACCAGGGTCCGCTCTACCAATGGAACAGTAGGTGTTGGTTGATCTTCTTTTATTGCAACAAAAGCCCATCCATTGTCTATTGGTTCTTCATCAGAATCATCTATAACTCCTTCATCAGCATAGTAACAAGATTTATCTTTGTTCTTCTTAAATCTGTATCTCTGATATTTAGGGTTAGGCTTATATGTTATTTTAGCTTCCTATCTCAATCTTCCATGTCTATCAGGACATCTAGATGCTATATGACCAACTTTATTGCAGTTAAAACATTTAAATGGTGCTTTACCTTCATACTTACTTCCAACTGGACCTTTAGGTATTTTCCTTACAAATAGTGCTTCAAGTTCTTCTAGTTCTTCATTTTCCCTCTTGATATCTTCAAGTTCTTTTGCATATAGTGCTTTCAAATCAGATTTGTCGGATGATGATAATGATGCTGCAGATGATGATTCTTTGAAGGCTATATCTATCTTAATTGTAGCAACAAGAGCAAATTCCTCAATCTCAAATCCTGAAAGTTTTCCAACCAAGGTATCTCTAGAAATTGATGTATTAGGCATTATTCTCAATTCATTAGCAATTAATTTCATTTTGTATACCGGTGGCAAAGCTCTTAAAAATTTTAGAAATAATTTCATCTTCACTTAAGGATCCTCCACAACATTGTATTCCTAAAACAATTTCATCTTCTTCCATAAAAGAAGAATCTCTTTCATCTTCTTCCATTTTCAAATTTTCATACCTGACCTGATAACATTCCAGTTTTGCAATTTTGACAGTGGTGTCTCCTTCATTCAATGTTTCCAATTTTTTCAAATAGCTTTAGTAGTGCATCGATCTGATAATCTCATGATTTTCTGATCTGATAATGCATTCAAAAGTGCTTCTCTTGCTTTGCAATCATTCTCCTAATCTTTACCCAATGTCGGTGGATTAGGTTAATTCTAATTAGGACCAACATAGCCATTCTTTGTAACTTCCCATATATCTCTTCCAATGCAATTCAGATGTGTCTGCATTCTCATCTTCCATATACCATAGTTAGTTCCCTCAAGTTTCAAACTCTCCTTCCTGAAAATGTTAGTTGTCATAGGATCCCCTCAAGCTGTTAGGCTTCTGCAAAAAGAGAACTTAGCTTTGATACCAATTGTTAGGAATTGAAAGGACAACCAAGAGGGGGGTTGAATTAGTTATCAATGAATTTCAACCCAATTATAACTTAATCAAACTTAATACTTAATATCAATATCAATATCAATATCAGTGAAACTTAATGCATGAAACAGAAAGAGAAGCAACATCCACAACACATAACACATAACACAAAGATTTTGACATGGAAACCCTGTAAGGGGAAAACCCATAGTGGGAAACCTTACCCACAATCAGATCATACAACTACAGATAGTATGTGTATACAAATGGGGTATGAACATGTAGAAAGGCCAACCGCCTAGAGCACACTACTCAAATGGGAGTCACAATGACTACAGTAGGATGGTTAAATCTTAGAATAATGTACTGATCAAAATAGCATCTCCAATGCTGGATTCAATACCGATTAAGCTTTGATAAACACCTTCAAACCTTCCTTGAACCTTCTTTATGGTCTTCTCATATGATCTTCAATATTCGCACATACCATATTACAATACCATAGCATAACCATATCCTATCATATCTGTCATCTCAAAAATGAGATCTTACATATATACCAAACCTAAGACCAAATGTGTAGGTCATCTCACTAAGAATATTATAATTAAATCAATTACAAATAAGTCTAGATGTGATGCATCATGTTGTTTCAATACATTTACAACAATATCCAATCAATAAATCATCTCTATAACGTGTCCTGCTGATATGGAATAGATAATGCATACTGGTCCATAACCTAGACTAATCTATTGGTAACAACAAATATGTCAACTTGATTAGACCAATAAACAAAATACCAAACCAAGTATCCAAAGCATGTGTTCGACATAATCAAGTGATCACCAGATGATAACAAGTCATCATCAGTGCCGATGAGCCATATAACCTGTCGGTGAGCATATACCGGTGTGTGCATAAGTCACTGACCTCGCCGGTGAACAGAATGTGCCAGTTCAACATAACCATAGATCTACAGAAGGATAAGTGTTGACATAAATGAAAAAACTAATGCAACACATCCATAATACCAACACGGTAAGACTTTTCCCGATGGACACTGGCAAAAGTAAAACACATCGGAAAAGGTTAAGACAATATAGGTTAAAAGCTTATGCTGAGGAGACATAACATACTGGGAGGAGCTACGCCTAGAGAAAAGACATTGGGGAAATCATGCCCATCTCCTGAACACATTTTAAGCTATCCAGATGGTCGATGAGACTAGCAGGAAGAGAGGTCATCGACTTATGTTATCCCAATGAGTTAGAAGAAATCAAGAGGCTATGAAAATCATTGAGCCAACATATGTCAATCAGCAGGTAAAATCCGTATTCCTCGAAATGCCGAGGTGAAATTTCAAGACGTCCAAAGTTCGATGAACATGGGGTATACTTAAAAAAAATTAATCTGACAAAGCAAAAGAAATCCCATAGCTGATCAGAAATGTTCATCAGGTTTTTAGTCTGAATTTCGATGTGAAATTTTACCATGTCGTAATTCCAATGAGCACGGGGCATTTTTTGAAAAAAAACAAATTAATCAGACAAAGCAAAAGAAATCCGATAGCTTGTCGGAAATGCTTGTCAAAAAACCACTCCAAATGTACTAGTGAGAGGACATGTATCAGATCTAAAGACTGTTGATACAAGGAGCTTGGGACATTGCCAAGAGAGTTGATCAGGTAGAGGTTGTGAGACTACTGGTGGGTGTAGATGTTCCTCTACACCATGGACAATTATCACTAGAGCAGGCACTAGCACATGCACCACCTACTAGGAGGATTTATTTCTTTATGTGCAGCTTGGTCAACAGATATATATTACTTGATTGTGGAGGAAAATTAGTTGTAAATGCTATGATCCTGGTCTTGATAGAGGTGGTTGATGATAAATGACCTATGGCAAGGGGTAGCTTGGTATTAGCAAAGCCATACAAAGAAATCCATGACATAGTCTACCATCCTAGTCATAGCTTCAGATTCATGACACTATTATAGGTATGGTCATGGGAGCACATTATTGTCACACGACTAGTTGGCAAATAGTATAGGGATCCAGTGCAACCCATAGTATTTAGTTGGGGTGGTGGGCCTAGATATGAGGTCATAGATGACTAATCACTAGAGAGTGACCTTTGATAGGTTGACAATAGAGGAGGTCACCTGGAGACCATATATGGTGATCGCAACATAGCCTGAGGATTTGAGGAACATCCCATATATGACCACTACAGGATATATCATTGGGTGATGGGAGTATGTGATCAAGATGTACCATCTAGATAGGGTACAAAAATAGTTTGGTTAGGTACAGGAGTACCTGAGGCACCACACAAATTTTGACAAGTGACTTATGAGAGGATAGTTGAGTTTGGACCCTCACTATACGATAGGGCACACATCATTGATGCATGGACCCAGTTAGCTCCAGTACACTGGGATCCACGAGGCAGACCTGTAGACTTAGGGGTGGCAGTAACTTATGAGGCTTGGTGGGAAGAGGTTAGACCTCAACCAATTGGTAGGGCAAGATTGGCACCCCTCAATGTTAGGAGGGTAAAGATCTGAGCTAGAATATGGAGGGTTGGACAGTATCAACCAACTTGATGGTCAACATAGAGGGTGGTAGAGGTAGTGACCTAGATGAGGTCTTGATGTGCGACAAGGAGATAGGGACATGGGAGAGGGGAGGGAGGAAAGGAGAGAGTGGAGGGAGAAGATTGTGTAGAGGGAGGGGACCGAGAAGAGGCCATGGAGGTACTCACTAGTACATGGGTCTACTCCAGGATAGGAGGAGACAAAGGGCTGAGGTAGGACATCATTGAGATTGATACCCACTAGGAGGGATAGGAAAGAGCAGAGGGGAGAAGGATCAATAATGCCTCCAAATCTAGCAGCACAAATTTGATCTATCGAGGAGGTAGTGACCAAAGCAGAGCATGGGTTCTAGGAGGTCACTGCGGAGAGATAGCCTATGTAGAGAGAGATGCAGCATAGGGCACTAGGGAACAACTGTAGGCATAGAGGGATAGGCTCCTCCAAGAGAGGGATGCAACACTAGCATCTAGGGATGTCGTGGAACATGCATGGTGGAGGACATATGAGATAGGGCCAGATACCAACATGAGAGGGATGAGGCTAGGAGATAGGAAGGGGGCAACAAAGGAGGATTAGAGATGTTAGTCAGGATGTTAGAGTGATAGATGGCATAGATAGAGGCCTTATCTCATCAAGGAGGGTGGCACAGGGCTCAGTACAAGTGTGAAGTACCAACGGACTGGAGGGAGCAGTTGGTTGCACCTTTGAGAGCTAGGGAAGCTAGTTCCTTACCTAATAGAGGGTCCAGTGGGGGGACAAGGATAGGGAGATGCAACCATAGTACAAGTGGATTGAGTAGGAGGATCTGTACAAAGGGTAGCACAAGGTCAATATCGGAGTCCGCACAAGGATCCCAGGGATAGGGACAAGGATAGGATCCAACCCAATCATCCTAGAGAATTTTGAGAGGCTCGATGCAGATGAGGCGGAGATGCATTCTTTTTGATGTACTAGATAGAGATGTATATTAGATTCATTCTATTTGTTGTGGCACCCCATGCAACTTTATGAGCATGTGAGGTGATCATCATTCATTTGTATATTGTATGTACTATATTCTTTGATTAGATACAACAGATGATGTACATATGTAGACATTTGTACATTTATTTTTGACATACATTTGAGACACTAATGATATATGATACACATTCTATTTTGATTCATATATATGGTACTTTCATTTGTTTTATAATCTATGGATGATTTATGACTTATGGATGTTAGGGTTTCAAGCAGATCCGAAGCAAATATGAACTAACAATTATATGCAGATTTAAATAGAAAAGATAAAGAAATAAAACATGACACAAATAACACAGAGATTTAACGTGGTTCACCAAGAATGGGTTACGTCCACCATACACAGCCATCCAATCTTTCTTATTATCCAACACAAATAGTACATCAACCTTACAATGCCTTAAGCATCCCAGCCGCTTATAACATGCATTTTTAGGGAAACAAACAAAGTCGGCCTTTTTAGGGTTTTATTACAATGTCAATTTTCATCAACAAAAAAATGGTGAGGATAAATGCTGAGTGTACAATACTTTACTGATTAGTCGCCACATATCAACAATCTCCCACTTGGAGACTGATTAGGATCCACACCAAACAATCTTCCACTTGGAGACTGATACTAGACAACACCACTGTACTTGCAACGTCCACTGGATAAAACACTTGGACTTGACTCGTATAAATTCCACAATTATCAATCAAGAAGACCAACAGAAACTGATGTAGAAATCAGCTACTCCTGTGGAACTACCTTCATGAACATATCGACAGGATTCTCACTTGTGTGAATCTTCTCAAGCCGTAACTGACCCTCCTCCAAAATTGTCTAGATGAAGTGGTACCTGAGCTAAATGTGCTTTGTCCTTGAATGAAAAGTAGAGTTCTTTGCAAGATGAATGACACTCTAGCTATCAGTATACAATGGGCGATCCTCCTGTGTCTGACCCAATTCCTCCAAAAAACATTGTAACCAAATCATCTCCTTGCTGGCTTATGTAGCAACAACATACTCAGCTTCAGTGGTTGAAAGTGCAACAACCTTTTGTATCCTAGAAATCCAACTGACTGTAGTTCCCCCTATAGTAAAAACATACCCTATTGTACTCCTCCGTGAATCAATATCACCTGCCAGATCAGAGTCAACAAATCCACTCAGAGCAGCATTAGATCCTTTGAAACATAATGCCTTCATAGTAGTTCCTTTGAAATACTGAAGAATCCATTTCACAACATTCCAATGTTCCATGCCCGGATTACTCATAAACCTGCTCACAACTCCCACTGCATGTGCAATATCTGGCCTTGTGCATACCATTGCATACATCAGACTGCCAACAACTGATAAATACACGATGTTAGACATTTTATTTACCTCTTTCTATGCCTTTGGGCACATCTCCTTAGTCAATTTGAAATGAGTAGCCAAAGGTGTACTGTCTACTTTTGCATCCTGCATGTTAAATCTTTTCAACACCTTCTTTATATACTCACTTTGGTACAAATTCAAGGTTCTATATTTCCTATCCTGTGTAATCCTTATACCGAGAATTTTCTTAGCTACACCCAAATCCTTCATAGCAAATACTTGGCTAATTTCTATTTAAGATCATTTATATGTTGCATGTTAGACCCAACAACAAGCATGTCATCAATATAAAGCAATAGGATAATATAACTGCCATTATCCAATCTCTTAAAATATACACAATGATCAGAATGACATCTATGATAACCGTGTTCAGCCATGAAACTATAAAATTTAAAATACCATTGTCAGGGTGCTTGCTTTAGGCCATACAAACTTTTCTTCAACCTGCACACCAAGTTCTCTTTACCTTTGACCTCATATCCCTGTGGTTGCAACATGTAAATTTCCTCCTCCAAATCTCCATGGAAAAAATTTGTTTTGACATCTAATTGTTCAAGATGTAAATCATCTGCAGCCACAAGACTAAGTACAGTTCTAATTGAAGTCATTTTTACAACTGGAGAAAATATTTCATCATAATCTATACCCTTTTTCTATGCAAAACCTTTTACCACAAGTCTGGCCTTATATCTTTTCTGACCTCCTTCCTCCTCCTTCAGCCGATAAACCCATTTGTTAGGATTGGCTCTTTTTTTTGTAGGTAAAGGGACTAAGTCCCAAGTCTTATTTTTCATCAAGGAGTCCATCTCCTCTTTCATGCCTATCTCCCACTGTTGTTTGGCATCCACCTGCATTGCTTCTTCATATTCTTTTAGTTCACTAGAATCAGTTAATAATATAGAATGCAAAGAAGGAGAAAATATCTCAGGGGGTCTACTTGACCTTGTAGAATGTCTAACACTTGTAGGAGTTTGTGGGACATTCTATTGTTGCTGAGCATCAAGTACCTATGGCATTTCATTTTCAGGAATCTCATCCAACACCACATATTCTTGCTTGTCCTATTCATGCTTCTTTTCCTGCATTTGTTCTTTATACATAACCTTCTCATTGAATATAACATCTCTACTTCTAATTATTTTCTTATTTTCAAAATCCCATAATCGATAGCCATATTCATCTATCCCATGTCCAATGAAGGTACATTTGTGAGATTTAGCATCAAGCTTGATTCTATTTTCTTTATCAACATGGACAAAAGCTTCACAACCAAAGGTTTTCAGAAAAGAATAATTTACCTTTTTACCAATCCATGCCTCCTCTGGAATACCACCATCCAAAGGAGTTGAAGGTCCTCTATTTATCAAATAGATAGTAGTATGTACAACATCTACCCAAAAATGTAAGGGCAATCCAGCATGCAATCTCATGCTCCTCACACGTTCCAATGATAGTCCTATTCATTCTCTCTGACACACCATTTTCCTGTGGAATTCCTGGAACTGTCTTTTACTTTCGAATCCCATTTAAGGAGTAGTAATCTTCAAATGCTTTTCTGCAATACTCACCTCCATTATCTGATCTGAGACACTTCAACTTTTTTCCTGTCTCATTCTCAACCCAAGCTTTTCATTTCTTAAAAGTTTCAAAAACATCTGATTTTTGTTTTAGGAAATATACCCATGTTTTTCTAGTTGAGTCATCAATAAAAATAACATAATAACAAGAGCCACCAAGAGATGATACCTGATTAGGTCCCCATACATCTGAATGCACAAGCTCTAACTTCTCACTCTTCTTCTTTTTCCCAACCTTGAGAAATCTGACTCTTTTTTGTTTGCCATAAACATAGTTTTCATAGAACTCTAAATCAATCTTCTTTAGTCCTGGCAATAGATTTTTGGAGTGAAGGATTTTCATCCCTTTCTCACTCATGTGCCCAAGCCTATGGTGCCACATTATCAAATTTGTTCTTGGAACATCTATTGTTGTTGTCCTTGCAGTAACTTTATCTGTAGCAGCTAAGTTAGAGTAAGTGTTACCAGTACATAGATATAATGTGCCTACCTTCACACCTTTATCTACTACTAATGATCCTTTAGTGACCTTCCAGATACTATCTGAGAAGGTAACTATGCAACCTTCACTACCTAGTTGCCTTGCAGAAATTAAATTTCTTCTTAAGTTAGGAACATGTCTTACCTCCTGCAGAAACCGGTCATTTCCATTTTGCAACTTGATCTTTATCTTTCCTTTTCTAACAATTTGATAGGGCTCATCATCACCCAAATATACCTATCCAAAATCACCTTGAACATAATCTACAAAATATTTTCTATGGGGTGTAGCATGAAATGAAGCCCCAGAATCTATTACCCAGGAATCATTAACATTATCCAAACATAAGATTAAAGCATCTTGTAAAGTATTACTTGCAATATTAGCTTCCTTACTGTCATTTTTATTTTTGTCTCCTTTTTTTTTTTGAGACCAATAGTCTTTCTTTAGATGACCAGGCTTTTTGTAGTACCAACAATCTTTCTTTCCTCTAGATTGAGAGCGTCCTTTCTTTGACTTCCCTCGTGACTTCTCATTCCAGGGGCCTTTTCCTCTTTCCTTTGATCTTCCTCTGTTCTCCACATTCAAAACACTACTTGATGATGTTGGAGTCTCACTTGTGCTTTTCCTTCGCATTTCCTCGCTTAGGATAACACCAACAATATCATCAAATACCAAAGTATTTTTACCAGAGACAGAGTTACTTATAGCCATAACCAAGCTATTCCAGCTTTCTGGCAAAGAAAACAAAATCAAGAGAGCCCTAACCTCTTCTACAAAAGTAATTTTTACCGAAGACAATTGACTGGTAATAGTATTAAATTAATTTAAGTTCTCTGCTATAGATCTTCCCTCCCTCATTTTCAAATTAAACAAACACTTCATAAGAAATACCTTATTCGAAGCTGAGGGTTTCTCATACACCTTAGCCAATGTCACCATCAAATCTACAATCATTTTTGCTTCTATTATATTGAAAGCTATAGATGGTGCAAGGCACAATTGAATGGATCCTAGTGCCTTTCTATTTAAAATGTCCCACTCTTCATCTAACATTATGGTTGCTTTCTTTTCCTTTCCTTCCAATGGCTGCCACAAATCCTTTTGATACAAGTAATCCTCCATCTACATTTTTCATAACTGATAACTCTAGCTGTTAAACTTTTCAACCTTGAATTTGGAATCCTCCATTGCTCCCACTCAAATCTGAAAGTCCCACCAATTTATAGAAAACCTCACTCTGATACCAATTGTTAGGGTTTCAAGCAGATCTGAAGCAAATATGAACTAACAATTATATGCAGATTTAAATACAAAAGATAAAGAAATAAAACAGGGCACAGATAACATAGAGATTTAACGTGGTTCACCCAGAATGGGTTACATCCACCATACACATCCATCCAATCTTTCTTATTATCCAACACAAATAGTACATCAACCTTATAATGCCTTAAGCATCCCAGTCGCTTATAACATGCATTTTTAGGGCAACAAACAAAGTCGACCTTTTTAGGGTTTTATTACAATGTCAGTTTTCATCAACAAAAAAATGGCGAGGATATGTGCTGAGTGTACAGTACTTTGCTGATCAGTCGCCACATATCAACAATGGGTGCATGATATGAGCCTAATATGTTTGTGATGCAGGATGGGATGATTGATATATGTATGATTTATGCCACGTATGATAATATATGATGCGATGTGATATGCTATATGTGATGTATGACATGATCTATTATGCAGGATACGATGGTGTATGCAAATATAACGTGAGATTATGATATGTGATGTGACATGATACATGCATTATGTGCTAACCCATATGTGATGTAGGATGAGATGAATAATTCTACAGGAGGACCAGGTTGGGATAGCTAGAAGAAGAATCAAGTTAGAGGACACCTGTGCACATTCTAGAGAGGACAAGTGAAAGAAGTGACAAAGGGATGAATGAAAAGCAATTGAGATGAAGATAATGGAGCACAAGCATCCATGTGAAATAGGAAGCCATGCAGTGAGTACTTATTTTGATTTAGCATTGTTTGTGAGTCACCAAGGTATTAAGAACCATGGTGAAATTTCATATCCAATACATGGACTGACACATATAAATAGACACACAGATCGAGGCAACATCACACAAAGTTACAAAGACTCTCCAAGAAATTATGCTCGAAAAACCACAAGAAGAAGACATGCCCCATGGTAACATGAGATAATAGAGACCTCATTAGGGTAGAACAAAGGACACATCAAAAAGACATGCCAAACAGAAACAAAAAGCAACAAGATCACATCCTGAGCCATGTCACTCCTAACCTACCATGATATAAAAGATCATGGTGACCAAGAGGAAACAAGAACCAAGGATCTTTGAATGATAAACAAAGATTGAAAAGAATCCAAAACCAACACAGGTGTCATAGATATCTTTTGTCAAAAAAACAATGAACTGATGAGGATTGACGATGTTGTCTAACTAGAGGAAGGATACATCCTGCACAGATGGATGGTAGATTATTTCTAGGGTGAGAATGATATATCTCAAAGAAACAACCGTATGATGGAGTGGATCAGCCAAGGATCAACAAAAGGACCTAGGAATCATGTGAGGATCAAAATACTAAAATATCTATTGAAGAACCAACTAAGAGGATATGATCTGGACAAACAGAACACAACCAAACCTATGTACAACAACAAACACCTATACAAGGCAAATTATGTACCGCAAAATCTATGCTCAAAGATCCAAGCATGAGAGGGTACTTACCAGGACTATGATAAAGAAATATAAATGGAGGTGAAGGAATGTGGGTATCATGGGATACCATGCTAAAAAGAGATTAATGTAATGGAAATGCAGATGGGGGCGGGTAACAATGGATACCACACCATAAAAAGGTGGATGCAAGAATTGAAGGATAATGGAAATTCTCTTTACAAATGGTGTGTGTTACCAGATTTTCACCAAATGTACATGCCCAAGGTGCCACAAGAATTGGTTTTCACCAGAGGACAAATTTATTTTACTTTACTATATTTATTTTTCTCTATTTGACTTTTTTCCTTTTTTGTGTATTTTTTTGATATTTTTCAATTTTTTTTGTATTTTTGTTATTTTGGAACATGAGGTATGCTGCCATAGACTAGGCATAGAATCTTTTCAGATGCAGGATGTTGAGGGGATCATTGAGAGGTTCCCCTTCTAGAGTGGATAACTAATATGCCCCTGAACCATATTTTTCTATAACCACAAATGGACCGAGCCAATTAGCTTCAAACTTTTCTTTCTTTTCTGGGTCTTGTTGATTTGTGCGATTTTCTCTAATGATGAAATCTCCTACTTCAAACTCACATGGGTGGACCCTCTTCTGATATTGACTCTTAAAGAAAATTTGATATACTTGTAGATGATCATAGGATTTATGAATTTGTTCATCAAGGATATCAAGGCGAGTCAACCTTGTCACTCTGTAGTCTTCATCAGGAACAAACTCTTTCAAGGATATGTGTAATTATGACAATTCAATCTCAATTGGTAAGACCGCTTCTACACCATATACAAGGAAATAGGGAGTACCTCTAGTAGGAGTTTAGATGCTGGTTTGGTAAGCCCATAAGGAAAGATTGAGAGGTAGGTGTCAATCACAATCAATTATATTGATAACTTTCTTAAGGATATGAAGCAGTGTTTTATTAGTTGTCTCAACTTTGTCATTCCCTTTGGGGTAATATGGTGTTGACCAATGATGTTAGCAATGGAATGTTGAGCATAGATCACATATATGTTTGTTTTTAAATGAAGTTCCATTGTCTATGATGATGGTAGATGGGACACAACAAATGATGTGGTATAGGATAAACTTGGACACTTTGGCACCGGTAGTGAGTGTAAGAGGAATGGCTTCCATCCACTTGGTGAAATACTCGGTTGCAACAATGATAAACTTGTTTCCATCATAGGAATGAGGATGGATCTTACCAACAAGGTCAAGTAACCATGTATAAAATGGTCATGGTGTTGTGATGGACCACAAATCTTTAGCTAGAACATGGATCAAATCTTTGTGTCGCTGACAAGGCACACAATTATTCATAAATTCACAACAATCACATTGCATGGTGGGCTAGTAATATCCCACTCTTGGGATCTATTTGGAAAGAACACATTTGATCATGTGAGTGCCACAAGTATCGACATGCACTTCTCTCATTGTGAGATTAGTTTCATTCGAATCTAAACATCTAGAAAGGATGTCATGATAGCCTCGACAATATAGATTGTCTCCTATGAGGGTGAATCAGGAACAATGATGTATAATATTTTGATGATCATTATGGGAAATATTTTGGGGAAGGATACTGTCTTTAATATAGGCATGGATATCATGGTACCAAGGTGATTGGGGACTAACAATGGTACACAACATTCTCATATGTGATGTGTCAAAAGCTAGTTGCAGGAGTTATTCATCTAAAAATTCATACCTAGGACTATCTGAACCAATATCCAGAAGGGATCCAATGGTGGCCATTGCATCTGCCGCTTTATTTTGAGCCTATGGAATTTGATCCAATATGACACTCGGGAAATTTTTCTTGATGTCATCAACCATCCTTTTGTAAGTAATGAACTTGTCATCTTTAGTTTGGTATTCGTCATTGACTTGACGAATGACAAGTTGTGAATCTCCATAAACCAGGAGATCTATTATGTTCCACTGAATGGTTGTCTTGAAACCAATGAGGGTGAACTCACAATAATGGTTCCCACTTTTGTGCCAACTTTGATACTAAAATAAACATTTTAAAAATAATCTTCACTTTCTGACACCTATAATTTTTAAACCTAGAATTTGAGGACAATTTAAATTAGTGATTTGTAACATCTTGTCTACATATTCTAAATATATTTTTTTCAATTTTTTTTAATTAAAATTGTTTTTCTTTTTCCATCTCTCTCAAAAAGTTTTTTAGAGCAAACAACATTTTAAGAGTGATGTGCCTCCTGAAATATATAACTTGTTTTTAGATAAATGATAAAAACACAATTATTTCAAATTTTGGTTTGTAACATCAATGTCTAGGGCATGGAGTTTGTTTGATAGTGATATGTTGAATATTTTTCATTTTATAAAGTTTTGAAGTCCGACTAATTATAATTTAGACATAGGTGTACGTTTGAACACATAACTTGTTCATATTTTTCATAGATATTTTTCATATTTTTTTGAATTACGTTTTCTATTTTTCCCAATGCGTTGAACAAAGAAGTTCATGTTCATTGAAAAAACAATATATTGTAAAATTAAAAAACAAGATCATAATAAACTCACAAGGTGAGAAAATTATAGTCATTAGATAGCTTGCTTTAAGGACTACCATACTATATTTTGGGTTGTCAAGATCATTCCATTTGAGCCTTCAACCAAAGCTTTGAAGACCAAAAATCTATAGAAATTTGTAGAAAGTTTTAGAGAAGTGTAAGAAAGGGGGTTCTATTGGCATTATACACTCAGATGAGAATAGTTGATGTTGTCATTGATGACAACCAACTGGTAACATGGTTCACAGGTTACACCGACAACAAACATCATCTACCGGCACCAACGGACACTACAAGGTTATTCACACTAGCATCCAGTCTACACCAATAATAGATTATACCGACACTCTAGCCAACTTGAAATAATATTGTTTTGTCTTGTAAATATATTTGTGTAGCCGACATGATGTATTGTAAAGACTCATATATGTATGAGATCTTGTAGGTTATTATAAAATGTAATTAGGTATTGTAAGGAAGCAATATATGAGATGTGATAGGTTATGATAGCGAATGAACTGTATATGCATTTTGATGTTATTATCCTATGCATGAATAATAGTAGAGCAGAGTGAAGCAAAGTTTATGGTAGAGGTATCAGACAAAGCTTAAACCGGTATTGAATCCAGCATTGCAAATACAATTTTGAGCAATACATTATTATTGTATTTAACTATCCAATTGTAGTTAGTGGGACTCCATTTTTGTATTGAGCAGTGAGCTTTAGGTAGTTGACCTTCCTAGATGTCAAGGACCCTATTGTACAAGTAATATTTATTCATATTGGCCAATGAGTAATATTGTGGGTCACAAATCCCACCGAGGTTTTTCCCCTATCGAGTTTCCTCACCAAAAATATCTATGTTATGGTGTGCATTGATGGTTATACTTTTATTTCTCTTTATTGCATTATTATTTGTTTACTAGTATATTAATTTGGGTTGTAAAGTTGCAAACAAATTTAAATCTTTCATCTACCGGTTAGAAACCGATTCACCCCCCCCTCTCAGTGTCTTTGGGACTGATCAAATATCTAACAGTTTTGAACAAACCCCCCTAAATACCTTCAAACAAAGGGGGTTCGAATGAACCCCCTAATATAATTAAAAATTGACAAAAATAATTGTTAAATAGGGTTCTCTCAAAAGAGGGGGTTCGAGCGAAGTGGGGGGTTCGAGCGAACCCCAAAGGGTAGTTCGTTCAAACACCCCTAGTTTGAGCAAACACCCTTTGATTTTTTTCCCACCATCACATTTTTCCTTTGTGGGTGAAAGTGGGAACCATTATTGTGAACTCACCCATGATTAACCCCTCATACTTAGCTATATTTTTGGTACATGGGAAAGTCCATTTGAACAATTTGGGTATAAGGTCACCTTGAGGGTTGACAAATAGGAATACTTTAACCACTCCTTTTTGTGTATGAGAACCATCAAAATAAATTTTTCATGGGGGTGGTTGAGCAAGTTAACATACATACTCTGATAAACTTATAAAGCACTGAGAGGGGGGGGTGAATCAGTTATAGAAAAAAAATTTAACCAGTTTAGTTATGACTTTGCATGCAATCCAAAGTGTTATAAAATCATTCACAACATGTAAAAAATTCACCATAACACAAGTATTTATACGTGAAAAACCCAAGTGGGAAAAACCACGGTGAGATGGAACTCACAAGTTAACTATCTGCAGAAATAGGTAACTGACCGGTTAAGGCCTACAAATGCTTTGTTAGGAGTAGATCCTATTAAAGATCCCAAGCCTTGTTATGATCTATACCTAGTTAAAGGTAACCTCAGTGGATGATTTAGATCCAAGTTAATGAATCACCTTGTTAGAGCTTACCTGGTTAGGGGATTTAACTTCTATAGTGATTAGAAAACAACATGTGATATGATCTAGGAATAGCACATTCTGCTTGTTTAGATCCTTTTCTTCTCACTCATTACTGTATAACCGACATACTCTACAACTCCTTCAACAAATCACATCAAAATCAACTCATAACATAACTTGTATCTTCTATATGAAAATAACTCATCACAATGTCTTTTTATAGACATTAGATTTCATGTCTGAACCTCAACACAATTTCCTAGGTTCAGTGAATCTAGACAATCATCCTTAACACATCACAAATCACCACCAAAAATGTTGGTTGGTGGTAACACATCACGACCAGTCATAACTCATCATACAATCTAGAAAACTGGTTAGAACACCAATACCAATTGAGTGTTGACTGCTTCAAACTCACAGTTTGATTGTCTTCATGTTCCTCCTTGTCTCTCTCCATTTCATCTCAAAATTGGTAACAGTGGAACTAATCAGAACTGATTGTCTAAACTACATATACCGGTTGTCAACATATACTAGTTATACTTACTCTTTACATATGATACCCGGTTTCAATACAAAGACTTAATAGTAAAACTGATTTGACCTAACTGGTATATAGAGATGACTATGACAATCAAAACATATGGGTGTGTTCCATCAATGACAATGCATAAATTCATCAGATATACCATCATAATGCCAATAATCTCCCCCTTTGGTATTGATGGCAAAATAGAAAAAATTTGACAACTAAGTGTGCTTACAAAAATGTACAGACTCCCCCTTAATAATGCATACAAAATTTCACATCACATACATATTTCTACTCTCCCTTTTACAATAATGCCAAATAGAAAAGCAAAATACATATATATCAAAACTTGTCATCAAAAAATGCATATAGATATAAATATAAGAGTTTTAAAATCTTTACAATGCAATTCTTTAGAAAATGTCACTGAAATGAATCTTCAACTCTTCAAGGTCATTATCTCATGTTTCTAATAGTGTCTCGGTGATCTCAACATTTGTCAAAATATGTGTAGCAAATTCTTCCATAGCATCAATAGTGCTCATCTACGGGGTAGCCAAAACTGCTTCAGAATCCTTGTATTCCCTTTGTAGGATCTCAACTTTTGGAATTAGTTGATTCTTCAACTTTTTCAAGGATATGATCTGCTTCACCTATTCAAAATCATAAACTTCTAATAGGTGTTGTAAGGAATCAACTGATTTGCCAAAATTTAAAGCGGAATCCTGTACTGGTATATATGCATCACTTATCCTCTCAATTTCCTTCTCTATATCTTCTCACATTTTCTTCAAATTAGAACAGAATAATGAAACTTTAGATATAGTAGCGAAAATTTTACCTCCAGTTTCTATACCAATTCTCAAAAGATCTTTATTTACTGATAAAACAACCTTGCCTTCATCAATTTCTGAAATTAATTTCTCTCCCCTTTTCTTCTTGTAATTTTTTGCTACTAAGGCATGCGCTGCCTCTTCAAGTAATTTTAGTTGTTCACTAGCATCAACAACTAATTGTCCAAGCTTAGGAATAGTGGTAGATAAATTACTAGTATTAGTTTCTGGTAGGAGACTTGCCAAAATGTCAACAACAGTCTGTATAATCTCTGTTTCTTTTCTTTGCTCTTTCAATCTCTTCTTTTCTGCTCTAGATTGCATAATAGTAGCAATCTCCATTAGTTTAGATGCACTCAAATTATCCATATTTATAGGGCCTTTTATGCTTATTGTGTCATCATCATCATCATCATCATCATCATCATCATCATCATCATCATCATCATCATCATCATCATCATCATCATCATCATCATCATCATCATCATCATCATCGGTTTTATTCTTCTCCGTTACTTTCTCATCTTCATCATTCTTCTCTTATTCCTTATTTGTTTTCTCTTTCTCTTCCTATTCCTATAGTGTTGTTGTAGTGACCGGTGGTAGTTGACTTTCAACAATGTGATCCTTTACAGGTGGTGGTTGTATGTCCATACTTTGTTTAGTAACTAGTGCTTCCTCTACTATTTGTTTCTCAATAATATCCAGTTGTTGTTCTGTTTCCTTAACCGGTTTAATGTCGTTACTGATTGTATCAACAGTATCCTAAATCTCTTCAGTTTCACCCATAAAGAATATGATCAATGGAGAACTTGTGTCACCTTTATTCTTGACAGGGTAGACTACATCAAATGTAATTATTTCTTTATTATCTAGCTTTGGTGGAGATCCAATCTCAGTCTGATCAGGTTTATTATGATAGACCTTCAATTGCTCATCCATGTTCTGAATATCTTATGAAATTTGATGAGTATCGTCTTCAACTGTCTGTATCTTACCATCCAATAGTGTCAGTCTCCTTGTTTTAGAATGAAATTATCCTTTATATTTAGCAAGTATTATTGATAATTCTTAACGAGACAACTTAGGAAAATATAGAAAAAAAATTCTATCAATAATCTCTTGGTCCTAATCTATAATCAACTTCCATTTATTTTCAATAATTAATAATAAAGAATCATAAATGTTCTTTTGAATATCTTGTGGTTGATAGTTCTGATACTAATTGTTAAGTACAGATGCCAAGCTAACAAGATGAGAGGGGGCGTGAATCATACAAACTTAATCAGCAATATATTCAACAAATTCAACCTCGGTAGCTTAAACAGATATATGTAATCAAAACTGTAAAACATGCAACCTTAATAACACATAATCATAACAAAACTCATAACACCAGATTTAACGTGGAAACCCAAATAGGGAAAAACCACTATGGGATTTCGGACCCACTAAGAAATATACTCTTCTAGAGTATGCTCGGTCAAAAGCAAATCCTGTTAAAGATTACAAACACATTACTAGATGTGACCTAGTTAAGGGATTTCAATCAGATCTGTTAGGATCTTCACCTTGTTAGAGGTGACCTTGTTAAAGGGTTTCAAACACTCAATTAGAATGTCACCTTGCTAGAGGATTTACAAAAAAGACTGTTAAGTCCACTCAATTAAGAGATTTTCTGTCACTTACAAATAAACAATAGTAATGAGTATGCCTGCAACTTTGCATCTAAAATGCTAAAGCAGATTCTTATTTTCTCAATACAATCTAGTCATAGGACTTATCTTGTCCCTCTGTTGGGCTCCTTACTCTGTTATTCAAATAGGTCTTCAAGCTTCTATGCTCGGTAATAACTATGTAGCATCCCTATGCTTACACTTGCCAGCATACATTGTTTATCAACAGTTCCTTATTTATAAATAGTTTGGTAAATGCTTAATCTCTTTGATCACATTTCCCATGATCAATCATAGCTATCAGAACTTCAATCTTGACCAGGTTCAATGTATCCTTCGATCGAAAAATGTTTTACCTCGCCTTGGAACTTGCATATATTTCTTGGAACTTGTGCTAGGGTATTGCAGTTTAATCTGAGCTGTAGATCTTCCTGCCAATCTTCCATTGCCATAGATGCTTAACAAACTTCATACATGTTGTATCAATCATTTAATCATAACCAGCTCATCAACTTCCATCATTAAATAATGTATGTATACATTCAATGCATTCTATTATTACTCGGTTGCAACTCGGTAAATACTAAACTTTACTCAGTAGACATTCCACTTCATTAACCGATAGCGATAACCTTAGGGTTTACCAACTAGGTTCCTTAGGTTTTACCGACTAGGTTCCTTGCTCGGTAACATAGTATAGTGTTAACCTTCTTCTCTTGAGCTTCTTCTCTAAGATAATGATATTTGATAGAGATGTGCTTTGTCTTAGAGTGCATAACATGATTCTTTGAAATGTTAATGGCACTAGTATTATCACAGAATATAGTTATTGGCTCAGTAACTTTCTCATTTATGCCTTCCAACAGTTGTTTGATCCATGCTATATTGGTACATTTTAATGCTGCAGCAACATATTCAGCTTCTGTTGTAGACTGTGAAATACATCCTTGTTTCTTGCTAAGCCAACTCACTAGTCTTTCTCCTAAAAAGAAAGCTCCACCACTTGTGCTTTTCCTGTCATCTATGTTGCCTGCCCAATCAGCATCAGTATAAACTTTTAAATCAAAGTCATTTCCTTTTTGATATACTAAGCCACAATCCTCAGTACCTTTCAAGTATCTAAAAATTCTCTTGATTGCTTTCATGTGTGTTTCCTTGGGATCTGTAGAAAATCTTGCAACTATACCTACTACATGTGCTATGTTTGGCATGCTGTGAACAACATATTGCAACTTTCCAATCATAGATTAGTAAAGTGTCTCATCAATAGATGCAGTTTCATCATTCTTTGAAAGTTTATAGTTGGTAGTCATAGGAGTACTTACTGGTTTTGAATCTTCCATTCCAAATTTCTTCAAGATTTTCTTTATGTACTTGGATTGAGTAATGAAAATCTCATCTTTCATTTGCAGTCTCTGTAGACCTATAAAATACTTTATCTCACTAATTAATGACATCTCAAATTCTTTGCTCATTTCATTTCCAAAGTTCTTGCATAAAGAGTCATTTCCACAAAAGAATATCATCAACAAATATGGCTGAGATCAGTATTCCATTTTGATCATTCTTCATGTACATATTGTTGTTTCCACTTGTCCTTATAAAACCAATCTTGATTAAATAAGAGTGCAATCTTTCATACCATGCTCTAGGTGCTTGTTTCAGACCATATAAAGATTTGTTCAATTTACATACCTGATCTTTATTCTCTCCTTCAACAAAATCCTTAAAGTTGTTCAATAAAAACTTCTTCTTCTAATATACCATTCATAAATGTAGATTTGACATCTATTTGATATACATTGAAATTCTTGTAAGCAGTGTATGCCAACAATGTTCTTACTCCTTCAAGTCTTGCCACAGGTGCAAAAGTCTCACCATAATCAATTCCCTCTTCTTGAGCATAGCCTTTGCAAACTAGTCTTGCTTTATTTCGAATGACCTCACCTTTTTCATTCAGCTTGTTTCTGAAAATCCACTTTGTACCGATTACATTTTTGTCCTTCGGTCTTGGGACCAGTGTCCATGTGTCATTCTTCTTGATTTGATCAATCTCTTCTGTCATAGCATTTACCCAATCTTCACTATTAAATGCCTCTTTCACTATCCTTGGTTCAAATTCAGATATTAGACATGTGTTCTATCTCAATTTGTTTCTTGTCATCACTGGATCGTCCTTATCTCCTATAATTTGACTTGATGCATGATTCCTTCTGACATACTTGGCTAATACAGGCTCTATATGATCTTCTTCATCACTCGGTAACTAGACATTCTCTTCATTTCCTTCAACAGTTTTCTCGGTAGGACTTCTCAGTTGAACATATACAAATCCTTCATAATCTTCTGGTTCTTTGGAGTTTCCTTCATTATTTCTTTCTGCAAATTCATCAATTTTCACATTTGCACTTTCTACTATTTTGTTAGAGGATTTGATCAGACATTTAAATGCTTTCCTTCTAGAAGAATAACTAAGAAATGTTCCTTCTTCACTTTTCTGATCAAACTTACCATTTCTGTCATCTTTGTGAACATAGCATCTACTTCCAAAGATTTTAAAATAACTTACATTAGGTTTCTTGTCATACCAGATTTCATATGGTGTCTTCAAGGTTCCTTTATTTAGTTGTACTCAGTTCAGGGTGTAAACTGCAGTGCTGATTACTTCTCTCCAAAATGTTTGAGGTACCTTCTTTTCTATCATCAAGGTTCTTGCACAATCCACAATTGATCTGTTTCTTCTCTCAGCTATCCCATTTTGCTGGGGTGTTCTTGGTGTAGATACTTGCATCTTTATACCATGATCATTGCAGTATAAGTGAAATTCATCAGAAGTGAACTCACCTCCTCTATCAGATCTAAGACATTTCAGTTGTCTTCTTGTTTCATTTTCAATTCTTTCCTTGTACCATTTAAACATTTGAAAAGCTTCTGATTTTTCTTTTAAAAACATTACTGACATCATCCTTGAGTAATCATCCACAAATAATATGAAATACTTATCGCCATAATAACTCTGAACTTTCATAAGACCACAAAGATCAGTGTGCACAAGATCTAAAATTCCCTTAGAAGTGGACTTACTTGTAAAGCTTGATCTTGTCATCTTGCCCATCTGGCATCCTCCACATATAGCATTCTTGGGTTTCTCAAGACTTGGTAGACCTCTTACTTGGTGCTTCTTGCTTATTTTGATAAGATTATCAAAATTTACATGGCAAAATCTTTTATGCCATAACTAGGTATCATCTATCTTTGCATATAGACACTTATTCCGAGTTGAGTCAAGGTGAAATGTGTTACCTTTTGTTTGTGTCCCAGTAGCTGCTAACTTCCCATGCTTGTAATGAACTTTGACAATTCCTTTCTGAAAATCTATTCGGTATCCTGTATTGTTTAGCTGTGCTACACTCAACAAATTGTATTTCAAACCCTCAACCCAATAAACATCATTGCATTTAGCATTGTCAAGAAGTGTTATAGATCCTTTACCTCTCACTGGACATGGTGCATCATTACCAAATCTTACATAACCTCCATCATAATCTTCTAACATAACAAACTTGTGTTTATCACCTATCATGTGATGTGAGCATCCACTATCTATGATCCAAGAATCATTAGTATTTATGTGAGATATTAAAGCTTTTTCTTCGTACCTTTCTTCATCTGATCCATCTTGGATAGCCACATAAACAACATCCTCTGTATTAGTTTCATCTGATTTATCATCATTAGATTCCTTGTTAGCTATTAGACATGTCTTTTTATCTCTTCTTCTGAAGTCTCGATGTCCTCTGTAATGATTATCTTTCTATCTGTCATCTCAATAATCTCTGTTTTCACTGGATTCTTTGTCGGGGAAATTAGAAGCCATATGTCCTATTCTATCATAGTTAAAACATTTCAAAGGCAACTTTCCTTTGTATTTACCTTTTCCTTTCAGTAGCCTTCTGGCTAATAGTGCTTCAAAATCATCTTGCTTTCTGATTTCTTCATAAAGTTTGTGTACCTCCTCCATGTTTTTGTGAAATCTTTCACTTGCTCCACTGTGATTCCCTTTAGAGTACTTATACTTTATATCATTGTAATCATCAGATTCATCAAGATGAAAAGAACTAAATATAGACTCAATTTTATTTACTGAAGACCCACTGTTATCAAAGTTACTTAACTCAAATACATGTAGCTTACCAATAGTAGCATTCAAAGAAACTAACATATTGGGTATAGACCTCAATTCATTGATTGCAGAGACTCGGATTGCATAAGCTGGTAGAAGGGTTCTTAATAACTTACTTGTGACATCCTTCTCTTCAATGGTTCCTCCTGCTCCTTTGATTTGATTGACAACCTCCTTTAACCTTGTACTGTACTGGGTTATGTTCTCACCTTCATTCATACTCATGGATTCAAGTTGTCCTCTTAGACTATCCACTTTTTCTCTTTGAACATGTTCATCACCACCATACACAGATATGAGCTTGTCCCACATTGCCTTGGCATCATTGCAACCTTCTAGATCATTAAACTCTGGGTCGGTCAATGCAGATGTTATTTCAATCATTGCTTGAATATGTTCTTGCTTTTCCTTTATCTCTTCCATTGTCAATGGATAGGTGCTAGGTGTAATGAAATCATTTTCCAGATAATATACAACATATTCTCCAACTCCTGATAGGTGTAGCTTCATCCTTTTCTGCCATGTAGAGAAGCTTGACTTGTTCATCTTCGGTGCATCCCTCTTATACATCTTTGGATCTTTTCCTCAAGTACCTTTAAACTTTTTGTTCCGAAGTCCAAAGCTCTGATACCAATTGATAGTACTGATACTAATTGTTAAGTACAAATGCCAAGCTAACAAGATGAGAGGTGGGGGTGAACCATACAAACTTAATCTTCAATATATTCAACAGATTCAACCTCGATAGCTTAAATAGATATATGTAATCAAAACTATAAAACATGCAACCTTAAGAACACATAATCATAACAAAACTCATAACACCAGATTTACTGTGGAAACCCAAATAGGGAAAAACCAATATGGGATTTCAAACCCACTAAAAAATATACTCTTCTAGAGTATGCTCGGTTAAAAGAAAATGTTGTTAAAGATTACAAACACATTGCTAGATGTGACTTGGTTAAGGGATTTCCCTCAAATATGTTAGGATCTTCACCTTGTTAGAGGTGACCTTGTTAAAGGGTTTCAAACACTCAATCAGAATGTCACCTTGCTAGAGGATTTACAAATAAGACTATTAAGTCCACTCGGTTAAGAGATTTTCTGTCACTTACAAATAAACAATAGTAATGAGTATGTCTGCAACTTTGCATCTAAAATGCTAAAGAAGATTCTTATTTTCTCAATACAATCTAGTCATAGGACTTATCTTATCCCTCTATTGTGCTCCTTACTCTGTTATTCAAACAAGTCTTCAAGCTTCTATGCTCGGTAATCACTATGTAGCATCTCTGTGCTTACACTTGCCCGCATACATTGTTTATCAACAGTTCCTTATTCATAAACAATTTGCTAACCTCTTAATCTCTTTGATCACATTTCCCATGATCAATCATAGCCATCAGATCTTCAATCTTGACCAAGTTCAATGTATCCTTCAATCGGAAAATGTTTTACCTCGCCTTGGAACTTGCATATATTTCTTGGAACTTGTGCTAGGGTATTGCAGTTTAATCTGAGCTGTAGACCTTCTTGCCAATCTTCCATTGCCATAGATCCTTAACAAACTTCATACATGTTGTATCAACCATTTAATCATAACCAGTTCATCAACTTCCATCATTAAATAATGCATGTATACATCCAATGCATTTTGTTATTACTCAGTTGCAACTTGGTAAATACTAAACTTCACTTGATAGACATTTTGCCTTCATTAATCGATAGTGATAACATTAGGGTTTACCGACTAGGTTCCTTAGGTTTTACCGACTAGGTTCCTTGCTTGATTACATAGTATAGTATTAACCTTACAAACAATAGCATATGTAGGATATCAAAACAATCTAAACAACATGATCTCATCATTGTCTAACTCGGTAATAGTTGCCCATTGAATAACTTATTCCTCCCCTTACTCATCACATTCTTTCTATGTCTTTTACCGACATCTTAATTCTCTTCAAAACATACTTCTTAAGATATGGCAACATCCTGCTAAATCAGAAAATCAATTTCTTGACATCAATGACAAAATAATATTGTGAAGATAGTAAACATCCTTAATCAGTTATATCCATAATTATCAACAACCTTCTCAATATCCTAATTGAAATGCCAACAATCTCTTATTGTCTGTTATAATGCCAATAGTGGTAACTGGTTATATTGATGCAGGTAATTAATTGCCTCTTGTATCACTTCTTGTTTTTGACCTTCATCAAAGGAATCAAAATGTTCTTTTACATCATCAAATCTCTTTCTCCTTAATGTGTTCAAAGTCCTCTCAAAATGACTCACTTATTTGAATGATGCATCATCAATAGGAGTAGTTTGTTTGGGAATTTCTTGTACTAGTTTAGATTTCTTACCAATTACCTTCATCTTCTTTGATTCTTCTTCAGGTTCAGTTTCCTTGGATTCTTCTTGAAGGATGAGATGTCTCCCTCTTTTCCTTGTGACAATCGTCTTCTTTGCATATACCTTAGGTATCAGTTCCTTCTTGATTTGAATACTCCTTGTTATTCTTGTATCGGTAGACACATAAGCTCCTTGATCTTGTTTCTTCTTTTTCTCCTTCACACTACTGGGTTGAGCCGATGCTTCTTTCATGATAAGTTCCAAGTCTTTTATTCTTAGTATCCTTAGGTGATGCCAAGATTTTGTTTACATAACTAAACAATAATTCATAACTGACTTCATAGCTCATTTCCTCCATTTCTTCTTTTCTCGGTTCAACAGCCTTCATAAGACAGATATCAGTGGTCTTAGTGAAAGAAATGTCTTTTTCAAAGTGTTTCACCACTTCATCTTATAACCTTAGTCTCATGCACATCTTCTTTTAGAATTAATTAAAATACCTATTCATTGTAATTGGGAAAGTGTTCACAACCTTTATGCTATTCTTAATTTGGGCTATAACAGGTGTATCCTTAGACTATTGTATATCACCAATTCTTGGAATAAAATTCTGAAAGTAGAAAAACAAGTCAATCAAAAGTTGCCCATATTTAAAGTTCTGACTGTTGTCCTTCTTTATTGATTCTAGATTCAACATCACTTGACTTCGCATCGCCTCACACAGATCATAATCCGAGTCTTCTTTTATCATCCGGTAGTCGGCATGCACGGGAACAAATATTACATTGTTCATTTGTATAGAATAAAATATCTGGTAGCCAATAGCCATTGTTGCAAACTTGACTCCTTCATATGCAATGTTATTGATAGATATAGCATGACCATCAATAGTGGTCTTTGTCAACTCAATAATAGTCTCCTTCAAGAGTTTCCTCAACTTAGGTACTTCACTAATTCAGCAGAAACTGGTTATTGCATGAATAGCCTCCATTGTGATAGTGTGAGACCTATCAAGATACATGTTACCTCCATGGACATGACTGAGGATGATCTTGACATGTTCTTCCTCAAAATCTTCAATAAAATACGCCGCATTATGAAAACCTTTCTCATAAACCCTAATATGTTTGGGTTTGATCTTCCTGCTCTTGTCGCACAAAGATTTAAGCTAAGAATAGATTATGAATGACCCTAGATCCTCAATTTTTCAATCTGTGTAACTTGTCAAATCACCTTTAAAAAAAAAACCTTGGGGTACTTAAGATAATGCATTATAAGACTCTATCTTTTGTGTCCCCATTAACTCCATAGCTTCAGTAGTGATAAAAGACTTTATGTTGGTGTAGATGATGATGCCATTCTAAATAATCTTGATTCGAGAGAGATTGACCAAAATACCTTGTCTCATCACACTGATAGGGTTTCCGATTGCTCTCTCTCTTGCACACCCAATTCAACTTTCCTTAGCTTCAAATCCAATTCAACTTTATAATTCGTAGCACAAATTTGTTCTCAATCTCCTAACAATGCTTTGTTTTACTCTACAAGTTCTCACAAAATGCTTCTTCAAATGCAAATAGGGTAAAAATGACTTAGTGAAACTTCATTTTATTAACTTACCCACTACATTTATTACACTACCGATAGGGTAAGAAACCCTAATTACCACTTAACAAACTCACCTATACCGGTAGGCATATCAACCAATTGGTAATCCTTAGAAAATCAATTGACAGAAATATCAAAATTCTTATATTACAACTTGAAATTCAAATTTTTCTTACCATACTCTCTTCAAGGGGTCCGGAAATGAATTTACCGATATCCTCCCCTTAGGCTTGTTGAAATTATTAGTTTGCAAGTGTAGGATTCTCCATACTAGGTGAAGGATTTGATTATTCTGATGGCTTATCCTCACTTTTCTTCTTCCAAATCCTATTCATCTCCACTCTGGTTTTTTCAACATCTAATATCTTCTCTCCTTTCCGATTTGTAGAGTTACTTACCAGTTGGTTCTTCTTTGTTTTGCAAAACTTGGTAATGTGTCCTGGTTTGTGACAATGATAGCAGGCCATCCCAGATGTTGTCCAATGTCTTGCATTACCTCTTCCAGTCCTTCTTCTATAGGTCATAGCCACATGCCCAAAGTTGTTGCAAATTATGGAAATTACATTTGTTACTTTCTCCATCTCATAGGGACTAAAATGATTGACATAAGGTTTTTACCAGTTCATGTTTCTCCAATTTTCATAAGTCCTTCTCTAGTCACCGATATTTATTGAATTTATGTGAGGTGTAGGATTGTTTGCTCCATATCTGCATTCAATTGATATATGTCTATACATGTTGCATGTCTAACAATGACCTTCAAATCTTCTAGGCATATATCTAGTATTAGAATTATAGCATGTGTTCTCATCAGATCTTCTTCTACACACATTTGCAGTATGTCCTGGTTTGTGATAGTTAAAGCAAACAGGTTTGTAATTTTTCTTACCGGTAGGCTTCTTAGCCTAAGGAGCAGTTTTACCTTTTTGCATGTCACTCTTGGTACCAAAATATTCACCTTTCTCAAATGTATTATATCCTAATCCAGATAAATCACCTTTCATCCTTTGAGATTGAATCTGTTCATCCAATATAGAGGAAACCTTGTTGAATTTATCAAGTTTCCCATTAGCCTCAGTAAGCTCTTTGGTAAGATCTTCATTATGCTTCATAAGAGTCTCTCTAAGAGACATTGCCATCTCAAGATCTGACTGTAATGCTTCTTTTTCTTCCTTATCCTCATGCCCATGTTCATGCAAAGTTGCATTCTCCTACTTGATCTTCAAGATCTCATGATCTTTCTCTTTGATTAGGTCTTCAGCTGCTCGCCTAGCTTCAAGTTCTTGACTCATATGGATTGTAAGGGCTTCAAGTTTTCTCCTAAGGTTAAGTTTCCCACCATTCAGTTTCTCCACTTCTTCAACGAGTGCATCAATGTTGGCCTCATCTGAAGAGCTATTGTTGGAGGTCCCCAATAATTACTTAGTCAGTTCTTTCCTCTTTTCTTGTGAAGCTTCGAGCCTGCCTCTTAGGGTTTCAAGCTCATCCCTAGTTTCAACAAGTTCTCTAGCCATCTCTCTATAGATCCTATCCCCCATAATGTCTTTACGGTTTCCTTCCAAGTGAGTAAGCCTTAATGAAGTTAAGCTTTGATACCAATTGATAAACTTATAAAGCACTAAGAGGGGGATGAATCAGTGATAGAAAAAACAATAACACATTAATCCTAGACTGGATTTAACCAGTTTAGTTATGACTTTGCATGCAATCCAAAGTGTTATAAAAGAATTCACAACAAGTAAAACATTCACAATAGCACAAGTATTTATACATGGAAAACCCAACTGGGAAAAACCATGGTGAGATGGAACTCACAAGCTAACTATCTGCAGAAATAGGTAACCGACCGATTAAGGTCTACAAATGGTCTGTTAGGATCAGATCATGTTAAAGATCCCAAGCCCTGTTAGGAGCTATACCTAGTTAAAGGTAACCTCAGTGGTGGAGGATTTAGATCCAAGTTAATGAATCACCTTGTTATAGGATTTCTACAATGAATCGTGTTAGAGCTTACCTAGTTAGGGAGCTTAATTGTTGTGGTGATTAGAAAACAACAAGTGGTTTGATCTAGGAATAACACATTCTTATTGTTTAGATCCTTTTCTGCTCACTCATTACTGTATCATCGATGTACTCTGCAACTCCTTCAATAAATCACATCAACATCAACTCATAACATAACTTGTATCTTCTATATGAAAATAACTCATCACAATGTCTTTTTATAGACATTAGATTTCATGTCAGCTCCTAGACCTCAACACAATTTCCTAGGTTTAGTGAATCTAGACAATCTTCCTTAACACATCATAAATCACCACAAAAAATGTCAATTGGTGGTAACACATCATGACCGGTGATAACTCATCACACAATCTAGAAAACCGGTTAGAACACCGATATCAGTTGAGTGTTAAACACTTCAAACTCATAGACCGATTGTCTTCATGCACCTCCTTGTCTCTCTCTACTGTATCTCAAAATTGGTAACAATGGAACTAATCAAAACCAGTTTTCTAAACTATATATACGAGTTAACATATACCGCTTTAGACACCTTCATACCGGTTAGACTTACTCTATACATATGATACCGGTTTTCAATACAAAGACTTAATAGTAGTACCGGTTTGACTTAACTGGTATACGAATATGACTATGAAAATCAAAACATATGTGTGTGTTCCATAAATGACAACACATAAAGTCATGAGATACAAAAATAATCATCATGCCAACATACTCATCAGGAAACTCCGCAACTAATAGATTGACATCGATCAATGGTGTCTCTACTAACTGATTGATAATAATCTACCCTTTGATGGCCTTTCTATTGACATACTAGATGTCTAACTTGCTGAGCAAAATGACCCACTTGGTCATGCATCTTGTGAGAGTAGTTTTGGAAAGTAGGTATTTGAGAGGGTGGATTTTACAAATGAGCTTCATTGTATGATTGAGCATGTAGTGCCACAGTTTTTGAGAATAAAAGATGACAACTAAGCATGTTTTTTCCATTGGAGAGTAATTAAATTCATAGCTTAATAGAGTCCAACTGATATAATATACCACTCTTTCCATACCTTGATCATCATACTGGGCAAGGAGTGCCCCCATAGTCATTGAAGTAACTGAAATGTATAATAGAAGTGGATGACCCAGGATGGGTTGCATTAACACTGGGGGATGAGCCAAATTACCTTTAATCTTGTCAAATGCTTGTTGACACTTGGCATCCCATATGAATTCGACACCCTTTCTAAGAAAATGTGTGAAAGGTTGACACTTATCTACTAGTTGTGCAATGAATCTTCGAGAAGACTGTAGTTTTCCTTGTAGATATGCAGATTCCTCAATGTCCTGGGGGGAGGCATCTCCATGATTGTTGTAACCCCAAAGACCTCAATACCTCATCTAGAAACTATAAAGCCTAGGAGTTTACCTGATGTAACCCCAAAGACACACTTTTTGGGATTAAGCCGTAATTTATATTTGGCCAACCACTCAAAAACCAACTCTAGGATAGCTGGATGTTTTCCTCTTGTCTTTGACTTTACCAAGATGCCATCTATGTAATCTTCCATCACTTTGCGCATGAGGTCATGAAATATTACCGTCATGGAACGCTGGTATGTAGCACCTACATTCTTGAGACCAAAGGGCATGAACTGATAAAAGAATATTCCCCATGGTGTGGCAAAAGGTGTTTTATCTTGATCTTCTTTAGCTATCTGAATCTAATTATAACCTAAAAATCCATCCATGAGGGATAGATTTTTATGTCCCATTGTAAGATCAACAAGGATGTCAATGTTGGGAAGTTGAAAATTATCTTTGGGACGTGCCTTATTGAGGTCTCTAAAATCTGTGCATACTTTGATTGACCCAGACAGCTTGGAAACCGGTACCATATTAGAAACCCATTCAGAATAATCAATCAGGCAAATGAATTTTACTTCTAGGATATTCTCCAATTTTACCTTGACCAATAATGCAATTCTGGGATGCATTTTGTGTAGCTTCTGTTTAACTGTTTTGGCGTTGGGATCAACTTTGAGATGATTCACTACTAATTCTGGATCCAAGCTAGGCATGTTTGCATAAGACCATGAAAGGTTAATGGGATATTTATGGAGAATGTCAGAGAACACATTGAGTTCATCCGAAGATAGAGAAACAACCACATGAGTGATGTGTGGATTTTTTGTTGTGCCCAAATTTATCTCATTAGTTAGATCTATGAGAATGGGTAAACTTTCATGAACATAATCATTGGCGAGGGGAAGAAGAGAATCCTCATCTTCTGGTGCCCCAAGGAGGTTTTCACCAAAAGACTCTTCCATTTTTATTTCTTTTTCACTTTTGCAGTTAAGTATTTCTTATTCCTTGAAGTAACCTTGAGGATCTAGCTTGTAGACTATATTCTACTCAGGATGAGGATATGGGGTGGCCTCAGTTGCCCCCAGAAATTATAGGAGCATTGTATCATCTTTCAATGTGTCTAGGAGTGTAACGGTTTGACCCCAATCAATGAGTTCACAATGGCAAAGGGGAAGGTCAATGAGAAGGACGAATGTGTCAAATAGGTTAGATGTGCCAAAGGTTGAGGAACTATCTATATCATCGTACACTTGTTTTACATCCTCCTTAGGTATGTCATCGATATCGACCAACACATTTTCATTATTTTCGGTAGTGCCAACTGCACTTGAGGCTTTAGGAGAGGGACATCAAAAACCAAGCCCTTCGTAATTCATATTAGTAGTGGGACCAATAGGTCTTCTGATACCTTGTTCTTCTTGGCATAAACCACCACCTCGGTAGTTCCATTTTTTAGTAGCCCACTTGTGAGCAACGAGATATTTTGCCTTAAGTTACCTGATGCGAGTGTCATTATCTATAGGGGCATCTTGTTGGAAATTGACACTCATCTGGTGGCTTTTGATGCTTGATTAATGGTTTAGAGTTGTCATTGATGGAAAATCTTCATGATCTTCCCATTTGGTAATCATGAATCTTGATATCCAGAAGTGGATGTCAATTGGTAGCCAGTTAACCAGTATTTCAAGATGATAGAGCAATTTGGTCTGGAAGCTTTCCAGTGATTGTGGTGTTATGAATCATGCATGGGTGATTGGGTTAACATAGAGACAACATTTTATCACAAACCACCAGAGGAGAAGATGTGTTACTAGTATAGTGTGCATTGTATGTTAATAGTAGAAGAAGGCCTTACCGGTAAAGGTGTGTATTGCTATAATTTTGTTGAATGATCAAGGTTGAACCGACTATGTGTTGGTGAGCAGAGTGTTTGACCATGGTGATGCCATGTGGAGCCAAGGTGGCAAATATGTAGGGGTTGATAAAGCCACCATTGACATAGTTGGTGAAACTGTTAGTTGACATAAATGAAACAACCACAAATCATGGGATTGCAACTGACTAATGTGGCTTGAGGAAGAAAGGATGACATAGGAAGATCAAGGAGTAGTTGGCGCCTGGATCAATGCAAAGGAAATCCAATTCAGGAAGACCTTGAAAAGGAAACAGCTGAAGTGTTTATGTCGACAGATTTCAAGGCAAGAAATCTAGTTCAAGATTGCTATCTTCAGAAAATATGCACTGGATAATGGATACCGTGTACAAATACATCCCTGAAGAATAGGTGATCGATCCAACAAAGGATGGGTTGGATCTCATAAAGATTGTGTTGGGAAGAGGAAATATTAACTGCTCCAAATTTGAATTAGTTTTTGGTGGGAAATCACAGGATAAAGAGGAGAGCTCGAGATAGAGCAAGATGATGTTGCAGAGGAGAAGAAAAAAAAAAAGGAGAGATCAAGTAAAAGAGAAGAATTGTTAGCCTTAGAAATTAATCTAAGAGAGTTGCAGAGCAAGTGAGCAAGCATATTGGTGAGAGGGTTCTACCGGCATAATTGTAGTTTAATATTTAATCTAAACTAACAAAGTGTGGTAGAGTAGGTAGCATCTAAGTGTGTTGAGAGAGAGAGAGAGATAACAGAGGCGAAGAATAAAAGATTCAGTGGAGGAGAAAATACTATCAACCGACAGTGAGTTATTTGATCAAAGAGTTGTAGAATTCATTTACAACAAGAAGCCTTAATTGTATTCAAATAGTATTTCAGTATACATCACCAAGTTCAAGCTTGGTGCTACTTTGGGTTGTAGCCCATAAAGTTAGGGGTTGTTGCCCTAAATATTTCTAATTCAATGTTCTACCTATGAGGCTGGATTGAAGCAGTAGTCTCTAGCAACTTTTCTCACCGATGTTTTTCCCACATTGGTGTTTCCTCATAAATCTTCTTTTGAGAGTTAGATTTGTGTGATTGATGATCTCTTTCACTTTCTTTCTTGTTCTACCAGTTTGATTGTTTAGTGTTTAAGTGGATAACTGATATTTTGAAGTTGATTTGAAAGTCAAAAACATTTAGGAACCACTGATTCACCCCCCTGTTAGTGGTACTCTGTGTTCAACAATTGGTATTAGAGCGTAGGTTCTTGATTATCTTTAAACCTTGGGGTAGATTATGGACTTTGAACACAATCGAAAGAAATGAGTTTGCTTCGTCAAAATCCCCCATATTCAATGGATCCAACTATGTGTTCTAGAGAAAAAGAATGGAGACCTATATTTCCTCCCTGGGTTTTGGTGTGTGGATGTCTATCAAGAATGGGTATGTTGTTCCTAATGCTCCTCCCACTGATCTGGATGCCAAAAACGAGTATGAGAACAATGAAAAGGCCAAACATGCTATCTTGAGTGGACTGTTTGATAATGAATTTGTCAAAGTCATGCACTGTGTTTCAGCAAAGGAGACTTGGGATAAATTGCAGAGTTTGTTTGAAGGATATGCAAAATTCAAAGAAGCCAAGCTGCAAGCACAAAGGGGCCAACTTGAAAGCATCGAAATGAAACATGAATAAAAGATTGTAGACTATCTTCATAGATTTGATGAAACTATGACAACTATCAAAGGACTTGGAGAAGAGATTACAGATGAGGTTCTTGTCAAGAAAGCACTTAGATCTCTCACACCCAAGTATGATACTAAGGTGTCTGCCATAGAAGAATCCAAGGATCTGAAGACTTTTACAATGGATGAGTTATTTAGTTCACTAACAGCCTATGAGATGAGAACAATCGGTGATGATTCCTTAAGTAAAGAAGCAACATTCAACATCACCAAAAAGGAAAAGAAGTAGCTACAAATAAAGAATCTAGTGAAGACTCTGATGCAGAAGTAGAAACATTTGTCAAGAAGCTCAAAAGAGGATCCGATTGGTACAAAGGAAAGCTACCACTTAAATATTTCAACTATGGGAAAGTTTGACACTTTGCTGCTAATTGTCCACACAAAGAAACTGGTGGAGATGAGTCAAGAGAGTTCAGAAGATCTGCTAGCAAAGATAAAGAAAGGAATGACAGTGAGAAAGTAAGGAGAGGCTAACAGACCAGAACAACCTACATACTATTGAGGATGACACAATAGATGAAGAAAATGCATCAAAATATGATTACCATGAGAATGATGGAAATGTCAATCTCTTCATGGCACTTGATAGACTAGTTGATGAAGATGAGGAAGAAGCAAATATTGAAGTTGAAGTGGATTTGGAGAGAGAACTTATTAGTGCCCTTGAGGAATTGAGTAAAACAAGAAGAGAACTCAAGATGGTTAAGCTTGTTGCAGTAGATTAACAAGATCTCTTGAAGCAATCCCTAGATGAGTCCAGTCAAGTTATATCTTACTTGAATTTGTAGCTGGAAGAAACTAAGAAAATATGTGAAGCTACAACCTCTGATCTGACAAAGAAGGAAAAAGAGCATCAAGAGTTGGAAGCAAAAATAGTAAAGCTCATAAAGAAGCTTGAAGAAAGTAAGGAAGAAAGAAAAATAAGAAGCAAGTATGAAGGCAACACCGAGGCCTTAAACAAGATGTTGAGCAAAGAAAAGCAATCCAAAGACACTGGTGGCCTTGGCTTTGAAGAAGGTCAAAGTTCAACCCACAAAGATAAATCTAGCAAAGAAATAATGTTCACCTCTTCAATTAAAAGTGAAGAAAAGAAGACATTCCCTGTAGGCAAGGATACCGACAAAAATACATATGCAGATGTTGATGGAAATTGCCACTCAAATCAGTATACAACAATGAACTGGAGGCCACACTTCTTATATCAACATGTAGAACCAAGGAGAAATGCAAGAGTTGACCGTGAAGGATTCACCAGACTCAAGAAAATGAAGGGAAGACCCCCAATGAGGTAGTTCCATTCAAGACCAAGACAACCTAGCCAGTATGTTTCAAACTTTCATGGTTAATGTTACCATTGTAATAAATTTGGGCGTTGAATAGCTGAATGAAGGTTAATCAATAAGCCCTCTATGAGTTATGAAAGTAGAAATTAATTTAATGCACTCTCGGATATGAATTTTGTCTATTATTAGTGCAATGGATATGGTCATAAGAGTTTTGAATGTAGGAAGAATAAACCGGTACCCTACAATAACTTTAAGGATGTTCCCTTAAATAAAGATGTAAAATGCTATAACTGTCAAGAGTTTGGATGCATAGAAGCTATGTAAGAACCGGTAGATCAAGCAAAAGAAGACAAATCTGATCAAGAACTGGTAACTGAACCTGAGCACAATATAACAGCTGACAAGAAGAAGGAGACCAAACCAGTTTGTGTTGAGAAAGAAAAGAAAAAGAGAGAATCAAGTCTCATAGTATAGACTGCCTTACATACTGAATGGAATAATCTATGGGTTGTAAATAGTGGTTGCTCAAACCATATGACTGGTGACAAAAGGAAATTCATCAAACTTGAAGAATGGAATGGTGGTTCAGTAAGGTTTGGAGACAATTCTTCCATCAAAATAAAGGGAAAAGGAACTCTAAGGATTGATGGAAAACTGAAGGCACATGATGTATATTATGTGGAAGGCCTAAAGTGAAATCTGCTGAGTGTGAGTCAGATGTGTGACAAAGGTTACAAATCCACCTTTGACTCAACTGGTTGCCAGTTAAAGAAAGACAACATCGGTAAAATTGTGGCAAAAGGAAAGAGAACGGATGGAAATGTTTATAATATGAAGGAATGCTATGAGTCCCAATGCATGTTAGGATAGGTTGATGAAGGTTGGTTGTGGCACCAAAGGTTAGGCCACATAAACTTTGATAACCTAGTTGTAGTAAGCAGAAAGGCGTGTGTGAGAAATATTCCATGCATCATCAAACTGGTAATCACATTTTGTGATGAATGTGTAAAAGGTAAGCAAACTAAAGTAATCTTCATGACAAAAGAGCACAACACTTCAAGACCACTTGAAATTATGCATACAGATCTGTGTGGTCCAACTAGAACAAGAACACTTGCAGGTGAAAGATATTTTATGCTCTTTATTGATGACTACTCAAGAATGACATGGGTGACCTTCCTACAAGATAAATCACAAGCATTTGAAAGATTCAAGATCTTTAGGAAGGTGGTGGAGAAAGAAAGAGGGTACAGGTTAAAATGCCTAAGATCAGACCAGGGTGGAGAGTTTACATGAAATGAATTTGAAGATTATCGTGAAAAACATGGAATTAGAAGGAAATACTCTACTCCTAGGACACCACAACAAAATGGTGTGGTAGAAAGGAAGAACATGACAGCCAAGGAGATGGCCAAAACCATGTTAAATGAGGCTTGTCTACCGGACACATATTAGAAAGAATTTGTTCATACTATTGCATATACTTTCAACCGGGTTCAATTAAAAAACAACAACAGAATGACACCTTATGAGTTGTCTTATGACCAGAAGCTTTTGTCAAATACTTCAAATTATTTGGAAGCAATTGCTTTATCAAGAAAGATATGGATGGTCTAGGAAGTTTTGATTCCAGTAGTGATGAAGGAATCTTTCTTGGTTACTCATCTAACAACAAGGCCTACAAATGCTACAACAAAAGAATAAGAAGAGTTGTTGAGAGTGTGCATGTAAAAGTTGATGAGGATATGCACAAAGGATGGCAACCACAAATCAACCGGTATGATAACTTTGGTGATGAATATGATGAATATCAGTCAGACATTGAACCAGAGGAAGCATCCAAGAAGGCCCCCAACTTGTATGTATAGCTGAATCACCCGGAAGAGAAAATTCAAGGAAATAAGAGTGATGGTGTGCAAACTAGAAGAAGACTTGCTTGGAATGATGAACAAGTCAACCTCTTCCTCATGGCTGAAGTTGAACCCAAAACATTCAATGAGGCTAGACAAAGACAAGAATGGATGGATGCCATGGAAGAAGAACTGCAACAAATTGAGAAGAACAAGACTTGGGAATTATTCCCTAGACCGGAAGACAGGAACATCATTGGCACTAAATGGGTCTACCAGAACAAGATGAATGAAGAAGGTAAGATTGTTAGGCATAAAGCTAGGCTAGTGTGCAAATGATACTCTCAAGTAAAGGGGATTGACTTTGAAGAAATATTTGCACCGGTAGCTAGATTAGAAGCAATTAGAATGTTTATAGCCTACTCTACCTACAAGGGTTATAAAGTATACCAAATGGATATAAAATATGCCTTCCTAAATGGAAATTTGGAAGAAGAAGTGTACATGGAGCAACCGAAAGGGTTTTTGTTGCATGATGATGAGACATTTGTGTGCCGGTTGAAGAAGGCCTTGTATGGTCTAAAGCAAGCTCCTAGAGTAGGGTACTCAAGATTATATCAGTATCTGAAGGAGTAGGGATTCAAAAAGGGAAGTGCTGACAACAATTTGTACATAAAGAAAGATGGGAGCGACATGATCATTGTGGTTGTGTATGTAGATAAAATTATCTTTGGAGGCAAAAGGACACCCTCTGCAAAGAATTTGCTGATCAAATGCAGTCATAATTTGAGATGTCAATTCTTGGTGAATTGACTTACTTCCTTGGTTTGCAGATAATACAACAAGATAAAGGAATCTTTATCTCACAAATCAAGTATGCAAAGGAGATGTTGAAGAAATTCCAACTGGAAGATTGTAAACTGGTAAGTACCCCCATGGTGACTGGCAATAAACTGAGCAAGAATGATGAATCAATGGTGGTGGATCAGACTCTGTATAGATCCATAATAGGCAGTCTATTGTATCTAACTGCTTCAGGATTGGATATAGTTCAGGAATTATGAATGGTGGCCAGATTCCAAGTTGCACCAAAGTAGTCACATATGAATGTTGTTAGCAGAATCTTTAGGTACCTACAAGGAATGCTCAGCTATGGATTCTGGTATCCTAAAAAAGAATATTTTATCTTGGAAACATACACTGACGCTGATTGGGAAGGTTACATTGATTCTTGAAAGAGCACAAGTGGTGGTGCATTCTTTCTAGGAGATCAGTAGGTCTCATGGCATATCAAGAAGCATGACTCAGTCTCTCTATCTACTGCTAAAGATGAATACATTGTTGTTGCTAAATGATGCTCTCAGGTGCTTTAGATGAAGCAGACTCTCAAAGACATACAAGTGGACATCACTAATCCTATTCTTATCCGATGTGACAATTCGAGTGCAATCAACATAGCAAAGAATCTAGTCATCCATTCCAGAACAAAGCACATTGCTATCAAGTATCACTTTCTCAGAGAGAAGTTTGAAGGACAATAGGTAAGGATGGATTATGTCCCTACTAGAGAACAAGTAGCAGATATTTTTACCAACCATTATCGGTCAGCACTTTTGAGTACCTCTGACACAAGTTGGGAGTTGTGTCATTTGTCTAGGAAGGATTTATGTGGTTCAGGGGGAGTTGATAGTGGTCAAAGGGGGAATTCGATATGGATCAAAGGGGGAGTGTACATTACCCTTTGTCATTGTGTCAAAGGGGGAGAAATGTATCGGTATAAAGTGTCTTGCAAGAATCTGACATCAATGCCAAAGGGGGAGATTGTTGGCATTTTGGCATTAAGTTGTCGTTGATGTCAATTGGCATGATGAAAATTCACATAAGAGTGAGAAAACAAAATGAAAGCTTACCGGTGAGGCATAAATTAGGATGAAGGTTGTGTGTGTGCTAACATGTTGAGCAATAAAATGGTCTCGAGGTTGGCTGCTTGTTAATGATGAAGAGGTAGAATGTTAGAGTTATCACAAACCACCATAGGAGAAGATGTGTTAATGATATAGTGTGCACTGCCAGTTAGAAGAAGAAGAAGGGCTTACCAATAAAGGTGTGTACCAAAAATGATCAACATTGAACCAACTGTGTGTCAGTGAGTAGACTGTTTGACCATGGTGATACCATGTGGAGCCGAGGTGGCAAATATGTAGGGGTTGATAAAGCCACCATCGAAACGGTTGGTGAAACTGTTAGTTGACATAAATGAAACAACCACAAATCATGGGATTACAACTAACAATGTGTCTTGAGGAAGAAAGGATGATAGAGGAAGATCACGAAGTAGTTGGTGCCTGGATCAATCGAAATGAAATCCAATTCAGGAAGACCTCAAAAAGGAAACAGCTGAAGCATTTTATGAGTCAACAGATTTTAAGGTAGTAAATCTTGTTCGAGATTGATATCTTCAGCAAATATGCATTGGATAATGGATACCATGTACAGATGCATCCCTGAAGGGCAGGTGATTGATCCAAGACAAGATGGATTAGATCTCATAAATATTGTGTCAGGAAGAGGAAACCCTAACTACTCCAAATTTGAATTGCTTTTTGGTGGGAAATCACAGGATAAAGAGGAGAGCTCGAGACAAAGAAAGATGTTGTAGAGATGAAGAAAAAAAAGGGAGAGATCAAGTAAAAGAGAATAATTGTTAGCCTTATAAATTATTCTAAGAGAGTTGCAGAGCAAGTGAGCAAGTGTACTAGTGAGAGGGTTCTACCGACATAATTGTAGTTTCACAGTTAAGCTAAACTGGCAAAGTGTAGCAGAGCAGGCAACATCCAAGTGTGTTGAGAGATTGAGAGAGAGAGAGAGATAACAAAGGCCCAAGAATCAGAGATTTAGTGGAGGAGAAAAGACTGTCAACTGACACTGAGTTATTTAATCGAAGAGTTATAGAATTCATTTGCAACAAGAAGCCTTAACTATATTCAAATAGTATTTCAATATACATCACCAAGTTGAAGCTTGGTGCAAGGGTTGGTGCTCCTTTGGGTTGTAGCCCATAAAGTTAGGGTTTGGTGCTCCTTGGGTTGGTGCCCTAAATCTTTGTAATTCAGTGTTTTACCTATGAGGCTTGATTGGAGCAGTAGTCTCTATTATCTTTTCTCACCAAGATTTTTTTCCCACATTGGGATTTCCTAGTAAATTTGGTGTTGAGAGTTACATTTGTGTGATTGATCTCTTTGTCTTTCTTTCTTGTTCTACCAGTTTGATCATTCAGTGTTTAAGTGGATAACTGATAATCTGAAGTTGATTTGAAAGTCAAAAAGATTTAGGAACGACTAATTCACCCCCCTCTCAGTGGTACTCTATGTTCAACAAAGGAATTGATGGACAAGCTGAAGGAGAAAGAAGATCAAATAATGGAAAATTAGGGTAAAGTTGATGAAGTTGACAAGCTTGAGAGAGAGAATGGTGCATTGAACAATGAGATGAAATCAATTGTGAATCTAACTAAGGAGATTGAGGACCGGAAGAAGAATGATTAGTTGAAGTTGGAATTGACACAATCAAGGAATAATGTTCAAGAACTTGAACGATGGATTATTGGCCTTAGAGATGAACTTGCTACTATAAATGAATACAAATATAAATTCAATACCAGCTTAGCAAGGCTTGATGAGATGCTAGAAAGTCAGAAACATGGAAAGGACATGTGAGGACTTAGATTTGAGAAAGGAGAATCCTCTGGATATAGACAAAACAATACAAAACCAAATCAGAAGAAGAACAAGAATCCTTCAGTAAGACAACCTAATGCTCATAAAATCAATGGTAGATGCTTTAATTTCAATAAATTTGGGCATATGGTGAATCAATGAAGAAGTAGGATGAATAATGGAATGAATAATATGAACAATGATCCTACCTTTTGTTAGACAACTCAAATAACTGGAATACAACTGAGAGGGAGGGATGAATCAGTTGTCACAGATTACTAGAACATTTAGCAATTAAAACTTTAATACCAAAATGCTTAAACTAAATACCAAAATAGCAATTAACTTAATAAAGCATAAACAATAATCAGAGAATAAATACCATCCACATGCCACTAGGATTTGTACGTGGAAAACCCAGTAAAGGGAAAAACCACGGTAAGAAGTCTACCCATAGTTAGATAATACTTCTACAGTAAGTATGTGAATTACAACTAAGGGGCCTAAACTTGCAGGAAGGCCAATAGCCTAGAGAGAATTGCTCATCACAAAAGGAGTCTCACTGACTACATATAAATTTAGACTACAATCCAGAAGAATGAATGAACTACAAAGATAGCATCTCTTATGCCTAAGTATAGTTTCAGTTAAGCTCAATATTGGAGGATGAAATCCTCTTACATAAACCCAATTCTATCTCCAATGATCACCCAAATCCTCTGCATGAATGATATTACATTATTTGCACATCACATATCCATATCCCATTCCTCGACTCTATGCCTATGATCTAATTCCCATGATGATATACAATGAGATCTTACATCATATATATACAAACCCTTGACCATAAACAATCAGGTTGGCCACCAGACAATAAACCAATTACATAATTACAAAACATGTCAACCAAAGATCAAACAAATAATATCCAATAAATAAGACATCCCAGAAACACATTGAGAGGTCCAATCCACACATTACACTAAGCTGGTCCATAACCTAGATAAACCAAGACACAATACAGGTCAACACACTAAAGCAATGATCTCCATCTGCCAAGTCTTGAACATTATTATCATCAGCATTCTGAATCCATACCAGAAGTTGTACCAACACCACTTAGGCATATCATCAAAGATCTCCATCAAAGCTTTGTTGGTAAAACCCTCGCCAATACCATAAGCCAAGCTTCCAAGAAAACAAGATAGCATTTGATCACTAGACCAAAACCAACTGACTGAATATGAACACGAGTATCATGAATAAGCTAATTCCATAACCAAACCATACTAAAGAATATCAGATCATGCCAGATCCAAACCAACCAGAAACCATACATCCTACTAGGACCAGAAGGGTGTTCGTAAAGCATCCAAAATAGCTAGTGTTGGCATCAAAGAAAAAACATCAATGCAACACATAATTAATTCCTCCAAATGTCCAACACCTTTACCGGTCATTGTTTCATATGCAATAATTTTGATTACAAGCCCAACATGTGCAAAGCAGTAATTAATACCTTTCAAAATAAGAGATGCTATTCTCATGGGATGTTTGGAAATATTATTTACCAGTATAGGATGAGACCAAATCAAATGAAATTCAGAACAATGCAGAATGTTGTTTGGCGTGCATGCAATAAAACCAGTCACATTGTAAAATATTGCACAAGCAAAAATAGTGCTACGGTAGACAAGAATAAATCATATGAGAAAGGCAAGGAAAAGGTAGAGGATATCAGAGATAAACATGAGAAGATGTGGGTCAAAAAAGATGACTCCAAAGCAGATAATTGATCTACACCCAAATTCATTGCATGATCTTCATCTGATAACTAGGGCTTTTTGCCTTAGGGGAACTTTTCGTGCAGATTCTTAGAACCCCCTCTTCAATGATTTGCAATCGATTCCGAAAGGTTGTAGAAGGATTAAATCACATATACAAATGTTATGTGGAAGATTTAGTGAAGATTTGATGCTTCGGTAAGAAACTCCATGAAAATCAAGGTAACCAGTTGCAACATTTATTATAATAAAGAACTAGGTTTTTTAAGGATACAAAAGACATTTGAAAGCTTTATTTTTCACAATGTGATCAAGAGAAAGTGTAGAGAAGAAGAGAAAAGTAATTTGGTAATCTAAAAAATGATTTCAGTGATCCTAAAGTGAATATTTCTTCTTGGTTGCGAATTCAAGTATTTATCCATTTCAGGCTATCAGTTTTTGAAAACCCTAAGTTCAGAATGGCTTTTGCATCTAGAAACACTACCTCGCTAGTAGTCCAAACAAGGATAGGGCTCGACCCGTTTCCAAGAAACATCCTTTCAAATTTGTCAAGGATGATCCCGAAGGAGCATTTCCCTCTGTACCCTACAACATTATTCACAATGAGGACATAAGGGCATATATCCACCGTGATCTTGATGAGCTCAGGAGTGCTGACATATTGACCCTGTACAACAAGCATCTAGCAAAAAACTTGGGAAATCTCAAGCTAGAATATCAGCATTTGCAAGCCAAGGGTTTCTCTGAGTTCGTAGATTTTCTAACTTTTGATGAGAAAGAATGAATCTAGTTCATACTTAGTAGAATTCATGATGAATTTATGTGGTTAGATAAGCCTCACAAGATTACTTAGCAAGAAATCTAGGTCATGACTTATTTAAGCGCATCGAGTGAGGTTCCTATCCCAAGGAAAATATCAAACAATACCATGATTGTGTTGGCATTTTTTATGATTGATGATGTGATTGTCATTGATGGACACACACTTTATTTGAGATTAGTTTTTGTATAAGTTAAAGCTCAAATGGTATTTGTTCCAACCGGTATGATGTATTATAGTCTTTAGACTATCGGTGTTTTGTAGAAAGTGTTTACCGATCTAAAGCGGTATGAAGACCCCAAGCAGTTCAAGGATCTCAAGCGGTATGAAGGAATGAAGCAACACAACTCATATTTCCCAGTCTTCATTTTGTCAAACCGGCAACCGGTATTTTGCTTTAACCGGTATTTTGTATGAACCGGTAATACTCTGTGATGAGTTACCATCCACCGATTGTTTGGTGGTGCCGACACTTTAATGGTATTTTTTGTGTCGTGTTACAGAATATGTCTAGATGCATTGAACCTAGGAAATTGTATTGGAATCCTATTGGACTGACATGAAATCAGATTCCTTTATAAGGACATCATGTCTAGGGTTTTAGGTTGTTGCTAGGGTTTAAGGTGGTTGATGAGTTTTTGTAAGGGTAAATACAATAAAGAAGATTAGGCCCGTGAGAAGAGGCAGAGTGTGAATGTGTAGAAGACTGAAGTAATGCTGGAATGCATTAGGAATGAGCTATCAACGATCTAGCCAAGCAATTTGTGCTATTTGCTAGATCACTCACTTGTTGATTACTCACATCTTCGATAAGTTTGAAGCCCTTAACCAAGTAGGCCCAAAAGCCTTTTGTAAATCCTCTAACAAGGTGGTTCACATCTGTGGATCTAAAATTCTCTACCAATGTAGCCTTTAACTGGACTTATCTCCTAACAGAGATTAAGATTCCTAACAGGATCTGTTCTGGTAAAGAACATTGTATGACCTTAACTGGTCTGGTTCTTATTTTGCAGATAGTTACTTGTGAGTTCTACCTCACTGTGGTTTTTCCCATTTGGGTTTCCATGTCAAAATCTCTTGTGTTATGGTGTTTGTGCTTCTGTGGGTGAATGCATTATTTTCTATTTGGTTTGAATGTCTGCTAACCGATTTGTCTGCTAAATTGTTTTACCGGTTTACTGTTAGTATAGTAAAGTGTTTAAGCACAATAATTTTTGGCATACTAATTCAGCCCCCCTCTTAGTATTCATCAATTGGTATCAAAGCCAACCTTTTTATAAGTCTAACCACTTGGAAAGAGATATAGGGGAATACACTATGAGGGAACTTACTCATCGGCTCACTCAGTTTGAGCAAGCCTATGATGATCTTATGGTCAAATATAAGGCCTCTTAGGCAAAAAGGAGTGAACATGCTAAAAAACTGATGGAGCTATCTGAAAATAGTTCTTCTGATGAAGTGGACATGGAAGCCCTCATTCAAGAAGTAGAAAAGTTGAATGGATCCAATTCCAACCTAAGAAAAGAGTTGGAAGGACTGACTATTCAAATGTGCCAAGAGCGTGAGAACCGGAGGAAAGCTGAAGATCTGGTAAAAGACAAAGATCATGAAATCTCCAAGCTAAAGAAAGAGATCAGTGCCCTAATTGCTCAACTCCATGCAAGCAAAGTGGAAAAGGAAGACATGCAAGGAGAATTGAACATAGCCATCTCTAAGAATGCAAACTTGATGGAAACAAATGCTCCTATTTCCAAAGAACTCTCTGAGTCAAAGGAAATACTTGCTAAGTTCAACAAGAGTATTGTCAAGCTAGAGCAAAAGCTTGAATCTACCAAACCTGTCAAGAATACTAATGGACTTGGTTATTCCAGTCATGAGGAAGGTGAGACCTCTAGTACAAATGCTAGAGAATCGAAGAAACAACCAACATCAAAGGATAAAGGTAAGCAAAAGTTTAAACCTGTTTGCTTTAACTGTCTTAAAGAAGGACATACTACCAATGTGTGTAGGAGCAAAGCCTACAATAATTTTCCTTACTTTATAAACAATGTACCTAGATCCAATAATTTCAATGGTAATTGTTATGCATGCAACAAGTTTGGGCATAGAGCATCTGAATGGAGGTCTGTTATGAACAATACTGGAAGATATCCTCAGAGGACTCAAGGAGTTGGTCCAGAACCTTTTGTGAATCGGAATCACAACCGGTTTAATGCCTTTAATCATCAGTCAGGAAGTGGTGGCTATCAAGCAGCAACCAGATGGAGAGCAAACTATTTGATCTGTCATTGTCATGCTCACACTACTGCAACATGCAAGAGGAAGAATGGTAACATGAATAATGGACCTTGGAGAGCACCTGGAATGGTTTGCTATCATTGCAACAAACCAGGTCACATTGCCAGATTCTGCAGAACAAGAAAGAACATATCGGATGACATACCAGTCACTCTAGAAGGAAAGATTGATATTGAAACTATTCAAGCAGATATGAACAAAACCTAGAAAAAGAAACTTGCAGTGTTGCAAGAAGAACCGGTTTCTGCACCTAGTGTGGAAATAACAGAACTGGCAAACTAAGCATCAGAAAAGCTTAGGGGGAGAAAATGGTAAAACACTACGAACCCCCGATTTACACTGGTAAAAGACTTTAACCTATATGAGATACCTGTTAGTCGGCAAAAGACCGAAATCGGTAAAAGGCAAATTAAGGTCTACTCCCTAATACTGGAGCATTTCTTATGGTAGGTGGAGAACCTATTGAAAAGGAATTTTGAAATCATTTATCACTTATCATTTTTCAAGCGAGGAAGTTTTACAAGTGCAGAGCAAAGGAAAGTGATTTACACCATGATTCAAAGAGTTTGTCCAAAATCTGGAGAAGGATCTAAAGCTATCATCTGTTGAAGGAGTGAAGAATGCAAAGCGGTATTTCAAGTAACCAAAGGAGTGTGAAGCGAAGTTCAAATTGCGAAGCCCTAAATTTCATTTTGTGAAGGTATTTCTCATAATTCTTCGTTTATCATGGCTTATGCATCTCATGATAGTTCTAGTGCAACTGTTGATTCTATGGACTTCATACAATGAAAGTCAAAATATAATGCCTTGTCTCGAGTAGGGTTACTGTTATAGTAGAAGAAAGGATTTTTTATTACATAGACTGCAAAATAAAAGACCTAGGGTCTCTTGTAATCCATTCCCAGCTGAGCTTATTCTGTGAAAAGGATAAGAAGATTAAACCAGAATTCAACATTCTGGAAAAGAAGAAACTCCAAAACGCAGTTTACTTTCTTGTAGAATTTTCAGATGATCACATTCACATTATTCTAACCAAGGTACACAGTGACAAGATGTACCTAGATTGGATGCATGATATCACACCGGAAGCGATTCATGTCATCATCAGTTTCTGCAATACAGGGGAAGTGCCAGCCCTAGGGAAGGTCAGCAAGACTGAAATGTCTAAGCTCACCAGTTCAATGAGTGACTCACGTGGCATGACCGTCAACTCAATCAAGGACGATCTGGTCAAGTATGCCTACATGGTGATAGGTTACCGAATGTTCTCTGCTAGTAGAATTAATTTTGTCTCTACTGCAGTGGTAAATGTCACTTACAGGATGATCAAGGAGGATGCATCATTTGATCTGTGCACTTGTATGCAAAGACAACTTATGGTGAATCTTAAGTTATCCAAATAGGACAATGCACTAAGATTCAATTTTGGACAACTATTGGTTGGGTTTTTCTTTTACTTTCAAGGCTACTTTCCAGGAGTAGGTGAAATTCAGTGGTCCGCTGACCAGCCGGTAACAAAAAAAAATCAAGGAGAGCCTACAAGCAGTTGGAACCGGCTATCTGGAAGCACTGAAAAAATACTTTGATGAGTTTAGACGCAAGATGAGCCAAAGGATAAGAATATCTGGTAATTTAATCAAAAAGTATGAGGAAGACATCTACTTTATCATCAAAGTGGATGAATGCTTAATGGAGGCCGTTGAGCCTAGGTAGGAAGAAGTAGAGCCTATGGGCTATGAGGTAATGAATGATATGTTGGACGGGTATACTTCTATCCTAATTGCCTCACCCTTTGATCCTAAGGCAAAGAGAACCAGCACCTATTTGGAAAGGGTTACACTGGTTGTAGAACTCTCTGAAAAGAAAGGAAAGGCAGTGCCTTCAGCATCGACACTGGTTACTACAGCCAGTCCCAAAGTTACCAAGCAGTCACCAGTTAAGAAGAAACCGGAAGCGGCACCTGCAAAAGTCTTCGAGAGGAAGTGAAAGATAAAAATAAATACACCTGACTCAGAAGAAAATGTGTTAGAAGAACCGCCTAAGAAGAAGACTAGGCAAACAAAGAAAAAGACAAAGAATGAACCGACATCATCTGCACTGGTAAATATTGACATTTCTTCTTACAAACCTTTGACACATTGTTAAAGAACTAAAAATAACATTAGGAGAAAAGTGTTGAATGATTTAATTGACTGTTTTGATGATGAAAAGGAAGCAGTTGAATAGGAAATCATTAAATATTTATGTCTTAATGACCGGTCACCTTCAGAAATTAGATCTAAGACACCAAATTCTTTGTATAATTCATTAGACAATAAATGGTGCATTGCCATAGAAAAGGAACAGGAAATGAGGGAGAAAATATTTTCTCAACATTTTCTTGATGTATCAAATTAAGAACTTTTCAAAGTTATGAATAAATACAAAGGCCTCTTCTTCATGAGAAGAAGAAGACTCCTGTTACTGGAAGGAAAGGGTCAAGAAGTGATCAAGGATACACATACTCATGCTTAAGAAGCTCTTAAGATGTATCAAGTGGCTGAAGCCAACAAAAAAGCTGAGCGAGAACCGGAAACTGGCAAACCGGATGAGGTGTATGACAGTGAAGAAGAACTGGTCATAGAACAAATGGACCCTATTGATGTAGATGCCTTAGACAGTGAAAATGTTACTCAGGATGTACCATCAGAAGGAACAAGACAGGAAAAGAAGGCAGAAGAAGAAAAGAAACAATAGGAAGCTGAAAAGAAGAAATAGACAGATGAAGAGGATAAGAGAAAAGAAGAGGAAAAGAGGAAAGAGGAAGCAGATGAGAGAAAAGAGGAGAAAAAGAAGAAAGAGGAAGAGGATAAAAGAAAAGAAGAGGAGAAAAAGAAGAAAGAGGAAGAGGATAAAAGAAAACAAGAGGAGAAGAAGAGAAAAGAAGAGGAAAACAAGAAACAAGAGGAAGAGAGGAAGAAGAAGGAAGAGGAAAAGAAAGAAGAGGAGAAGCGGAAAGAGGAAGAGAAGAAACAGGAAGAGGAAAAGAGGAAGAAGGGAGAGGAGAAGAAGAAGGGTGAAGAAGAGAAGAAGCAAAAAGATGAAGAGAAGAGACAAGTAGAAGAGAAAAGAGAAAGAGAAGAAGAGGAGCAGAGGAAGGTTCAAGAAGACCAGCAAAGAGCCAAGGACAAGGAAGCAGTGGAAAAGAGCACATAGGTGGAGACTCCAATGGCAACAGGCAGTCAGGACAAACTGGCTACAATTACCAGTCCTATTTATGTCTAGTTTGCAAATGAATCGAAGCTGTTGTAGAGCATTAAGCTCGTTCAAGAGTGATTGGATGCTCTAAGAAGGAAAAAGGAGGAAGATGTTATCCAAATTGTAGTGGAAACACTTACCAGTTTGATACTCGACACGAACCTTTACGGTACTGACTCCTCACTTGCACAATTGAAGCTCCTATGCTTAGTTGTAGAAGACTAGGTACAAAGCCTGGAATAGGTCGCATAAGCAAATGCCAAGAAGGCACATCAAAAGGCTCTGGACACTACCCTGGTGAAAAAGTTAACAGAGCTCTGGTCTGATCTCCAGAAGGAACAAAAGGCCATTAGAGATGTAATGAATGAGGGTAATCTTCTACTCAGGAAGATTTGCCAATGTTAGTTATTCTGTGATGATGTGCTTATTCAGAAGAACAAATTGCAATCTGATATGCAATCATTTATTAGCATCTTCAAGATGTCATATGATTGCTTTTCCACATATGGTCAAACTATTCACCGGATTTAACTGCAGTCTGCAAGACTAGAGGCAGAGATAAGCAACTGGACATGAAATTTTTAGGAACTTCAACTGGTCCTACTGCCATGACTGCAAATTCTCTAGAAGTGCTACCTAAATCTTGATGCCCTAATGATCACTCAAGAGATGAGCACGATAGATGCCATGGAAGAATAGGTCTCCTAGATGCAGACAGAGAAAGAGGTGGCTACATCCTTACTTGACTCATGGTCCTTATCCATGAAGCAATTTTTGCAGGACTTCAAATTAGTTTTTGACAAGTTTTACTCTTTACTGTCATAAACACTTATTCTTTTAATACTAATGAAACAGGGGTTGGTCTGCAATATTATTTTTGTTGTCATTGTTGGCAAAGGGGGAGAAGTATAAATTTTGAATGTTTTGATGTATACTTTCATGTTATTTTTGTTAAGGAGTAGTATACATTGTATTTTCTACAAAAAGGGATAGTGTATATGCTTAGGGGGGAGTAATTTTGATTATGGCATATTTTTGTTGTAAAACACTTAGATGTCAAAATTTTGCCTAAGTGTTGCCATCAATGCCAAAGGGGGAGATTGTTGGCATTTTTTATGATTGATGTTGTGATTGTCATTGATGGACACACACTTGATTTGAGATCACTTTTTGTATAAGTTAAAGCTCAACTGGTATGATGTATTATAGTCTTTAGACTATCGATGTTTTGCAGAAAGTGTTTACCGATTTGAACTGGCATGAAGACCCCAAGAGGTTTGAGGATCTGAAACGGTACGAAGGAACGAAGTGGCACAACTCATATTTCCCAGTCTTCATTTTGTCAAACCGGCAACTGGTATTTTTCTTTAACTAGTATTTTGTATGAACCGGTAATACTCTGTGATGAGTTACCAATCGACATTTTGTGATGAGTTACCATCCACCGATTGTTTGGCAGTGCTAACACTTTAATGGTGCTTTTTGTGTCGTGTTACAGAATATGTCTAGATGCATTGAACCTAGTAAATTGTATTGTAATCCTATTGGACCGACATGAAATTAGATTCCTTTATAAGGACATCATGTCTAGGGTTTTAGGTTGTTGCTAGGGTTTAAGGTGGTTGATGAGTTTTTGTAAGGGTAAATACAAAAGAGAAGATTAGGTCTACGAGAAGAGGTAGAGTGTGAATGTGTGGAAGACTGAAGTAATGCTGGAATACATTAGGAATGAGCTATCAAGGATCTAACCAAGCAATCTGTGCTATTTTCTAGATCACTCACTTGTTGATTACTCACATCTTCGACAAGTTTGAAGCCCTTAACCGGGTAGGCCCAAAAGCCTTTTGTAAATCCTCTAACAAGGTGGTTCACATCTGTGGATCTAAAATCCTCTAGCAAGGTAGTCTTTAACCGAACTTATGTCCTAACCGAGATTGAGATTCCTAACAAAATCTGTTCTGGTAAAGAACATTGTATGCCCTTAACGGGTCTGGTTCCTATTTTGCAGATAGTTACTTGTGAGTTCCATCTCACCATGGTTTTTCCCATTTGGGTTTGTCTGCTAAACTGTTTTACTGGTTTACTATTAGTCTAGTAAAGTGTTTAAGTACAGTAATTTTCGGCATACTAATTCACCCCCCCCCTCTTAGTATTCATTAGATTGTTTCCACTGGTTCTCAATTTGACAACAAATCTATGACAATCAATGACATTCTTGAGCATGATGTCAAGTTTACGTCAATGGTGATTGGATATAAAGTGTACCAGTCAAGAAGATGAGACTTTGTCTCTGGTACAATAAGATACTATGCCTATCTAATGTTGAAGGAAGACAAGAGGTATGACTTAAGTATGGTTCTTTTGAATGAGTTAGTGAACAATTTGAAGAAAATTAAATAAGATAAGAAGAACACCTTTAATTTTGGCACTCTTATCATCTGTTTGACACTATATTTCATGAATGAAATCCCTGACATTCAAGGAAAGGTCTAGTGGGCCTATGACAAGCCAGTTGCTATGAAAATCTAGGAAGGGATTATGGGAATTGGTGATGCCACAATGAGGATATCTACTATATGGGGTTATTTCAAAACCTTTCAAAACACAATGAAGAGCAGAGAAAGAATCTGAAAAGAGATAGTAGAGAAGTATGAGAAAACAATTTGCTTCATGGTTGATAAGGACCAATGCCTAATGGAAGTTATTGAACCAAGGACTGTATGGATTTATCCCATGGGTTATAAAGTTGATGTTGCTACCCTAGATGTTTATGCTAAACATATGTTGAGTCAGTCAGTTGATGAAAAAGAAGGAATATTTAGTACATTTAAGGAGAAAGACCTAGAGTTGCACAAACAGTTCACAACCCTTACAAGGAAGAGGAAAGTTTCCAAGATGGTTGAGGAAGTAGCTATTTATATGGGATTCACTTGGTAGGAGGTGAAGCAAGCCAGAGAGAAACATGCACCGATCTAGGCTAAATAGGAAACCAAAAAGCTTAAGGCCAAACCAGTTCCATCTAAAGCTAAACCAAAAGAGACCAAGTCTACCCCTGCTCCACTTGTACCATCTATAGGACATGGCTCATCTGGAAAGGGATTTTTGAATCAAAAAGAGAAGTCTAAACAAACTTATGTTTTTGTATCTTTAGTGGCCTCTAAGATAGAATCTGATGAAGAGGCAGATAAAGCTAAGAAAAAAGGTGAATTTTTAAGTGTGGTGAGGAAGTCGGAGTTTGGTGGAGCCCAACAAAGGAAGAAAGCCAAATATGAACCTTCCGCTATCAGATGACCCAAGAGAGGAAGAAAGGTTATAACTCAACTTGACAAAGATATTGAGTCAGGTGATCAGCAAGGTAAATATACATTCGTTCCTTCAATGACAACCTATCAACTGATTGATGAAATAATTGTTGATGGAAATTTGAAAAATATTGGAGTATATTATGAAAATATGGATGAGGTAGATCAAATAAAAGTTTACGAATTTGTTGTTTTATATTTTCATAACTTAAGCATAACTTTAATTGAATTGGAGAGTAGCATCCCTAAGGATCTATATAACATTATTGATGCAAGGAGGCTAACAACTAGTAAGATTGATAAGGAAATGAAGGAGAGAGAGTTGATTAATGTTTACGCATGTGTCTCCCAAGATGTAGCCAAAATTTTAATTGAGGAATCCAACAAGAAAGAATTCAAAAGTAAATATAGGGCAAATAGATTGATGATTAGCAAGGTGGAAGAGGTGAGGAAGGAGACTGAGAACATCTAGAGAAGAATCATGAAGAACAATCCTCTGTACAATGATACAACTTAGAATTCTCATCTAGAAGTAAAGGAAGGTGTCTGTGGTGACCAAAAGGATGAAATTCAGACCAAGGACCATCTAGATGACCAAAGAAATGCAACCACTGATGCTAAGAATAGTGTAAATCCTCTGATGGTTGAGGGTACTTAAGGAGTCCCTGAGAATCAAAAGGATGACACTGTACCAAGTGGCAACACCGGTTCACTGGATACAGGGGATGGTGCTGACATGAAGGAACCTAAGAAGACAAAGGTGAAGGATGCAAAGGTAGATAAAGGGAAGGGAGTTGTTGATCCAACAATTTACACTCCTCCAGTAACAAAGACCCCAACACAAATCTCTATCAATATTGATGGTCCTCTAAATGCTGGACAAATGTCTCTGATGGAGAAGTCGATGCTTGCAGCAGCTGTTCAAGCTCAGGCTAGTTAGGATCTGGTCAAATCGGAATCCGAGGACAAAAAGCTTATTTTGATGTTTGTTGATGTGTTGTAGAAGGTGGTTCTAGGAGTACAACTAGATGCTAATTCCTGCCCCTTCGATAAATTACTTCAATTGATTAAGAATGTAAATACAAATTTTGATTCTTTGGAGAAGTCTACTACTTAATGAGTTTTGGAGAGTTTTGAGGAGGCTAGAATGCATACATTCTGGAAAATGATAGAAGATGATAGAGAAAGATTGAATAAAGGTTTGTAGACTCTTTCAGATGCATTAAGTGTTTGCCAGGGTAAACTTGCTAGTGTTTCATAGTCTTTTGATCCTAATGTATCCCTTACCAGTAGTGTAGAAGGGTAGATAATGGCTCTCAATGATCAGATCTCAATCCTTAATGTGGACAAACATAAAAAATTTAGGAGAGTTGAATAACTCCAGAATTTGATTGCCCCCTACTTGGACACCATATTGAGAGATAAGGATGACTACATGAAGGTTATGGGACAACCTATTCCATCTAAACTGAAGGATGTGGAGATTCATGCATATGTTTTCAGTGCACTCGTTACGATTTTGGATAATTTGAAGAGTGGGTGGGACACTCACCTAGGACTTGTACTTGTAAAAGTCTCTGCTAAATATCTTTGTATATAAGTTTTGGACAACACTCCATATTTGGAATTATTTCCAAAGGGGGAGAGTAAAGGTGAAAAAATTAAAATAGAAGAGTGTAATTATAGGTTTCCAAATTCTTTGTCTAAATGAGAGCCTTAGAAATTCTTTTCATCTAGTGTACAAGTTTTCAACACAACTGTTTTTCATGAGTGTTGCCATCAATGCCAAAGGGGGAGATTGTTGGCAATTAACACTCATTTGTTATCTTATGTTGCTTGATTAAAGGTTTAGGGTTGTCATTGATGACATATGTTCATGAGATTCCCATCTAGTAATAGTGGATTCTAATATCTAGAAGCGGATGTCAATCGGTAACCAGTTAACCGGTATTTCAGGATGAACAAAGTAGTTTTGGTCTGGAAGCTTTCTAGTTATTGCAGTGTTATGAATTGTCTATGGGTGATTGAGCCAACATAGAGATGACATTCTATCATCAATTTGGTGATCTGCATTCATCTTTGGTTATCCAGTCAAGCTGACATAAGACTACACATTACATTAGTAGGTTGACCTCGTGAACGATCTATTTTGTGATTGCGGATATATAAGACCAGTGCAGAAGATCTTTTTGATATATGGTATGATTGTATGTGATTGAGTGGTGATCGAGAATCCTTTTTAGAACACTTTCACTTATGCATCAATGACTGAGACATAAAATAGAGTAGAACGATAGAGTTGATACAATCAGTGTATTTGGTACTTAACTGGAACTCATCGAGGCATTGTAGATGCTATTTTAGAGTTCATTTGTTGTAATTCATCATTGTATTTAATTAGTAAGGTAGTGAGCCTTCTAGGATTGTAGCCCCTATTGTAAATGAGTTGTAAGCTCTGAGTAGTGTGCTTGAATACAGTTCATTCCCTTTTTTATAATTTTTTTTTTCTACTGGCCATAGTGGTATAATATTGTGGGTTCAAATCCCACCATGGTTTTTTCCATTTGGATTTCCACGTAAAAATCACAGTGTTATGATTTTGTGGTTGGTTACTTTGTATTTTTGCATTTCAATCTCATGTTTATGCTTCCGATGGTTTAATGTTAAGTCATAAAATATATCAACTCATAGATCACTGATTCACCCCCGCTCTCAGTGATACCTGATTCCAACACATCCATGTAGAGCCATTGATTGATGTCACCTTCTATGACCTCGTGGTTAATATCTCCTTGAGCTTGGAATGAGGTAGAGCCATACTATCAAACTACAGGTTCTTTCTTTTTTTGTTCACTACTATGTCTTCTATGAGCATGAGGATCTAGAGGCAAAGCACCTACTATGAATGTTCCTTAAAGGGCATATTCATCACAACTAGCATCATTGATCTTGAGTTGGGAAAAGGAAGAAGAGATAGAAGTTTTGTCTTTCGTAGTGGCTAATATGATGTAAGGGTCAACATATGAGGATGATGAAGTAGAAGATGTGGTTCCACAGTCAATTCCTCGGCAGTGATGGGAATATGGGGATGAAGCCTCAAGTGTATGGCAGTACTCAAAGGGTTGACCGTCGTCGTGGATAGTGATCTCGCATCCTTGAATTAGAAATTTGAGGCATTGGTGATAAATGGAAGGGATGACCTGTATGGCATGAATCCATGGGCTACCAAGGAGGATGTTAAATGTTAGCTCAAGATCTATGACATGGTACAATGTACTTTGTGTTACTAGGTCTACCTAGATTGGGAGATTGATCATCCCTACTGAACTTCACTTAGCGTTATCATAATCCTTGATGGTGATGGATTGATTATGCATATCCATGACAGTGTACCCCACTTGCATAATAAATTTTAATGTATAGAGGTTTAGGGTAGAACCATTATCAATCAGAACTCGCTTCACTTTATGTCATTTCACGATAACCTCAATGTTTAAGGGGCGGATATGATCAGGATCTAGGACCATAGCATTACACTATGTGAAGCTAAGGTGATATGTGGAGGACAAATGGGCTACCATATCTTGGAACATGAACTTCTTACAATGTACGCATGAGAATCCCTTGATGGGTAGGTGAGGTTTTTAGCAAATCCAGGATGGAAATCTATGTAGGAGTTTTCCCTAAATGCTCGAGGATGTTATACTATTTAGCTACTGACACTACAGGGGTGACATTTGATGTAGGGGCTCCAAGGACTGGCATGCAAGCCCTCCTAGTAGTTATTGCGCATTGGGTGTCAGGTCCGTTAACATGAATCATGTTGACGTGATCATCGGCTTAAGAAATACATTTTATGGTGCGACCATAATCAAGTGACACATTTTTATAGTTGATATTATTTCTCATACAACTAATTCGTGTTATATGTACTTTCTATTGGAATGAACTGATACCCATAGTAAACTCAGAGTGAGGGGGGGTGAATCAGTTTACTAACAATAACAACAATTATTTCAATTATAAACCTTATACCAGAGCACAACACAATGAAAGATATATCATGAAAGAACAACACACATAACACCAATATTTTAACCTAGAAAACAAGGAAAGGGAAAATCCACAGTGGGAAACCCTACCCACAATCAGCTCAATACTCTGCAAGAGTATTATGAATAATTACAATGGGGTCTGTAGATGTCAAAAGGCCAACAACCTAGAGTGCACTCCTCATCACAAAGGGAAGTCTCACTGACTTACATAAATATCGGACTACAATCCGAAAAGAAATGAATTGTGAAAGTAGCATCTACCAATGCCTGATACAGTTCCGATTAAGAACTAATGTGTGCTCTACAAAACCTTTCCAACCTTCTCCTGAATGATATGAATTTATTTGCACATAATCATTTCTCTAATAGTGCATACTTAACCAACCACAACCACTGCATACAAATTACATGAACAAGTCACCTATAAATACAGATCATCAAACTTATTGACAAGGTCAGCTAAACCCTAAACCCATTAACCCATAATTATAAAAATTACATCACATGATATCACCAGACCAATATTATGATTTACATTACATAGCATGGATCTAAATCAAGTATCCAAACAATTATATCCATTAGGGATTCTGCTAAGACCTAAATCCAACACGCTTCACTTGCCGGTAGAAACCCTCAGGGAAAGTTTAATCTGATCCACATAGGATAGCCATAACGGCACACTATCCAATGTTAAGTCACCAAATGCTCAGGATATGATCAAAAAGTACCAATAGCATGATAGAAACTAATTCCATAAGCCAAACCCAAAATCCACTGACCAAGTCACCAAAATAGCATACCAGTAAAGCTACCCGGGAATGCCAGAAGTCGGTAAAGCGAAAAGATAGCTGAAAAAAGAAAGAACAAGTTGTTAAAGGAAAATAAAAAAATAGATAACCAATGTATGAAACCACTAGAATATACAAAGCATGTAACCATTAGAATAAGCATCCAAAACTGATTTCAAAGGTCTAATCATATCGGATAAGAAACACAGCCAAAACCAAGAAGATCACCAAGACTAACCGAGATAGTCTCTAACTGGGATATAGTGTTGACATCAATGACAACACTTAAACAAATATAGTATATTGCCAAAAATCTCCTCCTTTGGCATTGATGGAAACACTAAATGCAAAAAATATCCAAGTGCCAAGGAAAGCCAACAATCTCCAAAACACCATCAAAAGATCTAGCAGTTTTCACATGAAGACCTTCTCCATCTTTGACATTATTAACAAAGGATGGATACTAAACCAAGACTAAATAACCAAATAGATGACTACACCCTCTGAGTAGTAGCATCATCTTCATCAACCTAGATCATAAAAGTATGTCTGATAAGATCACCAGATTGATGTATCTCTGCATCTCTAAGTCTCTTTCGAAGGGTTGGTAACCCCCAACTGATCTTTGAGATATTCAAAAGTGTTTTTAGGCAATGATTTCATTAGAACATCTGCAATTTATTCCTTAGTAGACACATAAACCAATCTTACTTCCCTTGCTTCAACCTTTTCTTTCAAGAAATTATACGTTATAGAAATGTGTTTTGATTTGAATGAAATACCGGATTATTTGACATATCAATAGCATCATTATTATAATAGTGAATAAAAATAGGCTCATTATAACTTACTCTTATATCCTTTAACATTTGTTTCATCCATAGAATCTTAGTACAACTAGTAGCAACTGCAACATATTCTGCTTCAGCAATAGACAATGAAGTGCATGATTGTTTCTTACTAAGCCATGAAACCAACTTCTTCCAAGAAAGAATGCACCGCCAGTAGTGCTCTTCCAGTCATCCACATCTCCTGCCCAATAAAAATCTGTATATGCACATAATGTGAAGTTGTCATTCTTTAGATACCATAACCCAAAGTCTGTTGACCCTGCCAAATATCTAAATACCCTCTTGACAACAATATCATGAGTTTCTCTAGGATCTGCCTGAAATCTAGAAGCAATACAAACAACATTCATTATATAAGGTCCTATTTGAGTTAGGTACATCAAACCACTAATCATTGATTTGTATCTACTCAGATTCACTTTAGGTGATTCATCATCCTTTGACAATTTGAAATCGGTTATCATAAGAGTACTGACATTTTTATGTTGGCATTTTTAGATTGTTGGCATTTTGCATATAGATTGCATTAATGATATGTTGTCATTGATGTCAATTGAACTGATGAATGGTATTCATGATATTGTTGATGTTATTGTTGTTACTGCTATTGTATTGTAAGCAGTATGATAAACTTTATGGAAGATGTTGTAAACCGATATATGGTAGTTTGTAAGTTGAACCGGTGTATAAGGTTAAGCATTTATATGTTATGTAACCGATAAACCCTGCCACTTGTTCTTTTGTTAAACCCCAACCGATCAAGTTTGTTGGTTTATATTGGGCGGTAATGATGGAGACATGTGTGGTCATTGTATGAGGATAAGTTTAGATTGATTTGGCGTGTTGGATTGTCTTGGAAAGGAGAAAAGTGGATTGCATCAAATGCATAGTGCGTGATGAGTTACAAGTCCGATGAAGCGGTGATCATGGAGCGGTTGGAATTTTCTTGATTAATGTGAAGAGATTGTTATGATTTCTAATGGTCAAGATTGTACTAACTTGTTTGTAATCTCAATGATGAGAATTAGTTTTTTATTGTGTTCTTTGACCTAGTTGATTTGTATTTAAGGTCGATGAAGTTGTTTGTAAAAGAGTTGGCAAAATTGGCAGAAATTAGTTGAGTGTGTGGTTACCAAACCAGTGGATGGATCTGCAGTTTATGTAAAGCCAGATTGAAGCTTAAGAAGGATCTGATCAAGAAGATGTAGTCCTATTCAGATAGATCAAGAAAACCTATTATTTTATAACAATTTCAATAGGAATCAAAATCCCCTAACCAGTTAAGCTCTAACAAGCTTGGTTACATTCTAAATCCTCTAACAAGGTGGTCCATTAGTTTGGATTCTCAAACCCTCTAGCGAGGTTACTCCTAATAGGGTATTGTGCTTTTCATCAAGGCATATTTGTAAATCCCTTAACCAGGTGATTCCTAACAGAATCAGTTCTTAACAAGACTTATTGTAAAGATTTAACAGGCTTGGCTCCTAATAGGGCAAACTTCAAAAGAGTTCAGATAGCTATCCTTGTGAGTCTCATCTCACTGTGGTTTTTACCTATTTGGGTTTTCCACATATAAATGATTTTGTCAATTGGTGAATTCTTTTGTGGTTATGATCTTATTTGTTGATTTGTTTAACTACTTAATTATTCTGATAAGGCATGGTAACTGGAAGCATTGAGAGATGAATATGTTGATATTTGATTCAGGATTGTTGATGTTTACAATATTGAAGTTGTTTATTGTTAAGTTGTCATAACAGTCAAACCAGTTGATATTGGTAATCTTTGAGACATTATCTTGGCATAACTATTTTGTTGATAAGTTTATTTTGGGTTTGGGAGTTTGTATTAGTTTTTGAGTATACTGACTCACCCCCCCCCCCCTCTCAGTATTCTACCAAATCCTTATTCTGTCATCATATCATTAGTTTACAATTATCAAGTCCAAATTTCTTAAGTAAATCCTTCACATACTTAGTTTGACAAATGAAAATGACTTTATCAGTCTGAGTAATCTGCAATCCTAAGAAAAATTTCATCTCACCAATCATAGACATTTCAAATTCATTCTTCATATCATTAGAAGATTTCATGAAAAAACCTTCTTTTCCTCCAAAAAAGATATCATCCACAAAGACTTCAATAATCAATATGTCATCATGTTCAATCTTGTACTATAAGTTACTATCAACATTACCTTTACTGAAACCAATTGGTATCACACCCCTCCCAGTATTATACTAGATCCTTATTCTTTCATCATATCATCAATTGGTATCAGAGCATCTCAGGTCCTCTTTAACCTAAAAGCCTAACAACTTGAGGAAAATATCTTGTAGATCATGATGGAGAAAGAAGGTGTTAAGTTCAGCAAAGATAACTATAGGATATGGAGCAACAAAATGAATATTTACATTAAAAGTCTTGGTAGTTAGTATTGGGAGAATGTAGAAACTCAATATATTATGCCTACTGGTACTCCAACTGATGATCAGAAGAAAGAACAACAAGAGAATCATCAAGCATTAGAGGCTATTATCAGTTCCTTGTCTGATGTTGAATATGTAGATGTTCATGGTCTTGAAACTGCATATAAAGTGTGGAAAAAACTTGAAGATATTTATAATGGTAATGAACATGTCAATATTTCTAAAGACATGAGTTTAAGAGGAAATTTTGATGAGATAAAAATGTATGAAAGCAAAAATATCCACCAGTATGGTCAAAGGATTAAAGAAATAGTTGGTGAAATAAAAAGTGCAGGAGAGAAAGTGGAAGATGCCATAGTGGTCAGTAAGGTACTGAGAACCCTACTATCGGTCTATAATATTCTAGTTGTAGCTATTCAGGAGCTGAAATCCATTGACAAGACAAAGGTAACTCCTGACTTTATTATTGGGAAACTTGCTCCTTTTGAGCTAAATGGCTATGATGGTAGTGTACAAAAATTAGAATATGCATTCAGAGCTTCTGTCTCTAACCAATCTGTGAGAAGAAGTATAGATATTGACCATAGCTATGAATCTAGATCCAACAGAGATGTTGATGATGAAGATAGTTTAGTGGAGCTTGAAGCATTGTTGGCAAAATGACTGCCTAGAGGCACTGGTAAATACAAACATAAACTACCATTGAACTATTTTGCTTGCAATAAGATTGGTCATATAGAAGCTAATTTCCTTAATAGTGAAAATGAACACAAGAGAGACAAATTTAAGAAGTATAAGGGTAAAGGCAAGAGAGATTGTCTTGTACCTATTGGCAGTGGTATTACTGATGATGAATCTGATGATGATGCTAGTGAAGATATTGTGTTTGTGGCTCTTAAGGAAGAGACATCTGACCAAAAGGCTCTAGTATCCAGGATGGATAACTTTGATGATTGGTTCATTGATAGTGGTTGTTCACATCACATGACTGGTGAGTGGAACAAATTTATTTCCTTGAAGGAATTTGATGGTGGTGTTGTCAGATTTGGCAATGACTCACCTTGTATGGTTAAATGTAAGAGAGTTATTTCTCTTAATGGGAAGAGCAGTCCTGACAATTTTTATTGGGTTAAAGGTCTTAAGCATAATCTTTTGAGTGTAGCATAGCTGAATGACAAAGGATACCCACTGGAATTTAGAAATGAAATGTACAAAATCTTTGACAACAAAGGTAAATTGATTGCAACCAATAAATAGGCCAGAGGTACTCTAATTCATCTTAATCCAAAAGTTAGTGGATGTTTGATTGCAAAGATAGATGATAGTTTTCTTTGGCATAGAAGATTTTGTCATATAAATTTTGAAAATATTGTAAAGTGAGTAAGTCTAAGACAATAAGAGGTGTACCTCAGATAGACAAACTAGTTAATGCTCTTTGTAAAAAATGTTAGTTAGGGAAGATGACTTCTTCTACTTTCAAGAGCAAGTCTTTCTTAGCAGAGCACTTGTTAGATTTGGTTCATCCAGATCTATGTGGACCAATAAGAACTAGAAGCATTTCAGGTGATAGATATTTCATGATATTTACTAATGACTATTCAAGGATGATGTGGGTCACATTCTTGAAAGATAAGAATGAAGCTTTTGGTAAATTCAAGGCATTCAAGGCCTTAAATGAGAAAGAGAGTGGCAAAAAGATAAAATGTCTGAGAACAAATCAAGGTGGTGATTTCACTTCTGAGGAGTTCATTAAGTACTATGATGAGAATGGTATCAAGCGGTAGCTTTTTGCACCAAGGATACCATAGCAGAGAGAAACAACTGGTCAGTGGTTGAAGCAGCTAGAACTATGTTGATACAAGAAGGTGTGGTGAAAACATTTTGGAGAGAAGTTGTAAGTACAATGGTCTACATAATAAACCAAGTTCTGGTGAAAAAAGGTAAGGACAAGACACCTTATGAGGATTGGTATGGAAGGTCACCTAATGTTAGTTATTTTAATATCTTTGGTAGTAAATGTTTTATCAAAAGAGTTGATTACATTGGCAAGTTTGAAGCAAAGAGTGATGAAGGCATATTTATTGCCTATTCCACCTAGAGTAAGGCCTACAAATGTTTCAATAACCAGACTCAAAAAATTGTTGAGAGTGATGATGTTCATGTAGATGAAAGTCCTAAAGTTTCAGAAGGAACTAGTTCAGAGAGAAAGGATGAAGATCCTTGCATTTTGCTTTTGGAACTTGAAACAGTTAAATTAGAAATCGGTAAGGTGAATCCTAATGTACTTGTTCAAGAAGAACAAATAATTTCAGAAGCAGAAGATGATGAAGAAGCCGAACCTAAAGAGAATGATCATGTTATTCCTAGATATGTGAGACTGAATCACAGTCCTGAGCAGATTATTGGGGATAAGGATGCTAGAGTACTAACTAGAAGAAGAGTTAAAGAGAACTCTTGCATGATCTCTACCTTTGAACCAAGAAGTGCTAAGGAGGCATTTGGTGATGATCATTGGGTTAAGGCAATGGAAGAAGAATTGGATCAGATTGAGAAAAACAACACTTGGACCCTGGTACCTCGATCAGTAAACAAAAATGTCATAGGTACTAAATGGGTGTTCAGAAACAAGTTAATTGAACATGGTGTTGTAGCTCACAATAAGGCAGGATTAGTATATAAGAATAGAAGTAGTAAGAACATTACTTGCATTTGCAAATCAAAAGAAGTTCAGGGTATAACAAATGGATTTTAAGTATGCATTTCTAAATGGGATATTGGAAGAAGAGGTATACATAGAGCAGCCTAATGGTTATGCATTGATAGACAAAGAAGACATGGTATGTAAATTGATGGTATGATGAAAGAATAAGTATCTGGTAGAATACTGAGAGGGGGGAGGTGAATCAGTATATTGAAAACCTAATACAAAGTTCCCAAACTCAAACTCATTCAAACAAAGTAAACATATCTTAGTCAAGATCAATATTCATAAGAATACTTGACATCAACTAGCTTAACTGTTATGAAAACTTTAACAGTAAACATCAACAATGCTTAATCATAACTCAACATATTCATCTCTCAATGCTTCTACTTAACATGCCTTATCATAAGTTAACCAAATCAATAAATAAGATAACAACCATAAAAACATTCACCACTTGACACAAATGTTTATACATGGAAAACCCAAATAGGTAAAAACCATGGTGAGATGAGACTCACAAGGATAGCTATCTGAACTCTTCTAAAGTTTGCCCTGTTAGGAGCCAAGCCTATTAAATCTTTACAATAAGTCCTGTTAAGAACTAATTCTGATTAGGAATCACTTAGTTAAGGGATTTACAAATATGCCTTGATGAAAAGCACAATACCCTTTCTAGAAGTAACGTCATAGGAGGATTTAAGAATCCAAGCTAATGGACCACCTTGTTAGAGGATTTAATGAGTAGCCAAGCTTGTTAGAGCTTACCCGGTTAAGGGATTTTGCTTTTGCTGTAATTGTTAGAAAACAATAGGTTTTCTTGATCTGTCTGAGTAGCACTACATTTTCTTGATCAGATCCTTCTAAGCTTCAGTCTGCCTTCACTCAAAGTGCAGATCCATTCACTAGTTAGGCAACTACACACTTAATAGGTTTCTATCAATCTTGCCAACAACTTTTACAAACAACTTCATCGAATTTCAATACAAATAAATTAGGTCAGTAACACAAAAAAAAACTAATTCTCATCATCGAGATTACAAACAGGTCGGTGCAATCTTGACCATTAGAAATCATGACAATCTCTTCACATTCTTCAAGAAAATTCCAACTGCTCCATGATCACCGATTCATCAGACTTTGTAACTCATCACGTGTTGTGCATTAGATGCAATCCACTTTTCTCCTTCTCTAGACAAAAAAAAAATGCGCCAAAACAATTTGAACATATCCTCATACAATGATCACACGTGACTCCATCATTACCGCTTATCAGATAATAAACCAACAAACTTGATCGGTTAGGGTTTAATAACTGATAGGGTTTACCGATTACATTACATAGAAAGTTTCAACCCTTTACACAGGTTCATTGGTTCAACTCACAAACTTTACCTACCAATTTACAACATCTTCCAAAAATCTCTTCTTACTGGTTACTAGCCAATATCAAAAACAACAATATCAACAATAACATGAATACCATTACCAGTTCAATTGACATCATATCATTAATGTAATCTCTATGAAAAATGTCAACAAACCCAAAATACCAACAATATCCCCCTTTAGCATTGATGGAAATACAAATATCAACGCTTTTGATTTCTATTGAGATTGGTGAATAGGAATCTTGGTTTACATTACCAAGTATTCACCTTGCTCTGTATGTCTTCAGCCTACCGCTAGTTCACCTAATCAGACACATAATCCTTCTTCTCAATCACATAATTCTTCTCCCCCTTTGACAATAATGCCAAAGTTAAAGTAAAACATGTAATTCTTCTCTCACTATGCATCAACATCATTTTACAACTTGATGCACCCCCTGTGGAATACATCCACTTCTTCATCAATCCATGTAAAATTCTGCAAGTGGTTCAGGGACTGATGCAATTAGCATCATGCTCAAATAACTTCATGAAGAGGGATAACCCCCAATTGATTACTAAGATACTCAAAAGTGGTCTTAGGCAGATGTTTGGTAAACATATCTGCAAGCTACTCCTTGGTAGAAACATGCTCTGAGATAACATCTTTACTTTGAACTTTTTCCCTCAAGAAGTGATATTTTAATTCAATGTGCTTAGTCCTTGCGTGCAAAACAAGATTTTTAGAAATGTTTATTGCACTTGTATTATCACACAAAATATTTATTGGTTCTGATATTTCCATCTTCAAACCTTCCAAAATGGGCCTCATCCACATAGATTGTGTGCAATTAATATAAGCTGCTACATACTCAGCTTCAGCAGTAGATTGTGAAGTGCAACTCTACTTTTTACTACTCCATGAAACTATCCTTCCTCTTGGTTTCCATCAGATGTGTCTCCTTTGGGTTCTTCTAAAATCTAGCTAAAATACCAATTGAATGGGAAATATCCGGTCGACTATGAACAACATAGTGTAATTTGCCAATCATTGACCTATATTCCTTTTCATCTACAGACTTAGATGTGTCTTCCTTGAAAAATTTACAACCTATAACCATTGGGGTTCCATCTGGTTTACAGTCACTCATACCGAAATTCTTCAAAACCTCTTTCAAATACTTGGATTGAGTAATGAAAATACCATTCTTCATCTGCTATATTTGTAAGCCTATGAATTTTTTTATTTCCCCTACTAATGACATCTCAAATTCATTCTTCATTTCATCTGCAAAATAATTACTCATGTCATCATTACATCCATATATAAAGTCATCTACAAATACTTCACTAACTAGTATTTCATCTCCTTTAGACTTGAGATAGATGTTGTTGTCCTCACTAGTTCTAGCAAAGCCTATCTTCATCAGATGAGTATGAAGTTGTTCATGCCATGCTCTGGGTGCCTATTTTAATCCATACAAAGCTTTATAAAATTTGCATACCAGGTCTTCCTTATTTGTCAATCCATAACCATCAGGCTGCTCTATATAACCTCTTCTTCCAGTATCCCATTCAAGAATGTAGACATAACATCCATCTAGTATACCTTGAACTTCTTATAAGCTGAAAATGCAAGTAATGTTCTGACACCTTCCAGTCTTGCCACTAGTGCAAAATTTTCTCCATAATCTTCTCCTTCTTCTTGCACATAACCTTTGCATACTAATCTTTCCTTATTGCGAACTACAACACCATCTTCATTTAATTTGTTTTTGAACACCCATTTAGAACCTATAACATTCTCATTTACCGGTCGAGGTACCAAGGTCCAAGTGTTGTTCTTCTCAATTAGATCCAACTCCTCCTCCATATCTTTCACCCAATGATCATCACCAAATGCCTCCTTAGCACTTCTATGTTCAAAGGTGCAGATCATAAAAGAGTTCTCTCTTATTCTCCTTCTAGTTAGTACACTGATATCCTTATCTCAAATTATTTGTTCGGGACTGTGATTTAGTCTTACATACCTAGGAATAACATGTTCATTCTCTTGAGGTTCGGCTTCTTTATTATCATCTTCCTTTGAATTTATTTATTTTGGTTGAACAAGTACATCAAGATTTGCTTTACCAGTTTCCAATCTAACAGTTTCAGGTTCCAAAAGAAAAATGGAAGGATCTTCATCCTTCTTCTTAGATTTGGTTCCTTCTAAAGCTTTAGGACATTCATCTACATGAACATCAACACTCTCAACAATTTTTTGTGTCTGGTTGTTGAAGCATTTATAGGCCTTACTCTTGGTGGAATAGCCAAGAAATATGCCTTCATAACTCTTGGCTTCAAACTTGCTTATGTAATCACCTCTTTTAATAAAACATTTACTTCCAAATATCTTAAAATAGCTAACATTGGGTGATCTCCCATACCAGTACTCATATGGGGTCTTGTCCTTACCTCTTTTCACCAGAACTTGGTTCACTTTGTAGACAATTGTACTTATGTCTTCTTTCTGAAATGTTTCTACTACACCTCCTTGTATCAGCATAGTCCTAGCAGCTTCAACCATTGATCGATTGTTTCTCTCTACTACACCATTCTATTGTGGTGTCCTTGGTGCACAAAGATGCCACTTGATACCATTATCATCACAATACTTAGTGAATTCCATAGAAGTGAATTCACTACCTTGATTTGTTCTTAGACATTTAATCTTTTTGCCACTCTCTTTCTTATCTAAGGCTCTGAATACCTTGAATTTACCAAAACATTCTTATCCTTCAAGAATGTGACCCACATCATCCTTGAACAATCATCAGTGAAGATCATGAAGTATTTGTCACCTTGAATTCTTCTTATTCTTATTGCTCCACATAGATCTGTATGAACCAAATCTAACAAGTTCTCTACTGAGAAGGACTTTCTCTTGAAAGTTGAAGAAGTCATCTTTCTAAGCTCACATTCTTTACAAAGAGCATTAACCGGTTTATCTAGTTGAGGCAGACCTCTTACTGTCTTAGACTTGCTTACTTTAACAATATTGTAAAAAATTATATGACAAAATATCCTATGCCAAAGCCAACTATCATCTATTTTTGCAATCAAATAGTTGCTAACTTTAGAATTGAGATAAAATAGATTACCTCTGGTCTGTTTTCTGGTTGCAATCAATTCACCTTTGTTGTCAAAGATTTTGCACATTCCATTTCTAACTCTAGTGGGTATCCTATGTCATTAAGTTGTGCCACACTTAAAAGATTTTTCTTTAGGCCTTCAACCCAATAGACATCATCAGCATGACTCTTCCCATTAAGACAAATAACTCCCTTACCTTTAACCATACAGGGTGAGTCATTGCCAAATTTGACAACACCGCCATCAAATTCCTTCAGGGAAAGCAATTTGCTCCGATCACTGGTCATGTGATGTGAACAACCACTATCAATGATCCAATCATCAGGGTTATCCATTCTGGATAATAGTGCCTTTTGATTTGATATTTCTTCCTTAATAGCTACAAACACAATATCTTCACTAGCATCATCATCATATTCTTCATCAGTAATACCACTGTCAAAAGCTACAAGACAATCTCTCTTGCCTTTACCATTTTACTTCTTAAATTTGCCTCTCTTGTATTCATTTTCACCATTAGGGAAATTTGCTGCTATATGACCAATCTTGTTACATGCAAAAAATTTTAGAGGTAGCTTACCTCTATATTTATTAGTGCCTCTAGGCAGTCATTTTGCAAACAATGCTTTAAGTTCCACTAAGTTGTCTTCATCTTCAGCATCTCTGCTGGATCTAGATTCATAGCTATGGTCAGTATCTCTACTTCTTCTCACAAATGGGTTAGAGATAGAATATCTAAATGCATATTCTAATTTTTGTACACTACCATCATAGCCATTTAGTTCAAAAGTAGTAAGTTTTCCAATAATAGAGTCAAGAGTTACCTTTGTCTTGTCAATGGATTTCAGCTCCTGAATAGCTGCAACTTGGATAGCATAGACTGGTAGAAGGGTTCTCAGTACCTTACTAATTACTATGGCATCTTCCACTTTCTCTCCTGCACTCTTTATCTCATCAACTATATCTTTAATCATTTGACCATACTATTGGATATTCTCACCTTCATACATTCTCCTGTCATCAAATTTTCCTCTTAAACTCTTCTCTTTGGCAATCTTAACATGTTCATCACCACTATAAATCTCTTCAAGTTTTTTCCATACTTCAAATGTAGTTTCAAGACCATGAAGATCTACATATTCAACATCAAACATGGAACTCATAATAGCTTCTAATGCCTGGTGATTTTCTTATTGTTCTTTCTTCTGATCATCAGTCAGGATTCCAGTAGGTGTAATATACTTAGTTCCTATATGATCCCAATACTGACTACCAAGACTCTTAATGTAAATCTTCATTCCGTCACTCCATATTCTATGGTTATCTTTGTTGAACTTCAGACCTTCTTTCTTCATCATGATCTACAAGATCTTTTCCTCAAGCTATTAGGCTTTTAGATTAAAAGGACCTAAGATGCTCTGATACCAATTGATGGTATGATGAAAGAATAAGTATCTGGTAGAAAACTAAGAGGGGGGGTAAATCAATATATTGAAAAACTCATACAAATTTCTCGAACTCTAACTCATTCAAACAAAGTAAACATATCTTAGTTAAGATCAATATTCATAAGAATACTTGACATCAACCAGTTTAACTGTTATGACAAATTTAACAATACACAACTTCAGTCTTGTAAACATCAACAATGCTTAATCATAACTCAACATATTCATCTCTCAATGCTTCTACTTAACATGCCTTATTAGAAGTTAACCAAATCAACAAATAAGATCACAACCACAAAAGCATTCACCACTTGACATAAATGTTTATATGTGGAAAACCCAAATAGGTAAAAACCACGATGAGATGAGACTCGCAAGTATAACTATCTAAACTCTTCTTAATTTCACCTTGTTAGGAGCCAAGCCTGTTAAAGGTTTACATTAAGTCCTATAAAGAACTAATTTTGGTTAGGAATAACCCAGTTAAGGGATTTACAAATATGCCTTGATGAAAAGCACAATACCCTGTTAGGAGTAACCTCGCTAGAGGATTTAGGAATCCAAGCTAATGGACTACCTTGTAAGAGGATTTAATGAGTAGCCAAGCTTGTTAGAGCTTACCCAGTTAAGGTATTTCACTTCTGCTGTAATTGTTAGAAAATAATAGGTTTTCTTGAACTGTCTCAGTAGCCCTACATTTGCTTGATCAAATCCTTCTAAGCTTCAATCTTCCCTCACTCAAGTGTAGATCCATTCACTGGTTAGGCAACTACACACTCAACAGGTTTCTATCAATCTTGCCAACAACCTTTATAAACAACTTCATCGACCTTAAATACAAATCAATTAGGTTGGTAACACAACAAAAACCTAATTCTCATCATCGAGATTACAAACAAGTTGGTACAATATTGACCATTAGAAATCATGACAATCTCTTCACATTCTTCAAGAAAATTCCAACTGCTCCATGATCATCTCTTCATCGAACTTTGTAACTCATCACGTGTTGTGCATTAGATGCAATCTACTTTTCTCCTTCTCTAGACAAAAAACAAATGCACCAAAACAATTTGAACATATCCTCATACAATGATCACACGTATCTCCACCATTACCACTTATCAAATAATAAACCAACAAACTTGATCAGTTAGGGTTTAATAGTTGATAGTGTTTACCGATTACATTAAATAGAAAGGTTTAACCCTTTACACTGGTTCACTAGTTCAACTCACAAACTTTACATACTGGTTTACAACATCTTCCACAAAGCTCTTCTTATTGGTTACTAGCAAATATAAAAAACAAGAATATCAACGATAACATGAATACCATTATTGGTTCAATTGACATCAATGATAACATATCATTAATGGAATCTCTATGCAAAATGCCAACAAACTCAAAATGCCAACACAAACTGCATAAATCTTTGTATGGATTAAAGCAGGCACCCAGAGCATGGTATGAAAGGCTTCATACACATCTAATGAAGATAGGCTTTGCAGGAACCAATGATGACAACAACATTTATCTCAAGTCTGAAGGAGATAAAATACTAGTTAGTGAAGTATTTGTTGATGACATTATATTTGGAGGTAATGATGTCATGAGTAATAGTTTTGCAGATGAAATGAAGAATGAGTTTGAGATGTCATTAGTAGGGGAAATAAAAAAATTCATAGGCTTGCAGATACAACAGATGAAGAATGGTATTTTCATTACTCAATCTAAGAATGTGAAAGAAGTTTTGAAGACTTTTGGCATGAGTGACTATAAACCAATTGGAACTCCAATGAATACAGGTTGTAAATTGTCCAAGGAAGATGCATCTAAGTCTTTAGATGAGAAGGAATACAGGTCAATGATTGGAAAATTTCACTATGTTTATTCACAATCAACCGAATATTGCCCATGCAATTGGTATAGCTGCTAGATTTCAGAAAAATCCAAAGGAAGCACATCTGATAGCAACCAAGAGAATTTTTAGTTATTTGAAAGGTACAGTTGATTATGGGTTATGGTATCCATATGGAGGAAAATTTGATTTGAAGGCATACACTGATGTTGATTGGGTAGGAAATATTGATGACTGGAAAAGTACTACCGATGGAGCATTCTTTCTAGGAGGAACGCTATTCTCACAGAGTAGTAAAAAGAAGAGTTGTACTTCACAATATACTTGTGAAGCTAAGTTTGTAGCAGCTTATATGAATTGCACACAAGCTATTTGGATGAGGCACATTTTGGAAGGTTTTAAGATGAAGATCTCAGAACTTATCAAGATTTTTGTGTGATAATACGAGTGCAATTAATATTTTGAAGAATCTTGTTTTGCATGCAAGGACTAAGCACATTGAATTGAAGTATCACTTTTTGAGGGAGAAAGTTCAAAGTAAAGATGTTATCTTAGATCATGTTTCTACCCAGGAGCAGCTTGCAGATATCTTTACCAAACCTCTCCCTAAGACCACTTTTGAGTATCCTAGAAGTCATTTGGGGGTTGTTCCTCTTCATGAAGTCAATTGAATATGATGTTGATTGCATCAGTCCCTGAACTACTTGCAAAATTTTACATGGATTGATGAAGGATTGGATGCATTCCACAGGGGGAGCATCTAGTTACAGTTTGTTGATCCACAGTGAGATTTTGATATTACATATTTTAATTTCAATTTGGCATTGTTGTCAAAGGGGGAGAAGAATTATGTGATTGAGGAGAAGATTGGGGACAAGAATTATGTGATTGAGGAGAAGATTGGGGAGAAGAATTATGTGTTTGATTAGGTGAACCGGTGATAGGATGAAGACAAACAGAGCATGGTGAATACTTGGTATGTAAACCAAGATTCCTATTCACTAATCACAAGAGAAAATTAGAGGCGTTGATATTTGTATTGCCATCAATGCCAAAGGGGGAGATTAATGCCATTTTTAGATTGTTGGCATTTTTCATATAGATTGCATTAATGATATGTTGTCATTGATGTCAATTGAACCGGTGAATAGTATTCATGATATTGTTGATGTTATTGTTGTTATTGCTATTGTATTGTAACCATTATGATAAAACTTGTAGAAGATGTTGTAAACCGGTATATGGTAGTTTGTAAGTTTAACCGGTGTATAAGGTTAAACATTTCTATATTATGTAATTAGTAAACCCTAACCGATCAAGTTTGTTAGTTTATGTTGAGCAGTAATGATGGAGACATGTGTGATCATTGTATGAGGATAAGTTCAGATCGATTTGATGCATTTGATTTTCTTGGAAAGGAGCAAAGTAGATTGCATCAAATGCATAGCACGTGAGGAGTTACAAGTCCGATTAAATGGTGATCATGGAGCGGTTGGAATTTTCTTGATTAATGTGAAGAGATTGTTATGATTTCTAATGGTCAAGATTGTACTGACTTGTTTGTAATCTTGATGATGAGAATTAGGTTTTTGATGTGCTATTGACCTAGTTGATTTTTATTTAAGGTCGATGAAGTTGTTTGTAAAGGAGTTGGCAGAAATTATTTAAGCTTTGAAAGATACTTATTCAATCTAGCATAGCATGCTCCAGGGGCCTGTTTTAGTCCATATAAAGATTTATTTAATCTACAAACCATGTCCTTGTCTTATGATTGATAAAATCCACCAGGTTGCTCAATGTAAACTTCATCTTCAAGATCTCCATTCAGAAATGCACATTTAACATCCATCTGATATACTTTGTAGTTCTTGTGTGCATCAAAAGAAAGATCAGATCATATCATATCAGATTAGAGCTTATGATTTGGACCAAAAGATGAATTTATTAGCTCTTATACCAATTTTTGGAGTGCACTGATACCAGGAGTAAACTGAGAGGGGGGTGTGAATTAGTTTACTAACAATAACAACAATTATTTCAATTATAAACCTTATACTGAAGCATAACACAATGAAAGATATATCATGAAAGCACAACACACATAACACCTATTGGAATTGTATTGTCATTGATGACAACCGGTATGGTCAACCAATATGCAGGTAGGTAAGTAAGGTATGTTACCAACATGCAGATAGAAGTACTATCTATCGATAAGAAAGAAAGGGAAAATAGAAAGGAACATGATCGTCGATAAGAAAGGAGATGTGTAGTCAACCAGGATGCATGAAGAGATTGATGCATAATAGTTGGAGATATTTGAAGACTACAGACTACCGATATGTAGGTAGGAGAAGTGTCAACCAAGAAACATGGCTACCGATATGCAAGAAAGTGCAGAAGAGATGGACACAATGACTCACCCTAGATACATGTTTTGGGTAGGCAAGTTTGATGACCAGGCTTATATGATACAACCAACAAAACATAGAACAGTCTAGATCAAAAGACCAGTAGGGTAAGAAGACTGGTAGTATAAGGAGAAGTAGTGGTTGTGTTTTTATTTGGTGATAGAGTCTAAACTGACACAATGGACTGAGCTGAGTTCGATGTTGTCTGAGATGCCACGTGGTCTCCAAGAGGCGAGTGAACAGTGTATCATCAAAGTAGTCGGTGATTGGTAAGAAATTTATTGCAGCCTACATAAGGGGATGATGACAAAGGTTTGTGGCTTGAAGCAAAATGACAAAATAAGATTGAGATTGGTGATTTAAGGATCAATGCAGGATGTCGAGTAGAAAATCAGATTTGGTGAAGAAAACATCTAGATTATTTATGGTGATTGACAAAAAGCAGAGCTGTGTTTGCCAAATATAGTTAGAGTGTTCTGTAAGGAATGGAAATGGCAGTGAAGCTTGATTTTTTATAGGTTGTCAATAATGGATAGGAGATCTGATGTGATCTAATAGGGTTTGTGGTAGGTAGAAGAAACCCTAACCATAGATAGTTTGAACCTCATTGTGGCGGGAAAACTTATGTATAAATATGTAGATTGAAGAGATTATATGTGATGCCAGTTGCTAGAAAAGAGGGTGCTTGAGAAAACAAAGAGTTGATCATATTAAGTGTGAGTGAAGTAATTGATAATTTAAATCAGAACTGACAGGAGATGGTTAACTAGCAAAAGGGACTAAACCTATAAGAGGCAAAGTGACTGGTGAACTGTTATAGACTTAATAGTCAAGGGTACCGGTAGTGATTGAACCAATAAGAAGGCATCATAGAGTGAAAGAGTGCAGACTAAGGATCATGGAAAGTTAAGAAATGCAAAGGCTAACCGACAAGGGATCAGAAAAAGTAAACTGATAACCGATAGTGAAAGAATCGATGAAACAAAGAAGAGTTGTAACTGACAAAGAGAAGTTGAATACATGTTACAAAACTCATCTGTAACAAGGTGCTTTCATTGTAGATTACTGAGTTGGTGCTCGGTGCAGGGGTTGGTGCTCCTTGGGCTAGTGCCCTAAATCATTGTAATATTGTTGTTTTATTGTGAGGTTGGATTGAAGCAGTAGACACCAACAACTTTTCTCACCGAGGTTTTTCCTTCATTGGGTTTTCCTCTTATAACCGGTGTTATGTGGTGTTTCTTTTGTGTATGATTGATTATTAGTGTTCTCATTGTTACCGATCTCTCTCTCTCTCTCTCACACACACACACTACCTGATTTTGTTTGAAATCACCGATTCACCCCCCCGCCTTTATCAGTGACATACTATGTTTTACAATTCGTATCAGAGCCTTAGGTTTATTGTTTATCAAATATTTCTCTAGCTTGGGTAGACTCCGTTCTAAGAACACAATGGTAAGAAATGAGTCCTCCTCCTCCAAAGCCCCCATGTTTGATGGAACCAACTATGCCTTCTGGAGTAGAAGAATGGAAACATATATGTCCTCCCTAGGTTTTGATGTTTGGATGTCTGTTAAGAATGGATATATTGTCCCTAGTGTTACTCCTATATATCTGGATGCTAAGAAGGAGTACGAAAACAATGCAAAGGCTAAACATGCTATTCTTAGTGGGTTGTCTGATACTGAGTTTGTTAAGGTTATGCATCACTTATCCGCCAAGGAGACTTGGGATAAAATGCAGAGATTATTTGAAGGAGATGTTAAGGTTAAGGAGGCCAAGATGAAAACACTAAGAGGTCATCTTGAAGGCTTGAAGATGAAAGATGAAGAAAAGATTGCAAATTATCTTCAAAGAGTAAATGAAACTGTGAACACCATCAAAGGACTTGGAGAGGAAATAGCTGATTAAGTTATTGTCAAAAAGGTACTTAGATCACTCACATCTAAGTATGATACTAAGCTCTCTACTATAGAGGAATCCAAGGATCTGAAAATATTTTCAATGGATGATTTATTTGGCTCTCGAACTGGTTATGAGATGAGGACAACCAATGAAGGAACTTACAAGAAAGAAGTTGCTTTCAACTCCACCAAAAAGGGTAAGGAAAAAAGTACTCATAGAGAATCTAGTGGAGACTCAGATACTGAAGTTGTAAACTTTGTAAAAAATATTAAAAGAGGATCTGGTAAGTATAAAGGAAAAATTCCTCTCAAATGCTTTAACTGTGGTAAAATAGGACACTTTGCTACAAAATGTCCCTATGGTGAAACTTGTGGAATGAGCAAAGAAGCTCTGGTAGGTCTGGTAGGTCTTCTGGTAAAGATAAAGAGAAGAGGGTCTACTGGAAAGAAAGAAGAAGCTACTAGAAGGAGAACAAAGTATATATCTTTGAAGATGATACCATAGATTAAGAAAGTGCATCAGAAGATGACTTCCATGAGGATGAAAGACAAGTTAATCTCTTTATGGCACTAGATGAACACGTTGAGGAAGCAAATGAAGATGAAGACATTGAAGCTAAGGTAGAATTAGAAGGTGAGATCATAAGTGCACTTGAGTTAAAGAAAACCAGAAGATAACTCAAAAAGGTTAAGCATGTTTCTACAAAGGAACAAGAATGGTTGGAGGAATCCAAGAAAACAATTTCTGATCTACAACTCCAGTTGGAATCCAAGAAAACAATTTTTGATCGACAACTCTAGTGTGAAGTTAAATCCTCTAATTTGATAAAGAAGGAAAAGGAGCAGCATAATTTGGAAGAAAAAATTATAAGGCTTAGAAAGGAGCTAAAAAAGAGCAAGGATAAATTGAATATGAGGAGCAAGTATGAGGGCAACACTGAAGCTTTAGGCAAGATGTTGAGCAAACAAAAGCATTCAAAAGACACCGGTGGTTTAGGATTTGAAGAAGGACAATGTTCAAATAGACAAGACACATCTGGTAAGGAGATACAATTTTCTTCCTCAAGTGAAAGTAAAGATAAGAAAATCTTTACAGTCAACAAAGATACCAGTAAGAAGACCTATGTTGAGGCTACATTAAATCAGTCTGTGAACCGAAACGCTCAGCACCAAAAGGGTCACACAACTTACCAGTATGCAAATAATAAAAGGCAATCCCAAGGTGGATAGTGAAGGATTCACTAGAATCAACAACATGAGAGGAAGGCATCCAGTGAGACAAAGATTTGCCAGTCCAAAGAAACAAGATTGCTATGTACCCAAATTCCATGGTTATTGCTACCAGTGTAATAAGTATGGACATAGAAGTGCTAATTGTAGATTGGTGAATAAGACCCCTGTTAGCTTTAAAGTATAAATTCTTTTTCTGCACTTCAGAAGATGAATGTTGTGATTCATCACTGTAATGATTTGGGTCATAGGAGTTATGAATGTAAGAAACGTCTATTGGTATCCTACAATAGGTTTTCAAATTCATCATTTAATGGCAATGTAAAATATTATAATTATCAAAAGTTTGGGCATATTGCTAAACATTGCAGACTCATAACAACCCAACAAAACAAGTCAGTACCAGATCAACAACTGGTAACAAAACCAGAGCATGAAATTATAGTAGACAAGAAGAAAGAAGCCAACCTAGTTTGGGTTGAGAAGGACAAGAATAATACAAAATCAAGTCAGATTGTGTAGACTTCCCTAGGCCTCCATGTAGAGAGAAGAAACTTGTGGGTTGTAGATAGTGGATGTTCCAATCACATGACCAGAGATAAATTTTTTTTATTAAACTTGACAATTGGAATGGAGGTTCAATAATATTTGGAGACAACTCTTCCATCAAGATAAAGGGAAAATGTACTTTGAACATAGATGGAAAATTGAAGGCACATGATGTATATTATGTGGAAGGTTTAAAGCATAATTTACTTAGTGTGAGTCAAATGTGTGACAAAGGATACAAAGTCACCTTTGACTCTACCGGTTGCCAGATAAGAAAAGAGAGTACCAGTCAGATTGTAATAGAAGGAAAAAGGACAGATGGAAATGTGTACAATCTGAAGGAATGCTTTGAGTCCCAATGCATGATGGGACAAGCTGATGAGAGCTGGTTGTGGCACGGGAGATTAGGCCATATAAACTTTGATAATCTGGTTAGAGTAAGCAAAAGGGCTCTGTGGGACATATACCACCTATCATCAAACCGGCAAGCACATTTTTATGATGAATGTGTAAGAGGAAAGTGGACTAAGGTGTCCTTCAAGACTAAAGAACACAATACTTCAAGGCCACTTGAACTTGTGCATACTGATCTATTTGGATGAACCATAGCAAGAGCTCTAGCTAGTGAAAGATACTTCATGTTCCCCATTTATGACTTTTCAAGAATGACATAGGTCACTTTCCTACGGGACAAATCTCAAGCATTTGAAAGATTTAAGATTTTCCGAAAGATGGTTGAGAGAAAAAGTGGATGCAAGTTGAAATATCTTTTATCGGACCAGAGTAGAGAGTTCACATCAAATGAGTTTGAAGATTACTGTGAGAGACATGGAATAAGAAGACAATATTTAGCTCCAAGAACACCACAACAAAATGGTGGGGTGGAAAGGAAAAATGGGATAGTCAAGGAGATGGAAAGAACCATGCTAAATGAAGAAAACATATTGGTTATGTATTGGAAGGAAGCAATTCACACTATTGTATATACTTTGAACTGGGTTCAATTGAGAACAAACAACAAAATGACACCTTATGAACTGTGGTATGACCAGAATCCATCAATTAAATACTTCAAAGTGTTCAGAAGTAAGTGATTCATGAAGAGAGATGTGGATGGATTAGGTAGCTTTGATTCTAGGAGTGATGAATGTATCTTCTTGGGTTACTCAACTCATAGAAAAGCCTACAAATGTTACAATAAAAGTCTAAGAAGAGTCATTTAGAGTATACATGTTAGAGTTGATGAAGATATTCATAAAGGAAGACAAGCAAAAGTAAACCAATATGTTGACACTTATGATGAAGATGAAGTTCAGTTAGATAGTGAACCAAAAGAAGCATCCAACAAGTCCTCTAATCGTTGTGTAGAAAAATCACCCAGAAGAATAAATTATAGGTAATAAGAATGATGGTGTGCAAACTAGAAGAAGACTTGCCCAGAATGATGAACAAGTAAATTTGTCCCCCATGACTAAAATGGAACCTAAAACATTTAATGAGGCTAGAAAAAGTCATAAATGGATAGATGCAATGGAAGAAGAACTACACCAAATTGAGATGAACAAAACTTAGGAGTTAATTCCTAGACTGGCAGATAAGAATGTCATTGGCACAAAGTGGGTCTACTAGAACAAGATGAATGAAGAAGGTAATATTGTTAGGAACAAAGCAAGGTTAGTGTGCAAAGGGTATTCCCAAGTAAAAGGAATAGATTTTGAAGAGACATTTGCACCGGTTGCTACACTTGAGGCCATCAAAATGTTTCTAGCCCTTTTAGCTTACAAGGGATACAAAATCTATCAAATGGATGTAATTTTTTCTTTACTGAATGGAAATTTATAAGAGGAAGTATACATGGATCAATTGGATGGTTTTCTGCTACATGATGATGAAACCTTTGTGTGTCCATTGAAGAAAGAACTATATGGTTTGAAGCAGGCTATAAGAGCATGGTACTCAAGGCTAGATAAGTATCTATAGGAGAAGGGTTTTAGAAAAGGGAGTGCAAATAGTAATTTGTACATTAAAGCAGATGGAAACCACATGATTATTGTGGTTGTATATGTCGATGACATCATTTTTGAAGGGAACAAGTATACCTTGTGTAAAGACTTGTTGATCAGATGCATTCAAAATTTGAGATTTCAATGCTTGGAGAGTTGTCATACTTTCTTGGTTTGTAGATTTCACAACAAGGTAAAGGGATATTAATCTCAGAAGCCAAGTATACCAGAGATATATTGAAGAAGTTTCAGATGGAAGACAACAAACCAATAAGTACCCCCATGGTGACCAGTTACAAGTTGAGTAAGGTTGACAAGTCACTGGTAGTTGATCGGAAATTGTATAGATCCATGATTGGCAGTTTGTTATATCTTACTGCTTCTAGACCCGATATAGTGGAGGTAGTATGCATGGTGGAAAGAGTTCAAGCTGCACCCAAACAGTCACATGTAAATGCAATTCAAAGAATCTTTAGGTGCATACAATGAATGATTGATTATGGACTATGGTATCTTAAGGAAGGAGATTTCACCTTACAAGCCTACATAGATGTGATTAGACAGGATGCATTGATGACCAGAAGAGTAAAAGTGGTGGTGCATTCTTCCTAGGTAATCGGTTGGTCTCTTAGCACAACAAGAAGCAAGATTCAGTTTCCCTATCTACTGCCGAGGTAGAATATATTGTTGTCTATATGTTGTTCTCAGGTGTTATGGATGAAGAAGACCATCAAGGACATTCAGGAAGAAATATATGACCCTATTTCTATTTGGTGCGATAATTCAAGTGCAATCAACTTATCAAAGAATCTGGTTATGCACTCTAGGACAAAGCACATTGCCATAAAATATAATTTTCTTAGGGAGAAAGTGGCAGACCAGGAAGTTAAGATAGAGTATGTCCCTAAAGGTGAACAAGTGGAAGATATATTTACAAAACCTTTACTGGTAAGCACATTTGAGCATTTGAGACACAAGTTAGGAGTTTTGTCACCAACTTCATGCACTTAAATGTGAATGAAGGTCTATGGTTCACAGGGAGTTCACTGCCATATCTTCAGATTCTTGGACTATATGCTCAACTCATGGGGAGAATACATAATCTAACCAGGGAGAATGAACCAGATGTAGAAATGACCCAGATGAAGAAATTCCCTGGTCCTTTGTCATTGTTGTCAAAGTGGGAGAATGAGCCAGTTGAAAAAATGCAGTGTGTGTTGACATCAATGCCAAAGGGGGAGATAGTTGGCATCGTATTGTCATTGATGTCAACCAATATGGTCAACTAGTATGCATTAAGGTAAGGTATATTACTGGTATGCAAACACAAGTATTATCTACTAGTAAGCAAGCAAGGGAAAATAGAAAGGAACATGATCACCGGTAAGAAAGGAAATGTGTAGTCAACCAGGATGCATCAGGAGATTGATGCATAACAGTTGGAGACAGCTGGAGACAGTTGAAGACTACAAACTATCGATATGTAGGTAGGAGTAGTGTTAACTAGTAAACACGGCTGCCGGTATGAAACAAAACGTAGAAGAGATGGACATGGTAACTCACCCTAGATACCTGTTATGGGTAGGAAAGTTTGATGACTGAGCTAATATGATCCAACTAACAGAACAGAGAAGAGTCTATCTCAAAAGACCAATAGGGTAAGAAGATGGGTAGTATAAGGAAAAGTACTGGCTATGTGTTTAGTCAGTGATTGAGTCTAAACTGACACAATGAACTAAGCTAAGTTGGATGCCAAATGAGATGCCACTTAGTATCCAAGTGGAAAGTGAACAATGCATCATCGAAGTAGTCGGTGATTGGTAAGACATTTAATGCAGTCTAAATAAATCACCGAATGATGATAAAGGTTTGCAACTTAAAGCATAATGAAAGAATAAGATTGAGAATGGTGATGTAAGGATCGATGGAGGACTTCGAGTGGCATATCAGATTTGGTGAAGAAAACATCCTGATCATTTATGGTGATTGACAAAAGGTAGAGCCATGTTTGCTAAATATAGTGAGCATGTTCTAAAAGGAATGGAAATAGAGATGAAGCTTGATTTGTTGTAGGTTGTCAATCATAGAGAGGAGATCCGATGTGATCTAATATGGTTCATGGTAGGTAGAAGAAACCCTAACCGCATAAAGTTTGAACCTCATTCTAGTGGGAAAGCTTATGTATAAATATGCAAATTGAAGAGATGATATGTGATGCTAGTTGCCAGAAAAGAAGGTGCTTGAGAAAACAAATAGTTGATCAAATTAAGTTTCAGTAAAGTAACTGAGAATTTGAATCAGAACTGGCAGGAGAGGGTTAACTGGCAAAATAGACTAAACCTGTAAGAGGTAGAGTGACTGATGAACTATTATAGAGTTAATAGTGAAGGGTACCGGTAGTGATTAATCCGATAGGAAGGCATCATAGATTGAAAGAGTGCATATTGAGGATCAAGAGAAGTTAAGAAAGGCAAAGGCTGGCAAGTAAAGGATCAAAGACAGTAAATTGATAACCGGTATTGAAAGAACCGGTGAAATGGAAAAGAGTTGTAACCAACAGAGAGAAGTTGAATACGTAATAAAAAACTCTTTTGTAACAAGGTGATTTCATTGTAATAAGTTTGTATTTCATTGTATATCACTGATTTGGTACTCCTTTGGGTTGATGCCCATAAACAATTAGGGATTAGTGCTCCTTGGGTTGGTTCCCTAAATTAGTAGGGGTTGGTGCTGCTTGGGTTGGTGCCCTAAATCTTTGTAATATTGTTGTTTCACTATGAGGCTGGATTGGAGTAGTAGACTCAAACAACTTTTCTCACCAAGGTTTTTCCCAAATTGGGTTTTCTTCGTATAACCAGTGTTATGTGGTGTGTCATTTGTGTATGATTGATTGTTAGTGTTCTCATTGTTACCAGTCACACACACACACACAACCTAAGTTTTATTGAAATCACTAATTCACACCCCTCTCTCAGTGATATATGGTGGTTTACAACACCAATAATTTGATGTCGAAAACCCAAAAAGAGAAAAACCATAGTGGGAAATCCTACCCACAATTAGATGAATACTATGCAGTAGTATTATGAATAATTACAATGGGGTATGCACATGTAGAAAGGCCAACAACCTAGAGCGCACTGCTCATCACAAAGGGAAGTCTCACTGACTTACATAAACATTGGACTACAATCCAAAAAGAAATGAACTATGAAAGTAGCATCTACCAATGCTTGATACAGTTCCAATTAAGCACTAATGTGTACTCTGCAAAACCTTTCCAAACTTCTTCTCCTAAATGATATGAATTTATTCACACATAATCCTTTCTCTAATAATGCAGACTTAACCAACCATAACCATTGCATACAAATTACATGAACAAGTCACCTATAGATACAGATCATCAACCTTATTGACAAGGTCAGCTAAACCCTAAACCCATAAACCCATAATTACAAAAATTACATCACATGATATTACTAGACCAATATTATAATTTTCATTACATAGAATGGACCTAAATCAAGTAACCAAACAATTATATCTTTTTGGGATTTTCCTAAGACCAAAATCCAACACACTTCACTTGCTAGTAGAAACCCTCAGTGAAAGTTTAACTAGATCCAAATAGGACCACCATAACAGCATGCCATCCAATACAAAGTCACAAAATGCTCAGGATAAGATCAAGAATTACCAACAACATGATAGAAACTGATTCCATAAGCTGGACCCAAAATCCATTGACCAAGTCACCAAAACGGCATATTGGTAAAGCTAATCAGGAACGCCAGAAGACGGTAAAGCCAAAAGCTAGCCGAGAAAACCAAGAACAAGCCGGTAAAGGCAGATACCAAAAGTGATAACCAAATTTTGAAACCACTAGAATATATCAACCATGCAATCATTAGAATAAGCATCAAAAACTAATTCCAGAGGTCTAATCATACGGGATCAGAATCACAACCAAAACCAAAAAGATCACCAAGACTAAGTAGGATAGATCCAACTGGGATAGTCTCCAACTAGGATATAGTGTTGACATCAATGGAAAAACTTAACCAAATATAACATATTGCCAACACTTTCTTCCCCCCGATGCTTAGGAAGAGCATCTTTGTACATGCCTAGATTGGTATTGGGTGACTTTACCATGGTAGAGTCAACGATAATTTTGCCCTAGTCAATGAGGTCCTGAACCAATTGTTTTAATTTCATGCATTTGTTTGTATTGTGATGCTCGATACGATGGTAAGCCTAATACTCATTTTCCTTGTACCAATCAGGTTTAGGATTGTGTTCTTCAAACAATTACATCAGAGGATATACAATCATATTATGTTGCTCCATGCATTTAAAGATGGCGTCTAACGGTTCAGCCATGGTTGTGGATTGGCATCGAGGACCACTGCCACTTGTTTGTCGTGGTAGTGCCTAAGATACCATGATCATATTAGTCCTATTATCCCATGCATTTGGTGTTTACACTGGTGGAGGATTGATGTATGCCTGCGGCAATGACTTATTGTACATTGGCGAGGGTGGTAGCTTTGAAACCATAATCATTTGAATTGTCTTGGAATCAGTGACCCCATCTCTAACAACATTTTTGTTCTTTTTCCAATACTATTTTCTATGATTACCATGCTTTTTGGATACTCTTTATAGAGCTTGATAATTCCCTCATCAATTAGAGCTTGCTCAATAGATGGTCCTTTGGACATGAATATCCTTAAATGCACTTAATGCAATTCAGGCGAATATGATATGCAAGCTTTGGGTGGATATTCCTGATGAAAATAGGGACAAATTGAGTATCTGGCATGATACATGGGAGATGACCGGCAAGGTCTCTCCATTTTGGACATAATCAAGCAAGCTTTCACCACCTTTCTTCTTATCCTGCCATAGGTCAAGCATAGAGATGTTATTTTGTATAATGATATTGGGCTACCAAATTCTTAGATAAGTTGGCAAAGGTTGTGATGACACCGAATAAAAATTTGGAGAGCCATTCCAACACAGAACCACTGAGACTCATGGGGAACAATCGTAGGAGATAATTATCACACTACGATACCTCCTAAAAAGCCACGAAAAACTATTTAACATGATGACACAGATCCCCTTTCCTTTTATATTTTTCAAATTTTTCCATTTTAAAGTGTTTTGGGAAAGGTGTAGTTGTGATGGACTTGTCAAATGGGTAAGGACATAGTTCTTCAAATTTGAAGACCCGTTAAGAGCTACTCTCTTGTAATTTTTTAAGAGTGGCTTTCATTTCTTCCCACTCAATATGACTGAGAAAGAATCAGGAGATGGTGTAGTTGATTGATATTGTGGTACCTGATATGAAATTTGTTGAGAATGTGAATAGCCTTGTTGATGCATTAGGTTTTGATAATTCATTATATTCTAATAGTCAGGAATTTGTTGCTGACAAAATGATTAGTGTTGGTATTGGGTGTTAGATACTTGGTTAGTCCCAAAGACACTGAGATGGGGGAGTGAATTAGTGTCTAACCGGTGGATGAAAGTGTTATCATTGTTTTAAAAATGGGTGTTCTTGTCCCATAATTGGCTAAGTCTATGAAAATTTTCAGTCTGGTATGGCCTTGTTACCTCTAGATGCTTTAGGTCCAAAGAGGGTTTAGGGTTTAAGTTTTAATCGCTTCAGTGTCTGAGAAAAAACCCTTTATTTCTAATTCTGCATTACTTTATTCACTTAAAGAAGGGTCTGTTTGCCATGAGAAGTGTCCCCTCCCTTCCTTTTTCTTTCTAGGTGGGTCTAGCAGCACATGTTTTTTCTAAGCTTTTCCTAAGGTTCTTAGTGTTTGATCGGGTTTCCTAACAAGTGAGCAGGTTCCTTTTAATCTAAAGGCATGCATGATTTCGCAGCTCTAAGATGCCCATGAGTTACCATTCGTGAAATGGCGAAAGGCAAAACTGGGTCCGACATCTGACTTTTCACTAAAGTAAAGATCGATCAATTTCCATTTGATCGGACCACCCGCATTGTTCCACAAGATAAAAGTGACCAAGATTGAACCTTCACGAAATAGTGAAAAGGAAATTGGCTTCTCCATCTAGCAAAGGCTATGGTAAATACCGATCAATGTCCTTTTGAACGGACGGCTCGCGCTATTTCGCAAGCCAAAGATGTATGGGTTTTATGCTTCACAAAATGGCGAAAGGGAAAGTTGCTCCATGAGGTGGCAAAGACTAAATTTAAAGGCCGATCAAGTTCCTTTTGATTAGATGGTGCACGCCATTTCGCCGCCTGAAGGTGCCTGAGATTTTATCTTCATGAAGTGGCGAAGTGACATGGCAGCCACTTGGTTGGTGTCATGGCAAAATAGGTAGATTAGACCATGGGTGAAAAGACAAGTTGTCAGATGCATGTGGTGGATCTAAAGTGGATCCCGTGGAAGTTGTTCGACGAGTAAGTGAGTGACACGTTGGTTTCTTTTGCCAGCCCGTTACCAGGGTGGATGGTGCTAAGTCAAAGGGCCCAATTCTACTGGTTAAGTTAGTTAAAGGGCAGGTAACTCAAGGAGGATCCTATGGTGGGTGCCATTTTGTAGCCCGAAGATGCAAGGTAATTACCATTTGCAAAGCAGCAAAGACCATTAGCATTAAACGCTTATAGCACGGTTAGTGGGGTTAACCACCAGTCATAGGATAGAATAAAGGCCGATCAAGTTCCTTTTGATTGGACAGCCTGTGCGGTTTCACTGAGTGAATCTGCACGATGTTTAGCTTTTGTGAAATGATGAAAGAGATCTGAGCCTATCGCCAAAGGAAGAATAGTTAGTAAAGTAAAAACCGTGCAAGTTTCACTAGATCTAATGGTTGGCATGTTTTTTCTTGAGGAAGAAGCATGGATTTTAGGCTTCGTGAAATGGCGAAACAAGAAAGTGATGGAAACACAGACATGTTATGATCCGTTGGAGAAAAAATTTTGAATTCATTCGTGAATTCAATTTTGAGGTGATGGTTGAAGCATGTGGTATCAATGTCATAGTTAAGAGCTGAATTGTCATATATATGCTCACATCAATTGAATGTAGGCATCATTTCAAAGAGTTGTTACGAAAAAGCTGGTGCAGAGCAGAGTTTTTCAGGCCGAGAATAGGTATTCTTGTATCTTGTTTACTAGTTAATTGAGAGTTTTGATTGAATTGTGGTTTTGTTCTGTTAAATAATTGCTATGATTAGCAATTGAATTACTTGCATATCATTCAGATGGCACCCATAAGGGACTTCACAGGGAAAGTTAATTACCAGGAAAGAGCAATTTGTGATGATTTCCTGGAGCAGTTGTCTATGTCCACAAGCGTAGCAGCTAAGGTTAAGGAATTAGTGCCCAAGGCCCCTCGCTTGAAAATAGGAGAAAGATTGTATGACAAGGTTAATTGGCTTAGAGATCCACAAATAGGTTTGTCTGGTTTGGGTCTATTCAAGGTTTGATTCGATATCAGACATTCCCCAGCCCCAATGAACAGTATCTAGGAGTTGGATGTAGGTAAGTTGGTGGTCCCTGGAGTGTTCATGGATGTGGATCTCCTAACTCAGATTGCACACAACTATGACCCTATTCATAAATGTGTTAGGGATATAAATGGAAAAACCCTCATTGAAATAAATGATGATGAGTTCAAAAATGTATTTGGGCTCAGTGAGGTGTCCAATTATTTGGAGCCCATTAATTTTAAATCATTGGCTCAGGTCTACAATGCATAGAGGAATCACCTTAGAAATGGGCCTCTTAAAGAATTGTTTATTAAAATAGGTGGGTTGACTGTTGTAGGACCTAACACCATGGAGCCTTTCTCTTTAAATTTGTTCACTCTTAGAGCTAAAGGATTGTATTGGTCACTCTGCCAGATTTTTGGAGATAATGTTGAAGTAAACATGCCAACACATTACATGTTAATGATTGCTCAAATTTTAAATCCTTCTTTGGCTGTTACATTTGACTATGCCCCCTATATTACTGATGCAATCCATGAAGGCTTGATAGGGATTAAAAATGGTAAGGTGCATAGGCCTTTTGGATGGTACTCCCTTCTCATGCATCTGTTTCTATTCAAGGGTGGTGACTACTTTGCCAATGGAATGGATCTAGTGAAAGAAAAGGATGGGGAGAAAATGCCAGTTAAGCTATGGAGCACAATGTTGTCATGGGATAGAGAAGATGCTAGCTACTTGAAGTTTGATAAGTGATTTGCATCCAAGATCATAATTCTCTTATGTTCAGAGAATCCAACGGTCCCCAAATCTCTTTTGGAGTTCCTTAGGCCAAAGGAGTTTGCTAAAGGAATCAAAATTATTTAGAATTGGGGTGACATGTACTTGTACCCTGTTTCCATAGTTTTTAGAGTGTATGATTTCAAAGGCACACCATTTTTGTTGCCATATCAGATCCCACTAAAAGTAGGAATTGCAGAAATCCTTAGGCAGATTGGGAGTGTGCAAGAGGCAGAGCTATCTAATAGAGGAAAAGGGAACATTTTCCCTACAGTAACAATAGCACACCAGTTTGTGATTATCAAAGGAGGATGGAAGTGATTTGAGGATTTCTTTCAACCCTACCATTTGTCCACTGTAGTGTCACGATTTTTTGACCCCGACGATTTCTTTAATAATATGTTCAGGAAGAGGGCAGTATGCAAAGGTAGACCTCACCAGCTCCAATTCCTTGAAGACCTTATCAGAAATGAGTTTGATTTGGATGAGCAGGATTTGAGGAAAGAGAAATGGGTAGCCTATAAGAAAGCTCTAGTTTTTGTGCATCAATTTGACACCAGCTATGACCCTTTGTCCAGTTTTCACCCTTTTGAGGAAAACTCAAAACTCTTAATTCTTTGTTTTGAAGATGTAATGAAAACATTGAAAGAGAAGAGGGAAGCAGTGATTAAAAATAACCATGAAAAGGCAAGACTAGTTTTATCTAGGTCTACATCTGCTAAAGCAATCTCTCTAGGTTATTATGTTTTACATAAAAAATCCAAGTACAACATGCTAGTGCCAACAACAGAGGAGCCTTCTACTTCAAGAGGGAAGAGAAAAATACAAGATGTCATTGAAATTCAAGACTCCCCAAAGAAGCAAAGGGTGGGAAATGAAGTACAATCTAATGAGCCCTTGTATTCCCCATCACAATCCCCTATTCATATAGGAGATGAATAGGTAGCAACTGAGCAATTATTATAGTTAAGGAGACTTGGAGAGATAGCCTATACTTATGATGAAATAGAGGATGGAATGCCTCACGAGCCAAAAGATGTCGAGATGAACATAACCACCAATGAGTTCAAAGGCCAGGAAGTGGATCTTGCCATTAAATTGGTCAGTGAGGAATTCTTAGCTGATAGCAATTTTGTCACCTCAAGAGCTTTCATGTAGTTTGTGTGGAAGCAGAATATTGATAGGTTTAATGCCAGATGTGAGAAGAGGAAAGGTGAGCAGCCCCACAAGGATGCATCTGTGGTGGAGGAGTAAATAAGGCAAGAAATGGTCACTGAGTTTAAGACCATCACTCCTGAGCAAGGAAGGGAGATGGTAGAAAATGTTGGTGTACTCATCCTCCCTGAATGGGATATAGCAGATGCCTTGGTTCTAAAGGCAGTCAGGACAGAAACCAAGCCTATGGAAGGAGTAACCTTTAGCAAGGATAATGCTGCTTTGGCCATGTGGTCTCTGAAAAGAGATGAAAATAAAAAGAAAAAGGATACCCCAGAGTCAAGCTACCTTGGAGTTATGATAGTGAAGAGAGTGCAAAATATTGGAGTGGTGGAGGCTGCAAGCACAGTCTTAAAGACTGCAAAGTTCAGTGTTGCAGTGGCAGAGAAAGAAGCAATGGAAAAGGTAGTTCTCCAAACTAAATTAGAGACTGTCTTGAAAACTTACAATGATGCCAAAGGAGAGGTAACGAGGTGAGACACTATTATAGCTAATTTGAGAAGCCAATTGGCAGGTCAATACCATCGAGGTGAGTCCTCAACATTGATGATTGCTTCTTCTCCTGCACAGCCTCCCTCTACTAGCCCTATCATTGAATTTCCACCTTCTCCTGCACCTTCTAGTTCCCAATCAGTTGAGATCACTCCTCAAGTGTTGGAGAAGCTAAAACAAACCTTAACCCTATTTGCAAATAAATATGAAGAGAGAGTGAGGCCACAATTTTGAGTTTTGCTGACACTACAGGATCATAATTGGTGTATAATAATATGAGTAAAGTTTTGGATATGTGGAATAAGCTAAATGGAGACAAGGTTGTTCTAATGCCTATTTTGGACAAGTGGAAGCCTAGGGAGGAGGACCTAGAGCTCATGTGTATCTTATGATGAGGCAGGGGTTGACCCCATTATCAAATCTACTTGTGACGTGACAAAGGACCCGACAAAGTTAGCAGAAGGAGTGAATAATGTAGAAAGGAAGATCAACTTGTACAAGAAAGAGTACATTGAGCAAGTGTTTGAATTATTTCCTGAAGGTTTTTCCAGTCCAGCTCAATTGAACAACAAACAAGTATGGCTTAATTAATTAGAAGCCATCCTATCATTAAGAATAAAGGGAATCATTAGCACAGATGATACCTCCCTATTTGTCAGAACAATTGAGGAGATAGAAAAGATTAAATCACACTATGGTTTCCTAAATATAGAGGTAAATAAAATGAGGAACTCTTGGAAGAGATTAGCCAAGACAAAAGGGAAAGTTTTTAATCACTCATGGCCTACTGATGATGTGTACCAGGAGTGGAAAAGAAAATATACTATGCTGGATGTGGAGGTTCAAGAAGAAGCCGCAGAATGACAACCACGGGAAAGGGACTATTAGAAAGTGGACAAGATTTGATACTTCTTGTTCAAACAAGAAGTTTGTTGTAACAAAACTTTTGAAAAGGTCCAAAGCTTGTATGCATCCATGCTATTATAAATGGATACCAGGACTAGTAAGAAATGATCACAAGAATTTGTAAAGAAACTTTGCAGAAATATATCTGGGATTTTCTAGTTTTACAGAGAATATTCTGAGTTTTGTAATCTTTCAAAATTTATTATCAATATACAAACCATGAAATTTTGAGCTTAGAATTTGTGTTATCTTCTAGTTTTCTTTCAATAATTTACTGGTTTCAATTTGGGTAATCTAGGGTTATTCATTTGAACATGGATTGTAATGCAGTCTTTAATAGATGTGTTTCTTAGCTTTTCTCTTAAGCAGGGAAATTAAATACGTAGGAAATATCTTTGTTAGTAGGTTACTTTGTTGGAGACTTTGAATTTGATGAACATTGTCTAGTCCAATAAGGAAAAACTCTTATATATGTTAGACATGTATGGGTTTGATAGAAGTCGAGGTGATTAGATGTATGGAGATGTTTAATTGTGAAATCCTTGTTTGACTTAGGTGACTCTGTAACCTAGACAAGGCACTGGTATCAGTTGTAGCTATATTTCTACATTTCTTGTAGATCAATACTGAACATGAGCATAAGCTTTATTTCATTATTTCAGTTTGTGTTAAGGCAACAAGATTCATTGGTTTTGGACTGGTTTACAGTGTATTTGTTTTAAAAGTGTGAATTCATTCACAAGAGGTATACCAACCTGAACTTTGGATAAGTTCAAAGTGTAGAAGGTTCTTAAAACCTTGTCATATGTTTCTCTGAGGTTCTTTTTCCTTGATCTCTCTATTTGCAGATAGAGTTATTAATTTCTTATAGGGGATAAAAAGGGAATCAGAATTTGAGAACAACAGAAAGACTTAAACTTATTTGCAACTTTACAACCCAAATTGATATACCGGTAAGAAAATAATAATGCAGTAAAGAGAAACAAAAGAACGAGCATCAATGCACACCATAACATAGATATTTTTGCTGAGGAAACCTTGTAAGAGAAAAACCTCGGTGGTATTTGTGACCCATAATATTTACTCACTGGCCAATATGAATAAATATTACTTAGTACAATAGGGGCCTGCACATGCAGGAAGGACAACTGCCTAGAGCTAATTGCTCAACACAAAAAGTATTCTCATTGACTACAACTGGATGGTTAAATATAATAATGGTGTACTACTTCAAAATAGCATCTGTAATGCTAGATTCAGTACCGGTTTAAGCTCTGTCAGATACCTCTGCCAAAAACTTGCTTCGGTTTACTCTACTTCTTATTCACTCTCAAGTTAAATACATGAAAGTGCATATAAAATTATTCGCTAACATAACCTATCACATATTACCACTTCCTTACATTACCTAACATATCATATTCTTACACACAAAATGACCTACAAGGTCTCATACATATATGAGACTTTATAATACATCATGTGGGTCATACAAATATACTATTACATTACAATACATTTTGCATAAACAATATTATTTCCAAGTCGGCTTGGACTGCCGGTATAATCTGTTGCGGGTGTAACTGGATTCCCATGTGAATAAACCTTGTAATGACTATCGGTGCCAGTAGGTGAAGTCTATTGTCGGCATAACCTTTGAACCTGTGAAACCTTGTTGAACCCTATTACCAGTTGGTTGCCATCAATGACAACATCAACTATTCTCATTTAAGTGTATAATGCCAACAATCTCCCCCTTTGGCATTGATGGCAACACTCATGAGAAAAAATCAAACTGATATCAAAAATTTGAAGTCCAAAAACTAAGAGTGCTCCCCCTAAGAAAGTGATCCCTTATGTATATTTTTCTCATTACACCACTCCCCCTTTGACATCAATGACAAAGGATATCAAAAGAATAAAAAATTCAAAAATTACCTAGAAACTTGTAGTCGGTTATGTACAATATGAAAAATGTCTGCCAGAACCATGTTAACACTTTAAAAAAAATTTGTACTGTTAGAAATTACAGTCTCTGTCTGTTGGATCATCCTGATGAGATAATGGATATATTGCTTCGGTGATCTGTCCCCTTGAAGAGTTGCCTTAGATAGCTCATTCCAGTTTGTTATCAAATTATCCAAACTAGGACCAAGTTTGTTCTTTAACTCCCAGGTTTTCATCTTCAACCTTGCTTTCTCTCTTTCCAATTTCTCAATCTTTTCTTCATAAATAGCCATCTTTTGATCCAAAATTGATCTGACTTCCAAAGAACCAATCATATTGTCAGCAATGTCATCAATATCTTCTATTAGATGGTGAGGTTTGTAGGCTTCCCTGTACAATTCCTTGTATTCCAGAATGGTGGAATTTAGTGCTGGTAACAATGAATCAATCTATCATGTACAGTCCTTTATTGTTTTTTCAAAGAATTAATCCTTCTCCTTATTAACTCTTTTTTGAATATTTTCCTCATTAATCTTATCTACAGTCTGAATGTTAGAAGAAATGAATTTGGACAATGTGTCCAATTTACCTAGAGATCCAACAATGTGATCAACCTTGCACATCAGTACAATCATCTGCAAAATTGGTAAAGAATCATCAATAGCCTTAAATGCTAAGGCATTGCATTCTATTATCATCTTTATGGAATCTAATAATACACCAGTGACATTTGTTGGTCTGTAATCTACAGTAGAAGTACTGGGAGAAGTGTTAGGTTCTGCAAGAATTTTCTTCTCTTCTCTAGATACCTGTTCAGTTACCTTAACCTCTTCTTTATCCACTTTCTCCTCCTCATTTTCACTCTTATTTTCATTCTTGTTCTTTGTTGGTTCTGATTGTGTCTGTTCCTATTCTTTTTCTGCTTCTGTCGGTATCTCAATATTATGCCGAGTGTCAACATTCTTGACTAGTGATTCAGTGTTCTCAACATATATAGCTTCATATTTCTTTTCCTCTGCATTTTCCTTATCCATTACAATATTGATATCCTAAGTGTCAACATTCATTTTGAATAGAATATTTGACTTAGGATCAATTTTATCTCCTTTCAATTCCTCTGATTTCTTTTCAGGCTTATTTTCCATTTCTATCGGTGCCTCTGATACTACCGGTGGGGTGTCCTGTGATGGTGGAGGTAATTTGTCCTTAACTATGATGTCAGGTATATTTCCAACCTTACTCTTACCCTTGTCTATTTTTTGATATACTTTAGTAAAGGTTATATCAACTTTCTATCTATCTTTCTCTTCTCTCTTCTCCTTCTCAACAAAGAATATATCCCACTTATCAGTTGTTTCATCTATAATCTCTTTTATTCTGTCATCCATAAGACTAACTTGCTGGTGACCACTCACAAAAATAGTCTTGTTAGCTTCAGATATTAAATCATCTATTTCTTACTTAGAATTAACGGGATGAACTGCTAACAGTGCCTCAACCTTTAGTTTCTTATCTAACTCCATAATGGGCAATCTCTTTGCTTTAAGTCTCAAGTATAAATCATTAGGAATAACATCTATAACCTCAATAAGAACCTTCTTATATATATCCAGATACAAAATAATGCTCTCCTCAATGGTATCCTTATCTAAATCCTTAAAAGAATGATAGAACTTACTAACATTACTAAGATTTCCTTCCTGAGTGAAATATTATCAGGTGCCTTTCGCTTTTGTTTCTTCTTTGGTGTGAAATTCTTCTTCTGACCACTGGGCTCTCTCACAACATGTTATTTCTTTCTAAGTGTTCTTGATTTCTTCGGTGATGGAGAAGGTGCTGGTGAGGGTTTTCTTTTCTTTCTTTCCACCGTTTTGAATTCAACACCATTATCACTGTCAGAATTAGATGAGGTGGCCATAGGAGAAATATGTGCTACCGGTTCATGTTCTAATTTTCTTTCTTGTTCAGCAACACCTTTCACCAGATCAAGTTTTAACAAGCCCTTCTTAACAACTTCAACAAACTTTGAAACATCTTTTATTACTTTTTCTCTTTTCCTCCTCTGCTTCTACATAGTAACATCACTTTCTATAGTTTCAACATTACCAAAGATTTTTTCTATTGGTTCTGGTGGAGCATCTAGGAGTATCTTGGCATAAGATTCCAAGATGTGTGAGTCCACTTGATAACCCATCTCTGTTATTTAGATAGTTCGAGGTCTAACTGCCTCCATCCATACTTCATCTCTTTTAATCACAAAGCATTTCTATTTGTCACATTTGTCAACAATGCTTTGGGGAATCCTTTCCCTTTGCCTCATTTTATCTTGAAAGTCCTTGAAGTAATCTTTTACTTGTTTGTCACCATCTGAACCTATGCCTGTAATTTCTCCTTAATCTGTTTTCCAACATAAATATCATGGGCAAAGTCCTTGTGTCCAATACTGGGAATCTCCTTTGAGAAATATAGTATTAAGGATACAATCAAATTCCCAAACTTGAAAGTTCCCTTCTTATCACCTTTAATTTTATCCAAATTTTCTAAAAGTTGATCCTTCAACCATTCACAGATGTCAATTTTAGCATTATTCATAATCATCTCATAAGAACTATGAATGCATTAACTTGAAATATTATTCAGCCTATTAGTATGAGCAACTTTGTATCCAATAACCATACTTGCATATTTAACATTGTTATCAGTTATATCACTAACCCTAAGTGATCTATTATCTTATGTTGTGCCGGTTAAGTTCATAACCTCTTTGTTTGGAATTTTATTTTTCTTATCAGGCCTAGTGCCAATAGAAGGTAAACCAGTAACAACCTTAATTGTATCCTTAGTGATTTTGAAAACTAAATCTAGCCACAAAAATTCACCATGAACTCTGCTAAGAACATAATGGACAATCTTATCTGAAAATTCAGGCATGTGAAGGATGTCAGTGAACCCTAAATCTTCAAAAATCTTGTGTTTCGGTTTGACTATACCTTGGATGTTAGTAATAACATTCATGAACATGTTTGTCATGCCCAAACTTTTGGGCAAAAAATGGAATAACAAATTTTTTTTTTGGACAACATAAACTCATAAAATAATCTACATCTAATCTGAAATCAATAAGTTTTGTCTTAACTAAGATGTAAATAGAATTGTTCACTAAACTTGGAATAATTAACTCAATCAATAGGTCGACAATAGTTAATGAAGACTAATAATTCCCTAAGAGGGTCATCACAAATAATCAATTAATTTAATCAACCTAATTAATTCTCTATTAATTAAAGTCGAGAGACATTTAAATATCTCGATTGTATTAAAATTATTCCAGGTTAATTAAATTAAAGATAATGTTATCTTGAATTAAAATTAATTAATTGGGCACATGTAAATTCATTATTTAAATATAACCAATAAAGTTAACAAATTCAATAATGTTATTTACCAAATAAATATAATTTATACTATAGGCAATTTTAAATCCCCCTAGACCTTCAAATTTCAACTATTAAATAATTTGGCCAATATTGACCTCATAGTCTAGATTTCACGTAAAACAATTATTATTATTCATTAATAATAATTTCCCAAATTAAATTTTAACTTAACGCCCATATTTAATTAAATATGAACATTAACTATATAATAACCCTAGTTATAAAAATTAAATCAATTATTGTGAATTAATATATCCATATTGGGAGGCATTAAATTCCAAGTTTAAGATATATATATATATATATATATATGAATGATGTTTAATTATCAACCCAAATTTAGGGTTGAGTTAATTATTATTAATTCATAACAATCTATTAACTCATTCCCTCAAGACTGAGCAAACCCTAATCCCGAAATAGGGTTAGGGTTGCTTATTAAATCTTTCCTCTCTTTCCTTTTTTTTTTAAAACTTCTTACCTTCTTGATTTCTACCCTAACGCCAATTGGGTTAGCGTTTATGTGTTATGCAGGGAAGGAGGGATAATGGTGGAATGGTCGAATGATGTTAATGGCCGCAAAGTGATCACGCAGTCGACATTTAATGTAACGCGGGGGAGGGGGGGATTGCATTTTGAGGTGGACCAAGTAGAATGTATTTGGGAATGTAGAAGATGTCCATTTTTCAAATCAAAGGTTATCCCATGCAAGTTTTTTTGGGAAAGATAGAACTACTTCAAACATAGTTAGAGATTCTGTACCTAGAACAATTGATGGAAACATCAGTTTAATTGATATTATCAAGTCAATATCTCAGACTCTAAAGAAATCTTCCCTGATGAAGATAAAGTATCCTAGGAGATAGAGGACCTGAATAGAAGAGTCCGTCATTTGATCTCCTTAAGAGCACAAAAAGAAGCAAATAAGGAGAGAGAAGTAAAAGCAAAGTTGATGGAGAGAGATAGACACCTAAGACAAGTTGTTGACCTCGAGTTGCTTGCCCAAGAAAAGGCTAAGAGTGAAGATGAAGGTTTTGTGATTAGAGAAATCCTAATTCCCAAGGCCAAACCAGCATATAAGTTAGTAGCCCAACCAAGTAAGGAAGTTCTTAGTGACCCACAACCTGCTAGAAATGATGTCGATAAAGGAAAGCAAAAATGCATGGAAGATGGTTCTGGATCTAAGACTACAGTGGAGATCTCTCATAGGCTTTCAGCAAATGAAAGGGAGATGAAGAGGATGAGAAAAGAGAAGGAAGATTTATAAATGGAATTAGAAAAGGCTAAATTAGAAGCAGCTAATCAAGAAGAAAAAAGGAAGATTAGCTATTTGAAAGCTCCTCCCATCACAACAAACAAGTATGGCTTAATGAATTAGAAGCCATCCTATCATTAAGAATAAAGGGAATCATTAGCATAGATGATACCTCCCTATTTGTCAGAACAATTGAGGAGATAGAAAAGATTAAATCACACTATGGTTTCCTAAATACAGAGGTAAATAAAATGAGGAACTCTTGGAAGAGATTAGCCAAGACAAAAGGGAAAGCTTTTAATCACTCATGGCCTACTGATGATGTGTACCAAGAGTGGAAAAGAAAATATACTGTGCTGGATGTGGAGGTTCAAGAAGAAGCTACAGAATGACAACCGCGGGAAAGGGGTTGTTAGAAAGTGGAAAAGATTTGATACTTCTTGTTCAAACAAGAAGTTTGTTGTAACAAACCTTTTGAAAAGGTCTAAAGCTTGTATTTATCCATGCTATTATAAATGGATACCAGGACTAGTAAAAAATGATTACAAGAATTTGTAAAGAAACTCTGCAGAAATATATCTGGGATTTTCTAGTTTTATAGAGAATATTCTAAGTTTTGTAATCCTTTCAAAATTTAATATCAATATACAAACCATGAACTTTCGAGCTTAGAATTTGTGTTTTCTGGTTTTCTTTCAATAATTTACTGGTTTCAATTTGGGTAATCTAGGGTTATTCATTTGAACATGGATTGTAATGCAGTCTTTAATAGATGTGTTTCTTAGCTTTTCTCTTTAGGAGGGAAATTAAATATGCAGGAAATATCTCTGTCAGTAGGTTACTTTGTTGGAGACTTTGAATTTGATGAACACTATCTAGTCCAATAAGGAAAAACTCTTATATATGTCAGACATGTATGGATTTGATAGAAGCTGAGGTGATTAGATGTATGGAGATGTTTAATTGTGAAATCCTTGTTTAACTTAGATGACTCTATAGCCTAGACAAGGCACTGGTATCAGTTGTAGCTATCTTTCTACATTTCTTGTAGATCAATACTGAACATGAGCATAAGCTTTAGTTCATTATTTTAGTTTGTGTTAAGGCAATAGGATTCATTGGTTTTGGACTGGTTTACTGTGGATCTATTTTAAAAGTGTGAATTCATTCACAAGAGGTATACCCACCTGAACTTTGGATAAGTTCAAAGTGTAGAATGTTCTTAAAACCTTGTCATATGTTGCTCTGAGGTTCTTTTTCCTTAATCTCTCTATTTGCAGACAAAGTTATTAATTTCTTATAGGGGACAAAAAGGGAATCAGAATTTGAGAACAACAGAAAGATTTAAACTTATTTGCAACTTTACAACCCAAATTAATATACCGGTAAGAAAATAATAATGTGGTAAAGAGAAACAAAAGAATGAGCATCAATGCACACCATAACATAGATATTTTTGGTGAGGAAACCGTGTAAGAGAAAAACCTCGATGGTATTTGTGACCCACAATATTTACTCACTGGCCAATATGAATAAATATTACTTAGTAAAATAGGGGCAGGAAGGACAAATATCTAGAGCTAATTGCTCAACACAAAAAGTATTCCCATTGACTACAGCTAGATGGTTAAATCCAATAACAATGTACTACTTCAAAATAGCATTTGCAATGCTAGATTCAGTACTAGTTTAAGCTCTATCAGATACCTCTGCCAAAACCTTGCTTCGCTCTGCTCTGCTTCTTATTCACTCTCAAGATAAATACATGAAAGTGCATATACAATTATTCGCTAACATAACCTGTCACATATTACCGCTTCCTTACATAACTTAACATATCATATTCCTACTCACAAAATGACCTACAAGATCTCATACATATATGAGTCTTTATAATACATCATGTGGGTCATACAAATATAATATTACATTACATTTTGCATAAACAATATTATTTCCAAGTCGGCTTGGACTGCCAGTATAATATGTTGCTGGTGTAACTGGATTTTGATGTGAATAAACCTTGTAGTGACTATCGGTGTCAGTCGGTGAAGTCTATTGTCGGCATAAACTTTGAACATATGAAACCTTGTTGAACCCTGTTACTGTTGGCATATGCACACTCCAATAAGACATTGTAGGTGATTGAAGGTTTTGTCATTGATGGCAACCTTGCAATCCTATGGCACTAGCAAGGCATTACACCGACAAGTGCACCAGCATCAGCAGATCACACTCTACACTGGCACTCAAGACCTTGGCACTAGCACAAAGAAAGGAAGTATACTGGCACAGAAGCCGACAGGATTTTGTTATATTATATTTTGTTTATTATTGTAAAAACTTTGTAAGCCGACTTGGCATGTTGTAAAATGACTCTTATATATAAAAGAGATCATTGTAGACATTTTGTAAGTAAGGAAGTAAGAAAAGTAAGTGATGTATGCAAAATATAGGTTGAAGAGTTTATGTAAGAAGCAAAGAAGCAACCGGTACTGAATTGGGCATTATAGATGCTATTGTAAAGCAGTACAAGATATTGGATTTGTATAAATCCACATTGTAAGTCAGTGAGACTTCCCATTGAGCAGTGAGCTCTAGGCAATTGGCCTTCCTGCATGTCCAGGCCCCTCTTGTAAGTAATATTCTCTTATTGGTCAGTAAGTGAATATTGTGGGTCACAAATCCCACCGAGGTTTTTCCCACACTAGGTTTCCTCATTAAATCCTTGTGTTATGGTGTGTTTTTCATGTGGATGTTCTTAATTCTGTTTATTACATTATTTCTTGCATACCGGTACACTGTTTTAATATGTTCTGCATATTTTAAGTTAAGAAATACTTGTTACCGGTTAGATACTAATTCAGCCCCCCTCTCAGTATCTGTGGGATTTCTAACAATTGGTATCAGAGCTTGGTCCTCTATTTTCAGAAGCCTAACAACTTGAGGAAGATCTTGACATCGATAAAGATGGAAAATCTGATGAAGCAACTTGAAGGAGCTCTCTCAGACTATGATGCAGAGAAATTGAAAAATATCAAACTAGAAGATGATTTAAGGGCAGCTCAGAATATCATCTAGGCACTTTAAGAGAATCTTACTGTTGCATGAAATAAGAGAAGAGAACTTTATGAAAAATTGCAAAATGAGAATGATGAAAAGGAATCACATAATGATATGATAAGCAAGCTGAAACAAGAGAACATGACAACAAAGAATGAGATTTAGGATATGACTATGAGATTTTGTAAAGAAATTGAGGATAGGAAGAAGAATGAAGAAGAATTGACCAGAAGACTAAGTGATGCAGAAAATGAGAACACAAGACTTAGCTATGAAAATGACATGTTGAAGACAAATCTAATGCACAATCAGAATGACTTCATTGAACTAATGAGACAGAAAGAGGTCTTAGAAAGAAAACTAGAAACTGCAAATCAACATAAATAAAAATTCAAGAAAAGCTCAGAGGAACTTGGCACCTTGCTAAAGAATCAAAAACCTAAAGGTGACACTTCTAGAATTGGCTTTGAAGTTGGTGAAAGCTCTGGTATTGCAAATACTCAGGATCACAGCAAACCGGTAAGGCAACCCAATGCTTATAAATTCAATGGAAAATGCTTTAACTGTAATAAGTATGGTCATAAAGCAAATGAATGTAGATCTAGAAATTATCAAAATATCAACACACCCACCGGTCAATGTTCAAAATGCAACAAAGTTGGTCATAACTCTGAAAATTGCAGTATGAATGTGAGATGTTATGTTTATGGAAGATTTGGACATTTATCTAATCAATGAAGAACACAAACCGGCATAGGTTATGGGAAAGCTATTCAGAAGAATAATGTAACTTGTTATGCATGTAACAAAATTCTGTAGAAGTAAAGGATGACCGGTAGACAACAAAACCTCTAGCTTGAAGGGTAAAGAAAAAGTTGAAGAGGTTAAGGAAGAATTCTCAAAACAATGGATTAGAAAAGCTGATCTAAATATTGGGAATGCTTCTCCACTGGTAGAACTAGTCAATGCTTCACTGACAGGATAGAGTGATGCTCCACGGGTAGGATAGAGCAGTGCTCCACTAGCAGGAAGTTCTTCATCTAATTGAAGAAATTTTCCTTGAGGGTTTGGCAATCTAATGACACATGTGCTATTATTCCCTCAATTAGAGATAAGAAGTTGGAAATTACTTGTTACTGGCAGACAATGTTAAGTGAATACTTAACCGGCATGCATTTAATGTGGTAGATGGCAAAAAGACACTATAAATTTGAGGTTTTGGCTCCATTTCATTTCACCAGGATTTCAAACCTATGAAGAGCGTGAAGATTATGAGCTAAGGCATTTTGAGCAAGAGGCAAGAACACTTCAAGAAATCATGCATCCTAAAGGCAGTAAAAGGTATTTTATCATGGCATACACCTCTGCAATTGAATATATAGCAAACCCTACTATTGTCAAAGTTATAAAATGACCTAGGCCTGTATTTCAATTAGTTCCCGAGGTAGCAAAGAAAGATGATACCTTAGGTTCTTTTTCTCAAATTCCTAAGGGAGTTGTTTATACTGAAGACCCCATAATTTACATTCACTATAACATTGAGGAACTAGGAGATGAAGAGATTAAAACCATGTTTAAAACTATCATACGTGATGAATCCAGCAATGTAAAAGATAATCATAAGATCGTTGAAACCCTAGGATTTATAGAGATCCTTAGCATTCCTGAATTCCCCAAGGATGTGATTAGGATAGTCTTAAGAAGGGTACATGGTGAATTTTTTTGGCTAGATGCAATTCACAAAATTACCAAGGAAGTTGTGAAAGCTGTCACAGGGTTACCGACCACCCGTAAAAGGCCAGACAAAACTAAGAAGGTATCCAATGACCTAGTTACTCAGTTAACTGGTGTCACATCTGATAAAAGGTCCTTAAGAGTAAATGATGTAATAGACATTAATGTGAGATTTATCAGCATGATATTAGGGTATAAAGCTACTCATGCAAATAGACATAATTCAGTTTCAAGTTTATGCATTAAGAGTGCTTATGATATGGTCACGGATAATGCAAAGATTGATGTATGTGAGTGGTTAAAGGATGAATTAATTGAAAACTTAGGCAAGATTAAGAAGGACAAGAAAGGAACTTTCAGCTTTGGAAATCTGCTAGTATGTCTGATGCTACATATAACCAAACAGGTTCCCGGTATAGGCTACAAAGAACTTGGATATGATATATCGGTAGGCAAACAATTAATAGAACTATTCAATAATATGGGAGAAGATAAGGAAAACAATATCCATGATTTCTTTCAAGCACTAAAGGTCAAAATGAAGAAAAGAATCTGACTATCACAAAATATTGTTGACAAATATAAGGATGAAATATGCTTTGTAATCAAGAAGGATGAGATCTAGATGGAAGCAGTCATCCCAAGGATAGTTTGGGTAACAGAGATGGGCTATGAAACAGATGATCATATAATTGAAACATATGCTAAAGCACTTCTGGAAGCCCCTAAAGAACCTAAGGAAGAAGTATTTGGTAGTGCAAAAACTATTGAAAGCCAAATACAATCTAAGAAAAGAGTGAAAAAGGTTGAGGTAGTTGTAAGAAAAGGTTCCAGATAGGCAAAGGCTATTAAAGAAGATGTGTTAAAGCAAACCGGTATAACAGAGGATGAGTTAGTAGCTCCACAACTTGAAACTCACCTATCACCAGTAGGTACTTCTTCGGAGAGTGACATGCCTGCAACTTTCAAAAGTGTTGTAAGGAAAAGAGATCCCTCACCGGCAACCACACCCTCACCTAGGAGGACAAGACAAAAATAACAAGAAGTGAGATCTCCGGTAAGAAAGGCTGCACCAAAGAAGAAGAAACTGACGCCTAAAAAGAAGAAGAGGACAAACAAGGACTTGGCCCCTTTTGATACACTGTTGAATGAAATTACAAAGGAAGGCAAATTGAAGAATATAGAGAAACTATATGACACTCTAACAGCTGATGAAAAAGAACAAGTAGAAAAATAGTGTTATATTGCATATGGATATGTATAAGAAATTTTTGATGAAAGTAGTAAATGAAGTTCTAGATGAACTATTTAATAGACTGGAAGCAAGGAGACAAGTAGTAATAGAACTGGACAAGAGTATAAAGATTGAAAAGCTACTTGTTGTATATCTGGTGAATTCACCCAAAGAAATTGATGACTTAATTGCTCAAGCCAACCGGTCAGTATTTTCTACTGCACACCGGCACATTTCTTTAATGGTTGGAAGAGTTAATGAGGTGATTGAGGAGACAAAAAATGCATGGGACATTTTCCTAGTAGAAAAAGAAAAACAAGAAGAATCCATGAGTCACAAACCTATAAAGGTATATCAGAAAGAAAGAGACAAGGGTAAAGGTAAAGTTGGTGGACCACCTAGTATCAAGGTTAAAGACAACTTACCCCCACCTCCTTTGATTACTCCACTGGCAAAAACAACGGCTACAAAAGATCAACCAGCAGCTGAAAGTATGGATGTAGAAGATGGTAATCCTAATCCTGAAGTCTTATATACTGTGGATGTTGATACTTAAAAGATCAACATTGTGGTAGACAAAGATACAACTGATAAGACTGACATGGCTAGTGAGCCTCCAGTAGTTGAGCAAACTGATAACATAGTGGAGAAACCGGCAGATGACAAAGAACAAAAGGTAGAGACTCAAACTGAGACAATGCAACAAACAGAGCAAAAGGCTCCTGAACAAGAACAACAATAGAAATAGGAATAGGTTCATAAGGAAACAGTGCCACCAGCAACTGGAGAAGTACAAAAACCATTGCTTAAGGAAATACAGACACAAATAGAACTACCAGAGGTCAATACAAGCTTGGTTACTTCCACTAGCAGTACTCAGAATATAGGTTTATCATCAAGCTACAAATCAACTAATGTGACTGAGGTACTATTAGATTCAATTAAAAAGATAACAGACTGCAGCTCACAAGCCTATAAGGCAATAGATGATACCATACCAATTTTGAAGGTGATTGCTCCTAACTGTAATATAGACAATAAAGATTCTTTAGGAAAACTTGATACCTTGTGTAAATATATCACAGAAAACATTGAGAAAATAAAGAAAGAGACATTGAAGGATAAAGTAGAAATTCTTTGATGAGCAAATAAAGAAGTGTAATAGAGATTTTGACACACTTCTACCGGAGCTGTGTAATTTATTGAAAGAGTACAAGACTCTGTACAAAGACACTTGTAAGACAAACCTTTTGACTGTAGATATAGACAAGAAGATGAGAAAGGTACAGGATGAATTCAATAATCTTGCAGATAATTTTGTCAACTCACCTGATACACTATCAGTTTTTTAACAGAAGATAACAAATTTGAGGAAGATTTACTTAAATTGGAAAGAGAAAAAGAGAGAATAGTGAATAAGGAAAAGCATCTGAGATTAAAACTAAGTCCAAGATTGGACTATCTAGCATCACTGCGGAAGGAAGTATCTAAGGCACTAATACAAGGACATAAAACACCGGCAGAGCACTTGCAGCATCTCACCGGTACAGTTAAGAGAACAGAGACAGCAATAAGAGATGGTAAAAAGTTTATGGAGAGTATAAACTTGATTTTGTTGGATCTATTTCAAATTGTAACTACCCAGTTACAATGTTGAAACTACAAACTCTATTGACATCTTGACAACCTTTGTCATTGATGCCAAAGGGGGAGTAGTGGGATGAGAAGTTCAACATCATGGAATCATATGCTTAGGGGGAGCACACACATTTTTGGTAACATTGTTTTTGGACTTCACATTTTTTATACACTTTTGAAATTTCTCATGAGTGTTGCCATCAATGCCAAAGGGGGAGATTGTTGGCATATGCACACTCCAATGAGACATTGTAGGTGATTGAAGGTTTTGTCATTGATGGCAACCTTGCAATCCTATGGCACCGGAAAGGCATTATATCAACAAGTTAGTGCACTAGCATCAGTAGATCACACTCTACATCGACACTCAGAACACCAGCACCGACACAAAGAAAGGAAGTATACTAGCACAGAGGCCGACAAGATTTTGTTATATTATACTTTGTTTATTATTGTAAAAACTTTGTAAGCCAACTTGGAATATTGTAAAATGACTCTTATATATAAAAGAGATCATTGTAGACATTTTGTAAGTAAGGAAGTAAGAAAAGTAAGTGATGTATGCAAAATATTAAGATAGACCTATTATGCAAAATATAGGTTGAAGGGTTTATGTACTAAGCAGAGCAGCAATCGGTACTGAATTGGGCATTATAAATGCTATTGTAAAGCAATACAAGATATTAGATTTGTATAAATCCACATTGTAAGTCAATGAGACTTCCCATTGAGCAGTGAGCTCTAGGCAATTGGCCTTCCTGCATGTGCAGGCCCCTCTTGTAAGTAATATTCTCTTATTGGCCAGTAAGTGAATATTGTGGGTCACAAATCCCACCGAGGTTTTTTCCACACCAGGTTTCCTCATTAAATCCTTGTGTTATGGTGTTATTTTCATGTGGATGTTCTTAATTCTGTTTATTACATTATTTCTTGCATACCGATACACTGTTATAATATGTTCTACATATTTTAAGTTAAGAAATACTTGTTACCGGTTAGATATTGATTCACCCCCCCCTCTCAGTAGCTATGGGATTCCTAATAGTTATCAATTGGTTACCATCAATAACAACATCAACCATTCTCATTTAAGTGTATAATGCCAACAATCTCCCCCTTTGGCATTGATGGTAACACTTATGAGAAAAAATCAAATCTGATATCCAAAATTTGAAGTCCAAAAACTGAGAGTGATCCTCCTAAGAAAGTGATCCCTTCTGTATATTTTTCTCATTACACCACTCCCCCTTTGACATCAATGACAAAGGATATCAAAAGAATCAAAAATTCAAAAATTACCTAGAAACTTGTAGTCGGTTATGTACAATATGAAAAATGTCTGCCAGAACCATTTTAACACTTTTCAAAAACTTTATACTGTCAGAAATTATAGTCTCTATTTGTTGGATCATCCCAGTGAGATAATGGATATATTGCTTTGGTGATCTATCCCCTTAAAGAGTTGCCTTAGATAGCTCATTCCAGTGTGCTAACAAATTATCCAATCTAGGACCAAGTTTATTCTTTAACTCCTAGGTTTTCATCTTCAACCTTGCTTTCTCTCTTTCCAATTTCTCAATCTTTTCTTCATAAATAGCCATCTTTTGATCCAAAACTGATCTGACTTCCAAAGAACCAATCATATTGTCAACAATTTCATCAATCTCTTTTTGTGTTTTCCTTATTTGCTCATCAATATATTCTGTTAGATGGTGAGGTTTGCAGGCTTCCCTATACAATTCCTTGTATTCTAGAATGGTGGAATTCAGTGTTGGTAACAATGAATCAATCTATCCTGTACAGTCCTTTATTGTTTTGTCAAAGAATTAATCCTTCTCCTTATTAACTCTTTTTTGAATATTTTCCTCATTAATCTTATCTACAGTCTGAATGTTAGAAGAAATGAATTTGAACAATGTGTCCAACTTACCTAGAGATCCAACAATGTGATCAACCTTGTACGTCAGTGCAATCATCTGCAAAATTGGTAAAGAATCATTAATAGCCTTAAATGCTAAGGCATTGCATTCTGTTATCTTCTTTATGGAATCTAATAATACATTAGTGACATTTGTTGGTCTGTAATCTATAGTAGAAGTACTGGGAGAAGTGTTAGGTTCAGCAAAAATTTTCTTCTCTTCTCTAGATACCTGTTCAATTACCTTAACCTCTTCTTTATCCACGTTCTCCTCCTTATTTTCACTCTTATTTTCATTCTTATTCTCTGTTGGTTTTGATTGTGTCTATTCTTGTTCTTTTTCTACTTCTGTCGGTATCTCAATATTATGCTGAGTGTCAACATTCTTGACTGGTGATTCAGGTTTCTCAACATAGATAGCTTCATATTTCCTTTCCTCTGCAATTTCCTTATCCATTACAATATTGATATCCTCAGTGTCAACATTCATTTTGAATAGAATATTTGACTTAGGATCAATGTTATCTCCTTTCAATTCCTCTGATTTCTCTTCAGGCTCATTTTCCATTTCTGTCGAGGCCTTTGATACTACCGGTGGGGTGCCCTATGCCAGTGGAGGTAAGTTGTCCTTAACTATGATGTCAAGTATATTTCCAACCTTACTTTTACCCTTGTCTATTTTTTGATATACTTTAGTAAAGGTTTTATCAACTTTCTATCTATCTTTCTCTTCTCTCTTCTCCTTCTCAACAAAGAATATATCCCACTTATCAGTTGTTTCATCTATAATCTCTTTTATTCTATCATCCATAAGACTAACTTGCTGGTGACCACTCACAAAAATAGTCTTGTTAGCTTCAGATATTAAATCATCTATTTCTTGCTTAGAATTAACGGGATGACCCGCTAACAGTGCCTCAACCTTTAGTTTCTTATCTAACTCCATAATGGACATTCTCTTTTCTTAAAGTCTCAAGTATAAATCATTAGGAATAACATCTATAACCTCAATAAGAACCTTCTTATATATATCCAGATACAAAATAATGCTCTCCTCAATGGTATCCTTATCTGAATCCTTAAAAGAATTATAGAACTTACTAACATTACTAAGATTTCCTTCCTGAGCTATTTCATTTATCACTACCAATGAAATATTATCAGGTAACTTTTGTTTCGGTTTCTTCTTTGGTGTGACATTCTTCTTCTGACCACTAGGCTCTCTCACAACCTGTTGTTTCTTTCTAAGTGTTCTTGATTTCTTCGGTGATGGGGAAGGTGCTGGTAAGGGTTTGCTTTTCTTTCTTTCCACCATTTTGAATTGAACACCCTTATCACTGTTAGAATCAGATGAGGTAGCCACAGGAGAAATATGTGATACCGGTTCATGTTCTAATTTTATTTCTTGTTTAGCAACACCTTTCACTGGAACAAGTTTTAACAAGACCTTCTTAACAAATTCAACAAACATAGAAACATCTTTTATTACTTTTTCTCTTTTCCTCCTCTTCTTCTGCATAGTAACATCACTTTCTATAGTTTCAACATTTCGAAAGATTTTTTTTGTCGGTTCTGGTGGAGCATCTAGGAGTACCTTGGCATAAGATTCTAAGATGTGTGAGTCCACTTCATAACCCATCTTTGTTATTCAGATAGTTCGAGGTCTAACTACCTCCATCCATACTTCATCTCTTTTAATCACAAAGCATTTATGTTTGTCACATTTGTCAACAATGCTTTGGGGAATCCTTTCCCTTTGCCTCATTTTATCTTGAAAGTCCTTGAAGTAATCTTTTACCTGTTTGTCACCATCTGAACCTATGCCTTTAATTGCCTCCTTAATCTATTTTCCAACAAAAATATCATAGGCAAAGTCCTTGTGTCCAATATCAGGAATCTCCTTTGAGAAATATAGCATTAAGGATACAATCAAATTCCCAAACTTGAAAGTTCCCTTCTTATCACCTTTAATTTTATCCAAATTTTCTAAAAGTTCATCCTTCAACCCTTCACAGATGTCAATTTTAGCATTATTCATAATCATCTCATAGACACTATGAATGCATAAACTTGAAATAGAATTCAGCCTATTAGTATGAGCAACTTTGTATCCAATAACCATACTTGCATATTTAACATTGTTATCAGTTATATCACTAACCCTAAGTGATCTATTATCTTATGTTATGCCGATTAAGTTCATAACCTCTTTGTTTGGAATTTTATTTTTCTTATCAGGCCTAGTGCTAGTAGAAGGTAAACCAATAACAACCTTAATTGTATCCTTAGTGATTTTGAAAACTAAGCCTAGCCACAAAAATTCACCGTGAACTCTGCTAAGAACATAACAAACAATCTCATCTAAAAATTCAGGCATGTAAAGGATGTCAGTGAACCCTAAAGCTTCAACAATCTTGTGTTTCGGGTTGACTATACCTTGGATGTCAGTAATAACATTCATTAACATGTTTGTCATGCCCAAACTTTTGGGCAAAAAACAGAATAACAAATTTTTTTTTTGGACAACATAAACTCATAAAATAATCTACATCTAATCTGAAATCAATAAGTTTTGTCTTAACTAAGATGTAAATAGAATTGTTCCCTAAATTTGGAATAATTAACTCAATCAATAGGGCAACAATAGTTAATGAAGACTAATAATTCCCTAAGAGGTTCATCGCAAATAATTAATTAATTTAATCAACCTAATTAAATCTCCGTTAATTAAAGTCGAGAGACATTTAAATATCTCGATTGTATTAAAATTATTCCAGGTTAATTAAATTAACGATAATGTTATCTTAAATTAAAATTAATTAATTGGGCGCATGCAAATTCATTATTTAAATATAACCAATAAGGTTAACAAATTCAATAATGTTATTTGCCAAATAAATATAAATTATACTATAGGCAATTTTAAATCCCCGTAGACCTTCAAATTTCGACTATTAAATAATTTGGCCAATAGTGACCTCATAGACTAGATTTCATGTAAAACAATTATTATTATTCATTAATAATAATTTCCCAAATTAAATTTTAACTTAACGCCCATATTTAATTAAATATGAACATTAACTATATAATAACCCTAGTTATAAAAATTAAATCAATTATAGCAAATTAATATATCCATATTGGGAGGCATTAAATTCCAAGTTTAAGACTTATATATATATATATATGAATGATGTTTAATTATGAACCCAAATTTAGGGTTGAGTTAATTATTATTAATTCATAACAATCTATTAACTCAATCCCTCAAGACTGAGCAAACCCTAATCCTGAAATAGGGTTAGGGTTGCTTATTAAATCATCCCTCTCTTTCCTTTTTTTTTTAAAACTTCTTACCTTCTTGATTTCTACCCTAACCCGAATCGGGTTAGCGTTTATGTGTTATGTAGGGAAGGAGGGATAATCGCGGAATGGTCGAATGATGTTAATGGTCGTGAAGTGATCACGCAATCGATGTTTAATGTAACATGGGGGGGAGGGGGGGATTGCGTTTTGAGGTGGACCACAGAGAGGGGAGGCACTACCCGTAGTGGCATCGTGGGCGCCACTGTGGGTCGTGACCCGCAGTGATGCCGTGGAGTCCCTGCAGGACGTGGCCATGACCGCCCCTGCGGGTTGCAGCCCGCAGTGGCATCGGGACACCCCTATGGACCTCGGCCCATAGGGAGCCCACAGGAGCCCTTGTCTATGGGGTAACCCTCGGGTAGGGTTTCGGGGGGTAAGAATTTAAAAAAAAAAATTTTACATTTTTTTTTAATTTATTTAAATTTAAAATAATATATATATATATATATAAAGATCTCTCTCTCTCTCTCTCTCTCTCTCTCTCTCTCTCTCTATATATATATATATATATATATATATTAAATTTTTCATGCATAAATCAATGTATAAGACTGGTAAATAATAAGGAAAAACAACAACTTAATAAAAGATAAGCATCTCTCTTTTTTTATAGATTTATAATGTGATCCATTTAAATATGGGTATATTAGATTTTGTTTTTTTGTTGTATTCCCTTTTGTTTTTATATAGTGATAAAGTAAGTTAATGGTTGACAGAAAGCAAAATAGGACATAAATCTATTTGTAATTTCTGGTTTTCTGAATCTATGCATATATATATATATATATATATATATATATATATATATATATATATATATATATATATATATATATATATATATATATATATATATATATATATATATATATATATATATATATATATATATATATATATATATATATATATATATATATATATATATATATATATAAATGTGTGTGTATGTATGTATGTATGTATGTATGTATGTATGTATGTATGTATGTATGTATGTATATTCTTTTAAATCACATAACAACAGACTTTCTAAACTAACAAATTTATCTAACAACATTTCTTTTCATTTTAACTTCTACTAGTTAACTATAGGAAAAGGTAAATTTAAATTTGTCTACTTTAACTTTCTGCATTTTTTTTTTAAAATAGAAAAATGACAGTAATAAATACAATTACATCAGCATTTAAATAGTACACAAAAACACTTAAAACATTATCATTTTGCACAATGCAAAACTATGATACTTCAAAATGTCTATTTAACCCTATTTGCATTTGGAAAATAACTAGAACTAAATAATTGTTTTTATTTTACTAGCATTTCTCTTTTCTACTTCCAAATATTCTCATTATACTTTTTGCATTTTTTTTTTTGAAAAAACATGATAGAGATAGATAAATGACAGCAACGTAATATAGACCAGAAAACACTTAGAAATATTTTAAAAAAGAATGCAGAACTAATTTTCCTCTAATGTCCATTTAATGATTTTATTTTTATTTTGCAATATCAACTTAAAAGGATGCAATTCTTACAAGAATAATTTGAATACAGTTTATCAACTTTTACAATGGGTGAAATACCCAACTGGTCTCTCATTCCTAATAATGAGGACTTAAATAAAATAAATACATTTCTTTATACAAAATAAATACAACCTAAAATATCTCTTTTACATTTCTGCATCTGAAATACAATATTACATCTTCTATTCTTTTTCTGCAACTAAAATATATTCAAAAAGTCCATTTCCAAGCTTTTCCTTCAATCCCCTCCCAAGGCAACCTACAATGCAAAATCTTAAAGGCTGTGACCATAGAGTGCTCACCTCTCAGCCTAGGCTTACTAGAAGCCAACCCCGAGCTTGGAGAACCAAGACCAAGATGGGTTACACTCAAGAAAATACAACAAGCGAGGGAAAAACTCAAACAAACACATTCCCATCCCAAGGCTAAACTTTATCACATAATGTGATGTTTACATGGGTGGAAGTGGACCAAGTACCTTGAGGAACTGCAAGATAGTAGAACACAGCCAACTCATGGCAACCAAGAACACAACATAAGTCCATCTTAACCCAACATCCTTATGACCCCCAAGGCATACATGCCATACTTCCTCCCCTTATGACCCCTGAATGCATAAACAAAACTATGCAGCAAGGGTCACATAAACAAACCCTTGAGATCACTCTCTTGAAGAAAGCCTCTCACTCAAGGCTGTCAAACACCTTCCACTCACAAGACCATTTTTCCCTCCCAAGGGTAAGATGGCCTTGGATAATCCCAAAACACAAAAAATGCATAACAAAAATGGGAGAAGAATCACATAAAAAATTTCACAAATAAAATACAAGGGAAAGAACATCTACATTCAAGCAATCTTTAAAAAACAATTTTTCAACATGCAAAGTAAGAAATGAACCAACCTTGAATTCTGCCAAGGGTTTACTAGGGATTACTTGGAGAAGAGAAGCCCAATTCCACACTTCTTTTCTTCCACACTTAGCCAAAAATTCCATTCTAAAACTGGTTTTCAAAATTGCAAGATCTCATCTCCAAAGATGGAGAGTGAGTGATTAACTCTCTAAGTCTCAATCTCTAGCCTAAGAAGGCTTCTCTCACTCTTTCCAACCTCTTGGATAGAGTGAGAGGCTCTCATTGGTTGGTCTTCCCTAGGTATTACACACTCCCTAACCAAGGCACCTCAAGAAGAGGAATGAAATGGGGAAGAGGAATGACACATACCAAGAAGGTTGTCTAACCAAGGATGGCACTCCTTAATATGAAATTCGGCCATCTAGGAAAATCCACTTTTATGGGAAGTCAAGTCCTAGAGGGTGGACACATGGCCAAATTTGACCTTCACCCATAGGTACCCCATGAGGCCCATTAAAAATGCTCCAAAATTGATTCTAGGAGTTGGTTTAACCCTTTGAAAGTCCACCTAAAGTTTACCTATGGGTCAACTCTGATTTGACCCTCCTAATGGCTCACTATCCTAGATTTCTTGGAACCTTCAAGGATAATTTGGAAATATATCATTTAAACAAAAAGTAAATCTCTCAAAAAAGGTGACATGACAATGCCAACATAACATACAACATATGTGCCAAGTGACACTACAAAAGAATTCCACATCACTAATACACACATGGCAATTGTCTCTTGTATGATTTACATAAATATATAATTACAATTTAACGCACATGCAAATATTTACATTTACGAATAAAATATGATACATACGAGGTGTTGTCTCTCCAGATAGACAACCCCTAGTTTTACAAACATACATAGGCCTAGGCTTGATTCTCCATAATGTTTCCATGGTCACATGAATAATTTTCCTGTGCATCTCAATTACACATTAGTATTTCCCAATAGCCTCATATAATAATAAACACATAAATAAGAATACACATCAATCACTCTGCATACAATTGACATCATACAAATCAATTTATCATATATCAAAGCAAATCCACATAAGCAATTATCATAATCCTCATAAATTTGATCCATTCATAAGATATGCATCATATTTCTATCATCATAATAAAGTCTTATACGTCAAATAATGACATTCACCATCTCAATGTTACCCTATTCTAGAATCATATAAAATTCTATATCCATAATGCATAGAAGTGAAGCATCAATATATCAATGTTATCCAATTCCTGGGCTCATATAAAGTTCTATATCCATAATGCATAAAAATAAAGCATCCATAATAGTTCTAACATGAAAATCACTGAAATGCTAGGATGGGTCAAGGTAGGGCCTCACAATGTTCTTTAAATCCTCAGACCCTAAATATTGAATGTTACAATGAATGTATGCCCTAGGGTCTTCAACAAACGCAACTCCTTTTGGGATTTTCGAAAATGCACCAATGGATTCATCTAACTTTGCTATCTTAGGGATTATTTTAAAGACTTGTCTAGGAAGCTTGAGATTTTCCACAATAGTAGGGTTTGCAATGAATTCAGGAATGGAAGTTGAAGAAGCCATGTCGTAAGATAAATACCTTTTAACTAAAAACCTTGGATGCCTTGAGAATCTTGCTGCTTCGCCTCTTGAATGTTGGTGCTCAACTCTGCACTCTTTGAATGCTTGAATGCTTTGGTAAGTAGAAATGAGAAATTCAAGTGCTTTATAACCAAAAAGTTAACGTACAACCGCAATAAATGCTTCGTCGGTGAAGTGAATACTCAACATATGTGTCGGTAAAGAAGAAATATGACTTCTTACCACCAACTGAGGGTAAATGCATGATCTTCAATTAGTTGCCTTACCCCTAAGGATTAATCCTTAGTAAGATGAAGAATCTCCTGCCAGTGTAGGATTGCTTTGTTCTGTCGGTGCAGAGACAGATTCATCATTTCTTTGAATTCTCTTCTTGATCCATTGTTTAGTGAATTCTTGCTTGATTTCAGTCACCTTTTCTTTGCCTTTGTCATTATATCCTTTGTTGTTTGTCGATACACTCTTGCTTCTACAAAATTTTGCAATATTCCCAATCTTGTTGCATGCATAATAGGTTACATTGTTTCTTTGAATAGATTTTTCATAACCTTGACCCATTTGAGTTCTGCATTGATTAGATAGATGTCCAAATTTACCACAAACATAACATTTCACATTCATTCTACAATTATATGAGTTATGACCATTTTTATTGCATTTGGAACATTGACTGGTGGGTGAGTTTGTATTCTGATTATTTCTAAATCTACACTGATATTCTCTATGACCAAATTTGTTGCAATTAAAACAATTGCCATTGAATTTATAAGTATTAGGTTGCCTTACCAGTTTGTTGTGATCATGATTGTTTGCAGTTCCAAAAAAATTTCCATGTCCAAATCCAAGTCCAACTATTTCTCCATCAGGTTTTTGACTTTTCAGCATATCATCAAGCTTGTTTGAACTCTTCTTGAATTTGCCTTTGTATCCAGTTGCAGTGACCAACTCACTTTCCAAAGTAATAAATTGTCTAATAAGTTCCTCTTTGTCATGTTGCATGTGAAAAAAATCTGGTTTAAGCATATCATTTTCATAACTAAGCCTTAGAGATTCATCTCATCTTTCATTAAGTCTTCTAGCCAAATCTTTCTCATTCATCTTTCTATCTTCAATATCCTTACATAGTCTCATGGTTAAATTTTGCATCTCATTCCTCATGTTATTGTTCTCTTGCCTTAGTTTCTCTGCAATATCTCTAAGAGTTTTCTTTTCTTCATCATCTTGGTTTTGTAGTTGCACATGTAATTATTTTCTCTTATTATTTTCTATGACTAGGTTTTCTTGAGTTGCTTTGATGAATTCCTGAGTAGTTCTGAGTTCATCTTCTAGTTTGATATTCTTTAATTTTTCTGTATCAAAATCTTCAAGAGCTCCTTCCAACTGTTGTGTCAAACTTTCCATCGGTACCGGTTTTAGAATCTTCCTCAAGCTGTTAGGATTCTACAAATAGAGCACCATTGTATGATACCAATTGTTAGATACTTGGTTAGTCCCAAAGACACTGAGAGGGGGGGAGAATCAGTGTCTAACCCGTGGATGAAAGATTTAAACTTATTTGAAACTTTATAAACCAAATTAATATACTGGTAAGCAAATAATAATGCAATAAAGAGAAACAAAAGACTGAGCATCAATGCAAACCATAATACATATATTTTTGGCGAGGAAACCCGGTAAGGGAAAACCTCCGTGGGATTTGTGACCCACAATATTTACTCACTAGCCAATATGAATAAATATTACTTAGTACAATAGGGGCCTGCACATGCAGGAAGGCCAACTGCCTAGAGCTCACTGCTCAACACAAAAATGGAGTTCCACTGACTATAATTGGATGGTTAAATCCAATAACAATGTACTACTTCAAAATAGCATCTGCAATGTTGGATTCAGTACCAGTTCAAGCTCTGTCACATACCTCTACCAAAACCTTTCTTTGCTCTATTTTGTTTCTTATTCGCTCTTAAGATAAATATATCAAAGTGCATATACAATTATGTTACTATTTACTAAGTTGTCATTAGTTTAATGTTCAAAGTCATCCTATATACCCTAGTCGATTAATACTATAGAAAGATTCAGTCGGTAAACACTAAGGGTGTCAGTTACAGAAGAAAGGCTAGTCACCGAGATGATATATACCGAGTTGTCTACCGAGTAAATTTCCTATGTCCACCGAGTAGCGAAGAAGGTACACCAAGTTAATCTGAACCGAGTGGAAACATGTTACCAGATTCAATGAACCTGGACACATATGTGAAAATGTGTTACAAGATTCAAGAACAGGGAACCGTTATTTCATAGGGAATTGCACTTAAAGATTTTGTATGATTTTGAGGAAGTTTATCCAATGAAATAATTTCTATGTTTATTCATTCAATAAAACATGTTTGTATAATCAATGTATGAACAAGATCAACGCCTTAGAGATCTATATATAGAGTGATTTGAGTATCTAAGCAAGAAGAGAAAAATATGGTGAGTTGAAGATAAAAATCTTGTGAAAAGATAAGATGTGATGATTGAACAGAGGTATTTAGAGGTCATCAAGAAGATTTTCAACAAACAGTTTAAGGGACAGAGAATACAGAAGAGGTCATCGAGTTAATCTATCAATTACCAATGTATGCTATGAGCATGGTAATTTCATATTGAGCACATAGAGTCTGCTATAACATTTCAGATGTAAAGTTGCAGATATTTTGTAAAAGATTTTGATTGAATTATTTTGAGTTGTGTTAGAAACCTTTAATAGGGTAAAAGACTAAGAAGGTCTATAAATTATAAAGCCTTTAACTAGGTACAACATTTTGTAAAAGTGTTTGTAAAAATCCTTTAGCAAGGTAGATCTAAATATCTTGATACTCCTAAGAGGGTAAGCTATCAGAAATAGATAAACATGTAGCTCTAACCGAGCAACCTTTATTATTGTAGTAGTGAAGTTGTGGGTGCCATCTCCACTACAGTTTTTCTCTCTAGCCAAGAGTTTCTGCATAACCAAAATCTTTGTGTTATGGCACCGGAAAAGGCATTATATCGGCATCAGCAGATCATACTCTACACTGGCACTCAGGACATCAGCACCGGCACAGAAGAAAGGAAGTATACCACCACAGAGGCTGACAGGATTTTGTTATATTATATTTTGTTTATTATTGTAAAAATGTGTAAGCCGACTTGGCAAATTGTAAAATGACTCTTATATATAAAAGAGATCATTGTAGACATTTGATATAGGATGTTATAAGCATTAAGGAAAATATTAGGCAGACCTATTGTGCGAAATATAGGTTAAAGGGTATATGTTAAGAACAGAGTAGGAACCGGTACTGAATCTGGCATTGAAGATGCTATTGTAAAGTAGTACGAGATATTGGATTTGTATAATCCTTATTGTAAGTCAGTGAGACTTCCCATTGAGCAGTGAGCTCTAGGCAGTTGGCCTTCCTGCATGTGCAAGCCCCTATTGTAAGTAATATTCTCTTATTGGCCAGTGAGTGAATATTGTGGGTCACAAATCCCAACGAGGTTTTTCCAACACTGGGTTTCCTCATTAAAATCTTGTGTTATGGTGTGCTTTTCATGTGGATGTTCTTGATTTTGCTTATTGCATTATTTCTTGCATACTAGTACACTATTATATTATGTTCTGCATGTTTTAAGTTAAGAAATTCTATATACCTGTCAAATACTGATTCACCCCCCTCTCAATATCTGTGAGATCCCTAACAAACATAACCTATCACATATTACCTCTTCCTTACATTACCTATCATATCATATTCCTACTCACAAAATGACCTACAAGATCTGATACATATGTGAGTCTTTACAATACATCATGTCGGCCATACAAATATAACATTACATTACAATACATTTTGCATAAACAATATTATTTCCAAGTCGGCTTGGGCTTCTGGTATAAGCTTATGTTGGTGTAACTGGATGCCAGTGTGAATGAACCTTGTAGTGACTATTGGTGCTGGTAGGTGAAGGTTGATGCTGGTATAACCTTTGAACATGTGAAACCTTATTGAACCTTGTTAGCAGTTGGTTGCCATCAATGATAACATCAACCATTCTCATCTTAGTGTATAATGCCAATATTGGGGTATTTGCAAGTTATTCACCAAGTTTTATTGTGGGGCAATGAGTGGTTGTTGATATTACAAGTTTTTGAAATTATTGAGTTTATGGTACGCTACCTTGTGGATAACTGCCCCCTATGTAATTAGGATACACATTATATTGGGTGTTACTTTTTAGGGGATTTTGACCCACGCCACTATGTACTTCATGAACGTTCGTGACTACGTATTATGTAGGTGGCAATTGCAAGTAACTAAATCGTGGTTGCGACATAATAGATTTGGGAGCCACTTGGGGTTGATATTGGGGAGCACTAAAAAATTATGGTGATAATTGAACAAGTTGAGGCACAAATTGAAATGGCATTGATTGGACTAGTGGGGCTACCGATGATAACAGTATTGTATAGGTCATGCCCCTAGCTATAGCCTACATGCCAGATGTGTTGGCCATTTGCTGGAATTGATTATGTGTTGCATTGATGTTTTGTCATTAATGCCAATACTAGTTGTTCGGATGCTTTACCAGCACCCTTCTGGTCCCGGTAGGATGAGTGGTTTCTGATTAACTTGGATTCGGCATGATCTAGTAAACTTCAATATAATCTAGTGATGAAATTGGCTTCTTCATGATACTTATACTCATATTTGTATAGTTTGTTTTGGTCTGGTGGTTGGATGCTATTCTGCTTGCTTAGAATATTGGTTTCTGGTTCCGGGGAGGGTTTCACCAGAAGAAATTTTTAGTGAAGATCTTTGATGAATTGCGTAATTGGTGTTGGTGCATCTTCTGATGGAGTTTCAGGATGTTGTTGGTGATCATGTTCGAGACTTGGCATTTGAAGATCATTGATGAAGCATGTGGAACTATACTTGGGTCCGGTTAATCTAGGTTATGGACCAACATTAATGTAACGTGTCGATAGGACCTATTGTTGTATTTTCGGGATGTCTTGTGTTGGATATTATTGTATTTGGTTTGTAATTATGTAATTGTTTTATTGTCTGGTGGTTGACCTGATTGTTTATGGTCGAGGGTTTGTATAAATAGATGTAAGATCTCATTGTAGATCATCATGGTTAATGTAAGAGGTCATTGTCAAGGAATGTAATGTGCGAATAATGTAATATCATTCAGGTAAAGAAGTTGGTCAACCATTGGAGATAGAATTGGTTTTATGTAAGAGGATTTAGTCCTTCGGTATTGAGCTTAACCAGAACTGTACTCGGGCATAGGAGATGCTATCTTTTGCAGTTCAACACTTCTCTAGATTGTAGTCTGGATTTGTATGTAGTGAGTGAGTCTCCTTTTGTGATGAGCAGTGTGCCCTAGGTTGTTCTCCTTCTTGCGAGTGTAGGTCCCTTCATTCTAATTCACATACTTACTACAGAAGTATTATCTAACTGTGGGTAGGCTTCCTGTCATGGTTTTTCCCTTTACCGGGTTTTCCACGTACAAATATTGGTGTTGTGTGGATGACTTTTATTCAATGATTATTGTTTATGCTTAATTGGATGAACTGCTATTCTACTATTATTGTTTTGGGTTTCGGTATTAAATTTTAAAATGCTAATGCTTCCGGTAATCTAAACAGTTCAAGTTCTTCTGGAGCTATATTTCGAAGGGATATACCGAGGCTTGAAGGATCAAATTACACAATATGGAAGATTCCGATGGAGACACATCTGAGATGTCTTGGCAAGTAGATTTGGGAGATCACCCAACTATAATCCAGGATCTAGCAATCCTCCTCCAGCAACCCAGGACAAGGAGCTTGAGAATGATTGTAGAGAAAGATAAGCCCTCTTGTGTGCACTTTTTGATCAGAAAATAATGGGATTAACCAACAAATCATCTGGAAAGGATATATGGGATAAGTTGCAGACTCTTAATGAAGGTGACCCTATAGTGAACATTGCTAAACTTCATGGTTACCGAGTAAGATATGAAAACCTGAAGATGAAAGAAGATGAAAGTATTACTGCATTCATGGAAAGAGTAAATGATATTTTTATGGGAATTTAATGTTGTGGTAGAACTATGAGCAAAGATGAAATTGTTTCTAAAGTCCTAAGAGCCCTACCACCAACTTACAAAATGAAGGCTATTACTATCAATGAGTTGAGAACAATGACTAATACATCTGTCAACAAAGATACCCTGGTTGGGAAACTATCTCCTTTTGAGCTTGAGAAATTTGGACCTTCTGGAGCTATGAAGACTGAACCTTCTTTTCATGTATCTACATCTACAACCAGTAAGAAAGACTGGAAAGCTTTATATGAAAAAGAATTAGAAGATATGAAGAGAGAAGATGATGAGTTTGAGCAACTTAAAGAACTATTTGCTAGAAGAGTACCAAAAGGACTGATAGGAAGTAAGTATTGTTGAGACATGGACCAGCTAGGACTCGAACCTAGGAACTTCCATATGTTGTTGGAGTGCTCGACCACTAAGCTACTAGCCCCTCTTTTAGTAGTCCATCGTCGGTCTGGGTGTGGCTTATTTCCAACACCAACACCCCCCCTTAAGCCACACCTCTTGTGTGCTTGGGGCTCCTAGCCTGGACCTGGCTCTGATACCATGTTGAGATATGGACCGGCTAGGACTCGAACCTAGGACCTTCCATACGCTGATGGAGTGCTCTACCACTGAGCTACTGGCCCCTCTTGGACTAGTCCATCATCGGTCTGGGTGTGGCTTATTTCCAACACCAACAAGTATGAAGGAAAAAAACCATTTAAATGTTTTTCATGTAATAAGATTGGTCATTTGGCATCTAGATGTCTTGAAAGGAATTCTAGATTTGAAGAAAGAGTTAAAAGATCATCTAAGCCTAACCTTGGATTTCAGAACAAGTATAGATTCAAGAAAAACAAAGACAAATCATGCTACATAGTGGATGAGGAAGGCATTACTGATTCAAATGATGAACTGGCAGAAGACTGTGCTAGTTGATCTGGCAATGGGAAGGAATGGGTATGCTTGGCTATCAAGGAAGATAATCCAACACTGGAAGAGAATTTTCCTAAGGAGAAGGCACTTGCTACTAAAATTGAGGAAAAGGATGAATGGCTAATTGATAGTGGTTGTTCACATCATATGACTGGAGATAAAGGGAAGTTTTTGTCTTTGCAAGAATTTGATGTCATGATCAAGGTTAAAGGAACTATATCATTGGATGGTAAGAACAATACTGACAATATTTATTATATTGAAGGTTTGAAGCATAATCTTTTGAGTATAGGACAATTGGTAGATAAGGGATTTCAATTACAGTTCAAGGATGGAAAATGCAAAATTATTAACAGATATGGCTTGGAGATTGCAACTGGTACATAGACAAAAGGTAACATATTTCATTTGAAATCCAGTGAGAAGACATATTTGATTACACATATTGATGAGAGTTGTCTATGACATAAAAGGTTGTCATGTGAATTTTGATTGCATTGTAAAGATCAGTTCAACTAAGGTTGTTAGAGATATACCTAAGATTAATAAGCCCTATAATCTGGTATGTAAATAATTTTAAATGAGGTAATAGGCCAGAACCTCTTTAAGGAGTATACAAGATAAATCAAATGATGTTCTTGATCTTATTCATAGTGATTTGTGTGGCCCTACTAGAGTTAAATATTTTCATGGTGATAGATATTTCATGCTAATCATTGATTATTATTCTAGAATGATGTGGGTTACTTTTTTGAGAGAAAAATCTGAAGCATTTGAAAATTTTAAAATATTTAAGGCTAAAGTGGAAACTAAGATAGGATTGAAGATTAAATATTTGAGATCAGGTCATGGTGGAGAATTCAAATCCGGTGAGTTTAATAACTTTCATGACAAACATGGTATTAGAAGACAATTTTCTGCTCCCCAAAAACCTTAGCAAAATGGAGTTGTGGAAAGGAAAAACACAACTATCTTGGATGATGCTAGAACAATGATGATGGAAGAAAATATACCTCATATCTATTGGAGAGAAGCAGTGAGTACAATAGTTTAAACATTCAACATAGTACATATCAAAGGAGAAAGCAGTAAGACACCTTATGAATTATGGTTTGGCAATACACCTATAGTTAAGTATTTCAGAATTTTTGGTAGTAAATGTTATATCAGAAAAGATGATACTATTGGAAAATTTGATCCGAGATGTGATGAAAGCATATTTCTTGGTTATTCTAATGAAAGCAAAGCATATAGATGTTATAACAAGAGATTGGAGAGTGTGAGACATGGACTAACTCTGATACCATGTAAGACTTTGCCAAGATCAAGAGGCAATTGAAAGCACAAATAAGAGAGACAAAATATATGATAGAAATAAACTGTATTCTATCAAGATGAAAATACTGATCAACTAGATCATCAATCAATGTTTATACAATGAATATGAGCCTGCTTATATAGGCAAGGCTATATGGATATGTGAGCACACAAACATGACATGTGGCTCAATAAGAAACAAGGGTAGGTAGGAGAAACAATATAATAGTCCACATGAGGTGGATCACTCACTAAATGTGAAGTCTAACAACAAGATCACACCATAAAAGGTGGAAATTCTCCTACACACACTATCCCAATGTGGCACAAACACCCAAGTGTCTCATACCCAAACTACTATGAAATGCATGTACCTAAGTAAACTTAAGTAAGGTGTAATAATATCCAAGATGAATAATCATTTACACCAACACCCCCCCTTAAGTGCAACGTAGGGGAATGCACTTAAGTCTACAATGCAACTAAGCAATGCAAGATAGGTCCTAGCTATGAGGCCATGTTAGGTACCCATGTACAAATACAAATGCATGAAAACTAATGCAATGAAATCTCTCACAAAGTAGGGAAAGAGAGAAAAACCCAACGGGAAAAACCCTCCCCCAAAAGAGAGATGAAAACTAGATACAAATAACTCTCATAGAAGTGTGTGAAGGACAAAACTCCATGTGAGGAAAAAGTCCCCCCCATATGAGAGAAGAAGAAGAGAGACTAGGAAGCCCCCCCTCAATCTGGAATTTGCACCAATGATAGAAGCTTGATGTATGAAGAAACTTCTCCATGAATGTTGAACCACGTTCCTCCCCTTAGGAAGAAACAAAACCAAAGGTGTATCCATGAAGTTTCCCCAACCATAAAGGGAAGATGAAGAAAAAATACTCACAATGAAAGGAATCTCTAAACACTGCTCAAGTGTCCCCATGTCAATGCTGAAAGGTACCCCCTCCAAAGGTGGTAAACTATGCCACACTACTAAAAAGGGCACTTCAAGATCTAGTGGAGATGAATGTAGAACAATATCCAAAGACTCATATGTCTCCTCAAAAGATAAAGAGACCTCCTCCAAGTGTTGTACAAAACTATCCACAATCATGTCAACCTCTAAAGATTGATCATGTAGAGAATGCACAAGAGGGTCAGAGTGATCCCTCGCAACAATCAAAGATGGATCATCTTCATCAAAGAGAAGATGAATGTCATCAATGGTGTCTCCCAAATCTACAATGTAGGAGTCCACAAACAAACCTGTAATGTCTATCAAGTAGGCATCCCAATCAACTGAAACTGGAAGACATGAAATATCCTACTGCACTGAATCACAAGAAGGCAAAACTATCGCACTAGTTGCATCATCAGGTGCAATAGGTGGTGTGATATCAATAGAAGGAGATGAAATGCAAGGCTCAAGAATGGGGTTACATGTGAGAATCCCCAAGTTCAAATGCCCAAAGTTCTCCTCAAAATCTGAATCATCAACATAGGTAGAATCAATCTCATCAATAGGACCAAAATCTAAAAAAGAGTACAACTGAGATGCATGATCAACCACCCCATTCGCAATGATAGCTGCACTCTCCAAGTCTCTAATGATAACTGAATCAGGTGTGAACTCCACAATTTTCCTAGTTGCCCCATGTGTGATTTGATAGATGGAAAGAAGATTATTTGTCAAGTGGGGTACACACAACACATCATTGAAGGAGTTATCCCCAATGGCAATAGATCATTTCCCAATCACATCCATGTATGTATGATTTCCCATCAAAATCTGCGGCATGTGGCAAGGCTCAAATGTAGAAAACATAGACTGCGAAGATGCCATATGATGAGAAGCCCCTGAATCTAGAAGCCATCTCCCTAAATCATGACTTGTAGTAGCACAAAAAGCTTGTCCCTTTCCTTTATCTGTCCCAAAAGAGTGATCCTTTCCTTTATCCTTGGAAGAAGAAGCCAATGTAGACATTCTAGAAAGTAGGTTGATTCTATTCTTCTCAAGAAGATTCTTCAACTCATCAATATCCTTCTTATAACAATGATGTTCATCATGTCCTGACTTCTTGCAATATCCACAAAAAAGATTGTCCTTATATGATTTCCTCTTATGTGAGAATGGTGAATCACCTTGTTGTGGTTTAGACTTAGGTTGCTTTTGATTCTTGCCTTTTCCTTGATTACTTTGATTCCCTTTGTTAGCTACCAAAGCTTGTGACTTTGAAGATTTGAGAATCCCCATCATGGTCAACTTAGATTGCTCAAGTATTAACATCTCTGTGAATGAATCAAATGAGGGAGAAGTGTATGAGGAACCTTGAGCTAACCTATGGGTGTGAAAGCTAGATACAAAGGCTCCATACTCTGAAGGAAGCTTGTCCAACAAGTTATAAACCAATTGAGCATTCTTTTTGTCAATTCCACAATCCTTTAGCTTTTCTCTTAGCTCAGTTGCTTTTGTCACATAATCTTGGATTGTATCAAAATCCTTGGGATCTAATGTTGTTAGTTCACTATCAAGCTTGTAGCCCTTAATCTCATCAACTTGACTATACAATTTCTTAAAAATATCCCAAGCCTCTTTAATTATTGTACACTTATCAATGTGAAAAATGAGGTCATCTGATACATACTTTCTAAGAGTTCCAAGTTCCATAGCATTCTTATTTAGCCATTCAATTTGAGCATTAGGATCAGCCTTAGGATCAAGTGGTGTTGTAATAGTTTCATTTACATAATGAATGAGTCCTTTTTCCATTAGTTTACTCCATGCCTTAATTTTCCATGATGCATAATTATGAGGAGTTAAAAGTGGAAATTTAGGAGAACCCATAGCACCAAAATGAAAAAACACAAGATAGAGAGAGGCACAATCACACAAGACACCCCCCCAAAATACTCAATCAAGAAATCCCCCCAAAATGGTGATTTTGGCACTTTATACTTAGTGCGTATACAATGGGCCACTTGCAAAACAAGGAAAAGTGGACTTTTTATTTTAATTTACAACTTCTCAAAATGAAATCTAAGAGACTTCAACAAATACTGCTAATGATCTAAACTGAGATCCAAGCAAAATGCAAGTACCAAATATGCAAAAAATGGCCAAATACTGAAAGTACAATTTCTACTTAAAATCACTGCAAATAGATGGTAGATTATGAAAGTAGATGAAAAAATATGCGCTTTCAAAAAAAATGGCAGCTGAAAACGAGTCCATATGAGCCCAAATGAATCCTCCAAAGTTGTAAAAATCGGGATTTCACGATTTTTGAAAACCTTGTATCTAAAAATCAGAAAACTCCTACACCACTGTACAAATCATGAAATTCTACCCCAAAACAAAAAAAAACAAAAAAAAAAATTGCTCGAAAAAACAAGTCCAAATGAGGGAGATATCGCTATTTGAAAAATGCCTGCAAAATTATAATTTCTGGAAAATTTCCGCTGCAACGTCAAACTTCAAATGCCTCTAGATTTGGCCTCCAAAGTCTGATTTGGATGAAACAAAAGGCAAAAATGACTTTCTTGGACCTCCTAAATCCAATGGTAACCTCAGATTTGATCCATCAAGCTTCAATAATAACCTGCAATAGAAATATCCAAAATGCAAACCCCAAATAGCATCAAATTTCTCTCTATTAGCAAACCAATGACACTCTAATGGCTCTGATACCATGTGAGACATGGACCAAGTCTGATACCATGTAATATTTTGCCAAGATCAAGAGGCAATGGAAAGCACAAATAAGAGAGACAAAATATATGATAGAAATAAACTGTATTCTATCAAGATGAAAATACTGATCAACTGGATCATCAATCGATGTTTATACAATGAATATGAGTCTACTTATATAGGCAAGGCTATATGGATATGTGAGCACACAAACATGACATGTGGCTCAATAAGAAACAAGGGTAGGTAGGAAATAGGTGTGGGTAGGTAGGAGAAACATTATAATAGTCCACATGAGGTGGATCACTCACTGAATGTGGAGTGTAACAACAAGATCACACCATAAAAGGTGGAAATTCTCCTACACACACTATCCCAATGTGGCACAAACACCCAAGTGTCTCATACCCAAACTACTATGAAATGCATGTACCTAAGTAAACTTAAGTAAGGTGTAATAATATCCAAGATGAATAATTATTTACACCAACAGAGAGAATAGTGGATATTGCTAATGTCAAAGTAGATGAGCTAAGCAAAAGTCAAATCAGAGTTTATGAGAAGGAACTGGCAGTGGAAATGATTATATCTGAACCGATATCTCCTTTACCAAAACAAAGAGATGAACCGATTACTCCGGCAACATCGAAGAATTCTACAGTAACCGAATATCAAGGAAGAGGAACATAGAGTCAAAAGACTCCTAAGTATGTGAGATTGAATCATTTTGAAAATCAAGTCCTTGGGGATAAGAACAATGGAGTGATGACAAGAAGAAGAATGGAAACTAATGAAGTATGTTTAATTTCACAAATTGAACTAGTATCAGTAATTGAAGCAAGTAAAGATGAATTTTGGTTAAAAGCTATGGAGGAAGAATTAGATCAAACTGAGAAAAATAACACATTGACTTTGGTTCCCCGACCTAAAAATAAAAATGTTATTCGAACTAAATGTGCTTTTAGGAATAAATTGAATGAGGATGGTCAAGTTAAAATAAATAAGGCTAGATTGGTTTGTAAAGGATATTCTCAGAAGGAACGAATTGATTATGGAGAAACTTTTGCACCGATAGCTAGGATTGAAGCTGTAAGATTATTTCTTGCCTATGTTGCTTATAAAAACTAAAAGGTTTATCAGATGGATGTTAAATGTGTATTTTTGAATGGGGATCTTGATGAGGAATTTTATATAATGGTTTTTCTCTATCAAATGATACTGATATGGTTTGTAGTTTAAGGAAAGCTTTATATGTATTGAAACAAGCACCTAGAGCTTGGTATACAAGGTTGCATAAATATCTTTTGAAGTTTGGTTTTACTAAGGGTGGTGCTAACAGTAACTTATATTATAAAATCACTGATGATGACATACTAATTGTTAAAGTAATTGTTGATGACATTATTTTTGGAGGTGGAGATAATTTATGCATAGAATTTTCTAAGAATATGGAGAAAGAATTTGGGATGTCTATGATTGGTGAGATGAAATTTTTCTTAGGTTTGCAGATTACTCAGACTGAAAAAGGAATTTTTATCTGTCAAACTAAATATGCTAAGGAATTGTTGAAGAAATTTGGTATGGGAGATTCTAAATTGGTAAGTAAACCTATGGTTACAAGTGAGAAATTGACAAGAAAATATGTTTCTACACCGACAAATCCTACAAGATACAAATCAATGATTGGAGGTCTACTTTATTTGACTTAGACTAGGCCTGATATTATGAATGTTGTTTGTATTGTTTCAAGATTTCAGAGTCATCCTAGAGAAAAATATGAGATGGTGGTGAAAGGATTTTTAGATACTTGCAAGGTATATCAGAATACAGCTTGTGGTACCTAAAAGATTATAATTTTACTTTATGTGCATATACAGATACTGACTGAGATGGAGATGTTGATGACCGGAAAAGTACTTTTGGTGGAGCTTTCTTTCTTAGAAAGAAGTTGGTTTCATGGATCAACAAGAAATAGTCATGTACTTCTATATCTACTACTAAAGCTAAGTATGTTGTTTCTACTACTAATTGTACACAAGTTTTATGGATGAAGCAAATGTTGAAGGATATAAAGGTGGATTGTGATGCACCGGTAGTTAATCACTATGATAACTCTGCTGCTATTGATATATCAAATAATTCAGTATTTCACTATAAGACAAAGCTCCTATCTATCAAGTATAACTTTTTGAAGGAGAAGGCGGAAGAAAATGAAGTTAAGCTAGTTTATGTGAACACTAAAGAACATATTTCAGATAATTTTGCTAAACCTTTATCCAAGGAATCATTTGAGTACCTGTGAGACAGATTGGAGGTTTTTGCCCCTCTAGCAGAGACTTGATTGATGCGGTTTGGCATCAGTATGAAATGCATTATCAGAAATACTATTCATTCTGGCACTGATGTGGGATGCTACTGCTCTGGAGGAATAGTCAACTTTGAGATTCAGAGGCTTATGTTTTTGCTTTGATATTTCTGTCAAATTTCTGGTATTGATGTTAAAGGAGGAGAGATAGTGATGTGAAAAAGATTCAGAACTTTACAGAGACATTATTCAAAGGGGGGGAGATATCGATATTCAAAGCTATATGTGGGTGATTGTTAGTTGTCTTCTACAGGGGGAGACTTGTTGGTCATTTCTTGGTACTTAGATGTTTTTCACATCTAGTATTGCCATCAATGCCAAAGAGGGAGATTGTTAGCCATTTAGTAGAATTGATTATGTGTTGCATTGATGTTTTGTCATTGATTCCAACACTAGTTGTTTGGATGCTTTACCAGCACCCTTCTGGTTCCAGTAGGATGAGTGGTTTCTGGTTAACTTGGATTCAACATGATCTGGTAGACTTCGGTATAATCTGGTGATGGAATTGGCTTTTTCATGATACTCATACTCATATTTGGTCAGTTGGTTTTGGTTTGGTGATTGGATGCTATTCTTCTTTCTTAGAAGATTGGTTTCTTGTTCTAGCAAGGGTTTCACCAATAGAGATTTTTGGTGAATATCTTTGATAAATTATGTAATTGTTGCTGGTGCAACTTCTAATGGAGTTTCAGGATACTGTTGGTGATCATGTTTGAGACTTGGCATTTGGATATCATTGATGAAGCGTGTGGACCTATACTTGGTTGTTAGAATATTTAATCTTTACTTAGCTTAGGTTTATTTGTATTTAGTTTAGGATATTCCTTTGGAATTCCTACATGTAAGTTGTCCTCTAGTACATGTGTGAGGACAAGTCATTTCTTTTATTTTCCTTTATTAAGGAATATTAGATTTCCTCCATAAGAGGATGTGGACACATGGCACACACATTTTATGAATGGTGGCATTCATAGATTTGGGAGTTACTTTGTAACTCCTCTCCTCATCTCTATTTAAGAGATGTCTCCTCTCTCATTTCTTCTTAATGACAATATTGTAAAGAGCTTCTTGCTCTCTCTCTCTCTCTCTCTCTCATTTTAGGCATTGCCTCATTCATAATATCACAAGGGGTTTTTCTTTGCTTTTCCCCTTTCAAAAGTTCTTGTGCCTCCTTCTTCACATTTGGGTGATGCTCCAAGGTTTTTGCTTTTCTCTTGGTAACAATTACTTCATCATAAACTTTCTTGGACTTTATTTTCCTTTCCTTGCTCTTGTATTTCCTTTCATGGTATCAGAGCAGGTTTCTAATCCTTGTTTTAAGTTGACATTGATGAAGGTTACCATTCTGTGGAGTTCACCTTGTTGGAGGCATTCTTGAGAGGAGAAGAAGTTCTTTTTCTAATATTTTCTATTGTGCAGGTTTTGGTTTCAGATTTTTAACTTTTTTTAAACTTGTTAAAAAGTTTACATGCAAGATTAATTCATTTATATTCTAGTTTAAATTTAATTATTTTTAAAGTTTTGGAAGGCTTGTCACCAAAACTCCGGTGCTAACTTCTTTTCCTGCATACTTTAGATTTCATATTCATTTGTTTTGGAAGGCTTGCCGCCAAAACTCCGATGCTAACTTCTTTTCCTGCATACTTTAGATTTCATATTCATTTGTTTTGGAAGGCTTGCCGCCAAAACAGTTTCATCATAAAGTTGTTTCTCTGATTCATATTGCAGGTTCTCACATTTTGTTTACTTGCAAGCTTTTTTGATTAAAAAAAAAAAGAAGAAATTTAAGCTTCCTTGCAGGATTTTGTTATCAAATTTTCTCATTTTCTAACCTCATTCACAGAATACTAACTTTTTTTAATATCTATTGATCTATTTCAATCTTTGTTTGTGCTTATTTCAGCCTGGTTTACTTTACATAATAAATCTTACATTTTATTCCTCTCTAGAAGTTTGTTTCTATGAGATATTTTGATCATGCACAGAGAAATCAGTCTGAGTAAATAAGTGAATACATTTTATTCCCCTCCTGCCTTCAAAATTCGGGCCCTAGTTGTTTCTGTGAATTGAAGAGCTACAACCTTCAACGCTGGTAGCTCATAAAGTCTTTTATCATCAGTTATAGTACTTCCCTCCTTTTCCTCCATACAACGCACGAGCCCAGACTAAACTGATCCTGGAGTTTTTTTTGGTGGGTTGAGCTTCTTCCTCCGTCCGCAGATTTCATTGTTGCTGACAGAGGCCAGGGCGTCATCATTTTTTGGCCCATCTTGGGCTTCCTTTCGGCCGCCCCTTGCTAGTTTTCGAGATGGCTTTTGGCACTTTGTGCCCTTTGCATTTCATGCCTCCTGCACGCCTTGCGATCCTCGCTCCCCACAGTCGCCGTTCGGGTGTGATCCTCGCTGCACGCCGTGGGTTTTCTGCTCACCGCGTGGCTCTTCTTTCGCCCCCTGCAGGTTGTGGTCGCCTTGCCTTGGCCGCTCTCCACGCTCGGGCTGGGCCTTTGGCCCCCTTCGGACGCCGCCACCCGCTTCTGCAGGTCGCCGTCTCCTGCGGCTTCTCTTTGAGATCCGCCTCCCATGCCTGGTTCTCTCTCAGACCGACGCCTACATTCTTCACAATTTTCTTGCGCTGAGGATTTCTAGAAACATTATTCTCTCTCAAACCTGCGTTGCCTACATTATTGGTTGGTCTTTCAACCTACTTTCCAGAGGTAATTTCACCTGCAAGTTTTTTTTTTCTGTCTTAATGCCTCTGCTCTCTTCTACCTCTTCTTAAGTTTGCAGTAACGTCTCTGTTCATAACCGTTTCTTTTTCATTCATAGGAATCTTAAAACATTTTTTATTTGTCTATATTATAACATTTAAATAGTATTAAAGTTTATAAAGTCTTAATATATATGACAAATTTAAAAGTTTTTTAAAACTTATTTTATTTAAATAAAGTTTATCCTTGTATTTTAGTTTACTTTCAATAAAATTTAAAATAAAGTTTAGTTTAATATTAAATCTTATTAAACTTTTGTTATTTCTTTAAAAAAAAAAGTTTTTAATTTAAATAGTTTTATTTTGTTATCATTAAGATTTAAAGTTTTTTATATAAAGTTTTCTTAAATAAATTTAATTTTACTATTAAGGATTTGAAAATAATACTTTTTGTTAAATAGTTTTTTAAATTGTTAGTTTTTAAAAAAAAACAAAAAAGTTATTATTGAATTTTAGTTCAATCTTTAATCAAGGAGGTTACAATTTTTTTTTTTTCATTTCTATCCAAGAGGGCATTTTTTTTCAATATTAAGCATGATTTGTTCATTATTTTGCTATCATGTCTACATTAATTCCAGAAATTAAATTAAATAGTTCCAATTATCATTCATGGAAAACACATATCTCGTTTATTTTTCGTTTCAAACACCTTTTGGATGTTGCGACTAATAAAACCTTTGAACCCGCTACAACTACTCCTCAAGCCGACCTAGATAGATGGAAGGCTCAAAATGAGGAAGCACTTGGTTTAATTGGTATTTCAATGGTTCCTGATTTGTATGTTTTAATTGGAAATTGTACAAAAGCGCATGAAGCTTGGGAAATTTTTAAAACAACTTATGATAGCTCAAATGAATCCCGAAAAATTCAACTTCAAGATCAACTTGAAGATCTAAGGTATACGGATTTTAAAACTATGGATGAATTCTTATTAAAGTTTGATTCTGTTAATAGTCAATTAACTGGTTTAGGAGTTACTCTAGCTGATTTACGTTTAATTCATCTTATTCTTAAAAAATGTCTTCCTCGTCAATTTCAACAATTTATTACGAATATTCATGCTCAACTTGTTATTCCTAGCTTAGCTACTCAATTAACATATGATATTTTTCATAATTTATTGCGTTAAGAGGAAGCTAAATTAATTCAATTTGGTACTCTTAAAAGTAGTGAACATGCCTTTATGTCTAAAAATCAAAATCATAATAATAATTTTAGATCCAATAATAATAAACATAATCATAATCATAATAATAATCATAATAATAATCACAAATCTTCTAATTATCAATCTCATTCTAAATCCTATCATAACAATTCTCATAATAATAATCATAATAATACGTACAATAATCAAAGGAATAATTCTCAAACAAGACCCCATTGCACATATTGTGGGAAAGATGGACATATTACTAATAATTGTTTTAAGAAACAAAATGGTAAAAAGCCCATGAATCAAAATAATCAAAATAATCAACATAAACCTCATTATAAGAAAGGTAATAATAATGGTAATTCATCTCGTCACGCATTTACATGTACTTATAATGTTTCTCAACCACTTGAGTGGATTATTGATTCTGGTGCATCTCAACATGTTACTTCTCATAAAGAATGTTTTGAATCTTTGCATCCCGATACTTCTAATATTCCTATTCAATTAGCTAATAATCATAGTTGTAAAGTTGAAGCTATTGGTGATGTGAATGTTCCTAATGGGAAATTACATGATGTTCTTTATGTTCCTGAACTAAAATCAAATTTGATTTCAGATCCTAAACTTTGTCAAGATTATAAGATTAACTTTTATAGGGGCATATGCTATATCATTGATCCAAACACTAATCATGTTATTGCTACTGCTAAAATGGATAGTGATAACTTATTCAAGTTCTATGAATTTGCTCCTCCAAAGTATTCTTTGCTTACTATTGTTGATTTTACTATATGGCATGAAAGACTTGGCCATCTCAATTCTGATTATATTTCATTGATGCAAAAAGCAAATATGGTTGATGGATTGCCTAGTATTGTTCCTTCTCAAATTGTTTGCAATGGTTGCATGAGTGGTAAGATGCATAGGGAACCCTTTCCTCATGGTCAATCTTGGAGGGCATATACTAAATTGCATCTAGTTCATAGTGATCTCTTGGGTCCCATGGAGAATCCCTCCATCCAAGGTTCAAGGTATGCACTTACCTTTGTTGATGATTTTTCAAGGAGAACATGGATATATTTCCTTCATAGTAAGGATCAAGTGCTTGATGTGTTTACTGAATTTCATATGTTTGTAGAAAGGCAATCTGGTTCTAAAATTAAGATTCTTCGTACTGACAATGGAAGAGAACATGTCAATAATGCATTTAATGCTTATTTGAAATCATTTGGAATTAAACATGAGCTTACTGTTCCTTATACACCACAACAAAATGGTGTGGCAGAACGGAAGCATAGGACAATTGTTGAAATGGCTAGATGTTTATTGCATGCTAAAAATATGGATTACAAGTTTTGGGCTGAAGCTATGGCTTGTGCAACATATTTAATTAATAGAACACCTACCAAAGCCTTAAAGGATAAAACTCCTGAAGAAGTTTGGTCTGGTAGAAAGCCTAATTTGCAGAATTTAAGAATTTTTGGTTCCATAGCTTATGTTCACAAACCTAAGGAGAAACGAAAAAAATTAGATGCTAAATCTTCTCCTTTTATTTTTGTTGGTTATGATGAAAATACTAAAGGTTATAGAGTTTACAATCCTATTACTAACAAGGTAAAAGTTGCAAGAGATGTTTGTATTGCAGAAAAAGGCATTCATGATTGTTCTAAAGTGGAGGATGATGAACTTGGTCAAACCAAAGTTGTGCTTGTGGAGGACCAACCTCCTTCTCTTAACTCTACTCCTAATGCATCTCTTTCTATTCCTTCTAGTGATAGTGATGATGATAATAATAACTCTACTCCTCATGACTCTTCTTCTAGTGATGAATCCATTACTTCTAAAAGAATACCTAAATGGTTTAAATCTTTAATTCAAGATAGTGATGAATACTTAGCTAGAATGGATAAACTTCAAGCTAGAAGAGTTAATTATTGTAATTATGCTTTAATGACTACTATTATGAATTCTAATGATCCTAAAACATTTGATCAAGCTAAAAATCAACCGCATTGGCAAAAAGCAATGAAGGAAGAATATGATACTTTAACTTCTAACCAAACTTGGGATTTAGTTCCCTTGCCTCATGGTAAAAATCTTGTTTCTTGCAAGTGGCTTTATAAAACTAAATTGAATGCTAATAATCAAGTTAGTAAATTTAAAGCTAGATTAGTTGCTAGAGGTTTTTCTCAAATTGAAGGCTTAGATTATACAGAAACTTTTGCTCTTGTTGCTGAAATGCCTACAATTAAACTTGTGCTTGCTTTAGCTTCTAGAATGAATTGGCCTATTCACCAAATGGATGTTAAAAGTGCTTTTCTTAATGGCGATTTACATGAGTAAATTTATATGTCTCAACCTCTTGGTTTTATTAAAGAAGGTAATGCACACTTAGTTTGTAAATTAAAGAAATCAATTTATGGATTAAAGCAATCTCCTAGGGAGTGGTATTCAAAGATTAATGAATTCTTTCTTTCTCAAGGCTTTATTAGAAGTAAAAATGATCCTAACTTGTATATTAAACATAGTGAAGATGATATTATAATTATTATCTTGTATGTAGATGATTTGATTCTTACTTCAAGTTCCAATACTTTGATTTCTGATATTAAGTTTCAACTTAATCAAAAATTTCAAATGACTGATTTAGGTCTTTTACATTATTTCTTAGGAATGCAAATTTGGCAAACCTCTAAAGGAATTTTCTTATCTCAAAGTAAATATGCTCAAGATCTCATAGATAAGTTTAAAATGAATGATGCTCATCATGTTTCAATTCCTATTGAATTAGGCACTAAGTTAATGCTTGATATGAAAACTCCTCTTGTTGATCCTACTTTGTATAGACAATTAGTTGGAAGTTTAAATTATTTAACTCTTACTAGGCCAGATATTGCTTATAGTGTTGGTTTGGTTTCAAGATTCATGTCTAAACCTCAACAAACACACTTTAAAGTTGCTAAAAGAATTTTATGATATATTAAAGGGACTATTAATGTAGGTTTGTTTTATGATGCAAATTTTGACTTTACTTTAAAAGGTTTTACTGATTCCGATCTAGGTGGAGATCCCAATGATGGGAAATCTACTTGTGGTTATTGTTTTTTTGTTGGTTCAGGAGCAATTTCTTGGAATAGTAAAAAGCAACAATCTACCTCTCTTGGATCCACTGAAGCTGAGTACAAAGGATGCACTAATGCTTCCAAAGAAGTCTTGTGGCTTAGAAGACTACTTGAAGATTTGGGTCTACCTCAACACGAACCAACTCCATTGTATTGTGACAACCAAAGTGCCATTGCCTTGGCTAAAAATCTAGTTTTCCATGCAAGGACAAAACACATTGCTCTCCAACACCACTTTATTAGAGAACAAATTGAAGACAAGCAAGTTTCACTCCTCTATTGCAAGGGGGAAGACCAAGTTGCAGATATTTTGACCAAGCCACTTTGTAAAGAAAAATTCCAATTTCATTGTAAAAATCTTGGATTACAACCCATTGAAGGGTTTGATGTAAGCTCCCCAAGTAAAGCTTAAGGGGGGGTGTTAGAATATTTAATCTTTACTTAGATTAGGTTTATTTGTATTTAGTTTAGGATATTCCTTTGGAATTCCTACATGTAAGTTGTCCTCTAGTACATGTGTGAGGACAAGTCATTTCTTTTATTTTCCTTTATTAAGGAATATTAGATTTCCTCCATAAGAGGATGTGGACACATGGCACACACATTTTATGAATGGTGGCATTCATAGATTTGGGAGTTACTTTGTAACTCCTCTCCTCATCTCTATTTAAGAGATGTCTCCTCTCTCATTTCTTCTTAATGACAATATTGTAAAGAGCTTCTTGCTCTCTCTCTCTCTCTCATTTTAGGCATTGCCTCATTCATAATATCACAAGGGGTTTTTCTTTGCTTTTCCCCTTTCAAAAGTTCTTGTGCCTCCTTCTTCACATTTGGGTGATGCTCCAAGGTTTTTGCTTTTCTCTTGGTAACAGTTACTTCATCATAAACTTTCTTGGACTTTATTTTCCTTTCCTTGCTCTTGTATTTCCTTTCATTGGTCCTAGTTGATCTAGGTTATGGACCAACATTAATGTAACGTGTGGATAGGACCTATTGTTGTATTTTCGGGATGTCTTATGTGTTGGATATTATTTGTTTTGGTTTGTAATTATGTAATTGGTTTATTATCTGGTGGCCAACCTGATTGTTTATGGTCGAGCATTTTTATAAATAGATGTAAGATCTCATTGTAGATCATCATGGTTAAAGTAAGAGGTCATGGTCATGGAATGTAATATAATGTGCAAATAATGTAATATCATTCAGGCAAAGAAGTTGGTCAATCATTGGAGATGGAATTGGGTTTATGTAAGAGGAGTTCATGCTCCGGTATTGAGCTTAACCAGAACTATACTCAGGCATAGGAGATGCTATCTTTTGTAGGTTAACACTTCTCTGGATTGTAGTCTAGATTTGTATATAGTCAGTGAGGCTCCTTTTGTGATGAGAAGTGTGATCTAGGCTATTGGCCTTCCTCCAAGTGTAGACCCCTTCATTGTAATTCACATACTTATTACAAAAGTATTATCTAATTGTGGGTAGGCTTCCCATTATGGTTTTCCCCTTTACCGAGTTTTCTACGTACAAATCTTGGTGTTGTGTGGATGACTTTTATTCTATGATTATTGTTTATGCTTAATTGGACTAACTACTATTCTGATATTATTGTTTTGGGTTCCAGTATTGAAGTTTAAATTGCTAATGCTTTCGGTGATCTATGACAGCTAATTCACCCCCCCTCTCAGTTGTCTTCCAGTTATCTAGAACTGTCTAACAAGATGATGGTGGATAACTGGGCATTCTGGTAGTTTAAGTTTGTGCTTGTGTAGAAAACATGTTGACAAGTCAAGACACTGCATTAGTGAAAGGTGTGACCTGAATCACACTAGATGTCATGGGCATCTTGATTGTCAATGGTAGTGAGGTGGGGAGTTGTGTGGAAAACACATTAACTGGTGCATTGTAAACACCACCTCCTGAAGATGAGGGACCTTGTCACTTTTCATAAAATTGTTGATAATGTTGTGTTAGCGAATCTATAGGTACTTGCCTAACTAATTTGGACATGTCAATTTGTGATGATGTTGGCATGGGTAATTCATTTTTTTTTAGGTAATTCTTGTCGACTTGCAATTAAAGAAGTGTCAAGTAATTTGATAGTCATGCCATTGGAGACCATGTTGGCAAATATGAGATTTTTGCGAGCTTCAATGATTTCATCAACCACTTGGGCATTATTTGTGTTAGCTAAGAATTAGTCAACCAGATTGATTTGGGTATTTGTGTCATCTAGTTGATTGACCATGATGTCATCAGAGACAACAAGAGGAAAAGTATCGTAAGTATTGGGAACATTTCCTACCATGATGGGACTGACACCAGACTCAGGGTTTTGTTGCAGATCTAAAAAACCCTAATCCTAATTGAGATGATTATTCCATAGATTGTCTGGATCTAGACTGAGTAGTGACATGCATGAATTGCACAAGATAAAAATATTGCAAACGAGAATATCGAGAAACTAGATTAACCGATTGATTTGATCGGGTGGAGAAGACACGACGACTTTGAAAATGACCAAATATTGTCTAATGAGGATAAAATATCAAATTGGGACAATTTAAGAGGATACACAAAATCAAAAGACCTAATAAGTTAAAGCACCATGGATCGAACCTTCGACTCAAGGTGATAAGATCACAATGAATTATGAGATGATAACCTTGGGACACAATATAGTCCAAGGAAAGATAATAATTATCGCAAAAAGGATGTAGACAAAAAACCAAGAACAAGATCGACAAAAAACCACAAGGGGGTGGAAGGACCTAGATCAATGAACAAAAGATGAATGAGACAAAAGAACGATATGATGCAAGATCAGCTCAAACAGGACATCTAATAGCTCAATGATGCAAGTCAGCCAAAAAAATGAATCAAACGTGCTAACATGAGGACTATCTCGACAACTGAACAATCATATGATAAGCTAGGTAGAATTCTGATAGTGTGAAAACTCTTGGGAAACCAAACTCAATGGAACAAGTATGAAATGCTAAAATGTTTAACAAAATCTGACGTGATGCTGATAGAATTTTGTCAACATGACAACACTCAAAAATTGAAATGTTAGTAGTGTCGTGTATGTGAAGTAAGGTACCTGCAGCTTCAACTCAAACACTCAATAGATCATTACAAGCATGGTTAGAAAATTGAAATAAAATGAAAGATAAACCATGACAAAGCTACCTATCATCTCCTAAGAGATCCAAGTGTGGATTTTCTCTCAGATCTAGATAAGCAATCCCAGTGACTTGACTACACCTAGATGAAGGATTTAAAACGATATGATATGCAAGCTAGATGAGATTGATTATGCTATATTGATCCAAGAGGCTAATTAAGCTAATGATATACATGTTTAAACTATGATGATAATGCAATTAAGCTAGAATATTGATTATGCTATATGATTCAACAATTATACTAGAATGTGATCAAATTAAACTAGATCTAAGATGTAAATGCCTATAGTAACAATGCCTAAAATGATATGAGATGGGATCCTTTGTGCTCCAAAATGGGGGGTATATATAGGATTTCCAAGGCCAGGACTGAGGTGGTAGGAATCAATGGTCAAGATTGAGTCTGAAGATATCAAGGGTGAAATTGGAGGGAGGGAGACTTGTCATCTTTGTGGTGAGAAGTGTCCAAGGTAGGAGACATGTGGCATAAGTGCCATGTGTCTCAATGGGAGAATACCCACACCATAAGAGATTAGGATAAGGAGGTTAGGATATGAAAGATAAGATAGGGTTAGTTAAACCTAGGATTAGGTGGAATGGGTTAAGTTAGGGGATGGTTAGGTTAGGTGGTTAAAAGATAGGATACATGTGGGTAGTTTGAATTAATAAATTCAAATAATAGGAAAAGGCTAATTAACTTTCAACAACTCATAAATTGATTTGTTTTAATTAATTGGGGCACTAGAAGAAATGAATTAAATGGGGGGAGGATTAATTAATTCAGATTAATTAATCAAAGGGGGCGAAATGAACTTATTAAATAAATCCTTAGATTTATTAATAAGTAGAAGAATGGGGAAATTTAATCAAATTTCTAATGAATTCAATTTAATGGGGGAGGGGGATTAATTAAATAATTGCTCATTTAATTAATTATCTTCAGACCATTTTTAGGTATATACAGTTTTCCCCTCTTTGAAGCAAGGAGTGATGACGCGTTGATTCAAAGAATAATCTCATTTTGCTGATGTTGATGTGATACTGGTTTGATAGGATGTCATAGACATTGATTGATAAATTGTGATACGATGATGCCCCCTCAGGAGATCAAATGAGATAATTGACCTTTGGTGTATTGGAAGCTTTGTAAAATTGATTTCTCAATTAGAAATGATTTGATTTCTGCAACGTTGATTGATAAAAGTGTGAGTTCTACGATCACTACGATGTGGTTCTGGATGTGATGATTAATAAAGCTTGAATGAATTCAACAAGATTGAATAGATTGATAAGATTAAGATCTAGTCTAGTTTCAGGAATGATACCTCCTATATAAGACAAATATGATCAAAGTGTCCATTTTCAGGAACGATATATCCTGTATAAGACTTGATCAAAATGGGTGGTTCCAGGAAAGAGAAATCTTGTATAAGACATGCTAGAATGGATCAGATGAGATTGATTGGATAAAGAACTAACTTTTTTTGATATCCTGTTGCAAGAAGATTCATATGTGTTGATGTTGGCATATTTGAGGGAGTAGCATAAGATTTGCATTGGGTTGACAATATCTGGAGAGAGATGATTCATTGTTTTGATTGTGTATACACCTATGATGATACATTGTGTTAGAATCAATGATAGCCCCAAAGACACTAATAAGGGGGGGGTGAATTAGTGTCTAACTGGTTAACAAAATATTTATACTTATTAAGAATTTTGCATCCCAAAATAGTGTATCCGTAAATAAGAATTAATGCAGCGAATAAGAATAACAGAGACAACATAGAGAAGACACCATAACACAAGATATTTAATGAGGAAACCTGGTGTGGGAAAAACCTTGGTGAGATTTGTGACCCACAATATTCACTCACTGGCCAATGAATAAATATTACTTACAATGAGAGGCCAGCACATGCAGGGAGGCCAACAACCTAGAGCTCACTGCCCAACTACAAAATAGAAGTCTCACTGACTTACAAAATGGATTATCAAAATCCAATACAATGTCCTACTTCAAATCAGAATCAACTATGCCAGGTTTAGTATCGGTTTAAGCTCAATCTATAACCAAAACCTTCACTGTCAAAATGATCTATAAGATCTCATATGCCTTATACTTATCATCTATATTCCTCTCTCTCTCATATCAAAATGATCTATAAGATCTCGTACATATATGAGTCTTTTATAATATGCCATGTTGGCTTTTACAAGAGATAATTACATTATAAAACAATAAACAAAAGTTTATTTCATGTAGGCTTGAGTGCCGGTATGCATTGTTGCCACTGCCAGTGAAGTGCTTGGCAGTGTATGTAGAAGTCTATTGCTAGTGTCGGTAACTGCCAGTGGGTTACCAGATGATTTCCAGTTGGTTGCCATCAATGACAACATCAACTATTCTCATAAGAGTGTATAATGCCAACATATTGATGATTCCTGTGATAGGTTTGGCCTTGGATAAGATGATATTTTGTGATTCCATGCAAGAATGAAATGTAGGATAAATGCAAATGCAAAATGCAAATGAAATGCAAAGCTATGATCGGACCAATCACTGGGTTATTGTTGTTTGTCTTCATTGAGATTTTTAAATTGTGGGAAGTGAGTGCAAACAATGATAGTATAATTAAACCATGATGACATGAGCACTACTTTCCTGGATTTTGATATTGGAAATTAGCAAAGGCATTGAGATATAATTGTTCCAAGATGACTTGAGTGTTTCTTGTGTAAAATAGGTAGTATTTGATGGCTTGATGGTGATTGCAATAGATGACTTCATGTGTTGTCATTGATGGCATATGTATACACACATATGATCACATTGTCTTAGTCATCTTAGTTAATGCAAACTGGTATTACTCCTAAAGTCCCTTGTATTGTAAAACCGGTATTAGATGTTTAGTTAAAGATGTTTTAGAGGGTGTCTAACTGGTATATGTAGACAACTGGTATATGCAGAAATGGCTTGACACCAACTTGGATATTCAATAGAGACCATCAAAGAAGCAAATGAAGGACAATCGCTTTATGTGTTGAATGTGTTTAACTCTTAACCGATATTCATTGATTGTGTGATGATTTATCACCTGTCATGATCCCTAACCAATGGATTTTACGGTAATCTATGATGAGTTATGTTAGATTGTCTAGATACATTGCACCTAGGAAATTATGATATCAGACCTGAGCCGACATGAAATCTAATGTCTATATAATGGCATTATGATGAACTATTTTTATGATGAAAGATAGAAGTGTTAAGTTGTTGAAGGCATTACAGAGTATGTCGGTGATGCAGTTGGTGATGCAGTTTTGAGTGAGCAGAAGAGGATCTATTCAAGAAAGTTGTGCTACTTCTAGATCATACAACCTATTGTTCTCTAATCACTACAATAGTCAAATCCCCTAACCAGGTAAGCTCTAACAAGCTTCAGTGTAAAAATACTTTAACAAGGTGATCCATTCGTTTGGATTTTGAAATCCTCTGTCAAGGTTACTCCTAACAGGGTATAGCTCCTATCAAAGCTTTGGGATCTTTAATAGGATTCGCTCCTAGCATAGCACTTTTATAGACCTTAACCGACCAGTTATCTATTACTACAGATAGTTAACTTGTGAGTCTTATCTCACCGTGGTTTTTCCCAGTTGGGTTTTCCACGTATAAACACTTGTGTTATGGTGGATTTTTTACTTGTTGTGAATGCTTTAATATCATTTGGATAGGATGTTTAGTATTTAGTAAACTTGTTAAGTATCTCTATCGATCAGTGTTTAAAGTGGTATTATTTTTGTTGTCACTGATTCACCCCCCCACCCTCTCAGTGCTTTATAAGTCCATTAATTGGTATCAGAGCCAAACTTCCTTAAGGCTTAATCACTTGGAAGGACCATGGGGGATATGAGATACTTAAAGATGGCTAGAGTGCTTGATGCTACCAAGGAAGAGATTGAAACCCTAAGGGTCAGATTTAAAGCTTCACAAGTCAAAAGTAGAGAGCTAACTGAACAACTATTGGAGATATCTGATAATAGTTCTTCAAATGAAGCTAACATTTATACATTGGCTAAAGAAGTTGAAAAACTAAACAATGAAGAGCTAAATATGAGAAGAGAGTTAGAAGCCCTAACTATCCGCATGAGCCAAGAGCTAGAAGCAAGAAGGGCAGCTGAAGACCTAATCAAAGATAGAGATCATGAGATTGCTAATATCAAAAAAGAGAATGAAAATTTTCATGAGCATTGGCATGAAGAAAAAAAGGAAATGAGGCTTTGTAGCTAGATCTTGAAATGGAACCATCTCTAAGAGAGACTCTTGCAAAACACAATGAAGATCTTACCAGAGAGCTCACTAAGGCTAGTGGAAAGCTAGAAAAGTTCAATAAGAGTTCTTCTATGCTGGATGAGCATATCCAATCTCAGAGGATGAAAGGTGATACATCTGGACTAGGTTTTAATACTTCTGAGAAAGGAGAATCTTTTGGTACAAAGAGTGACATACACAAAGGCAAAATTGCTCCTAAGGCTATCTTGTCTACCAGTAAGAAAGTTTTTAAACCTATTTGATTTGTCTGTTATAAACCTAGATATACTACAAATGTGTGTAGAAACAGAAAAAATGAGAATACAGGCTATAATGCAAATGCTAGGTATGTATCTAGGATATTTGAAGGTCATTGTTTTATATGCAACATGTATGGACATAGATCAGTTGAATGCTGATATGGAGCAAAAAATCCAGTACCTCACATGAATCTAAGGCCTAATGGTGACAAAAGGAGAACCTATGAAAACTGGGGAAACATGAACTGGCAAAAACCCTATGTCAACTGGTTTAGTCCATTTGAAATGGGAAAGGTAACTAATGTTATTTGCATCATTTATAACAATTATGGTCATGTGGCTATAAACTACAAAAGGAGAACTGGAAGAGGTAATGCAGGACCTTGGAGATCATCTGGAATGACCTGCTATCATTGTCACAAACCAGGACATGTGGCAAAGTTTTGTAGAACCAAAAAGAACAAACCGGTTAATCATTCTTTAGATCAGAAGGGTAAGCAGGAGGTAAATGTTGAGAAAACCAGAGAGGAGATGAGCCAAATTTGAAAGAAGAAGAGTGAGAATGAGCTTGCAGATGAACCTAAGCCTTCACCCAATGTGGAGAATCCTGCACCGGTGAATTAAGCCTTTCAAACAAGCCTAAGGGGAGCATAGTGGTAAATTTACTTCCGGACCCCTTGACGAATGGGTGGTAAGAAAGTTTGTGTTTTGAGTTATTTTGTGAGAACTCTTGATATCTTTGTCTATCAATTTTTCAAAAGATTGTCAATCAGTTATATACCTATCAGTACTAGAAGTATTGTTAAGTAGTATATTAGGGTTTGTTACCCTATTGGTCAAGCAATTAATGCAGTGGGTAAATTTTATAGAAGAAAGTTTTATTATGTTATTTTTACCCTAATTGCATTCAAAAGAGAACTCTTGAGTACTTGCAGAGAAAAAAGAGAATTGCTAGCTGATTATAGATGGATTTGTGCTACAAATTGAAAGATTGAAGTTGATTCAAAGATTAGTGAAGGTGGAACTGGTGTACATTCAAGAGATCAACCGGAAACCTTGCTGCCATGGAGGAATTATGGTATTCTTTTGTAAATCTCTTTCAAATCAAATTTATCCAGAATGGCGTCATCATCTAAGCAAGTAGAGAGACTTATGATCACTTCTGAACCTATGGAGACTATGGAATCTCATCATATAGTATCTTACAATGCTTTGTCTCAACTTCCTGATGGTATTATTATAAAAGTTGATTTATCTAGTTACATTGACTACAAAATCAAAGATTTAGGATCATTATTAATTTACTCTTAACTGAAATCTTTGTGTGATGAAAGTGGAAAGATCAAACCTGAGTACATTAGGGTTTATGAAAAGGTTTTTCACAATGTGGCAGATTTTCTTGAAGACTTTGAAGAGGAACATGTTTGGATAATTATTAGTCATGTGCATGGTGAAAATATATATCTTGAAAGGTCACACACAATCACTAAGGAAGCAATCCATGTTGTGACTAGTTTTTGGCAAACCGGTGAAGTTCCAAAGCTGAGGAGGATTTCAAAAGAGATTGTGACTACATTAACTAAGACCACCTCTGAGGGATGTGCATTTTCAGTTAACAACATTAAGGACCCAACAACTAGATTGGCTACTATGGTTATTGGTTATACAATATTTTATTCCATTAGAATGAACAATGTGCCATCTCCAACTGTGCTTACAACTTATAGAATGATTAATGAGAACGCAAATTATGACCTATGCGAGCCTATAAGGAGTCAATTTATATTGAATCTGCAATCAATAAAGAAAGACAACAATCAAAAGTTAAAATTTGGTCAACTATTGATTGGTCTATTTTTTTACTTCCAAAATTTCCTACCAAGAATTAGTGACATTCAATGGTCAAAGGACCTATCGGTAACTGCTCAAATCAAGAACAACATTAAGGTTGTAAAGAACACATTCTCTACTGCAATGAATAGATATTTTAATGAATTCAAAAAGAAGATGAGTATGAGGGTGAGGCTACTTGAAGATGTGGTGAAATATTTTGCAAAAGACATTTGTTTCACAACCACCATAGACTTTTTTCTCATGGAAGCCATCGAACCCAGGGAGGATGAAATGAAAGATATGAGTTATGAAGTCAATTATGACTTGTTAATTGGTTATGCTAATAATTTGTTGGAATCTCCAGTGGATTAGAAGAAGAAAAGTTTGGGAACATTCAAGGAGAAAATTGCACCAACTAAAACTAGTAGTGCTCAACCTAGTAGTGCTAAAGAAAAGAAGAAGAAGGTTGAGCAAGCACCTTTAGCGCCAACTAATACAAGAATAACAAGAAGTGTACAAGTCAAGAAGGAACCGGCACCAAAAGTATATGCTAAAAAGCAGACTGCAACGAAGAAGAGAGGCAGACAACTTATTCCTCAAGCAGAATCTGATGATACTGATATTAAAGAGGAGCCAAAGAAAATGAAAGCAACTGGTAAGAAAGCCAAACCACTAGAAGACACCTCACAATAGGGTATTCCTATTAATGCTTTATCTTACAAACCTATGACTAATTTTTAGAGAACTGTAAAAATATTAGGGAAGAATAGGTTTGATAATGTGAAAGAATGTTTTGATTGATTTGATGAAGATCAGAAGAAAAAAATTGTTCAAAAGGTAATCAGCTATTTGTGTCAATACAATCAATTTCCTCAGGATCTTAAAGATGATATTTCTGATTCTTTGTATTCTATTCTTGTAAAGAAGTGGGAAGTGGCTATTGAACAAGATCAAGAAATAATTGATAGTACTTTCATTCAATATTTTCTTGAGTTGTCTAGAGATGAATTAGTAACATTGATTGATAAATTCAAAGGAAAGTTTCATTTTAAGACAAGAAGATTGATGTTAATGAATGGAAAGATGCAATATGTTGAAGTTGAAACTCATCACATAGCTAGAAATATTCAATGGATGCATGAGAAGATAAAGTCTCATAAAACTGATCAAACAAAGACTGGAGCACAACCAGAGTCAGATGAAGAAGAAATTACTACACCAGATATTGTCTATCCTATTAAGCATAAGGATGAATCTACTTCTCTACCAGTTATTTTTGTTGATGATATTTAGGACACCATTGATCTATCTGTTAATATCATTGAACTAGTTATGCAACCATTAAAACAACCGGTTATTACTATTACACCAGAAAAAGCAGTTGAAGCATCATTAATTTAACCTAGTGTGGATATTCCACCTCCACTGGAAAAATATCATCAAGTGGAAACTCAATTGCCACCATGCTACCACATTATTTGTTTTGAACAAAATAATGTGTATTTAATTCTTTTTCCCTCATTCAGTTTGACTTGTCAATGATCATGCACCTTTAGTTCCTTTATGTTTCACCTTTTCTGCCCCATTGAACCTGTCGGTTGAACCTGTGAGTTAGTTCAAGGTTCAAGATTCAACTGGTCCCCTCACAGCTATGTAATGTTGTTAAGTGAGCATGTGTGAATGTGTTAAGTTGGTCTTGAACTTGAACTTTGAACCATTCCTAAATTGGTTCAGGGTTAAAGGTTCAAATTCTTCCTTTACGTTTGTTCAGGGTCTTCGCTCATTCTTGGTGTTGTGTTAAGCCGCAAGTTGAGATTTCTTCTATTTTTCTTTGGATTGAACTTGAACCATTGAACTCCTTGCAAGTTGGTTCAAAGTTCAAAGGTTCATTCCAAGTTTGGCCCCAAGGAAATTAATAACACTAAAGGTGTCGGTAGCAAAAGGAATATTCTCGGCATCTTATAATTTAAAATTCTAAATTTGGAAAGAAATCATGAAAACGTAAACCATTTGTGTGGAGTTGATGTGTAATTAATAAAGTTGTCAGGTTCCTATCAAATCATTGGTTATCTCATATGTTCAAATGAATCATTATGAGGCATGTGTAGATGTTACTCAGTTGTTTTCCATTTTTTAACATGTGAATTCTCAAAATTGTGAAAGTAGTGGCTATTATTATTGAAGGAGAAAAAGACATTGAAGGTAATTTCAAATCCATACTTTTGAGGGTTTCACAGATTTCATGGTGGTAATAGGTGAGTTTTGATAATTCCCCTCCATTGTGTTACTAGCTCAGAAGGTCAGTCAATGTAGGAAAATTCTTTTGTTTTGGAATAAAATTATGTCCTATTTAGGAACTGTTTGATAAATGTAAAAGAGGCCATTATGAGGCTGACTCTTCCAAAACTTGGTCGCACATCATGCCTAGTTAGTATACTTCCAGAGTTGAGTGACACCTCTTTGGCCCAAGCTGACTTAGGAGATTTCTTAGAAAGAGCTAAAAACCCTAAAGCAGATTCAATGATGAAGAGAATAGTTAGAAGTGGCCTGATTGAAGGTGTTTCTTTCCCAACTGCCACTCCTTGTCTATATCTAGTAACAGCATGTATGAATAGATATGATGTTGATAGTAGGTGCATTAGGACCAGTAGTTGCGAACTGTTAGTAGAAATTAACAAAGAGATGGTCATGATTGCAATGGGAATTGCTCATAAGGAGTTGTACGAACACTGGTGAATTGAAACCTCATATGAATTTTTCTCTTAGAAGAAAAGCACATACAAAAGCGTCATTGCAAAGAATTGGCTTCTGAAGGTTCATAAAGGGGGGTCTCGGTTACCCAAGCCTCTTACCAGGGAACATATCCTCACAGAGGTGCGAGACATTGTAATATTGTTAAACCGATTGAAAGGGAACTCACACTCTTTCTATTGGGAGGATTGGATGTACTTCTATATTTAGGTGTTGTTAGCTCGTGACAAATACCTTGACTATGCACAGGTTATTACCGAAAGACTCCATGAGTGTTTGAGAAACTTTGTTGGAATGTCTAGTTTTTACATGTCCTCATATTATTTTATATATTGGATTATACCAGAGAATGGTCGGGGTTGCATAATGAGCCTTGGGTGGATGGCATAAAGGTCTATGATTATTACTGTTACCTACAACAATAGAGACATGCATAAAATTTTACAAGGTGGAAGGATTTCTTTGTAGGAAGGCTTGCCTTTGAATTACAGGGAGACATAAATAAAAGAATGTCAGCCAAAGCCACGGAGCTGGTTAGTATATATGGAAGCTACTTTATCCAGTTTCCCAGATTTACTTACATTAAAGTGGGGGGCTTTGAAGGTGAACCATTCAAATTGCCCAGATATGCCTTTGACAATTATGTGCTTATTGAGGTTTGCAGGTAGTTAACGCACATTGAAAAAAGGTTAGGGACAAAGGGTGAATCCAGAGATGTCTTCCTAATTGAACTTGGTTAGTACAGTTGTAAATATGTATCTGATGCTTTGAACCTAGAATTAGAGTTCAAGAAAATGAATTTCCAGCCCTACATTCCCAGATGAAAATTTGATAGCAGGGGATATGTTGTAGAGCATATAAATGTTGATGAGAATTTTTGCATGAAGCTCAATTAGAAGATTACTGGGAAATTGTTGTGATGAGTTTGAAGTAAGGAGGAGATTGTGGTCAAGATTTACTCTGTAGTAGGTTGCTACAATGAGGTTGTCCATTCATGTGTCTAGAGTACAAGAAGACGAAGGGGAAGATGTTTTGGATCCCAAATTCAATGAAAGGGTTCAAGGGCAGCCTATTCCTGAAATTGACTAGGATAGGAGAGAAGAGGAAAATATTCAAACCAAATCCTTCAATGTCATAAGAAGGACAAAGAAGTGGTTAAGAGATCAAAAATTTAGAAAGGAGGCGATTGTCACTCCTCATGAATTAACAGTTGGTCCACTTGCTACAACTTAGATTCCCACTTCCTCCTCTAACAAAATTGTTGATATTGCAAGTGAAACAAGGCTTATTATTTGAGAGGTTCAATCCAGAAGATAAAAGAGGTCCCCATTGAGTTCTTCAGCAGTTCAAGTTACTTGCTCAAGGATAGAGAAGAAGAATAGAGAACTCGTGGTGATTCAAATTATTGTGGACTTGGATCCAGGCGAAGAAACCCAAGTGATCATGGATCAACATGTGTTAAATAACCCTTTAGTGCAAGATATAGATGTAGGCAAAGAACCTGAAGAAGAGCCAAATCCGATGAGCACTATGACTGTTGTCAACCCACCTGATGCTTAGACACCTCCACTACCTAAAGAAACTTCCAGCACTTCTTGATGGCTTGGAGCTTAGATTGGAAAGAAATGCAAAAATGTCCCCATTACAATTCCCATGGAGGATATGGTAAGAAAGTTCCTTGGGAAAATATCTAAACCCAAGAATCTCAAAACATAGGCAATGATGGAAGTTGATGATGAAATAGGTCATTGGGTAGTGGAAGTAGCTAAGCCCATCTCAAATAGAGATTCAAAAAAAAGCCACTGAGGATGATTCTACTATGGAGAAGATTGACTTGGGAGTTGTTTCAAGGGATGTAGATGCCAAACATTTAGAATCTTCTACAAAGAGGATGATATCTAGGACTTGGAAATATGAGAAGGAAAAATGGGAGCTGAAACAGATTGTTACCCAGATGGCAGAGTATATTAACACCATACATCACCCGAGTCCTAAACCCCTGACAAAGATGACATTGTCTTTTGACCCCAAATCACCAGTGAATCAAAAACTGTTAGATGAAGTCCAAATAAGCCACATGATAAACAAAGTTTTTGATGAGTGGCTTGATTCTATAGTACAACAGGGCATGGACTATATTTCTAGCCTGATTAAGGTATATGATAACACCATAACTATGAGTAAAGAGCTAGAACTGAAAGCTATCACGTGGGAAAAAGAAAGAATCAAATGGGTAGAAATCTTGGTGTAGATGAATGATGTGCATAAATTTGGCATTATGAAATTGCTAACTGAGAAGCCAGTGGAAAACCTAGATGACAATGTGTTGTATGTTTCAAGGAAGAATGTTGAATCGATAAATTATATCATTAAACAAGGCCATGAAGAATCTGTCAAGCTACTTAAAGGATTAAAAGAACTAATTGATATGATGTAGAAAGATCTAAATTGCATCAACATTCAACACTTGAAGGAGGATGGACAGACGATTGAACCAACGGTAGAGATGGTCAAAACCTTTAAACAAATGGTGTAGCTAGTAAAAGAGATGAAGTCTCTAACCATAGACAACTTTTCCAAAGTGGCAAGGATATAATCCATGTTAGCAGTCTGCTTCAATCACTTGGAAGCACATAAAATAAAACTTATGCAGGTGAACATGGACAAAGAAGTTTAGAAGCAGAGCATCCTACAAATTGGACTCCCGCACTATCAAGTTATCCTAAATTTCTCAATAGCATATCTGGAGTGGAAAAATGTGCATGGTGCCACGACAAAATAGGACAAATCAGCAGTCAATTCTTTCATGATGGATTCATGGCCAGTTTGTGGATGAGTTGTCATCCTGTTTTTGGTCGTTGCTCATTTAAGTTTTATCCAGTTGAAAGCAAACAATTTCTTTTTAACTCTAGGGTAGAATTTAAGAGTTTAGAGTTATTTTCAAATGAACTATTGGCCTGGGGGCTATAAATGTAATTAAGTAGCTTTGTTTAAGGTCCGAAAAACTTTGATTTGGAAAAATAGACAATTTTGTTTGAAATTCAGTGTAGACATTTTTGGTAGATGAATGGAATGATATTTTGATACGATCTTCAAATCTGTGTGTTTGAAAGATAGAGTGGTCTCCATTGGGATGCATGCTTATGTGCAGAATATTTTATTTCTGTAGTCACATAAATCTATCCACTTAATTAAATAAATATTTACTATTTATTTAATTATTTAACCATCAATAATCAGTTAATTAAATTTATATTTAATTAATTTCATCCTCAACCTCTTCCTCCTATTAACTAATTAAATTATTAAATTTATTTAAATCAATTCATTAAGCCACACTCTAAATCAATTAAATGAATAAAACACCTTTATTTAATTTAACCCCTTTTCCTCATTTAAATAAATAATAAAATACTTATTTAAAATCCCTAAACTACCCCCCCACTTGCATTCTCCTACAAATGCAAGTTGCACCTATTTGGTTGAAATAAATGAATTTTATTTTAATTAAAATCCTATTTTCTCTCACCCACCAAACCATTCTAGGCTCTTCTAACCCATTCTAGATTATTCTAATCCATTCTAAACTTGCCTAATCACATCCCCTAATTATTGTCACATTCCTAAGCAACTTAAAGTCACTTCTCAAAGCCTCAAAGTCTTTGAAAAGCATTAAAACCTTTATGTCTTCAACAAGTTAACCCCTAAAGTCCTCCAAACCATTAATGGCTCTTACATAACCATTTATGGTTCTTCCATAACCATTAATGGTTAAACTCAACTCACCCACATGGTTAGAGAATTTCTCTCTAACTCAACCCCCATTTAACTCATGGGTCTCTTCAAACATTTATTGCTTTGACCATGGTTATCCTCACTAACTCTTGCACAAGAGTTTATCTATTGGATAAAGGCATTATTTATTGGATAAAGGCTTTATTCATTCAACTCAAGCCTAACCTTGCCTCCCAAGGTAACCTTCAAGTCATCTCAAGCATTTAATGCTTCTTCCCTCTCCTCCCAAGCCATCTCATGTTGACATTTGTCATCCTAGGATTGGGTTGAAAGCCCTCACTGTTACTACTTATCAAATTGCCATTAGTTTTATATTCAAAGTCATACTATATATTCTAGTCAGTTAGCACTATCGAATCATGTAGTCGTTATACACATAGAGAAGTCGGTATGCACAGTCTAGTCGGTTATAGAAGAAAGCAGTCACAAAACACAGTATACACCGAGCTGTCTACTGAGTATCTTTTCATAACTACCGAGCAGTAAAGATGACACACCGAGTTGATATTCACCAAGTGAAACGTGTTACCAAATACATTGAACCTGGACATGCATATGAAAACATGTTACAAGATCAAGGCACATCTAACCATTATTACATTGGAAATTGCACCAGAAGATTGTGTATGATTACAACGACAATCTAACCAATGAAATATTTTGTTTAGTTATTCATTCGAGGAATCTTGTTTGTAAGATCGAAGCAACGAATTAGATCACTGTTTTAAGAGATCTATATATACAACATAAGTGAAGTGCATGTATGCATGAAGGAAGACTGTTACAGAGACACAGAGATCACCGAGAAGGTTTTCAGAGAACAGTCGAAGAATAGAGTAAACAGAAGGGTTTACCAAGTTACTATATGGGTTACCGAGGTATCCTATAAGCAAGGTAATCTATTATGAGCACATAGAATCTGCTATAACATTTCAGATGTAAAGTTGTAGATGTTTGTAATGATTTTATTGTAATATTGTGAAGTTGAAAGAGAAACCTTTAACAAGGTAAAAGACTCTAATCAGGTCTATAAATTGTAAAGCCTCTAACCAGGTGCAGCATTCAAGATAAATGTTGTAAAATCCTTTAGCAAGGTAGATCTAATAGATCTTGTTACTCCTAACAGGGTAAGCTATCAGAAATAGCTAAATGTAGCTCTAACCGAGCATTCTTTATTATTGTAGTAGTGAAGTTGTGGGTGCCATCCCCACTACATTTTTTCTCTCTAACCAAGAGTTTCTGCGTAACCAAAATATATGTGTTATGGAGTGAATCATGTATGATTGTTATCTATTTGCTTTAACTTTATTTTATGTTACTGCACTATTCTGTTTATGCATAACAGTAAAGTTATTATTCTAGAAAAATTTTGGAGTACTGATTCACCCCTCCCCTCTCAGTACATTAGCTTTCCATATTGGGCCTAACAATTGGCATCAGAGCTTGAATCTTGGAAAAGGGTTTAACTACCTAAAGAGAAAGATCTTATCAATGGAAGGCTATAAACAATCTTGGAGGATTGTATATCTACAAGAAGAGCTGGATCATGCTAATCAAGTGATTGTAGACATGCAAAGGCAAATGCAAAAATCTCTGAAAGTAAGAAGAAGATTATCTGATGACTTGTAGGATTCTCAAGAGTTAGTGGAACAAATTAAGACATCATCTGAGAATAGTATATTTGAAGAGACTGAAGAAATAATTGGAGTATTGAAAGAAAAGAACAAAGCATTGGCTGATCAACTAAAAGCAATGAAAAGAGAACATGAACATTTCAGTACACAAATGACTAAAAATCTAGATGCATTAAGGACAGCAGAGGATAAAACAAGAGATCTACAAAGAGAGAAATAACAACTTGAAGTCTTAGTATCTGATAAGAATGATGAAATCATAAGATTAACTGGGATTCAACAAAATATGTTAGATCAACTAGGGTATGCACATCATGAAGCAATTCTGAAGAATGACGAGAATCAAGCATTGAAACTTGAAGTATCAAGATTGACCAATGAACTTGAAACAGAGAAGAAATCCAAGGAAACATTGAAGAAAAGTTATGAAGCATCAAAGATGTTGGATGAGCAACTGAATACAAGAAGACCCAACAAAGATGCAAGACTCGATTACAAAAGGAAAAGACTCTATCGAGAAAGGAATTCATACTACCAAGAGAGGAGAATCATCAAAGAAAGCTGGAAATAGGAATAACATCAAAAGAAAGAAGCCTATTTTCTACTACTATGGAAATCAAGGTCATACAACCAACATGTGCCAAATCAGAAAAGGTAAGCAATCGAATATCACTAAGTCAAATGGTTATTGTTACAACTACAATAAATATGGTCACACATCTAATCAATGTAGGACAAAGTCTATTAACAACTATCAGAAGGCAAAATTCAAAGGGTTTTGTAGAAACTGCAATAGATATGGACATAGTACCAAGAAGTGCTAGTTTAAGCAAAAGAACCACATGAGGATTGCTCACCGAGCAAATTCTAGAGGTTACGGAACTCACACAGATCCTTACCGACAATATGCAGCAGTACCATGGGATTACAATACAAGGATATGGTGCGAATGTTGTGGAAGATATGGACATATAAGTGCCAACTATTTTATAAGGTTTGGAATGAACAGCTGAAGATCATGGAGAAATCCTGGTATGGCATGTTTTCATTGTCACAAAGTTGGACATTTAGCTGGAGATTGCAGAGATCAACCTAGAAGAGACACTGAAGAGATAAAAGAAAAATTCAAGATGATTTGGAAAAAGAAGGAAATCATGTCAGATGAAGAAAGCACCTTACCTACCGAGTTAGGTGCACCTATTCCAAATTAATTAGAAAAGGTATGAAGGGACTGCATTCTCTAAAAGTTAAAATCATAACAGTCCCTATATCTCCAATTTGTCAAGCCTTAACCTTGCATGGTTTTACCTTACCTAGTGTAATCAACTCAAAACCTCTCAATATCATTCTTCTGATGGAAGCCAACAATCCTTGGGGGGCCACAGTAGGTCCATTGAACCTTGGTTTGAATTTGAATGCTTACCTAAAGGAGCAAGGGATCATTTGCCTAAATTTAGTGGTGACGGGAAGGTCACAGTTAATGAAAAATTGAATGCATTTAATGTTGCATGTGGTATAATAGCTATCCAACATGAAGATGTTGCAGTAAGGTTGTTTGTACAAACATTAACTGAAGTCATTGTAGATTGGTTTTATCATTTTCCAAACAGTGTAATAACAAATTGACAAGATTTGAAAACTAGATTTGAATCTAGGTTCAAGATAAAAGAAGATGAGCATTCCCTTTTGGCCTAGTTAGCTCAATTAAAAAAAGAGATTCCTGAATCTATGAGAGATTTCGTGGCTATGTTTGATAAAATTGTTCATAAAATTCTTGCATTTAGAAACCTTCAAATGATAATTTGAAATGTTTCTTTATAAACTTAATGCCCTCAGAAATCAGTTTTTTGATTCGTAGACAGAGGGTTGCAACTCTGAATGATGTTAAAACACTTGTTGTTGAGTTAGAAAATGACTTGATTACTGCAAGAAAATGGAAGAGAGAAGTACAAGTGGCAAATTCTCAACCCTCTACCTCTTCAGACCCTGTAATTCAATGAGTGATGAATGGTGTCATCACTCAAAAGACAATTACCCAAGGCTAGTATGTCTTATTCACAGCCTTATCAAGACATACCAAGGAGGATTACAAATTAGTCTATGGGAACTGGGAATAAAGCCTTACAATTGCCTTCGACTCAACAAAGATTAGTTATTGAAGCTCCATCGCATAAGGGGAATATGTGTGTCTTTCATCTCACTGATGATCATGATGGTAATTCTTGTCCAAAGATGGTGTGGTATGCACAAATGATGAATACAAGAGAGGCCATAAGTGAACTTGGTCCAGAAGAAGAAGTCCATGGGAAACTTGGCAACTCTGGAATACAGTTCCTTGAGTATGAATCAGATTTAGATAGGGGAGGTGATATATTGGTAACCCTTGGAGATCCTTCTTGTGCCATCCTCACTAGAGGTCAGCGTCAATCTAAATATATAGGTACCACAACCTTTCTCAAAACTATAGCTAAAGGTAAAGAACCTTTGAACTAAAACTTAGAGAATTGTTCAAAAGTTCAAGAGGTTCATATGTTGAAGCATGTTGAACCTGATTCTTCTTTTGATATTGAATTTTACAAGGCATCAAAAATTCAGATTTCTCCTGCTGAATATATTAGGTTGAATCCTAAGGAGTGAGAAAAATTGATTAAATATGTTCAAGGGGAAACTACTTAATTGCAATACACCAACTCACCATTGATTCACCTTGAGTCTTCACAGGATGAAAAGAATACCGGGTCTACAGAGTTGTCTAGTACTATTCTAAAGACATTAGCTAATGAACCAATTGAATCACCATTAGTACCTGACCAAAAGCCTGAGCCATTCTATGTGTCCTTATTTATCAATGGGTTTAAACTTAATAATTGCATTATATATTCTGGGGCCTCTGATAATATTATGTCATCTACGGTTGCTAAAGAACTAGGCCTTTCACTCACTAAAACATTCAATAAATGCTATTCAATGGATTCAAAACTAATTCCTTTACTAGGTCAAATCAAGGATGTGTGGGTTGCTCTAGTGGTACATCCTAAAAAAAGAGTGAAGTTGACTATTCTAGTTGCTAATATTCCCACAAGTTATGGAATGTTGTTAAGGACCTTTTGTAAGGATTTGGGAGGAGAAATTAAATGGATTCGTCTAAGGCAATAATTCCCATTGGTAAACAAAATTTTTCTCTTCAACCTTAACCAAAGTCCAAGTACACCATTTTTCCCTTTGATGACCCAAAATCACAAATATTGTATCATGAATGTGATTTTGGTAATTATTTGCTCTTCTCTGATGATAAGGAAAGTACACCAGAAGTTGAAGTGGATCTCACTATAGGCTTGTGGGAGATGGAATTTGATGGTAGTTGTGCATCGACTGGATCTAGTGTTGGAGTGGTACTCATTTCCCCATGAGGAGAAAAGATTCATTTTTATTTCAAACTAGAATTTAAGAACACTAATAACATTGCAGAATGTGAGGCATTGTTGTTAGGAATAGAGCAAGCTAGGAAAAGGGGAATCAAATTGTTGTGTGCCAAAGGTGATGTAGAATTGATTGTTAAATAAGTACGAGATCTCTTCTCGGCAAAGAATGAAAGGCTCAAATATTATAGAAACCAAGTCTGGGATCAGATTGAATATTTTGATGCCTTCTCAATTGAAGTTATACCTAGAGATCAAAATTCCTAGGCAAATTCTTTAGCAGTGTCAGCATCTTTTTTGCTCCCACATCCCGACTTTGGTATAGACGTTTACATTATTGAAGTTGTAAATCGTCCTAATGTGCTTGACAATTCAAATTTTTGGCAAGTGTTTGGAAATGATAAACACATAAACCAATTCTTGCAAAATTCTGAAATTTTTGCCTCCTCTTTCTTTGAAGATTTTGAGAACAAATGTAATGTATTTTGTCCAAATATAGGGGAAAGCTTTAAAAAGGAAGTTTTTCAATTGAAGGGAAACCGAATTCCAAAAGGAATTGTATCCTTAGAATTCCTCTTTGATTGCAATGATAGGTATGTTAAAGAAGATGTTTCTCAAACCGCTAACACATTGAGAGAATATGAAAAGATTAATTTAGGTGATGAAAACAACCCAAAGATGGTCAATTTAGGAAGGTGTTACAATCCTAAGGAAAGACATTTATTTGTTAAACTGCTACAAAGGTATTTAGATGTTTTTTCCTTGTCTTATGAGGATTTGAAAGAATTTAGAAATGGTTAGTTTCAACATCATATTCCCCTTAAGCCTAGAGTAGCTCCTTTTAGACAAAAATTAAGAAATTACAACCCCAAGGTTGCAGATGCTATTTTCAAAGAAATAGTTAAGATGCTTTGGGTGAGGATCATTTATCCTATTCATCATTCTACATGGGTGGCCAATATCATTCTGGTTCCCAAGAATGATAGAGAAATAAGGATCTATGTGGATTTTTGAAACTTGAATCAGGCTAGTTTAAAAGATAATTATCCATTGCCAGCAATGGATCATATTCTCTAAAATGTTGTCGAATTAGAGATGATGTCGATGCTTGATGGTTTCTCTAGTTATAACCAGATAAGTGTAGCAAAAGAAGATCAGCATAAAACAACCTTCACAACCCCTTGGGGAACTTTTGCCTACAATCGAATGCCTTTTGGCCTAATAAATGTGGGAGCAACTTTATAAAGGGCAATGAACCTCTCATTCGGTCACCTCATTGGTAAGACAATAGTTATCTATCTTGATGATTTGACAGTTTTTTATTAAAAGAAGGAAAAATCACTTAAGAGATTTGGGGACTATGTTACAAAGATGCAGAGACCATGGTATTTCTCTCAAACCGAAGATTTCAATTTTCTGTGTTATAGAGGGAAAGTTACTAGGACATATATTTTTAGAAGATGGTATCAAGATAGAACCTAATCGGGTAAAAGCCATTCAACAGTTAAGTATGCCATCAGACAAAAGTGGTGTCAAATCATTCTTTGGGAAAGTGAGTTTCCTCAGGAGGTTTGTGCTAGACTTTTCTGAAATTACTAAACACATTGTAGGGATGATGAGTGAGAAGCATATTTTCAAGTGGAAGGAAGAAGCAAAAAAAGCCTTTGAAGAGGTAAAAGAAGCAATTTCTCATGCTTCGACATTAATAAATCTTGATTTTAAGAAAGATTTAATCATGTATTGTTATGCTTCTGAACACACAATGTCTGGTATTCTTCTGTAAAATAATGAACTGAATGAAGAAGTCCCTATTACGGTCATGAGTGTTTCATTCAAAAAGCATGAGCTGAACTACTCATTGGTAGAAAAGAAGGCCTTTGCAGTTGTTAAAGATGTAAAGCATTTTAGGTATTATGTTCTACATTCCCATTCAATTGTCTTTGTCCCAAATCCTACTATGAAAAGTATCTTAACTCAGCAAGAGGTAGGAATGAATAATAGAACTTGGGTTTCAAAGGTTTAGGAGTTTGATTTGGATATCTGACCAACCAAATTAGTTTGGGGGCAAGGATTATGTTGTTTGATGGCTGAAAACAAGGAAGAGGAAGACAAACTCCCACTAACTTTATTTATGAGCTTGCAAGATGAGTGGTTCACTAAAGTGGCTCATTACTTGACTTATGGAGAATGCCTTGAGAATTTAACTGCAAAATAAAAGAGAAATTTGAGATTGAAAGCGGCTAAATATGTGATTGTTGATGATATCCTATACAAAAAAGGTTTGGATGGGTTGTTCTTAAGATGTGTTGACAAAGAGCAGTAGGATAAACTTTTACAAGTTTTTCATAATGAGGCATGCAAAGGACACTATTCATCAACTGTAATAGCATTCAAAATCCTCAGGATTTGTTACTACTGGCCATGAATGTTTAAAGATGCCTATAAATGGGTTGCAGGCTGTGAGAAATGCAAATTATTCTCAAGAAGACCTGAGCTAGCTCCATTGCCATTAAGACCGGTAATCATAGATGAACCCTTCAAACAACGGGGATTAGATTTTTTAGGTCCATTGAATCCCCCTTCAAGTTCCGGTCATATCCATATTCTCATAGCTACAAATTAATTTACAAAGTGGGTAGGAGTAGTCCCTATCAGGAAGACTACTTCAAAAATTGTTCGTACCTTCTTGAAAGAAAATATCATGACTAGATTTAGTGTACCCCAGAAAATTGTGACCGATAATGTTCCAAATTTCTCCTCCGAAGAACTCATCTTGTTTTGTTATGATCATGGCATTTACTTATCTCATTCTTCAAACTACTATCTGCAAGAAAATAGCCTGACCAAATCTAGCAATAAGAATCTGATTTCTATAATGCGAAAGTTGGTCGTTGAGAATGCAAAGGATTGGCATAAAAGGTTATATGAAGCACTATGGGAAGACAGGACCTCACCCAAAAGGGCCATAGGTATGACATCATTTGAATTCGTATATTGAGTTGAAGCTTAGTTGTCCTTACCTCTAGAACTATCATTCGTTAGGTTGCAGAAAGTAATAGAAGATGAGTTCTTTCAAAGTGCCCTAGAAAAGAAAATTATGTAACTTTCGAAGATTGAAGAGGAGAGGCAAGAATTGGTAGATCACATTGTATGTGGGAAAAGTGGGTGAATAAAACTTAAAACGTGAAAATTATGAGAAATACCAGTCCACACACACACACAGGACTTCTTGATCCAAGCTATGGAGTAACGTAGTGTTACTCAGCTTCCCAAGGAGGGTCCCATGGTTCTCTATCTCACAATGTCCCTCAAACCAATGTTTTTCTCTCAGATTACTGAGCAAAATGGTTTGGGGATGGCAAATATGAGAACGAGAGAGATTTTTAATTGATTTTGTGTGAAATGTGTTGTAAGCTAGGTATGATTCTAAAATGCAATAAACTAAATGATAAGATGACAAGATTAGTATGAATACTATCCTAGCATACTATATTTAGTCTATAATTGAGCTAAAATGATAAATAAATTACTCTAACATGCATATTTAGTCTAATTCCTGATCTAAAAGAGGCTAAATGATGAGCATATATGAAATAAAAGTTTGAAAGAATTTGAGCATAAGTGTGATGCTTCAAATTTGAAAGATGATTGTTAAGAATGGAGGAATGAGAGCTCTATTTATAGCACAAACAGGGCAATGGATGGTCAGGATTGAAAGGTTTAATCAAGGGCCAAGTTTGAAAGTTGGGGATCCATGTGCACAATTTGCACCAATGACATGGTGACAAATGTCAACATAAGATTGGGTTGAAAGAAGAGGTTGGAGGTATTAAAGGCCTGAGAAGACCTCATGGTTATCTAAAGGCTAAGGGTCAAGTCTAAATTAGGTTTACCCAATGATTTAGGATCTAATCCAAAGATAAACCTTTGTGCAAATGATTAAGGGATAATCATGGTCAAAGCATTAAAGGCCTGATGAGACCCTTGGGTTGGGTAGAGGTTGAGTCAAAACAAATGTTTTAACCATGTGGGAGGGTTTGAAATAACCATTAATGGTTATTAGAGACTTTGGGGATTAAGTGGTTGAAGGTTGGAAGCCTTCAATGGTTTTCAAAGACTTTGGGGGTTTTGGTGGTTGAAGGTTGAAAACCTTCAATGGTTATCCAAGACTTTGGGCCATTTAAGAAGTGACCTCCCTTTGCTTAGGGATGTGACAAAGTTTAGAGGAGGGTTAGGTTAATTAGAAGTGTTTAGAAGATTCTAGAAGGGATTAGGAAGGGGTTTGGGATTTTGCAAGTGGATGAGGGGATAATAGGATTTAATTGAATTAAATGATTTTCATTCAATTTGGTTGTAATTAAATAAATTTGATTTATTCAATTTAGGATAACTATTTAATTAAATTTGAATTTAATTAAAAGTGGCTAGGGGGATTTAATTGAATAAAATGATTTATTCATTAAATGGCATAGTGAATTTTATTTAAATAAATTGAGTAATTTACTTAATAAAATAGAAGAATGTGGATAATTTAATTAAATTAGATTTAATTAAATAGAGAAATGAACATAAAATATTCATTTAGGAAGATGGTCATTTTTATACATCTACATTTTGCCCCTCTTTGAAGTGACATGTGTGCACATGTTATTTCAAAGAAAAATGATCGTTTTTGTGTTTTTATGATCAAATGCAATTTTTGTGTCGCTCTTTTAATTTGCCAGTCGTGCCCCAGATTTGATGTGATGCCCCAGATTCGATATTTGATGTGATGCCCCCTCGGGAGATGAATCAATATTTTTGGAAAATTTTTGATTTAAATTGATGAATTTCGTATGATGTGTAGGATTCCATGCTTGTAGAAAGTGTGTAAATTGATTCATCTCCCGATAAATTACAACTGTTCTGGTATAGGGGAGACCGCGACCATATTACAGGTCCAGTTGGCTAACCCTAATTTCATTTTCCTCCTATAAAAGGGGAAAAGGGCTTGATTTAAAGTCATTTGTGCTTTGTTGACTTTGAAGAAAAGATAATTTGATCTGGAGAGAAAATGCCTATTCCCTATCACAGACACCGTTTCGAGCGCGTTCGGAGGTACCGGAGGCCAGTAGCGCGTGGACCACCAGTAAGTCATCCTTTTTGACCCCTTTTTGATTTTTGGTTTTGTCATTTTTAGGTGTTTTTTGAATTTTCAAGTTCGGGCTTTTCGGTTTAGCACGTCTAAGGCGTAGATTAGCGCATATGCAGTGCGAAGTAGCGCATCAAGCTCAAATTTAGGGGTCGCGTCCGAAAACATTTGTTAGCGCATAGGATTTTTAGGTTAGTGTGTGAACTGAAAATAGCGCATGTAAAGGTTTTGGTAGCGCCTCTAGTCAACAGGTTAGCGAATAGGTATAACCTAGCGCATAGGGGCCGCAGTAGGTCGCATAGCGAAGGGGGTTTAGCGCGTAGGTCTGACCTAGCGCATAGGGCTGAAAGGGTAGCGCTTAGGAAGAGTAGATTAGCGCGTAGGACTAACCTAGCACATAGGATGAAAAGGGGAGCGATTATGGAGGGTAGATTAGCGCGTAGACAGTATCTAGCGCATAGGTTAGATTGGGTAGCGCAATGGAGGAAAAGAGTAGCGCGTAGACAGAGTCTAGCGCATCGGTATAAAAGAGTAGCGCATAGATAGAATCTAGCGCATAAGGCAGATAGGTTAGCGCGTAGGACAAGCAGCCTAGCGCGTGGGTTTGTTTTAGCGCATTGGAGGTCTGTTTTAGCGCATCCATGAAAAATTTGTAGTTTTGGCCGATTTTGAAAAGTTGTGTTTTTGCGTGCCTGTCGTGTTTTTGATGCATTTATCCAAGATGAGTATTTGTATAACTTGTTTTGATGTGCAATTTTCCAAGTTATGTATAGATATCAAGCTGTTTGTGTTGATCAGAATATGATTATTTGCGTTACCTGTTTCAAGTTCAATGTGTGTGAAAGCCTGAGTTGTTTTACAAGCCGATATGGGTTGGAAACTTGAGTTGTTTTACAAGCTGATATGGGTGGGAAACTTGAGTTGTTTTACAAGTTTTGATATGGTTTTTGAGAACTTGAGTTGTTTTACAAGTTGATATGAAATGATAGGATGTTGAACTTTGATTGTAGATGAGCAAATTTGTTTCATGTGTTTGATGTAAGTTTTATTTTGATATCTTTGTGTTGATGTGGAAACTGATATTGGATATGTTTTGTTTGTTGATAGGAGCGATTGGGTATTGTGTAGTCGAGGGAGAGATTCCCGAGACCATGGACGCTGATACCACGTCTGTCACAAGTAGACTTGGATATTATTGAGAGATGTGGATTGACCTCGCTTCTTGATATGCCGCGGTTCACTGTGAACCGGGGACTGTTGACAGTATTGGCAGAGAGGTGGCATAGCAACACGAACACCTTTCATTTTGCTACTGGAGAGATGATAGTGACACCGGAGGATTGCTACCGGATATTGAGGATTCCTGTGATAGGGGCTATATTACCGTATGAGCAGACAGAGGAGGGCGGCACAGAGGCACTGCGCCGTATATTCCATGATGAGAGTGTCTATGGTTATGAGATCCCTTGGCAGGAGTTCATGGATCTGGATTATGCACCGCTGCCATCGGTATTGGCAGGATTCATTGGAGGATTCCTTTGTCCTGATCACAGGTCAAAGGGATTTTCAGTAGGATGGGGGCTGGTCCTTGAGCAGATGGTTACGCAAGGTCGAAGATTTGCATGGGGGTCAGCGATGTTGGCCCACCTTTACAGGACCCTGCATGAGGTAGTATACCTCGGTTATGGGAGTTTATCAGCAGGTGTGACCCTTTTACAGGTATGGTGTTGGGAGCACATTCCAGCAGCTAGGCCACTGGCAGACAGGGATAGGCCCGTAGGTGCTGCTTATGCTTATGGATATAGAGGCCTAGTTGTCCAGCATAAGCTGGGCAAACTAGAGCACTGGAGGAGGGTGTTCGATGATATAGATACGGTCACCTGGAGACCGTATACAGGCTGCGAGGTATGGGCCGAGGATGGGATGGAGATGCCTTTCATTTTCATGACGAGGTATCTGATTGGGAGGACTCCGTTTGTTATTGAGCGGTTTTTGGTTACCCGAGTTTTGCGGTAGTTCGGGAGGCAGCAGGGGATTCCACAGGGAGCATACTTGTATGCACGACGGTAGCAGGATGTGGCCAATTGGGGGCCGACCACTGATAGTGTTGTGGCCATAGAGGAGTTCACAGGGTTGGCCGGACAGATTTGGGACTATGCCCCAGAGATACAGGATGTTGGGATGACCGACGAGTTTGCTTGTTTGTTTGCTGCTCGGGTCGTGGCGAGGATCTCAGATCTAGAGGAGATGAGGCCAGCATTTGATTCAGATGGAGAGGAGGGAGATGGGGGAGATGATGGGGATGATGGAGATGATGGGGATGATGGAGGAGGTAGAGGGAGGAGGGGAGGTAGAGGTGTGCAGAGAGCGGTACGGCAGGGCAGGATTGAGAGGGGGAGAGAAGGATTAGCCATTGGAGCCGGGAGAGAGGGGAGAGTGACAGAGGTGCTAGCTACAGTGGGAGGAGAGGAGGAGGTGGGGAGGCCAGCACAGAGGAGGAGGATAGATATACTTCCACCTCCCGTACCCAGGACAGGCCGAGTGGGAGGAGTGGTGCCAGCACAGGTACCACTGCAGGTTCGAGTGCCGAGTCATGTAGAGGATGCACAGATCCGGACTCTACAGATCACTGTGCAGCAGCTGCAGGCATAGATTTTGACTTATCAGCGGCAGATTTCTCAGTTGACTACTAAGAGAGATATGGAGATAGAGCGGCGGGGTCGAGCAGAGGAGCCCTTAGCGACCGTGCAGAGAGTAGCGGCGGGTGGTCCCTTGAGAGACACCCTCAGAGAGCTGACACGGAGTGTCCAGGAGGCTGAGTATTACAGGCGGCACTATGAGGCTGCAGTACCTAGAGATCGACGTGTTGAGAGTTTTGCACAGTCGAGATCGAGTCGATCTCGAACTGCCGGGACACGATCTGAGAGCCGAGGAGTGACAGGGCCAGCGAGATAGGACCCTCCTGCAGATCCGGGGGCGAGTGTATTGGAAGCTAGACAGGATCCTCCTGGAGATCCAGGGGCAGGTGCATCTAGAGCTAGACCATCTCCATCAGGGGATAGTCATACTTGAGAGACATGGTCTCTGTTGTATTTTTGAGCATTGTATTCTTTGTACTGGACACAGTGTTGAGACACATTTTGTAGATTTTGATCATTTTTTGAGAGATATATAGATACAGAGCACCATTTTTGATCGGTGTGATGTGTTTATGGATGCCTTTTTATGTGTGCTACTTCCTTTTTATATGATGTAATGTTTTCATATATGATGCAATGTGTGATGTAGGATGTATGTTTTTATATGCTGTGAGATGTATCTTGAAAATGAGATGTATGATTTTAACATGCAACTACATGTAAGATGATATGATGTAAAATGATGTAATAATGATGTAAAATGATATGCGATACTAATTGTAAAATGATATGCAACTATTTGTTTTTGGAGCATCTCTCATTCGATATTTGCCATCCGATATAACCATTTATTTGCTTTCTTTGTAAATATCATCCTGGAGAATTTATTGATTTTTGGATATGTTGAAAATTTATACAAGCATAATGGTATAATTGAACCATAATGACCTGAGTAAAATTTACATGATTTTTGATTTTGCAAGATAGCACAAGCGTCAAGGTATAATTGAACCAAGACGACCTGAGTGCGTATTGCATAAACATACAAGAGTGGATCATTTATGTGCGTGAAATGGAATCAGGCCTTCAGTGATATGGATCACGTCTCGAAGCAAATATTCACACACTATAAGTGATCACCTCCCAGACAGAAGACTAAGAAAATTTTGGAAATTCCTCATGATCTCTGGCTTTGAAGCTTTTGATGAGATAAGGAGAAGATCCCAATTAATTTAAAAAGTTCAAAATGCAAAATAATCAAGACTTTAATGCGATAATGCAACATTTAGTACTTCAGAAAATCATCCATCCTTGAGTTTCTTGTGCATTGTTTGTTTTTTGGTTTTAGTTGTTGCGATGAAGTGTAGTTGTGTTTGTTGGATGTCTTGTGTCTGAGTTTTGCAATAGTTGGCATGTCTTGAATGTTTGTAAGTGTTTGAACAGTTTAATGCCCCTAGATGAGTGTTCTTATGGATATGATTATGTACAGTGATTTCCAAGCCATGGTGAAGTGTGATAAGAGAATAGATAGAGATGGATAACTCAAGATAGTGACTACGCTAAGTATGTCCTGAATGGATATATGCTAAGTGTCGGGCGATGGCCGATAATATTTTGATGGATAAAATGGCATGGATATAGATAAAGGAGCCAGTCTTTCACAAGGGTGCCTGTTTACCAGGTTTTCACCATTTGTTTTTATTGTACTTTGTATTTTTGCTTTTTCTGGATTTTTTGATTTTTTTGTTTGTTTTTGGCTTTTTCCGTGCACTAGGCTGCCTTAAGTATAGTACTTCTTCAGATGAATGTTGTTAGTTGGATCATCGAGCACATCTCCTTCAGAATTTGTTAGCTGATAGGCACCTGATCCATAGACTGAAATGATGACATAGGGACCCAACCAGTTAGGTTCAAATTTCCCTTTCTTTTCTCTATCTTGCTGATTCCTTGGATTTTCTTTTAGGACTAGATCACCAACCTTGAAGTTGCGAGGAATGACCTTATGATTGTAGCTCCTGCACATGCATTGCTGATATGCTTTGAGATGAGTATAAGCATATTGGCATCTTTCATCTAATAGTTCCAGTTCTTGTAGTCGGTTAACTCGATACTCTTCATCTGGGATCAAACCTTTCAAAGAGACTCTAAGAGATGGAATTTCTACCTCCAAGGGTAAAATAGCCTCCGATCCATATACCAATGAATATGGTGTTGCCCCTATAGGTGTGCGGATGCTGGTCCTGTAGGCCCAAAGTGCTGGATTGAGTTGTACGTGCCAATCTTTGCCTGCATCATTCACTGTTTTCTTGAGAATTTTTAGGATTGTTTTGTTAGATGCTTCTGCCTGACCATTTCCCTGTGGATAGTATGGTGTAGAAAACTGATGTTGGATTTTGAATTTTTCACATAGTTCCTGCACATCTTGGTTTTTGAAAGGTCGTCCATTATCTGTGACGATTGAATTTGGAATACCATATTTACAGATCAGATAATTTAGGATAAAAGAGGCAATTTGTTTCCCAATCACTGTGGTCATGGGAACTACTTCGATCCATTTAGTAAAGTATTCTGTTGCAGTTATAATGAACTTGTGTCCATTTGAAGATGAAGGATCTATTTTGCCTACCAGGTCCAATCCCCACTGACAAAAGGGCCAGGATGTTGTAAATGGTTGCAGTTCCTGTGCTGGTGCATGTATCAGATTGCCATGGATCTGGCATTTAGGACATTTCTTGGCGAAATGATATGAGTCTTTCTCCATTGTAGCCCAGTAGTATCCCATTCGTAGAAGCTTTTTAGCAAGAGTAGTGCCACTTGAATGTGTGCCACAAATACCTTCATGAAGCTCGTGTAAAGCGGAATCAGAATCATTACGATCAAGACAATGAAGAAGAGTACCATCTAGACCTTGACGATATAAGGTATTAGCGATAAGGGTGTAACGGGCAGCTTGTCGGATAAAGTTACGTTTTTGGTTACGGGATTGGTCAATGGGTAAGATATTATGCTTGAGGTAGTCGTATATTGGTCCATATAATGGAGAATCTGAACCGGTTAAGGCATATATAACCTGGGATTCAGAGTGGTCATAAGCGGGGGAGAACAGTTGCTCTACCAGGAACTCATAACGACTCTGTTGTTCTGGAATTTGTAGTAATGAAGCGATCGTAGCCATTGCATCGGCTGCTTTGTTGTTCAACCTTGGTATTTGTTCAAAGTTGATGTGCACAAAATACTGTTTGAAGTCATCCACCATCCGTTTGTAGGGGAGTAATTTGTCATCCTTTGTCTGATAATTGTTGTTGATTTGATTGATGACCAGTTGTGAGTCTCCATAGACTTTTAATTCTGTGATTTTCCATTCGACGGCCATTTTGATGCCTATGACCAATGCCTCATATTCAGCCACATCATTTGTACAAGGAAACATAAGTCTGTATGATCTCGGCACAGTGTGTCCTTCAAGGGTGATGAATAGAATGCCGGCCCCTGAACCATGTTGTGTATAGGATCCATCAAAGTATAGGGTCCATTGTTTGGAGGAAAGAGCAAAAACGTCCCTGTTTGGAAATTCAATGTCCATGGTTTGTTTTCCTGGTAGCGGTGCTTCATCTAGCTAATCTGCAATTGCTTGTCCTTTGATAGCTCATCTTTCTATGTAGTGGATGTCAAATTCACTGAGAATCATAAACCATTTAGCCAATCGGCCTGTGAGAGCTGCCTTGCTGAGTAGATACTTGAGAGGATCAATTTTGGCTACTAGCTTGATAGTGTGCGCTAGCATATAATGTCGGAACTTTTGAGATGCAAAAACAACTGTTAGGCAAGCCTTTTCAATGAATGTATAATTGAGTTCATAGCCATTCAATGTTCTACTAATGTAATATATGGTGCGTTCCTTTCCTTGTTGATCTTCTTGTGCCAATAGTGCCCCTAGTGAAACATCTGTTGTTGAGATATACAATATAAGAGGCTTTCCTGCAATTGGTGGTACTAAAACTAGTGGATTCATCAGGTACTGTTTAATTTGGTAAAAAGATTCTGCACATTTAGTCTCCCATTTGAATGGCACATTTTTGTGTAGCAAGTGGTTAAATGGCAGACTTTTATCTGCTAGTTGAGCGATGAATCGCCTGATTGATTGAAGTCGTCCTTGGAGAGATCGAAGTTGACTGATATTCTTTGGTGGTGGCATATCCATGATGGCTTGTACGTTTGTTGGATCAACTTCAATACCTTTAGCTGAGATGATGTAACCTAGTAACTTGCCTGATGTAACCCCGAAGACACACTTCTTAGGGTTGAGTCGGACTTTGAATTTCTGCAACCGATCAAAAATCTTTGTTAGGATGCCAAGATGTTCAGCTCTGGTGAAATATTTTACTAGTAAATCATCCACATAGTCTTCCATAAATGTGTGCATCATATCATGGAATATGGTTGTCATTTCTCTTTGATAAGTGGCTCCGGCATTCTTTAAGCCAAAAGGCATAACATTCCAACAATATGTTCCCCAAGGATAGGTGAAGGCTGTTTTGTCTTGATCTTCAGGAGCTATTTTGATTTGATTATAGCCTGAGAAACTGTCCATTAATGAGAGCATTGCATGGCCTGCTGTGAGGTCTACAATTATATCAATACTTGGCAGAGGAAAGTCATCCTTTGGGCAAGCTTTATTGACATCTCTGAAGTCGGTGCATATTCTGATACTACCATCTGGTTTTGATACTGGAACAATGTTGGAAATCCATTCGGCATAGTCAATAGGTCGGATGAATCCGACATCTAATAATTTCTTTAATTCCGTTTTGACCATGAGTGCTACCTGTGGATTCATCTTTTGTAGTTTCTTCTTGACTGGCTTGACTCCTGTAGAGATGGACAAATGATGCATGATTAAGTGTGGATCAACTCCAGGCATATCAGCATATGACCAGGCAAAGTTAATTTGCTGTCCTTTAAAGAAGATGATGAATGCCGATCTTTCCTCCTCTGTCAGAGATTTTGCAAGGTGAATGTTTCTGGCTGCTTCGGTGGTACCAATGTTGATTGATTGAGTGGGCTCAATCAATATGGGTGATCGTTCATGAAAATGTTCAGGAAGAGTGTCAAGTCTCCCATCGTTAGGTGCCTTAAAAAGGTTTTCACCCTCAGATGCATCCTTTATTTTTACTTTTTTGGGATCTATAGCTGCCATTGACTGGTTTTCAGCATTAGATCCATTATTTGATTCATTTTTGCGACTGAGAGACTTGGCACTCCCTGAAGAATAGACATCGTTATTTGATTCACTGATAGAGCCTATTTTGGGATTTACGGTACATAGGTAGTGGATAATAGATTCATCATCTGGAAAAATTGGGATATCATGAGTCTTAGGTTCAGTCCAGTCGATGAGATCAGGGAAGACAAGTGGTAAGGAATCATTGGTTGGTCAAGTTCAGCTACTATAAGAGTTAGGATAGAATTATCATCGTGATGGGTCTTGTTTTTAAAGAAATAGTAGGTAAACCATGCGATCTAGGTGATGTTGGCAATCTGGTCAAACATAAAGGCTCCATAGAGTATTTGCCCATGCCTTGGTCTTTGATTTGCATTTTCTATTTGAAGTCTCCCCATAAGGAGTTGGATTTTGCTGTTGGTGGATCAGATGTTGAAGACCGCTGCTTTTCTCTGTTATAAGGAACCAAACTGTCTTGGGCTGCCCCCATTGCATTGCAATGTTGAAATGGATTGTTATCAGCTGATATGGAGATTTCCTGTCCATCATAAGGAAACTTGACACACTGGTGATATGTAGAAGGTACTGCTTGCATTTCATGTATCCAGGGTCGGCCTAATAAGATATTGTAGGTGAGATCAATATCTAAGACTTGACATATAGTATCTTTTTGCACTGGTCCAACTTGAATAGGCAATATCACTGTTCCTTTAGAGGATCTTTCCTCATCATCATATGCTTTTATGGTAATCTTTTTACAAGGATCAATAGATTCTTCTGAGAAGCCTAGTGCACGGATAAGCTTTAAAGTACATATATTAAGTCCGGCTCCTCCATCTATTAAGACTCTTTTGACACGGTGTTTGCAAACAATGACTTCAATATGTAGAGGAGTATTATGCGGATGACTCAATGAAGTATTATCATGCTCTGAGAAGGTGAGGTTATGAGATTCTGTCATATGGGCAACCATAGCTTGGAATTTGTCTGTATCCAGATTTTGAGGTACATTTGTTTCTAATAGCGCTTGCTCCAATATGTCTTTGTGTTTTGGAGATAGTTTCAACAATTCCAGGATAGATATCTGAGTCGGAGTCTTGCGTAGTTGGTTAACTAGGTCGTATTGGATCTTTGGCGTGGTAGTTGGAGGTGTAGTATGTCCCTTCAAGACATATTTCTGAGTCCAGGTTGTTACATTGACAGATTCATGATCACGTTTATCTCGAATGGTTATAACATTGATTTGATGGTCTTCGACTGATATGTGATTGATTGTGTTGTTGTAGATGTGATTAATACGAGCTCCGCCTGTATCATTTGAAGTTGATGCTCCATCTTTGTTATAATTTGGGAGAGGATCTTTGAAGGCTTCGTGATCATTATTTGTTTTGAGACCATCCACCATTAAGTCACCTCGATCAATCATGTCTTGGATTATGTGTTTCAATCTCATGCACTCATTTGTTCTATGACCTTTGTTGTGATGAAAATCACAATAGTGTGAATCATTCCACCAAGGTGGTTTGATTGGGGGTTCATAATTGTTGATTGGAGGCAAAGAAAGAATCTTGTTTGCCAACAGTTCTCTGAATGCGGACTCTAATGATTGGCCCAATGGTGTGAAGATATGCTTATGGAAATTGTTGGTGTTGTTGCGTGAATTGTTGTTAGGCCCTGGATTCAAGTTTTTGTTTGGATTATCGTTGGCGTTGTTGGTATTGAGTTGTCCTTGAGCATTGTTTGGTGCATATGTGTTAGCACTAGGAGTAGCATTTTTAGGATTTTTTGTATTTTGAGTATTTCCTGATAAGGCAAGCACTGGCTGTTTAGATTTGGGATCATATGATTCATTGTTGCCTTCGTTTTTGTTTCGAGTCCAAAATCGAGTTTTGTCTAGATTAGTGTTGTTTTGGTTATTGTAGTTTGATGAGTTCGTTCCTTCTTTGTAGAACTTGAGTGTTCCCTTTTTGACACAAGCTTCTTCTACTTGGATGCCATTTTCGATTAATTTGTCAAAAGATGGTATGCATCGGAGTTTGAGTCTGTAACTCATTTCACCATTCAAGTTATCAATGAAGATTTCCATTTTCTCCTTTTCAGGAATATCTCGAGGATATCTTGATACCATGCGCCGCCAACGTTGAAGGAATAACATGAATGTTTCATTGTTCTTTTGTTTGGTGTTGCAAATGTCTAGCATGGTTATGGCATGTTGGATGTTGTAAGAATAATGGGTGATGAATTTGTTAACTAATTCATCAAATGATCTAACAGGTGGTGTAATCTTGGATAACCATTCCATTGTTTGTCCTCCCAGGCTTCTTGGGAATAACCTCATCAGATAAGTGTCATTATGAGCAAATTCAAGACTCATAGTACAAAATTCTCGAACATGATCTCGAGGATCACCTTTCCCATCATATTTATCAAATTTGGGAATGTCTGAGTTTGCAGGAAAAGGTACCATGTTTAAGCTTCTGTCAAATGGATAAGGACAGATTTCGTTTATAGAGTACCGCACTGTTGTCCCTTGTTGCATATCGTACATTTGTCTTTGCAACATTTGCATTTGTTGAGTAAGAGCAACCAAGGGCGCATTATCTTGCCGAGGGAAGAGTTCTTCCCTCGTATTTGTTCTCAACTGAAAAGGTGTAGTAAATGGTATGTGTTGTTCTGGGGTTTCAAACGCAGGTACTCGCATTTCTGGTATATGTTGTTCTAGAATATGTTGTTCAGGTACGCGAGTTTCTTTTTCCCTTTGTTATTCTTGATATGTATATTGTTGAGACCCAGTTTGAAAGACATTTGCATCGAAATCTTCAGGAAGTTTGACGCCTTTGCTTGTAAGCATGAGTAAATATTTTTCTTTGTCATTTTCCATGAGTTTTTCGATGAGTTTTTGGAATGAAGGGTTTTCTTGACATTCCTGAAGAATTGCGTCAGTAATTTCAGGCTCTTCTGAGGATGGAACTTCAAAAGGATTTGAAAATCTGCGATTCATACTTGATTCCGTGGGTGTCTCGCTTTGTTTCTTTCGTTGAGAGCGAGTGATAGGCATTTCAATAGAAACTTTCAGTGATGAAAGGAACAAAGTCCTCGTTGATGTTTTGCTCTGACGTTGGTGGTTCTGGTCGAGATGTGTTATATGTGATGCACTCGTCGGGCAGGAATGCTGGATTGATCTTTCCTCCGCGGTTTATCTTTTGATTAAAAGAAGACTTTTGACAGTATGCTCTTGTTTTCAGGGGTTCTTTGTCAAATTCACTGGATTTGTTTTGTATATAACGTTTGACGTGATGAAGAAATACCTGATGGGATTTGAAGAGTTGACGATTGATGTATAAAAATTTATTTCTCTTGATGAATTTGGAAAAGCTAGGTTGTTGTTTCTTCAACGTGATGTTACGATAGAGGTTCTTTCTTCTCAGAATGAGGGGATTAGTCATGCATGAGTGATCAATGATTTCCTTTGATTTGTTTGGATTTAGTTGATTCTTGTTTTGAAAATTTTAAATTTTACTTTATCAGAATGAAGGTTTAGCTGCCCCTTCACGATAAAGTGTGTCAAATGATATGGATAAGAAGTTTTCCGATCTGGAAACTAGATTTGACAATTTGCAAATTTTTAAACAAGTGTTTGTGAGATAAAATCCGTAAGATGTTTAAAGGATTTGATTGATACTAATGATGAAAATGTTCCGGATTATGATAGGAAAGACGTCCTCTATTGCTCGATTCGTTTCAGATTCTGACAACTTTGTTTGACACAAATTTGACTTGAGAAATAGTTTTAATGGTTTGTTTTTGTCACTCTGGTTTGATAAAAGATGTGTTTTGATGAAAAACTGTTTTCAAAATATTTTTGAAATTTTCAAAATTTTTGGTTTTTCAACTCACTGTTTTTCTACCTAGGCTCACGCGCTAAAACAGAGGTTTAATGCGCTACTTAATTTTCCTGATGCGCTAAAAGGTTTCCCACACGCGCTAATCTGCCGCCGGTTACGCGCTAAAATATTGATTTCTGCAAAAATTTTGCTCTGACAGGTGAAATATGCACGCGCTAGACTGGGCTTTCGAAGCACTCACTGTTTATTCTAATGCGCTAAAATAGGCTTTCTACGCGCTAATCTGTTTGTTTCACGCGCTAAGACAGGCTGTTGGATTTTGCCGTTTAAGTTTGCTTGGGAAAACAATGTGCTACACTGTGCTTCCTACGCGCTATCTATTTTTGTTAATGCGCTAACTTTGGATACCTACGCGCTAATGTTTTCCTGAGACGCGCTAGAATGTGTTTTGCATGCGCTAAAGGATTGTTCTCTGTTTTGCTTTACAGTTGAAACGCTACTGTTTTTGTTGTACGCGCTATTTTGTGTTTTTGATATGCTAAAAGACCTGTTACATGCGCTAAGATGTTGCTCTTACGCGCTAAACTGCCCTGATTTTTCCTTTTGATTGTTTCTGTGAGGATTTTGATTTTTGTTGAGAGAATTTTTAAGTGTGATGGATGATTTTCTGAAATATAAAATGCAAGCACGGCACACAAAGTACAATCATTTTGCTTAATCTAACAGAAAGTGTATGTTCTGTCGAGGATGTGTTCAAATCCCCAATGTTTTAACAGGTTGGATACAAAATAAAACACTTCAGAAAGACTCTTTATTCAAGGGTCATAAGCAACATCATAGCCCACTTGTCTCGATACTCCGTCAGCTCAAACAGCCGTGTCACCCCCTAGAGGGCGCCCGTTTTTTTGCCTTTTGCCTGAAGTTAACCCAAAGTGAATTGCTTCATAGTTGAGTAGTAATCTTGGGAGATATATGGTGAGTAATCTTGGGGGCGGATTCTTCCCCACCCTTGCACTATGATGTTACAAATGTTTGGATACTGACTCGGCTCAAAGTTTCTAATGCTAAGATTCTTAATCAGGCTTCCCGTTCGGCCGTCAGTGATAAACTCCCTCAGGAGGCTTCCCAACCTTTAGAACAAAGGCTTTACGTATCTCGAGGATACATGGGGAAGGCTAATCACTGCGCGCAACCGTTGAAAAAGACTTTCATCACTTTCCACATTTGATTATAGTGGGTTGGAATTCTTGGCATCAAAGCCGTTTCCCACTTAGGTCGTTCCCTTCACACCGGTCATAAACGACTTTAAGAGTTGATTGCAACTCCTCGAGAAGGCAGGCCTGCTAAAGGATTTATTGCTTGAATTAAAGAAAGCTTTAAGAGTGGTTTGGCTTTTTGGTCACCCAGTTAAGGGGAGAGCATATACCTTCCACTTTCGAGACAAGGCAATCAATGAGGTTTATTTTAGCCTTTCAAAATAGTGATTTTCTAAAACCTATGCAGAGATGTTGCTCCACAAAAACATGTTGTTCTTTTTATTTGTTCAAAGCAATGATTGTCTAATCTATGGAAAAGAAATAGTCAACAAAGAAAATTCAATTTTTGGAGGTCAACAAAAGAAAAACGTTTTGTTGTAACAGCAAACTCTCTCGCTTTACCTACAAGAAACTGTTAAAAACCTTGGAAATAAACAGAACGAGAAGATTGTTAGTTTGTTTCGGGGGACTTCCACAAGTCTAAGATTTTAATTCGGTTACAATAAATTTTTTATTTTTTTTGGTCTGTTTTGTCTGTGATGCGCTACAGAACAAACTGTACGCGCTACAATACTCTGCGGATACGCTACAGTTTCTTCTTTGTGTGCTATTCTGTTACTCAGATGCGCTACTCTGTGTATCGTATGCACTAATCTGTGTTTTTCTTTTCCCACGGTGCGTTATGCAGGAAAAATTTGAATCTGATGCGCTAACTGTTAGCTGCAACGCGCTGGAATAAGTATTTTAAGTGCTAAAAGTTTGGGCAGATGCGCTAATCTGTTAGGTTTATGCACTAATGTGTGTTTCGCCGGCATCGACACCTACAGGAAAATTTGTTAAATAGTATCATGCGCTAAAGATTAGTGTTTATGCGCTAAGACAGAAAGCACACGCGCTAAACAGTAGGCTAGAAGCGCTAAACTGTTAGGCGGATGCGCTAAAATATCTTTTCGACGCGCTAATTCTAGTTTCCCGCGTACCTGCAAAAGTCATCAAATTCAAAAAATGATGTGTTATTGGGGGTCGTGCCCCACGGTGGGCGCCAGAAATGTATGTGGGAAAAGTGGGTGAATAAAACTTAAAACGTGAAAATTACGAGAAATACCAGTCCACACACACACAGAGGACTTCTTGATGCAAGCTATGGAGTAACGTAGTGTTACTCAGCTTCCCAAGGAGGGTCCCATGGTTCTCTATCTCACAATGTCCCTCAAACCAATGTTTTGCTCTCAGATTACTGAGCAAAATGGTTTAGGGATGGCAAATATGAGAACGAGAGAGATTTTTAATTGATTTTGTATGAAATGTGTTGTAAGCTAGGTATGATTCTAAAATGCAATAAACTAAATGATAAGATGACAAGATTAGTATGAATACTATCCTAGCATACTATATTTAGTCTATAATTGAGCTAAAATGATAAATAAATTACTCTAACATGCATATTTAGTCTAATTCCTGATCTAAAAGAGGCTAAATGATGAGCATATATGAAATGAAAGTTTGAAAGAATTTGAGCATAAGTGTGATGCTTCAAATTTGAAAGATGATTGTTAAGAATGGAGGAATGAGAGCTCTATTTATAGCACAAACAGGGCAATGGATGGTCAGGATTGAAAGGTTTAATCAAGGGCCAAGTTTGAAAGTTGGGGATCCATGTGCACAATTTGCACCAATGACATGGTGGCAAATGTCAACATAAGATTGGGTTGAAAGAAGAGGTTGGAGGTATTAAAGGCCTGAGAAGACCTCATGGTTATCTAAAGGCTAAGGGTCAAGTCTAAATTAGGTTTACCCAATGATTTAGGATCTAATCCAAAGATAAACCTTTGTGCAAATGATTAAGGGATAATCATGGTCAAAGCATTAAAGGCCTGATGAGACCCTTGGGTTGGGTAGAGGTTGAGTCAAAACAAATGTTTTAACCATGTGGGAGGGTTTGAAATAACCATTAATGGTTATTAGAGACTTTGGGGATTAAGTGGTTGAAGGTTGGAAGCCTTCAATGGTTTTCAAAGACTTTGGGGGTTTTGGTGGTTGAAGGTTGAAAACCTTCAATGGTTATCCAAGACTTTGGGCCATTTAAGAAGTGACCTCCCTTTGCTTAGGGATGTGACAAAGTTTAGAGGAGGGTTAGGTTAATTAGAAGTGTTTAGAAGATTCTAGAAGGGATTAGGAAGGGGTTTGGGATTTTGCAAGTGGATGAGGGGATAATAGGATTTAATTGAATTAAATGATTTTCATTCAATTTGGTTGTAATTAAATAAATTTGATTTATTCAATTTAGGATAACTATTTAATTAAATTTGAATTTAATTAAAAGTGGCTAGGGGGATTTAATTGAATAAAATGATTTATTCATTAAATGGCATAGTGAATTTTATTTAAATAAATTGAGTAATTTACTTAATAAAATAGAAGAATGTGGATAATTTAATTAAATTAGATTTAATTAAATAGAGAAATGAACATAAAATATTCATTTAGGAAGATGGTCATTTTTATACGTCTACACACATTACTGCTCATCAAGCAAGGGTTAAGGAAAATTTTGATCGCAGAGCCAAACCACGACAGTTGCTGGGAGATCAAGTTTTACTCTGGAAAAAATGCAGAGACCGAAAGGAGCTAATAAGAAATTTAGAAAGGACCATTCACTATCACATAGGTATTGGGTCCCAACTTATTCAAACTTGAATATCCTAATGGAGTTTCACTACCCCTGTCTTATAATGGGCAGGATTAAAAGTTGTATGCGTTGTAAGCAAATATTTTTCTTCTTTGTACATTAGTTTTTGTTATGTTGTTTGTTTTCCTTATTGTGCGTTTGTTGTGTTTGGACCTTTGTCCTTTCCCGCTTGCATGTGAAACCAAAGACTCTAAGTTCCTTTCCTAGTCCTTTTCAGTCCCGCTCCCTAGTCAGAGATGATGTTAAACCATTATTTGTTTTGAACAAAATAATGTGTATTTAATTTTGTTTCCCTCATTCGATTTGATCTATCTTTAATTATGCACCTTTAGTTCCTTTATGTTCAAGGTTCAATGTTCAACCGGTCAATTGCGCTGGTCACAACTTTGTAATGTTGTTAAGAGAGCGAGTGTGAATGTGTTAAGTCAATATTGAACTTGAACTTTGAACCATTCCTAAATTGGTTCAAGGTTCAAGGTTCAAAGTCTTCCTTTATGTTTGTTAAGGGTCTTCGCTCGTTACCGGTGTTGTGTTGAGCCGCAAGTTGAGAGTTCTTCTTTTTTTCTTCGGATTGAACTTGAACCATTGAACTCCTTGCGAGTTGGTTAAAATTTCAAAGGTTCATTCCAAGTTTGGCCCCGAGGACATTAATAACACTAAAGGTGATGCGAAAAAAGGAATATTCTCGACATCTTATAATTTAAAATTTTTTATTTGGAAAGAAATCATGAAAATGTAAACTATTTGTGTGGAGTTGATGTGTAATTAATAAAGTTGTCAGGTCCCTGTCAAATCATTGGTTATCTCACACGTTCTAATGAATCATTATTAGGCGTGTGTAGATTTTACTCAGTTTTTTTCCATTTCTTAACATGTGAATTCTCAAAATTGTGAAAGAAGTAGTTGTTATTCTTGAAGGAGTGAAAGACACCAAAGGTAATTTCAACTCCATACTTCTGAGGGTTTCACAGATTTCATGGTGGTAACAAGCGAGTTTTGATCATTTCCCTCTGCTGTCTTACTAGCTCGAAAGGTCAGTCAGTGTAATAAAATTCTTTTGTTTTGGAATAAAATTTTGTCCTATTTAGGAACTATTTGATAAATGTAAAAGCAACCATTATGAGGCCGACTCTTCCAAAAATTGTTCACACATCATGCCTAGTTAGTATACTTCTAGAGTTGAGTGACACCTCTTTGGCCCAAGCTGACTTGGGAGATTTCTTAGGAAAAGATAAAAACCCTGGGGCAGATTCGATGATGGAGAGAATAGTTACAAGTTGCCTGATTGAAGTTGTTGCTTTCCCAACTGTCACTCCTTGCCCAGATCTAGTAATAGCATGTATGAACATATATGATGCTAATAGCAAGTGCATTAGGACCAGTAGTGGCAAACTGTTACTGGAAATTAATCGAGAGATGGTGATGGTTGCCATGGGAATCCCTCATAAGGAGTCGCACGAAGAGTGGTCGCTTGGAACCTCATATGGATTTTTCTCTGAGAATAAAAGCACATGCAAATGCGTCATTGCAAGGAATTAGCTTCTGAAGGTTCAGGGGGGTCTTGGTTACCCAAGCCTCTTACCAGAGAGGATTTCATCATAGAGGTGCGAGACATTGGAATATTGTTAAACAGACTCAAATTAAAGTCACACTCTTTCTATTGGGAGGATTGGATGTACTTCTATATTCAGGTGTTGTTAGCTAGTGAGAATTTCCTTGATTGGGCACAGGTTATTGCCAAAAGACTCCATGAGGGTTTGAGAAAATTTGTTGAAATATCTACTTTTTACATGTCCTCATATTTATTTTATATATTAGCTTCTACAAGAGAATGGATGGGGTTTCATAATGAGCCTTGGGTGGACAACATGAAGGTCTATGATTATTACCCTTACCTACAACAACATAGACATGCAAAAAATTTTACAAGGTGGAATGATGTATTTGTAGAAAGGCTTGCCTTTGAATTACAGGGAGACATAAATAAAAGAATATTAGTCGAGGCCATGGAGTTGGTTAGTATATATGGAAGCTACTTTATCCAGTTTCCTAGGTTTACTTACATTAGAGAGGGGGGATTTGAAGGTGAACCATTCAAGTTTACCAGATATGCCTTTAACAATTATGTGCTTATTGAGGTTTACAGGCAGTTAGCCCACATTGACAAAATGCTAGGGACAAAGGGTAAATCCAGAGTTGTCTTCCTGCTTGAACTTGCTTACTATAGTTGTAAATCTATATCTGACACCTTAAACCTAGAATTAGAGTTCAAGAAAATGATTTTGCAACCCTACATTGCCAGATGAAAAATTTGATAGTAGGGGATATGTTGTAGAGCATCTAAATGTTGATGACCATTTTTTCCATGAAGCTCAATTATAAGATTATTGCAAAAAAATTGTGATGATTTTGAAGTAAGGAGGAGATTGTGGTCAAGATTTACTCTGCAGCATGTTGCTACAATGAGGTTGTCCATTGATGTGTCTGGACTACAAGAAGAGGAAGAGGAAGATGTTTTGGATCCCGAATTCAATGAAAGGGTTCAAGGGAAGCCTATTCCTGAAATTGACTGGGATAGAAGAGAAGGGGAAAATATTCAAGCCAAAACCTTCAATGTCATAAGAAGGACAAAGAAGTGGTTAAGAGATCAAAAATTTAGAAAGGAAGTGATTGTCACTCCTCATGAATTAACAATTGGTCCACTTGCTACAACTCAAATTACCACTTCCTCCTCCAGCAAAATTGTTGATTTTGAAGATGACACAAGGCCTATTATTCAAGAGGTTCAATCTAGAAGATCAAAGAGGTCCCCATTGAGTTTCTCACTCAAGGAGCAAAAAGAAGAACAGAGAACCAGTGGCAACTCAAATTGTTGTGGACTTGGATCCAGGTGAAGAAACCCAAGTGATCATTGATCAACAAGTGTTAAACAACCCTTCAGTGGAGGATATAGATGTAGGCAAAGAACCTAAAGAAGAGACAAATCTGATGAGCACTATGACTACTGTCAATCCACCTGATGCTCAAATACCTCCACCACCTAAAGAAACTTTTAGTACTTCTTGATGGCTTGGAGCTTCAATTGGAAATAAATGCAACATTGTCCCTATTACAATTCCCATGGAAAATATGTTAAGTAAGTGCCTTGGGAAAATATCTAAACCCAAGAAGCTCAAAACACGGGCAATGATGGAAGTTGATGATGAAACAGGTCATTGGGTAGCAGAAGTAGCAAAGCCCATCTCAAATAGAGATCCAGGAAAAGCCACTTAGGATGATTTTACTGTGAGAAGATTGACCTGAGAGTTACTTCAAGGGTTGTAGATGCCAATTATTTAGAATCCTCTATAAAGAGGATGATATCCAGGACTTGGAAAGATGAGAAGGAAAAATGGGAGCTGAAACAAGTTGTTACCCAAACGGCAGAGTATATTAACACCATACATTACCCATGTCCTCAACCCCTGACACAGACGACATTCTCCTTTAACCCCAAATCCCTAGTGAATCAAATACTATTAGATCAAGTGTAGAGAAGCTGCATGATAGCTGAAGGTTTTGATGAGTGGGTTGATTCTATAGTGCAGTAGGGCACATACTATATTGCTAGCCCAATTAAGGTATATGATAATGCCATAAATGTGAATATAGAGCTGGAACTATAAGCTACCACATCGGAAAAAGAAAGAACCAAATGGGTAGCAGTCTTGGCACAGATGAATGATGTGCATAAATTTGGCATAATGAAATTCCTACTGAGAAGCCTGTGGAAAACCTAGATGACAACATGTTGTATGTTTCAAGGAAGAATGTTGAATGGAGAAATTATATCATTAAATAGGTCCATAAAGAATCTATCAAGCTACTAAAAGGATTAAAAGAACTAATTTATACGATGCAAAAAGATCTAAAATGTATTGACATTCAACTCTTGAAGGAGGTTGGACAGACGATTGAACCAATGTCGGAGATGGTCAAAACCTTTAAAGAAAGGGTGCAACTAGTAAAGGAGACAAAGTCTCTAACTACATACGACTTTTCCAAAGTGGCAAGGATAGAATCCATGTTAGCAGTTTGCTTCAATCACTTGGAAGTGCATAAAATGAAAGTTATGCAGGTGAACATGGACAAAGAAGTTTGGAAGCAATGCATCCTACACATTGGAATCCCTCACTATCAAGTTATCCTAAATTTCTCAACAATGTATTTGGAGTGGTGAAATGTGTGTGGTGCCACGATAAAACAGGACAAATCAGCAGTCGCTTCTTCCACGATGGAGTCATCACCGGTTTATGGATTAGCTATCATCCTGTCTGTGATCATTGCTCATTTAAGTTTTATCCACTTCAAAGAAAAAAGTTTATTTTTAGCTCTAGGGTACAGTCTAAGATTTTAGAGTTATTTTCAAACGAGCTATTGGCCTGGGTGCTATAAATGTAATTAAGCAATCTTTGTTTAAGGTCTGAAAAACTTTGATTTGGAAAAACAGACTTAATTTTCTTTGAATTTCAATGTAGACATTTTTGGTACATGAATGGAATGATATTTTGACACGATCTTCAAATATGTGTGTTTGAAAGATAGAGAAGTCTTTGTTGGGATATATGCTTATGTGCAAAATATTTTATTTCATTGCCAATTTTTTCCAAGTCTGTGAATTCATTGATCTTTTTTTTATAAAGTGCTACATTGTTGTTTAAATGATTCTGATCCCTCTTGTCCTGTGAGGTATGAATGAGTATCGATTAGCATTTATGCTACATTGAGTATTCTTGGTGGAATAAGTTTTATTTATATTGAATAGATATGTGCAGGAGTAAAGTCTGTGAGCTTTACATTTATTGATAATCATCTTGTAGCGTTCTTTTGTGTTGACAAATGAATGTGAAAGCCTTTCTCTCTTTTTGGTAAAAAGTGTGTTTCTTTCTGAGTTATTTGCATAAAAATTCATTAAAAATCTTATGAGGAGTTGCACTCTTATGTAGAGGGTAAACTGAAACTCGGTTCACCCAATTGTTGGTTCATTTGCGCTTTTCATGAAGGGTATGCATGAGTCATTATTTTAAAATATATAAATATTATAGGAAAGGCAAATCTGTTAACCAACACACTGGTTACAACGACTACTCAGGAGGAACAAACAAAGGCATAACAAGAAAAAGAGAAACCTGAGAAAGAGGTTAAAGTGAAGGATTCTGAACAAAAATAGGAGGAAGAGAAAGAGAAAACTGAGGAGAAAAGACCAGCAGAGAAGGAAAAAGCAATAGTTAAGCAACAAATTGATGATCAAGATGACTTAATAGGCATCAAAGGACCTCTAGATGTAGAAAATATGAGTGCATCTGAACTCATGGAGATTGCAACAATGATGCAATCTAGAGCTCAGTAGAAAAGATTAAAAGAGCAAAGGAAGGAAGCAAAAACAATTCAAACTGTTGTTGAGATTTTGTCCAGTCTTCTACCAGAGACTGACATTGGAAACTTGTCAACTCCTATTGGAAAGCTTGGCCAGTTGGTTGTTGATACTTTTGACCAACTGAAGTTCCTTGAAGAAGCTGCTTAGACTTTAGCTGAGAAGGATTACAGAAAGAAAAGAGGAGAGAAAATAATGAGAGATATTGATACAGGGAAGATTGTTTTAGCCCTGAATAAAGATCTTTTGAGGACTGCTATTGAAACGGGAGGAAGAATACTAGCCTATAGATTTAATGTTTCATTTTTCTATACTGATATGATTAAGAGGCGAGAAGAGACATAACAGGAACTGGAAAAGATATGTACTGCCTACATACCTTAATAGGATTCAGCCTTAGCTTTTCGCAAATCAGTTGATGATTTGAAAAATCGATTAGATATCTATGATTATGAATAGGCTAAGACAATTCGATCCCTAAAGGAACTAAAGAACCAATTGAGACCCAAAGTGGACATCTTTCAACAGGCATATAGGGATGCAGACACAATTTTGGCTACTCCAAAGATGAGCATATTAGATGCGATGGAAGAATTCGTTGCATAGGTTATTACAACCTTTATGATCATTGAAACCTTATTCAAAACTTGGAAATATAATTTTTCTTAGATTAAGATCACTTCCAGTGACATTTTCTTGAAAACTGCAGTGAACACTCCTTGATAAAGACTCTTACATTTTTGTATATGTAAAATTTTGATGCAAATTTTTCTATATATACATGTATTTTACTTTTCAATTTGGCATTGTTGTCAAAGTGGGAGTAGAAATATGTATGTGTTGTGAAAATTTTGAATGTATTGTTAAGGGGGAGTAGAAATATGTTTGTATAATTTTTTTAAGCACACTTAGTTGTAAAGTTGTAAAAATTTCTAAGTGTTGCCATCAATGCCAAAGGGGGAGATTGTTGGCTTGATGATGATTGTAATAGATGACTTCATGTATTGTCATTGATGGCACATGTATACACACATATGATCACATTATCTTAGTCATGTTAGTTAATATAAACCGGTATTACTCCTAAAGTCCCTTGTATTGCAAAACCGGTTGATGCAGGAGCATCCAAGAGTCCACCTGAGACCAAGGAGATTATAAACATGAACAAAGACCCCAGAGCATCTTTGAAAGTGAATTGGAATTTTTTTAAGCCAATAATGGCTCTATGTAATGCTCAATTTGATTTAAATGTAATAAGTCCTAATAAGGGACCTAAGACAAAATATGGTGTCAAGTAGGCCAATAGTGTTTCAAGGGTCTAGAATGGTTAGTAGGGTCTTTGGTAGGGTTATTTAGGTATATGAAATAAAATTCCATTGATTTGGAATGATTTTAGCAAATAGAATGTATTAAATAAAGTTGGAAAATTCAAATCTTTGTATTCCAACGTTTAGTAGCATTTTGGAGGGAAATTGAGTTTTTCAGTCTTAATGAATTTGTAAACCCCTCCAACCACCTTGGGTTGGTTGGGGAAGTTGTATTCATCATTTATGATGGAAAAAAGAGAGGAAAGTACAGATGGTACAGACTAGAGGTGCTGTTGTACAGACTGAGACCGTTTTAATACAAAAACCTTGATTTTCCTTGAAAAACTTGCATTCCTTTGATGATCTTTGAGTTATAATCATTGAGGAAGGTTGATAGGAATTTAATGTGCATGATCTGAAGCATTCTATATCATTTTTAATCTGATCTAAGGATTTATATTGACTGTCCTGTTTTAAAAGTCTGATTTTCCTTGTTTTCTCAAGTATGAATATGTAATCCATCCCCTTTATGTGCTTAATGTGACTTGGGGATGGAAAATAATGTTGTATCATATCAAACTAACATGAAAGTGCAGGATTGAAGTGGTTTTGCAGAGTGATCGCTCACAAATGGTGAATTTGTTGGTTGATTGGAGCATGGGGATGATGGCTAGAGTGTAGCAGCCACTAAAGTAGCCATTGGAGGGATATCTTTTATGATTGGAATCAGTAGAGGGCACCAATTTAATGGTGAAACAACCTTCATTTGATCAGAGAAGTGATTGGAGCCATGATTTTAAGCAAGCCCTAGTTTAGAGGGTGATTTAAGGAAGGTTTTAGAGTTTGGACACTTAGAAGTTGAATCAAGCCATAAAACCTATAAAATCCTTTGTTTGGGAACCTAATTGAATACTGTACAAAGTTTTGCAACCTGGTGTTAAGTTTTGTTGGTACTTCCTTTGTAAAGTGGGTGGTTTTTAAGGCTAAAAAGGGGCACATTTGAGGACAGCAAAGGGTCCGTCCAAAACAATCTATATTGGTTTTTGGATATGTTGTGTAACATCCAAATGGGTGTCTAAATATGTAATTTTTTTGGGAAAGTTTTTTGTAAAAGTTTTGAGTTAAAGGGAAATTACCCGATTTGTAGGGCTAGATGCTTGGTTGAATAAATGCATTGAGTTTGTGTTGAAGCTAGAGAGGCTTAGGGGTTTAGAAAGCCTTTGAATCATGTTTTTTGAGGTCCTTTAAAGTATGTGGAGGCAGGAGACACACCTGGTTTAGGTGGTGTTAGGTTTTGAGCCTATTGAGGCATTGAGTGCATTTGAGACACCTGAGGAGTGTAAGGGGTTTGGGTCCAAAATACACCTTTAATTTGCAAATTTGTATTAGATTCTCTTATCTCTGCATCACCGGTATTAGATGTTTAGTTAAATATGGTTTAGAGGGTGTCTAACCAGTATATGTAGACAACCAGTATATGCAGAAATGGCTTGACACCAGCTTGGAGATTCAGCGGAGACCATCAAAGAAGAAAATGAAGTACAATCAGTTTTGTGTTGAATGTGGTTAACTCTTAACCGGTATCAGTGTTCCAATCAGTATTCATTGATTGTGTGATGAGTTATCATTGGTCGTGATCCTTAATCGACATATTTTTTGGCAATCTGTGATGAGTTATGTTAGATTGTCTAGATACACTGCACCTAGGAAATTGTGATATGATTCCTGAGACGACGTGAAATATAATGTCTATATAATGATATTATGATGAAATATTTTTTTGATGAAAGATAGAAGTGTTAATTTGTTGAAGGCATTACAGAGTATGTCGGTGATGTAGTTTTGAGTGAGCAGAAGAGGATCTATTCAACCAAGTTGTGCTTCTTCTAGATCACACCACTTGTTTTATAATCACTACAACAGTCAAATCCCCTAATCGGGTAAGCTCTAATAAGCTTTAATGTACAAATCCTTTAACAAGGTGATCCATTAGTTTGAATTTTGAAATCCTCTACCGAGGTTACTCCTAACAGGGTAATACCTTTAACAGGATTCACTCCTAGCAGAGCACTTTTGTAGACCTTAACCGGTCAGTTATCTATTACTGCAGATAGTTAACTTGTGAGTCTCATCTCATCGTGGTTTTTCCCAATTGGGTTTTCCATGTATAAACACTTGTGTTATAGTGAATGTTTTACTTGTGGATGCTTTAATATCATTTTGGATAGCATGTTTAGTATTTAGTAAACTTGTTAAGTATCTCTACCGTGAGTGTTTAAAGTGGTATTGTTTTTGTTGTCACTTATTCACCCCCCCCCCCTCTCAGTGCTTTATAAGTCTATCAGTATTAACCATGTTGATATGAAAATCGGAAATATCTTTGATGATACTCCAGTGATCATATCCTGAGATAAATTTGCACATATTAATGATTAAATTACAGGCAGCGGACAAGAAAATATCATGTTCCTTCCTTGTTCCTCTAGTCAAAGACATCCTGGAGTCACTTAGAAATCATGACAGTGAAAATCAAGATATAGAAAAGTTTAACCAAAGTGTTAAACTCATTATCAAAAAGATATCATCCATTGATATGTGTGTGTCATGCTTAGATAGACACACGATAGTTTATTGTTTTATAATTGGATCTTGTGTTCAATGTTGGATGTGTCTCAGTTTGACTTGATAAGAGTTGTCTAATTATTGTTCTACCTATTTGATGAAGCTCAAAACAATAAAAAATGTTGCCCACGACTAGGTGCAGGATTTTGCCTCCAGTCTAAAAACAAAATTTATTATAATAAACCCAATGATCCAAACCATGGTGAGAAATTACCCACGAGGCCAGCATATGTACAAAGGCTTTATTATGGATATGAACAACACTGATGGAAGATGAATGCAAGAGGAAGGATGCATGAACCAATAGATGAAAGAGCTAGCTAACAGATAGCGCCTATTGCCAAGTTTTAACCATCTATTTTTATTGTACTTTTTCTCATATTTGATTTTTTTCTTTCTATTTTCGCTATTTTTTGTATTTTCAGACTTTCCACTATTTTTTGATTTTTCTACTTTTTCATTGTTTTTGGATTTTTCTACTTTTTGAGACATAAAACTTTTCAAATGCATGTTATTGATGGGTTCCTTGAGTTGATCCCCATCCTGTGTTGATAGTTGATATGCTTCTGACCCAAAGACTATTGTGACCACAAATGGACCCAACCAGTTTGGTTCAATCATCCCTTTCTTTTCTCAATCTGCTTGGTTGTGTGGATTTTCCTTTAGTACTAGTTCTCCAACTTGAAAGGCTCTTTGTTTGAACTTGTGATTATAACTTCAACACATTCTTTGTTGATACACCTTTAAATGATCAAAGGCATTTTGTCTTCATTCATGGATCAATTCTACCTCTCATAGCCTAGATACTCGTTGTTCTTAATATGCGATAAGGCCTTTTAATGATACTCATAGAGATGGTATCTCTACTTCTATTGGTAGTATTTCTTCTTATCCATAAACAAGAGAGAAAGGTGTGGCCCATGTTGGTGTATGGATACTGGTACAGTAGGCCCATAGTGAAGGGTTCAATTGAGCATGCCAATCTCTACCAGCATCATTCACTATCTTTTTTAGGATTTTTAGAATAGTTTTGTTTGATGCTTTTGCTTGCCCATTCCCTTGTGGACAGCAGTTTGTGGAGAATCTGTGTTGGATCTTGAATTTCTCACATAGCTCTTGTACATCCTGATTCTTAAACGGTCACCCATTATTAGTGATAATGGTCATGGGTATGCCATAGCGACATATGATGTAGTTCAAGATAAATGCAACAATTTATTTTCCTGTGATATTTGTGAGAGGAAATGCCTCAATCCATTTTGTGAAATATTTTGTAGCTACAAGGATGAATTTGTTACCATTGGATGAAGGAAGATGTATCTTTCCTTCTAGATCAAGACCCCATTGGAGGAAAGGCCAAGATGTTTCCAAAGCATGAAGTTCTTGTGCTGGTTCATGAATTAAATTTCCATAGATTTGGCATTGTTTGCATGTTTTAGTTATCTGAAAAGAATCTTGTTCCATAGTTGGCCAATAATAGCCCAAGAGTATGAGTTTTTTTGAAAGGGCAAGACCACTTGAGTGAGTGCCACAAATGCCTTTATGGACTTCATTTAAGGCCTTCTCATATTATTCTTGCTTGAGACATCTTAAAAGAGTACCGTCCAGGCCTCATTTAAAAAGGGTATCTGTGACAAGAGTATAATGGGAGGATTGGCGAATAAAGTTTCTCTTGTGGTTCTTTCACAAGTCAGGAGGGAGGGTGTTCTCTTTTAGGTATTAGATTCAATGACAGTCCCAAAGACACTAAGAGGGGGGGTGAATCAGTGTCTAACCAATTAGTAGAATATTTAAACATTAATAACTTTGCATCCCAAAACAGTGTACCGGTAAATGAGAATTATTGCAATAAACAAAAATAATACAGACAACATAGAAACACACCATAACAAAAGATATTTAACAAGGAAACCCAGTGTGGGAGAAAACTCAATGGGATTTGTGACCCACAATATTTACTCATTGGCCAATGAATAAATACTACTTACAATGAGGGGCTCGCACATGCAGGGAGGCCAACAGCCTAGAGCTCACTGCTCAATAAAGAGTCACACTGACTACAAAATAGATTATCAAATCCAATACAATCTACTGCTCAAAACAACATCTCATATGCCAGGTTCAGTACTGGTTTAAGCTTAGTCAATAACCAAAACCTTCCCTTCAAACTATATCACCTTATACAAAATTATACATCATATCTTGCTCTTCTTTATCTCTCATGCCATATTTAAAATGACCCACAAGATCTCATACATATATGAGTCTATTACAATGTACCATGTTGGCTTACAAAAGATATTTATATTAAAATACAATAAAGAAAAGTTTATTCCATTTTGGCCTGAGTGTTGGTATGCATTGTTGCCGATGTCGATAAAGTGCCTGCTAATGTATGTAGAAATCTATTGCCGATGTCAGTATCTGCCGATTGCTTGCCAGATGGTTGCCAGTTGGTTGCCATCAATGACAACATCAACTATTCTCATAAGAGTGTAGAATGCCAACAATCTCCCTCTTTGGCATTGATGGCAACACTCAAGAGAAAAATCCAAAACCTGTTTCCAAAAATTGAAGTCCAAAAAGATGTGCTCCCCCTGAGAAAGTGATTTCCTCTGTACAAGTATTTTTCTCTCCACTACTCCCCCTTTGACATCAATGACACAGGTTCTCAAAAATAATCAAACGAGTGCAAAAATTTCACCTCAAAGTCTGTAACTAGTTGGTTACAATCTGAAAAATATCTACCAATACTAAATTCAAACTCTACATAAACCTTTTATTATCATTCAAAGTTCCCTCGGTCTATTGGAGCATGTCGATGAGATAATGCATGTGTTCTTCCGGTGATCACTCTCCTTGAACTAATTCCTTAGATATTTCAGTTCTCTAAGTGATAAGATTGTACAACTTAGGACCAAGTTTATTTTTAAGTTCTCGGACATTTGACCTTATCCTTGCCTTCTCTTTCTCAAGTTTCTCCAACTTCTCCTCAAAAACTGCCATTTCCTGCTCAAAAACTGATATATGTCTAGATGAACCAATTATATTATTTGCTATGTCATCAATTTCTTTCTGTGTTTTTCTGATCTCCTCATCTATGTCCTTTGTCAAAAGGTGAGCTTTGCATGTTTCCCTATATAGCTCCTTGTACTCCAAAATGGTAGAGTTAAGTACCAATAATAATGTATTTAAGTGTTCTGTACACTTCTTTCTAATGTCTTCAAAGAATGTGTTTCTCTTTTTAAACTCTCTCCTTAATTGTGTCCTCATTCACCTTATCAATAGTTACTACATAATCAACAATAAACTTGGACAATGTGTCCAATTTACCCAAAGAATTAGTAATGTGATCTATTTTACAATTTGGTGCAATCAACTTAAGAATAGGTAATGTGTTGTCAATTGCCTTGTAGGCCAATGCATTGCAATCTGTTATCTTCTTAATTGAATCCAAAAGCACCTCTGTAACATTGGTAGGTCTGAATTCACTTGTAGATGTGTCGGATGTCTAATCAATCATTTTTATTACCTCTTTGCTTCCATCAGATGTGTCCATTTTGCTTGTATTTTCTTCTAGTGGATCAATCTGTGTTAGCATCTCAACCTTTAAAGGTTTCTCAGACTGTTTCTGTGATTGTCGGTTTCTCAGTCTCTATTTGCACCTCTGGCTAAGTTTGTTTCTTTGTCTTTTGGTGCCTTGTGCTAGTACCTTTATCTTTAGTCTCTTTCGGTTGCTTTATTTGGGTTGGTATCTCAGTTTCTTGAGAGTCAACTGTTTGTGTCGATTTCTCTGAAATTGTGCTATTATCAACATTGTCTGCCTTAGCCTTTGAATTATCCTTATCCACAACAATGTTTACTTCTTGAGTATCCATATTCATTGTAAAAAGTATCTCTGACTTAGTATTAGTATCATCATGTCTTATTCCTTCAATGCCAATAACTGGTGGATCTTCTAAGTGTATCAGTGGTGTATCCAAAGGTGGCGGTGGAAGATTGTTAGTAATCTTAATGTTTGGAACACCACCAATTTTTCATTTACCTTTGTCCTTTTGATAAACATTAAATGTCTTCTTGGGTCTTCTCTTTTCCTCTTGTTTTTCTTTCTCTACAAAGAATATATCCCAATTATCCATTGTTTCTTCTGCAATTTCCTTCACTCTTCCAGCCATCAGGCTCACTTGCCAGTGTCCACTAGCAAATACTGATCAGATAGCCTCAGAAATAAGTTCATCTATTTCTTCTTTGGAGTTAACCGGGTGAACAGCCAAGAGTGCTTCAACTTTCAATTTCTTATCCAATTCCCTCACTGATAGCCATTTTGATTCTAATCTCATGTAGAGATCATTTGGTAGCTCATCAATAACTTCAATAAAAAAATTCTTATAAATGTCTAAGTGAAGAACAATGCTTTCTTCAATAGTTTCCCTATTAGTGTTATTGAAAGAATGATATAACTTGTTCACATTTGACATATTTCCCTCATGTGTAAATTCATTAAGTAGATCATTCAGTGAAGGGGTAATCGGTGTTTATTTTCTCTTTGGAGTAAGCTTCTTCTTTGGCTCCCTAACCGCCTGTTGTTTCTTCCTTAATGTTCTTGTTTTCTTTGGGGAAGGAGAGGGTATTGGTGAGGGTTTTCTCTTCCTTTCCACTCTTTTAAACTCAACAGCCTTACCACTGTCAGTGTCAGAAGATGTTACAACCGATGAAACATGTGCTTCAGGTTGTAGTTCTTCAAGTTCACTTGTCGATATGCCATTGATGTTCATGACATTTTCTTTTATTTCTTGTGCTTTCTTGGATGCATCCTTAATGAATTTGTCTCTTTTATTCTTATTTTTCTTAATGAATTTGTCTCTTTTATTCTTATTTTTCTTCATTGACACTTTACTAGCTATGGTTTCAGCACTTCCAAATATTTCCTCAAATGGTTCTCTAGGTGCTTCAAGAAGTGCTTTTGCATATGTTTCAAGAATATGTAGATCAACCTCATAACCCATTTCAGTAACCCAAATAGTTCTAGGGCTTATTGCTTCCATCTAGGTTTCATCTCTTTTAATGACAAAACAGATTTGCTTGTCATATTTCTCAAATATGCTCTAGGGAATCCTTTCCCTAGCTCTCATCTTAGATTGGAAAGTTTATAAGTAATCTATTATGTTATTATCTCTATCATTTCCCATGTCATTAAAAGCTTCATGTAGTTGTTTTCCTACCGGTATATCATAACAAAAGTCTGTGTCCTGTACCGAGGATCTCTTTGGTGAAATATAACATCAAACATACTAGAAGGTTTCTAAAGAGGAAAGTACCCTTTTTGTCTCCCTTAATCTTTTTCAGGTTATCAATAAGCTCATCTTTTAACCATTCACACACATATATCCTACCATTGTTGTTTTTCATTTCATATGCACTATAAATACAAAGATTGGAAACAAAATTGAGTCTGTTGGCATGTGTGGCTTTGTATCCAAGAACCATACTGGCATATCTCACATTAATGTCCTTAATGTCATTTACTCTAAGTGATCTATTGTCAGATGTTTCTCTAGTTAGGCTTGTCACCATTTTATTGGGAATCTTCTTTGTCTTATCAAGTCTACTACTAGTTGAGGGTAAACCAGTAATTGCCCTAATTGCTTGTTGGGTTATCCTACAAACAGAATCCAACCATAAGAATTCTCCATGTGCTCTACTCAATACAATCCTTACCACTTCCTCTGGAAATTGAGGGATATTCAGTATCTCCACAAAATGTAAAGTTTCCACAATCTTATGTTCGGGTTTAACAATTCCATGTTCATCACAAATGACCTTGTTAAACATTTTCATTAACTCCTTAGATCCTAGGTCTTCTATATTGCAATGTATGTAAATCCTAGGGTCTTCTACAAATGCTACACCTTTAGGTATTTTTGAAAAATCTCCCATAGAGTCATCTTGCTTCGCAATCTCGGGAATTATTTTGAATACAGGCCTAGGGCGTTTCACATTCTCCATAATGGTAGGGTTAGGAATAAATTCAGAAATAGAAGATGAAGTAGCCATTATGAAAAATACCTCTTATCTGGATGTTTGTTGAATGCTTGAAAAACACTTCTCAGATTGACCTTGAATGCCTTTTCTCGATTTCATGCTCATAGAAATTTGAATGCTCGGTGATTTTTAAATGAGGGTTTCCCGATGTTTTCTAGCCAAAATATTCTCTAAAACATCATTAAATGCTCACTGGTTAAGTGAAAACTTAACACACCTGCCAGTAAAGAAGAAATGCATCTTCTCGCCATCAACTGAGGCTAGAATGCATGTTTTTCAATTCACTTCCATACCCCCCTAAGGATTGTTCCTCAATTAGATGAAGAATCTCTTGCCAGCGGAGAGTTACGTTGTTCTACCAGTGCAGAGATCGTTTCATCAGTTCTCTGATCACTCTTCCTGATCCATTGTTTTGAAAATTCTTTCTTAACTTCATCTATCTTTTCTTTGCCTTTCAAACTAGATCCTTTGTTGTTTGCCAGTGCATTCTTACTTCTATAAAATTTTGCAATATGTCCAATCTTGTTAAATGCATAATAAGTCACATTATTCCTCTGAATAGCCTTTCCATATCCTTGACCGGTTTGTAATCTACATTGATTAGATAAATGTCCAAATCTTCCACAAACATAACATTTCACATTCATTTTGCAGTTTTCTAAATTATGACCAACTTTGTTGCATTTGGAACATTGACCAGTGGGTGAGTTCATATTCTAATTATTTTTAAATCTACATTGATTTGATCTATGACCATATTTGTTGCAATTGAAACATTTGCCTTTAAATTTATAAGCATTAGGTCATCTTACTGGTTTGTTTAGATCTTGATTATTTGCAGTACCAAAAATTTCTCCATGTTCAAATCCAAGTCCATTAGTATCTCCATTAGGTTTCTGTTTCTTTAGCATGTCATCAAGTTCCTCTGAACTTTTCTTGAATTTGTCTTTGTGTTTATTTGCAGTAGCCAACTCATTTTCTAGAATTCCAACTTGTCTCATAAGCTCAGTGTTATCATGTTGCATGTGAATCAGACCTGTCTTTAACATGTCATTTTCATGACTAAGTCTCATATTTTCATTTCTAGAATCATTAAGTCTCCTAGTCAAGTCTTCTTCATTCTTCTTTCTATCTTCAATATCTTTATATAACCTCATAGTCATATCTTGCATTTCATTCTTCATATTAGTGTTCTCTTGTCTTAACTTGTTTGCAATGTCTCTAAGAGTTTATTTTTCATCATCATCATTTTTCATCTTCTCATGAAGTTCTTTTCTTTTACTTTGTGCTATAGAAAAGTTCTCTTGAAGTCCTTTAATGAATTCCTGTGTAATCCTCAAATCATCTTCAATTTTGATATTCTTCAATTTCTCTGCATCATAATCTTCAAGAGCTCCTTCCTACTATTTTCTGAAGTTCTCAATCTGTACCAGTGTCATAATCTTCCTCAAGTTGTTAGGCTTTTGAAAATAGAGGACCAAGCTCTGATACCAATTGTTAGATGTAATGACTGTCCCAAAGACACTGAGAGTGGGGGGGGGTGAATTAGTGTCTAACTGGTTAGCAGAATATTTAAACTTATTGATAACTTTGCATCCCAAAATAGTGTACCAGTAAACGAGAATTATTGCAATAAACAGAAATAATAGAGATAGCATAGAAACACACCATAACACAAGATATTTAATGAGGAAACCCAGTGTGGGAAAAACCTTGGTGGGATTTGTGACCCACAATATTTACTCACTGGCCAATGAATAAATACTACTTACAACCATCAATGACAACATCAACTATTCTCATAAGAGTGTAGAATGCCAACATCAGGTATGTATAAGTTTAGCCATAGCAGGAGGAATCATGCCCAATAAGGTGACAAATAGTTTGGGAATCAGGACAATTATGAGTAGGGTAAATCAACTCTTCCACCAGGAATTTGTAACACTCTTGATTATCCTATGTCTAAAGTAAAGAAGCAACTGTTGCCATGGCATCTGCTGGTTTTTTGTCATTCCTCAAAATCTGCTAAAAAATTATTTCGACAAAGTATTTATTGACATCATCAACCATTTTCTTATAAGGCATTATCTTTTCATCCTTTGTTTCATAATATTCATTGATTTGATTGATGACGAGTTGAGTCTCCAAAGACCTGAAGTTGTGTAATGTTCCATTCTATAGCCATCTTGATTCATGTTACCAATGCTTCATATTCTGATGTGTTGTTGGTGCATGGAAAGCTTAATTTGTATACTTTTGGAATTGTATGACCTTGTGGTGTGATGAATAAAATTCCTGCTACTAATCCATTTTGTGTATATGAACCATCAAAATACAATTGCCATGTCTTTTGGGTGACCATTAGGATATCAACGTTGGGAAATTCAATATTTAAAGGAGGATCATCTTGAAGTGGTACCTCTTCTAGTTGGTCGAAAATGACTTTCCCCTTGATAGATTTTATATCCACATACTCAATATCAAACTCACTTAGGATCATGATCCATTTTGCTAGTCTTCCTGTCAATGTCACCTTGCTGAGCAAATACTTCAATGGATCGATTTTAGCAATCAACTTAATGGAGTGAAATAGTAGATAGTGTCTCAATTTTTGAAAAGAAAACAATATCACCAAGCATGTTTTTTTGTTGGTGAATAGTTGAGCTCATATCCCACTAATGTTTTGTTGATGTAGTATATGGCTCATTTTTTTCCTTCATTTTCCTATTGTGCGAGTAGAACTCCTAATGATACTTATGTGGTTGATACATATAGTAATAATGACTTTCCTAGAATTGGTGATATTAGGATGGGTGGTTGCATGAGATAGGCCTTGATCTTGTTGAATGCATCCTCAAATTGATTATCCCACTTGAAATTAATATTTTTGTGTAATGGATGAGTAAATGGTTGACATTTATCTACTAGCTAAGCAATAAATCTTTTGATTGACTGTAGTCTTCCTTGGAGTGATCTGAGTTGACTGATATTCTTGGGAGATGCAATTTCCATGATTTGTTTGACCTTGGTTGGATATACTTTGATACCTCTAGTTAAAACAATGTATCTTAATATCTTTCCTGAAGTGACACCAAATGCACATTTCTTTGGGTTGAGTCATAGCTTATATTGTTCTAACCGATCAAAGATCTTGTCCAGTATTCCTATATGGTCTTCTTTGTTGTATGATTTGGCCAATATGTCATCCACATAGTCTTCCATGAATGTATGCATCATGTCATGGAATATCATTGTCATAGCTCTTTGATATGTAGCACCTACGTTCCTTAATCCAAAAGGCACGACATTACAACAAAAAGTACACCATGGACATGTGAAAGATGTCTTTTCTTGATCTTAAGGTGCTATTTTAATCTGATTGTATCTGGAGAAACCATCCATTAGAGAAAACATGGAGTGTCCAATAGTTAAATCCACAATGATGTCAATGTTAGGAAAAGGAAATTCATCCTTTGGACATGCATTATTAAGATCTTTGATGTCTATGCATACTTTGATACTTTTATATAGTTTGGAAATAGGAACGATGTTTGATACCCATTGAGGATATGCTACAGATCTAATGAATCCTACATCTAGTAATTTCTTTAGTTTTGTTTTGACAAGAAGAGCGATATGAGGATGCATCTTCCTTAATTTTTGTTTAACTAGTTTGGCTCCTGGACTGACATTTAAGTGATGCATAATAAGCTTTGGATCCAACCCTGGCATGTCTGCATATCACTACAAAAAATTGATTTGCCATTGTTTGAATAATTCCATATATTGCTGCATTTCTTTCTCTGATAGAGAAGTTGTTGGATGTAGAATATTTGGTTTTTCTGTTGTCATGGTTCTATTAGCATAGATGACTTCTCTTGATAGTATTCAGGTAAAGTGTCAAATCTCCCATCTTCCAATGCCTCAAGGAGGTTTTCACTATTAGAAGCATCCCATCTTTTTACTTTTTCTCGATCTAATGCTGCCAACAAATGGTTTTCAGCATTAGACCTGATATTGTTTTCTTTATTTTCATTGTTGTGACTGGGAGATTTGGCACCCACTTGACTGGAAGATGTGTTGTTGAAATTCCTGGTGAAAGTTGTTGTGGGTTTGATTGCATTAAGATATAAGGATATGGCATGGTCATTAGGAAAGGTATCCATGGTAGCATGTCTTTTATTTTCCCAGTCAATAAGTTCAGGATGGATTATAGGTAAGGGATCCTTAGATTGAGATGCTTTGAGGGTATTTAAGGTCATGATGGATATGTCAAAGTTTTTGATATGTATTTCAATGTCTAGAACAGTACTCTCGTCAAAATGACCTCTTGCAAGTAGCTACTAATTGTTAGATATATGGTTAATCCCAAAGACACTAAGAGGGGGGGTGAATCAGTGTCTAACCAGCTGATGAAAGATTTAAACTTATTTGCAACTTTATCATTGAAATAAATATACCTGTAAGCAAATAATAATGCAATAAAGAGAAATAAAAGAATCATCATCAATGCACACCATAACACCGATATTTTTGGTGAGGAAACCCAGTAAGGGAAAAACCTCGGTGGGATTTGTGACCCACAATATCTACTCACTGGCCAATATGAATAAATATTACTTAGTGCAATAGGAGCCCGCACATGCAGCAAGGCCAACTACCTAGAGCTCACTGCTCAACAACAAAATGGAGTCCCACTGACTACAATTGGATGGTTAAATCCAATAACAATGTACTACTTCAAAATAGCATCTACAATGCTGGATTCAGTATTGGTTTAAGCTCTGTCTGATACCTTTTCCAAAACCTTGCTGGTAAATGATTCTTCTTACACAGAATAGTCTTTTCTCTGCTCTTCTCTTATTCACTCACAAGATAAACACATCAAAATGCATATATAATTATTCACTAACATAACCTATCACATATTACCGCTTCCTTACATTACATATCATATGTTCAAATGACCTACAAGATCTCATATATATATGAGTCTTTATAATACATCATGTCATCCATACAAATATAATATTATATTACAATACATTTCGCATAAACAATATTATTTCCAAGTCAGCTTGGACTACTGGTATAATCTACTGCCGGTGTAATTGGATGCCAGTGTGAATAAACCTTGTAGTGTCTGTCGGTTCCGGTAGGTGAAGTCTATTGCTAGTAGAACCTTTGAACCCTGTTACTAATGAATAAATGATGATCATTTAGTACCAAACTGGTACTGAGAGGGGGGGGGGAATTAGTACAGGCAAAAATGCTTTTCCTAAACCAGTTTGACTGCAAACAGTGAACTTTGACTGACAAGCACTAACACTGATCTAAACCAGATTACTACTAGTAAAACATAGTAAGAATATCAAAGACATAAACTAGTAACACTTGTAACACTTAGCTTTCCATACAATCTAATACCTCATTTCCTCTTCACCCTTATGTATAAACAAGTAATCTATCATCAAAAATATAATAACTGCTAGTTCAACATATTTTACCAGTTTGACATAAAACACTAAACCATCACATGAAAGGCATCACATATGACACACTGATTTTTCACGTGGAAACCCAACTGGGAAAAACCACGGTGGGGATGAATACCCACAAGATGTTCTTGAACTCTTTTGAAGTCCACTCTGTTAGGAGCCTAGTCTAGTTAAAAACTTTTACAATAGGTTGTGCTAGGAACCGATCCTATTAGGGATCGCCCAGTTAAGGGATGGCTAAATACCCGGTTAAAGGTTGGAACCCTGTTAGAGGTTACTTTGCAAGAGGATTTAAAGAACTCATTAAGTTGATTCACCCTGTTAAAGGATTTACACAAAAGCTTGTTCAAGCTACCTAGTTAAGGGATTTTCCAACTATTGAAGTGGTTAGAGGTCAACAGGTATTACAATGATCCGGTAACAACACTCAATAATGCAGATCCACTTTAGTTCCTTCCCTCCATAATCACACTCTGTGGGTATCTATTCTCTTATCTAGTCTGGCAAGAATCACGTATCTCTGCACTTGGATACACACACACAACATTTGCCAACAACCTCAACATGAAAAACAACATCGACCTTATAGGGAACAGATAGGTTGGTAGCATAATCCCTAAACCCTAAACATTTAGGTTAAGCAATTCAGTCGGTTCAATCCTAACCATTGAACACATTGCATTGAATACAACAGTCTTGAACAGATCTCAAGATGTTCTCTAACGTTCATTCTTCACTGCTTCTTGGAGGCTGATAACCCACCATGTGTTCTCCACCATTTACAGAGACTTCACACATTCCCGAGGTAGATAGGATCAATCTCCTTCATGCAAGATCCTTCACGCACACAAGGTTGACGTGGCAACATGATCTGTTCTTCATTACAATGCTAACTCATCACATGATGCCATCAGTTGAATCACACAAGCTTGGAACACTTCAACCAGAAACCCTGAAGCTGAGACTACCAACCAGTAGTCATACTATATGAAACCTTGATACAAAATATTCTATATACCGGTTCACATTCCAACATACCAGTTCACTTGGACAAACATACCGCTTCACTTTTTCACATATACTAGTTCACAGCATCATACTGGTTCTCTTGCAAGTTGCTTACTTCAATATATCAGTTCGCTCTTCAACATATTGACATCAATGACAACATACAATATCATCATGCTATCATACTCTGCACATATGCCAATAGTTACCAGTTGGTTTCCATCAATGACAACATCAACCATTCTCATCGGAGTGTATAATGCCAGCAATCTCTCCCTTTGGCATTGATGGAAACACTCATGAGAAAAATCAAAACTGATATCCAAAATTGAAAGTGCTCCCCGTGAGCAAATGATTCCTTTGGTTCAATTGTCACCATGTCATACTCTGTACATTTTTCTCATCATACCAAATCATTAGATATTTGGTTAATCCCAAAGACACTGAGAGGGGGGGTGAATCAATGTCTAACAAGTTGATGAAAGATTTAAACTTATTTGCAACTTTATAATTGAAATTAATAAATGGGTAAGCAAATAGTAATGCAGTAAAGAGAAACAAAAGAATGAGCATCAATTCACACCATAACACATATATTTTTGGCAAGGAAACCCGGTAAGGAAAAAACCTCAATGGGATTTGTGACCCACAATATTTACTCACTAGCCAATATGAATAAATATTACTTAGTACAATAGGGGCCTGCACATGTAGCAAGGCCAACTACCTAGAGTTCACTGCTAAACAATAAAATGAAGTCCCACTAACTGCAATTGGATGGTTAAATCCAATAACAATGTAATGCTTCAAAATAGCATCTGCAATGCTGGATTCAGTATTGGTTTAAGCTCTGTCTGATACCTCTACCAAAACCTTGCTGGTAAATGATTCTTCTTACACATAATAGTCTTTTCTTTTCTCTTCCTTTATTCGCTCATAAGATAAACACATCAAAATGCATATACAATTATTCACTAACATAACCTATCACATATTACCACCTCCTTACATTACATATCATATGTTCAAATGACCTACAAGATCTCATACATATATGAGTTTTTACAATACATCATGTCAGCCATACAAATATAATATTACACTATAATACATTTCGCATAAACAATATTATTTCCAAGTCAGCTTGGATTGTCGATATAATATATTGCCAGTGTAACTAGATGCCGATGTGAATAAACCTTGTAGTGACTGTCGATGCCTGTAGGTGAAGTCTGTTGCCAGTAGAACCTTTGAACCATGTTACCAGTTGGTTGCCATCAATGAAAACATCAACCATTCTCATCTGAGTGTATAATGCCAACACTGATTGTCCTCGATTGAGTCCAACTCAGCCGAAATTGATTCTAGCTCAAGTGGGCTAGTTCCTAACATTTGGCCTACATACGCATGAACTACATTGACTCCTACATCTTCTTCAAAGAAAGTTTCTTCAGCTAATTCTTCAGAGTGATAGGAATTCCATTCCCATTTATTAGAATCTGTCTCACTTCCAACTTGCAATCTGCAGATTTGTTCATATAGTGTTTGATTTCTTTCTTTTATTTTTCTTGCTATATCTTTTCTTCTCTCATATTCATCTTCTTGTGGACTGAGATTGAGTTTTGTCAACCTTGCTATAAACTCTCCTTGATTTGTACCATCTTCTTGTTTGTTTTGATTAGGAGTGAACACTGCTTCGAAGGTATCTTTAGTTTGGTGTTCCTGTTGATTAGAAGCTTTCTTATTTTGCCATTTCATGTTTGCTTGTGCTTGTTGCTTAGCAGATGTTTCTTCCCATTCTATTGCAAGTTGTTCTTGTTTTTTTTTATATTCATCTTATTGTTGGCAAGATGATGTGTCCTCTGGTAGAGTAACTTGGCCATACCCTAAGTCGAATTTGTCTATAGCCTGCTGAGTATGAGGTTGGATAGGTTTTGAGATACCTTCTTTTCATTTTGCTATAGGACCTGTTCCAATGTATCCCATTTTTTGAATAATGTAAATCCTTTTCCACATTTTTTTATAGGTATTCTAGCATTGTTGATCTTTTGTTGGACTTCTTCATCCTTGTATAGCCACTATAGCACATCTTTGTCTTCTATTTCCTCTAATAAGGTACCAATGCTAACAAATGCTCCATCAATTATTGGAAGATGTTTCACAATTGGTTGTTATTTAGAGTTTGATGGTTTTCCATAGGATTTAGGAGAAAGTGGCAGTTGTGATAGTGAATATTCTCCATTTCCCTGATCTCTTAGCTGCATTTGTTTTTCCATACTTGACAAAATTGAGCAAAAGGATTGTTCTTTGGATTGTGTGTTTGAAGACCATGCCTCCCTATTATGAGGAATAGTGACTTCTTAAGCTGGTTTTAGATTACTACAGTACTGGAATAGATTTGAATCTGTAGAGATCATGATTTTCTGCCCATTGTAGGGAAATTTCAGGCATTGATGATATGTTGATGGAACAACTTGTATGTCTCTTATTTAGGGTCTTCCCAAGAGTATGTTGTATGATAAGTCTAAGTATAGAACCTGGCATGTTGTGTCTTTCTGCAAAGGTCCAATTGTGATGGGTAATATCATAATTCCTTTAGAGGAATGCTCTTCTTCATCATATGCTTTGTGTTAGGTCCCGGAGACAATTGAGAGAGGGGGTGAATCAGTTGTCTAATAAATTCAAACCAAAAACTAATTAACCAACTTAATTCTTAATACCGGTAAACCAGTTAAGTATGTCGGTAGATAGTGTTAAGAGTAAATTGCTATACCGGTAAGGATTAATGCATGAAACATAAACATAAAGTCATCCACAACACATAACACCAATATTTGTACGTGGAAACCCTGTAAGGGGAAAAACCATGGTGGGAAACCTTACCCACAATCAGATGATACTACTGCAGATAGTAAGTGTACATAATGGGGTTTGCACATGCAGAAAGGCCAATAGCCTAGAGCTCATTGCTCAATCACAAAATGGGAGTCACACTAACTACAGTTGGATGGTTAAATCCAATAAGAATGTACTGCACAAAATAGCATCTTCATATGCTAGATTCAGTACCAGTGTAATGTTGATATGCTTCTACAAAAACCTAACTTCACCTTCAAATGATGTCTTCGTGTATACCTCTGCTTGATCTTGCATATACCTTCACTCAATTCTTTTTCGCATTCCACACTTGATCTTACAAATAAGATCTTACATTTATACCATACCCTAAGACCAATTTTAGTAGGTCGGCTCTACAAGATATTACAATAAAATCATTTTACATACAATATCATATCCGATGCAATAACCAATTGAACATGTTGGCTTAATGCATTTACAATAATAATAAATCATCTCCATAGCATGCCATGCTGATCTAGAAAAGATAAACCTATTGGTGTAACCCTAGATGACCTAGACCTATTTGTCGGTAAAAGCAAATATGCAAATATGAATATACCAATGATTAATTCTTCAAAACAAAGTGTCCACATGATGTCTTCAACATTACCAAGTGTCTTCCATATCATTCCAGGTGTCGGTGAACATTATATCCTACCGGTGAACCATATACCAGTAATTGTTGCTATAGTTACTTGCTTGTCGATGAATGTTGCTGGATCTCCAAATTGCTAGTTTTCAGTAGGTGTTGACATCAATGACAAAACCATACCAAAATACCAACACTTTGATTGTTACCTTTTTTGGGGGATCCACTGCCTCTTCAGAATAACCTAGAGCACAGACAAGACTCAATGAGAAAATTTTTAAGCCAACTCCCCCATCTATTAGGACACGTTTAACGCATGTCTTATGAAGTAGGAATTCAATATTTAGGGGAGCATTATGGGGATGTTGCAAGGACATGTCATCTTCTTCGGTAAATGATAAGAAGTGAGGGGTTGTGAGATGTCCCACCATGAATTAGAATTGATCTATATCAAGATATTTGGACATTGTTGTATCTACTAGTTCTCTTTCAAGAATCTCTTTGTGTGCAGGTGAAAGATTTAAAAGTTCTAAGATGGATATTTGCATGAGAGTTTTCTATAGTTGATCCACTAGATTGTATTGTTTTGCAATGGATGACATGTTAGTTGTAGGACTCGACAAAACAACTTTGGCTTTTCTTCTTGTGATAGCATGAACAAGTTCTTGATGTTCTTTTTCTTTAACTACAATAACATTTACCACATTATCATATGCATGAGCATAGTTCACCTTTGCTTTACCCTTACCATTATGTGTTGCTAATGATTCACCCTTCTCATAGTTTGGAAGCGGAGTTTTGAAAGTTGTATGAGATTTGTTTGTCGTATGTCCATCCATAGTTATTACTTCATTATCAATCAAATCTTAGATGAGATGTTTCAACCGCTAACAACTATCTGTGTGGTGTCCCTTGTTTCGATGAAAATCGTAATAATGTTTGTCATTCCACCAAGAGGGTTTTACTTGAGGTTCATAGTTTCTTCCTTCTGGCAAAGTAATCAACTTGTTTGCGAGAAGCGTCTTTAATTCTGACCCAAGTGGTTCACCAATGTATTTAAATTTCCTTTGAAAGAAATTGTTGAAAGTTGATTTTTGGTGATTGTTTTTTTGTTGGGCTGCTGCTGAGTGATGAGATAAATTGAAAACCGATTGATTTGGTTTTACATTGTTGTTATCCACTATCCCATCATTGACGATATTTTGATTTCTATTCCAAAATTTTGGTTTATCATTGTTGTTGTTGTTGTTGTTGTTATTGTTGTTAGGAGGATGAACTCCTTCTTTGTATAGCTTTAACTTAACCTTCTTTACAATAGCTTCCTCCATTCTGATTCCGTTATCAATCATCTTTTCAAACTTTTGATGCTATTGCATTTTTAGATGATAACTCATTTGTTCGTTTAGGTTGTTGATGAATATGTCTATCTTCTCATACTTTGGCACCATACGAGGATACCATGAAGATAACTATCTCCATCTCTATAGAAACGTCATGAAATGTTCTCCACTCTTTTGTTTAGTATTACATAGGTCTAGCATTGTGACCTCATGTTGAATGTTGTAAGAGTATTGTGAAACAAACTTAGCCACCAATTCTACAAATTATCTAATTCCAGGTGGAAGTTTGGAGAACCATTCCATAGCTAGTCCACTTAAGCTCTTTTGAAATAATCTCATCAGGTATGTATCCTCATGTGCAAACTCCATACTCATTGTGCAAAATTCTCATATATGATTCTGGGGATCAGTGCTTCCATCATATTTATCATATCTAGGAGTTTTACAACCTATAGGAAATGGTATCATGTTGAGATTTATGTCAAATGGGTAAGGACAAATTTCTTGGAGCGAGTGTCTTCTAACAGTTCCTCTCTTCATATCTTGAATTTGTGTTTACAACATTTGTATTTGTTGTGTAAGAGTTGTGATAGGATTATCAACATGATTTATTCTTGTATAATGATGAGTTTGTGTTCTAGTATGATCTTGATCTCTTCTTGTATCATATATATTCTTTCTTGAGTCCTCATTAGATTTAGCCTTGTTGAGAATTTCTACATCATCCCTTTTGGGAATGGAAGTTTCCTCATTAGTTCTTGTGCTATCAGGGATTGATGTATCATCCTTTTTGTGCCTGAAAAATCTCCTCATGTCATTTGTTATCATGGAAAGGATCACTTCTCTTTTGTCTTAAAGTGCTCACATCAAAATATTGGGGGAGTGTAACACCACATTTTGCTAACATTAGGAAGCATTTTTCTTTTTCTCCCTCCAATATTTTCTCCATAAATTTATCGAATTTAGGATCTTGTTTGATTTTTCTTATATTTTGATATGTTACCTCTTCTTCTTGTATTTCATTTTTTGTGTTCTATGTTCCTATAATCTTCAGTTATTTCAAATGTTTCAATTTCTGTTTCTGTGATCTTTCATCTTTGTGCTCCAATTAAAATAGGCATACACTTGTGTTGAATATTATGCAGGGATTCGATTGTCTAAAAGGTGTTTCAATAAGTGACCAATTGTCAATGTAGGTATGATAAGTGATATAATATGAAAAGATTTCAAGTTGAAAGTTTACAATTTTTGCGATCTTCGATTTTGGAGTGCAATGATGATGATTTTGGTAAAACCAAGTCCAATAGGAATGATATACCCTACGATGTGGGACAAGGTTATCCTGACCAAACATTGTAGTTTCATGATAGAGGATGATAGATCTTGATGAGAAACTATGTTTTGAGTGATCAATTTATCAAAGACGATGATGATGCACTTTGAGATGTTAGATCTTACACTTGTTGAAGGTAAATACTTGAAAATCTTGAGGTGTCTACTTATAGAATCCAATTTGACAGAAGATAACTTGACCAAGTGAACCAAGAAGACAACCTAAGCATAGAATGATAGATATCAGGTGTTTATGCTCATTGTAAATTTACCAAGTAAACATGACAGATCTGAAAAAGGCATGCAAGAAGATAGCTTTCAACTAATAGAGACATAAACTTTTATGACATTTTAGACAGTCGCAGATGACAATTCATGTAGCCCCATATGATAAAATAGGAATATCATACGACAAAGGAATAATCTCATATGATACTTCTCATAGAAACAGATGATAAATGATAATGCAAAATCCTCTGCTAATCTGACTCATACGATAATTCCCACAGAACTAGACGATAAACTAGCTTTCTCGTATGACAAACTAGAAAGCTCATACGACTAAGGATAGAGAAGAGACAATTTTTTTACTTTAACATAAATTTGATCAAAAAAGTTTGATTTTTTAATTCTATTTTCTAGTTTTAGGTGTCTGAGTTTCTGTTTTACAGATGAAAACACAACAAACACATGATATGATAAGTGAACTCAAACACATCATGCTAAATCCTAAGGAAGTTGGCTGAGAGAGAAAACCTTTGCTTGCAAACTTAGGTACACACCCAATAGCTAATCAGAATATGGCCACTGAATCTCATGCAATGAATTCTCAACATCGTATTATTCAAATCTAAACGCTAATGGGGACATGATATGGAAAGTGTCTTGGGAGATTTACTATCTCACTTGCACAAATATTATCCCCTTTCGGAGGTGAACTAGGTAGCTTCTATCTTAGGGTTCATGGTAAGGGTTTTCATTTGGAAATACCGCTTGCAGTTGCGCAAGCGCGATTGAGGCCTATAGCCCAACAAGGTACCAAAAGAAGAAGTAGTCACACAAGTATGATTGAGATAGTGAGGCCCTACTAAATGTACGATATGAGAGATCCCAAAAGAGAAAACTTAAATAATCCCATCCTCCGAGACTTTAATCCCGAGAGGCTCATTTTTTAGAGTGAGTCAGAAAGCTTAGGTTTGGTTGTACTCACTTGGGTCATTCTCATAGGGTGATTACTTTTTCCCACTGTGATAGGCCCACTAAAGGTATTCAAATATCAAACATAGAAGCGCTTCAAAGGTCAGGATTTTTGATTGTCCAAATGGACAAGAGCATACTCTCCTACCTTTTAGACAACTTCTCAAGCATAGAAACCAAGATGCTCATTAACCAATTAGCAAATCAAGTGTGCGTATAAAACTTTAAGAAGACTCAAAGTTTGGTTAAGCTCCTCTAAGGAACTTGCAAAACAAATACATTAGTAATCATGTTGTTTTTGATAAATTGAATCTTTGGCAACCATAATCTTCAACAATTGTCCTACAAAAACCGGTTAGGCTACTGCAGAACTCACAAACAAACCAAGTTTAGTATTAGTAATATCAAATTTCAGCATGAAAAACCCTTAAAATGCAATCTGTTTTGAAAACACAGAAGCAAAAAATCCTACGAGTATTCTCACCTGCTCATACGAGTATTCTCACATACCCGTACGAGTGCACAAAGAAAATTGTATGGTACTGCAAAGGTACTTGTATCAAATTATGGAGCAGGCCCGACCAAAAACCCGTGAGGTTGAAGATTTTTATGATGAGAGAGGCCAAGAAATTATATTTCCTACCCCACGGTGGGCACCAAAATGTTGTGTATGTGAAGTAGGGTACCTGTAGCTGCAACACAAACACTCAATAGATCATTACAAGAATGGTTAACAAATTGAAATCAAACGAAAGAGAAACCATGACAAAGCGACCTATCACCTCCTAAGAGATGCGAGTGTGGATTTTCTCTCAAATAGCAATCCTAGGGACTTGACTACACCTAGACGGAGATTTAAAATGATATGATATGCAAGATAGATGAGATTGATTATGCTAGATTGATCTAAGAGGCTAATTAAGCTAATGATATGCATGATTAAACTATAATGATGATGCAATTAAGCGAGAATATTGATTATGTTATATGATTCAACAATTATGCTAGAATATGATCAAATTAAACTAGATCTTAGATGTAAATGCCCATAGCAGCAATGCCTACAATGATATGAGATGGGACCCTTTGTGCTCCAAAATGGGGGATATTTGTAGGATTTCCAAGGCTAGCGGTGAGGTGGCTGGAATCAATGGTCAAGATTGAGTCAAAAGATACCAAGGGTGAAATTGGAGGAGGTTGGAGAAGAGATTAGAGGGAGGGACACTTGTCATCTCTATGGTGACAAGTGTCAATGAGCCCTGCTCATAAGAGGGCAAGTGTCAAGGAAGGAGACATCTGGCATAAGTGTCATGTGTCTCAAGGGGAGAATATCCACATCATAGGAGGTTAGGATAGGGAGGTTAGAATGTGCAAGATAGGATAGGGTTAGTTAAACCCAGGATTAGGTGGAATGGGTTAAGTTAGGAGATGGTTAGGTTAGGTGGTTAAAAGTTAGGAGGCATGTGGGTAATTTGAATTAATAAATTCAAATAATAGGAAAAGGCTAATTAACTTTCAACAACTCATAAATTGATTTATTTTAATTAATTAGGGGATTAGAAGAAATTAATTAAATGGGGGGAGGATTAATTAATTCAGATTAATTAATCAAAGGGGACTATTGAAATTAACCTATTAAATAAATCCTTAGATTTATTAATAAGTAGATGAATGGGGGAATTTTATCAAATTGCTAATGAATTCAATTAAATGGGGGAGGGGGATTAATTAAATAATTTCTCATTTAATTAATTATCTTCAAACTATTTTTAGGTGTATACAAGGGGACTACTAACTAATGTTGAAGATCTAAGAGTTCTAACGTGATGCAGACAAAATTTCAACAGCGTGACAACACTCAAAAATTGAAAAAATTGCAAGCCAAAGGTACCCAACATAAAAGATCAAGAAATGCAATGAGGTGCGATGCACTTTTGATAGCATGACTAAACTATAAAAAAAAACTCGTCATATGACAGAGAGAACCTGCCATACTAGACCATGAACCCGCCATATCAAACTAGAAGATTAACTTGACTGAAGACTTTGACAACATAACAATAATAAAAAAGAAAACCCATCAAAATAGGCAATGAACCCGCTATACTAGATAATGAACCCGCTAGAATAAATGACAAACTTGCTAAAAAATGGATTGCAAAGATAGGACCAAAACTGATAGTGCAAACCTACCACAATAGAGAGAAAACCCATGATATTGTAGAATGACAATGACGACGCTAAGTATGCCACCCTTAGCTCAAATTTGGTAGCATTCCCGCTATAACAGACTACAAACCTACTATACTAGACTACAAACCCACTAGACTAGTGTTTTCAAAATATAATTTTGACACCAAACACGACAAGCATGTAAGAATGACTCAAAATGCAATAAACAGTCAAGTATTTCCTAGGATAGTCAAATGGCAGTATCTATTGAATCCCCTAGCCCAGAATACCATATTCAACCAGATTGATAGAAGCTTGGTAGCATTGGATCCACCCTCAGCACATACTCCTCAGGCATACCAAGCTTAGAATTTGAAAGCTAATGACCTCCCAAGGAATCTCTATCTCAAGTTGAGGAGTACATGAGGGTTGTCTTCAACATGGACGTATCATAATGCCCAAGTCAACAAATAGAAGAATTTGGGCTGCTAAACAATTCAGTTTATAGTGGGGGAACTTTTGGGGTATTTAGGTGGATAGCTCATTTAAGAGATATCACAGCCTATAGAACATAGGTTTTTACGCATTTGTCACACAAGAACTAGGGAATTTTGACTTTCGTTAAGATCTTGAAGGTATTTGCATGGTGATATTGAGGGAAACCATCAGTATAAAACAACATCACCACTTGATTTATAATTTTTGCTAAAATCATGAATATTTATTTAGCAGATTGAAAGAAAGTATCGCTTGGGTCATTCTCCCCTTCGCCAGCATTATAGGCTACCCGGGGGAATAGGCCCTCGTACCTATAAAATAAAATTGAGTGCCACTAACACTTTTCTCTTGCACCTAGGACCACAAGAATCAAGGGAGAGGATAGTGTGTGTTAACAGTAGGACCACTCTACACATGCACAAACGTGCCAATCACAAAAGACATGGGATTCATTTCCTTTATTAAATTGAAGTGTGTCTAATTAAAATAACACACACATTTCCTTTCCTTTATTAAATTGAAGTGTGCCTAATTAATCATAAGACACACATATGAAACTATAAAAAGTAATAAAGGAAAGGAAATTTGTTTCATTGAAACCCCTCTTTGGTGATCCTACAAAGAAAGCGTTAATTGATTGCAAATTTTGGGGTCTTCTACCTGCTCGATTGGCCATAAAAATATTAGTGAAATCACATCAAACCACAAAATGTTAGCACGTTAGTCCAAATTAGATTAAATAACATTCTGGAAATTAATAGTAAATTTTTTAGACCACGAACCCACTAATACACAATAAAAACCTGCTAGAACATGATTATAAAATGTGAACCTACCATTTAAAACATCAAACCTGTTACTTCAAACAGTGAACCCGGTATTTTATGACTATTGAAAAGTAGATTTTAAAATACTCAATGCTATGACAGTGAACCCGCTATTTCACAGTACGAACCCGCCATTTTATGACTATTGAAATGCAAATTTTAAAATGCTCTATGCTATGACAACAAACCTGCTATTTCATAGTACAAATCTACTAGAACAGGAATATGCAAAATTTTGACAATAAGAAACAAAACAATTGAAAATACCTGTGAAATTTATTAGTTAATTCTCACCGTTTTAAAAAGCAATCCCGCTATTTCAGGCAACAAACCTGCTATTTTAGTTGACAATTTTCAAAAAACATTTACAACAATCCCCAAAAGTGATTTTTGGAATTTTATCTCCCGTACGATGTGAGAAATGCAAACTTGCCATGTCTAAATGTGAACCCACCATTTCTGAAAATGCCAAGATTGATGAAAAAAATCCCTGACAAGGCAGAAATCTGCATGTATTCCCACATTTTTGCCTACAAGTACTCAAAATATGTGAAAAAGACACTCAAACAACAAAAACATGAGAAATGATCCATGAAGTGGGTCCCACCAGGCATGCCAGAATGTGTGCAATTAAAAATGTGCATGAAATACAAAGGGATTAAAAGCTAGCTAGTTAACCAAAATACACAAAACGTCATACACCTCAAGACTAGAATGATAAAATCAAAACAAAACTAAAATAACAATGCAACGCAAACCAGAATGCCCACTTGAATTTGATTATTCCTTGATTTCATGTATGCTCGATGACGTCTTTGGATGCTTGATATTGCTCCATGATTATGGCTACAAATGATAATGGATGGCATGATGAAATGAGAGTGAGTGATGATTTCTATAGAGTGATAGTGTAGTTGAATGAAGGTGGATGAAATGCATAGGAAAAGAGGGGGGTTAAATAGGAGATGAGAGAAGAAGAAGAGGATGGCAGAAGGCAAAAATTTTCCTCAAGGAGGACAAGTGGCACTCCAAAGGGAGTTAGTTGGAAGAGGGTTCCACACTTTCCCTCAAACTCAAGGGGAAGAGACAAGTGTCCCAAGGGAGTGACACATGTCTTGGGATGAGATAACACGTGTCCTTAAGGACACATGTTTTTTGGGGGAATAACCACCCAAAAGGGATATTTTCCAATATTTGAAAAATAAGGAGGAATGTGCACACATGGAGGTTAGGAGGGAGGGTTGGTTGGGAACCTAAGGGTAAGGATAGGGGGTAGGTTAGATACGAGTTAGGCTAGGTTGGGTTAGGTGGTTAATAGTTAGGAGCCATGTGCCCTAAATAGGAATATTTGAATTTTAATTAATTAAAATAAGGAGATATAAAAAAGGGGGAGTTAATTAATTGAATTAATTAATATGGGAATAGGAGGTGACATTAATTAATTAAGAATTAATTAATGGGAGAGGATAAAAGGCCAATGAATTAAATAAAATAAAGTAAAATTATTTTATTTAATAGAGGAAAGGCTAAAGGGGATTTAATTAATTAAATGGTCTTAGATTATCCATTAATTAATAAAATAACATCATAGCGTAATTAATAGAATTAATTAGCTAGAAGGGGAAGAATGCTAATTATTTAATTTAAAAGCATTTGGGATAATAAAATTCAACTAATTAAATTAATCAAACTTTAGGTGTCTACACTCCCAAATCCAACACAGAACCATACATGAAGGAATATACTGTCATCTTGGACCCTGTAGCTAACTCAACTTGCCACCTATCATCTTTCTTTGCCACAACAAGACTGCATCACTCTATTAAATATGGAAAAATGAAAGAATCTAAAGCACCTGATTCAAATAATACTGAGAAAGAAATACCACCTATCTCACCAATGGTCTCAACAACTATAGCCTGAAGGTTATCAACCGCCACAAATACACGATGAGATCTCCCTGCATCACCAATGGTAGTCTCTAAAGTTGCAAGCCTCTGAACAAACATCTGATTGGATCTCCGAGGGAAATTTATTGTTGATAAAGCCAGTTTAAAGCATAACAATAATCATTGATGAAAACACAATCAAAACAAGAGAGTGGATCATATTTCTTCTCTATCACCTCATTCCAATCCTTTTCTGAAACTTAAAAACTTACAAAATGTTGCTAATTCAAAATTACCCTTTTTGGTATTTTTTGACAACTTTTAGAATTTGACATTTTTGGTAATTTCCAAACTTATTCAAAATAACACAAGAACTTCTAAATTTCTAAAAAAATCAACTACGACACAAATTGTGATCTTTTTAAACTAAAAGCAATTACAAAATCGAAGATATCTAAAAAAACAACTTTCTAAAATTTGGAAAAAAATAGTAAATCCCATTTTTGAAGCCCAAGATGAAAGAATCCGGCCTTCAAAAATTAATCAAAGTGGGGTCCATCAAAACTAGATTAGTCGGAAATCCAAAAAAATCCTCATGATGCATCTCCCTGTCAAGTTCCATCTTCATCGGGTAAACGGGTCAAAACTTATGACCCTGCAAAACTCCTGCATCATTCTCCTTTGGTTGAAAAGAATGAAGCTCATGTAAGTTGCGATCCTCAAATTGCTGCCACTTTCTTGGGTCCAAGTTCTTCAACTCCCACTCTGTAATCGAAGTGCTTTCATCTAGTGATAATCCTTCCCATTGGACCAAATACCTACTATAGTGCCCATGCCTAATATTAATAACCTTCTTGTCAAGTATTTGTGCAATTTGTTCTTTGTGCCTCTTTGGAATTTGTTATTGTCAGATAGTTGCACTATCACCATCCTCATCAAGAATCTCACCATGAAAGGTAGATAAGTCTAAAATATTAAATACAGGGAAAATATCCAAATTCTCCGGAAGATCTACCTCATAGGCATTATCATTGATTTTCTTAGTAATTTGGCAAGGACCAATTTTTTTATACTTCAATTTTTTGTAAGTTCCCATAGGAAAAAATTCTCTTCTGAGATAAACCATGACTAAATCTCCTTCATCAAAAACCTTGTGTCTTCTACCAACATCAACTGCAACTTTGTACCTATCATTTCTCTCTTGTAGCTTATGTCGCACATCACTCTACAATTGTTGAAGATGCTCAACATAGGCTTCTCCATCATCACTAATTATTTCATGAAAAGGCAATTGCACCAAATCCAACACACCTTGGGGATTCATACCATGGACAACTTGAAAAGGGGATTTTCCTATAGATCGATTTACTGAACTATTGTAGGCAAATTCAGCTTTAGGCAATGCTAGGTCCCATTGTTTGGGATTTTCACCAATTATGCACCTTAACAGGTTTCCCAAACTACGACTTACAACTTCAATCTGCCCATCTATTTGTGGGTGGTAAGCACTACTGAATTGTAATTTAGTTCCCATTTTTTTCCACAGGGTCCTCCAAAAGTGACTTAAAAACTTTGTATCCCTATCAGAGTTGATAGTCCTAGGAACACCATGCAATCTAACAACTTCTCTAAAAAATAAGTCTGCCACTATAGTTGCGTCACTAGTTTTCTTGCCAGCAATAAAATAAGACATTTTAGAGAATCTGTCAACAACAAAAAATATAGAATCATTACCTCATTGTGTGTGTGGTAGTCCCAACACAAAACCCATTCTTAAATCAATCTAAGGCCCCATAGGTACTGGTAATGGCATATATAATCATGTGTTTTGTGAGTATCCCTTAGCCCTTTGACAAACTCTGCACTGCATCACATACCTGGTGACATCTCTCTTCATCTTTGGCCAATAGTATTTATCTCCAACTAGAGCCATTGTCTTGTCCCTACCAAAATGTCCAACTAACCCACTGCTATGAAGTTATTGAATAATATTTTCTCATAGATCCAACATACATAAAATATTCACCCCTATTGTGTGGTAGAGAACCAACTGTTGGATCTTTTAATTATTCCACAATCTCCCAAAAATCATCATCGGACTCATATTATTCTTTTATAGTATCAAACCCAATTACCTAGTTTTTCATAGTTGACAAAAGTAAAACACATCTACTTAATGCATCAGCAACCTAGTTTTGCCTACCTCATGCAAGAGCATCCCCGATCTATGAGCATTGTTGCATCACCCAAAAATATTTCCTTTCAGTTTATTTCTTGTTCTGTTCAATGTGCAGTTTTTTGTGTTCCTGCCAGTAGGTGTCCATAGTTGCTTTCTTTTCATTGCAGATCCTAATTTCGGTTTCCAGGATGGTTCATATGCTTAATTCCATATTTTTTAGTCCATTTGGATTCTTTTTCGGCTACTTATCACTCTCAATTTGACTATTTCTGGGTTCTGGGACAGTTCTTGAGCTTACCGATTGGTTTTCCTTCATTTCCAGAGTGGTTTGTTGGTGTGTGGATCTATTTGGGGTTTTCTCTGATATTCTTTGGTGTGTGGTCGGCCTTCTTGGTTGTTATTTTCTAAAGGAATTTATTTCATTCCTAGGGCCGACCTAGTTACACGTTTCATTTTACTGCATTGGTAAATGTAATCCTTTGTGGTTGACCTGGATATGTTCCAGAGTGTATATAGGGTATTATGCAATCATTTGTAGGGTAGAAGAAGTAGAGTTCAGAATAAGGGCTTATATTCATGATTAGAGATCCAGTTCATTCTGAGAGTCCCAGATGGATTGTATCTAGCATGTGGCCTGCATGTAACCAGTTAACTATTGGATGTTTTATGATGACTGTATGATGATAACCAGTTGATTTTCGGAGGGTCTAAGTCAATAATATGATTTATTTTTGTAATATTTATATGTTTTATTGTTTCTTTCATTGTGTTACACTTGCTACATAAGTGGTCAATTCTCTTTTGAGGGTTTACCAGTTATGGTTGCATCACTTCCTGATTTTTTTTTCAGAACAAAAGTGTAACCTTGCAAGAAAGAGACCCACTTTGCATGTCTACTATTCAAGTTCTTATGAGTATTTAGATATTTTAGTATAATGTAGTCTATAAATAACACAAACTCTTTGGGAACAAGATAGTGTCTCTAATGTCTCAATGTTTGCACTATTGCATAAAATTCTAAATCATAGGTAGAATAATTCTTTCTTGCATCATTCAACTTTTGACTGAAAAAAGCAATGGTTTTACCAGCTTGACTAAGTACATCGCCAATGCCTACATGTGAGGTGTCACAATCCACTTCAAACACTTTATCAAAGTTTGGCAATGATAGTATGGGAGCTTCAGTTACCTTCTTCTTAAAAAATTCAAAACTCTCTTCATCATCATTGGTCCACAGAAATTACTTTTTGTTGGTACAATCTGTTATGGGGGCTACAATGCTACTTAAATTTTGAATGAACTTTCTATAAAAGGTAGTCAAACCATGAAAAAATCTTACCTCTATCATGCTCCTTGGACTTGGCCATTCTAATATTGTCTTGAATTTATCTATGTCCATCTTGACACCCTCTGCAAAGATAACAAAACCCCCAAAAAATAGAATTTCTTAAATAAACCTTAATTTCTTCAAGTTTGCATAAATTTTCTCTTCTCGTAAGACTCTTAATATGATCGTTAAGTGTTGCAGGTTCTCATCCTTGCTTTTGCTGAAAACTAAAATGTAATCAAAGTAAACTATAACAAACTTACCAATGTAAGGTCGCAGTACTATGTTCATCAGTCTCATGAAGGTACTAGGGGAATTCGATAATCCAAATGGCATCACCATCCACTCATATAATCAATCTCCATCTCTAATCTTGAAAGTTGTTTTTCATTCATCTCCTTCTCAAATCCAAATTTGGTGGTAGCCACTATAGGGATCAATTTTGCTAAAGTATTTAGCTCCTACAAGCACATCCATCATGTCATCCAAGTGTGGTATAGGGAAGTGGTACTTGTTGGTGATTTTATTGATGGCTTTTCTATCGGTGCATATTCTCCATGTTCCATCCTTTTTGGGAGTTAACAATGTTACAACACATGGACTCATACTTTCCCTCACAACACCTTTCTTTTTAAGTTTTGTCACTTGCTTATTGAGCTCTGCATGTTGTGTAGGACTCATCCTGTAGGCTACCTGATTAGTTAGAGATGCTCCTGAAATTAGATCAATATGATGCTAAATATCCCTTTTTGGTGGTAGACCATAAGGTAACTCATCTAGTATAACATCAACAAACTTTTCCAATACTTCTACTGCCTTTGTAGGTATTGATACCTCTTCATCTTTTGTTCTTTGGGCCATCAATGCATAACAAAATCCTCTTACCTTCAATTCTTTGATAAGCTCTTTGGCGGTCAACATACTCTCAGTCTTCCCTGTTAGCTAGATGAGAGGGGGGGTGAATCAAATAAACTCACAATTCAAAATATTCATCAGATTCAACCTCAGTAGAACTTGCTTGATATGCAACTATGACTGTAAATCATTCAAACTTATAAACTGATAAACTTGAAACAAAAAAACACATTTAACACTAGATTTAACATGGAAACCCAAATAGGGAAAAACCACTGTGGGAATTTGGACCCACTAAGAAAATATACTCTTCTAGAGTATGCTCGGTTAAAAGCCAATCCTATTAAAGATTACATAAACACATTGCTAGATGTGACCCGATCAAGGGATTTCCCTCAGATTTATCAGAATCTTGCACTTTGTTAGAAGTGACCTTGTCAAAGGATTTCAAACACTCATTCAGAATGTTACCTTGCTAGAGGATTTACAAATAAGACTGTTAGGTCCACTCGGTTAAGAGATTTCCCGTCACTTACAAAAATAAATAATAGTAATAAAATATATCTGCAACTTCACATCTGAAATGTTAAAGCAGACTTTGTGCTCAAAATAATCTTGTCAAAAGACTTATCTTCCTCCTTGCTGGGCTTCTCAATCTGTTCTTCAATCTTCTGTACTCGGTAATCACCTCTGCAGTATCACTACTCTTCTATTTGCTCGCATCCTTTGATCATCGACTTTTCTTTATTTATAAGCAATTCCTAAATGCTTAATCTCCTTAATCATATTTTCCATGATTAATCTTAGCCATTAGATCTTCAAACTTGACTAGGTTCATTTAATCCTTCGAGCTGAAAAATGTTTTATCTTGCCTTGAAACTTGTATTCCTTCCTTGGTACTTGTGCTTGGTTATGACCGTTCAATCTGTGTTGTAAATCCAACTCTTGAATTTTCATTGCCGTTGATCCTTAACAAACTTCTTGCACGACATTCCAATCTTCTATAAATCTCCAGCTCATTGGCATCCTTCATTTAATAATGTATTTATTCATCCAATGCATTTTGTTACTGCTCGGTTGATACTCAGTAAATACTGAACTTTACTCGGTAACTTCTTTCTTCTTTAACCGACACTGATAACCTTGGTGTTTACCGACTAGTTCCTTGCTCGGTAAAATAGAACAATATCAAACCTTTACTCATTATGTTGCATGAAATCTTTTCTCCTTCTTATTCAGTCTTTGAATACACATATATAGGATATCAAAACAATCAAAATATCATAATCTCATCACTGTCTAACTCGGTAAGAGTTTCCCATTGAATAACTTATTAGTCCCCTTCATTTTCACATTCTTTCTGTGTCACTTACCGACATCTTTATACTCATCAAAACATACTCTTTAAGATATGGCAACATCATACTGAATCAGAAAATTAGTTGCTTGACATCAATGATAAAATAATATTATTAAGACGGTAATCATCCTTTATCAATTATATCATCAATCTCCAACAACCTTCTCAATATCATCATACCAACAAACTTATTCTAATGCCAACATTCCCTTCATTCTTGAGTGGTAGTAATATTACTTTAGAGCCATCCTTCTAGAAATTATATGTATTTTTGTGTCCATCATGCATAACTTTCCTATCATACTATCATGGTCTTCCCAATAACATGTGGCATGCATCCATTGAAATGATATCACACCATATTTCATCTTTGTAAGTATTCCCTATTTAAAACTTAACTAGACACTTCTTATCAACAATAACTTCATTTCCCTTTTTAAACCATGTAATATGATAAGGATGGGGATGCTTCTCATAGTGTAAGATCAACTTTTCTACCATTTCCTTAGAAACCATATTTTCACAAATACCACTATCCACAATGACTTGACATACCTTTCCTTCTGAGGTGCATCTAGTTCAAAATATATTTATTCGGAGCCATGAACCTTCACAATAATTTGTTTGAATTTGATCTCTTTCAAGAATCACCATTGCTCTTCTCATCATAAGATTTTCTCCAACATCTGGTGGAACTTGAGATTAAGGTCTATCTTCTTCCTCAACTTGGGTCAGGCTCAATCTGGGTTGCCCTCCTTGTCTTTGTTGATCTAGTAATAGTATTATCTTGCTTATTCAGATCATTTTCTGCTTCTATCTAACTTCAAAACATTATGCAGACACTCCTTCTGGTTCGACATCAATCACACTACCACACTTAACTAAAATTGCCAACACAATTACAAAACAACTCATTGACCTTATAAGCAAATATAATAGGTCGGTGACACATCACAAAACCTACAACTCTTATAGAGATTACAAACATATAGGTTCAATCATGATTGTTAGATTACATAGAAATCAACAACACATTGTTCTAGACAACATCAACTGCTCTTGGATGACCGCTCACCGAATCCTGTAACTCATCACACGTTTTCCACTTCATGCTATGCAATTGCTCATTCCCAAGATAAATAATTATCTTCACACACCAAAATCACTTTGAAACTCATCACGTGCATCATGAACATGTGGCATCTTCACCTCTGATCACCATTTGATCATAGATCAACATAAATGATTCACCAAGCTCCATCGGTTAGGGTTCTTCTTATCAACTGGTTAGGGTTACTGATCGATCACTTTGCTTCAAATACAACTACCGGTTTCCTTCACTGCTTTACTACCGATTGCACCATTTCATCACTACCAGTTGTAATACATCTCCATTATCATTTACTATTGACATCAATGACAACACTATACATCATTAATGCAATATTCATGCAATGTCAACAATCTCCCCCTTTGGCATTGATGGCAATATAGATATCAATACCCTTTGATTATGATGATTGAGAGTAATACACATACATACATAGGTATAGGAATCCCGGTTTACATTTTCCAATCACATACTCTCCTTCAATTGTATCTTCATTTCTTCAACTGGTAACTTGATATCAATCATATACAATTATTCTCCTCATCAATCATTCAGCTCTTCTCCCCCTTAGACAACAATGCCAAAGTGAATACCAATAACAACTAGTTAACCATTCCATGCTTCACTACTCTGCAACAATGATTTGCAACGTGTTTCTCCCCCTATGGAATAGCTCCACTCTACACTATTCCTACTTCAATACTTTACAATAAGCTTTGGGAATGATGTCTTCCACATCTTCTTAATTAACCTCATGTAGGGGTATAGCCCCTAGCTGACCTCTAAGATACTAAAAAGTAGCCTTAGGTAAAGGATTAGTAAATATATCCGCTAGTTGTTTTTTAGTAGATACACGCTCTAGTGATACATCTTTACTTTTTACTTTCTCTCTCAAGAAATGATACTTCAGCTCAATATGCTTTGTCCTAGCATGCAACATCGGGTTCTTAGAAATGTTTATTGCACTGGTGTTATCATAGAAAATCCTTACCGGTTATGAAATATTCAACTTAAAACCTTCCATAATGTGCTTCATCTAGATTTCTTGGGTACAATTCATATATGTTGCAACATATTCAGCTTCTATAGTTGATTGTGATATACAACTTTGTTTCTTGTTGCTCCAAGACACTAGCCTTCCTCCAAGAAAGAAAGTTCTTCTGGTTGTACTTTTCCTATCATCAACATTGCATGCCCAATCTACATCTGTATAGACTTTCAAACCAAAGTCTCCTACATATGGATACCATAATCCATAATCAATTGTGCCTTTCATATATCTGAAAAATTCTTTTAGTTGCTACCATGTGTGTCTCCTTCGGGCTCTTCTAAAATCTGGCAACTAATCCTACTCCATGAGAAATGTTTGGTCTTCTTTAGACAACATAATGTAGTTTACCTATCATTAACCTATACTCCTTTTCATCCATTGATGGAGAATCATCCTCCTTAGACAATTTACAACCTATAATTATTGGTTTTCCAACTTTTGTTTTTAGTCTCCCATTCTAAAAGTCTTCAATACCTCTTTCACATACTTGGACTGTGTGATGAAAATACCTTTATTCATTTGCTGAATTTGTAGACCTATGAAGAATTTTATTTCACCTACCAGTGAAATCTCAAACGCATTCTTCATCTCATCAGCAAAGTCATCACACATATCATCATTTCCTCCAAAAATGATATCATCAACGAATACCTCACTTACCAGTATCTTGTCACCTTCTGACTTGAGATATATGTTACTGTCTTCACTAGTTCTCTGAAAAACCTAACTTCACCAAGTGAGAGTGCAATCTTTCATACCATGATCTAGGTTCTTGCTTTAGTCCATATAATTTTTTATGTAATTTGCACACCATGTTCTTTTCTACAGTGAAAGTATAACCATCTAGTTGGTCACTGTAGACTCCCTCTTCCAATATTTCATTTAGGAATGTTGACTTAACACCCATCTGATATACCCATTTTGTATCTATTACATTCTTGTTCTTCGATCTGGGTACCAATGACCATGTATTGTTCTTCTCTCTCTGGTCAAGTTCTTCTTCCATTTCCTTGATCTTGTCTTCATCTGCAAATGCTTCTTTTGCAGTTCCAGGCTCAATTGTAGAAATCATAGAAAAGTTCTCTATAATCCTTGTTCTTGTTATCACACCTATATTCATGTCTCCAGTAATTTGATCGGGGCTATGATTGAGTCTAACATACCTTAGAATAACATGATCTTGTTTTTCAAGCTCTTCTTCTTCTTCACTTTCTTCTTCTTCTGCTGGACCTCCCTATTCTAGTTGAAATGGGGCTTTTGTATTTTGTACTCCAACTTCTAGCTTCACTGGTTCTGGTTCCAAAAATAATGTGTAAGGTTCTTCTTCCTTCTTCTCCTCATAGGTTTCTCCAGAATTCTCAGAAAATTCATCAACTCGGACATTAACACTTTCAATAATCTTCTTGGTCCGGTTGTTGTAACACTTATAAGATTTTCTCTTGGTGGAGTAACCAAGAAATATGTTGGCATTCTACACTCAATGAGAATGGTTGATGTTTTCATTGATGGAAACCAATCGATAATAGGTTGTACAGGTTCACTGGCAACATAGACATCATACATCGGCAGGCACATTCATCGGCATCCAGATTACACCGGCAATGAAGTATACCGGCACTCAGGCTAACATGAGACAAAGTTTTATTTATTTCAATCATTTTGTAATGTAATTAATTATTTGTAAGTCGACATGATGTATTGTATAGAATCATATATGTATGTGATCTTATAGATCATTTTGTAAGGAAATAAAAATGATAAGGTATTGTTAAGGAATGTATAAGGTGACATAGTGAAGATAGAAAAAGGTTTTTGGTTATGGTTTCTGATAGAGATTAAACCGGTACTGAATCAAGAATTTCATATGCTAATTTGAGCAGTACATTATCTTGGATTTAATTATCCATTTTGTAGTCAATGAGACTCTTCTATTGAGCAGTGAGCTCTAGGCTATTGGTCTTCCTGCATGTGCAGGCCCCTATTGTAAGTAATATTTATTCATATTGGATAGTGAGTAAATATTGTGGGTCACAAATCCCACTGAGGTTTTTCCCTTATCTGGTTTCCTCGCCAAAATATCTTGTGTTATGGTGTGCACTTATGCTATCTCTATTATTTCTCTTTACTGCACTATTACTTGCTTACCGGTACATTAATTTGGGTTGCAAAGTTATAAATAAGTTTAAATATTCACACCACCGGTCAGACACTGATTCACCCCCTCACCTCTCAATATCTATGGGACTTTCATTACATCTAACAATTGGTATCAGAGCTTGGTCCTCTATTTCCAAAAGCCTAACAGCTTGAGGAAGATTCTGAAACCGGTACTGATGGAGAGTTTGACAAAATAGTTGGAAGGAGCTCTTGAAGATTTTGATGTGGAAAAATTGAAGAATATCAAACTTGAAGATGATCTAAGGACTGCCCAGGAATTCATTAAAAGACTTCAAGAGAACTTGGCTATAGCACAAAATAAGAGGAAAGAACTTCATGAGCAAATGCAGAAACATGATGATGAAAAAGAAACTCTTAGAGATATTGCAGAGAAGTTGAGACAAGAGAACAATCATATGAGGAATGAAATGCAAGATATGACCATGAGGCTATGTAAGGATATTGAAGACATGAAGAAAAATGAAGAAGAATTGACTAGGAGACTTAATGATGGAGGTAATGAAAATTTAAGACTTTTTCATGAAAATGATATGAAAATGATATGCAACATGATAAAGAGGAGCTTATGAGACAAGTTGGGATTCTAGAAAATGAGTTGATCACTGCAAATGAACACAAAGACAAATTCAAGAAAACTTCAGAAAGACTTGATGACATGTTGAAAACACAAAAACCTGATGGAGATACAATTGGACTTGGATTTGAACATGGAGAAAGTTCCAGGACTGCAAATAATCAAGATCACAATAAACTTGTAAGACAACCTAATGCTTATAAATTTAATAGGAAGTCTTTAAATTACAACAAATGTGATCATAGAGAAAATCAGTGCAGATTTAGAAATAATCAGAATACAAATTTACCCACTGGTCAATGTTCCAAATGCAATAAAGTTGGTCATGATTCAGACAATTGCAGAATGAATGTGAAATTCTATGTTTGTGGTAGATTTGGACATTTATCTAATCAATGCAGAACACAAACTGATTAAGGATATGGAAAAGCTATTCAGAGGAATAATCTAACTTGTTATGCATGTAACAAGATTGGGCATATTGCAAAATTTTATAGAAGAAAGACAATACCAACGAACAAACAAGGATCTAATGAGAAGGGAAAAGAAAAGGTAAATCAAATAAAGCAAGAATTTTCAAAACAATGGATTAAGAAGAGAGATCAGAGAGTTGATGAATCTGTCTCTACACCGGTAGAACAGAGTAATCCTCCACTGGTAGGAGATTCTTCATCTAACTAAGGAATAATCCTTAGGGGGTATGGCAGCAAGTTGACAATCATGCATTTTACCCGTGGTTGATGATAAGAAGATACATATCTTCTTTACCGGTAGATATGTTAAGAATGTACTTAACTGGCAAGCATTTAATGCGGTCGATGAAGGATTTTTTTATTATAAAGCACCGAAAAACCCTCAATTCAAACCACCAGGCATCCATGCATTTGGAGAGTGCAAAATTGAGCAAAGGCATCGTAAAGGCAAAGCAACAAAGTGTTCTTCAAGAATTCAAAGATTTCAAGTAAGAGGTATTTATCTTTCAAAATGGCATCTTTATCTTCTGTACTTGAGTTTATTGCAAACCCTATTGTGGTAGAGAACATTAAGCGCCCTAGACCTGTATTTAAAATCATTCTTGAGATCGCAAAGCAAAATCATTCCATCGGAGCCTTCTCTATGATTCCGAAGGGAGTTGCTTTTGTGAAAGACCCAAGGATTTACATTCACTGCAACATAGAAAATTTAGGGTCTAATGATTTTAAGAACACATACAAGGATGTTACAACTGATGAACAATGTCTGATTAAACTAGAGCATAAGATTGTAGGAGACTTAGGATTTGTTGAAATTTTGAATATTCCTGAATTTCAGAATGAGGTAGTACGTCTTGTACTGAGTAGAGTTCATGGAGAGTTTATGTGGCTAGATTTTGTTTTTAAAATCACCAAGGAAGCAATCAAGGCAGTTATTGGTTTACCCTCAACCGGTACTAGGCCTAACAAAATAAAGAAGATACCTAATAAGGGTGTTATGGATCTAACCAAAGCTGCATCTGACAACAGATCTCTTAGGGTTAATGATATTACTGATGTGAATGTGAGATATGTGAGCATGGTACCTGGTTATAGAGTGACTCATGCAAATAGATTAAACTTTGTTTCTAGCTTATGTATTCATAGTGCATATGAGATGGTTAAGAACAATGCTAGAATTGACATCTGTGAGTGACTTAAGAATGAGCTGATAGATAATCTGAAGAAAATTAAGGGTGATAAGAAGGGAACATTCCATTTTGGGAATCTTCTTGTGTGTTTAATGCATTTCTTCATAAAGGAGATACCCAACATTGGTCACAAGGATTTTGCATCTGACATCCTGGTAGGTAGACAAATCATAGAAGCTATTACCGGCATTGGAGCTAACAATAATGACATAGTAAAAACCTATTTCAAAGACTTCCAAACCAAGGTGAAAGCCAGAGAAAGGATACCACAAAGAATTGTGGATAAGTATGATAAGAAAATATGTTTTGTAATCAAACATGATGAAACATGGATGGAAGTTGTTACTCCAAGAACTATTTAGATAACATAAATGGGTTATGAAGTTGATCTAAATATTTTTGAATCATATGCTAAAACACTTCTTGATTCACCTAAGGAACCATCTAAAGAAATCTTTGGAAATGTTGAGACCATTGTGAGTATTGTTTCTATGTTGAAGCTAAGAAACCAGAGACTGAGAAACCGATAGATGCAAAGATACTTACACAGATTAAAAAACCAGTAGAAGCAGAGGTAATAACATGGAGTGAGAAAATGACAGAAAATATAATTAAAGATGAAACAAATGATGGAAACAAGGAGGAAATTATTAAGGCAATTGGTCAAATATCAGTTGAAAGGAAAGTTACTACTAAACCGAGCACATCTGCTATTGATTTCCGACCTACAAATGTGACAGATGTTCTTTTGGATTATATAAGGAGGATAATTGATTGCAATGCCTTGGAATTCAAGGCTATTGATGATACACCACCTATTTTGCAGATGATTGAACCGACCTGTAAAATAGATCATATTGAGGATTCTTTAGGTAAACTGGACACATTGTCTAAATTTATTGCTTCAAATGTTCTAACTGTAGATAAGGTGAATGAGGAAATTGTTAAGGAAAGAGTGAATAAAGAAAAAGGAGAATTATTTGAGAAGACCATCAAAGAATATAATGAGTACATTGATTCCTTATTACCGGTACTAAATCTAATAATTTTAGAATACAAGGATTTGTATAAAGAAGCTTGCAAGCCTCACCACTTTACTGAAGACATTGATGAGGAAATTAAGAGAACATAGAAGGAAATAGATGACATAATAGATAATATGATAGTTTCTTTGGAACTTACCTCTGTTTTTTAACAAGAAATGATAGTTTATGAAGAAAAGATTGAAAATTTGGAAAAAGAAAAAGCAAGGATACGGTTGAAGGCCCAGGAACTAAAAAAACAAGCTTGGTTGTAGATTGGACAATTTTATAACTCAACGGGTTGAGATATCAAAGGCAACAATTCAAGGAGAACGGTCACTGGAGCAAAAGAAGCATTATCTGACTGGCATGATCTAGCAGACAGAAACCATTATTTCTAACAATAAAAAATTCATGCAGAGCCTGAATCTAATTTTGGGGGACATTTTTCAACTTGTACATAACTAGTTACAGGCTATGAGGTAGAACTTTTGTATTCTTTGATTCTTTTTGACATACTTTATCATTGATGTCAAAGGGGGAGTAGTATGGAGAAAAATGCACCGAAGAGATCACTTGCTCAGGGGGAGAACACTTCTTTTGAGGATTAGTTTTGGATTTTTCTCATGAGTGTTGCCATCAATGCCAAAGGGCGAGATTGTTGGCATTCTACACTCAATGAGAATGGTTGATGTTGTCATTGATGGCAACCCGATAATAGGTTGTATAGGTTCACTGGCAACACTGACATCATACATCGGCAGGCACATTCACCGCCATCCAGATTACACCGACAATGAAGTATACTGATACTCAGGCCGACATGAGATAAAGTTCTATTTATGTGAATTATGTTGTAATTTAATTAATTATTTGTAAGCTGACATGATGTATTGTAAAGAATAATATATGCATGAGATATTACAGATCATTTTGTAAGGAAATAAAAATGATAAGGTATTGTGTAAGGAATATATAAGGTGACATAGTGAAGATAGCAAAAGGTTTTTGGTTATGGTTTCTGACAAAGCTTAAACTAGTACTGAATCAAGCATTGCAAATGCTAATTTGAGTCATACATTATCTTGGATTTAATTATCCATTTTGTAGTTAGTGAGACTCTTCTATTGAGCAGTGAGCTCTAGGCTGTTGGCCTTCCTGCATGTGCAGGCCCCTATTGTAAGTAATATTTATTCATATTGGCCAATGAGTAAATATTGTGGGTCACAAATCCCACCAAGGTTTTTCCCTTACCGATTTTCCTCACCAAAATATCTTGTGTTATGGTGTACACTTATGCTATCTCTGTTATTTCTCTTTACTGCACTATTACTTGCTTACCGGTACATTAATTTGGGTTGCAAAGTTATAAATAAGTTTAAATATTCACACCACTAGTCAGATACTGACTCACCCCCCCCCCCCCCCTTTCAGTATCTGTTGGATTGTCATTACATCTAATAAAATATGCCTTCATCACTCTTGGCATCAAACTTACCAACATAGTCACCTCTTTTGATAAAACATCTGCTACCAAAAATTATAAAGTAACTGACATTAGGTGATCTACCAATACTCATAAGAAGTTTTATCCTTACCTCTTTTAACCAGTATCTAGTTCATTATGTAAACAGTAGTGCTGACAGCTTCTCTCCAGAATGTCTTAGCTACACCTCCTTGTATTAGCATAGTCCTAGCAGCTTCAACTACTAACTGGTTGTTCCTTTTTGCAATAACATTTTGTTGTGGTGTTCTAGGTGCACAAAGTTGCCTCTTAATTCCATTATCTTCATAGTAACTAGTGAATTACTCTAAAGTAAATTCACCACCTTGATCAGTTCGTAAGCACTTTATCTTCTTACCACTTTCATTTTCCACTAAGGCTCTAAATACCTTAAACTTGCTAAAAGCTTATGTCTTGTCTTTCAAGAATGTGACCCACATCACCCTTGAGCAATCATCAGTAAAAATCATGAAATACCGATCACTTTGAATACTCCTAGTCCTCATTGGTCCACAAAGGTCGGTATGAACCAAATCTAGCAAATGTTCTGCTGAGAAAGATTTTCTCTTGAAAGTTGAGGATTTCATCTTCCCTAACTAACATTACTTGCATAGAGCATTCACCAATTTGTCCAACTAAGGAAAACCTCTTATTGATTTGGACTTACTGACTTACAATGTTATCAAAATTACAGATAGAATCTTTGATGCCAAAGCCAACTATCTTCTACTTTTACAATTAAACAATTGTTGGCTTTAGAACTTAAACAAAACAAGTTACCTCTAGTCTATTTGTTGGTTGCAATCAGTTCACCTTTGCTTCCATAAATATTGCAGACTCCATTCTTGAATTCCAGTGGGTAACCTTTGTCATTGAGTTGAGCTACACTCAAAAGATTGTGTTTCAGTCCTTCAACCCAGTAGACATCATCTACACTACTTTTTCCATTCAAAGAGATGGATCCTTTTCCTTTCACCATGCAGGATGATTCATTTACAAATCTCACAACACATCCATTAAACACTCTCAAATTAAGAAATTTACTCTGGTCACTGGTCATGTGGTGTGAACAACCACTGTCTATAATCCAATCATCAGAACTATCCATGCGAGAGACCAATGCCTTCTGATTTGATGTCGCTTTTTTAATAGAAATAAAGACAATGTCCTCATTTGCATCTTCTTCAGACTCATCAGTGATTCCTCCATTCACTACAATGAGAAAATCCCTTTTACCTTTGCCTTTATACTTCTTATACTTCTCTCATTTTTCTCATTATCTCCATTACAATAGTTAGTTGCAATATATCCAATCCAGTTACATGCAAAACACTTCAAAGGTAATTTACCGTTGTACTAGATTCATGAATGTAACTAGCTTCATGACTGTAACTAGATTCATGACTATAACTAGCTTCTCTTATTTTCCTTACCGGTGGGGCTGAAACTGAAGCTCTAAATACAGATTCCAATCTCTGAACACTTCCATCAAAACCATTTAATTTAAATGCAGTTAATTTACCAATTATGGAGTCAAGAGTTACCTTTGTTTTATCAATAGAGTTGAGTTCCTGAATGGTTGCAACTCGAATAGTGTAGACTAGTAGAAGGGTTCTCAAAACCTTGCTAACCACTGTGGTATCCTCCACTATACCACCAACACTTTTGTTCTCTCTAACTATCTCCGTGATCCTTTGACCATAGTGTTGAATGTTTGCACCTTCAACCATCCGCATATCATCAAATTTACCTCTCAGACTCTCCTCTTTGGCAATATTAATATGCTCATTACTGCTATATATATCTTCCAGTTTGTTCCATACTTTATAAGCAGTCTCCAACCCATGGACATCAACATACTTTGAATCAGGCAAGGAACTAATAATGGCCTCCAATGCTTGATTATACTTCTTTTGATCATCTGACAAAATCCCACTAGGCAAGTTATATTTAGTAACAACATGTTCCCAATATTGACTTCCTAAGCTCTCGATATAGATCTTCATCCTATCACTCAAGATTCTATAGTTTTCCTATTGAATTTTAGACCTTCTTTCTTCATCATGTTCTCCTAGATCTTTACCTCAAGTTGTTAGGCTTAAATACAAGAGGACCTAAAATGCTCTTATACCACTTGATGATATGATGAAACAATAAGGATCCAGTCAACTACTGAGAGGGGGGAGTGAATCAGTATATAGAAAAAAAACTAAACTTTCACCAAACTTAATCCCAACTCATAAACAACTTGCAAAACTAAACTGGTTTAGATACTATATCCAAAACTGTAATTGCACTCTCAAACTTTACCGGTTGACTAAAATATCAATGTAATACATCTGTAACTCATATACCATTTAACCAAAACATTAAATCACTTTACTATCATCAGTAATATATCATTTCACATCACTTCTAGTCATCTAAACATATCTAAGTGGATTTACCAGTTAATCACATCAACCATATCAAAACACATCCACAAAATCATTCACCACTTGACACAATGATTTTTCAAGTGGAAAACCAAATGGGAAAAACCACAGTAGGGATGAATACCCATACGTATTATGAACTCTTCTAAAGTTTTCTCTATTAGGAGCCAAGCCTTGTTAGAAGCTTATACAATAATGTCCTATTAAGAACAGATCTGGTTAGGGACCACTTAGTTAAGGGATTGACTACAATACCTTGTTAAAGGCAATACTCTATCAAGAGTAACCTCGGTAGATGATTTCAAATCCAAGCTAATGGATCACCTGGTTAGAGGATTTAAACAACACCAAGCCTGTTAAAGCTTACCCTATTAGGGGATTTGACTGTTGTAATGGTTAGAGAACAACAGGGTCTTTGTTGATCTGGTAATAGCACTATCTTGCTTAATCAGATCCTTTTCTGCTCCTATCTGCCTTCAAAAAATTCTATAGACACTCCTTTTGGTTTGACAACAATCACACTACCACACTTAACCAAAATGGCCAACACAATTATAAAACAACTCATTGACCTTATAAGCAAATAGAATAGGTTGGTAACATATCACAAAACCTACAACTCTCATAGAGATTACAAACATATCGGTTCAATCATGATTGTTAGATTACATAGCAATCAACAACACATTGTTCTAGACAACGTCAACTACCCGTAGATCACAGCTCACCGAATCCTGTAACTCATCACACATTTTCCATTTCATGCTATGTAATTGCTAATTCCCAAGATAAATAGTTATCTTCATGTGCCAAAATCAATTTGAAACTCATCACATGCATCATGCATATGTGGAATCTTCATCTTCGAACACCATTTAATTATAGATCAATATAATCGATTCACTAAGCTCCATCACTTAGGGTTCTTCTTATCAACTGGTTACGGTTACTAGTTGATCACTCTGCTTCAAATACCAATACCGGTTTCCTTCACTGCTTTACTAACGGTTGCACTATTGCATCAATACCGATTGTAATACAAATCCATTACCAGTTAGTATTGACATCAATGACAACACTATACATCATTAATGCAATCTTCATGCAATACCAACAAAACTCACTTGTATAATCTTCTACAGTGGACAAATTTTGCTTCAAGTTCTGAAATCTTCAAGAAAGGGTTTGTGTATAGTCTACATGTAGAAACTCCTCTTTTAGTTTCTTCTCCATGTTGTCCCAAGTGCTTATTTTTTCCTTTCCTTTCTGAGTTATATCTTTTTGAAAGTGATCCCACCAGATCATTGCATGTCCCTTGAACTTTGTGTATGCAAATTTTACTTTCTTTTCTTCTTTCATATGCTTCTATTCAAAGAATTGGCCCATATTGTTCAACCAATCTATCAGCTCCTTTGTTTTAAGACTACCTACATAATCTGATACTTCAATCTTGATGCCATCATTCCTTCCTTCCAATGTTCTGATCATCCTTTCCTTGAATGGTAGTTCATTTAATCATTGGTCCTCTTCTTCACCTTTTGCATGTTGCTCAACATCTCTATAATTTAGTTCATCATCAAAATAATCTCCTCTTTGTCTTAATCATCGATTTGCTAGCATTTTTGTAAGATCATCTACTTGCCTCTAGAGGTTTTGCATTTCTCTACGCATCTATGCAAGACCTCTTCCTCTTCCTCTCCTAGCCATCTTCTCGCTCTAAAACCAAATGATGTAGCCAGTTTAAAGCATAGCAATAACCATTGATGAAAAAAAAATCAAAACAAGAGAGTGGATCAACTTTCTTCTCTATTTCCTCATTCCAATCCATTTCTACAACTAAAAATCTTATAATATGTAGCTAATTCAAAATTACCCTTTTTGGCAGTTTTTGACAACTTTAAGAATTTGCCATTTTTGGTAATTTCCAAAGTTATTCGAAAAAACACAGAAACTTCTAAATTTCTAAAAAACTCAACTACAACACAAATTTCCATCTTTCTAAACTAAAATCAATTACAAAATCGAAGATATCTAAAGAAACAACTTTCTAAAATTTGAAAAAAAACAGTAAATCCAATTTTTGAAGCCCAAGATGAAAGAATCTGGCCTAGAAAATTTGATCAAAGTGGGGTCCAACAAAGTTAGGTTTGCTGGAAATCCAAACAACTCCTCATGATGCATATCCCTATCAAATTCCATCTTCATCGGGTAAATGGGTCAAAAGTTATGACCCTGCGAAGCTCTTGCACCAACTGCAATATGACCTTGCTGGCCACAAGTGAAAAACAACCTCCTCCTCTACCAAATCCATGATTAACTATAGGTGCAATGGACTACTATAAATTTCCTCTATTACAGTTTTTTTGAGAACTTTTCACTGGTTAGGAAGATTGGAAGCGAATAGCATGCTTCGTGCTATGATCCCTATAAGACTGTGACATCTGTCTGCGAGCAAAATTTTGACTTTTTGAACTCCTCTTCTGCTGGAAACATCCACCCTTGGATGATGAAGGGTAACTCCTGGAAAATCATGAAGCCTGGGGCTGTGCATTTCTCACAACTAATATTGAAGCTGGAGTGCTAATAGTCTGTACACCAAGCATACCTCCAAATTCCAAAGTCAGGTTCTCCTCAACCAAGCACGCCTATCCAAAACCACCTCCATAGTATTGGATTCTAGAATTTGAAGCCTACCATTGATAGGATCACTAAGAACTCTAACAAAATATTGCACCACATAACCTCATCATCTGCAATCCTTGTGTACTTCTTAAGTTCAAATAACTTACACTTGTATTGCTCAATTGTCATATCTTGTTGCCTTAAATCATGAAACCCATTATCCTTCCTCTACTTCAAAATATTTGACAAGAATTGAACATGAAACCACTCAAGAAACAACTCCCATGAAACTATCACAATATCAAATGCATCTTCTACTTCTCCATATGCCACCAAGTAGATGCAAAATTGTGAAGATGCATGATCACACACCGAGCCTTGGTGTTACTGCTATATAAATGCATAGAAAAACACATCCCCATATCTAGGAGCCAAGTCTCTTCATCCATGCCAATGCTAGAACCATTGAAAGTGAGAGGGCGAGACCTAAGAAGATCCCTCATGTGACATGTTGCAATTGCATCTAGATCCGGTATGAAATCAACTCTCGTCTGAGGTAAATGAGAACACTCCCTCTCATGCTATTAATACTCAACTCTCTCTTAGCATCCAGAATGATGAGACTTATCCTACTGATTCTCATCCATTCTTGGCCCCAAACAACCAAGAAACTCATGAAGCACATTAATCAATAGCGGAACTGCATCACCATGTACTCCTTTCTCTTGTTGGTCATGTTGTTGTTGCTCATGGTGTGACTCTTCAGAAACCTCAAGATGAGGATTTTGTCGAGTACTCATGTGACCATCACGTCCACAACCTCTACCTCTGGAAGATATCTTGTCTAACCAAGACACAAGAAAATAATGAGCTAAAATCTAGGGCAACTAATGCAAGAAAATAACTAGCAGGGATAACCATGTGGCTAACCCAGGATAGAGTGCTACAACACACAATGGGCTCATTTGAAACTAGAGTACCTAGTGTATGAACATGGGATATGATACTAGATGTAATGCATACCAAAATACCTAGAGAAATTAACCATCTAATATGCAAATAGAGATAAAAAAAATAAAATTAAACATCATCTAATACAACATTAACAACTATCTACTCTTGTGCATTAACACCCATTAACAAGATATACATGTATCTCAATGTCATTACTTACAACATCCTCAAGTACATATCAATATAAGCATAACATCATGATTACTACCGTAATCCATATTGGCATTGAGTTGTCATTGATGTCAACTGGTATTGCAGGCTACCGATAGTGTGTGTCAACCCAATATGAAAAAGATTGAACCAACATGAAGAAGAGAAGTATGATTATGTCTTGACAGATGAAATCACCGGTATGAGGTGAGATGAAGGAGTGAGTTGACATGCCTGAGTATTAACCAGTAAGGATTAAACCAATATGATGGTTGGTTGGTTTTTTGTGATGAAAAGGTGGAATGTTAGATGAATCACAACAACACCCGGTAAGCTGAACTAAACGAATGACATGAAGACATACCAGAAGGAAAGATGAACTGTTAGTATGATGTAATGCCGATAATAGTGGTTGTCCTATGTATTAGGCATACCCATAAAGGTTTGTACTGGTAGAAGGGTTTGTACTAGTAGCAATGTTCAGGGTTGAACCGACTCTTTGTCACTGAGTCGAAGTATGTTGATGTGCGCCATGGGGAGATGAGGTGGAAAAGATGCAGAGGTTGATAAAATGCTCATCAACATGGTTGTTCATGCAGTTGTTGGTCATTAAATGATAAATCCATAAATCACATGATATTATCTTACTGGTGCAACTTGATGAAGATTGGACGATAGAGAATGATCAGGTAGTTTTTGGCATGGTGATCGGGACACAAAATCTAATTGTAGATTGACATTTTGTTAGAAACAGTTGGATGAAATGAGGTCGAAAAAGATCAAGGCCGTAAAGCAAGGTAAAATTTACTATTTTTAGAAAACATGCATTGGATGAATAAAAACATGTATAGATGCATCTTCCCAAAGAAGGTTAATGATCCAAGATAGATCAAATCAGATTTGATATAGATTTTGTTGAAGGAAGGAAACCCTAACCACCTAAAGTTTGAATTTCTTTTTGGCAGGAAAATTTGTTTTTAAATATACAAGTCTAAATTGATGAGACTGTTGCTGCCGAATGATTTGCGATTATCTTGTGAATGAAATAGAGATAGAAAAAGATTGTTTAAGTGAAAAAACAATAAATCTTAAGTAACTGTGTGCAGAGGGAGAAACCAGTAAGGTGTGTGAACCGGTAGAGAACAAACCAATAGAGACAGAACTTGAAAAGTGTGAGCAGGTCTGAAGTGAATCCAATAGAAAGAGGAAGACAAGTTTCAGAAGAGTAAGGATGAGAATAAAGCCAGTGTTGTAGTGTATGTGAATATTTGACAGACCAGTAAGATTGAAACTGGTAGAGAAGAGTATTGAAGGGTTGCAAAACTTCATTTGCAACAGGGAATTTATTTTTGTATTTGAATCTTGATATTGTTTTCACTAAGTAGGTGCTTAGTGCAAGGTTTGTATCTCCTTTAGGTTGTATCCTATAAATTATTTATGGGTTGGTGCTCCTTTGAGTCGGTGCTCATAAATTAGGGGTTGGTGCTCCTTGGATTGGTGCCCTAAAATTATAATCAGATCAGTTATATTTGTGAGGTTGGATTGGAGCAGAAGATCTCCAATAGCTATTCTCACCAACATTTTTCCCACATTGGATTTTTCTCATATATATGTTGTTATGTGATGCATTCTTGTGTATGAGTTATTTTGATGATATAGGAAATCCTTTTACACACTTATTTTGCATAGTTTGGCTTACCGATCAGCACTTTGTTTGTTTCATAGAGTACCGGTATATCCCTGTTTGAAGAAAAATGTGTTATATCAATAATTCACCCCCCTCTCAGAGATCCATTGTGTCCAAAAATTGGTATCAGAGCCAAGTTACCCTATTTTGTTAAAGAGTTCACTAGCTTGGGTATATCTTGTCAAGTGTTCACAATGGCAAGAAATGAATCAACCTCCTGAAAAGCCCCTATGTTTGATGGTGTCAACTATGCCTTTTGGAGTAAAAGAATAGAAACCTATTTGTCCTCTCTAGGTTGTGATGTATGGATGTCAGTTGTGAATGGGTATACAGTCTCTAATAATCCCCCTACTGATCCAGATGCTAAGAAGGAATATAAGAACAATGCTAAAGCTAAAAATGTTATTCTTAGTGGGTTATCTGATAATGAGTTTTTTAAGGTCATGCACTGATCATCTGCCAAAGAAACTTGGGATAAGTTGCAAAAAATATTTTGAAGGTGTTGCTAAAGACAAGGAAGCCAAGTTACAGACATTGAGAGCACAACTTGAGGGTTTCAAGATGAGAGATGAAGAGAAGATTGTTGACTATCTCCAAAGGGTTGGTGAAACAACAAACACCATTAGAGGGCTTGGAGAAGAAATAAAAGATGAGGCAGTAGTAAAGAAAGTACTTAGATCTCTCATATCTAAGTATGATATAAAGGTTTCAGCAATAGAAGAAGCAAAAGATCTGAAAATCTTTACAATGGATGAGTTGTATGGTTCCCTAACTTCTTATGAGATCAGGACTGCTGGTACTGAGGCTGTGAAGAAAGAAGTTGCATTCAAAACGTCAAGGAAAGGAAAAGAAGAGTCTTCTCAAGATGGAATTGGTGAAGACTATGATGATATCATGGCAAACTTTATCAAAAGACTCAAGACAGGTTCAAGTAAATACAAAGGCAAGTTGCCCCTGAAAAGTTTCAACTGTGGAAATATTGGACATTTTGCTACCAAGTGTCCCTTTGGTGATAAGAATGAAGATGATCAATCAAGTGGTAGCAGATCATATTGTAAGGATAGGAAGAAGAATGTCTATTGGCATGGTAGAAAGGCCAAGTTACTAGTACCAGCTTGAGTAAAAAAGAGCAGGAGCATCAGAACCTGGAAGAAGAAATTGTCAAGCTCCAGAAGGAATTAGAGAAAATCAATGAAGAAATGAAAGTGAGAAGCAAATATGAAGGCAACACCAAATCTTTACACAAGATATTGGGCAAACAGAAGCAATATAAAGATACTGGTGGCTTAGGATTTGAAGAGGGTCAAAGTTCAAACAATAAAGACACATTTGGTAAGGAGATACAGTTTACTTCTTCAAATGAAGGTGAAGTGAAGAAGACATTCACGGTAAGCAAGGATAGAAACAAGAAGACATATGCAGATCCAATTAAGAAACACCACACAAACCAGTATACACAATCAATGAACCATAGGCCATACTCAATGCACTGACATGTAGATCCAAGGAGAAATGCAAGAGCTAACCATTAAGGAATCACCAGAGTTAGCAACATTAAAGGAAGACCCCTGGTGAGGCAGTCATTTGCAGGATCAAGACAATATAACCAGTATGTTCCAAACTTTCATGGTTATTGTCACTGGTGTAATAATTTCGGTCATAGAATGGAAGATTGTAGGAAAATGAATGTAAACCCCAGTTTTGAGAGTAGAAACTAATTTGCTACATTACAAAGTAAAAATATCACATGTTATAATTTAAATGAGTGTGGTCATAAGAGTTATCAGTGTAGGAGAAATGTGAAGATGTTATATAAGAATTCTTTGGATACATCTTTCAATGCTAATGTAAAATGATACAACTATCAAAATTTTGGTCACATGGCTAGGCATTGTAAGATGAGAACTGATGGGCAAAAGAAAAAAGTACTATATCAGAAGATAGAGACTAAATCAGAACACAAGATGACAGAAGAGGAGAAGAAAGAAGAGAAACGGGTTTGGATAGAGAAGGAGAAGAAAAAGGTAGAGTCAAGCTTGATTGTGCAAACTGCTCTACATGTTGAAAGGAGGAATCTATGGGTAGTAGATAGTGGTTTCTCAAATCACATGACCGGAGACAAGAATTTTTTTATCAAGCTTGATGATTGGAATGGTGGTTTTGTCTAGTTTAGTGACAACTCCTCTATCAAGATTAAGGGTTGTGGTACATTGAATATTGATGGAAATCTCAAGGATCATGATGTGTAATATGTGGAAGGACAAAAGCATAATCTGCTAAGTGTAAGTCAGATTTGTGACAAAGGGTACAAGTTCACATTTGGCTCCACCGGTTGTCAAATAAGCAAGCAGAGTAGTGGTCAAGTTGTAGTAGAAGGAAAGAGGAAATATGGTAATGTCTATAATATGAAGGAATGCTACGAGCCCCAATGCATGATGGGACAAGTTGATGAAAGTTGGTTGTGGCACCGGAGATTAGGTCATGTGAATTTTGATAATTTGGTGAAGATATGTAAAAACCGGTATGTGAGAAATATTCCACAAAAACTAAACCAATAAGTACTTTTTGTGATAAACACATCAGAGGCAAGAAAATCAAACTGAGTTGCAAAATAAAAGAGTAAAATACCTCAAGACCTTTGGAGTTAGTACATACAGATTTGTGTGGACCAACAAGGACAAGGGCTCTAATTAGTGAGAGATACTTCATGCTATTCATTGATGAATACTCAAGGATGACTTGGGTGACATTTTTGCATGAAAAATCACAAGCATTTGACAGATTCAAGATTTTCAAAAGGATGGTTGAAAATGACAGTGGACACGGGTTAAAGTGTTTAAGATCAAATCGGGGTGGAGAATATTATTCAAATGAGTTTATTGACTACTGTGAGAAACATGGAATCTAGAGACAGTATTTAGTAGCAAAAACACCACAGCGGAATAGTGTGGCAGAAAGGAATAATAGGACAGTAAAGGAAATGGCCAAAACAATGTTGAATGAAGCCAGCATACCAAATATATACATGAAGGAAGTAGTTCACACTATTGTCTATACATTAAACTGGGTACAGTTAAGAGTAAACAGTAGAATGACTCCTTATGAGTTATGGTACGACCGAAAACTATCACTCAAGCATTTCAGAGTGTTTGGAAGTAAGTGTTTTGTCAAGAGAGATGTTGATGGATTAGGAAGTTTTGATTCTTGGAGTGATGCAGGAATCTTCTTGGGTTACTTAACCAATAGCAAATCCTACAAATGCTACAACAAGAAATTGAGAAAAATGGTTGATAATATAAATGTGAGAATAGATGAAGACCTACATACAAAAGAATCTGCATCGGTACCTTATATTAATATTTTAGATGATGAGCATGAAGATCAATCTGACAATGGACCAGTAGAAGAAACACCAAGCAAGAACTCCAACTGGTATGTACAAAAGAACCATTCAGAAGAATAGATCATAGGAGATAAAAATGAAAGTGTGCAGACAAGAAGGAGACTAGCCCAAAATGATGAGCAGGTAAATTTTTGTCTCATGATAGAAATTGAGCCTGAAATTTTTGACAAAGCTAGAAAACTTGAAAAGTGGATAGATGCCATGGATGAAGAGCTAAAACAAATTGAGAAAAATCAAACTTGGGAACTTGTCCCTAGACCGACAGACAAGAATGTCATAGGTACCAAGTGGGTCCATCGAAACAAGATGAATGAACAAGGCTAAATAATCTGACATAAAGCAAGGTTAGTTTGCAAAGGGTATGCTCAAGTGGAAGGTATTGACTTCATAGAAACCTTTGTACCGGTTACTAGGTTAGAGGAAATAAGAATTTTTTTAGCTTTCTTTGCTTATAAAGGTTACAAGGTCTACAAAATGGATGTCAAATCTACATTTTTGAATGGTAACCTTGAAGAAGAGGTGTATATGGTACAACCAGAAGGTTATCTTTTACATGATTATGAGAGTTTTTTATCTCAATTGAAGAAAACCTTGTATGGCTTGAAGCAGGCTCCCAGAGCATGGTATTCCTAGTTAGACAAATACTTGAAGGAGCAAGGATTCCGAAAAGGGAGTGCAGACAACAACTTGTATATCAAGGTAAATGGAGATCATATGATTATAGTTGTTGTATATGTGGATGATATTATCTTTGGTGGAGACAAGGACATCATGTGCAAAGAATTTACAGATCAGATGAAGAAGGAATTTGAGATGTCTATGCTAGGTGAGTTATCTTATTTTCTTGGTTTGCAGATCTCACAACAGGAGAAAGGAATTTTCATCTCACAAACCAAGTATTTTAAAGACATGTTGAAGATATTTCAAATGGAGGACAACAAACTGGTAAGTACTCCCATGGTTACCGGTTGTAAATTGAACAAACTAGATGAGTCAATGGAAGTAGAGAAGACACTATATATGTCTATGATTGGTAGTCTATTATATCTAACAACATCTAGACCAGATATTGAACAAGATGTTTGCATGGTTACAAGATTCTGAGCTACTCCTAAACAGTCTCACTTAAATGTAGTTGAGAGAATCTTCAAGTATCTGCAAGGAACTATCAGTTATGATATGTGGTATCCAAAGAAAGGACACTTCTCTTTGCAGACTTATAATGATGTAGATTGGGCCCAAAGGATTGATGATCAGAAGAGTACAAGTGGAGGTGCCTTTTGTTGGCATTGCATGAAGATTGTATTGATGAAGTATAGTGTTGTCATTAATGTCAATAGTAACTGGTAATTAAGTTGTATTGCAACCGGTAGTGATGCAGTTATGCAACTGGTAGTGAAATAGTGAAGGAAACTGGTATTGTTATTAAAGCAGAGTGATCAACTGGTAACCCTAACCAGTTGATAAGCTGAACCCTAACAGACGGAGCTTTCTGATTGGTTGTGATGATCTATGACCTAATTATAATCAAATATGAAGATGACGTGTATGCATGATGCACATGATGAGTTTCAAAGTGGATTTGGCGTGTGAAGATAATTGTTTATCTTGGGAATGATCAGATACATATCATGAAGTGAAAAACGTGTGATGAGCTACAAGATCCAATGTGAATTGATCCAAGAGTGGTTGATGTTGTCTAGAATAATGTGTAGTTTATTTCTATGCAATCCAATGATTATGAATGAACCAATATGTTTGTAATGTATGATATTTGTAGGCTTTGTGTTGTGTTTGTTGGAGTATTCGGGTATTTACTTGATTAATTAAACATTATTTGTTTAATTATTTAAGTTCCCTTTATCTCTTTTACACTTAAGCTAACTTTAGGTGCATATAATTAATTATTTTAATTAATTATTAATTATTATGTGCAAATCTAGGTTTTCCCTTTTTAGGGTTTCTTGACCTATTAAAGGTTGAGTTCTTTCGTTTCATTGTAAGAATCACATATATTTTTGTGAATATTGAGCTCTCTCTTTTTGAGCATATTCTCTGTGTTTTGTATGTTCTTCAGATTTTGCTTCATTGCTTCTCCTTGTAACAGGTTATTCGGCTTGCAGAAGATCTTCAGGCTCCTGTGGTGTTGTATTTTCTCAACTCCTATATGGTATCAAAGCTCAAATCTGCAGCTACCTGTTCTTGTTTTTGAGATTTTTGGCTTTGGAAGCAGATCTGGGGTTTTAGGAATTTTTTATGTACCTAGGGTTTGAGATTTTCTTCTGAGCACTTTTGGCCTAAATGGACCTTACCATCGTGCTCAAAAGGCCTGAAAACCCCTATGGTCATATAAAATTTGACCTATTTTGGTTCCTGAGCCTCTGGAAGCATTTTTTTTCTCTGATCCAGGTCGTACGACCTTGGCATGCAGATCGAGAAAAAAATTTCAAAAAAATAAAAAATTTGCCTTTTTATGGCATGCAGGCCGAAATTTGCTTTCAAAAAAATCTTTCAAAAAAGGTGAAAAAAAAAAAAAAAAAATTTGCAAAAAAAAAAAAAGGTTTTTTGGGGCCCTCACGGTATGCAGGGTACCGTGGGGCCCCTGCCTTGTTGTAGGTGCTACCGCTATTAGTACTGCTGGCCCACGGACGTTGCCCCTACCTTGGGCCCCGCACCAACGGCACTTTATGGCCCCTTGCGCTCCGGCCTCCAGTCCGCTGCAAGCTCGCTGACTGTCACCTTTGTTTCTCCCGTCGCCCGCCGCCCGCCTACACCGCCAGCTGCTTCGCCGGGGATCGCCCATCGTCACTAGCCTGGATCACCCATTGCTCCGCCTGCAGCCCGCTCAGCCTACGGCCCTCGCCACTCAGCCGCCTTGCCCCTCCGCTGCCCGACCCTTTTTTCCCGACCGGCCACCGCTCCGTTCCTCGGGTGCCTTTTTTTTTCGGTTGGCCACCGCTCCACCACCGGTCTGCCACCCACCCGCTGCCCTGCCACCTAGCCACCACCGGTACACCACCGGAGCTCCGCTCCCTAGCCACCGGACCACCCATTGGCCACCAAACCCCCTTTTTTGGCTTTTTCAGGGGGGGTTTTGTTTTTTGGCCCTATCTTGGGCATACAGAGTCATTTTTTTGAGAATGAATAGGCGTCGGAAAGCTGGTTCTGAGGGTGACCTCATGGTGTTGGTAATTTTTTTCAATTTTACTATTTAATTGTGTTTTTTATAGTCAAAGTGAGGTCTCTTTTTTGCACTCTAGGAGACGTAGAATGAGCATCCGAACTCTGTTTTTCAAAAACTTAATATTTTTGGAAAGCTTGTGCAGTGTATTTTCCAGAAAAATGAGTTTTTTTTCCAAATTGTGCTCCATGCATATTTTATTCCATTTTTTGCTTTTCAGCACTCTGGTGGATATCATGGTTGTTTCAGGTCCTGGGATCTCTTTTCTAAGTAGGGTGTCTTTGTTTTGTTTCTCGTTTCTATTTCCAGTCTTCTTATCATTGTAGCTTGTAATTATGTAAACGCACTGAGATAAAGTGCCATCATGCATTATTTACTTGGAATCTTGCATATCTTGTGTCTTGTTGTACATGCACTGTTGATCAAGTGCCATGAGGGGGTTGATGTTTGCCTTTGTTTGCCATCTTCCTTTGTCAAGTGAGTGTTCCTTCCACAACATTTGCCTCATGATGATGTGTCTCAGCACCTTTGATGTTCTTGGTTCTTCGTCATGCAGTTGTTTTTGGCTGTCCTTTTCAGTGTTCCTGTCCCTCTCCCACTTCTGCCTTATGGGGAGGTTTATCCTGTTGGTTCTAATGCTTCCATGGTTTGATTGATCAGCTCTTTAGGCTTTGGTTTCTCATGCCATCTGTATCTTCAATTTCAGTTGTTTTGCCTTGTTTGCCTCCTGATTCGAGTAGTGTCATTTAAGGGCACTCCTGCAGATTATAGTCTTCTCTACCTGGTCATGTTCTAGTTCAGTGGATGTTCTTCAGATCAGCAGTTATTCTTCGATAGAGTTTGCAAGGTCTTCATGCTTCAATGATATTCTTTTCCATCTCTTTTTGGAGTAGAGTTTTGTTCCCATGTGGTTTTCTCTATCTCTCTGGTTCATAGAGATTTCATTGTATTTGGGTACCTGATCAGGCCTTGTTGCCGGGACCCATCTTTCATGCTTTCAGTAGCTGTTCTAGGTTTTAGCTTCTCCCTAAGTCTAGCTTAAGGGGGGGTGTTGGAGTATTCGGGTATTTACTTGATTAATTAAACATTATTTGTTTAATTATTTAAGTTCCCTTTATCTCTTTTACACTTAAGCTAACTTTAGGTGCATATAATTAATTATTTTAATTAATTATTATGTGCAAACCTAGGTTTTCCCTTTTTAAGGTTTCTTGACCTATTAAAGGTTGAGTTCTTTCTTTTCATTGTAAGAATCACATTACATATTTTTGTGAATATTGAGCTCTCTCTTTTTGAGCATATTCTCTGTGTTTTGTATGTTCTTCAGATTTTGCTTCATTGCTTCTCCTTGTAACAGGTTATTCAGCTTGCAGAAGATCTTCAGGCTCCTGTGGTGTTGTATTTTCTCAACTCCTATAGTGTTACCAACCTATTGTATTTGTATTTAAGGTCAATGAGTTGTTTGTAATTGTGTTGGCAATTTGGTTAAGTGTGGATGAGTGATTGTTGTCGAACCAGAAGGAGTATCTGCAAAATGTTGTGAAGGAATATAGGAGCATAAAAGCATCTGATTAAGAAAGGTAGTGCTATTACCAGATCAATAAAGAACATGTTGTTCTCTAACCATTCCAACAGTTAAATCCCCTAACCAGGTAAGCTTTAATAGGCTTCTTGTTTAAATCCTCTAACTAGGTGATCCATTATCTTGGATTTGAAATCTTGTATCGAGGTTACCTTTAACAGGGTATTACCTTTAATAGGGTATTGTAGTCAATCCCTTAACTAGATGGTCTTTAACCGGATCTATTCTTAACAGGACATTATTGTATAAGCTTCTAACAAGGCTTGGCTCCTAATAGGGTGAACTTCAGAAGAGATCAAAATACTTGTGGGTATTCATCCCCACTGTGGTTTTTCCCATTTGGGTTTCCATGTGAAAAATCATTGTGTCAAGTGGTGAATGATTTTGTGGATGTGTTTTGATATGGTTGATATGATTAACTGGTAAATCTGCTTAGATATGTTTAGATGATCGAAAGTGATCTGAAATGAGCTATTATTGATATTAGTGAAGTGGTTTAATGGTTTGGTTAAGTGGTATTTAGTTTCAGATCTGTTGCATTGTATCTTTGATGTTTTGGTCAACTGGTAAAGTTTGACAGTGCAGATGCAATTTTGGATATAGTTACTAAACAGGTTAGTTTAGTGATTGGATTCTGAGTTGAAAGTTTGTTTGGTGAATGTTTAGTTTATTTTCTATATATTGATTCACCCCTCCTCTCAGTAGTTGACTAGATCCTTATAGTTTCATCATATTATCAAATGGTATCAGAGCATTTCAGGTCCTCTTGTGTTTAAGCCTAATAGCTTGAGGAAAAGATCTAGGAGAACATGATGGATAAAGAAGGTATGAAGTTCAATAGGGAAAACTACAAAATCTGGAGTGATAGGATGAAGATCTATATCAAGAGCTTAGGAAGTCAATATTGGGAACATGTTCTTACTAAATATAACTTGCCTAGTGGGATTTTGTCAGATGATCAAAAGAAGGAGCAATGGGAGAACAATCAAGCATTGGAGGCCATTATCAGTTCCTTGTCTGATTCAGAGTATGTTGATGTTCATGGATTGGAGACTGCATATGAAGTATGGAAGAAACTGGAAGATATCTATAGCGGTGATGAGCATGTTAAGATTACCAAAGAAGAGAGTCTAAGAGGTAAATTTGATGATGTGCGGATGGTTGAAGGTGAAAACATCCAACAGTATGGTCAGAGGATCAAGGAGATACTCGGAGAGATCAAAAGTGTTGGAGGTACATTTGAGGATACCACAGTGGTTAGCAAGGTGTTGAGAACCCTTCTACCACTCTACGCTATCCGAGTTGCAGCCATTCAAGAACTCAAGCCTATTGATAAAACAAAGGTAACTCTTGACTCCATCATTGGTAAATTAACTGAATTTGAACTAAATGGTTTTGATGGAAGTGTTCAGAGATCAGAATCTCCATTTAGAGCCTCACTTTCAACCCCACTGGTAAGGAAAAGCAGAGACGTGAGCTACAATCATGAGTCTAGATCTAGCAGAGAGGTAGATGATGAAGATAGTTTGATTGAGCTTGAAGCATTGTTGCCCAAGAGGTTACCTAGAGGTACTGGTAAGTACAGAGATAAACTACCTTTGAATTTTTTTGCATGTAACTGGATTGGACATATTGCTGCTAACTATCCAAATGGAGATAATGAGAAAAAATGTGAGAAGTATAATAAGTATAAAGACAAAGGTAAAAGAGATTATCTCATTGCAGTGGATGGAGGAATTACAGATGAATAATCTGCAGAAGATTCAAATGAGGACAGTGTCTTTGTTGTTATTAAAGAAGAGATATCAGATCAGAAGTCATTGTTCTCTTGCATGGATAGTTCTGATGACTGGATTACAGATAGTGGTTGTTCACACCACATGACCAATGACCAGAGTAAGTTTCTTACTTTGAGAGAGTTTAATGGAGGTATTGTGAGATTTGGGAATGACTCACCCTACATGGTGAAAGGAAAAGGATCTATCTCTCTGAAAGGTAAAAGCAGTTTTGATGATGTCTACTGGGTTGAAGGACTAAAACACAATCTTTTGAGTGTTGCTCAACTCAATGACAAAGGTTACCCACTGGAATTCAAGAATGGAGTTTGCAAGATTTATGGAAGCAAAGGTGAACTGCTTGCAACCGGAAAACAAACCAGAGGTAACTTGTTTCATTTAAGCTCTAAAGTCAAGAGTTGTTTAATTGCATAAGTAGAAGATAGTTGGCTTTGGCATCGGAGAATATGTCATGTAAATTTTGATAACATTATAAAAAGAATTAAGTCCAAATCGGTAAGAGGTTTGCCACAATTGGACAAATCGATGAATGCTTTGTCCAAAGAATGTCAGTTAGGGAAGATGACATCCTCAAATTTCAAGAGAAAATATTTCTCAATAGAACATTTGCTAGATTTGGTTCATATCGATCTTTCTGGACCAATGAGGACTAGGAGTATTCAATGTGATCGGTACTTCATGATTTTTACCAATGACTGCTCAAGGATGATGAGGGTCATATTCTTGAAAGACAAGACAGAAGCATTTAGCAAATTTAAGGCATTCAGAGCCCTAGTTGATAATGAAAGTGAAAAGAAGATAAGGTGCTTAAAAACTGATCATGGTGGTGAATTTACTTCAAATAAATTCACTAGATATTGTGAAGACAATGGAGTCAAGAGGCAACTTTCTGCACCTAGGACACCACAGCAGAATAGTATTGCAGAAAGGAACATCCGGTTAGTAGTTGAAGCTTCTAGGACTGTGCTAATTCAAGGAGGTGTAGCTAAGACATTATGGAGAGAAGTTGTCAACACATCTATTTACACAATGAACCAGATACTAGTTAAAAGAGGTAAGGATAAAACACCCTATGAGTATCGGTATGGTAGACCACCTAATATCAATTACTTTAAAAAATTTGGTAGCAGATGTTTTATCAAAAGAGGTGATTGTGTTGGTAAGTTTGATGCCAAGAGTGATGAAGGCATATTTCCTAGTTACTCCACCAAGAGAAAATCTTACAAGTGTTACAACAATCGAACCAAGAATATCATTGAAAGTGCTAATGTCCGAGTTGATGAGTTTCCTGAGAAATCGGGAGAAAACTGTAAAGAGAAGGAAGAAGAAGAACCTTACACACTATTTTTTGAACTAGAACTGGTGAAGCCAGAAGTTGAAGAAAAAACAAAGAAGCCCCAGTTCAACCAGAATAGGGAGGTCTAGCAAAAGATGAATTAAGTGAAGATGAAGAAGAACCTAGAAATCAAGATCATGTTATTCCAAGGTATGTTAGACTCAATCATAGCCCCGATTAGATTATTGGAGACATGAATGCAGGTGTGCTAACTAGAACAAGGCTTAGAGAGAACTCTTGTATGATTTCCACCATTTAGCCTAGAACTACAAAAGAAGCATTTGGAGATGGAGACAAGATCAAGGAAATAGAAGAAGAACTTGACCAGATAGAGAAGAACAATACTTTGTCATTGGTACCCAGAACGAAGAACAAGAATGTAATAGGTAAAAAATGGGTATTCAGAAATAAAGTGAATAAAGATGGAGTAGTGGTCAGAAATAAAGCCAAACTAGTATGCAAAGGATATGCACAAGAAGAAGGTGGAGACTATGGTGAGACATTTACACCAGTTGCAAGATTGGATGGATGTCAAGTCAACATTCCTAAATGGAATATTGGAAGAGGAAGTCTACATTGAACAACCAAATGGTTATGCTTTAACTAGAGAAAAGGACATGGTGTGCAAATTACATAAGGCATTATATGGACTGAAGCAAGCACCAAGAGCATTGTATGAAAGATTGCACTCTTAGTTAGTGAAGATAGGTTTTCAAAGAACCAATGAAGACAATAACATATATCTCAAGATAGGAGACAAGATACTAGTAAGTGAGGTATTTGTGGATGATATCATTTTTAGATGAAATGATGATATGTGTCATGACTTTGCTAATGAGATGAAGAATGAGTTTGAGATGTCACTGGTAGGTGAGATAAAAAATTTCATAGGTCTGCAAATCCAACATATGAAGGAAGGTATTTTCATCACACAGTCCAAATATGTGAAAGAAGTGTTAAAGACTTTTGGAATGGGAGACTGTAAACCAGTTGGAACTCCAATGGTTATAGGCTATAAATTGTCTAAGGAAGATGATTCTACATTAGTTAATGAAAAGGAGTATAGGTCAATGATAGGTAAACTACATTATGTTATCCACAACAGACCATGCATTGCTCATGCAGTAGGATTGGTTGCCAGATTTGAGAAAAGCCCAAAGGAGACACATATGGTTGCAACCAAAAGAATTTTCAGATATCTAAAAGACACAATTGATTATGGATTATGGTATCCATATGTAGTAGACTTTGATTTAAAATTCTATACAGATGCAGAATGAGACGGAAATGTTGATGACAGGAAGAGTACAACTGGAGGAGCATTCTTTCTTGGAGGAAGACTAGTGTCTTGGAGTAGAAAGAAACAAAGTTGTATCTCTCAATCAACTACATAAGCTTAATATGTTGTAGCATATATGAATTGTACCCAAGCATTCTGGATGAAACACATTTTGGAAGGTTTCAAGTTGAAGATATAAGAACCGGTAAGGATTTTCTTTGATAACACCAGTGTGATAAACATTTCTAAGAACCCGGTGTTGCATGCTAGGACAAAGCATATTGAGTTGAAGTATCATTTCCTAAGAGAGAAAGTGCAAAGTAAAGATGTGTCACTGGAGCATGTATCTACTAAAAAACAACTAGCGGATATATTTACTAAACCTCTGCCTAAGGATATATTTGAGTATCTTAGAGGTAAGTTAGGGGTTGTACCCCTACACGAAGTCAATTAAGTAGATGTGGCAGACATCAATCCTGGAGCCTATTGAAAATCTTGAAGATAGATTGGTGTAGAGTGGAGCTACTCCACAAGGGGAGCAGCTAGTTGCAGATCGGTGAAGCATGGAATGGTTAACCTTCAGTTTAGCATTGTTGTCAAAGGGGGAGAAGAACTGTATATGATTGAATAGCCAATTACCAGCTAAATAGTTGAAGCAGAGTATATGGAAAAATGTAAACCATGATTCCTATACCTCTGTATGTGTTTTACTCTCAATCATTACAATCAAAGGGTATTGATATTTGTATTGCCATCAATGCCAAAGGGGGAGATTGTTGGCATTGCATGAAGATTGCATTGATGAAGTATAGTGTTGTCATTAATGTCAATAGTAACCAATAATGAAGTTGTATTGCAAACGGTAGTAATGTAGTTATGAAACTGGTAGTAAAGCAGTGAAGGAAACTGGTATTGTTATTGAAGTAGAGTGATCAACCAATAGCCCTAAACAGCTGATAAGTTGAATCCTAACCGATGGAGCTTGGTGAATCATTAATGATGATCTATGACTGAATGATGATTAGAGATGAAGATTTCATGTATGCATGATGCACGTGATAAGTTTCAAAGTGGATTTGGCATGTGAAGATAACTGTTTATCTTGGGAATGATCAAATGCATAGCATGTAGTAAAAAATGTGTGATGATCTACAAGATCCAATGTGTGGTGATCCAGGAGCGGTTGATGTTGTCTAGAACAATGTGTAGTTGATTTCTATATAATCCAACGGTTATGAATGAACTGATATGTTTGTAATCTTTATGAGATTTGTAGGTTTTGTGTTGTGTTATGATTAATTGAAAAATAGGTTTTGAGGACCTGAAACCATTCCAACATAGTTAAATAGAAAGCTAAGAAAATAGAGTCCACATACAAAGCGACTGGTCAAAAAACCAGCGAACAGAAAAAATAGCTAAATAACAAAAAACAGCAAAGGACCCAAGGAGACACTACATAGTAATTTTCTTCAGCAAATCCTCTGCCTTAGTCACCAGCTCATCATAGGTCGCCCCAACTACTTTTATCTCCTCTAGGTCCTTATTCACTTTCTTTTCCTTTTTCTTTCCATGGGTGCGGGTTCTGGGACCTTGGGCTTCCCCAGTTCCTTCTGCATCCAGGTCAATTTCCTGGGTTTCCTTTTCATCATCAAGCTTGCTGATGAGGGTATGGATGTTGTTGGCTAAGATTTTCAGAATGCTGAGACTTTACTCTGCAATGTTCTTGAGGCACTCCTCTTTCTTGTCCACTTTGGCAACTATATCCGAGAGCGTTTTTTCAATAGTTTCCTCCAGGGTTTTTCTATCCTGTATCTCCTTTTCAATTTTCTCAAACTGGGGATTAAAGGCATCTTTGATGTCTTCCGCTTTGGCAATTGTGTTCTTCAGATCTTTGATATAATCGGCCATAGTGTTCCCCTCTCCAATGTTAATGGTCTCCAGGATCATGACTCTATTGCAGAGTTTTTTGTATTCATCCGCAGTATTCTTATTCCCATCAATAAGCCATTCAATGGTTTTCACAAAACCCTTCAAGGCCTCGAGGTGAGGACTAGGAGAAGGAGTAACTTTACCAGGGGTTATCTGTTCATCTTTAGCACTATGGAGGGTAGAAATAGTGTCGGCGGCCCTGAGGGTCTCCTCCATAGTCTCCATCTCCAGACTTTGTTCAGCTTCCTGGGTTCTTGTTTGCTTATCCTCTTCCAATTCCTTGCCTGTCTCCTCCGGATCTTTACCAGTCTCCTCTATTTTCTTTTGCTTCTTCCTAGGTTGGGCTTGGTTCTTACTTTTTTCCTTTAGCACTCCCTTAGGGTTCTTCTTCTCCTCAGGGAAATCAAAGTCCTCTTCTTCCAAAGAAATACTAATCAAGGGTTTGCTTTGGGGTTTTTTGCTCTTAGAAGAAGAGGGTCTTGATTTCCTCTTCTTGCTCCTCTCATACTCTGAGTCGTCAGAGCTTTCCTCATTATCAGTTGAGGAATCATTATCTGAATCCTCCTCCTCTGAGAAATTAGAATCAGATATTTCTTCTTCCAAATCCATAGAGAGCTGCATTCGGTTGATTTTACTGGCCTTTAAATGATCATAAATGAGGACCATAAGTCCCTGGTGCATTGCAATGTCACCCCGAGGATTTTCTTTATATGCTTTTAGGGACGCATTCATAGAACAAAGCAAGAAGTAAGGGAAATTCACCTTATCATTATGCCTAAAATGATTTAAGAGGACAAAGTGATATCCATAGGTTTTGTGTTGTGTTACCGACTTATTGTATTTGTACTTAAGGTCGATGAGTTGTTTGTAATTGTGTTGGCAATTTGGTTAAGTGTGGATGAGTGATTGTTGTCGAACCAGAAAGAGTATCTGCAAAATGTGGTGAAGGCAGATAGGAGTATAAAAGGATCCGATTAAGAAAGGTAGTGTTATTACTAGATCAATAAAGAACATGTTGTTCTCTAACTATTACAATAGTTAAATCCCCTAACTGGGTAAGATTTAACAAGATTCTTGTTTAAATCCTCTAACCAGCTGATCCATTAGCTTGGATTTGAAATCCTCTACCAAGGTTACCTTTAACAGGGTATTACCTTTAACAAGGTATTGTAGTCAATCCCTTAACTGAGTGGTCTTTAACTGGATTTGTTCTTAACAGGACATTATTGTATAAGCTTCTAACAAGGCTTGGCTCCTAACAGGGCAAACTTCAGAAGAGTTCAAAATACTTGTGGGTATTCATCCCCACCGTGGTTTTTCCCATTTGGGTTTCCACGTGAAAAATCATTGTGTCAAGTGGTGAATGATTTTGTGGATGTGTTTTGATATGGTTGATGTGATTAACTGGTAAATCCACTTAGATATGTTTAGATAACTGAAAATGATATGAAATGAGCTATTACTGATATTAGTGAAGTGGTTTAATGTTTTGGTTAAATGGTATTTAGTTTCAAGTCTGTTGCATTGTATCTTTGATGTTTTGGTCAACTAGTAAAGTGTGATAGTGCAGTTGCAGTTTTGGATACAGTGACTAAACCGGTTAGTTTAGTGATTGGATTCTAAGTTGAAAGTTTGTTTGGTCAAAGTTTAGTTTATTTTATATCTACTGATTCATCCCCTCTCTCAGTAGTTGATCGGATCCTTATAGTTTCATCATATTATCACCTTCTACTTAGGAGACCCATTAGTATCATGGCATAGCAAGAAGCAAGATTTAGTGTCATTATCTACCCCTGAGGCAGATTATATAATAGCTACTACATGTTGTTCATAGGTATTATGGATGAAGCAAACACTGAAGGATGTATAGGTGGAGATACTGGAACCTATTCCTATCTGGTGTGATAACTCAAGTGCAATCAACATATCCAAGAATCCAGTAATGTACTTAAGAACAAAACACATTGCAATCAAGTATCACTTCTTGAAGGAGAAGGTAGCAGACAAGGAGGGCATAGTAGAATATGCTCCAACTGATAAGAAGATTGGTGACATATTTACCAAGTCACTGCCTTTGGACCCATTTGAGTACTTGAGACAAAATATGGGAGTTGTCCCACCATCTAGCGACACTTAAATGTGTAGGGAGATGTATGGCTTAGGGGGAGTCAACAATTATTACTATCTTATGACTCTTGAATCATGAAGCATGGACATAGGGGGATAACGTATCCTATTAGTTGAAGACAAGGAAGAGATTATGGTTAGAACATGTTTATTATTAGACTAAGGCTCCCTATACTATTGTTGTCCAAGGGAGAGAGAAACCAGAATAGAAAGTGTTGACATCAATGCCAAAGGGGGATATTGTTGGAATTGAGTTGTCATTGTTGTCAACTAGTATTGTAGGCTACTGGTAGTGTGTATCAACTCGATATGAAGAATATTGAACCAAAATAAAGAAGAGAATTACGATTATGTGTTTACAAATGATATCTTCGGTATGAGGTGAGATGCAAGAGTGAGTTGGCACGCCTGAGTATTAACCGGTAAGGCTTAAACTGGTATGATGGTTGGTTGGTTGTTTGTGATGAAGAGGTAGAATGTTAGATGAATCACAACAACACCCGATGAGTTGAATTGAATGAATGGCATGAAGACATACCAAAAGGCAAGATGAACTATCAGTATGATGTAATGTCGATAACAGTGGTTGTCATGTGTATTAGGCATACCGGTAAAGGTTTGTACCAGTAGAAGGGTTTGTACTGATAGGGATGTTTACGGTTGAACCGACTCTTTTTCGGTGAGCTGAAGTATGTCTATGTGTGCCATGGGGAGCTAAGGTGGCAAACATGTAGAAGTTGAAAAAATGTTCATCGACATGGTTGTCCATGCAGTTGGTGGTCATTAACTGATAAATCTAGAAATCACGGGATATTATCTGACTGTTGCAGCTCGAGGAAGAATGGACGATAGAGAATGATCAGGTAGTTGTTGGTAGGGTGATCAGGGTACAAAATTTGATTGCAGATTGACCTTTTGTTAGAAACCAGCTAGATGAAATGAGGTCGACAAAGATCAAGGCCGTAAAGAAGGGTAAATTTTACTATTTTTAGAAAATATGCAATGGATGAATAAAAACATGTATAGATGCATCTCCCCAAAGTAGGTGAGCGATCCAAGATAGATCAAATTAGATTTGATACAGATTTGGTCGCAGGAAAGAAACCCTAACCTCCTAAAGTTTGACTTTATTTTTGGCGGGAAAACTTGTTTTTAAATATACAAGTCTAAATCTATGAGACGGTTGCTTCCAAATGATTTTTGATTATGCTTGTGAATGAAATAGAGATAAAAAAGATTATTTAAATGAAAAAACAAGAGATCTTAAGTAACTGTGTGTAGAAGGAGAAACTGGTAAGGTGTGTGAACTGACAGAGAACAAACTGATAGAAACAGAACCTGGAAAGAGTGAGCAGGTGTGAAGTGAATCTAGCAAATAGAGGAAGAGAAGTTTCAAAAGAGTAAGGACAAGCACAAAGAAAGTATTGCAGTGTGTGTTAAGATTTGATAGACCGGTAAGATTGAAACCGATAGAGAAGAGTATTGAAGGGTTGCAAAACTTCATTTGCAATAGGGAATTTATTTTTGTATTTGAATCTTGAAATTTTTTTCACTAAGTAGGTGCTTAGTGCAGGGGTTGTAGCTCCTTTAGGTTGTAGCCTATAAATTTTTTAGGGATTGGTTCTCCTTTGAGTTGGTGCTCATAAATAAGGGGTTGGTGCTCCTTGGGTTGGTTCCCTAAAATTGTAATCAGATCAGTTATATTGTTAGGGTGGATTGGATCAGAAGATCTCCAACAACTATTCTCACCGAGGTTTTTCCCATATTGGGTTTTCTTCATATATCTGTTGTTATGTGATGCATTCTTGTGTATGAGTTATTTTCATGATATAGAAAATCCTTTCACAAACTTAGTTTTCATAGTTTGGTTTACCGGTCAACACTCTAGTTGTTTCATAGAGTACTGGTATATCCCTATTTGAAGAAAAAAGTGTTAAATCATTTATTCACCCCCCTTTCAATGATCCATTATGTCCAACAATGTATTCTAACTCAACTAACATTTCTCTTTTCATGCATACATAAGATACTTCACTAATCTATCCATCACGATTCCATTCATTAATAATGTAAATATCATTAACACCCCTCTTAAGTTTATTTTATGTGCACCAATTCAAATGTTCCTAAAACCCAATCTATTATTTATTATCATTATTCCTTTTTCCTATCCATAATAGAAATGCACATCAATAGATCCAATTACATTATTTATGCTAATGAGCAACATCCAAAATACAACAATAACTATAACATTACATTCTCTTACAAATATTATGATCATGGCCTAATACCTTTTCTACTATTACATATACGCCAACCATTTTACATCAAGGAGCATAGCTCTCAATTAAAAATACAATTGCATCATGAATCCTACAAATACATTTACCATATGAATCATATACATGAATCTAGTACAAATATGCATCCATAAGTCAAAGTGATAATAATCCACATCCATGCACAAGAGAAACAAATGAAGAGAATCCCAATGGAAGAAGACATCAAACCACCCAGCCATGTGGAACCATAGGAACCACCCCCCATTCTAGGAGATGACACAAGGTCCCACACACACTCTGGACCTAGGCTAACACCTAACAACTAAAGAGACCTCAATAATACAACACCACAACTAAAAGACAATTCATAACAATAAGCCGAATCACATCAAAAGGCTAAGTCCAATACCTTAAAACATCCAATGGCTAACAAAGGATTGCGACATCAAGAAGGAAGCTCTTGAGCATTTCAGTACCTTGTTGGGGGAAGTGGATAACCTAGATTACAGCAAGCAAAATACCCTTTTACAAGCTATCCCTTCTATCCTATCGGAAGCTGACAATCGCCTCTTATCCCATATTCCTTCTAATCCAGAAATCAGAAAGGTGGTGTTCTCCTTTTAGGGTGATAAATCCCCTGGTTTGGATGGCTTCCCCATGTTTTTCTTCCAAAACTTTTGGCCCATTGTGGAGGCTGACATATGCAATGGTGTTAAGGAATTCTTTGGCTTTAGAAGAATTCTTAAGGAACTGAACGCCACCTTCATTGTCCTAATCTCAAAGATCCCTGGAGCTGAATCTCTTAACAAGTTTAGACCCATCAGTTTGTGTAACTTTGTCTACAAGATCCTTTCCAAGGTTTTGACTTCTAGATTGCTGGATGTTCTCCCAAGGATTATCTCTGTCCAACAGAATAGCTTTGTCCCCGAAAGATAGATTTTGGACTCTATTATCTCTATTCATGAAAATATCCACTCCCTGAAAGTGGCAAATAACCACGGATTCTTCCTTAAGTTAGACATGGCTAAAGCTTTTGATAGAGTGAACCGCCAGTTTCTCCTTAGGATCATGAAATCGTTTGGTTTTGGTGACAAAGTTATCCAACTCTATTCTCAACTCATGGAAACTTCCTCCTCTACTATTATTGTTAATGGCTCCCCGTCTAGTTTCTTCAAAATCTCTAGAGGTCTCAGACAGGGAGACCCCATCTCCCCTATCCTGTTCACCATTCTTGTTGAATGCCTGGGTAGATTCATCCTTAAAAATGTGGAAGAAGGTAATCTTAAGGGTCTGAAACCTTCTTCATCCAATGTTGTCTGCTCCCATGAACAATTTGTTGATGACTCTATCACCATGGGGGAAGCCACCATCTTGGAAGCCAAAAATATGAAGATTATTCTGAATACCTATGAATCTGCCTCTGGTCAAAAAATCAACTGGGATAAAAGCTCTCTGTTTTTCATCAACACCCCGGCCCAAAGGCAATTAAGGATTGGTAGGATTCTTGGCTGCAACATATCTGAGTTTCCTTCTACCTATTTGGGGCTTCCTCTATGTCTCAAGCCCGAGGATTCCTTCTGGAATAAGTTAATAGACAGACTTAACTTGAAACTTGTTGGCTGGAAAGGGGCTATCCTTAGTCAAGCTAGTAAAGTCACTATGCTCAAAGCCACTCTCCAAAATCTTCTTGTGTATGCTCTTAGCTTGTTCAAAATCCCCTCAAAGTTTGCAGAAGCTATTGAAAGAATCCAAAAAAATTTCCTTTGGTCAGGTGCGGAAGTTAAAAACAGAATTCCCCTTATTGCTTGGAATAACATTTGTTCCCCTAAGGCCTCAAGTGGGCTGGGCTTAAGGAACATTGGTTCTATGAATAAAGCTTAATTTGCCAAGCAAATATGGAGATTCAAAGGTGAGGAAAGAGAATGGAACTCTATTTGGAAAAACAAATATCTCTATATGCAACCTTCTGAGGAAGAATTCTTTGACAACTCTTTCTATGTTGATGGATCTGCCATTTGGAATGTCGTGCAATCTGCTAAATGTTGGGCTGCTGCTGGTAGAACCTGGAACCTTGGGGATGGAAGGAAAATAAGATTTTGGGAAGATAGATGGATCCTGGATAAACCTCTAGAGGAAATTCCTATCCTCAAAGATTGGAAAGACAGTTTCAAAGGCAGGTATGGTGAAATGGTAAGAGATTACTGGAGAAATAGGGACTGGATTGACTTTAGCCAACAATGTCTAGATCTCAAGTTCCTTTAGATTGCTCTCTCTGCTAAAATCCCTAGAGACAACAAAGATGACATAATGATATGGGGGGAAACTCTGGATGGGAAATACTATGTTTCCTCTGTTGTGGCTATTCACAATGTCCCAATGGAAGATATTCCCATCTAGGCTAAAGTTTGGAATAAGAAATTAGTTCCCAAAGTCAACATCTTCTTTTGGATTTTCATCCAAAATAAGCTATTAACCCTAGATAATCTTCATAAAAGAGGCATTATTTTTCCTAATAGGTGTTCTCTTTGTTGCAGGGAAGAAGAGACTGCTTGCCATATTCTCAATCAATGCTCTTTTAGCCAGGATATCTGGAAAATCATCCTTTCCAGGTGGAACCTAAGCTGGGTCTTCCCAAACACTCTTGGTGAGACCTAGCTTCAATGGCATTGTCCTAACTCTAATCCTACAATTGTGGAGACCTGGAGACTTACTCTGCCGATTGTTATTTGGAATATATGGAAAGAGCGCAACAATAGGATTTTCAGAGATAAAAGGGCTATTCCTGAAGTGGTTGCTAATAAAATCTTTAGGAGTATTTTTGAATGTCTCTATTGTACTGATTAGGGACTTGCTGCTAAAGATGATTTCGAAGACAGGTGGAACCTTTCTACTACTACTAGTAGCAAGGAGAAAGGCAGAGAAGGTCTTGTCTGGTGTTTTCCCCCGTAGGGATGGATTAAGGCTGACTTCGATGGGGCTTCTAAAGGGAATCCAGGTAAAGCTGAATATGGGGGCATTGTCAGGAATTTTGCTGGAAGTTGTCTTAAGATGGTGGCTGGTCCTTTGGGGAATCAAACTAGCCATTTTGCTGAAGCCTCTACTACCTTGAATACCTTAATTATAGCCAAAAATCTTAATTATGATAAAATATGGCTTGAGGGGGATTCACTTAATATTATTAAGTGCTTAAAGGGGGAATTGGAGCCTTCTTGGTCTATTGAGAATATCATCATGAAAGCTAGAGAGATCATCGCCAGTTTCAAAAAAATTATTATACAAAATGCCTTCAGAGAGCAAAACAGTGTTGCTAACTGTTTAGCAAATACTGGAGTTATCTCTGACTCTCAAATGATTTGGCACGAGGATGATCTCAATTTAAATATTAAAGAGATCCTCAAAAAGGACCGTTATACGGGAAGAGAAGGACAATTAAATCATGACAAGTAAAAAGCATCATTTACGCCTTGCTGGAAAGGCCATCATCACCTGGCATTGCGATAGATCTCCTACTATCTCCAATAAATTGCCGCATGTTTTGTGGGTTACTCAGTGCAAAAACTTGAGCAGCATCAGGAAAGAAGGTCTCAATTTGCAGAGAAATAGAGTAGATAGCCCACAACTGAAAATGGGAGGAGACCTAAGACGCGAAGAACTTGACAACACGTCGACCTGGAAAGCAATGCCAAAAGTCTAGGAGAAACTAGAGAAGGGCTCTCTTACCAACTTCATGGAAAAGCTCGATGACTATGAAAAAGGTAGGGTTAACTTAGTCGTTTCCAAGATTTCTGAAAATTAGTCTAATGGCTCTTTTAAACTTTATGGAGTTAAATTTAAGCTGGATGCTGGGCTTATTTCAACTATGACTGGGCTTAACTTCTTTTGAGACCTCAAGGTCTCCAACAATGTGGTTAACCTATTCCCACGGAAAGAGAAAGAGCAGGCTAAAATAGGCAAGGCTACCGGGGGCTACTACGAAGCTGCAAACATCAAGAAGTTGTGGGGCTGGGTCCTGAACGCAATCATGGAGTATATCACGGTTGAAGGTCATTTCTCCAAGGCCCACACATACCACTTCATGCTCTTAAACCATTTCAGACATGACAAAAAGGTGTCTCTGCCCTACTACCTTTTTCAGTCCCTTTCCAGGTCCCTCAACAAACACAGGACTAACCCTTCTAGCCCAATTCTCCATTGTGGGCTCCTACTACTCATCTATGAGCATTGAAAAACCCTCGCTCTGCAAGAAAATAAGTGGATTTCCGCTTCCCCGAGTAAGAGAAAGATGGAAGAGGGAGAAACTAGCAAGGAGAAGGCGTCATCCAGCAAGAAAAGGAAAAGTGCCCCCAGGTTGGAAATAAAGGACATTATCAAGGAAAGAAGTGGTATGGAGATAGATGAATCTAATGATGAAGATAGCTGGAAAGAAGAGGAGTTGGGCAATGAGGAAGAAAATGGAAATTTTGAGCCTAGTCAAGATAGCCCTATTCCAAGCGATCACCCTGGTAAGGACAATAGCCATCTGATGGAAGAAACGGCTCCCAAGGATAATGAGGAAACCAAAGTTAATTCTGGGAAGGAAATAAACAAAGACTCTGAGAAGAACCTGACTGAGGACAGGGATAGCAAGGACAAGGAAAGTGCTGGTGAGGGGCTCATCCTAGATAATCTCAAGAAGCGCTCGGAGGCCAGAATGGATTTCGACAGACGGACCTACGAAACCCTGAAAAACCTAGAAAAGAAAGGGATAAATTCGGATAAAAAGAGGGAGGATGAAAACAAAGAGCATATTAATTAGAAGTAGGAAATGGAGAACAAAGTAAAATCACTGGAAGAGGGAAAAGAAGTGATGAAAAATCTGATGGGAGTTATCCCAAGTATCCTCTCTGTTGTCACCAAAAACCTAGAGGACATCGCCAAGGTCTCTGACCATACTCCTAAACCAGTTGTGGATCTTGACCTAGAGGAGGAGACCATCCAGACTGGAAGTGGTGACGCTACCTCGGCGGGCGGGACTGCGAAGAGAAACAGGGCCAGTATCAAGAAAGTTGTGGCTGCTGCTACTAAGGATCCACCCGACTTCAAAGACAACACCAAAGAGATGCAAGAAATTAGCAACACCCTGGCTAAAGCCCTGGAAAAAATTTGATTCTTGGATGACCTACTGGCTTTTCGGGGCTTTTGTGGGTTTTCTTTGGTTTTCTGTTGGCTTTTTCTTTTTGGTTCTGTTCTTCTCTGTTTCTTGTGGCTTTGCTATTTAAGTCTTGCTTGTAAAGGGTTTCAGGGCCCCTTCAAAACCTGCTTTTTCATTAATCAAAAACATCCAAAGGCTATCCAAAAATAAGGCATAAGGAACTAGGATACACATGTAGGGAAGAGTGTCATCACATGCTATCACCATTAAAGGATATCCTAGAACTTAGTCCGGGCATCTATGATATGCATACGGAACCGTCTCAAACTTTGAGAAAATCAAGGGAGTTTGGTTTATCCAATTACTAGATCTTCTTGTACCTCATCCTAAGTCTATACAAGATATCCAAGCCATGAGAGGGGCACAACAACATCAATGATTATCTTATTAAGATGAGTACTTTTACCCAACCTATCTAGGATCAATTATTATGTTATCACTTGATTAACAATAATAAACCTCCAATGACCTATCCAAAGATCTAGACCCAACTCCTACCACTAGGAATCCAAGTAGTCCATTCCTCATGATCTTGGCATACTCATGGAAGTCCACTCTCCCTAAACATGCTCCTAGGCCTTAGGGTAACATCATGTATGCAAGAACAAAAGGACTCACAAAGCATAATCCAGATAACCAAGATTTCAATCACATAAATTATCATAAATGGATGGCAACCCTATATCATAGCCACATGTACAACATAGTTCTCATAACATCACAAATGACAAATATATATCAAAGAGCCCAAATATTGCAGCAAGGTGTTTCTCCTCTTACATAAAACATAATGATGCAAATAATAAACATAAGCCATAACTCTGCTCTAGATCACCAAAGACAACTTAGGAGGCACAAGCACAACCTCTGGACAGATAAAAGGTCAAACTAAAAAACCTAAGAATCTGACTGAGAAGTCTAAAATTGAGACATAAATCCAAAATAAGAAGAATAGTGCTTCTACTCTACAGAGTAAAGATTTTACTAAACTGGACAATGTTTTCACATAGTGATTTAGCATATATAACCATTTTGACAACACTTATACCTCATAGAACAATGCATATGAACTACAACACATCACTTTTGAGGAACAAACTAGCACATTCGACGAATACTTTAGCACCTTCAATCATGGAAGCAATGCACTTGCAAGGCACAATAGTGCATATACACATAACCATGATAATTTCACAAATAAGAACATCACATTAAATCCAAAAAAACACATATGAAGCTAGAAATAACACATTCATAGATTTAGCACTTTTGCTAAGCAACTCAACGAATAAGACCCAAATGCACAAAACGTGGATACAAGTTTATGACCAAGTCTAATAAATCGGTAAGACCACCAAACTCACTGAAAATGACCCAGATAGTAACACAATGATATTTATAATCCAATGGACCAAAGAAAATGCCAAAAAGACTTAGGGAACAAACATGTGGCCATCACCCATCATAGCCAATAAACGACAATACATAGAGCAAGAACTCACAACCAAATTACCACACTATAAAATCATTCACGACAACACTCCAAAATGTTGCAATAAAACCTTAATCCCCATATATAATTTATCAAACACTATTACTAATTTTTTTGCAATATCAATTCCCATCTCGAAGATAACCTTTACCAGGCACGAAGAAGACAATATTGTAAACCAAAATGTACACAACAAAAGCGATAAAGACTCCGACCTGAACACTAGAAGTTATGGAAAACCCAAAATATGAAGAAGTGCGACACAATTCCAATCCAAGCTAAATTTTTTTCCAAATATTGAATCCTTCAATCGCAAACACATCCTTTAAGCCAACCTGAGAAAATGCACAAGAAATCCATTATATAGACAATTATTCAAAAACTATAGAAACATGTTGAGCAATCATAAAATTTCATAAAAAATATATTTCATACCAACCCTCTCAAATACCAAGGTAAGTATATATAAAATATATTATTTAATTACCCCAATATCTCAACCAATAGAAAAATAGGGTAGGTAAAGAATATAATATTTAATTAACCCAATAGGTAAAAAGGGAAATAATAATACAATAAACAACTAGTAATTAAATAAATCATGGGCACAATACAATATAAGAGCCCAATAATAGAATAGCCAAGGGTAATATAAATAAATACCCAAATTAAAGCCACAACTATTAATAATAAACAATAAATACCCCCCCAAAAAATCAAGTCAATAAATAAATATTAAAGCACCAATAAACCAAATCTTAATAAACATTAATGAAGACAATATACTAAATATTAATAAATCACCCAATAAATAACTAAATATCAAACTATTCTTTAATTCAATTTAATTGAACTATATGAATCAATTATTAATTAATTCAACAACCAAATACTCGCAATGCGACAAGGCAACCCAACATAGGTTCAAACATCGTCACTCAAGACCCTAACCATTGACTCAAGCCAAGATGCATAAACTGGCAAGGATGACAACTTAAGCCTAGAGTGTGTAGAGGGAACTCATGCCATCTCCAATCAACTTTCCATTGGGATAAAGACACGCTCAGACCTGTCAAGCCAGGTTGAGTTGATGTTTGGTACTTGCAATTTTGCAATAATATATGTCATAAATGATCAAGCAAGTGAGAGAGAATCACAACATCATATCATGCTCCCAATTAGCGGTATGACATTATCTTTATCCCGAATATAGTAGTAAGACAATCACAATCATTATAGTATCATCTCATCCAATATAACCATGAAGTGGGGTCATTATAATCATGATACCATCACGATCCTATAGGCAATATAATCCATCCAATAGTAGTGAATGCATATAAATCATCAAAAGTAAATCCATCATCATAATAATCAAAGATAGATGCCATCATCCACATAAGTAATCATATATCAAATATCCATATGAAATGTTTAGCATCATCAATAAGTATCTGAGATATAGATAAAGTCATAAGTATCAATAAAACATCACATAATAGTCTAGATAAGTCTATTTATGCATGAATCAAGGGATAAATAAAGGAGGAACACAACAATTTCCCTATGTTTTCTTTTTATTTTGTTTCTTTCTCAATTTTAACATTGAGTGTGGTAGTTATCTAGTATGAAACTAAATCAAATAAATCCTCAAGTGTTATATTAAATCTCAACCACCATATACCTGGTTAGGGCCTTTTTTATAATGAGTATTTTGGGTGTCTCCATGTCTATGTATATCTCAAAAGTTTTGTCTAGCACATCTATATAGAATAAGCCACTATAAAGTTGATCTTCATCAACCAATGATGCTAATTGTTTTAAAGTAGTAGTATCTTTTAGTAAGTGCTACTCCTTTTATTATTCTTTGGCTTAGACTTCTCTATGTACTTTCTCTTTTCATCTCTTTTATTTTCACTCCACACTCATTTCGAGGAGATCTACAGAGGCCTCTTCTTTTGAAAACTCATTTAGTGGTGGTGTGGTAGGTAATCGATATTTTCTTCTTAAGCTACTCTTAAAATGTTTTGATTCAATTAGGGATGTGCCAACTTGTAACTATTGACATCTCTATAGAGTGATGGTGCTTTGTTCCTCTGGTTCTACTTTAGGAAAACCCCATTACTCTCTTATTTTTTCTTTATTCTTCTCTAGATGCTCCTTTGAATTACTTTTAGCCACATTATTCATAAATTCTCTATAGGTTGTAAATTTTACACCTTGAGATCTTTGAGAAGGCTAATGAATGTGAAATATTTGCCAGCTAGGAAGATTATTGTGTTCATGTACTTGCAGACCATGTCATAGGACTTCCTCTCTCTATCTTGCAACCTTCATTGAAATGATTTGAATTGTTCCCTATATGTTTATCTATGTATGATGTTGCATCCTTAAAGTGCCTAACATGATCTTGAATTTGTGTAGCAACTAGGTTAGCAATAAGCTTTCCCCAAAAATAATACAAATATTAAATTGATGTAGTCAAGGGTGGAGGGTCTTGAATGGATAGTCCAACCTTGTAGCCTTAACTATTTGGAACACATATATAGCATAAAATAGAACCTAAAAACAAAGAATAATATGCACATAGAGACACTAGCCACAATAATTATTTTGGAAAAAACCCAACCTTAAAAGGTTCATCCTTATTATATTAGATCTAAGAACTTATTACATCTGCCACCAAAGCTTCTAACATGCTAGGTCATAGCCTATGATTACAATAATCTCATACGCAATCATCAAAGCACAAAATCACCTGTAGAAACATATCTAGCTCCTCCAAAACCTGTCACTACCCTCAACACTATTAAACACTTCACTACCCTCTTCCTTATCCAATGTCATGCAACAATAAAAATATCTCTTATATACCATTTGCACCCCCTAGGTTAAACTGCATCGGCCAATGGTCAACCCTTAACACTAGACCTTATGTAATTTTTTTTTGACTAACCCTTGGTCCTAAATCATCTCTGAACAAAAAGAAACACCACATAATTTTCAAGACAAGTTGTACTAGTCCCAACTCACCTCCAAGTACTCCTACTTGTTGGCTCTTGTTTCCCTTCTCTAGCACATCATTCTAGAACAACACCCAATCGACCAATTTTCACTATAACTACTTTGTCAATTACAACTTCCCACTCATAGGAGATCCACTAAAAAAACTTTGGAATTTAACACAATAGGTATCGACACGTCCCCCTTCCAAACCACATATCTCAACTCTCAAGCATGGTAGAATGTGACACTTTTTCCAATGACTCCCTTAATCTTGTAAACTACCATTATCTCTATTCTCTCAACTTTGAATGTGTTTATCTTAACTCTCCTCAATGGGAACTTGATCCTAACATCCCCCATTACGACCTCTGCTTACCACCCAGACCACAATGCCATGACATTCAACAACGACAAGAATTTTCATCTTTTGAATTCTCCTAAATTCTCTTGCATCAGATTCTCCAAGTTAATTGAAAAGTGAGCCTCTAACTTTTCATGTGTCCATCATCTATTTCTTCTCAACTAATGCTCTTCCTTCACCTCAAGTTTAGTAGTCTACTCCCAAAGTATTGTGCTGCCTCAAGATGAATTTGGCAGTCTACTCATGGATCACAACACTGCCTCAATAGTTGGTAGTTTGTATAGGCCATCTATATAAGCTACATGAATATGGAATTGATAGTCTTCTCATGAATCACTATGTTGCCTCAACATTCAATAGTCTATACAAGTCATTTTCAAAAGCTAACTCAGCTGAATATGTAACTCGATGGGTATAGTGATGTGCTCATGCTCGCTACACTACCTTAAAATTTAGTGATCTATATAGGTCCTCACTATAATGTGACTTAAGATGAAGGCTCACTCTAATACCACCTTTAAGCCATAGCATGTGCCAACATCTCTTTTGTTGATATTCTCAAACAAAACATTCTACCAACATTACTCTCTCCTTCTAGACTTCACCACAACTCAATCCACACACCTAACACAATTTCTTGGAAATATAAACCTTAACTTTTCTTCTCTACCATCCTAATCAATCCTAATTCTTCCTCTACAGATTTGGTCATTACTATTTCTCTATACACATGATTCATGACTTCATCACTTTTTGTGGTATAATCTCGTGTCACCCCTTCCTCCACTTTCTTCATTGTTATGATTTGCATGTGTCCTCCTTTGGAAAAAATTGATCTATCCCTTTCCACACTTAAATGACTATGCTTATAAAAATTCTAGATCATAGTAATAATTTTTCCTCCACTTCGATCCATCAAGCCATCCATAACTTAGTTGTATGTAGTCTATCTTGGTTTTTCTCTTCCAATCCCAGTTACAAAAATCCTTTTCCAAATGACTTCTCAATCCAAATATGTCATAGGGATGTAGATCCCAACACTTTTCTCTCTTATCACCACTTCTACTGCAATAAGAACTCTAGATACATTACTTTCCTTGAATTGGTTTGTCAACATCACCTTGTTCATTCTTATTTCAAGTCAACATATCCAAGTCCTTCATTCCATAACCTTATTATTGGTTCCATTGAATCTCTTATTCCTTGACCTTTCTTTCCTAGTCCTTTTCCTTCATAACCCATTCTCTTTATCATCCTAAAACCAACACTCTTTTCAAACCAACGTGTCTTATTCTCCTTTGAATTCGCAGACACATCATCCTTATATTCACATTTTTAAACTGCATCACACTTACCAGATTCATCCTATGGTGAGTAATTTAAATCATTTGTATTACAAGAGATATCACACATAACTAGCTTTGATCTTAGTCATTCAGTTTCCTTCTACAATTGGAGATTTTTTTCTTTCAACTTTGATCTTTCCTTCTTAATTGAAACTTATTTTCCCCCTCTATCCTTTGTAGCTTTTCCTCCAATTCTTCATTCTTCCTTTAGGCTTTTGCAATCAAATCTGACTTTTTCTCTAGTAACTCTTAAAAACTCCTATTTGACATTTACAAATAGCTCAAACTCTTCTTCTAACTTTTCATTTTCCCTTTTAGAATTCCTTAGTTCTTTTTCTAGGATATTCTTTTCACATATTAAATTTTCATTGTCCTTTACTTTCTTCCCAATCTTCCCCATTGAAACAAATTATAATACCTCCAAATTTGACATGACTTACCAAGTTCACTCCAAATCTTCTAGAACACCCTTACTTCCAAAGTATTTGATAACCATGTCTAATGTCATTTGATGCAGTCAAGGATGAAGTACCTAGAATGGATAGTCCAACCTTGTAGCCTTAAATTTTCAAAACATATCCATAGCATAAAATAGAAGCAACATATAAAAAAGAATCCACACATAGAGACACCAAACACAAGAATTATTTCTAAGAAAGCTATGGTAGCAAAACAACTTCCCATATTGATCTTGAGAGGAGAGTAATGTAAAAAATTTATAGATATTTACAACAGTTGTAGAAACTTAATAGAAATAAACATAAATAGCATTCATACCACAATACAATGATTTACGTGGGGGGAAACCTTTCGAGATAAAAATCCCACACTCCAAGAGTCTCCCAATATATTATTCTAAAATAAACAATAGATTACAACATACTTGCAGAATAAGCTTCTTACAAGAGTATCATTAATAGAGATCTAGAGGAAACTCAACTATCGGACTCTTTGAATACATAAAAAAATACCACAATTGTATACAATGCCCTCATAACACATATTTGTCTTCTAGGAAAAACATAGTGCACAAAAAATGAACTTTAAGATCTATGACCTAATGATAAACGATCATGGTTCACAATGATAAACTATAGAAATTTTGTTTTGGGAGCGGTGCAACACCTATCAGGTCACAAGATCAAAGCTAGTAAGGGGTGAGCCCTTGAAACCCCCCATAGTCGGGGGCACTACCCCTAAACCCTTGTGGGTGGGGGTGTTGCCCCCAAACCGTTATCACTCATCTATCAACAGTAACCTTTTATCAAAAATACCCTTTTATTATTGAAAGGTTGTTACATTATTTTGGGGAAAACCTCAAAAGGAAAAATGGAGCCTCAAAATATTCATCCCTATTATTAGATCTCATAACTTATTACATTTGCCACCAATTCTTCTAACATGCTACACCGCAACTTGATATTACAATTGTTAGGATTAAGGTGTAATCTAGTGGCAAATTGGAGGAATTGATTATGTGTTGCATTAATGTTTTGTCATTGATGGCAACACTGGTTGTCTTGGTTGTTTAGGTTGGTTTCTGATAGGTTCTGGTAGAGCGGTTGGATTATGATATTGATTCAGTATGCCCCAGTATGCTTTGGTTTGTGGAATTGGTTTGGATCTGTCATTCATGCTATTCAGATGCATATCACGATCAGTTGGTTCGGGATTTGATGACTCGGGAGCTATCATTTGTTGTAGTAAGCCTTTTGGTCACCGGTAAGGGTTTTACCAACAGAGCTTTGTTGAAGATCTTTTGATGCACTTTATAAGTGGTGTTGTTGCAACTTCTAGATGGCTTTCAAGACGTTGTTGGTTATCTTATTCGTGTTCCTGTTGATCAGTGGTGTTGCATTTAGGACCAGATCTAATGCTATTTTATTCTGCTAGGTTATGGACCGGTTTATGTAATGTGTTGGTGGATTGCGGGTTTATATTATGAATTTATTGTATTATCTTTTAGGTGGCCGACCTAATTGTTTAGGTCCCGGGTTGGTATAAATATGATGTAGATCTCTTTGTAGATCATGGGTCTATGGTTTTAGGGGTTATGCAATTATTTGTGTGTGAATAAGGTTGTAATCACATGCAGAGGTTTTGGTCGATCATAGGTGATCGAATTGGGTTGGTGAAAGAGGTTTAAGACCTCTGGTACTGAGATTAACCGGAACTGTACTCAAGCATAGGAGATGTTATTCTTTTAGTTCACTCTTCTTTCCGGATTGTAGTCTGGATTTATTTTGTAGCCAGTGAGGCTCCTTTTGTGATGAGTAATACGCTCTAGGTTGTTGGCCTTCCTGCATGTGCATGCCTCTCTTTTTGTAATTAAATACTTTCTGCAGAAGTATTATCTTACTATGGGTAGGCTTCCCACTGTGGTTTTTCCCTTTACCAAGTTTTCCACGTACAAATCTTGGTGTTATCTTTTGTGGATGGTTGGTAAATGTTTTGTGGCTTATATTTGTGCTTAACTGTTATATCCGCTATTCCGGTAATAAGGTTTTAATGCTTAAAGTTTTATAAGTTGTCGACAACTGATTCACCCCTCCCCCTCTCAGTTGTCCACTAGTTATCTGAGTTGTCTAGCATAATCTACCATGTAAATCCTAATGACATGGTTCCAACATTCTTGGAAAGTTTCGTAAGGCACTTAACATGTATTGGGAAAATAATTTGTAATATCTAATTCTCACCATTGTTTGTGATACATTCATAAGTGGTGATGGGTTACACTAGCAATGGTAAAAGTAGTTTGTGTTCACACAAATATTTAATATTGTTTTCTCCACTTATGAATGTCTAGGATAAGATATTTAAAGACTTGAAAAAGTGGAAAAATAGTGACCTATGGGCTTCTCCAAGTGGGAGTATGGAAGAGGCAACAAGTGTTTCTTGGTTTCTGGTCATTTATTATATTTAATGTAATGTTTATCTTGCAAGTATAGGTGTCCATGTTGGAGGGAAGGTATTGGAAGCTAAACCAATGTCTTTTCAAGTTTCGTGGAGGCATTCCAAGGTTTGTGATCATGAGTAGTGAAGAGTCTTCTTTGGAACCTTTATTGGTTGTTTTAAAGCTTTTGTCATTCAATAAATTCAACCTTTGGGTGTAGATTTTATGTGCAATAGAATGTAGAATAGTTGAATAAGTTTTCTTTGTAGGAATGAAGGATGGATGGGAGGCATAAGGAGGTTGTTACATGTACATAGGTGCTACTATGGTGGAGGCAAAGAGGAGAATTGAAGCGATTGTATTGTAAGCACTTTTATTGTTGTTAATACAAGTTTGTCCTCTCTTCTTGGTGGAGTTTTTTTCCTGCAAGGGTTTCTCCACGTAAATCATATATTATGTGCGGATGTTATGTTGTTGATTTATGTGTTATTGATGCTATCATATGCTAGTGTTAATCATTATTTATTGCTATTATAATTTCTATAGGTTTATAAAGCATGGTTGACAGGCTAGTTTTTGGCATCATAAAGAAGAAGGATCTAATCATGGGTTTTCCACAATTCAAGCAACTTAATTTTCAGATTTGCAAATGAGTTTTAGATTTTCACGTTGCTTCTATTGAAGCCTTGAATCTCATCCTTTGATTAGTTTAGTGGATAGAGATTGATTTGCATAATCTTTGATAGTGAACCTATTTATTTCTTAACATTTGGTATCAAAGCTAAAGGTTACTGGTTTGAGTATTCCTCTATTTTTGGTTTTTTATCTCAGCAAGCTTGTGAGAATCATTTAGAAGGAATTAAAGGTTATTGAAAGGTTTTTGAGGCTGCAACGAATGTTCCATGAGTTCACTTTGTTTTGCAAATTTGTAAGATTAGAAACCATAGATATTATCAACGTGATTTATGTCATGCGTTTGAAGCTCGTGCTTATGGATCTATGTCAGCATGGATTGATTAGTTTATGCTTCATGAAGACTAGGTAGAGACTTGGGTGAGGCTATTTTATTTCTAGATTGCGGATAAGAATATAAAGATGATTGCTTCTATAGGTACAATGACTTTAACAATTCTTCAGATGTGTGTTTGACCATTTTTATTAATTAATTGAAAACAAAAATATGTCACATTCTAAATTTTAATTAATTAATAAATACAATAAAATGTAAATGAACATTCTGATATCTGAATAGACTGTGTCGCCAGGGAGACTTGACAGATCATTACACCAAGACAGCCAGAAAAGACATTTATCACAACTCTGCACACATCACATGGATGAACTGAACACTGGAAACCATTAAAGTTTCATGTGGACGGAACAGGCACCATTAATTTCTACTAATAACACGCAATATTGTACACCAAGTTGGTACGTGACTTTATCAAACTGTTATCTGCTGTGCCAAGATTAGATCAAGAAACCATTTTCTCTATTCAAATAATTATCATTAAAATATATTTATAAGATTGTAACAATAAATTTTAATTTATTTAAGGGTTCATAAATATATTAATATTAAAATTTGGTGTGTTTATTTGTTAATTTTTATGAAAAACAAAGTCTACTAAAGATTTTAAAATGATAATAGCAGACATTAAAATCAAAATAAAAGAAATTGAAAGAGGTTTATTATTGAAAGAGGTTTATTATTGAACTTTGATCATCAAGATATAAAGGCAATTGGCATTCTCCGATGGCCACGGCTATTCTAGCTCCAAACCAGATCTGTCTTACAGCGTGTTAGTGACGGGTTAGTCAATCGCAACCGTTAATTGCAAAATCGACGGTGTAAAACGCGCGACTAACACGCATGTTAGTCAATCTGTACTGTCTTTTTAAAGCCAGAATAGACATATCCTTCTCTGATACTATTGATTAGTATAGTAAGATGCCATGTTTGTATAGTTATTCCAGTCACTGCAGAGCATATTTTAATTTTACTGCTGTACTATTGAATTAGTTGTTGAAATTGATCAATTAATTTGTAAATCAATATGTAAATAGGTTTATTGTTTAATACAATTTTTTTAATTTGGGAGTGGTTGAATTTGCCTCTTTCTTAAGATTGAAGGAAATGGTCACTGCCTATGGTCATTCTTTTCAGTGTAGTGTAGTGTTATTTAATTATTACAATATTTTATAATTATAATGTAATTTGGTAACATTTTAATAAAAAACATGTTTGTTTAATGTATTTTATTTCTAGAATTCATTTATTTTTTTTGTTTAAAGTGCATTTTCTATCAAATTTTGCACTGGAAACTTTATTATTTATTGTAGTTACAAGATGAGGTTAATTATAAGAACACTTCAGTCATATCGCATTATGTCAAAGTGTAAAAATGAAAGCAACATATAAGACTGAAAATTTAATATTTTCTATAATGATTTGTCTTATCAAAATATAAAGATGTTTACAATTTCCTTAAAATATATCAAGTTATTTTGCCTGGATAAAACTGTGCAAGTCTGGTTACCATTTCCTTAAAAAAGGATGCAAGACGATGGAAGGTATTCCGACCGTTGATCGTTTTCAGTCACAAAATAAGTTGTAGCCAAAATAAATTCGTGAGAAAGGGTGCAGTACGTAATAAAAATCTTTGAAGGGGATCCTCCTCTGTCATAACAGCTTTACTTCTCCAAAACAAACACAATATTATTGTCATCATGTCTTCCACTGATAAGATGTTTGAGGGGATGGAAATTGGATGTCTTATTACCTGTGGCTGGCCCAGCCTCAGTCGCCATCACCTGTCGCTGTCTCACCTCAAGTATGGCTACCCCTCTGCCAGTTTGTTTCTTCAAACTTTAGGATGTACACATTTAGCTTGTCCAGCAAGTCACCCGTAGGGGTCAATTTGGAGAGAGAGCCCTTTCATTCACCCCCTTCAGTCGAAAGGAAATAATGAATATATTCAGAAATGGCAGTAGCTAAATTTACTCGTAAATTCCAATTCATTTCTTTTTGTTTACATAATTTTTTTTTTATTAAATTGTAGCTGGACAAGATAGCTATTAATTAGCAATTGCATCTTGGTGTACAATGGGTAGGCTCAAGAGGTGTGGAAGGTTAATTAGGAGATTTTTTGGTCTTCTAATTGCAAATATTTTTGTAGTACGTGAGGTCAAGTGTTAGGCTATTTAGCAAATGATGTTATTTGTGAAAGAAAGTTCTCAATGGAGAAATGATAGGTTCAACTCAATTGTGCATCCTTCCAATAATAATAATAAAAACCTTTGTATCATGAAGATAAATCCATGTGCCACATTATTTAGGGCGCCCATGAGGTGTACTTGATCCCATTTAGAGTCTACATATTTAAAGCATTCTTAATGACCAATGACACTATCACTTAATGTATAAATTTTGTCCTACTAATCTCTTATGTCTTTAAACAAAAACTTCAAACTCTCATTTATCCATTTATTAGATTATTAATTGCATAGTAGTCCAATTAACTTAGGTCTTTAATCATATTCTCATTATCCATTTGATTTTTTTCAAATAAATATATGATCACTACATTCAAGTATTTATCCTATCAAAATCAATTATCAATTAAATACAATTGTATGTTATTAAATTAATTCCACAGTCCAAATTCATATAACAAACTTAATTTGAAATTCACATTGTAATTGATATATTTATTATTTTGAATTCTTTTTATAGTGTCAAATCTCTTTATTTCCTTTTTTTCAATTTTTTTCCTTACAAATCCAACATATCAATTACATATTTTCTTATAATATATTAAACTTAATCAAAGATGCCTTGATTTTGTAATTATCTCAATTATGACAAAATTTTAGAGATAATTATTCCCTTCTCTTCATATTTGATCACATAATTTAATACCATAGTTCCATATAGACCATGTTTTTATTACTTCCAAAACCTTAAAGTTCCCTACTTGTTGGCTTAAAGAAAAAATCTCTTTTTAACACTAAATACTTTACTGAAATATATAATGAGTACTATTTGCCTATGCAATTGTAGTTCACAATTTTTTAAAGTAAATAAATTATCTCATAATTTTCTTACCTTTTTCTTGAAAGCCACCTTATTATGTGAAAGGAAAGATTAGGAAAAAATTTAGTGGATCATATGCCTAATAGAGGCTAGCAATGAATATATAATGGAGACCATAGTATGTGTGAAATCTATGCAATCTTTTATTGAACAATAAAAAATTTGATAGATAAGATATTCCATTTCCTTTATGTACTAATGCAATGAGCCAATCTTTTCACCATCAATAATGTAGTAGGTTGGACACCAAAATGTTTAATGTGTCTTTTCGATATGAAATAAAATAAAAAATATGTTTCCAACAATATTACACCATTCTTCTTGAAGTTCTTCACACTTTGCATGCACAACCAACGAGGAGGAGTACAAATCAACAAATCAAACTGTAGTAAATGTGTGGCTTCAGTTTTGTGAACTTTTGAACCATTGATCTAAAATAATAACTCATCCCTCTCAAATAATAAACATCTTCAAATAGAAAGGAGAAAGTATATACAAATTTACATCAATTGAATAACATGGAATTTCATAACTCAATAAACTATCAAACCACCACAATTAGCTATATTATTAATTAATTTAAACAAAGAAACATTGTGTTGGACATTCGATGAATGTGGTTTGATTTGGTGGTGATGATGTAATTATGGTTGTAAAAATTAGGTGATTGATCAAAATCCATTTAATAAGTGCTATTAGATTTAATCAATAATTTAACTTTAAACATATCAAAAACTTAGTGAATTGGATAGAATTATTTTATTCAAATACAATTGAATTGAATTTCAAGTCTTTGTCACTATCAATTGTAGAATGTGATTATGTAATTATAAATGATAGCATTTTTTCTTTTTATGCATTAGTTTTTTTCCAAAGCCAAAACCGAGTGAATAGTATGGGTGATGGCTATAGATAATTTCAAGTAAAATATGTAATCAAGATGAATATATATTTTGAGATATGAATACAAGATGAAAATAGGTAAGTATTCATAAGTTACATATAAATTTCATTTCTCAAGAATTGGAAAACCACAATTAACTAAAGTATTTTTAGTAGTCTATATGAAATATGGTATTATGGGTGTTGTAAATGTAGTAAGTTCTTTGATATTGTTTTGACTACTTTTAAAAATGTTGACTGTTGTTTTCAATTGTGTATTTAAGTGTGTTACATGTTAATTGTTATAAATTTATGGGTTAGTATTTGAATCAAATAGATAGGTTGTCTTAAGATAACTTAAAAATATTTGACACTTGCAATGTGGATTCATAAACAAACTTCTTAAATTATTACAATATGTAGATATATTTTTAAAAACTCAAATATATAAAATTATTTGAAACAATAGCACAAATTTCAAATGCGTCAAATTAAATTTTGCAACACCCAATATGACATTGCATCATTATTGACAATGCGGTTATGTCCTAAAAAAAATAATCTCCATCAAAAGTTATACATTAAACTCCATTTGTGTATTTGTACATTCATCAAACACTTTACTAAAAAAAATTGCGAATTTAAATAATTTATTAAAATATTTATATTTTTCCTTCTCATATCCCTTTGATTTAAAAAGTAAATAGTGAAGGCCAAAAAAATGACTTAAAATTTTAAAAATTGTCAAGAAAAAAAATTAAAAATCTTCAAAATATGGAGGACGTAGCTTGGCACAAGAGACAGTGCACCTGCAGGAAAAGAAGCAGAGGCTACATGTAAGAGACACAAATGTAACGTGTCAAAACAATCTTCTTCTCAAGCCCACGTGTCTATTCACTGCTTTGCCATTTTGGCTAATTTCATTTTGTCCTTTGCTAAATTTCAGATCATTGCCCGTCTTCCCTTTATCATGTTTGAAAATAGATTTTTCTCTATGACTATCTGGGGTTTCACCCACGATGCAAGCTCAAAGATCAACCATGGGTTTATCTCAATGTTTCATAGGTCCACACAGAGGGCCAAGAATAGATTGCAGCGGCCATGACGCTAAGGCATAGGGGGATTTCAACTGCTTTTTGACTTGGGCATTTGCTAAACAATCTTTACTTTTGCTTATTTCCTCTTTTTTTCTGTCTATATTTATTTAGTTATTTATTTTATTTGATATGTATGAGACTCACATTAGACCAAACAGAGGACTGCAACTTTCTTCAAGACAATGCTACTATTTCCCAAAACTTCCTAGCCACTATAGATTTTTAAATCTAGAGACTTCTAGAAAATGAGTATTACTGGCATTCTCTTCTTTCATAAATATTTCTCAGTTTGGATGTACATGCCCTGTTCCAAAGCTTTCATTTTGGCACATATCCTGACAAATGATTCTTCTTTACACCTACCAATTCGATTCTCTTGAAACTTTGTAAAGCCTTCTCAACAAATTATTTGTTTACATATCATACAATCTCTTGAAAGTTTCTAAAGCCTTCTCAACAAATTCATTATTTACATATCCTGCAATCATTGCATTGCATGAGATGACATCTCATTGAGACATTTTGTCAAATAGTCCACGTTCCTTGTCTATGCTTCCACATTTTGCATACATGTCTACAAGAGCATTTCGATGGAGACGAAAATCCACCTTCCATATTGCTTTGATGGATATAGATACCTTGTTCCAAAGTTCCCATTTTATCAGGAGTAGGGAGGATGCTAGAAAATGTCATGGAATCTGACTTCACACCTGCTAATTGCATTTGCTTGGAAGTCTCTAAAGCTTTTTCAACAATTCCATTTTGTGTGATTCCTATGATCATTGCAGTCCTTGAGACCACATTTCAGGGATATCGGTGTGCCTTGTCTGCTTCCACATTTTGTATACATGTGTACCAGAGTAGCTGTAAATGCCACATTTGACAAAAATCCTCTATCCTTCATGCTTTGATGGATGTCCATACCTTGTTTCAAAGCTGCCATTTTGGCAAGAACGGGGAGGATGCTAGCAAAGGTTGTGGAAATGTATGTGCATATATACTTGCATACATAGGTTTGATCAAATTTCGCAAATGTTTAAGCTTTCTTGTGTCTAAAAATTATGTCATTTGTAATGTTTGTTGCCTGATTCATTCATCTATGGCATGTTTTGCGCTCCATATTAATGTGGGTTGGTTGGTTTAATGGAGTAGCAGAATCCATAGATTGGGGAAAATACTACGGCCCTTCAAGGCCATGCACATTCCAATATTCGATGTTAAATGTAGTGTGTCGTCGAGCACATGAAAGGAATGTGCTTGACCGTATTACCCATCAAATCACAATACATGGAGCTAGAAAGTCATTTGACGGTCCAAACAGTTGCAATCGTCTTGCATCGGTACTCAGGTGATATTGACCATCCATTACAAAAGTCAGCCTGTTCACTTCATATAAGGATCACCTTCAGCGAAAATATGAAGATCGTATCAGTTGATTACTGATTTTTTTCAGGGACCAAGCTCTTCAAAGTTCAAAGTAATGTGAATGTATTTATTTATTCAATTTTACTAAGTCATAGCTTAGGCAATCTCTTAATAGATTTTGTGATATAGATAATAGTACGTGTATGTTTAACATTGTTTCATGGTCTATTAATTAAAAATAATAATGATAAAATATTTATACTTATGTATTGATTTTTTATATTTTGAATAAATTTTTACATATAAATGTTATAATTATAATTTATTGTTTTTCCTATTTAATTATTGAATAATTTTCTTTTCAAATGTTAGTTATATTTTATTTAGACATTTAGGTAAATTTATTATATAATAAGCAACATATAATATTTTATATAATATAATTGAGATAGATAAATATATAATAAAGTTGATAAGAGGTTAAAAGTATATAATTTTAAATGCGATTAAGAAGATGTTTTCTTAACTTGTTATTTGATCTAATATTAAATTCTATTATTTATATTAAAATTTTATATTTTTGTTAGATTGACAATACTACATCTTATTTTGGTTTACTCTCATAGTTGCAATTATGATTTTCACACCTACAACCTTAATTTTATTAGATATTATTTGAACTTGCTCCATGATCTTGAATTTGTATCTCAAAATTTTATATGTTCACCTCTAACATCTAAGAATGATAGTTGTTAGAAGAACATAATCATTTACTGCACCATCAACATATAAATTATTAACATTTAAACTATTTATAATTTCAATGTCATAATGTAAAATAATAATAAGCATCATATGATTATTCTAGGTATTAGTTTTATATGTGGTAAAAAATATGATATTTCAACTTGTCATTCAATTTAATATTAAATTTTATTTTTTATCATGAATTTTTTAAGCTTTGTGAGAATTCTACATTTTGTTTTGGTTTAGTCTCCTAGTTGTAGTTATGATTATCACACTTGCAACAATATTTTATTAGATATTATTTAAATTTTCTCCATGATCTTGAACTTTGCATCTCAAACTTTTATAATCTTGTTCACCTCTAATATATATAAAAGTGATAGTTGTTAAAAGTCATAATGTATTAAAATATAATAAGCATCATATAATTATGTTAGATAAAACAATTGAGATACACAATTATATAATGAAAATGATAAAAAGGTTAAAAGTATTTAGCTTTATATATGATTAAAAAGATGAAGTTTTTCATGTGATCTAATATTACATTCTATTATTTATCTTGAAATTTTGAATCTTTTCACACCTGCAACCTTAATTTTGTTAGATATTATTTTGAACTTGCTTCATGATCTCGAACTTTGTATCTTGAACCTTTATAATCTTGTTCACCTCTAATATCTAAGAATGATAGTTCTTAGCAACACTTAATCATTTATCTCACCATCAGCATATGCATTATTAACATTTAAACTATTTATCTTAATTGGTAGATAAATGATAGAAAAATAATCAATTATGCATCTAATGAAATTTAACAGGTTCAATTGATACAAAAATTTATTTCCTTCGATGCATTCTACTATTTTATTATTGCTCATTTGCAAATTTCTATAGTTTATAAATTTCACCTATGTCAAATAAATAAATAAATACATTTTAATCTTATTATCTTTATGTGATTCATTTATGAGTCACTATCTTCTAGACCTCCATTTTTTAAAAAATGAAGATCAATATCTACAAAATTATGTGAGTAATGTCTCTATGACCTGATTTTCATTTTCACTTGAATTCTACAATTTTTAAATAATTTATTTCTTTAATATATAAATTCTGTGTATACATTCCTCATTCAAGATGTTGAAAATAATACATATATTCAGTTAACTATTATTCTCTTTATGTAGTTCATTTCAAAGTAATTATCTTTCAAAACTTACCAACCATGTATTATCTAGTATTAAAAAAAAAAATTGCTCTCATATTTTATCACGGTGTAGGAAGTGTTTGAAATAATTGCCTTCTATAGAATTGCCTCCAATCTAATAATCTATTGAACATTGATTATATTTTCATGTCAATGATTTGATATTGGAGATAAATGATTGATCTCCATATGACAATTATTTTACTGGTGAAAATTATTATCACTTATGATATGCAATATGGCAATTTGTTGAACATTATTGCCATTCGTCTCTTCAATGGGTTTGTGTGATTGTAAGTAATAATACATTTCTCCTCCATCATATCCATGGTAGGAAGATAGTTGCTCCTTTTGAGGAGTCATACAATATGAGAAACACGAGTTCAGTAAATAAATACCTCTATCATTTTTCTCCTCTTTCTATTTATCTCTCCATCCCCCTTGTCTTTTGCTTCTACATCTCCATCTCTATTTTTATCTTTATATTCCTCTCTATCTTTCTCCCCTATCTATATATTCTTACCTCTCCCTACATCTCTCTCCATATTGCTCCATCTTTATATACTTCTCTAATTATCCTCTATCATCTCTCTACTTTTGTCTCTTAACTCTATCTTCTTACCCCTCTATCTCTCTCTTTCTCCCTATTTATATCATATATTGCACAAATGTATAAAAAATATAGACCAATTTGTTTTTCTAATTGACCACATCTATTTGGCGTACCCATTGCACACCAAGGTGCAATTGCTAGTTGTTATTTTGTTTTCAATCAGTAACATTTAGTTGCCTAATGAATAGTTCCATGATAATGCCCAGTGGTCCCACCATGGAATTGCTGGTTGAATTTCTCATCAATCAATAAATTAATTTTAACTTTGATAGAGTAAAATTTATTTAATGAAAGTAGATCTATGCCTGTAGAACTGTAAGTTGTGCTTAAATCTTCTTAACAATTGTTGTTAGTTGGACCATCTCTGTACTGATTTTGGATTTGAAACTTCTGGTGGCCATGTACTACTTAGCTTTCCATTCATGCATATAACATGTTAAGTCTGAAAATGATCTACCAGTATCGGCATCCATCCCTTTTTTTTTTGGTAACAATGATCAACCCATATCATATTGAAGAAGTTGAAAATACCCACTCCAAATTTGAAACATTATATCTATGATTAGCCTTAAAATTGATTTGACAATACAAACTCAACAACATTCTATCCAAAAGGAATACAAATGAAATAAATGGAATCAAAACTTTTCATGTAAGACATTTTTTTATATACAAAAGATGTCAATTGTTAAAAAGATTCATCAAAACTCTGAGAAAAATAAAATCCATGAAATCTATCTCACAAATAACCTATCTCCAAAATTAAAAGGATAGTACAAGCCTACATATAATTGTTAATACTAAAACTTTTAATAAAAAAGAAAAAGAAATAACCAAAGATTATCATCACACCCAATACCATTGAACCTGTCAAGGAAGTGAAGTCCAACAGACTCCTTGCATTTTACAACCAAAACTCTTGGCTCTTCAACTTCTGTCATTAAGCTCTTTAAGAGATGTTTGCATATCATTTTGTGGAGTGAATTTTGGAGCTTCTTGCAACTGTGTATGTACAAACCAGACTTGGTTATTAATACATTGATTCCCGTACTTTAAGTGTGGATGTAAGCAATTGTCGAACCATGATAAATTTGTGTCTCATTTGTCTATGATGTGAATTCATAATTCTATTTTTCTGCTCTTCTAGTTCATTTTTAAATCCTAACAATTGGTATCAGAGCAAGGTTAGATCATTGTTAAGATTTCGATGGTTGGAATTCCAGAATCATGGAAGAAGTGAAGATAGAGAAGTTCTTTGGACAGGGCTTCGGGTTATGGAAGGTGCAAATGGAGTCTTTGCTGATAAATCAAGACATTTCACTTGCGCTTACGAAAAGAAAAGAAGCCAACTACAATGGTTGATGAAGAATGGGAAAAATTATACAAGAAGGCAAGAGCGACAATTTTTCTCTCGTTGTCCAACAATATTCTCTTCAATGTCACGGGTGAAGCAACATCAAAAGATGTATGGGATAGACTCACAACCATATATGAAATAGCATCGACAGCCAATAAAGTGTTTATCATGAAGTGGTTGTACATGCTTAAGATGATGGAAGGTTGCGCTATGGTAAGTCACATCAATGAATACACTGACTAGTCAAGCAACTTCGGTGGGGATGACACAAGATGATGAGAGAAAGGTTGTTATTTTATTATGCTCTTTTCCAAGTAGCTAGGATGGCATTGTAACAACAATTAGCACATCAATATCTGGTAAAAATAAGTTAGTTTTTAATGATGTAGCAGCTACTCTTCTCAGCGAGGATTTGAGAAGAAATAATGATGAACCTTCATCCAGTGAAGCCTTAATGGTGGTAAGCATCAAAAATAGAGGTAGAAGTCATAATAGAGGCATAAATAATTGTCATAGACGTTCGAAATCAGCAAGGAGATCAAAGTCTAGAAAAAGAAATGGTGATTGTTGGTTTTGTGGCAAAGCTGGTCATGTAAAGAAGGATTGCAGAAACTTCAAAAGGGTGATGAGGAGGGATGATAGAAGTTAGTCTTCTTCTAATCTTGGTGGGCTTTGGTCTCAATGTGCAATCAATCCCTAGGCACAAATGGGATTCTTCCAAACCTTTCTCCTATCTCCTCCTCTCTATTCAACACTGTTTGCACCCTATTGTATTGGACATCACTCCTCCTAACCTTCCATGCTAAGGCATTCAAGTCTGAAATGAGGTCCTCTTGTGTGTCACCAAAAATGAACAAGTTTGGTTGTCCAACTAGCTGAATCTCCTCTCTTCAAGGAATGGGCAACTGTTGGAGAACCATGGTTTACCTAACCTTGTTTGCACCTTTAAGGATTTCAATCATATTAATGTGTTTACTGAGCATCTAAACAGTTCTGCAAAGTATGATGACTATCCTTTACCCTTCAATAGTGAAAATATCCAAATTGGATGCAAAGAACGTTGGTTTACTCAAGGCAACTTCTAGGTTCAAGTGGTCATTTTGGTCAAATGACTTAATGCAATGCTATGGAGCTTGTAGTAGGGTGTCTCAGGTCTTAATTAATCAGTTTTGATGATTTGAAACAATCATTTACTTCTCCTTCCTTACCGATTTCATGAAATTGTCAAATTTGCTCCAAAAAGGCTACTAGAATGAGCCCTAGTTTTTAATGAAATTTGTTCACCTTGCTCAATCTGTTAAACTTCATGAAAAACCCTTGGAGATGTGGTCATTTTATGTTGAAAGCTCAAGGATTTTTTCTATGGCAAGTACTATACGGACTGTTTTAGTGCTGTCCCACAAAATAGGCACTTTTCAAGGGTTTTTGAAAGTTTTAGTGAGGGTTTGCAATTTACAAGTTTTCTTCATGATACTAGGCCAACTTAAATGCTTCAATCCTTGCTTTAACATATGCCAAAAACCTCCAAAGATTCACAACTTATCTTCTAATATTGTCATTATATCAAACAAGTGTCATATTGCTGCCCTTACACAGAAATAATAGTCTAGATGACTAGGACAACAACGTTTTTAAGATTTTGCATACACTTTGATCATTGATAAACCAAATACAATGAAAGTATGTCAATTAGGGATGCAAAAATGGTTTGATATCAGTTGGAACACCATGCACAGTAAATAAGAATGGATTTTAGAACTGTTGTTCATACACAGTCAACATTGCATTTTTGACAGCAATAAGGTGCATTTTGACAGCAACTTCCTTTCTTTGTTTTGTTTGCTTCTTTACTCTATCCTTGATCTGCAAGAAGGTGTTAATAACAAGGTAAAGTAATACATGTATCTTCTTCAAGGATCTTATGAGTTTGAACACTCAAAAGATGACACAAAACATGACAGCCATATAAGACTGTGATAGAAAATACATTTCTCTAGGATCCTTATTTAGGTCCTTTACAATCCAATGGTGTATTTTATCTCCTTAACATTTAAAACACTGTTAAATACATTCCATGATACACAAAAAAAAGAGGAATCCATCATTCCATGCTATCCTTGAGGGAGGTTGGCACTGAGGTTTTAACAGCGAAACAGTGACACACTGTCTTTCAGTCTGTTTACACCTTTTCTTCTTGCATCCAACCAAGTCATGAGAGAGACAAGGATGGTGGAATACAATGAAGACTCTTGCCAACTTAATTCTTCATCAAACTATCAAAGTACAGTTCTATGAACAGCAAAGTACCATTCACACAAATTTAAGAATACCCAAGCCAAGTTGCTCACTTCACACACTTGCCATGGGCTTACAAATACATGTGCATTGCTGGAAAAGGAAAATGGATGTATGGTACAGTATGTACAGATCCAAAAAATTCCCTCAAAGCCATGGATGAAGAGACTTTGAAGAAATTAATTGGACCATGAATGATCTTCCATTGGAACCACAAAACAATGCCTTTTTCAAGAGCACTCAAACAAAACTTGTTTCAAACCCCAAGAAAAGATCAGAGATCACTACTAAAACATTAAGAGAGATTACAGAAATGAAAAATAGGAGTAGTACGGACTCATGGAGCCATGGTACGGACTATACTCTCAAAAGTACAGAAAATTAGTTAAAAACTCACAAAAATGAGAGCAAAATAAGTATTTCTCTTAATTTTCCAAAATGAACAACCCATACAATGATTGGAACATGTTTTATATACATGTACCAACTTGTTGAAGCCCTTGTACAGACAGGTACCGGCTGGAACTAACCAAAACCACCAAAAACCACTTTTTTGACAACTTTTGACAACTTTTTGACAACTTTTGTTGCTCAAAAATTGCATTTTGACTTCCGATGACTTGGCACTCAAACCAATGACTCAAAATCATCTAGAAACACTAAATAAACATTCTCCAATGCCTTTCAAGGCTTTCCAGCATCAAAAATTCAAAAATGCTCATTTGGACCCAAAATTGACAATTTTTAGCCTGTCGAGCAAAAAAACAAAAATCTTGGAAACTCTTAAACACAAATGAGTTCCAAGCCTTATTACACCACAAAAAAAACCTATTAAACCTACTAGAAGCATAAAATAAACACACATGCTTAATTTGCAATAAAATGTTATACCTGCTAGGATTTGAGCATTCAGGTGCTCAGGTGCTCCTGCACCATACTCCCCTAAGGACAAAGAAGTCATGTGACTCCTTTGGGCAGTAAAGAAAGAGGAATTATAGCTTTGAGAAAGTCACTTTCAGGTATCCATGTGGCTTCAGAAGCTGGTTTATCCTTCCACTTGACGAGATGCTCCAAGTAGGTATGGTGTCTTGTCTTTTTGATGATTCTTGAATCTAGTACCTGCTGAGGAATGGGAGTAGAAGAAGAGGGGAGAGAAAGATCAGAAAGGGAATGAGAAAGATCTGAAACTCTTTGTGAATCTGTTGGTAGCTCCCCTTTGAATGGTACCAAATCCGCAACATTGAAAATAGGAGACATAGAAACTTCATTAGGCAAATCAACTTTGTAAGCATTATGGCCATATTTAGCCAAGATTTTGCATGGTCCTACTCTTCTCATTTGCAACTTAGTAGGCACTCCTTTCTGTAACCGTGATTTGTTGAGATGGACCATCACATAATCACCCACTGAAAATTGAACATCTCTTTTTGAAGCATCAACTCTCTCCTTAACTTTTTTGAGTAGTTTCTTGTAAAGACTTCTGTACCTGCTCATGAATTTCTTTCATAGACTGTGCCATATCTTCTGCTGTACCACTCACATGCTGCAAATTAGTTACATCATTTAACTCAAAAACACCTCTAGGATGCATTCCATAAACAATCTGAAATGGGTTCTTACCAGTGGATCTATTTACACTATCATTGTATGCAAACTCTGCCTGATGGATGAGTTGATCCCAACTTTGCCCATATTCTTTGGTAAGACATCTGAGTAGATTACCCAATGTTCTGTTCACCACTTCTATTTGGCCATCTGTCTGTGGATGGTAAGCTGAGCCAAAAGACAAGTTAGTACCCAATTTCTTCCATAAAGTTTTCCAAAAATGACCCAAAAACTTAGCATCTCTATCAGATACAATACTGGATGGCAAACCATGAATTCTTACAACTTCCTTAAAGAAAAGAAAAGCAATGTGACTAGCATCATTAGTAGTTTTGCAAGGTATGAAATGTGCCATTTTGCTGAATCTGTCAACAACCACAAAAATACTATCACATCCTGTTTTTGTTTTGGGCAAACCTACCACAAAATCCATACTGATGCAATCCCAAGGCCTAGAAGGTATGGGAAGAGGTTGATACAAACCAGCATTAGAGCTAGTACCCTTGGCTTTCTGACATACCATGCATTGCTCAACATATTTCCTGACATCTGCCTGCATCTTAGGCCAAAAATAGTGCCTCTGAACCAATTCCAAAGTCTTATTAAGACCAAAGTGACCACTCAAGCAACCATTGTGCTTTTCCTGTATCAGATTCTCCCTCATTGAACCTTTTGGCATACACAGCTATCCACCCCTGAATAACAATCCATTCTGCAAAGTATAGTCAGCATATTCACTATGAAAAGTATTCTGAAAATCTTGACAAACTTTGTAAATATTAGCAAAATCAGAATCATGTGGATATAAATTCTTAAAACATTCTATACCAATACTTCTAATCTAAATTTCTTGAACAGTAAGTAACCATAACCTTCTACTCAATGCATCAGCTACTTTATTGCACTGTCCTTTCTTATGCTTCAAAGTAAAGGTATATGCTTGCAAAGACTCTACCCATTTAACATGTTTGTGACTAAGCTTATCCTGTGAATTGAGAAAATTAAGTGTCTGGTTGTCAGTGTAAACCACAAATTCTTTAGGAAGAAGGTAATGCCTCCATTTCCTAAGTGCCTGAACCAAAGCATACATTTCAAGATCATATGAAGAATATTTCTTCTTAGCATCATTAAGCTTTTCACTGAAAAATGCAACAGGTCTATTATCCAGACTCAAAACAGCACCAATAGCAATATTACTTGCATCACACTCTAAGGTAAACAATTTGTCAAAACTAGGTAGAATCAACACTGGTTGGGTAGCAACTCTGACTTTCAACAATTCAAATCCCCTGTTGGCTGCTTCTGTCCACGGAAATTTCACTTTCACACCACCCTTAATGGTTTCTAACATAGGTGCACATATTTCACTCATACCTCTAATAAATTTCCTATAAAATTGAGCAAGTCCATGAAAACTCCTGACATCACTAGCATTCTTAGGGGTTGGCCAATTAACTATGGCTTCTACCTTATCTGGATCCATCTTCAAATCACCCCCTGAAACAACAAAACCCAAATAGACTAGCTCTTGCTCGAGGAAATCACATTTTTCTAGGTTGATAGTAAGTTGTTCATCATTCAATCTTTGTAAGACAATCTGCAAATGTTGGAGGTGTTCTTCCTTGGTTTGACTGAAAATTAAGATGTCATCAAGGTACACAACTACAAACTTGCCTATGAAGTCATGTAACACCTCATTCATCAATCTCATAAATGTATTGGGTGCATTTGTTAACCCAAATGGCATTCTCATAAATGTACTGGGTGCATTTGTTAACCCAAATGGCATGACTAGCCATTCATACAACCCCTCATTTGTCTTGAAAGCTGTTTTCCATTCATCTCCCTCTTTGATGCGGATTTGATGATAACCACTTTTTAGGTCTATCTTACTGAAATATTTTGCTCCCCCTAAACAATCCATAAGATCTTCTATCCTAGGAATGGGGAATCTATACCTGATTGTGATCCTGTTTGTTGCTCTTGAATCTGTACAAAGTCTCCAAGCCCCACCTTTCTTAGGTGCTAACACTGTGGGTACTGCACATGGACTAATACTTTTTCTAATCAATCCTTAGTCTAATAGCTCTTGGATTTGTCTTGTCACTTCCTGATTTTGTTCAGGTGTCATTTTGTAAGCAGCTTTGTTTGGTAAGGATGCTCCTGGGATGAAATCTATCTGGTGGCTAATGGCTCTCTGAGGAGGTAGAGAGGTTGGTTGACCATCATTAACAATTGACTTAAACTGATCTAGAAGTTGCTACACCTCATTTGGGATTTCTATCTTCTTTTCTTTCTTTTCATCAACTGGTTTAGTTACTAATGCAAAACCTATGCCATCACCTTCTTTTAAGGTATGAATGAACTCCTTCACCAACTAACAGGGTTTTGGGAACTTGTGGTTTGCTGCCCTCACTGTCTTCATTAAGGGACTGAATTTTATAGTTGATACCATTCTTGAAAAATGAGTATGAGTTCTTTTCACCATCATATTGTGCTTTCCTGTCAAATTGCCAAGGTCTTCCTAAAAGCAAATGACAAGCATCCATAGGTAGTATATCACACAAAATCTTATCTTGGTACTCACCTATGTTAAACTCTACCCATGTTTGTTCACTCACCAATACATGCTACCCTTTTTCTAACCATGTGACCTTGTAGGGCTCATTGTGTTGTATTCTAGGTAGATGAAGTTTTCTAGTAGCTTCTTCTAATATGATGTTATCAGTTGATCCTGAGTCAATGATAACTTTGCACACCTTTCCTTGGATCTTACATTTGATCCTGAAAAGAGCTTTCCTTTGAGACATATCTTTCTGAGATGGCTCTTTCATGAGGATCCTCCTGATCATGAGGTTTTCCCCTTCTTCTGATGGTAGACACCTTTGACTTGGTGTGGTTTCTTCTTGCACAAAATGGACTCTCTTATCACCTCCTTGAGATGAGCTTGGCTTTTCTGGGCATCTATATGCTGGATGGCCTAGTTTCTGACAGTTGTAACACTTCATGGTGGAGAAGTACGAACCTCTTCTAGGTCCATTAGATCTACCCCTTCCTGGGTTGCCTGATCCCCTACCCCTATATTTGGGTCTGCTCTGAGAATCCACGCTTTTCTCAATAAGCTTAGACTCTCCCTGGGACCTATGATCTGTGTATCTTCCCCCAAAACTGCCTCTATGACTGCCTCTGTTTCCTCTGCCTCTACCTCTACCATTATGTTCTTGTTTCTTCTTGTTTCTCTCTTCTACCTTCAATGCTAATTGATAACACTTCTATAATGTGTTGGGACACCATAGGCTTAACTCTTCCTGAATATTCCATCTTAACCCATTGAGATACCTAGCTACTCTGACATTTTCATCTTCTTGTACCTTAGATCTAGGGCTTAGTTTTTGGAATTCTTCAGTGTAACTACTGACATCTAGGTCTTTCTGCCTCAAGTTTTGTCTCTTCCTATGCAACTGGATTTCATAATCTTCAGGCATGTAGGTGTCTTTGATCTTAGTCACCATAGTCTTCCAGGTGGTTATGGGTTTCTTTCCCTCTTTCACCCTTTCCTCTTGGATGAATTTCCACCAAGTCAAGGCTGCCCCTCTCATTCTGGATTTGGCTACCTTCACTTTCTGTGCTTCAGTAATACCATCACATTCAAAGTGATTCTCTAGACCCTCTATCCACTCCATTAGTGCTTCTGGTTCCATCTTGCCACTAAAAAGGGACACTCCATCTAGGGCCTTTCCAGTCAAAGCTTTCAAAGCTTGTAAAAAGGTTTCTTGTTCTTTATCCAAGATTGGATCTGGTTCTGGGACTTCTTCCTCTAAGGTTTCCTTGTTATCTTCAGCACTTTCTACTCTCTCATTGACTTCTTCAGTCTTGACTTCTACTTGGTTCAACTTTCTTTCAAGTTGTTGTAATCTTTCCCTAAGGAGTCTATTTTCTTCACCCTGATCCTCCATCCTCTTTGCTAACTCTGCATTGGTCACCATGTTGTCGGTGTTGTCTCCCACTGACTCACTACCAGACATATGCTAATCTCTCAACCCAAATCTGAATTGGCTCTGATACCACTATGATGAGGAGGGATGATAGAAGTTAGTCTTCTTCTGAGCTTGGTGGGCTTTGTTCTCAATGTGCAATCAATCCCTAGGCACAAATGGGATTCTTCGAAACCTTTCTCCTATCTCCTCCTCTCTATTCAAAACTGTTTGCACCCTATTGTATTGGACATCACTCCTCCTAACCTTCCATGCTAAGGCATTCAAGTCTGAAATGAGGTCCTCTTGTGTGTCACCAAAAATGAACAAGTTTGGTTGTCCAACTGGCTGAATCTCCTCTATTCAAGGAATGGGCAACTGTTGGAGAACCATGGTTTACCTAACCTTGTTTGCACCTTTAAGGATTTCAATCATATTAATGTGTTGACTGAGCATCTAAACAGGTCTGCAAAGTATGATGATTGTCCTTTACCCTTCAATAGTGAAAATATCCAAATTGGATGCAAAGAACGTTGGTTTACTCAAGGCAACTTCTAGGTTCAAGTGGTCATTTTGGTCAAATGACTTAATGAAATGCTATGGAGCTTTTAGTAGGGTGTGTCAGGTCTTAACTGATCAGTTTTGATGATTTGAAACAATCATTTACTTCTCCTTCCTTACCGATTTCATGAAATTGTCAAATTTGCTCCAAAAAGGCTACTAGAATTAGCCCTAGTTTTTAATGAAATTTGTTCACCTTGCTCAATCTGTTAAACTTCATGAAAAACCCATGGAGATGTGGTCATTTTATGTTGAAAGCTCAAGGATTTTTGCTATGGCAAGTACTATACGGACTGTTTTAGTGCTGTCCCACAAAATAGGCACTTTTCAAGGGTTTTTGAAAGTTTTAGTGAGGGTTTGCAATTTACAAGTTTTCTTCATGATACTAGGCCAACTTAAATGCTTCAATCCTTGCTTTAACATATGCCAAAAACCTCCAAAGATTCGCAACTTATCTTCTAATATTGTCATTATATCAAACAAGTGTCATACTGCTGCCCTTACACAGAAATAATAGTCTAGATGACTGGGACAACAATGTTTTTAAGATTTTGCACACACTTTGATCATTGATAAACCAAATGCAATGAAAGTATGTCAATTAGGGATGCAAACAATGGTTTGATATCAGTTGGAACACCATGCACAGTAAATAAGAATGGATTTTAGAACTGTTGTTCATACACAGTCAACACTGCATTTTTGACAGCAATAAGGTGCATTTTTTACAGCAACTTCCTTTCTTTGTTTTGTTTGCTTCTTTACTCTGTCCTTGATCTGCAAGAAGGTGTTAATAACAAGGTAAAGTAATAAATGTATCTTCTTCAAGGATCTTATGAGTTTGAACACTCAAAAGATGACACAAAACATGACAGCCATATAAGACTGTGATAGAAAATACATTTCTCTAGGATCCTTATTTAGGTCCTTTACAATCCAATGGTGTATTTTATCTTCTTAACATTTAAAAAACTGTTAAATACATTCCATGATACACAAAAAAAAGAGGAATCCATCATTCCATGCTATCCTTGAGGGAGGTTGGCACTGAGGTTTTAACAGCGAAACAGTGACACATTGTCTTTCAGTCTGTTTACACCTTTTCTTCTTGCATCCAACCAAGTCATGAGAGAGACAAGGATGGTGGAATACAATGAAGACTCTTGCCAACTTAATTCTTCATCAAACTATCAAAGTACAGTGCTATGAACAACAAAGTACCATTCACACAAATTTAAGAATACCCAAGCCAAGTTGCTCACTTCACACACTTGCCATGGGCTTACAAATACTTGTGCATTGCTGGAAAAGGAAAATGGATGTATGGTACAGTATGTACAGATCCAACAAATTCCCTCAAAGCCATGGATGAAGAGACTTTGAAGAAATTAATTGGACCATGAATGATCTTCCATTGGAACCACAAAATAATGCCTTTTTCAAGAGCACTCAAACAAAACTTGTTCCAAACCCCAAGAAAAGATCAGAGATCACTACTAAAACATCAAGAGAGATCACAACAATGAAAAATAGGAGTAGTACGGACTCATGGAGCCATGGTACAGACTGTACTCTCAAAAGTGCAGAAAATTAGTTAAAAACTCACAAAAATGAGAGCAAAATAAGTATTTCTCTTAATTTTCCAAAATGAACAACCCATACAATGATTGGAACATGGTTTATATACATGTGCCAACTTGTTGAAGCCCTTGTACGGACAGGTACAGGCTGGAACTAACCAAAACCACCAAAAACCACTTTTTTGACAACTTTTGACAACTTTTGTTGCTCAAAAATTGCATTTTGACTTCCGGTGACTTGGCACTCAAACCAATGACTCAAAATCATCTAGAAACACTAAATAAACATGCTCCAATTCCTTTCAAGGCTTTCCAGCATCAAAAATTCAAAAATGCTCATTTGGACCCAAAATTGACAATTTTTAGCCTGCCGAGCAAAAAAACAAAAATCTTGGAAACTCTTAAACACAAATGAGTTCCAAGCCTTATTACACCACAAAACAAACCTATTAAACCTACTAGAAGCATAAAATAAACAAACATGCTTAATTTTCAATAAAATGTTATACCTACTAGGATTTGAGCATTCAGGTGCTTAGGTGCTCCTGCACCAAAGGGAACAAGAGAGGATGCAAGACAACGAAGCAAATACAGTCTACGATAAAGATGAGAGTGTACTAATCCTTTCAACAACTGACACTACTCCAGATTCATGGGTATTTGAATTAGGTTCCTCCCATCATGCTACCTCATGTCTTGAAGCGTTCATTAACTACCATGAAGGTCATTTTGGAAATGTTTTCTTAGGAGATAACAAAGCTTGTGAAATTACAAGAAAAGGTGATGTGTTGCTGCCATTAGAAGGTGGTAAAACATGGTTGCTCAAAGATGCTCGGCATGTCCCAAAATTGAAGCAGAATTTGATATCCATTGGATAGTTCTTTGATCAATGTCTTAATGTAAATTTTCTTCCGGATACATGGAAGGTAACTCATGGTACCATGATGATTGCAAATGGCAATAAAGTGGGTAGTCTATACATATTTAAGACTCATGGTGAAGTGGGAGCTGCAATGGTGATTGGGGACAACAAAGCAGATCTTTGGCATCAAAGACTTGGGCATATTAGCAAGAAAGGACTCCATGTTATGCACACAAGAAATCAACTTCCGGGCCTCAAATTTGTCGACTTAGCCTTTTGTGAACATTGTCTTTATGGCAAACAAAAGAGAGTCAATTTTTTGAAAGGTGGGCATGAGACAAAGACAACACCACTGGAGCTTATATACTCGGATGTTTTTGGGCCTACTGAGGTAACCTCCATTGGAGGAGCTAACTATTTTGTCACCTTTCTTGATGATTGTATAACAAAAGTATGGATTTATATGCTTTATAATAAATCTGAAGTCTTTTCAAAATTTAAAATTTTCAAGGCTTTAGTTGAAAATTAGATTGGGTGTAAGATTAAGTGTCTACAAATAGATAATGCTAGAGAATTTTGTTCACATAAATTTGATGATTTTTGTGTTGATAATGGGATTAGAAGAATTAAGGTTGTTCCTTTCACTCCTCAAGAAAATGGTGCAACCGAGAGGATGAATAGGACAATTCTTGAAAAGACACGATGTATGTTATCAAATGCAGGTTTAGGCAAGGAATTTTGGGCAGAAGCTTGTAACATGATAGTGTATTTGATCAACTGAAGTCCCTCATCTAAATTGGACTTTGGTATTCTAGAAGAGAAATGGCAAGGGAAGAGGATTTCATACTCGCATCTTCATGTGTTTGGATGTGAAGCCTTCTCGCATATACCCAAGGAGAAATGAACCAAGTTGGATCCAAAGTCACTGAAATGTATTTTTGTGGGGTATGGTGAAGAGTAATTTGGTTTTAGATTGTGTGATGCGGTTCACAGGAAAATTGATCGTAGCAGGGATGTAATTTTTCATGAGACTTCATTCCTCGCACTACAAGGTTCCATTAAACCAGAAAAAGAATATGTTCCTATGTCTCTGTTTCAAAATCATGCTACCAATGCTCTGCCTCTAGGATCTCATCTAGTGGGAGCCCCTATGTCATCTACCACGGTTGAATATAATTCTCAGACTGAGAATGATGAAGAAGAAAGCATCTATCATGACAACCCATTGCCATTTGAAATGGTACACCATGGAACAAGGGGATCAGATAGCACATCACAACCTTCATGGGCTTGCAGGAAGACTGATAAAAGTGTCTTCAACCCGTTTGAGTCGTGGCCTGCATCACAATCAACTCTATTTGGACTGAAGAACTTTGGGCGGCATAATCCATAGTGGCTTGCATCACCATCTCCACAACATGCTACGAAGTCTCCACACCACGCAACACACTCACCTCTACCTACACTGCAACCTTCATCACCACGCCTCTCACATGATCTCCTCCGCAGGCTCCCTGCAGGCTCCTCCTCCACAGTCAAACAACATAGTCATCCTCCTGTGCAGACTGTGGAGGATGCTTCCTTGAATCCCAGCTCCCTGCACACTCGCCCAATGCTGGTCGTGGAAGATACTTTTGTAGGTTCATCCTCCCACGACTTGCCTGCACCCAATGTGGATAAGAATCCATAGGCCGTTGACTGCCCTGCAGACTAAGAAATTAATAGAGGGCGTCACTCATTAAATAGGAGTAATATCAATTTGCAGAGAACACATAAATCAAATGTTTCCACTACTGCACCAGAGAGTCAATTGAGAAAATCAGCCATACAGAGGCGACCTCCTGCAAAGTTCTCCGACTATGACTTATTCTTTTGTGAACAAGATGAGTCTACTTTGTTAATTTCTGATCAAATAGAACCTGCAACATACAAAAAAGCTTGTAAAATTGTAGAGTGTGATAACTGGCACGTTACAATGTGCGAAGAAATGGATGCACTATTGTGAAATTAGACATAGGATTTGGTGCCACTTCCGCCTAACAGAAAGGCATTAAGAAATAAGTGGGTGTATAAATTAAAAGATGAAGCTAGTGGTTGCAAAAGATTTCAAGCAAGATTAGTTGTCAAGGGATATGCTGAGCAGCAAGACCTTAATTTTAAAGAAATTTTCTTGTCTGTAGTCAAAATGACTACCATCCGAGCAGTATTGGGATCTTGAGCTTGAACAACTAGATGTGAAGATGATATTTCTCCATGGCAATCTTGACGAGGAACTATTTATGCATCAACCTGAAGGATTTATTAAAAAGGGTTAGGAACATCTCTATTGTAGATTGAAACGCAGTTTGTATGGGCTTAGGAAAGCCCCTCGCCAGTGGTATCTTAAATTTGACAAATTCATGATTGATCACAAGTTTACTCACAACGAGTTTGATCCTTGTATCTATTTTAAAAGGCTTCCCAATGGCGAACTTGTCATACTTCTTCTTTATGTGGATGATATGCTAGTGGGCAACACAAGCATGAAGATTGTGAGTGAGCTTAAAACTCACTTAGCAAATGAATTTGTCATGAATGATTTAGGGTCAGCAAAGAAAATTCTAGGGATGACTATTTTTTGAGATAGGAAAAAGAGAGAACTCAAACTATCTCAGCAAGACTATATTAAAAAATTATTGGACAGATTTGGTATGGTGGGTGCTAAGTATGTTTGTGTACCCTTGGCCTCTCATTTTCAGTTGTCTTCTCAATTGTGTCCAAAAACACAAGAAGATAAGGAGTTTATGGACAAAATCCTATACAAATCTGAAGTTGGCAGTCTTATGTACACTATGGTGTCTACTCGTCTGGACATTGCTCATGCCATGGGAGTGGTGGGCAGATTTATGGCTAATCCAGGCAAATCACATTGGGAGGCGGTCAAGTATATTTTGCGGTATCTCTCTAGTACTTCTGATTTTTGCTTATGGTTTGGGAAGGGCAAGGCAATTGTGAAAGGATTTACTAATTCTGATTTTGCTGGAGATTTAGACAAAAGAAAGTCTACTTCAGGTTATGCTTTCACATTTGTTGGGGTAGCGATTAGTTGGGCTTCTAAATTACAACATACAATTGCTCAATCGATTGTGGAGGCTGAACACATAGCTCTTTTTGAGGGAGCAAAGGAGATGGTATGGTTGCAACTCTTGTTCAACGAGTTGGGTTTGAAGCAATCAAATTTTGCTTTGTTTTGTGATAATAGTAGTGCCATCTTTATGACTAAACATCAGACATCTCAGCCTCGGTCTAAACATGTTGATGTTCGTAGTCATTATGTTTTTCATGTGGTCGAAGAAGGAAAGTTTCATGTAGATAAAATTCATACTAAAAAGAATCCAGCTGATGTGCTCACCAAAGTTGTTAAGTGGGAGAAGTTCGATTTCTATCGAGCTTCTCTCGGCCTTTCCAATAACTGATAGCAGGACTGAGTGGGGGAATCTACTTGTTGTAGTAGTTCGTTGGCCTTCAGTGGGAGATTTTTGGAAGTGAATTCCAATGGACTCCTTGCATTTTACCGCCAAAACTCTTGGCTCTTCAACTTTTGTTGTTAAGCTCTTTAAGAGTTGTTTGCATATCATTTTGTGGAGTGAATTATGGAGCTTCTCGCAGCTGTGTATGTCTAAACTAGACTTGGTTATTAATACATTGATTCCCCTGCTTTAAGTGTGGATGTAGGCAATTGCCGAATCACGATAAATTTGTGTGTCTCATTTGTCTATGTTGTGAATTCATAATTTTGTTTTTCTGCTCTTCTAATTCGTTTTTAAATCCTAATAGAACCCAACTTTCCCAATAAAGCGTTATTATTCAATTGTTTAGAAGTATGAGTTAGTTACATCTATTAGTTGCATCCAGTTTGATCCTAGCTATTACTTTTGTTTTAATATATTATTTACGTTAACTTGCATTTCAAGAATTTGTAATCCTTCTATAATAATTTTACTATATTTTATCTTACTTATAAATAATAATGAGAATACTTTGGTGTATGTGATTTCACAGTTAGCAATAATACTAATTTTTAAATTTTCCTTTTTCTTTCATATTTTTTTATATGGTTATTTTTTATTTTTTTTTGTGGTAGGGTTTTAAGTTTTTTAGTTTACATTTGTACGAGGTTAAAAAATAAATTAATAAATAGAACATTTTATGGATTTTTCATAAATAATGTTTTATTTTATATTTTTTAATAGTGAATTAATATTAGGGTTATTTTCTCTTTGATTGATTAAAAATCATTTTTATAGATTTAAAATAAGTAATATATTTCCTATTTGTTGTTCTAATAAAATAAAGAATAAAAAATAATAAAAGTATTTTTTTTGTGTAAATTAATTATAAATTTATTTATTTTTATAAATGAAGGTATATAGCTTTTAATTTTTATTGTTTTATAAATATTTTAAAATCAAGACCTCTAAAGAATTTGTATAATTAATATTTTAAAATCATTTTTTTTCATGAATTTGTATATTGTTTTTAAGTTTTTCTATAATATATATTTTGATGTAGCTTAATTTGTTATTGTTTCAAGAATCTTAGATAGAACTATAGAAAATAAGAATGTAAATGCTCTTTTCTATTAAGACATTTTTAATGAATTTTATGATATAGGTATTTTTTTTATCTTTGATTAGTTTTGTTCTTATAAAATACATCATGAAGAACTAGGTTTTATAAAGTAAGAGTAAACAATAAATTTTGAGCATGATCTTTCTTTCAACTTTCTTTAGAGATCAAAAAATTACAAAATAACTTGAATAAATATATCTTTCTTCAATAATTTATAAAAGTAAAAGAACAATCTTTTACAATATAACATTATTTTCTACAATTGCAATTAAATTACAGTTCAGAGTTATGGTTACACTTCAAGCAACCTAAGGAATTAATCTTGTTAAATTATGTTGGCATTTTTGATGATGTTGTTGTGATTGTCATTGATGGATACACACTTGCTTTGAGATCACTTTTTGTATGTATGAGTTATGCTCAACCGGTATTTGTTCCAACCGGTATTATGTATTATAGTCTTTAGACTATCGGTGTTTTGCAGAAAGTGTTTACCGATCCCAAGCGGTATGAAGAGCCAAGCGGTATGAAGACCTCAAGCGGTTCGAGGATCCCAAAGCGGTACAAAGAAACAAAGCGGTTGTTATCATTTTTCCCAGTCTTCATTTTGGCAAACTGGTAATTGGTAAAATGTGTGAACCGGTAATTGGTAAAATATGTGAACCGGTAATAGGTAAATGTATGAATCGGTATTACTCTGTGATGAGTTACCAATTGATATTATTCTTGTGATGAGTTATCATCCATTGACACTTTGGCGGTGATTCTATGTCGTGTTACCAAATGTGTCCAGATGCACTGAACCTAGGAACTTGCAATGTAATCCTATTGGACTGACATGAAATCAGATTCCTTTATAAAGACATCATGTCTAGGGTTTTAGAGGTGGTTAGGTTTTTGTGTGGTTGATGAGGTTTTTGCATGTGCGATCACAGAAGAAGATTGGGTCTATGTGAAGAAATAGTGTGAAGATTTTGAAGACTGAAGTAATGCTGAAATGCATTAACAATGAGCTATCAAGGATCTAACCAAGCATATTGTGCTAGTAGTTAGATCACTCACTTGTTGATTACTTACATCTTCGATAAGTCTGTAACCCTTAACCGGGTAGGCTGGCAAAGCCTTTGTAAATCCTCTAACAAGGTGGTTCACAACTGTGGATCTGAAATCCTCTCACATGGTAGTTTTTAATTGGACTTATCTCCTAACAGAGATTGAGATTCTTAACAGGAAATGTTCTTGTAAAGAACATTGTATGACCTTAACCGGTTTGGTTACTATTCTGCAGATAGTTACTTGTGAGTTTCATCTCACCGTGGTTTTTCTCATTTAGGTTTCCACGTCAAAATCTCGTGTTATGGTGATTGTGCTTCTGTGGGTGAATGCCTTATTTTCTGTTTGGTTTGCATTTGTGTTAATCGGTTTATTACTAAAACTGTTATACCGGTTTACTGCTAAACTGTTTAAGTGTTTAAGTTCAGTATTTTTTGGTATACTAATTCACCCCTCTTAGTATTCATCAAAATAGGATTAGAGTTATTATTAAATTGGGGTTACTATTAGAGTTAGGGTTATATCTTAAATTATATCTTGTATTATAATATTAAAATAATTATTTTAGTTAGGTTAGTGTTATCCTCATGTACTTTAATATTCTATCAGTTATAAGTGGAATAGAGTTAGATAATATTAAAATAAAAGAGGGGTTAAAATTTATTTAAAGCAGAACAAGTACAAAGAAAGGGCATCAAACAACCCTGTCAAGATCCACTAAGTGATCTAACTTATGAGACAAATATAGGGGTAATTGACCTTTATCCATGATATACCAATTATGCATGTGCCAAGAAGCCCATTTGGTGAGACAATCAGCAACACCATTCTACTACCTAGGGATATGCGTGAAAGAAACATAAACCAAAGAATCACACAAATGAAGAATCTAGTTAACAACCAAACTCAACTACCACCTGACATCTGTAGAATTTTGTCACGTCAGCAAATTCACCACCACCTGAGAATCAGATTCACAAATGAGCCTAGTCCAGCCAAGAGCACAAGCACTCTCCACATCAAATAAAATGGCGAGAGCCTCTATCAAATTATTAGTGTGATAACCTTTATAAATAGAAAAGAGAAACTAAACAATCCCCAATTTATCTCTACCTATGCTGCCAATACCAGCAGGACCAGGGTTTCCCCAAGAAGACTTGTCTGTGTTAATTTTTAGAATGCCTTATTGAGGAGGATACCACCTCCCCACCCAATTTATCTTTCGAAGAGGGTGTATACATCTATTTCTCATGAGTTGGCATTGTGGAGGAGGAAGATGAAGCCGATTGTAGTAACTAACATCACCTGGATCCACAGCCTCAGACAAATCACATTTTGCAGAAATAGTTTCTCCTAAAGAGTGGAGAATTTTCCACCACAAGGGGTGGGTTCCCAACAACACATCTTGAAAATATGATGATTCCTCTCCAACCATATATGCCAAATAATAAAAGAAGGGCCAAGAGACCAAGAAACTTGAAGAAAAGAGGTTTTGGTTGGGGCATTGCTCCAATGTGCAAAAAACTCAACCAAAGAAGAGACATGCCAATAGGATTGGTTCCACAGCTCCCACCAAAAGTGCCAAATATGTCTATTATAGGAACATTGAAATAAGAGATGAGAGACACTCTCTTCACTATTACAACACAACACACACATCGAGGGGGCCTGAAAATCATGCTTACATAGATTATTCCAGATGAGGCACCGGTTGTGGACCGCCAACCATATGAAAAAATTACACTTTGGCCAAGAGAACTTATACCAAAATTGCTTCCACCAAGGGACCTAAATGTCCCCAAAAGCCCACCGCACCAACTCAACATATCCAGTAGAAACAAAAAACTTTCTAGACAAATCATTACTTGTCCAAGCCAAAACATCATTCCCCACTAGGGTGCTGCACTCATGAGATTCAAGAATTTGAGCTAGCTCTTTTCTATCTTCAACAAAACCTCCAAGCAGCCATTCAGAAGGATTTTTCCAACGAAATCGAGCCACCAGCCCTGTATTATGAGAAATATTATAATGATCAACAGTATCCCAACTAGTAGCAATGAACATATAAAAAAATGGAATAAAGATGAGGATGAGTAGAAAGGATAGAAGGATGATCATCCTAGGAATCCAGCCAAAAAAGAGCTCGAGACTCTATATGACAGAACTAACTAAGCCCCCAACTTTAAATTATTCTAGATCATAGAACCATGACCCTCCATAGGAAAGCAAGGAACAAAAAACACATTAACATTTGGAAGATACTTATGGGTGAGAATACGAGCCTAAAGCTGATGCTGACTAGTGCACCAACGCCAATGTAACTTAGCAGCAAGAGCTTGCCCATTTAAAATAGCAGAACGTAAACCAAGTCCACCCTCATTCTTCGGCCTGCACACCATGTCCCACTTAACAAGGCTCCATTTAGTAGTTGACAAAGTACCACTCCAAAGAAATTGTCGAGAGATGGTATCGAATTCCTTAAGGAAATACATGGGAGCAGCTTGAACAAAACATCTGTAAATAGGAAAAGCTTGAATAACAGATTTTAAAAGAGTCAATTTGGTAGTAGTAGATAGCCACTGATGAGTCCATATGATTAACCTTTTGATGCAACCTGTCAAGAATAATCTGCCAAGAAGACATGGGTGTCTTCCAACAGTAAGAGGAATACCCAAATAAACAAAGGGAAGAGACCCAACCTGAAACCACAGAATATCAACAATCCTCCTTTGAATGGACTGAGGAGTATTAAAGAAGAAGATGGGCAATTTATTCTCATTGATTTTCTACCCAGAAGAAGCAAGGTAAATATCCAAGGCGTGCCGAAAAGATTTAGCTTCCCTAATACGAGCCAAACCCATAAGTGTAGTATCATCTACAAACTGGAGATGTGAGATTTGTGGAAAACCATTGGCCCATTGCCAACCATGAATAAGGCCCTAAGAAGCACGCAACTTAAGACAATGACCTAGACCCTTAGCCATAATAATAAATAGGTAAGCCGAAAGAGGATCCCCTTGGTGAAGACCATGGGAAACCCCAAAAGGTTCTGAAGGTTCGTCATTCACAATAACCAAGAAATACAAAGAAGTAACACAACTCATAATCCAATTTACCCACTCTATGATAAAACCAAAGGCTAAACAATTTTTTTAAAGAAAACTCCACTTATCTCTATCATAAGCTTTGGCCATATCCAATTTGATGAACATAGATCGCTCCTTTGAGGTCACCATAGAGTGAATAACCTCAGAAGCAACCACCACCCCATCCAGAATTTGTTTACCAGCCACAAAACCCCCTTGTTCATCAGAAATCACAAGAGGAAGACAAGTCTTGAGCCTCTCTGCAATCAGCTTAGTAATAATCTTATATACCACATTATAGAGAGCAATCGAGTGAAAAAACTCAAGTTTATCAGCACCATCCTTTTGGGGGATGAGAATCAAGAAAGTAGAATTCAAAGCTCGGAGCATCTTCTTACAATGAAGAGATTCCCAAACCACCTCAAATAAATGCAGATTCATAATATCCCAAAACTCCTGAAAAAATTCAATAGGAAAACCATCTGGGCTTGGAGCTTTACATTTGTTCATTCCGAACACAACATCCTCTAGCTCAGGCAATTGAAATCGGAGGAATGAGAGAGGCACTCATAGCATTGGTCACCAAAGAGGGATTACAAAAAAGAATCAAATTCTCCTCATCCACAATGGGAGGGAAATCTTCAGTAAAAAGATCATAGTAGTATTGACAAGCCTCACAAGACATAGCTAACAAAGGCGAAATCTGAAGCCCTTCCAAGGTAACCAGAGAGGAAATATACCCCTTATTATGACGATCTTGAACATAGTGGTGAAAGAAAGTAGAATTCCTATCCCCTTCCTGAAGCTAATCAATCCGAGCCTTTTGTTTCTAGAAAATCTCCTCACGAAGCTCCGACTCCTCCACATTGCATACAACTTGGGGTTTCTCTTTTCCAAGAGCATCTGAGAAACCATTATCCCTTATCTGGTGAGTAATCACAACAAGACGTTTCAAAGCACTCCTCTTCTTGGACTTAAGATGACCAAAGCATGACATATTCCATCTCTTATGGTGATATTTGACATATTGAAGTTTCTTGACAAATAAATACATAGTTGTGCCAAAATCAGGGCCTCCCTCTCTCCACCACTTAGCCACTAAGTCATGCAGTGAAGAGTCTTGAAGCCAAATAAGCTGAAATTTAAAAGGAGGATTCTTTGGAGCAACAAAAGAATAAGCGGAAAATTTAATAGGCCAACGATCAGAACCTTTCCAGTCTACAATTTTAGACATAGTAACCAAACCACCACCAACCCAAAAATAGGAGACAAGAAACCTATCCAACCATTCAGAAATTGCTTCCTCTCCACTCTGTCTATTATTCCAAGTAAAAATCCCATTAGAGGGATTAACATCCACTAAAGCAAGCCCATCCACCTGAGCTCGAAAAAGATCAGAAGAAGGACCTAGTCTAGGCAACCCTCCTCTCTTCTCCTCCAGACTCAACACATAATTAAAATCACCTCTCAAGATCCAAGGAAGATAAGGAGCATAAGAGCGAACAAGCCTAAAATGTGCCCAAAGCTGTATTTTATCTCAGATATCAATTGGAGCATAAACATTAGTAATAAGAATAGTCTCCCCAGAGTCCAATGCGGAAGCAACCATGGAGATAGAAGAAGGACTAGAAATCCACCAAAGGGGAGCAATCTTACGAGGATCCCAAAAAAGAGCTAGACCTCTAGAATTATGCCAATGCATTGACACTAACCAAAATACCAGATACGAGAACCATATTGAAGCATGACATCAACAAAAACCTTATTCTCTTGAACATAGAAGATGTCCAAAGAATGAACAGCAATCAAATCATGAATATCCTTTTGACGGGAGGTGCTATTCAACCCCCTTACATTCCAGGAGAGAACAATCATGGAGGAGATGGGGAAAAGTTAGCATCAATGGTCTTAATAGACCTAGACTCCACCAATAAATCTCCAGTAAGTTTAATCTTTTCAGCATCCTTCTTTCACCCAACTGTAGAAGGAGAAAAAGAACCTTTCTTGAGAGGGCATTTTTTCACATCGAGACTGTGAGAAGAACCCTTACTCCTATCACAAACTGCCTTAGCAAAATTTGCAAGAACCATGTCATCTTACAAAGGCTCATCCATTGTCACATTTTGATCTTGAACAACATGTGGAACATGAACCACAACAATATCTTGTGAAATGTGGGAATCAAAACCTAAATCCTTATTCAAAACAACATCCACTGTAATTCCCTCCTCTAAGGCCAATGAATTCAATACCTCAAATTGATTGAGGCCCTCATCAGTTTGCCTATCTCTGAAAGATATTTTTTGCCCATGATTCCTTGCCTGAGATTTAACACGAACAAATCCTTCCTTATCCTTACCCAAATCAGTATCACTCACTAGAGCTTTCCCTGTGTCCGCTTCAACCTCCTTAGGTGGTGAAGAAGGAGAGGACCTATTAGAAGGGGAATTTTTATTAACCTTAGGACATTATCATTGAAGATGCCCATATTCATGATAGACGTGATAGAAGAAAGGCAAGGACTCATATCAAGTGGTTGAACCCAAGAAGAGGAGCCAAGACAAATTTCAAGAGAATATAGAAAGGGGTTATTCAAGTCAATTTCCACACAAATACGAGAATAAGAAATAACCTTATGATCAAGGGTTTATTGAGCAACTGCAACAGGCTTCCCAAGTAGAGAATCAATCCGCTACAGAATATCATCCCTCCAAAAGTCTAGTGGAAGTCGCGGCAGGCGAACCCAAATAGGAACCCTAGAAGGTAACTCCTTAGCAAAATTAAAACCCATATGCCAGGGTTTGATAAATAGCCCCACATGATTATATAAATAGAGCCCCCCCTCAAATACTCGATTTTGATCAGCAAGGTTGTAAAAAGAGACCAGTAGCTATTCGCAGCGAGCATAATATCCATATCACCCTCAACCTACCATGATTGTCTTATCTAGTATTCCAAAGCCGACAGAGGAATACGAATGCCAAGAAATTTTCAAATGAGAACATGGCGAATCCAATACAAGACATCGTCCATAACTAAATCCAGTGAAATAACCAAAACCGAACAATCTTGACATCTAGGGAAGTAACCATTAAATTTCTTCATTTTTGAGCCCTCGCCCTCATAAAAAGACTATTTTTTATGCATGCAAACCCAAAGAAGACCCATACAGACCCAAAGAAGAACCATTATGGGGCACCTTAGCACCAGCTACCACCAGACTGGCAGATACCACCTGCATCGCCATTGACAAAACCATCGATAACCCACGCACAAAAATTCTTACTCCCCACACCCACAGTCACCACATAGACCCCAATGCATAGTAGCACACAGTAGCTCATGCACACAGACAACACACATGATAGGAAGCATGGCTAGGGAAGCCCTAGTGAGCACAGGAAGAACTCCGTCCTACAACACTCATTTCATCATTTCATCCTATAGGGTCATTAGATAATATTAGAATGTATCTTACTATTTCTAATACTCAACCTCATTTCTCAAAATGAAAATTAAAATCAAATTACAATACATATAATGTTAACCTACACTATATCTAATTCAAAATTACCATTATAATTCAAATCACATTGACTATTTCTATTTTAAATTATAGAACTACAACCATCAAATTAAAATCAAATTACAATACATATAATGTTAACCTACACTATATCTAATTCAAAATTACCTTTATAATTCAAATCACATTAACTATTTCTATTTTAAATTATAGAACTACAACCTTATGATTTCACTTTCATAAAACTTACTAATAGACTAATAATCAAATCATTTAAACAAGCATTCTTATTGTTATCATTAAAAGATAATAATAGTTACAAATAATAAAATCTTAGATATTCCTCTAGTTACATTTATTACTTCTATTACAATATTAAAGTAGCAAGTAGTGGTCACTGTGTGGCACTTATTATTTATAGGCTAACCTATTAATGTAAATTCAGAATTTAAATTATATAACTACAACCTTATGATTTCACTTTCAAAATCCTTTACTAATAGACTAATAATCAAATCATTTAAACAAGCATTCTTATTCTTATTATTAAAAGATAATAATGGTTATAAATGATAAAATCTTAGATACTTGTCTAATTACATTTATTACTTCTATTACAATATTAAAGCGACAAGTACTAGCCACTATGTGGCACTTGTTTATTTCAAATACATCCAAAGAGGAAGGACATTTATCAATCTTATTAAGTTTCATACTTGAAAATTAGAAGGAACCAATCCAACCAAAATGATCCAAATATGGGTTGCCAAATGGTCTACAGAGACGGTCTCTGCCGTCTACATGAATCTATAGTTGGTGTCTCTAGTTACCTGGTAAACCTCGTGATGTGGTAGAACATTTCCAAATATGGGTTGCCAGGACTATGTACATGGAGTAAGTCATGTTAAGAGGGTTCTCGCTTGCCTTATATCTTAGGGCATTAATCCAAATGAGACATTGTTTGCCTCTTCTTGCTGAATAATATTTTTGCACTCTTTTTCTTGGTGGAGAAGGGTTGGAGGTGGTGCAAATTTTTTGCTGAGGAATACCCACACTAGGAGGTTTTTGAGCTCAAAGTGGTTTGTGAACTAATTGAGGAAGTATATGTATTTGCAATCCCTGAGCTACATCACACTATTTGTTCACAAAATGTAGAGAAGATGCACCATTTGATAAGATATGTTGTATTTTGTAATGCCCTGGCAAGAAACCCTAAAGGATTCAACTTATAACTCTCGAAAAGAGTGCAAATAATTTTTTTTAAAACATTAATGAACTTAAAGATGCATTAAGTTAAACATTGAAATAACATTTGCACAAGTGGAAGACTTAACTTAAACACCTAAAGGGTTTCCAATGAACATTACTCGATTAATCCAATTAACAATGAGATTGATTAAACCTTTTCAAGATAGAATTATTACAACATGAACATAGTAATTCGATACCATAAGAGATTAAACTAAGCATGATTGAATATATACAACTACCATTAGTTACATTACATCACTAAAGCTACATTTATTACATCACTAAAGTTACATTGATTAAACCTTTTCAAGATAGAATTATTACAACATGAACATAGTAATTAGATACCATAAGAGATTAAACTAAGCATGATTGAATATATACAACTACCATGAAGTTATATACAATAACTTCATACATACAATTAAGATTAATATCACCTAAATTACATTATACATTTTAACCATAATACCATTCATACATCTAAAATTAAAAGGAACTAGATGAACACATACACCATACAACACAAGTTGATAACGAAGATCGCCCCTAATGGGCTACATCTTCGGGTCCACTTCAAGTGCAAGAGCATTCTATTAAATAAAAGGTGTAAAATACATAAATTTTTAAATCAATTACATCCTGCCAACAAGACGTACATAAAAAAATGATGCATATGACCACATAGGGTCCAAGAGATGCATGAATGATTGAAGAAGAAGAAAGAGGATCCATCTAAAACATGGTATGGAGTAATTACAAGAAAACAACTAGAGCACCAATGAAACTAATTCCTCACAATCCATCATAAGCATCCCATGGTCTAACATGAATATCAAGTACTCACAAAAATCATAAACAATCAGATATGACTCCCACAATAGTGCTCCAAACAAAATCAACACAACTGCACACTAGTGAACATAAGGGAAGAGTATCATCACATAGCTTGGTATGGTTACTCTGGCAAGCCTCCATAGGTCTCAACCCCCATCAACGGTTACCCTGGTAACCTATCCCAAACCTTCGGCCCCATCCAAGTCTCATGTGGACCCAAACAATCCTTTCGTGAGGACAAGGTTGTTGGTTTTCCATTCCAGACCTTCCCACTGCATCCTGAGTCTATACAAGCACTCAACCATGAGCGGGGCACAATTAATCTTATTTAATGTTTGAACTACCAAACCCCCTAATATATTATTAAGTTATCACTTACTTAAACAAACTTTCAAAGGGTTACCCTGCTAACCACTTTGGGCGTGACCCCCACTCGAAAGCCACTCTCCCTTATGGCACTACACAAACCAAAGGACTTCTAGGCATAACAAAAAGCCAATATCACAAAAGGGAGTTCAAAATAGAAAATTGAGTAATTCACTAGGTTACCCAACTCTACCATCTAGGTTAATCAACTGGAGTTAGTACACAATTTGATCTCCTCACATACCAAGACCACAAAGAGGGTTAACAACAAGAAAGGTCAAGAAATGGAGGGAAACACAGAGGGAGTAGCGTTTGCAGTGGGAAATTTAAAATCAAGAAATGGAGGGAACAACGATGTTGGATCCTCTGGTTCTGAATCCACTGCAGCTCAAGGACAAGCATCTGATGATGAGGATGGAAGGCAGGATGGTGACCCACGAATATGGGACCCTCCTCCTGATCCCAAAAACTCAAAAGATTCTCAGAAAATATCAAGGAGGGGTGAATACCTAAACCTTGGAATAGTCTCTTTGCAAGACAAGCACCTGGTAAACCGACTAGTAAATCGTCTTTCCCCTTTGTGAAGGATATATCAGATAATAGAATAGGTAAACTTGCGATTGAGATTCTTGATATAGTTATTGATCATAGCATCTCTTTAATGTCTTTCTCTTTGGTGGGGAAATTTGTTGGACCTCAACCTAATATTGAGGATGTTAGGTCCTTTGTTAAGAGAAAATGGAGAATGAAAGGACAGGTTGATGTCTCTGCCTTGCCTAGAGGCTTTTTTGTTTTTTCTTTCTCATGCAAGGAAGATATGGAAGTTGCTTTAAGTGGTGGCCCCTGGATGTTTGGCAAATCCTCTCTTTCTGCTAGAAAATGGTCTCCTAACATGGAACTCAATGATTTTTTCTTTGAATCTGCTCCGGTGTGGGTTAGGTTGCCTAGGCTACCATTGGAATACTGGGTGGAGGATGTTTTCTTAGAAATCGCTAACTCCTTTGGGGAGCTTGTTGCGATAGACCCAATGACAATAGCTCGTAAGAGATTGGTGTATGCACACATTTGTGTCAACATATCACAAAATATGGACCTCCCAAGCTCTATTGACCTAAATTCCAAACTTCGGTTATGGGAACAATCCATAGAATTCGAATCTCTCCCCTTTGTTTTCTTCTCTTGTAAAAAATAAGGTCACTGGGCTAAGGCTTGCCCCAACAACCCTAAAAAACTTGTGATGACAAATATTCATAAACAGCTTTGGAAAGAAAAAAATAATAATAAAGACTGTAACAAGTTAGAAGAAAAAAGTGGAAACTCGGTTAATATATCTGAACATCTGGAAGAAGATAGCATTGAACCTCCTAAGAACCCCCCTTTGAAGGGGAATAAAAAGAATGAAACTAGGGAGTTTGAGATTAAAACATGAAACACCTTTGAGGCTCTACAGACATAGGCGAAGGAGAATGAAATCAGTGAAGAGACACTTGAAGATGGTGAGATTGAGAATATCACTTATTCTCATCTTGAGGCTTTTCAGGAACCTTCAAAAAAAGATGAACACTATTTAGAGGAGTTTCAAGAACATGAAATAAAACTGGGAAGGAGTAACAAGTTTGGGTCGCTGCAAGAAAACTTAAATGCCTTATTCCAGAACATAGGAGTCGATATGACTACCTCATCCCAGAAAAGAGAAGACCTATGGAGCAATATGCAAGATAAGTCTAGAGCAGAACAAGAAGAAAAGAAAATAGGAAATGGAAAGAAAATTAAAACCATGAAGATAGGAGGCCTTAATGGAGTAAAAAATAGAACCAGATCCAAGGCTGATTTTGGGGCTTCAAGATCCCCACCAGGACGCAAATCTATGAAATGGCATAGGAACTAGGAGAGTAAGAAAAACATAGCTGATGGAAGGTAGCGAACTATCAAGGAATCCTGCCCTCAGGCTTCCAAATGAAGGTAATATCTTGGAACATCAGAGGCCTTAATGGTCTCAATAAACAGGATATATTAAGGAACCTCATTCAAGATCAAAATCCGGATATTATCCTGGTTCAGGAAACCAAAATGAGTTAAGAGAAAGTGGAGAAATTAAAGTTTTTGAAAAATGGAGGGGCTTGTGGCAGTAGCTCGAATGGAGCCTCTGGAGGGGTTGCTATATTCTGGAATAAAAGCACAACCTCTGGAGATATGATTGATGTTGATGGCAATATTTTATCCCTAAAAGCTAAAAGCATCATTGATGGTAAGGAATTTGTTATCGCTAATATCTATGCCCCTAACTCCAAATCCGCTAGAAGTAAATTCTAGAATAAAATTCAGCATAAAAGAAATTCCTTCCCTTTGAACAGCTGGGTTGTGATGGGAGATTTCAATACTCCTTTGCAAGACATTGAAAAATTTGGAGGTAGTCAGGCTCAACCGGACAACAGATTTGACCTGATGGACTTTATTAATGATAATGCTCTCATTGATATGGATCTCAACGGGGATTCCTACACTTGGTCTAACTGAAGGGATGGTGAAGATCTCATCCAGGTAAGACTTGATAGATCCCTTCTTACTAATGATTGGATTCTTTCTCATAGATGCTCCCTTTTTGTTATTAATAGAATTAGGCCAGACCATTACCCCATCTCTTTTGTTGCTGAGAATTTTAAGAATAATCAGAGATTCCCTTTTCGGTTTGAAAAGATGTGGACCTCCCACCCTAATCTTGAAAAATCTATTGCTAACTGGTGGAATCTTGATATTAATGGAACTGCCATGTATAAAGTTGCCAAAAAACTTGAAAACATCAAAACCAACATCAAGACTTGAAACAAGAAGGTGTTTGGTGATATCTTTTATTCAAAGAAAAAACTAAAGGAGGAACTAGACCAAATTCAAAATTCAATACAGAAAGAAGGCTACAAAAAGTTTTCCAAAGCCATGGAAGACGATGTTCTAGTCAAAATCCACAACATTATTTCTAGGGAAGAAATCTATTGGAGGTAGAGATCTAGGGCTCTATGGTTGAAGGCAAGGGACAAAAACACTAAATTTTTCCATATGACTTCTCTAAAACACAAGGCAGCGAATAGAATCACAAGACTGATTGTTGAAAACAACACTCTACTTAATAAGGATGAAATCAGGGATGAAGCTATCAGATTCTTCAATTAGCTCCTTACTAGTAACAAGGACATTGATCAGACCCACCAACTCAATTTGGTCAATATTATTCCTAAGGTCATTAACCCTAGTCAAAATAAGGCCCTTACTGCTATCCCGTCTGCTGGAGAAATTAAAAAAGCTATCTTTTCATTTCAAGGGGATAAAGCTCCAGGTCCTGACGGTTTCCCTATGTTTTTCTTCCAAGAATTCTGGCATATTATGGGGGAAGACATGGTTAATGCGGTCAAAGAATTCTTTAGATCTAGAAGAATCCTTAAGGAACTCAACTCCACTTTTATAGCCCTAATCCCCAAAGTTGCTGGGGCAGACTCTATGGGAAATTTTAGGCCAATTAGCCTATGCAACTCTTTCTACAAAATCATATCCAAAGTTATGACCACTAGAATTTTGGTGGTGCTTCCCTTCATCATCTCTGAGGAGCAGAAAGGTTTTGTTCCTGGTAGGCAGATTCTGGACTCAATTATTATTGTTCATGAGAACATTCATTCCCTCAGTGCTGCTAAAAAAGAAGGTTTCTTGATAAAGTTGGATTTGGCGAAGGCTTATGATAGAGTGGAGTGGGATGTTCTCTTCAAAATCATGGGGGCTTTTGGTTTTGATGAAAAGGTAACCAAAATAATCAGAGAGTTGATCACCACTCCTATGTTCTCTATTCTGATTAATGGATCTCCTACCATTTTTTTTAAAACTTCAAGAGGGCTTAGACAAGGAGATCCCATATCTCCTATCCTTTTTACCATATTGGCTGAAAGTATGAGCAGATTGATTCACAATTTGAAACAAAGCAAAACTATCAAAGGTCTTCAACCTTCCTCTGCCAATGTTTTTTGCACTCCTCAACAATTTGTTGATGGCACTATCCTCATGGGGTATTCTCCTATCAAGAAGGTTGATGCCTTCAAAACTGCTCTTAACTCCTATGCTTTAGCTACTGGTCAGCAAGTCAATTGGGACAAATCAGCTATGTACTTCCTGAATACTTCGGTCATAAGACAATAGAAAATTGCTAAAATTATTGGGTGCAAAGTGGAAATGCTCTCCTCCACCTATCTGGGTCTTCCCTTGGGGTTAGCTCCCCCAATCTCCTTCTGGAATATGCTTATTGATAAACTTAATAAAAGACTTGCTGGATGGAAAGGTTCAATGTTATCTCAGGGTGGGAAACTGTAGCTCCTTCAAGCTACTCTTCAAAATCTCCCTGTTTATGCCCTCAGCCTGTTTGGTATCCCGGCTAAATTTGCTAAAGCAATGGAAAGAATCCAGAAGAGATTTTTATGGTCAGGAGTAGAAGAAAAAAAGAGAATACCCTTGGTTTCTTGGGACAAAGTGTGTAGACCTAAGAACAAACGGGGGTTGGGGATTAAAGCTCTAAAAACCTTTAACAAAGCTCATCTTGCTAAACAATTATGGAGAGCCTATGATACTAAGAAAGATTGGAATCAAATTTGGTTTGACAAATACATTCAGAATTAGACTATCCAAGGGGTCCTTAACTCTGAAGATATCCCTGTTGGATCCTTCATCAGGAATAGCATTATCAAATCCATAAAAGTGGCAAAAGCTGGGGCTAGATGGGTCCTTGGAAAAGGTGACAGAATAAGGTTTTGGGAAGACCCCTGGATGAAGAATGAAGCTCTTTATGATCAAAACGATAGTCAAATTATTGAGGAGTGTAAAATGAGGTTTGGGCTTATGGTGTGTGACTACTGGAAGGAGGACAAGTGGGTTAGGCTTGATGACATTCATTCTGGATTTTCCTCCCTCCAGAAGGAGTTGTTGTCATTTTCCCATAACAAAGGCTATGATGATGAATTCCTCTAGAAAAGTGATCCTAAAGGTGAATTTATGGCTGCCTCAGCCTATAAAAACACCTTTTCTCAAACCAACAATCCCATTTGGAGTAAAGTTTGGAACAACATTTTGATCCCTAAAGTCAACAATTTCTTTTGGCTTGCTTCTCGTAATAGTACCCTTACTCTTGACAATTTAATCCGAAGAGGTTTCAAATTCCCTAATAGATGTGAGCTATGCTAGAAGGAGTTGATCATCTCTTTTTTCACTGCTCCTTTACCTAGGCTATTTGGTGCAAAATGTGGGAAAAATGGAAAGTTAATTGGGTTATGAACAAGAGCATCAAGGATATTATCTGGCAATGGAATTTTCCAACCAAATGCCAAATCATCAAGAACTTTTGGTCTTTGACCCTCCCCATGATTTTTTGGGGCATTTGGAAAGAAAGGAATAATAGGATATTTAGGGAAGCTAAGTGTAACACTCAGGTGGTCTTTGAAAAAATCTGCAGGGCTATAAAGGAGAACATCAACATTCCTCACAAGAATAATCAACAATGGTTTATTACTGATATGAATGATATGGAAAGAGACATCCTCACTTAATGGAACCTAATGCATAAGGTCTACAAATCGGAAAATAAGAATAGGAGAGATAACATTGTCTGGCGTTTTCCTGAATATGACTAGATAAAGGTTAATTTTGATGGGGCTGCTAAAGGGAACCCTGGAAAGGCTGGTGGAGGAGGAGTTATTAGAAATGCTCAAGGAATTTGCATTACTACTTTTGCTTCTCCCTTTGGGGTCCAGAATAACCATGTGGCTGAAGCTCTGGCAATGCTAAAGAGCCTCCAGCTTGCTCAGGAATTCAAATTCAAAAAAATTTGGCTCGAAGGGGACTCCTCAAACATCATACAAGCCTTCAAAGGTACAAGTTCTATTTCCTGAAATATTACCACTTTAATTAAAAATGCTAAATATCTTCTAAATAACTATGTTAGCATTAGTATAACTCATACCTTTAGAGAGGGCAATAAGGTTGCGGATATCCTAGCCAATGAAGGGGTCAATTTGGAGAAGGATGTCAAATACATTGGAGAAACTCACATCAAAAGGGAGGTTAAAGAGAAATTATACTTTGATTGCATCAATGGGTCAAGTTAATCTCATGATTAATTTCTGGGGAACGATTTCCAAAGATAGATTTTGGGGGCAGATTAACTGTCAGATTATGAGTGTTTTTTGGCATCATTTCCAAGATCATATGTGTGTGAAAGATTATAGTAATAATAGTTGGGTTTGTGTGGCCATAAGCAGCAATTTCAAAACTATGAAAAAGCCCTTACATGGGAATTCCAAAAATAACAAGTTTTCAGAGTTTTATCTATGGATTGTGAACTGCAGTAGTGGGTATCTTTACTTGGAGCTCAGAATGGGTGGTAACCTAAACAGGAACGAGCCTCCAGGATGTGAAAATTGGAAGAGTGAAAGAAAGGTCTGGAGAAGGCTCCACAGACATGGCTTCATTGACTATATGGAAAATCTTCACGGAAGCAGAAATTTTGTGTCTTATGGTTTTGCTAAAAGCTGGAGTAACAACAGAGTCGCCTTGTTTGGGGAGATATGGCAAATCAATAAAAACATGATTGCAGAGGTCACGGGTCTCCAGACGGAGGGGACTAAATTCTACAGGGATCAGAAGTATGTAGTTGAAGCTTTCAAAAACTTCTCAAAGTCGGAGGATGAGAAGGGCAAGCTTGCGAAGAAGGACAACATCTCATACTACACTCCCCAGTCGATAAAGCCTTTCTGGCAAAAAGTTCTTAGGGCTTTAATGGAG